>NC_045565.1:6230961-7499423 GCF_009819795.1 Aythya fuligula | reverse complement strand
CATCTGGTGTTCAGCAAAAAGAGTGGCACCACTGTGTCTGCTCTACAAAAACATAAAGTCAGTATGTACAGAAAAAAATAGTGTACGTTAGGTAACCTTTTTCCCATCACTATGAAACAGCACAGTGGAGTACACAGGACTTACTGTTTAATCTATTAGCATACTCTTTGTCAATAAAAACGGCAGTTTGGAGATAATTCAAGTGCTTCAGTCAAGTCAGTAGGTTTTATCCTGTCCTATTAGTAGTCTAATAGTCCTCTGCACTGCTCCTTTTAAGAACAGTGTCAGAAAAAAAACGCAAGCGTAAAATAGAGAGAGGGGAAGAAAGGCAGCAATTCAACACAATTTCAGCAGTTCTGGAACAGATAAAGCAAGCATGAGAGCAACACTAAAAGCAAGTACAGGCCAGATGAAATTGAATTTAAATTAGATTCCTCATATCTTTCACCACACATAGGAAATGGTTCTTTAAGTGTTATTTGAAATTTTGTTTTCCAGATACAATAAAAATGCAAATGAAGGGAGAATGTTGCTACAAACCTATGTTTGCTGAGGTACATTTTGCTTAGAAAAAGAGATAAGCGACTGAAGCAGTCTGGCCCTTTCCTCAAAGGAACCCAGAGGTCACCGTGTTATCAAGAGAAACATGTCTGCTTGGACCATGCACATCACTGTGCAGGCAGAGCTGCAATGTGTTAGAGATTAAGAACAATTCAGAGAATGCAACAAAAAGTACTTCTGATGACTTGTGCTTTTTAGCACCTAGCCAGTACAAAAACCTGTCTGTCTCAAGGAAGTCAGCGTGTCACCACCTTGCTGCCTTCCCAATGGCATGCAGCCATAGGCAGCTGGGTGACTGCATGTTCTGCAGCATTTACAAATAATTATAGACCAGCTGCCTAGTTATACCATTCATTTGGTAAAAATAAATGAATATTAATGACAGCATATCAGAAATCTTTAGTAAAAACACAGTTGAATAAATCAGTCATTCTCTTTCAAATCCATTAACAGTCCTCTCTCAAATCTCTGTGTAAAGCTATATAGAAACATTTCACTTATCTAATCGCTAAAAAGTCACACGTCCAAACCTGTGATTGCAAAACATAAAGGCTCATTGAATTTGTATCATGACAATTTTTCAGTCAAACACTGAAAGTATCAGATAGAAACCACTGCAAAGAAGTGCTTGCTTCGCTCTTCCCTCTAACCCAAGTCAATATCCACTGCTGCTGGAATCAACCCCAAGAGGGACACCAGCATAACAGGAAAACTCAGCTGAGGGGAAGGGCATCTGGAGACAAAAAAGAACATCATTACAGAACTGCTTCTGGCACAAAACACATTAGTGACAATTTGAAGTCTCATGGATACACTCCTCCTGCCACAGGTCATTCCTCCAGAACACTCTTCTTTCCACTGGCAGAGCAATGTGCTAAGGCTTGCTTTGTGGCAGGATATCACGGACAATGTTCATCTGTCCTGTCCACAGAGCTGCAGACAGAGGGCTTCTGGTCACTTACTGTACCCGATCCAGCCTCGTCGCTCTTCTAGGGAGTAGCTCTCCTCAGGCTACTGCTACAACAAAGAGTTCCTAACTGTGCACGCATTGTACATCCATCATCTTCCTTGACATAAGCCTTGTTTTACAAGGCAATACTTTCTGGAGCTAAATACAAATGTCATTATTCTAGTTGTCCCCCAAGAGTCTTCCCATTTCCAGGCTGGTCTCTTTAAGACGTATAGAGCCTGAAGGGGCCCACGGTCTCACAGAGTAGTCATCGTACCTGATTAGCGAAACATACATCTGAAACCCTTTCAGAAGAGCCAGTCCAGAGCTTTTTCATGACACGGATGAAATGAATTTTGCTGTCTCAGGAACACCCTCCTCCTGTTGTGGGAAGGGCAGCAGTGGAACAGAAATTTGAGAGAGAAACTGGAGAGGGCAAAAACCCTTCCCTATGAGACTTCCCATGGGCCTAGTGCAGAACCATCAGATGTCCTTCATATTAAAAATTTTTCTCTTCTCTCAGCCAGACACTGCAGTTGTGAGATCTTACCTGCTCAGAGGTATCTATCAGATTACAGGAAAGAGAGATTTAACTGCTCCTTGCTGAATAACCTAAAGAACTGTAATCCCAAGATAAGACCCAACAAAATTCCCCATTCATATTTCCCAGTTTCTGCTTCCTCCTCTCCCCAGGGCATTTTTCATGCACAGTATTCTTACTTTTACAGAAGTCCATATAGTTCTGCACAATTCATGGCTCTTCTCTCCTCCCAGAGGGTGCCACTGCATGTTACTTATTGCCCATAAACCAACCTGGCCATGCTCACTTCCAGAGGTTTCTGCTAGCCTGCTGCCTCTAGAGGTTCACTCTTTGACAGCCTCCCACCATCAGCCTCTCTTCCTAGTAAACACACAGCATGACAAAATGACCACATGTGAACAAAAGTCATCAAAGAAACACTGCATTTTCATGAATAGGACATAGCACACAGAGGTTATTTGGGAGCAGATCCCTGCTCATCTACAAATCTTGACTTATTTATTTTTAAATCAAAGGATATCTTCCTTTCATAATACCATGTCTTTGGCTTAAAGAAAGCTATGACTTGTCAGTAAAATATTCTAATATAACTGAAGTTGGGGTTCCTGAAGGCCATCATAAACATGATTATTCTACATCACAGCAAGATATTTCATTCCCTGTCTCATAAATTTCATGATTGAGCAATGTTATGTACATTTGTACAAGCATTAAGCTGAGTATGAATGCATACTCCCAGTAGCTAGGCAGCAAAAGTTTCCAGCTACTGCTTACAGATATTTTGATGAAGGCTTCTAACTTGCTGTCGTGGTTTAACCCGGCCGGCAGCTAAACACCACGCAGCCGTTCGCTCACCCTCCCCCTCCCTCTCTGGGACGGGGGAGAGAAATGGAAAGTGAAGCCCGTGAATTGAGATAAAGACAGTTTAATAAGACAGGAAAATAATAATAACAAAAGTAATAATAACAATAATAATAATAATAATAATACAATGGTGATAATAGGAAAATAATAATAATATGTACAAACAAGTGATGCACAATGCAATTGCTCACCACCTGCTGACCGATGCCCAGCCTAACCGAGCAGTCCGGCCCCCCTCCCCCGGCTAGCCACCCCTATATATTGTTTAGCATGACGTCAGATGGTATGGAATACCCCTTTGGCTAGTTTGGGTCACCTGTCCTGGGTCTGTCCCCTCCCAGCTCTTACTGCACCCCCAGCCTGCCTGTTGGCAGGACAGAGCAAAAGGCTGAGGTGTCCTTGGCTTGGTATAAAGCACTGCTCTGCAACAATTAAAACATCAGGGTGTTATCAGCACTCTTCTCATCCTAAGCCAAAACACAGCATTCCACCAGCTACTAGGAAGAAAATTAATTCTGTTCTAACTACTGAAACCAGGACACTTGCCTTATTTTTTATGCTTTAACAGAGGTAATCATCTTGTTGGTTATTGTAAAGAAACATTAAGAACAACACGTTTGCTTTTAGCTATTCATAAAAGCATTAGAGGATGGGGGGATAATGCTAATACTACTCTTTTATTGCCAGCATTATCAATGGGCATACATACAGATACCGTGTCTTAAGCAATGACACAGGGAGCAACTAGAGAGTGGTACTATTTTTGATGTTTACTGAAAATGTCTGCGGGGAATCAAGTTCAATAAGCTTCTTACAAGTAGAAAATGATACCGTTAGGAAGAGGTGGTTCCTGGACAGAGTACAGTCATTTCAGGATAACAACAAGTTTTTGGTAATCATTAGTTTCCTCGCTGAGGAAACTAATGATTAGTTTCCTCGCTGAGGAAACTAATGGCTGAGCTTTGTCAGATGAAAAGAAACATTTTTCATGTTAAGAAGGGCCACCTCTCAACTTTTATTATTCATTATGAACATGAACAACACCATACAACGTGGGAGATTGTAAGAAAAGAACATTTGTTCAAAAACACCCATCAGTGTCAGCTTTTGCATCTCTTTCAGGACCACAACTGCTTCCTCAAACAGTTTAGTTACCTGCCATTCCCTTAGGAGGGTCAAGGTGGCAGTCAGGTAAGACTCAAGAGAATCTGCAGGCCCCACTCATTCTCCTTTGCTTTGCTCGTACCTAAACTGCATGCAGGCTAGAGGACCACCTAGCTCCACATGCAGACTGAACATCTGACACAGCCAAACAATTGCAAACCAAAGGGAGGGAGAGAGGGATGGAGGGAGAGAGGGAGGGAGGAAGGAGAAATACAAGAAACAGAAGTTTGCATAGAAATAGTGTTTTCCTTCTGTGTGATAATTTTTATGGATTTAGGGTAGAAAGGAGGCCCTATTTGGAGAGAGAACCTTAGATCCAGTAGCTGAATATTTCTGCAAAGCTTTGTGATCCGATACGCAGCTTTAATGAACAGACACAATTAAATAAGGAAACCTTCAGTTGTTTGAAATTCACTGCTCAGCATTTCAGGGTGACATTAGGAAAATTGCTTTTCTCATATTCATTACAGTGTTATGAAATTGGTTTTGTCTTCTTCTACAAGCTTTTTGTGTAGGACAAAGAGATTTGCAGCCAGGGAAAAGTTCAACTGTTTAACAGCAACACCAACTATAGCCTACCCTTATGTACATGCAAAAATTATTCATTTCGCAGCTCACAGGAAGTTCTAAGCCAACCTTGTGCTTTGGAGTGGAGAGCCCCTCCTTGACCACCTCAAGAAGACATCCTGCCAACCGCAGCTACAGTACCTGCCTCTTGAGTGGCTAACCACTCCCACATCCATGGAGCTGAAGGCGGATCAGGACTCTCAGTGACAGATCTGTGTCTAGTAGAAGGGGAAAAAAAAATCTGTATGAAATCTTTGCAGAAAAATTACAATATCTGTCACCTTTCTCTCCCAGTAATTGTTCTTCCTTTTTTTTTTTCTTCAAATTATTTCTTCTGTCTGAGCAGACCAGCTTAACTTTCAGCTAGGAAAGGTTATGAAAGGTTATGTTCTACCACATGATTTCACTGTGTGTCAGTAAGTCTCTGTCAGAGAGCTGTGTCCTTACCTTTCCTGAAAGGTAAAGAACCAGCTGAAAAAAGTCCAAAAAGCCTCTCCTGTGGCATTCATTGGGGATAACCAGACTAAATCATTCTGGTGTACTTAGAGGTGGGATTGACAGAGGAGACACAAAATAACTGTCTTCAAACAGATAAAAAGCCACTGCAGGACATAAGGAAATACACTGTGGGGAAGGCAGCAGGCATTCACACCTGAACTCTGGCTACACAGGCAGGAAGGGTTTCTACAAGGCTGGCCCAGGCCATGTGCTCTTCAGCTGTGCCTTCAGGTGGTTCAGGATGGGGACACCTTAGATGTGCAAGCTCAGGGTGTTTGCACCCAGCTTCCTTCTCATAGGCTGCAAACAAGAGCCTTCAGTAGGTATATATATGTATAACAGCGGATATCTTTCACTCCACACTTGCTGATGTTTCAGTGAATTCATGCTACACATTTTCAAGACAACATATAAACTACGTTAAAAAAGTTTGATAATGGGAAAGGTGAATGTACATAATAAAAGGTAACCCCAAATCACCCAGTTTTATGTATGCAGTCATGTATGCACAGTAGGAGGTGCTCTTGTGATACTTTGACAGTTTGATTCAGCTCTCCCCCTTCTGAATAATTCTACATATATTAAAAAAATAAAAATGTATAGAGTTTCTTATGTACTGGGCCTCCTCTGTATGTTAGTAAAGCCAATGCTATGTGTGACATAGGAAGATGTTTCCAAAATGAAACCTCCATTATGATCCTCCTCTCCAGTTCATCCTAATCTAGATTTCTGAGTGCAGGCCACCCTGCAAGGTACGGCTACTTGGAAAGACAGAACAGAGGAGCAGATGTTTCCAGTGAATCAGTCCTGCTTCAAAGCTAGCCCAAAGGCATCTTAGCATAGGCCTGTACAAGCAGGAAGGAAGGATTAGCAGCTCACCCTACCCTTGGAGCAACTAGCTCATCTCTTCAGCCGTAGGCTTACGCAGCAGCTTACCTCCCTACCCTTCTGTAATAAAGCCAGCTCTGAGCCTACAGTCAAAGCCTCTGTTCTTTGCAAAGACAAAAATCAGAAGTGTACTTAACTCTGAAGCACAGGAAAAGCCAGGTTTGCTAGGAAGGCACCAAGCAAAGGGCTATAGCCTGTTGTGGATGTAAGAGCATGCAGACAGACATGCCAGCATGCCTTTTAACTACTCATTGTTTCCTTATTCCAAGGCAGGCACACAGAACATGCAGCAAGGTGCCTTTGTAGGGACAGTTTCAAAAGGTGTTCTCCCAAGCTGCTTGTATCCTTGTATCACTTCAGGATCCTTCCATCTCAGCACACTGCACTTTTGGGAAGGAATATGCTTCTGCTTGAATTTGACAGGTATTTACTGCTCTTACATCAGAACCAGGGTACATATAATCCCTCCAGTGATAGTCTGTACTAATGTCACAGAGTGTCTCTTTTGTCACTACGATATGGAGAAACAGATTTAAAGAGGCAGCTTTACAAATACTTCCTCATTCAGGAAAAAGCCAGGGGAACTAAACAGGTATTAGGAAACATAAAGTAAGATGATTATTTTCAAGTTATTGCAAGGGGAAACAGTACAAACTGGTACCTTCAGAATACCTTATTGCACCACTTAAGCACCAAATTAGAGCACTTCTCTAAAAGCAGAAAACTACATAATGTCTCAGAGAGGTACAGGAGAAAAGCAGGCAGTTAAATGGAAAGCCAGACACCACAAACTCCTGTGCACTGCAGACAGGGTATGACAATCACTTAAATATAACCCACGATGTCAGAAGATACTGCAGGACGTGAAGAAAAGGAGATTCATTAAATTTTGAGTATGTCATAGCTGCTGTTGCACACCTGACTTTCAGCTGTGAGCAAATACAGTTTGAAGTAATTAGCCTGAAACACACCAGGGACTCAACAACTGAAATGCAAAGCAGTTTTTATTGACAAAGGTGAAGCGTAAGAAAGTATAGCTGAGCATTGGCTTAGAAACTTAGGACCAGACATTTTTTCTTTGTAACATGTATTTTTAAGACCACTAAATATTATTCTTTAGAGGCTGCTCAGCATTGCTGCAGCAACAGTGCAAATACATGAAATTCTCATAGTGTACCAAAAAAAAGGGAGCTTGCATCATATAGACTATGATTAGCCAAGTGAGCAGTCTCCAGTGAGATAAGGCTTTACCAAGCTGCAACACTATTACCCTGAAGACCTTCCACAATCATCCATCAAACACAGAAGACTACCACTTGTGTCCAAGATCACCCTGACATCTACAGACAGTCTGTCTCAGCTGAACACAGGGGGTATTAGAACTCTTGCATAAACCAAAACACGTTGGCTGGCAGTCTTCTTGGCCACATGTATTGGCCAGAAAGCAATGACAACAACAACAAAAATCTATGAACTTTTTCTTTTCACCTATATAGACTCTGTTACAGAAGCTTCTGACGCGTAGATTTTGCTTTTGCAAGCCAGCATTTTCTCACACACACTCACATTAAATATTCATTTTGATTTGCCTTAGAGTAGTATACAGAACCATGAAAAGAAACATCAAAAACTAAAACCCTAAGGTCAAAATCCATCTTCTCCAGGCAGTATTTCCATACCTTCAGCCAGTATTCACTGAGCTATGCAGTATTTAGTATGTGCTGCTTCCATCCATTTAAGTGCCCTTCAAGCTCAGCAGCCTTTAGCCAATCCTTTCCTCCTGCTCTCCTCATCACACAAGGCTTTGCCTCCCAGATTAAATGCAGGTGTTCACGCCTCATTCAGTCATTTGGGCAACCAAGGTGATTCTCGTTACTGTTAGTCCAGGCTAACAACTGCATCCTCTCAACCTTCAAGTACAATATCTAATTGATACCTCTCGATCTAGACCAGGTTGAGAAAATGCCAGGAGATCTTAACACCTCCTGCCTCTTGCTTTATGGGTTTGCACACAGGATCTGGAAGCTATGATGGTGCTGTTGTTAGCTTTAGCAACAAGCAGTTGTGCTATGTCATTTTTTAGGCACTAACAGAAACTAAATATCCCTGGCCAACCCAGGCAGAGAGCTAGAGACCACAGGAGTATGAAAAAAAACATGAATGGAGCACAGAAATGCAACTGAGGTGATACTGGTCAGCAAGGTAAATTGCTTTGCAGCAGCTGCCAAACCACTTGTTTTGCTGTTTGCATATTACTTTAACAGTATTTATCAACTCTGCAAGCTTTACAGAAACACCTCAGTTTTCTTTTCCTGGACTTCATCTATTTTTCGTCTCTCTCTCTCACTTATACACTTTTGCTCATACTCAAACATCAGGAATAATTTATGTCCGATCTTCATACACATCTTTAGACATTATGGCAACAAAGGCACTATCCACAATCTTAGTGATTGATGCAGATACATTTTAATAATTTCCTATACAGAAGAACTCACAGAAATCTTATCTGAGAAGTTACAGCACTGCAGGAAATACTGAACTGACTATGCACAGCAGAAGCAAGTTCAATTTCTCATTTTTCTAAGACCATTAAATTTTAGGCATTTTTGCCCAAAATATTTGGAAACCCACATTAAAAATTCTTGGGCGTACCAGGCTCTCCAATGTCTGTTTGAAAATCCAACCATTGCAGCACAGAAAAAATGGCACATGGGGCAGAACAGAACAGAGCATCCCACACTGGAAGGGACCCACGAGAATCATCGAGTCTAGCTCTTTATGTAAAAATCATCTCCTGAAGGTCTAACTCCTGGAAACATGAAATCTACTTCAAATGCAAATAATGAGTTTTTCACTCACCTCTGTCCTCCTCCCAGATTGAATCAGCAAGCACTTGTGGCACTGTGACTTTCTTGCAAAAAAGTGTAAGCCTATAAGGACAGGCAAGGACCAAACCATGGCCCTGTAGCAGCCCTGAAGACAGAGCACAGAGCATTCACATGCAGTTTGCATGAGCCTGGTACAGTATCTAAGAAAGATGTAGGTTATAAGAAAAGACCAGCAGTTTAGACAAGATCTGGTGAAAGATGTGTCATAGATTACCAGGGCTGGTGTAACACAGGGCTGGTAGGTCAGCTCACCTTAATAATAAAACTTATTCAGAGCAGACAGCATTTCTGGCTTCATCACTGCACTGTAACAAACACAGAGACACTTCTTAAAGTCTGGTGTCTCACTGTGATATATCACTGAGCATTAAAGTGGTGATTTATACTCAACTGGATCATCAAACCACAGAGTTTTACTATGGCCGCTGGTAAGTATAGACATACACACCTTTGGATCCTATTTCAACCACACAACCTTACGTAGCTATCAAAACCTACAGTTCCTCTGAGAAATGAGAAATAAACACCAGGCTGGAGATTTGTATATTATAAGGGGTCATCAGGACCAGGAAAGGAGCTCATTCGCCAGCAGAGGCAACCTGTTGCCACTGGTAACTATTATTTATATTTTACGTGCTGCAGCAGCTGCCTGCTTGGCTCACCACTGCTTGGTGGAAAGCAAAACACCAGTGTTTGTAGCAAAACCACAAGGAATATTTTTCTTCCTGTCACTATCTGGGTCAAGCACACAGTGAAGATGCTGCTGCCCTCTGAACTCCTCTCCCTGCAGGTAGTGCTGGAGGGATGGCCATGCTGGGTCTGGGGAGGTCCTGGTGGCTCAGCACCCTGCCCACAGGGCAGAGAGTGACCAAGGAGCAAACAGCCAACCTCTGTACATCAACACTGCAGCATCCACCAGGGTATTACTCCAGTGAAAGAAAGTTCTGCTTCCTCACAAGCACAAGCTGTACAAACACACACACAAAGCCTTGGTCATGTTCCCATCAGCTTTATCAGTTCTCCTGCATGCCAGGAATTGTCCAAAATTGCTGTCCAAATTTGACTGGTTTCTGGCAGGATACGGCTTCCACGAGTCAAGTCCCTGGGTGTGTGTGGAAAGCACTGAGCTCCATCTCCCATGCCTACAGCAACCCAAACACTTGGCTCTTTCCAATATAGTGCTCCAACTTTTTTGTGACAAAGTAAAACAGCTGAAGTGAAGCAAAGGGATGCTTTATCCATAGTTTAATTTTTCTGAGATCTCAGGGTTGTACAACAGACTAAGCCTAAACAAAGAAAGCCTTACAGTTCCCCTGCTGATTCCTTGTTGAATTATTCTCATACAACCCTGACGTGACTTCAACTGCGCTCCCCAGAACACCAGCCACTGAGCCCCAAGTTCAGGAAAATGTCACTGCATCCTAAAGGCCCTCTACATTACAACTTTACATGTCTCAGACTGTTTCTTTTCAGCATCATGCCTGAAGAGCTTGACTCTACCCTTCACTTTGCTTTGGACAACACTAGTTTAAATTTTCTGGGCAGTATTTCTATTCAGAAGCTGTCACAGACATTGCAGAACTATCATATGATCCACAACCAGTTTCTGGGACCTGTTTTTTACATTCTTCACAGATTCAGGTATCTGAGCTGGTTGTATTTGCCTTATGTTTTTCAAGGTTGCCTTAGACCAAGGCTTGTTTTCAAAAGAATGAGAAAGAAAGAAAACCAAACCTCTGGAGAGGAACACTGATTTGTCAGTCTTGTGAACAAACCCCGGAGTCCTATTTATCCTTCCTGCAGCAGGTCACCTTTACCTTGAGGGACCACTGACCTACATAATGTTTATGTAAGACTAATTAGGATGAAATTACGAAAATGTATTGCATTTAAAATGGATCACATTTAAAAATACTTCAGTGGCAAAGCCAACACACAGAAAGAATTACTTTGCAAATAGGTTACATCTGCTTTGTGCAGTAGTAACAAGACCACAGTCCATATTTTCTAACAGAAAAATAAAATTCATAGAATCATAGAATCATAGAATATCCTGAGTTGGAAGGGACCCTTAAAGATCATCAAGTCCAACTCTTGACACCGCACAGGTCTACCCAAAAGTTCAGACCATGTGACTAAGTGCACAGTCCAATCTCTTAAATTTAGACAGGCTCGGTGCAGAGACCACTTCCCTGGGGAGCCTGTTCCAGTGTGCAACCACCCTCTCTGTGAAGAACCCCCTCCTGACGTCAAGCCTAAATTTCCTCTGCCTCAGCTTAACCCCGTTCCCGCGGGTCCTGTCACTGGTGTTAATGGAGAAAAGGTCTCCTGCCTCTCGACTCCCCCTTACGAGGAAGTTGTAGACTGTGATGAGGTCTCCCCTCAGCCTCCTCTTCTCCAGGCTGAACAGGCCCAGTGACCTCAGCCGTTCTTCGTACGTCTTCCCCTCCAGGCCTTTCACCATCTTCGTAGCCCTCCTCTGGACACTCTCCAACAGTTTCATGTCCTTTTTATACTGTGGTGCCCAGAACTGCACACAGTACTCGAGGTGAGGCTGCACCAGCGCAGAGTAGAGCGGGACAATTACCTCCCTTGACCTACTAGCGATGCCGTGCTTGATGCACCCCAGGACACGGTTGGCCCTCCTGGCTGCCAGGGCACACTGCTGGCTCATATTCAATTTGCTGTCTACCACGACCCCCAGATCCCTCTCTTCTAGGCTGCTCTCCAGCGTCTCATCACCCAGTCTGTACGTGCAGCCAGGGTTTCCCCGTCCCAGGTGCAGGACCTGGCACTTGCTCTTATTGATCTTCATGCGGTTGGTGATCGCCCAGCTCTCCAACCTGTCCAGATCCCTCTGCAAGGCCTTTACACCCTCATTCGAGTCCACAACTCCTCCAAGTTTGGTGTCATCAGCAAACTTGCTCAAAATACCTTCTATTCCTACATCCAGATCGTTTATAAAAATATTGAAAAGTATCGGCCCTAAAATGGAGCCTTGAGGGACCCCACTGGTGACCGCCCGCCAGCCTGACGCAGCCCCATTTACCATAACCCTTTGGGCCCTGCCCGTTAGCCAATTGCTCACCCATCGTATGATGTTTTTATTTAGCTGTATGGTGGACATTTTGTCCAGTAGGATCCCATGGGAAACCATGTCAAAAGCCTTGGTGAAGTCCAAAAAAAATCACATCAGCTGGTTTCCCTTGGTCCACCATACAGGTGATCTTATCATAAAAGGAAATCAGGTTAGTTAGGCAGGACCTACCCTTCACAAACTCATGCTGGCTGGGACCAATGACTGCTTTGTCCCCCAGGTGCGCCTCAGTAAGTTCAAGAACCAACTTCTCCATGATTTTACCAGGCACTGATGTGAGACTGACAGGCCTGTAATTGCTAGGGTCTTCTTTCTGACCCTTCTTGAAAATCGGCACATTTGCCAGCTTCCAGTCTACCGGTACCTCTCCAAATTCCCAGGATCGTTGAAAAATAATTGAGAGAGGTTCCGCGATGACGTCCGCCAGCTCTTTCAGCACCCAGGGATGAATCCCATCCGGACCCATGGACTTGTAGGGATCCAGGTGGAGTAGCAAATCCCGCACACGTTCAGGGTCGGTTGGGAGTTTGACATCCCCACCGTCCCGGTCCTCCAGCTCAGGGCACCCTGGGTCCCGAAGCCCATCATTGGCATTGAAGACAGAGGCAAAGAAGGCGTTAAGCGTCTCTGCTTTGCCTATGTCATCGTCTGTGAGGAGACCTTCCCTATCAAGGAGCGGCCCTATGTATTCTTTAGTTCTCCTTTTTCCATTCACATATCTAAAAAAACCCTTTTTATTTTCTCTCACAGACACAGCCAGCTTCAATTCTAGGTGTGCTTTGGCCACACGAACTTTCTCCCTACAAACACGAACAGCATCCCTGTATTCTTTCCATGACACCTGGCCCTCCTTCCAGTAGCGAAACACTGTTTCCGCCTAATCTCCATTAGAACGTTCCTGGTCAGCCACACTGGCCTCCTGCCCCACCTGCCTGACTTGCGATATTTAGGAATTGCCTGATCTTGTGCTTCTAGGAGGCATCGCTTAAAGAATGACCAGCACTGGTGGACATCAAGTCCTTCAAGAGCAGTTTCCCAGGGGACCTTGCTGACTAGTTCCCTGAGCAGCCTGAAGTCCGCTTTCCCCATATCTAGGGATGAGGTTTTGGTGGCACTTTTCCTTCTGTCACCATAAATTTTGAACTCAACCACTTCATGGTCGCTATGACCGAGGCGGCCACCAATCACCACATCTCCCACCAGACCCTCTCTGTTTTCTAGCAACAGGTCTAGGAGGGCACCTTTCCTAGTTGGCTCCGTTAGCACCTGCACCAAGAAGTTATCATCTAGGTGCTTCATGAACCTCCTGGACTTGCTCGTGTCAGCCGTGTGGCACTCCCAGTTAACGTCTGGCAAGTTGAAGTCCCCCATAAGGACAAGGGGAGTTAATCTCGAGGCCTCTCTTAGTTCTGTAAAGAATAATTTATCGGCGCTATCGTCCTGGCCAGGCGGTCTGTAATAGACTCCCACAATGACATCCCCTTTATTCGTTCGTCCCTTGATCCTTACCCAGAGGCTCTCAACTTTGCTAACGCCGACCTGAAGTTCCACACAGTCCAGCCCCTGCTTCACATACATCGCCACCCCACCGCCTCGCCTACCCTGCCTGTCCCTCCTGAAGAGCCTGTAACCATCTATCGCAACACCCCAGTCACAGGTTTCGCTTATGCCAATGATGTCGTAGTTGCGGGACTGGGCCAGGACTTCTAGCTCATCCATTTTATTCCTCATACTGCGTGCGTTCGTGCAAAAGCACTTCAGGTGCGTCTCCTTACACTCAGCACCTTGTGGATCTGACCGAAGGACCTCACTGGCACACAGCCCCTCTGATTCTAGCGTACCATCCCTTAGGTCTTCACCGGCGCGCCTGGTTTTAGCCCCTTCCCCCTTCGACTCTAGTTTAAAGCCCTATCTATCAGCCCTGCCAACTCCTGACCAAAGATCCTTACCCCTCTCCGAGAGAGGCGCATCCCATCCGGTGCCATCAGGCCCGGTGTAGCATAGACCTTCCCGTGATCAAAGAACCCAAAATTCTGCTGGTCACACCAGTCTCGAAGCCACGAGTTTATGTGAACAGCACGCCTTTCAGCTTTGATCCCCCGTATCGGAAGGACAGAGGCAAACACAACCTGCGCCCCTGATCCTCTAAGTAGTCGCCCCAAATCCCTAAAGTCTCTTTTGATCGCCTTCGGACTTCTCGTTGCTACTTCATCGCTACCAGCCTGAAAGACCAGTAGCGGGTAGTAGGCAGTGGGCCGTACCAGGCGCTTGACTTTCTTGGCAAAGTCTCTCACCCGAGCCCCAGGGAGGCAACAGACTTCTCTGCGGGTTGGGTCCGGTCAGCATATCGGTCCCTCTGTCCCTTTCAGGAGGGAGCCCCCCATAACAATAGCCCTTCTTTCTTTTTTGAAGGATGATGTGGCAATGCAATGTGTAGGTCGCCTTGTCTTAGGCGCCCCCTCCAACTGGGACGAGTTTTTATCTACTTTGTCATTTAGATTGTCTTGTTCTAGTCCTTCATATCGATTATTTAAGGGTAGATGAGAAGGTGAGGTGGGCAAAGAGAGGGCTCGCCTACCACCCTGAATAGGCACCTGCCTCCATTCCCCCCCTTGATCTAGGTCTCCTCCCGCTGCCTGGCAGGAGGAGGGAATCTCTGTCTTCTGCATAACAGGAGATGCCTGTGCTGTGGCAGGCTCGTGAGCCTGCCTCAGAGAGGGTAGAGTGCACCTCCACCAGTCAATTTCCCTCTCTGATTCCCTGATGCTCCTGAGCCTGTTCACCTCCTCCTGGAGCTCCACTACCTGGCTGAGCAGTTCTTCAACCTGGGCACACCTCCCACAGGCATACCCACCACTGCTGTCGGAGACCGACAGAAGGCTGGGGCACACTCTGCAGCCCAGGACCTGGACGCCTGCATGTTTCCCCGAGCCCTCCGTCTGAGTAGCCACACTGGTGACCGTGGCTGGAGATGCCGCACGAGATGCGGAGGCCACGGTTTTCTGCCTGGTTGATACCATGGTCAGGTTCTACGCAAGCAGGTTACAAGCACCAAAGGGAGAGGCAGCTGCAACAGAGCGACGATGGGGCCCCCACTCGCCCTGCCCGCGCGAACCGCCGCGCCACGCCCTGTTTGCCCGTCCTGGTCGCTCGCGCTCCCTAGGGGCAACTTTTAAACATCCTGGGAGGGGGCGTTGCTGGCTCCGCCCGCGCCTCGTCAGCCTCCCTCGCGAGGACTGCCGGGTCCCGGCGGCTCCCCCGAGTGGCCTCGATGTCGGACAAAAAGCCCTGCCCGCCTCGGTCCTCTGCTCCGCTGCAAAACACGTCTGCCCCGGAGCCGATCGCCTCAGCAAAAAAAAAAAAATTCTCTTGTTTCGAGTAAAAATTTCTCTTGTTTCGAGTAAATTAACGATAGACTGCCTGGATGTTTGCTTGCTTGTTTGTTTTAATAAGACAGAAGCACCTTATTAACCCTTATTGGATATAAGGGTCAAGAGGCTGCTCAAGACCTGTGAGAATAGCTGTCATTACTCCTCTCTCGTAACTGGTAAGCTGACTGCAGACACCCAGTCTGACAAGATGTCAGACTTTTTGTTGGGGCATGGCTGCAAGCATTGTATCGGTTAATTCTCTAACATCACTTCCTGGAAAAGACTTGTTAAAAGCTATAATATCATGTATGATGTCCTAACCACATCCTGCTGTTAGGATTTTACAATGAATACTGCTGTTGGAGACAAATGGACAAAATAATTCCTGTCAGGAATATGACCTGAAAGAGCCTTGGCACGTCTGCATTAGACAATGTAGTCAGGTGCTAATGTCTGTATTTCATCAGACTGCTTGTTAAGTTATCAACAGTGGTTATTTTCATACCGAGTATTTACATGAAAACTGACCAGTTATCTAAATGTGTTTTCAGGTGTTGATGTTTCATCTTGTACCATAAAAAATTTCAATCAATTTTATTAACATTTTTATTTTTTTTCTTGCCAGCCAGGCCAGTTAGGATTTACTAATGTCTTAAATAATTTTGCAGTCTTAGCTTCCTATATTATTAAAGCTGGACTACACCAGTCAAAAAGTCTCACTGCCTGCTTTGAAAGATAGTCTAACAGAATGCTACAGCAAATTACTTCACTGCAGAACTGACTGCCAAGATCAAATTTAACCTCACAATAAGTAAAGCAAACAATTCAGTCAGGCAAAAATAATAAAGTCAGGCAATATAATAGGTCTTCTGGTATGCTTTCTTTCTTCCTGTGCTCTTTTGATGTGTTTCCTCTAAGAAAATGTAATATTTATTTCTGAAAATACTGTTTTCACAGATAATTTGTTAAAATGTTTCTGCAGGTTGTTTACAAGTACAACATATTCTTTTATTAAGATGTCAAGGCAAATCCAACTATCACAATTCTAGGGTATCATTTGGTCTTTTACAAGTTCTTAAGTTTTATTTGTTTGATTGTTATAGGGGGGCTCCTAAGTTTCCCATTCTCCTTGCACTTCACATATGAAAGACAAGCAGCACACAGTAATATTTTGGACCTTCTTCGAAACAAGAGGTATGTGGCTAATTCACCAATAAGGCATAAACTTCTGCAGGTAGTAAACTCTATCAGGGAGTATAGCCATGGAACCAGGAATAATGGCTTTGAACAAATGGACTGGAGATTTAGATGAGATGTGACGTGAGGAAGAAATTCTTCACTTGGAGCACAAAGCGCACATGGGAATTAGGGCTGGAGATGCACCTTGCTTCTGTTCTTTTACATAAAGAATAGAATGAAATTACCTAAAAAACAGTGTTAAAAATAAACCCAGGGCACAGGATGGGAGGTGCAGGGTAGTCCCTGTGGCCGAGGGGCAGCCTTTGTCTCTGTCAAGCCAAATAGCATTGGGGAGCCAGACCCATAAAAGGGGCCCTCAGCCCCCCAACCCTCCTCCTTGTCCACAGGAGGACATCTTCCAGGCTTCTCCCAACACAGCTGCCTTTGGCCACATGTGGGCCCTTCCATCACAGAGGCTTTCTGAGGCCACTGTGGCCACCACTGCCCCACAGGCCCTATAAAACAGGCCCCCTGCAGCCACGAAACACCACAGACATGCTGCAGGCTTGCCTGTAAGATGTCCCAGCAATAAACAGCTCTTGCCAATTCTCAGAGATTGTATGAGTGCTTCTTATTTTTTTGGGGGGGAGGGAAGGGGGAATGGGCTAAAGTTGTGCCAGGGGAGGTTTAGGTTGGATGTTAGGAAGAACTTCTTTACCAAAAGGGTTGTTGGGCATTGGAATGGGCTGCCCAGGGAAGTGGTTGAGTCACCATCCCTGGAGGTCTTGAAAAGATGTTTAGATGTAGAGCTCAGTGATATGGTTTAGTGAAGGATTTGTTAGTGTTAGGTCAGAGGTTGGACCAGGTGATCTTGGAGGTCTCTTCCAACCTAGGTGATTCTGTGAAGTAAGCAACTGGTTGTTCATGTAACTTTTCAACCATGAGCAAACAGAACTCTAAGCCTAGAATAATCAAACTCGGACATACAAACCTACATACATCAGATAGGGAAAACACACATGCACACACACAAAAACAAACAAAAACAAACAAAAAAACAGTAATAACAAAGAAAGAAAAAAAAAAAAAAAGCACCACACAACTAATTTCAGTACTAGTATTGCCAGTTGAATAGTGATCAAGTAGTTGAAACCTTCCATGTCTCTGGTCTCTACAGCAACATGGTCAGACAAACCACTGTAGAAGCAATTCAGAAGTACATGCACAAAACCCCCCAAAATTGGAGACTGAACATGTCCTCTCATTTTGTTGAAAATGAAAATCCTCTCAGTACTACTGCACAGGAGAGCCTTGCGGCAGAGAAATTCTACTACAGAGCTCGGAATCGCAAAAACTCATTAGGCAGCAATCCTTTAAAGCATACAGTATTATGTCTTGATCCCAGGTAACTCAAGAAAAATCATCCCTTGGAAATATAAAGACAGTGAAGAGGTAAGATACTGGCTCAGACTAGTTTGCAGAGACAGCAGACACAGTGACCAAGGTTCCTAATCTGTACGTAGAAAAATAAAAACAGAGTTGGAATTTGGAGCCTTCCATCAGAGTATGTGAGATTGGATTCAGTCATATGGTGCCCACTGTGGTGGCTGCTCCTGAGCCCTCCGTCTGACAAGCTGGTGCCACTAAGAGCCAGGAGCTTGACTTCCACTGTTACTTTCCACCCTACGTTTCAGTTTTGTGCTGCTTAAGACAGACTTCTGTACATCATTCCAATATTTCTGCAACCCTCAGCCACAAGTACCTGTTCCCCAATTCATTATGCCACACTTCACTGACATCCTAAATACCCAATTTATTCAACTTAACCATTTGGACACCGCCAAAACTTTTTGAAACAGCTGCATCAGGGACTTCCACATGCACACTAATTGCTGTTAACCCCATTGAGACTAGCTGCATTAATGAGACTTCACTTGCACAAGCATATGCTCCAGCATCTGGCCACAAGAAAATCAATCAGGTGCCTACCAAGTTCTCTAGTAGAAAACAAAGACAGACTTCCAAAGTCCAAATGAAATTGGTTTGTACAAGAAATAGGCTACACGTTCATGCATTTGGTGCCAAGCCTATTCAATGTTTACCAGGTTTGTTATCTGTTACAAGGAACATACAAGGAACAGAAGAAACGGAGGTTTGGCTTTCCAACAAAGAAACATCCTTAGGGACCTAAAGAAAAAAAATCATTTCCTGTCTGCCAATTAAACTGAGAACACAGAGTTGATCCTGAGAAGTCTGCATCCTTTCTCAAAAAAAAAAAAAAAAAAAAAAAAAAAAAAAGATGCTGCTATACTTACTCTTCCTTGAATTACATCTTTCTGTATTCAATTTCCATAGCTTCTGATTGTAGACAGCTCTGTTGAAATCACTGTAATTGAAAACAATACAAAAGGAAACACGGAAGAATTACATGAAAGTGGTGGTATTGTCAATTAAAAACACTTCAGCAGCTATGAGTACCTCACAGATGTTAGCAAGCCTCCTAGAACCCCTTGACTTGGGTGCATCAAGTCTGATTTTGTCTTAACTCTTTGTAACTACGGTAAAGATATGAGCTGAACATTTCCTATAGCCAGTGGATTCCATTGTGGCGTTCCTTCCTCTTCATTGTCAGCAGAATGGAGATTCAGCATCTGCAGAATTAAAACCCAAGACCAAAACCTTGACTCCAGACGGGACACTGACAAGACTGCTGTGATGTAAACAGGCACCAACTTGTGCTGCCTCTCCTCCCCCTATTGCCCAATTCCTTTGCATTTAGTGGCAGTAGGATTTCTGGAAGGGTTCCAATGTAGGAAAAAGTAGGAAAAAAGTGTGTTTTCATCCCTGGTTTCAACAGAAGGGACATGAGGCCCAAACTTTGATATCATAGAATCACAGAATCACAGAATTTTCTAGGTTGGAAGAGGCCTCGAGGTCATCGAGTCCAACCTCTGACCTAACGCTAACAGTCCCCACTAAACCGTTTCCCTAAGCTCTACATCTAAACGTCTTTTAAAGACCTCCAGGGATGATGACTCCACCACTTCCCTGGGCAGCCTGTTCCAATGCCTCACAACCCTTTCAGTGAAGAAGTTCTTCCTAACATCTAACCTAAAACTCCCCTGGCTCAACTTAAGCCCATTCCCCCTCATCCTGTCACCAGGCACGTGGGAGAACAGGCCAACCCCCACCTCGCTACAGCCTCCCTTGAGGTACCTATAAAGAGCGATAAGGTCACCCCTGAGCCTCCTCTTCTCCAGGCTGAACAAGCCCAGCTCCCTCAGCCGCTCCTCACAGGACTTGTTCTCCAGGCCCCTCACCAGCTTCGTCGCCCTTCTCTGCACCCGCTCAAGCACCTCGATGTCCTTCTTGTAGCAAGGGGCCCAAAACTGAACACAGTACTCGAGGTGCGGCCTCACCAGAGCTGAGTACAGGGGGACGATCACCTCCCTAGCCCTGCTGGCCACACTGTTCCTGATACAAGCCAGGATGCCGTTGGCCTTCTTGGCCACCTGAGCACACTGCTGGCTCATATTCAGCCGACTATCCACCATCACTCCCAGGTCCTTCTCTGCCTGGCAGCTCTCCAACCATTCCTCTCCCAGTCTGTAGCTCTGCTTGGGGTTATTGCGCCCCAGGTGCAGGACCCGGCACTTGGCCTTGTTGAACTTCATGCAGGTGACCTCAGCCCATCATAAATGTAGCTACGTAGAAACACAACAGTTGTGTAAATTTTTTTTTTTTCTACGCATATCCTGCATCATCCAGATTACTTGGGATGCATCACCTTTTCTGTGAATCATCATTGTGTGATTTTTGAAGGGATGTTTGGTCCATACACAGGTAGTAGGGCCCTTTTAAGCTTTCTGCCTTACAAATCCCAATAGAGCCAAACTTCCTTCTGTTTTGTGTTTTTATTAATGACAGACGTTCTTCCAATTAAAGTGAAGGAATTAGATTTGGGATTTAGACCAATCTGTATCAAGCAAAGCTGGGTTTCTGTAAGGTATCTTTGTTAATATTCTTTACACAAAATATAAAAAAATCCATTTTGTATTCCAAGTGATAAATGCAAGCCAGACCCAGGCTGGTTGGGCAAACATTGGCAGAAAAATGGCAAAACACTGAGCAGAAGCTTACCCAAGCAGGCCACAGGAATTCATTTGGGACTGATTAGAAACCATGAAGACTGAAGTACAAGAATTAGTGAAAACCAATGAAAGCAGAAGCCAGCAGTCAGTAGCTGTCTGCCAAGAGGCGAACAGGCTCCCTGTGTATGCGCTGCCTGGAAAGGTAGGACCGGAGGTTTCAAGCAAGGAAACAAATAGCAGGCTATCTGAGGGGATCCTGCAACTGCAGCCCCAATCTCACTACTTTGGGTATGATAGTAGACCTGAGGTAACGGGCCATATGTCCAAAATCAACAGTAATGACCCAGCAAATGCACTCACAACACAGTCCCATGTTTAAATCAGAATCAGTTCCACCATTCTTCAGCAATTACAACTTTCCTAGTTAAAAGCAACCAGTGCATTTGGCTGCCTGCTTGTAATCACAGGTCACACTGCAGCATATGTGGAAGGGTATTCATAAACAACGTGGAAAAGGGGCTCATGAAGTCTGATGACAAACTTAAGATAGTAAAGAACAACAACAACAAAAAAAAAAGCCTTCAAGATAGTGAAAAGAAAGGCTGATTGCATAGAAGTGTGTGGGAGAAGCTACACGAGTGAGTAACACAATGTTAAAACAATATATCACTGTAACATAAGATGATGTGGAAACACAACTCTAATTTCACAGAAACGATGATGAGGAACATTCCTAAACATTTTGATTCAGGAGTGAGATTTTAGGATTAGGCAGGATATAACATCGGCTCAATGCACAGTCAAAAAACAAAAACTAATATCATTATGCTGCTGTCTAGATCCATGCTTTGTCCAGAATTTGGATACTATGTGTAGTTCTGGTTCTCTGCACCCATTCTTCAAGAAGATAGACTGATTCAGGAGAAAGTTCAAGGTGGGGCATCAAGAATGGCCAGTGTTTTTGGAAGAGCCCATTCCTTTACACATGGAATGACTGCATAAACTGATACTTCCTCATCTAGAAAGAAGTCGTCCAGGACAGCATCAGTTGTCTATAAACTTACGAGTGGCAAGGAGACTGCATAGCAAACAGCTGCAGCCTGACTTCCAGCACAAGACCTGAGGGTTACAATAAGGCAGCACGTTCAAGAACATACGGCTTTGTTTTGTTTTGATGCACTGTTTATTTAAACCATGCAATTCACGAACTCTGGATGTCATGGATGTGAACAGTTCACATTTGGTCAAGGGGAAGATGCTCAAATTCGTGGAAGAAAAGTTCACTGAGCTACTCAGCACTCAGAAACAATATGGGGCTTTGCAGGTTTCTTGAGTTACAGATGCTGGTAGTTTTTTGTTTGTTTGTTTGTTTGTTTTTAATCATCCTTCTTACATTTTTACAAAACAAGTGCTACGTGAGCACAAAACTGTGAAAAAGAGCATCCATGATGCACAATTAAAGTTATTCCTTTTTAGAGCATTTTAGTAGGCACTTCAAGTTCTATGCCCTTCAACAGGTTACAGCCCCAAAACATGCTTTAATTAATACCATAAAAACTCTGTAGTGGAAACAATATTTCACTTTTGTCTTCCGCAGGGACCACCAAAAATAAGCTACTATTTTTGTCCTTTCACCTAGGAATTTTATGTGAGATGAGAGCATATTTTCAGCCACTACATAATTAATTCAGGATTGAAGACATCAGAAAAAAAAAAAAAAAAAAAAAAAAAAAAAAAAAACTTCATTTATTGGATTTTAGTCCTCTAGTTTGCATTGTAAAGGTGTCATATGACCAAAAGGTCTCTCAGCATAAATCGTGAATTGAACTCTTATTGTGGAAAATGATCCCAAAATAGGAAAGTGCACCTATTTCAAAGCATCATCTGGCAGGAGAATACTACTTACAAAATATTTTTTGTAATGTATGAAGGTACTAAACTGCTCCAGCAAGTCATATTTATATATTAAACTAAAATAATATTTGAATCTCCATTGGGGCTGGACTTTCCCACCTTCCTTATAAGTTTTTTAAGCTGCTTATTGAACTGGTCCTACAACAGTCCCACACATTGCTTTACCAGTGTCCCCTTTTGATTCTCAGACTGGTAAGGAATCTCAGCCTATTTAAAAGTTTTCCACAGCTTCACATAAGATCACACATTGCAAAACGTGTGCAGGAGCAGCCTCCTCAGCACTTCTCTTACCTGTTTGCCTCCTTATGCAGTCCCGTGCATGATGAGAGCACCTTCTAGCCCATATTCAGTCCCATACCCACCAAAACCCTTGGCCTTTTCAGCAGCAAGGCCATTCACCCAGCCTGTGCTCATATTGGTGTTACCTTAGATACTGAGCATGGCACCTCTCTTGTGGAACTGCATTAGCTTTCTATTGGCTCCTTCCCCAAAAGTTTCTCAAGACCACTACTGCCCCGGCCCCCAAATTTAGTGCAAACTGCATATTTGCTAAGGGTGCACTGTGCTTCATCTTCCAAGTTGCTGGAAGATAATGAATACCAGGTGCTTCACTCTCATCTAGGTGTGAGGTGGACATCTGGATTGTCATCACTACCCTTCGATCCTGGTATTTCTGGTGATTTTCAGTCCACCTGGCTGCCTGTTTGTCAGGCACATACCTTTTCCCAGCTTCCAAACAAGAACACCATAGGAGATCCTGTCACAAGATCTTCTAAGCAAGTTTGCGTTCCTTGCTCTCCCCTCAACCACACAGTCATTTCATCACAGAAGGCAATCCAATGGACAAGCACAATTTGCTCTCAATAAATGTAATAACTGTCCTTCGTTATCCTCTTGCTCTTAAAATCTTTTGAAATAGAAAAAAAGAGGATGAGTCCATGGCTTTCCTAGGGACTGGGATAAAGCTGAGCAACCTGTAGCTACCCAGGTCACTGTTCTTTGCTTTCTTAAACATTGATGCAACCTTGCCTTTTTTTTTTTTCTTCCCAGTTGTAAACAATTTCTCCCAATCAACATTACTTTTCATAGACTGCAGACAGCTGCCTTGCAGTCACATCAGCCAACTCTTTCAGCACCCTCAGAGATAGCACATTTGGTCCTGTGGGTTTGAAGTATCCAGATTCCATACCTTAACACTCAGGCTGTTGTTGCTCTGCTGCTGGCTGCCCCTCCTTCCCAAAAATGTGGCACACTGTGTTCACGTGAACCCTGTTATTCTAATGGGGAGACAGTTTTTAAAGCCATCCAGCTCACATTCTGATAACATGGCTAACTCTCTGCTGCATGGAAAATAACAAGACAGTGATCAGAAAGTTATCAAAAGAATCTGCAGGAAGTGTGTTTTCTTATATATGCACTTTATGGATTCTGTATTTTCAGCCTCAAGCGCAAAACTAGCTGCTCATGAAGCAGTCACACTGCTGGTTTCTAGCATGTTCTCTGATCCACTTTCTGTTCTGCTCTCCATAGAGTAGACAGTCTATCATTTTAGTACGGCTTCAGTTTTTACCTTAGTAACATCATATACCACTAGAAATGCACATTTCCTCAAGTGGGAGATGACAGTATAGCCCACAGGGAGAAATCTGGCTCTGAGGGAACCTTCATGTGGATTTGACTGGATGTTTCATTTACACAAAGCTTTTGCAGCTTTTCAAGAAACCCTCAAAGTGCAGGGATCTGTGGGGAAAAGTCCTGCATCTGTTTGGGTTGCGTATTTGCATTGCCTTCCTGTTCCTGTTTTCCCTCTAGCGTGAAGGCATCATGGTTCCTAGCACCAGCCCACACATATCACACCCTGAATCACAGGATGAGAACACGGACCAGAGTTCAACTCCAACAAAGACACATGCTGGCAGAACAGGGTTCCATGAGATGTCTGCTAGAAGCCTGTTGCCCATTTGGCTTTGGGCTTCCCTGGAGATGTACATCTAGAAGTGTGTTTTGCAGCTGATGAGCAATTTTGATCAATGTTAACTAAGGCCATTTACATTGTGGAAAACATGTAACATTTGCTGTCTTCACAGAAGAAAAAGAAAGCTTTTGCATTCCAACATCTGACTGTAGACCAGACAGCTAAAATATTAGTGCATTATTTACACATTGAAGTATATTTGTCCATTTATTGCAAAGTCCTTTGATAAATCTGGGTGCTTCATTAATAATAATGCAAGGAGACATTGTGTTCGTCTTAGAAAATGAGCTATTCATATACACTGAGATTAATTTCTACATAATTACATACAGGGGACAGATGCCAAGGACTTAGAAGAATATTGCTGTACACAAGCCAACAAAGATCAGGGGAAATTTGAGACAACTCCTGAGGGAATCTGATGATGCAAAAGATGCACCTTTAATGAGCGACTTAACTGCAAGTACCTCAACATGAAAGACTGATGTCAAGGACTGCAGCAGACATTCATACGAATGCTCCACAGAGTAGGGAGTTCTGTGCCAATAAGCTCACTTGTACTCTGCTTGTAAATCCAGCTCCAGCTTGTCCAACCACTCAGCTGCTTCCAGTAACTCCAGGTTTGGCAGTATTTGGGAAAATGATTTTGGGTTCTTTTTCACATCATGCAAAGAAGGGAGGTGGTGGTGGTGGATTTTCTACTGCCCAACTCAAACTGGAGTTTTATAGTCTTGAGAAGAGGAAAGGCACTCCAATCTCTGCTAGGTCCTAAAATAGTGCATCAAAAAGCTTAAGAAGTCTGGGCTGGCCAGTTTAATTTCCATTAGAGGACACATGGTGGACATACTTCAGAGTAGTGTTCTCTATTTATCAGAAAAATAAAGGATGAAAAATAATGTGTTTTTTTTTAAAAAAAAAAAAAAAAAGAAGACAAAAATGAAGCACAAAATACATGGCAAAAATGGAGCACAGTCTCACCTTTTCAGCTGGTCACCATATATATTTATTTTATCTCCCTTCTCTCCTCTTCTTTAGATTTTACTTGTCTCAATGTCTTTTTTCCATGGAAAGTTTATGGTTTGTCATTAATTCTGCCTTTCACATCCAGTTTGCTCAAGAAATAGCACAATACACTTCTACGTTATTTCTTGCTTCCTCATTCCCCAAAGAGAGAGTTTGCAATGCCTTTATGCTTGATGGGGAAGACAACATTGACAGGGTTAAACATGAGGGTTTGGGTTGAGCTCTTTTCTTTCAACAGGAAGTGACTGAATATCTGCTTGCTTCTTATATAAAAAAAGGAGAAAAAAATGAAAGGTTTTGATGTGCTCTCTTCTACCTTTGATTGATACTAAAAATCACGGAAGTCTTGGGAACTTACAGTTTTTTAATGCATAGAAACACATGTCAGATCCTGGCGGCTGTGCTGTAATCCAGAATTTGCTTAGCCAGCTTCCAGAGGACTTTTGCTGCCTGTAAAACACCTTCTCAGCTCAGTAGCTCAGCTACTTCACTCAGCTACTTCATTCTACCTTAGGCCACAAGATCAAAGCATCAGGAACAAATCAGATGATCTCTTTACAACTTCAGGGTAAACCTAGCTCACTGTAAAGCTGCACGAAGCAACGAAGACCTGTCCACTTGTTTTCTACACCAAGCAAAGCTCAGGAGATGCAAGGATACTCTCTCATGTATGCACAGAGCAACATGGGCCTGAGATAAGCTGTAGGGCAGAACTGCAGCTTCCTACCAAATCTTGTGTCAGATTTCAGCATATAAACCAGACATCAATAGTTGGGTGTTTGTGCTGCTGGACCTCTAATTTCCAGCCACAAGTGACAGGATGAAACTCAGTAGGGAGGAACAAAACATCCTGAATCCATCTAATTCCATGTTTCTGCTCAGGGTCAGCCATGAGTGGACAAGTCTTAAGTCAGTCCCAGTGACACAATTCCTGCAGGTTGTTCATGTACTGCCATGGTTAAGGGAGGGTGGAAAAAGACTTAACACAGATTTGGGACCTGCTGTTCCAGAAGGAAAACAAATCACAGGTGAGGCTGTCACTGGCAGGTGTGCCATACAGGACCTGGGCCATAAGGAAACTGGATAAAACTGAAAAGAAATGGGGAGGGAAAAAAAAAAAAAAAAAAAAGTAAAAATCACTAGGTGACAAGAAGGCAGAGTGCAAATGACAGGTGCTAGAGGCTGCTTTTCTAAGCAGCCAGATCGTGGTCAGGATATCTGCTGCTGCCATTGTCTCTTGGGTCACACCATCACTGCAGTCACCTTCTGAAAACCAACAGAAAACCAAACCCCAAACAACTCACTCAGAAACCAGAGACATAAAGGCTGTGGCAGAAGATATTTCTGGACCATCAAAGAGGATGATATACCTAGAGGCTAAGTCTAAAACCAGTAGAAAATGCCTCATCGCCTCATCTTTTTCAGTTATATGAGGCCTGCCAGAGACATTGCAGCTTTATGTCATGATTGAGCCCTTCTATACACACGTCCCTACTACTTATTTCTGCTATTAAAAGCTCTTTTATTATCATACTATCTTTCTGTCAGGGTTTTGTGAATTACATTTTAATCCAACAGCACTTGGTTGTATGAACAATTAATGAGGGATGTACGTTATACAAACCTCATATTTTACTGATGAAGTACTTTGAACAGACTGTATTAAGATTGAAGCACTTAATAATTATTAAGAGGCTAGTTACGGGCTTGATACATTTCCACGGTCTGTAAGAAATACTACTATGCATCAGCCACACATGTACACAACAGGACTGTAGCCCCCTTTGAAATGAGAAAGTCACCTCATTTGGCTATTTTACTGGGAAGGGTTTTTTTTTTTTTCAGGTGTCATCTGCCCATAGTTATCGGTGAATGTTTGTCATACGTTTTCCAGGACAAAGCATTTCAGCAAAAGCTCTATTTCTGCAAGGCACCACTTTCATTCCATAGCTTTACAGGGGATTTTTCAGCACCTTGTACTTGTGGTTTCTGATAGGACACGAGGCCAAAATCCATGTGAATTCAATTACCTGGGGAAAAAAATAGTTTCAGCAGTGTATTTGTTATTATGACATTGCTACAAGGGAAGGGAAATGAGGAATTAAACAGGCACCACTCAGCCACATCTCTAGAAGTGAATATTGACCAAGGTTCAATACGTCACTGACAGCAAATCGAAGGTCATTCCCATCAACAGTTAAGTCGTGTCAGAAATTGATATGCTGAATATGAAATGTCTCAGCAGGAAGAGCCAAGTTACAGAGAAATCTGTTCACCTTTCTAATCTGTTCAACAGCACAACAGACATTGAGAAAATGGTGCAGCACATATTTAAGCAAGTTTCTGTTATGTCCTACTGTCTGCAATACCGTTTTGTGTCAGTATTATTTTTGCTTCTGTAGCACTAGTAATGTGCTAATCCTGTGACATTATACTGTCCTGAGCAGACTGCCAGATCATGCATCAATATAAGGCAATCAGCAGCTCTTAGAGCACATCTTTTAGATGTTTAAAATATATATGGAAAAGAAAATATTAAGTTGTATTATGTCATACTACATAATATTTAAAACAATGCTGGTTTAGTGTAGCAGGACCTTTTTTTTTTTTTTATAGTATTCTTGGTACCTTTCCTCATCAACAACCAACATGCTGACATGTTAAGCACAAAGCCCTAAAACACAGAAAAACATTTATGATTTAATTCAATAAGAAATAAAAACTTCTCACTCAGTATCTGCTTGTGTGTATATAACAGTCACATCATAGTACCTACCAATAACTGTGTTATTTTACAAGCGTGGCTTTTGCTAATTGTCCACTCACCTCTCCCACACTTTCTAAATTTGTCACGTTTAAGATCTGGTCATAATTACGAGAAATCCACTATGCGGTCACATCTCTGTATAGAGCAGTGTTGTCACAATTTGTGATTACTAGAAAATAGAATAAAATTTTTGCTGAGACAGTAAAATACAGAAAGCCACTCTGAAAGTCTATTTAAAAGCTCTTTCTGTTTAATCCAGGGCTGCAGCCTGCACAGCGAAGAAACTGAGGTCACTCCATGCTCCGTATATATAATTCATGCATTAAAACCAAAAACTAAACATAACCCAAAGTCAACTCCCTCAGGTGCCTGAAGCTTTTTCCCTGTAACAGATCTCACTTGGCATCCTCTCAATATCATCCTCAGCTCCTAGCCCCCGGTGGCAGCGCACTGCCTGCCTGGAAAACAGTTTCAGCACCCTCCTCTACCCCCAACAAACGAAGAAATTCGGCTTTTCACGGCAGAACATAACTAAAACCGCGTTTCACGAGCTCCCTCTGCTGTCTATTAACCAAAATCCTGGTGCGGTTAAAAGGGCGCTTTCGAGAAAGCACAGCCAGATCCTGTAAAGTCCTTGCTCATTCGCTAGTATTTTAAAGAGAGAAAATGTGACCTCTATTAAAAGAAAACTGAAATTATTTTCAAAGTCTGGACCTATCCTGGGATAATTCAAACCCGACCAGATCAAGACCCTGGTCCCACTATGTCAAGTACTAGTCCAAACGTAAAAATTACTTTTCCAAATAACAGCAGAGTCAAATGAATGAAAAAGCGAACAGAAACAGAGATGCTGGCTCCTTCACAGGAGCTGCTACCAAACTGACACATAACTTTGCAACTCCACACCCCTTCTGACTCTTTTTACATCTCCTGGAAACTTAAATGGAGTGCTACAGACCGTGCCTGTCCCTTTCTTGGTTAGCATAATGACTACAGCCAGCCTTCCACATTCAAGCAATTGCTGGTGTTTTCCTGCAACCATTTCCCAGGCTAAATCTTTGCTCGTTCATGATATAAACTAGAATAAAGTTCTCAAAAAATAAAATAGAAAAATAATCCACGAGTGTGATGGGATACTTGCACCAGAACTAAACCTGTATTTGAAGGCAAGACATCTTTGGCCAGCTGCAATCTAAAATACCAGTTGGCAGTAGAACTGCCTGTCCCTGTTCAAGAGAAGTCAAGTATGAACCCAAACTGCACAAGCCACTGTTAGCTTGGTTCTGGACAGGTCTCTTGGTCTTTCCTGCATCCTAGGAGAGAGATCCACAAAACAGAAGGTTCGCCACTGCTACTTAAAAGCTCATCCTTAAGTTTTACTTATCAGCAGTTTGATTCTCAATTTTGATTATTTTCCTCTTCTGTAACATGTTTTTTCTTCATCTTTACAAGTCACCTTGTGGGCTGATGTAACTCCATAACATTAGTGGGGACTGTTAGTGTTAGGTCAGAGGTTGGACTTGATGATCTTGAGGTCTCTTCCAACCTAGAAATTCTGTGATTGTGTAATATACTTATCCTAACCTAATTTCTTTTGTAGCCTTCAAACTTCTTTTCCTGAGGGGAGAAGGAGTTTGTTCTGAGCAAACCAGCATAAGAATTAGGTCTGAAACTTCAAGGTCTAGATATATTCAGGACAGAAAGATTTACAGACCAGTTTTCATAGACATGCTAGCTTTGCATCCATACTCCAAAATAGTCTTAGCATGTACAAGTTCAGACATAAACCTCAAACTGAAAGTCCAACTAAGAGTTGATATCTCACTGTTTTGAAACATATTTTTGTCTATTCTTTCCACTTAATGTTTCCCCCACCACCACCCCCTCAGGTATTTTATTTACTAGACACCTTTAAGCCTACCAACCTTAGTTTTATTGAAGATGTCAAAATTCTGCAGAACAGAAATGTATACTAACAACCTCTAGTGTAAGAAAGGTTCCTAATGAATAGTATTTTCAGACTAAAACAACAGAAGATATAGAAAAGCATAATTTCTTAATATTACAAAGTTGCTTATGTGGATATTTCAGCAGTGACACCTGAGACTATGAGCTTTCACACAACATTCCCAAGCCCATGCCAAGAAATTTAACAGTTGCATTCAAATCATTATCAATCCAATTCTCATTGTAGAACTACATTTCTCTTAACAGTTAATGTACTGCTTAGGTTATCTTGGAATCCAGGTCTAATCAAACAAAATCCTCAAGATCTCCAAAACACGGTACACAACCAGAGGTAGAATGCATCAGCCTTTACTTGCAATATTTTTCACAATACTGTGGATTAACTGATGTTTCCAAGGCATGTCCTCAGGGAGCTTCAACTTTTCTGACCTTGTGAATTCCAGTTTAAATTCCTTGGATCCGCTGCTGAATTTCAGCATTGCTAGTCTTGACTCCTGTCCCCACTCTACAGTCTGGGGGCTTCTATTTGGCAATAGGAGTCTTGAGAGCCAGAAGTTATCAGCATACCAGCTCACCTACACAACGGACAAATGTCTTGCCACCCATAACACTTGGGCTGTGATGAAGAAATCAGAGAGCTCATAGTAGGCATTTCTAGTCATGTCCCCAAAGAAGGCCACCAGTATTACACCACACTAATGTCTCATTTACAGAGGGATGTAACGCACCACAAGCAAGTCCATACAAAGCAGAAATATTCACCTAGCACATTAAGAGTCCGTAAAATGGTAAGAGCACTCAGATGGCCCCTTCATGTTGCATTCAATATATGCAATTACAAGGAAATGAACATGTCGCCAACCTCCACACCTAGTGGAAAAAAATGAACTCAGGAGAATTATCCTAAAAGCAGTTAGGAAAAAATAATCAGGTGCCAGCTGTGCAAGAACACACTAAAGCCAGACCCATGGGTTCGATGCTATAAGAGATCCTAGAAAGGAGGATAAGGAGTTCTCCCCCATGCTGGTTGCTTCCCAAATGGTCACAGCTGCCTCACAGTGTGTTGCATTATTTGGAGTCAATTCTTTAAATTACTTATTTTTAAAAACAAAGGGTGTGTTACTGCTATATAGATAAGCATAAAAGAGTATTGGCCCAAGATTAAATGATGTTACCATATTTTACTGCTGTGAATTTAAAATAACTACGGGTAGGGATGGACTGCCTCCCTGGGAACCTCTAACCACCCCCAACAGGACTAAAGCATTGCACTTGATCAAGGGCTGGTCACATTCACAACACCGATAAGGAGCTGCAGTTATCAGGGAGTTGTTGTCACTTTTTTTTTTTCCTTTTTATTTCTCACTTTTGTGAAGGTCCTATAAAAAGGACACCTCTGTAGGATAGGAATGAGTAAGCCTGGTGCTATTTCCCTAGCAAGACAAACAATACCAAGGCTGTCATGCAAGGATGTGCTGCATACCACACACTTTGGGGTTGGACTTCTATAACTCACAGCCCAGATGCGCACAATTCTTCAGCTTACAGTGAGGCAGAACTCTCCTAAGCAAACCTCAGCAGTTTCCTACAAAGCCCTGCTGACAAGTCTGATCCTGGTATTTATTTCCAGTGTAATCTGAACTGTGGGGGAGGCTGACTGAAAGCCTGTCCTCTTCTGTCCTGGTATTCCTGTGCACTCCCTGCTCCCTTTTCTCTGCTCCTCATCCACAGTGAAGATACAAGAGGAGATATCTTCTCCCTTTATACTTTGCTTACTTAAGATCCTCTGTTTGGTCTCCAGGCCTGCTTTACCAAGCACATGCTATCCCAAGAACAGCACCAAACAATTACCATCAACATTTTTAACTGCATACTGGTCTGTATACTTTTTTATTTACCACAAATGTGCATTATAATGGTATAATCACACTACACTGCAAACTGAGGCTCCATGCTCGATAGAAAATGTTTGTTTCTGTACTACTGACCCTCATGATTTTGTAGGGACCATGGTTGATGAGGTAGTAACAATGGTGTTAGTTTTTCACAAAACAAGAAGTCAACGTTGCTCTTGTGAGTAGAAAGAAAAAAAAAAAAAAAAAAAAAAAAACAAGCCAGTATAACTGGAACTCTGAAGCATCCCGAACAGGCTATTAACAGCTTGTGATCTAAAATTACTGTGGCTGGCAGCGCTTTTGTCTTTCTGTATCTGCACAAACAACCAAAGGAGCTTCAGAGTCTTTCACTGACTGCATCTGGCCACATCTTACCAGCATCCAGACCCCTGCCCATTGTCAGCCCACCAGCCTACACTCACTTATATCACCCTGTTCACCTTTTTAACTACTGAATTTTCTCTACTCCTCCAGAACTTCTCCAGTATGATAAAATTTAACAGAAATCACTTCTAGTGATTTAAGGGTTTTCTAGTGGTCTAAGGTTTGCAGGAAACATAAACCTAGAATATAACAATTTAAATCTGTCACTTTAAAGTATTTTCTCCAAATAATAACAACATCTTCATCCTCCTAATATATTTAGCGATCAGAGTTTTGATGTAAAAATTGAATGAACAGATCTGAAATATATGAAGATGCTCTTTAAACAGGGAAAAAATAAATTCGGTCAGACTAGCCAGTAACAACAGCACAGCCAAAAGGCAAGAACAGGTCAAATTATATGGTGAACACTGATGTTGTAAACATAATTGTGTTTGTGTAGCTCCCAGATCTATATATATAACTGTTTGAATTCCTACATTATGTGTAAGAAATGCCCTTAAGAAAGAAAATGATGTAAAATTTATTGGCAGCAAAGTGTCCCTTTAGAAGGTTTGGAGCTAGTCTGCCGTTCCTTTAAGTAAATACAGAAAGTCCCACTTTCCCCCAGTAAACTTGAGAACATTGTGAAGATCTTCAGAATAAATAAATAAGGAAGATTTAGAGATAAGTGCTACTTACCTTTTCTGAGACCCTGTATTTCCAAAAGAAATGTCTAATTTCAAATGAGCTTTAAAAACAAACTTTTAATTTGAGCAGATCAGCTATGTAAGATGTCAGATTTTCTTTTTTTTTTCTGGGGTGGAAAGACTAGGAAGCTGGCAGTATAAGGCAGGATATTCATTTCAGCAGGGAAAAGTCAATTACTTTTTTTGATAAAAACATTAAAAGTGTATTTTAAATACATGGAAGCGTGAGGGCTTCTTCTGTATTCACCTTCCAAAAGACAGGTCTGCTCAGCAGCAAGGCCAGGTCCTTGTGGTCAGATAGCACAGCTGCATGCCAGACAAGCAGACACAGTTGCCCTTAATGAGGGAAGAAATCCCTGAGCTTGGCACCTGGGTCTTGTAAATGCCAAGCTCTTCTTGTGAAAGGTCACTGCTCTCTTACATAACTGCAGGGGAAGACAGTATGTGGCATTTGGGAAGTGGTGGGTTTTGTATTTGGACAGCAGTCAGGGTGATTAACCCAGAGGTGGATGTGCATTTTGCAGTTTGTACCTACAGCAAGCCTTCAAACTATGCTAAGGTTATTCACGATAAACTGGTTTATAAATGTAGGGTCTCTGTAGCACACCAGAAGAAAGAAGAGAGCAACAGGTGCTGGCATGTGTCAGGACCCACTTGCCATGCACATACTGCAGGCTGCTTTGGTCTCACATGGGGGGCTTTCAGCCTTTTAAACCATGGCCACCCTCAGAAAGGAACATTTCCCCACTGCTCTCGGTGGCACTGACTCCGCTATCCACTTCTCCTTGCTGGCAATCAGTCGTGTGCTACAGCAGGAGCAGCCAAGAGGAGCTTCCCCAGTAAGCAGCCACATACAGCTCCAGCTCTCGGTGTACCACAGCTGACTTGCTGCAAGGGAAGGAAATTCAAAATTCAAAAATGCATGGGTGGATTAATTTTGATTATTTTCTACCAAAAGCAACACATTGCAAACTATACAACATTGCCAAGCAGATCTCACTTTTCTCACACTGCTACTCTTAAGGTCTCAACTATGCAAGTGATCCGTAGATTTGTAACAAATAAAAGACTTCTTGTTTTTTTTTTCTCTCTCTCTTTTTTTTTTTTTTTTTTTTTTTTTTAAAATACTCATTTCTCAATTTACATTCTTCAATTAGGAAAGAAAATAAAGAACAAAGGACAGAAAACACTCATCCAAGACAAGGCTCAAAGGAGAATTATGGAAACAATGTACCGAAAGGAAATTATATTGTACTTTTCTTCCACTGCAGGATTAGATGACAGTATTCAGTTTTTAAGACATGGCTTTCATTCATTTCTCTGCTGTCAATAGTGTTCAAAATATAATCAGCCCTGGACATAAGAGCTATGCTGTCTTCAAACACGCATCTAACCACACCTTACACATCTTGGCAAGTTAGTTTATGTAAATCACTGTGGCCTTGATTTATTTTTTTTATTTTTATTTTTATTTTTTACTCTGATTTCCCTAGCCAATATAGTACTCCCTTTAGTGCTCCCTTTTAAAATAGAGGGAGTGAAATCTCTCAAATAACACTCTGTTCCTCTGCAGAACCTGATGCTGAGTTTGTTTTCCTTCTCCATGGACATTGTTGCCATCTACTGTGATGATGTTATGACTACACTATTTTAGGTACAGAAAAAAAGTGTAGGAAGCTGGTTATTACTTACACTATGAGCCAGTGATAATGTTGAAAGAACAGAATGAGAATGCAGTAGCAAAACACGGGAAAATTACAAAATTACAGTAAAGCTAAACTGAAACATATAGCAGGAGTTATCAGAGAACTGTTTCGCAAGCCAGGCAATCACAAGGACAGATTTGGCAATCATATGTGTAGAAGACAGCTTTTAACGATGTGACTGAGTACTGTACTGTACTTCTCACCTGCAATGTTCAGCTTCTGACTCAAAATGTTAAGTTCACTCCTTTAAGACTTCCTTCCCTTTTTTTCCCTTTCATTTTTTTGCTAACTAGCTAAACAAACAAACAAACAAAAATCAACAACAAAATCAAACATTTGTAAAGATACAAATGGGAAGGGGAAAAACAGCTAGAACTCCAGATGTGTTCATCCCCTTCCTCAGCTTTTGGTCAGGTTTCAGTGTTTGAGACAAAAGTAGCTTGATACCCTGTGCACTGGTACATAATTACCAGAAGAAACTGGTGCCATAATGACTCTGCTACCATGCATGTGAGCAGCTGTGGCTGATCAGATAACATCAGTTTTGAAGCTGAATCTTTGGCTTTGCTGCCTTCTGCTTCTTCTAACATAATCATTGCAGAGGACAAGCCAGATTGTAGTAGGCAATGAAAAGCTTTTAAGTGGCAGCATATCTGGGGTTTTATACTTAAATGAAACTTTACTTTGCTGCATAAACTTTGCTGTGTCTTTTAAACAAAGCTAAATTAGTTAGCTATAGGAAGAATTGTCAGGGATGTATATATTGAGCCAATTTGGAGATATAAATACAATTAGGGGGAAGATTTTATTTGCTTGTAATAGTTAATTTAACTTTTATTCACATCTTGGCCTTTTCATTTGCTGAAAGTTTATGTGCTGGCATACAAGCCTGGTGAATTACAGCACTGTATAGGTGAATGTCGGCTGTGTAGCTGTGACATGCCTTTATCAGGAGCTGTACTTCCCACCTTTTACCTTTTACCAAAGAGTGTTCCTCTGCTGACACCAAGGAATTTATTTGTCCAACTGCAGCATACCCCAAAGCCTTGCTACTTGGACAGAGTTTGGGTGCAGGATGGAAGGTGCTGGGCCTGGTGGCTGCTGCTGCTGTCTGCTCATAACAATGCCTCAGTCTTAAATTGGAGTGACCACAGTGATTCTTTCTTTGCTGGGCTCTCAAAACTCTCATGCATCAGCTGAAGCCTAGGGGACAACTTCTGATGCTGGTGGGTTTGGTAGCTGCCAGAAAAACACACTTTTTGAGCTGTCCTATATTGAGCAGCTTCCCTTGAGATGTATTTTTATTCAAATAGCTCAAGCAAAGGGAGCATACTTCAGAAATCAGGTCATGTTACAAAGTGACATGAAGGACGGTGGTAGCCTAGGGGGATGATGTGGAGAAACAGGCAGCTGCTGGGAGTTTTACCAGCCCAGCTCATCCAGCATACAAGGTAGATTACTTTTCTGACAGCCTGCAAAGTGTGGATGTGCTGTGTTGAAGGCAGCTAAGGGACCATAGTGTGGATAGATCTAAATGTTTTCTACCATAACTGAAGTGTTGTGACAGTTTTGATGTGCAAACTCGAAAAATGGAAGTCATAGGCATAGCATTAGAAACAATGTGCAACATACCCCTTTTATTTTAGCATGTAACTTATCATGCTAAAGTTAATATTTCTTCCATTACTGTGTTCAGTCCTATTACTCCCGGCAAATGAGAAATAAGTCATTTGGAAAAGTTATAGAAATTGGGATTTTTTAGAAGCAGCCAAAACAGCTCAAAGTACCATGTACATGCACGCCAATTTTTGCAAAGCTATGTATTGGATGAGTTTTACACTCAGGTCTCCCAGTAGACTAGGATGGAGACTCAAGAGTTAAGTGCAAGCAACTAAAATACATCTGAGCGTACAGCTGCAGATTTTGTAAAGCTTATGTGGATGCCTCTGTCAGTCCCAAGTGGATTGCTTTGACTCATCATGCCCATACTTGTTTGCATCATTTCTTATATGCTGACTTTGCAAAAGAAAAAAAGCAGCTTTATTTATTTGTACAGCATTCTTAATGTTTTAAAAAGTGACCCTTTAGCTTCCTACTAAAAATGAGAAAATTGTTAAACTTGAGGCAGGGAAGAGGAAGGGAGAGGAGCAGCCCCATAACAATGCAAAAACAAGAGTAGGATGCTGCTTGTTTTTAACAAGCCCACTCAATTTGACCATCTGACCACTCCTTTTATGGACAAAAATGAGTTTTTTCCCAGGACTGCTTTTGTAACTGCGCAAAAATAGTCTTTGTTTTTGTTTTGTAAGTCACTTAGAAATACCTATACCCAAATGCAAATCTTTACTGAAAAATCCTCCCCTCAAATATTGCAACGATTGCCACATTTTCAGGTTCTCTCTGACAATGATTACTTTGATATTCACATGATTATTAATATATATATATATATATATTTAAATACAAATCCAACAACGGAAGCCCCAGAGGTTTCCTAGGCTGGTTATTGCATGGATTTAGTGCTCGCCTCTTTAAGACACTGAAGCTCCTGCCTGCTTCACTGCTGTCCTGCGGCGACATCTCCTGGGCCCTGTTCAGACTGCACCAAGACGCATCCTGCGACCCTGATGGAAGGCAGCCTGGAAACCCTCCAAACCCTGGGCATGAAGGCACTTCTTAGCTGGACAAAAAAAGTCACTCTTCTGTTTTCCCTCAAGGTTTATTCTCCTGAGAGATTTCTCGGCTGGCCAAAACCCCTGCCTAGCAAACAAGCACACCAACCCTCCCCCTGTTCCCAAGGCCTGGCCCTTTTTACAGAGTTTATTTTGCACCACTTCAACCAGTCACAAAGGAGGGTTCAGGAGGAGGGTCTGGAGTGTAAGCCGTGTCTTGGCTTCCTGATGTGACACATCTTGAACACTGCTGCTTCATCCAAAGGCTACTTCAATTTCCAAACCTAGCTATATCCCCAAAGCCTTTTTTTTTATATATATAATTTTTTTTTCTTTTTCTTTTTCTTTGAAATGGCAGAACAGTAATACCCTGAACAAGCACTTTTATTGTGTAGCTATAGAGAGGACTCTAAGACAGTTGCCCCAGGCTTTGGCCTGCACAACTCCTGTAGGTATGGAGGTGTTCTGCTCCCAGCTCCTTCACAGCACACCTGCGAGGATGTCTAGCCAAGAGTTCCTTGTCCCTGTCTCACCCGGCATGTTGTTTTGATACAATGGTTTGCTTGGTCCTCAGGTGGACATGCATTACAGCTGATGTAATGACTGCTCATCCAAAAAAGGCGGACTGGTTTGCCACAGGACACATCAACACCCTATCTGGCAGGGCCTTGAGACACCAATTCTGGCAGATGAGCTCAAGGCATCCACTGGGCCACTCCCAAATCCCTCTGAATGCCCAAGTAACTGCAGAAAAAAATCACTCCTCTTTTGCCAGGGGCCTCACAGCAGCAGGAGTCTGGGACCTTCCACGTGTTACACATGCCCTGGCACACCTCACCAGAAAACATGGAGACAGCTTACTGAGGTTAGCTGCCTTCAGATTCAGGTGGCTGCAAATTAGGAGGCTTTGCAATATAATTTTGTTGAGTTAGGCTGCACACTGAAACCATGGTAGCTTACCTGTGTCCTTTGAGAACAGGTCTCAGCTTTAGCTGAGCTGATCAGTAACTTCACCCAGACCTCATCCGCTGTAACCTCGTGGATAATGAACTGGAACGATGCAAACACAGAGGTGAAGAGTCCTGTGTATTTAACAAGTGAATACAAAACTGCCAGCACCTACTCTGTCAAGTAAGTAAGCCTGCAACACAGGAATAGACTTGATGGTACATAGAAAAGTCAATAATAATTTAAAAAGTGGTGCTAGCTGCTGCTGATTTCAATTCAAGTCTCATCACATCTAAAAATGATGCCCTGTGACCTAGTGCCAAACTACCTGTTTCCTGGAGCATCAGCACAAATGGATGGTATCTGGCCTGTCACAGGGCACTAATTTTCTCGGTTTTCTTCCATATCAAGCCAAATAGCACGGGCTGGAACCAGTGTTTTTGGTCGTTTTGGGTCTGAGTCACATGTGTCCTCAGACAAAGGGCAGAGCGAGCTGCTGCTCTGCACTGACCTGCAGCAACTATGGGGTGGTGGAAACATGTGAAGAAGGCCCCACCTCTTCAGTATTTCAGACCTGGCAATTCAACAAGCACACAAGAAAAACAAAGTCACTGCTTCAGTGCACGTGTACTTAAGATTTTCACCAACAACTCGACAACTGCCTGATGCACCGTCTCTGTCTCTCCTCTCTAACTGCTTCTAACTCCCTCTGATGATTTTTCTTCCAAGAAAATGCAGAGTTTTACGCATGCTGCAGGTAAATAACCAAAACCTTCAGTTAGTTTCTGGGTGCAGCCCAACAAATGATTTTTTTTTTTTTTTTTTTTTTTTTAGCTTGTCCATGCAACAAAGTCTGATGCCTGCCCTGTTCCCTCAACAAGAATAGGCTGGGCATCTGTACCCTCTCCAGCCCTCCTGGAGATGCCTAGTCCACTAGAAGTCATCCAAACTGTGGCTTTCTCCTGGTCACCAGAACACACCAGACAGGGAGGACCATGGATGCTTACAAGGGTAAGGGTGAGAGGGAAGCCTTACAAGCAACTGCATGTTCAGTGCATTGGTAGGGAAACAGCTTATGACCCTAAAGTACTTCGAGTAGTCCTGTGGGGCCAACCCTTGGTGTGGGGTGGTTTACTGCCCTTGGTTTAATGGAAAGGACACCTCTTTCAAAAAACTAGCCTACTTAAAAGTGCAGAACTTTTGTACAGTTTTTGTACACTTTTTTTTTTTTTTTCTTTCTCACATTGTAGAAAAGAGCTACAGGGTCCAACAGGCTTTGCCCAGAAATGCTGCTGTGTCAAAAATGTAGGGTATTGAACCCCTTAGGTAATCCTTCCTCACTGATAACAAATGGACATGGAAGCAGGAGCTGCTGCAATTGGGAAAAATAAATAAATAAAGCATGGTGTGAGCCCTCAAAGGAGAGAGAAGTATTTCTCATCAGCAGGTAAGACAGCCTCAACACTAATTCAGCCTCAAAATCATGCTACAAGAACCAGACATCCTAATTTTCACTGTCTGAAGCTGAATGTGGTCACATTTGTGCTGGGGATGGAGTGACCTGGCAGAATCAGAACCATGTATATTACCAAACAAATTACTGTCTGTTCAAGAAAGCCCTCTGCTTTGCAAAGATGTTGAAGCCCACAAGCACAGCTGCCCTGAACAGCTCATTAGTGGATGAAGTTATTAACAAACCCACAGTGGAGGAGTAAAGCAGAAAACACATTATGAGATGAACAACACAGAGAAGATCATTTGAAGCTCCATAAACCATCCCACACAGTGCCCAGACTTTTGTACACTTCAGTAAAAACAAAAAAACAAATTTGAACACATTAGAAAGGAGAAGGAAAGTGGCAGTGGTCAGATGAAGAGAGGCTGCATCTTTTCACAGAAGACCAAGGCACCAGGTGTCAACAGCCATGGTGAATTGCTTTGGTCTTTCCCATAAGCACAGCTCCACTAACTTGTTTCCTCTCTCCTACTTTTCACACTTGAGAAAAAAAAAAAATCAAAAATGCCTTTTTCGCATATTTCTCATCCTCCACACTCACCCCTCTCCAGTACTACGTTTTGTAGAAGGTGTGATGAAGCCCTCAGTTCACAACCTCTGATTTTAGAGCTGCAATAAATGCAAGAAAAAATCAATCCTAATGTTTTTAATTGTTGGTGTTCTCATACAATTGCAAAAAAAAAAAAAAAATCTGCAAGAGAAAGTTAGCACATACTGTGATTTGTGCTTTGGATCTAACAGAGATCTGTACATGCATGTTTAATTTACAGACCAGAAGGGAAAAAATAGACAAGATGAAATCAAGATGCATGTTGCTATTATGGCACTTACCACAAGGGGGACTCTTCTACAATTTTATAGGGCAAAATAATTTCAAAGAGAAGGGTGTGGGGGGAAGGATGAATAAATCAGTTCTGCAGCTGAATATGCAGAGACCATTTTAGGTTTTACATTTTTAAGCCCACAGAAGTTGTTAATCTGCAAAATTCATTAGAAGGTACCAGTTCATGTTCATATCTAACTGCTGTTCTGGCTCCTTTCAGTCCCTGATTTTATACTGTGTTTAAAATTCCCAGAATCCTATTAATTTTTTTTTTTTAAATGCAAGGGGATGTAATAGAACTTGTTGGGACACTAGATAGAAAACACAAAAACAAACAAACAAGAACACAGACACACACACATGCACACAACAGAAAGAAGCAAGCAAGCAAACAAACAAAACAAAACAAAACAAAAAAACACACCCATAGAAACTTTTGATTGTATTCCAGGCTGGAGAACCCACTGGGATGGGGGAGAAGGTGCGTGGCCCCATCCTGATAAACGTGAACCTTTGAGAAAGGCATAATGAACCAGCAGGAGAACTTAAGGTTGCTGCTAGCATGCACACGTTTCAGCATGGTTTGCTGTACTGCTTACTAATACTCAGCTACAGTGAAAGCTCAATATTGCACTGCTACTAACATCCCTTTCTACCTTAGATACAGCACATTGTGAGGCATCATTCCAGATGATACACCAAAAAATAAATAAATAAAATCAAGCTTCAAGACCACAAGCTCCGTTCCTTTTAACTTTTAGAAAGTGAATGTAACAAGGACAATTTATCACCCTGAATTGTCTGCACAGTGCCTTTATTAGCTAGGATGCCAAAGAAACCTTGAGTATCTATTTAGCTGAAACTCTGTTATTGTGAAACTATATTTAGTGGGAGGCTGTGGGCTTATAGTGACAGTCATGGAAAATAGCACCAAAAATTAGAGTATTAACTGACTATTCAAATAAAGTTGTAGGTGACCTTGCAATTACTTTAAAAACTTCCCCAAATAAGAGACATTATCATTCTAATTAGAAGTTCATTATAGTGGGGAAAAAAATTATTACACAGCTGCCATAATTCTCATGATGAGTGAGGAAATAATTGTTCTTACTCAATGTATTAAGTTCCTATTATATCTTCAAAACATTAACTAAAACTAAGAGTAAAAGGTTTCTAAGTCTATGCTGGAGGACAGCACATGAACCATTCTACTGGTTGAAGTGCAACAATAAACAGGGCATATCTCATGGCAGATGTGCATCTCATCAGACAACGACTCTTGTTTTCTGAGATCTCAGCTGTGTATCACAGCAGGGAAAGAAAGTAATGTGCACCATCAGCAAAGGAAGTGTTTAAGTATTTGGATTTCTCTCATATGTCCCTCTGCCACCCACACCACAGTCACATTGGGTGTCCCAAGGCCACCAGAACAGCCCCAGCCATCAAGAAAGAACTGAGCACGTCCTGCCTGGCCATCTGTTTGCGGCCAACTGAATGGGTAATGGCTGAATTCTTGTCTTCCTCTAGGGGCAATGAAGCATTAATCTGCTTCTCACTTTCTTCTACCCAGCTGTCAATTTTCCTGAAGCCTGTGGAAACATAATTAATTTGGAGACTACTAACGCTCCTTCAAATTTGGATGGAATCAGTCATTTGGTTCAGAAATTATTTGGAGCAGGAGTGACAGGTGAGTCGACACTGCAGTCACTTACGTGTTGTTTCCAAAGGAAATCAGACTGAAAATGCGAGTGACAACAACATTAGAAAAACAGAGGTCCTCAAATCTTTTGAGAGCTAATTAGTACCTCACAACAGTTGGACTAATTTTGAGCAGGCATCTGGGAAGCACTGGGTGATACATGTGCATTTGTGTGATGATACTGCAGGGCTGGGAGTGAGCATCTCCCACAAAATATGTGTGTGACTACAGCTAGTGGGGTTCTTAGCCAGATATAAAGAGCACAGTGAAATCTGGAAATATAACTACTGTTTGGAACAGAGTTTGAATTCCTGAAAGTAGGGGCAATACAACATCAGTGAGCTAAAACACCAGCCAGACTTCAGATGTCTGTGTCGGATTACAAAAACAGAGATTTTAATGCAGTCTGGCAAGTTGAAAGACAAAGAAAGGTTGATATGTAATACAGCATAGGAAGAAGGCACCATAGAAACACACCTTGGAAGTGATGAAGCACAAAGTCAGTAGGAATTGTTCTTAATTTCTTAAAACCCAAGTCTGAATGTTGTCGTGGAGTACATAAGAAGTAATTTGTGCACTGAAGGAGAAGCAGCAATAGCAACCATGATACAACAGCATTTTCTTCAGCCTGCTTTGCAACTTAAAATGAATGAGAAGTGCTACTATAAAATCTTTTTCTCTGTTTTTGGAGGTTTTTAGATCAAAAATAGTGCGTTTTTCTCTGGATTCAGCTAGAAAGATTCTGGAAATGTTATTAAGAATGACTGTGAAACATTAGTATCTTTCTTGTATCTTTCACAAAAGATAAATCATGTCTACAACATTTATACAATGTCAACTGAGAAACAGAAGTAATCCGTTCCCTCTGGTTTTCAAATCAGTAAATTCATAGGCTAGAACTAGCAATGTTAACACAATAGTATTTCTAAAGGTATGGCTAGCATCAGAGTAGCTTGTTCAGGCTGGAATTTTAACAATACTTCACTTAAAAATGGGGAAAAATAATAAAACTACATTATAGTGTTCATATTTCTATGAAAATCCATTACCCGATGAAGTAAAGTTATTGGTAGAAGCATGAGACTCTTGCTTCTAATGTCCACACCTTTTGTTTCTCAGTTTTTTCCCCTTGGTTTAAGGAGTGTGTTTTCCTCTTTGGTTTAGTCACATAGAGCTGTCTTCAACTGTAAATAAGATCTTCCCAACACTATCTGCTTGACCAGATCTTTTTTGTTTTTAATATAGATACCACCTTACCTAGATAGGCAGAGAGGGATTAAAGACCACCTAAGCTCTTGCATAACTGCTCAGCTGATAGAAATATCTCTACTATTGCACTGTCCAAGTACAAATAATCTCTATCACCAGCAACAGCACAGAATACCTATCCACCAAATGTTATTTCGCTGCATGTTATGGAATATATTTCAGAAAAACAAAGCAAGCCAAATGAAACAAACCAGTGGTTTGTGGTACAGTGATGCCACAGTGATGCTACATTACCCAAGAGAAATGTCACAGTGCTGAATTATTTGGCAAAAAATGGAGGTAAGTAACTTTCAGCAGAAAATACAAGGAAAATATGTAATAAATAATTTCCTTGAAATACAAGGAAATGCAGCTACAAAAAAGTAGTCCAAAGCCTACTGGGAAGATGCCAAACTCTGGACATTTAGGTACAACTACCGGAAGAGCTCCTAGAACCATCATTGATAGTTCTCAGAAATCAGAGCACAACCCAGAACAAGGCAAAATAATTGGCAATATAAATAAATAAATTAATTAATATTTCTAATTTTTATTAATTTTTCATTTCTAAATTAAATTATTGAATTGTTTATTAAAATTATTATATTTATTTATTTTTAAATAATATTAATTAAAATAATAGGCAATGGGCATCATCAGGCAAGGAACTGAGATCATGGCAGAGATGGCATTTTTCTAATACATACTTGCATGAAAGAAGAAGCTAGGGAAGGCCATATGCTCCTTCTATGTAAAGCCTACTGCAGAAGGTGCTTATAGAACAGGCAGAGAGAAAATTGCCTTGGATGGTGAACCTTCACTGAAAAGACACCTTCCACTGAAAAGTCAGCCTGTTTATCTAATGCATGCTGTAGCCAGGCTATTCTACTGGCAGTAATTGATACTTCTCTGTCTTCATTCTGATGTTCTATACCCATCATCTGCTTTTAAATCCACCTTTATAGAACAGTACTGAATCAATGCCCAGAAACCAACCTGCAGAAAGAGAAATGTGAAAACAGGAGTGGGAGCTACAGTGGGGAATCAGTCTAAGAAGTTACATATTTACACTTGAAAAGAATATAGTCTTAAGTCCTTTACTCTGCAGTACAGACCTAATATGGCTCAAGTTAGGTATGCAGGAAAAAGGCCAGCTGTGAATAGCTTCAATAACAAGCTTGCTACAAAAACAAACCAAACCAAAACAGAAAACAACACCACACACAAACCTTCAAACCAGGCCCCGTGTTATAGAGGTTCATGAGGTACTTATTACATTGCGTTTATAAAGATAACCTCCTTTTATAAATCCAGACAGCATTTTGCTGCTTGAATACAAGACAGGCACAATTTTCCTATAGTTATAACCTTTGTCATTTATAATTGAAGCTTCTAAAATATAAATCAGTAATAAGAGCTGAGGTGAAATAGCCTCAGAGAAGTCTCCTTTGTTAAGACTATGTAAGAATTGATTTGTATCTGGATAGTCTGTTATGTGTGTCATTCAGGAAACCCACTTTACCAGTTTTTCAGTGTGGATAGAAACCTGCATCTCAGTAGCAACAACAAAAAGAGCTGAATATTTTTTGTTAGTTCCTAAAACAACCGTATTCTTTGATGATGTGCCATCAGCCAGAATTCATGTTGCTAAAGTGCAGGGAGCATCCCTATATGGAGGCATGGTCAGTGTATGTGTCCACTGAGCATCATTTGATCTTAACATCAGTCACGCTGGGAAACTGCAGTGCTATGACAGCTACTGCATTTCAAAGACTTTATTGCTTTAACATCCTGCCCCTAATCGACTCAGCTAGAAAAGATCAAGCCTAAAGTATCAGAAGTATCAGTGTTGATTTTTCTTGTTAACTCCCAAAGCTAATTACTGCTTAAACTGACCTTTCATTTTCCTATACATCTATACATAGTTGTACAATGCAAACAATGCAGCTGCTCAACAGCTATCAGAGGTCTCTTGGACAAGACCACAAAAAAAAAAAAAAAAAAACACAGATGGAAAGTGGATGGTTAGGGGAGAAGATATGAACAATGAGAATCAAGGGTGAACTGGCAAGGTCCCAACATCCTGGTAACCTATACCCTGACTGCAGGAGTCATCTCTGCATTCCTAGTGAACTGCAGCAAAACCAAGACTTAACACTTAGTGAGTAAATTCTGCTTGGACACTTCCCCTGTCTAGAAGCATGAAAAAAAACAACAAAAACCTGTCCCTTAACAGCTATAGCATTTTACTAGCACATACTAAACGTATTGAGTACAAGTTTATGCAATCCATATAATCACAGACTATCCCATGTTGGCAGGGATCATTCTGACCAGCTTTTGGCTCCACACAGCATCACCCAAAATCAGACCAAATGTTTGAGAGCGGTGTCCAAATGATCCTTGACCTCCAACAGCTCGGTGCTTTGTGCCCAGTCCCCGGGCAGCCTGTCCCAGTGCCTGACCACCTCTGGGTGCAGACCCTTTCCCTAACCCCCAGCCTGACCCTCCCTGTCCCAGCTCCATGCCGTGCCCTCAGGTCCTGTCACTGTCCCCAGAGAGCAGAGCTCAGCGCCTGCCCCTCCGCTCCTCGTGATGGAACTGCAGGCCACCATGAGTCTCCCCTCATCTCCTCTGCTCTGGGCTGAGCAGACAGAGGGCCCTCAGCCACTCCTCACATGCCTTGCCCTCTGGGCCCTTCACCATCCTCACAGCCTCCTCTGGGGGCTCTCTAATGGCTTTATGCCCCTCTGGTACTGCGGCATCCCAGCCCGCATGCAGTGCTTGAGGCGAGGCCAAGCAGAGTGGGACAATCCCTTCCCTCGGCCAGCCGGCAGCTCTGGGCCTGAGGCACCCCAGGCATGGTCCGCCCTGTGGGCTGCCAGCACGCTGGTGGATCGTGTTTGGCTTCTCATCCACTAGCACAACTTAGGGTTAATTCCTTCCTACAACCCTCCCAAAACTCCTAAAACGCATATATTGCCCTAATCTTATTTTCCATGCAACATGTCAGCTGACTGGATGCTAGGAGGGAAGCACGAGAAATCAAGATGACACATCCTGCAGTAGCAGCAGATGGGGTGTTTCAATGTACTTGCAGCCTGTTACCTTGTTTTTAAATCTCAAAAGATTTGCTGTGTTTTGTTTCTATACTTTTTTTTTCATTTATTGTCTACATCTTCATTAGTTTGAGGACATGGAGGTTATTAGGGAGGCTGGAAAGCAGTGTCATAATCACAGAGCAGCTGCTGAAATCAGTGTGACTTTTCTTCCTGCCTCTATGGAGAGTACAGCCAAGCCCGTTGCCTCCTGCTAAACCAAGCTTGTTTGGCACAAGAAGATGTTTAGCTGTCTTGCCTTCACAGTGGTACAAGCAACATGCTCCAGCTTCAGCAAGATACTCTTCCTGTCTGTGGGCACAGGGCAGTGCACAACCTCCTCTGTGCCCGTGCCTCAGACACAGATGCTCAGATGTGTCTAGGACATGGGACCAGGAGGGAAGGTTCTGTACCACCACAGAGCTATCACCGCTGCAGTCCTCGCAGTCACACAGCAGTAACACAGCTATGTGCCCCTGCTACGTGACCTGCTGGAGTCTGGCGGTCACAATACAGCACAGTGCTAATGAATGCTGGGCCTTTCATCATTCTTCTGTTTCTCCCTCCTTCCCCCTTGAAGATGCATGGAGCTTTTTAAACAGAATTTCCTTTTTTTTTTTTTTTTTTTTTTTTTTACAGTACTGTTCTTGGTTAGTAGCTTTTTTTAACAGAAAGATCTGTTCTATCTAATCATCCATGTCTTCACTATACATTTATAGATGGAGAAGGATGGATGGATCGATGAATGCATGTATCTGTACTGATACCCATGGATTCATGCACAAAGAGCAAATCCCACTGAGCTAACAAGGGCATGGCTATGCTGTGAGTCCAGGAAAAAGTGACTGTAATATGTCATCTTGGCAGGGTAATTAGCTTGGGTAGCACACTGCCCAGCGTGCCTGCACTCTAGCACCTGTGATAGACTGGGTATCTCTCTGTGCAAAGTCCTGTCTCTCTTGTCCTTGCTTCATGTTTTTTAAGGAAGTGAAGGAGGAGCCAGTGGCATACCCATGTGTAGCTTCTCAATGTTCGATCTGGGAGCACCAGTTGTGTTCCCTTACTATGCTTCTAACTCAGTGGATTTAAAAAACCCTATGCACAACCAGTGCTTCACCACATTGTGAAGGTCTTTCAAGGTGCCTGCAGGCCATTTTGTGCCACAAAGTCTACTTAGAGTTTCCATCCTTATACTTTGGTTATGCATATTGATTGTGGATTATTAACTATGGAACATTTTCAGTCTGCAAAGGAAAAACATCTATCAGTAAATTAAATTGATGTGGGGGGACATAAATATTTGCTATTCTCACTTTACTTGATTATGGTATTAAGTTTTATAGTTTATTGCATTCTTATGCTTCATGTTTCTCATTTAAACAGTGGTGATTAATCAGCATTTACCATTTTGTTTAACCCCTCTTCCTAAGACTAGCATGCTGTGATAGCTTTTTGTAACAGTAAATCAGGGCAGACCCTGCTTAATATTTTAAACATTTAAAAACTGCATTTTCCTTTTCAATTAAAACAGCCTTTTAACAGTATTTCTGAGATAACAAGTTAGAATGCTGTTACAGAAATGCTGTCTAGGTCTAATTTCTAAAATGCAATACATAAAAAAAAATAAATGTTTCTACCTGTGAAAAATTAATTAGATTAAATAATGACCTTGATATAATTTCCCTTGGTGAAAGGGAAATAAGGAATTTATCAATTTATCAAGGAAATAAGAAATTCTTTCTTAGTTACTAAAGAAATCATGACAAAGTAGTTTCTGTGAACTCAGTAAGGAGAGTCTAAATTGTAACTTTGTGGAGCAGCAGCTACATCAGAGTGGTAAACACAAAAAAAAAAAAAAAATTCAAACAACTGCACAATGGACCAAAGTTAAGCTGCAGTCCTTGCCAGTGGCTCCACAGAAAGAGTGCAGTCTGCCAAACTGTAGCATATTACAAACTTAATTACCTGTGAGAGGTTAGGCATAATTCCTGCCCAAGTAAAATACCATCAGTTCCAGCCTATGTGACCAACAGCCATTTGCTGCAATTCTGTGAGCCACCTAGCTGCAAGTTGCCAAACTCCTGCAAGACCACTGCCCTGGGGAATGGAAACTCGCAAGCACGTGTATTTAAGTGATCATCGGTTAACAGGAGGCGCAACATCAGCATATACATCCTTCAAAAGACAATAGATTATATGTGGGCAGGCATAGACAGACGCGTATGTCATCGACAAACCATTAACTCGCAAGCTCAGCAACACTGATACACAAAATGGCCTGGCCATGTCAGCAATGTGAAGATGTCATATCCTCCCTCAGTTATTGATGCAAAACTGAACCTCACTCCAGTGCTACACAACATTCATTTCTGCACCAAAGCTGCCCTCCTGTAACTGCCCCATCCCCGGCTCCCCAGAAAACGGACAGGACTCCTCGAGCACTCACAGGCCTGGCAGGAACACGCTCCCTGGGAACAGGCACTTGCAAATTTCCTGATGTCTGCTGCAATGAGGTCAGCCCGAGTGCCCTCACATTTGTCTTTACCAGAATGTCCACATTCTCTGGGAGCGGAGAATGAAATCTTAAGCTGTGTGCAGTAAGAGGGGCCAATTTTACCTTTGTTGCTTTAAAAGGGTTAGGCCTAAATTCTTTAGACATGTTGGAAGAGCTTTAAGAGTGAAGAGATTTTTAACAGTGTGTGAACACAGCACCTTGTACTTGCTCTTTAAAGAGCAGCAAAAGGGACACTTTGCAAACATTGTCCCTTCCCCAAACACAATTTTGAATGCAGTGCAAACAACTTACAAGCCATCATCTACTCCAAGCAAGGTCAGTCTGTTCAGAGCTGGAGTTTCTCTGCCATATGAACAAGGAATGGGACCTCCTGAAAGCCAAATACTGGTTAAGAGCTGCACAGCTGTGCAAAATAGGATAACTGCAAGGTTTTCCACATTTCTTCCCATAGTCCCCAGTGGATTTGCTGCTTGAGCAGCTCTGTTTTCTTCCCCCATCTCTAAGTGGAAACTGCTGCTCTTTGCCAGGTTGTGGGCATATCATTTAAACTCCCTTGGGCTAGAATCAGTTATTTGCAAGGAGTTGCTCCACACAGCTGAGATCAGGAGTTTGCATCCACTTCTGCTGAATTCAACACTGGCTGCCCACACCTGCTCAGCCCAAACTGTCTACTTAGTGGGAGCCAAAGGGCAGCAATTCCTGCATGCCACGGCCACCTGTATGTTTCTACAGCATCCATATGGGGAGAGGCAAACACTCCTTGGGATGCTGCAACTCACTGTAGCTATCATGGCAGTCTCACAAACAGTCTCTGCTTGAAAACGTGCAAACAGTTTGCAGGATTGGTGCTACTCTTGGGTGGCTTGCGGAAGGAACATTGTTGTTTTATCCTGTATCGGTAAAGAGCAACGATCAGTGTTAGAAAGATAAACCATGTTTCATCTGACAGGGCTGGTACCACCCTGAAAGCTTTGGTTACACATGAATTACCCAATTCTGCTCGCGTTGCTGCTTCAGTATTGATCCAGGTCTGTGTGACAGCTTTATCATTTAATCAACTGGGCTTAGTGCTCCAAGTCCAAACAGTGAAATTAGTGAAATGCTCTTCTTCCAATAATAAAGAAAAAAGGTAGTATTTTTCAGTGCTCATCTAATAGGCTTCTGTGAAACAGCTGCCTTCAAAATTCATTTGATAAACTGTCATCTGTTTCTTGAGGGATTTATCTAACCTTGTTGTTTATCAATACTTCTGTAATAAATGCAAGTCTTTCTTAGACTACAAAAAACAGGGTAGTCAGTGGTAACTTAAAGTTACCATTTCTGTGTGCAGTGCTTGAAGGGTCAGTATGCAGGCATGTGCTACACAGAAGGGAGCTGCTGCCTATTTTATTTCTAGCTAGTTGTGCCTTTGCACAGCCACAAGCCAGGGCTTGATGAAAAAGCATTCAAAAGTTTATACCCCCATTTGCAGCAAAATTATTAATCTTACAAGGTAAAAAGTGTTTATCACCACTGACTGGCTGCAAAATGTAATGTATTTGTAACGGTTTGAGTTACAACTGATATTTTCTAGAGACAAACTGATATAAAAAGAAAATGTTCCCCAACCACTGGGATTGTGCAAAAGCAGCCTGGAGATGACCACTACAAGAAACTAGAACCACCACGGCTTTGAACCAGAAGAGATGGTTTTAGCTACACGAGCTGTTCTGATAAGCACGATGCTTTCCAGAGCGCAATTCATGATTGTGACTGCTTCAAAATACTCAGTTCCCACTGTGTTTTTCAATTGTGGAAGCTGAGATTTGTGTACGAGATTGCTGTTCTGCCACTTCTAAAAAAAAAAATCAAAAAAAAAATAATCAGAATTTTCCATCTCTTTTGCATTTTACTGTCCTTGCAAAGTTTTCCAGCTACATAACTAGCTTCCGGAAGGATTCAACCCTAGAGATGCTGAGTGATCCTATTGTGAAATCACTGCAGGCAGAAGGTACCAAGACAGGTGCAGTATGCATCACAATTGTGCTGTCCTTTTCCCCATACCCACTCAGGCAAATAATGGGTGCATGTAGTGTACCACTAATACTTAAACCTTTTAAGCACCCTAACAGGCCCTGTGTGGGGATTTCTTGGCAATATTGCTCATAGCAGCACACATTTAAAGAAAAATAATGGAAGTTTCTATTTTTTTTTTCCAAACATACTTTGTCCTGCCTCACAGTATTGCACTGCCCTTCTACAAGCCACCAAGTCTGTCATTGGAACCTTTCTTGTATGGAAGACATAGCACAAGCCATCAAACTGTTAGTGCCTGCTTAGAGGAGCATACAAATTAAATCAATGTCAGGAGCAATGAGTATCACCTTGATCAGTCAGCCATTGAGCAGTTGTGTCACCCAGGGGAAAATACTTACGCCTTGCATCATCAGCTCTGCAAATTTCAGTGGTTAAATAGCTGAAAACTATATACCGAGACCCAGGTATTCTATTTTATTTACTGTATCCATAAAAGCAATGCTAATACAAAACTTGCCAAAAGAAAGTGGATGTGACCATTTTTTACTCTATCAGCATGTACTGTTATTGCTACTGGTTCTGGCGCTCACTGTCTGCTAACAGTTAAAAATCTGTATTAATTTACACTATTTATTTATAGTGTTACAGACACAGAAAACAAAACAAAACAAAAAACAAAAAACAAACAAACAAACAAACAAACAAAAACACCCCTAAAGTCTTCTGAACCTGTAAAAGATTTTACAAAGCCCTTTATTTTCAGTCAGTATTCATTCAGGTCATTAAAAGTCTTTACAAGTTTAGCTAAAATCAAGTTAGATTTTAGACAAACCCTGCCCATTCCTGAAAGAGTGAAAGTTTTTAAGCTCTTTGCATTGTGGGAAAAGATATGAGCACATGGACAGCACAAAAGAGAAGGTATTGACAGGTTTTGTGCTTGATAAGCATGCACTGTACTTCTGACCACCAGTGATGGGCATGACAATCCTTCACAGCATGCAAGCTGGCAGAGCTGTGCGTCTCTAATGAAAACAGGTAGGTAGAAAATTGAGAGTAGCTGGAAGATGATGTTTCTCTAAAAAGCGTTATGACCCTAGAGTCTTCAGTAAAAATTGAATTGACAGATCTTGCAAAAAAACTGATGCAGTGAAATAACAACAGTATCTTAAACAGGATTAAAATATAACATTTTACTAGTTATTTCAAATAATAGATTTTTTGTTGTTGTTGTTCCTTCCATCTTTCTTGTCTGTTTGTTCAGAATCTACCTAAATTCCAAACAGCTATTTTTTGTTAGGTAGCAAGTTCATATATGCCAAGGGAAAAAGAGTAGCAAGAAATACCCAGTCTTTTTTTTTTTGTCTTTTTTTTTTTTTTTTTTATAATATGGTAGTCTATGTTGCATTTCTCATGCCTAAAAACAAGTACCATCTCAAAATATTTGGTCGGAAACCTCAGGTTGGAAAGGAGGTATTTGACAGAAATGTGACATTTACATCACTGTAACATGCAAACAGCTTCTAAAGACAAACATTAAGAGGAATTTCCTGTAGGATAACCTGTGAAAGGGAAAAATGAACAAAATCAAAGCAGCACAAGTCCATCTACTGCCAAAGTAGAACCAACAGCTATTGTCATCCAGATCTTGTGGTACAGCAACAGGGAAAGAATGATGATGCCAATCCTTTCCTTATTAGTTGCATGCATTTAGCTGTGGACTCTTTCCATCTTTCAAGAGGTACCCATATTGCTCTCACAATTAGTTTGATCTCATCCTGAAGAAAAAGTTGGCATAACACAACACGACACTTTTCTCACATGTATAAATATACATATATGTTTTTTCTTAATATCACCTTGGAGGAGAATACTTTGCTCTGCATTGTTAATATCTTTTAAGTATTACTTGGTGGTTATGAACAATGATGTTTCTCAGCTCCCTGTTGAATTTGTAACGTGACACACTCACTATTTCGAGTTATAAACAGAAATTAAAAGCAGCTACCAGTATTTTATGCAGTGTATTTTACAAGTAATGCTCACTTAAAAGATTTTGAAACAATTCTGTATTCTGACACCCCTTGCCCTTCACAGCTGCATTTGTGCATATTAGTCTCAGGAAGTGTTCGCTTTTTATCCCCTTCACCATGATCTATTTGTCTTTACAGCAGGTTTATGTTCAACACTATCAGAGTGGAATGGTGATTGTACCATTTAACCCAAAAGCTAGCTAGGCTTGAAAATGTATCTATCCCCTTCTCATTAATTACTTTTTATACCTAGTTCTATCTCACAGAGTCCTGTATCATCCTGGTTTATTTCAGAGGAATATAGCCATAGAATGACAATTATTGATGGAGCATAAAAACTGGAGCTAAAGACCATATAAAGAAGAAAACAGCACTGATCTGGGAAGAGATGAAAAGATGAAAAATTGACTAGAGAAGAAAATTGGAATGAGCTAATTTACAAAAGAAAATGAACAAACCACGGCAAGGTAACTCTGAATAAGATTAATTGCTCTACATTTCCTTCCTCTGTGCAATTTTATCTTATTTAATCTTCTATTCCACTTTCCTGTTTAACAATGCTATAGCCTTACAAACCCCGATTCCACTCTTACATTAGTTTGCTATTTCAGTATTGAGTGAGATCGTCTGTTGGAAAAAAATGGTGTATCACTATTGACTTTGGTATTGTTACTCAAATTTAAACCAGCAGATCTGCTCCATTGACTTCCATGGATTTATTTTTAATTTATTACTCTGAGTTCAGAATCAAGAGCTCTGGATATAAATCTTGAACATAAATAGACGATTTTCCAAATCTAAACAGTATAGCCACAAGTACCATTACAGGAAAAACAAGCTAGGCATGTATAGAACTGTCTGAAAAGTTAACCAAATGTTGCTGTGCAGTTATTAGTAGTTTACTATTTATTAAACAATAAATCAAGATAAAAAATCTAATTAACTTAAACGAAGTATTGTTTAGTGAAATGGGAGCCTGTCAAAACAGTTGTTGGGGGAGGGGGACAATTAATTGGTACAAATGTGAGTGCAAATTTTTTTTTAAACTTTAAAGCATGTCATTTGTAGTATACAACATATGTGCATGATACAAACTTCATACATTTTCTTCAGTGACAATAAAAAGCGCAGTATATTATAAACTGAAGTAAAAATTAAAATTAAAAAAAAAATAATCACAGTTTTGTCATTGGTATGTGAAGATTATTCCAAGGGCCCATCCAGAGCTCCTCTTCATCTGACTGTGTGTGTTCACTGTGTGACTCCAAGGGCTCTTTGACATCCTCGTTATCAACAACTGATTCCTGCTCTTCTGTGCTTTTCATTTTGGAGCCGCCTGGCTTTGCTACTATGTTTTCAGCCCCTATAGAGGAAGCAAATGAGACGCTACAAGGCCTCGTGTTCATTTTATCACTAGAAGATGATCCCTTTGACAATGTGTTCAGTGGGACATTCTCCTCATGTGTCACTGCAAGCTTGTCCAGTTTCTTGAATTGTTTCCCCAGCCTCACTGGAGATGTGACTTTTAAATTATTAGCAAGGCAAACACGACGGGTTCTGACAACAGAGCCATTCTGTGCAATGTAGATGTTACCATTGACGTTGTTTTGAATATTGGGGTTATTAAGACGATTCCTCTGGCTGGAATCAGGAGCGCTGTCTTCTCCAGTGGAGCTGGTCTCATACTCTGGGTCAACTATCAACTTGATCTTTTTCTTTCTGGCCCACTGTTTAATGATAAACAGAAATGTTATTAAATCTCTGCATGATTTCTTACAGTTTTTTGTCATTTTTCCTATCTAGCTCATCTTTTATCTAGACATTTAGTGTGAAATTTTAACTTGGCATTTTGTACTATTCCTTTTAGATTGTACATTGGTATTTCCTAACTCTTCTGGTTACCACTCTGTGCCACTACCATGTATGCCTAATGCTTAAGCACACAATCAATTCAATCAATTCTTTGTACTTGAAAGTTACAAGGATAAACTCATTTTAGTTTGTGAACAGCCTCCTTTCACTTAGATGGTATAAAACAAGGTATAAAAGCTATATAGGTATAAAAAAATATTTTTTTTTCATGTAATGACAAATTCAGTGAGGGGTTGCTACAGATGCATTCAGCGGTGCTGCAATTAAGTCAAAGTGCATCTTCTTTTGAGAATTCTGGGAAAAGAGATGTTACTTCCTGAGAATTAATTTCTGTAAATTGCAGTATTAGTAAGCGAGACATATTTCAACAAAGCAATGTCTTGGTCTATATTACAAAAAGACAGGAAAAACAACTAGATTACTACCACTTTATAAGACAAACGGGAAGGCATTGGTGATAACAAAATTGTGTGATACTTCCAATAAAATACTGTACAAAGGGGTAAATGCTTAGGAAGGCCTTCAAAGTTTTTCTGCAGAGTATTACTGAATTGTAAATTCTGCACAGAAATGGCATTGAGCAAAGCTACTTTATATGCACACTATGTCCAGGAGAAAAATATCGCAGGACATACACAAGGGAAACTCTCAGGCACGATGTTGGCAAAATTGGCTGGTTAGAAAGATTGATGTAAGGCTTTGTGCCAATTCCAATCTAGAGGAACCAATGGAGATGCTTTGCTATTAAATAAAAGATGGTGGAGAAATGAGACTTTTGATTTTATGTAATCTATACACATTCTTAACAAGTTAATGCAAACAATTTCCATGTTGCAGGAACTTTGTACTAATATTGATTACAAAAACCCCATTACTTAATTAATGATTGATTTCTGGTGATACACTTAAACAAGCTACCATTGTTCTTGAATTAATAAAGCAAACACTGTTGTTTCACTAAGGCAGCAGATACCATCACAGTTAAATCCCACTACAATACATACACATGCACTTAAGATAAGACAGTTTTTAAAGAAAGAATATCATGTCAGAGAGAAACGGGTGATGATAATTCTTAAGCTTTGAGGAGTTACACTTTATACAAATTATTTATAGGCCTATTCATTTGTTCCTGATAAAGACATTTAATTTTCTTCACAAATATGTATTCAGGTGGATGAACAGACTAACTTGTTTAAATGGGATCTGTGGGAAAATATCATGTCAGCTACAATTTCATGCTATATGGGAATACAAAAAGTGAGTCATCATAAATCCAGTTCTCATCTCAAATGGAATTCCAGACAGAAAATGAAAAGTTACTATCATGTTTTACAGCTCAGCATCCATTGCCCTTCCAAGGTAACTCCCCAGCAGGCTGAAGTATCATTATATAACATTATGAAGTATCATTATCAGTATCATTAAAAGTCAAACATTTTTCTTGTTCCTTGTAATAGAGACTTCCTGGCAGAGCTTTGGTGCACATGCCCAAAGCCAAATTTGTACTAGCTCAAAAGTACTCATAAGACTAATCCAATACTGGCTCAAAGCTTTAATTTTATTTAAGCTTTCTATTGCTTATTTGGATAAATGGTTGAGAAACAATTCTCTGGCTTTTGATAAAAGACAGATGAAGTACAGATAGATGGTGTGTATACAAAGCTTTCATACTTTGTGTGCTGGCAGCACGGATAAGAGCTCGGCAAAGCACTAAATCATGCAGGGATTGTTTCTTACACGAAAACACAAAGATGACAACTTAAGTTGTAAATAACAGAAATCCTTCCTAGGATTCGTTCTGAGCAGAAATGTACTATAAGATTTCTCTATTGAATAACTTCAGATATTGCAGCACAGTGAATTTTAAAAGGTATAAATACCAACATACTGAACATAGTTAGCCAGCAATACTTTGCCATTATGCATCTCAAAATTTTAATATATTTATTAAACACAAACAAAAAACAGCCCCCCCAAAAAATCCAAACCCCACACAGTAAAGTGGGAAAGGCCGAAGTTAGAAAGTATAGAAGTTAGAAAATATATTATGAAGTTAGAAAATATAACTCATTTCCCCTTATTGAGTTCACATTGTACACCTACCTCTGCACTCCTGCCTTGTACATCAACAATACCTGAATCCCATAATCCAGAAGCAGTTTAATCCCAGTGCTGCTAGTAATATCCAGCTGTTTTGGGAATATTACTGTGCTGTAATTTTAGTTTTCCTCACAGAAAATAGGGAGAACACCAGAGAACTCAGGTGAAGTTTAACAAATGCTTATATGGTAGTGAAATGTGATGAAACCATTTATGACCTTTAAATCATAAATATCTTCATCCTCATTCCTGTTCTCTACTGAATCCCATCTGTTTTGCACCTTTTCCTTCCTGTAAGTGCTATTTTGTGACACAGACATAACCTGCCTGAGCACAGGGCTCTTAACAGGTTTGTGCCACCACGCTTATTGAGCTACTCATCACAGCTAATGCAAAATGCCATGTACTTTTGCATCACTATATACATAATGCAAAAGGATTAAATGTAAAAATTAGCACAGTGTCTCTTTAACTGTATTACTGAAAATAGCAGAGGAAGAACAGTATTCTTTCTTGCCATTGCTATATGAAAATAAGACCTTCTATATCCATCAGTAAGTATACCTGAGTAATCTTTCAGAGGAATTATATTAGTTTGGTTTTCCATAGTTCTATCTTTAACATAGCATAAAAGACTTAAATGCTGATGCAATAAGCTTTGCCTTTTTCTGTTTGGCTACCTCTAGTCAAGCACGAATTGTTTAGGAAAGACCACACAGAAGGCACAGCAAACAAGATCACTCCTTATTGCAAAATCTCCACCTACTGTTGTTGTTTTTCAAAAGGACGTAGAATCACCAGCAGTCTCTGACTCCGTAATGGCAGTATTGAGGGTCTCATCTGAGTGAGACTGGCTGTGTTCCTGGGATATCTTTTTTATTTTCTTTCTTTTCATAATAGTGTCAGAACTTTGATTCCCAGTATCAGGGTAAGTAACAATTTTGCTAGAAGGGGCACTAGTTGTCCCTTCAGTACCTTTGGAAGTAACACTGATTTCACTTTCTAGACAAGAAGATTCATTCTTACTGATAGCTTTCTCCTTGTCACTAGCATCTGTACCAACCTCTTCAGTGCTTTCATCCTCACTATCCTCATCATTAATTCCTGATATTCCTCTCTCGCCTTCCTTGTTAGCAGCAGCTCTTGCATTTGCAGATGTTTCAGAAACTGCGCTATTGTTTGTGTTATCTGCATCAGGGCTTGCACCGACTTGGTCTGTATCTTCTTGTTCATCTTCTTCTGAAACCTCTTCTATCGTGTGTTCTATTTCAAGGCTGGCAGAGGAAGTTTTGCTCTTACAGCTGGATCCTGAAGCTTTCCTGTAGCGTGTACCTGATGCAGTAGAGCTGATGCTTGATTTCTGGCTGGATCGCCTCACTCTGCCCCGAGAGCTACCTCTCCTACTTTTTATACTTGACTTTTCAGTGCTTCTTTTACTGCTGGATTCACTAGTCCCCGATTTGCTGAATGAACTTTGTGTAGATGAACTCCTTGAGAGGCTATCATCTTCATCACTATCAGACTCTTCCTCGTCACCATCCTCTTCAGAAGAGTCCTCTTCTGATTCACTGCTGGAGCTGGATCCAGACTCATCATCAGAATCCCCCAAGTCATGCCCAGTTTCCTCATCAGAGTCCACAGTACTTTCAGTGGCTTCATCTTGATCCAGAGTTACTTTCAAATAGTCTTTATCTTCTGACTCCGAGCCAGAGCTACTACTTTCCACTGATGACTCATCTGAAGAGTATCTTCTTCTCTTCTTTTTCTTCTTCTCCTTCTCATAATCACTATCCTCATGTTCGCTCTCTGCTGTGATGCTTATTGAAACTCCTGATTTTGCTTCATCTCTTTCATATCCTTCCTCTCCTTTTCCTCTTGCATCTTGAAATTTTCTGGAGATGCTAATGCGTTTTAACACATGATTTAGCTTTCTCATTGAAGGTCTGTCATCTGTTGATTTCTGGAAGTAACTTCCCCTGATAATCATGCTTTTCTCATCAACCACTTGGCGAGCTGACATCAACTTGGCATAACTGGAATCTTTCCTACTGGCTTTCACTTTCTGCAGAATCATTGGGAATATCTTTGCTTTCTTCCATGGAGAACGAGCAGACTCAGCTCTTCCTACTGGTTTGTGAGCACTGACTGCTACACGACTTAAATGCATCACTGCTTTTAGTTTCCTTTTCCCCTGGCTGGTTCTATATACTCTTCCAGAGCCATGCCTTAGATCCATCCCACCACCTAAAGGTCTACCTTCTATTTGAGCCCCTGCTCTCTGGCTTATACCTCTGCTCGAAGGACCTCTGACTTGACTCATCCCCTGCAAATTATGAAAATGGAACTTGATTACAATTTGAAATATAGGTATTACAAAAACTCATAGTCTAAGTCAATGCAAATGCAACATTTTTTCCCAGGATTAAAACTAACTTACTTGTTTTAGAATAGCTTTTTACCAAAGTTATGAGAAAGCTTTACTTGTAGAAGAGGCTGCAAGTCCACAAGTACCTTGCCTTGGCAACAGGGAAAAATACTGGTTCATAAATGTTCTCTCTTCTCATTTAATAAAAACACACGTGATGGATTAAGAGTCTGGTAATTCTGAATGTTAAGTTTAAAAAATGAACATTTATTCTGGCTGACACTGATATTTCAGAATTTCCTTACATTCAGTTGTAAACCTTATGTTAAATTAGTTTAGGTGACTATTTTTCTCACTGGAAAATCGCCAGTTATAGGCTGAATATTAGTAACACTCCATTCAGTTAAGAACATAAAATGGAATTACCTAAGGCCATGTGGATTTTCACTGAAGTAGAAATCTACATTAATGGAAAAACTAATGTGCATATTAAAAGAAACTTTGCAATTCCTTTTCATTTCTGACACAAACTTTACTGGTTATCACAACAAATGATTAGGATTGGAAGAGCTGCTTATTTGGTCTATATAGAGTATTCTAATTACAAAATCCATTTGATAAGGTTTACTAATGCTTCGACTTGTTGCAGAGACAGAGTCAACATGCCAGAGATGCTTACCTCTTCTGCTGTTGATCCATGTGGGCTGTAGTAGTAGCCACCATCGTTCTCCACCACAACTTCTCCATACTCATCGTACATCCCCGAAGGAGACAGCAGTCTGCGGCGGCTCCCATACTGAGGCAGTTCATACCTGGCAAAACACCATCAGTTCTTTGTAACATGCAAAGATGTACTCATGTGTGTCTCCACACACATCTACAAATGTGCAAACTACAAACTATTGCAACTGGTCCAACGCCCATTACAACCAGAGGGAACCCCAGCTGCGAGGTCTCTGGGATCTCCTGGATGTAGTGACCTTCTTTTCCAGGTACCTGATCTTTTTTTTTTTTTTTTTTTTTTTTTTTTTTTTTTTTTTTTTTAACTGAGGGATGAAAGAGTAGATTCTCTAGGATCAGTTCTGGAGAATCCTTGCAAGCTTGTGAGAATAGCCAAAATCCCTAAGTGCTTGCAGTCAAACAGACTTTATCCAGACAAGGCAGGATGATAGTTTTCTAGGTAAATGTAAAAAGCCAGATGCTGGCTAGGAACTATGAGCAGAAAGTATCACTGAACTCAGGCTGGTGAGCCAGAAAAGGGGAGGAGATGATGTAAATTCATCTCCAAGACAGCAGATATATGCAAATAAAAAAGAAAATATAAAAATGGCATGATAAATGGGCTATGCATACTGTGGTGCAATAATTGGATTCCTGAAGAAGTAGGGAGTTACACGATGCCCCTTTAACTTTCAAGAAGTGAGTTTTGTTGTCAGCACACTCATCAGTGGATGCAAAGATTAAAGTAATCCTGAGGTGAAGGGAAGTCTACAGATTAGGCGCTGTAATAATAAACATCTCCAACCTTGAAAAGCAGCATGTTTAGAAATATATAGGAAAAATGAAAATGTACCCATGCTCATAACTGTAGTAATCTTGTCCATAGTATTCCTGCCCTGGATCAATTCCAGACTCCATACTTAATTCCTGTTGAGAGAGAACACCAATTGACTGATTATAAAGACACAAACAACAGTATCCCAAAGTGAAAAAAAGAAAAAGAAAAAAGAAAAAAGAAAGACAGAAAGACAGAAAGACAGAAAGACAGAAAGAAAGAAAGAAAGAAAGAAAGAAAGAAAGAAAGAAAGAAAGAAAGAAAGAAAGAAAGAAAGAAAAGAACTATCATAATTCAAGGAACACTGTTATCCATCAAGAACCACAATGAGAAATCAACACAAGCTTTAAATGACCCCAACCCTGGTGCATGTCCTGGGAGTGACTGTTCTAAGCCAGCTAAATGTAGGCGCTTGCTGGTGTGGGACGCTGTCTCACTTACCCTGCATAAAACTCCCATCCACTCACTGCAAATACACTTTGCTTATTCAGGGAATCACATTGTGTCTAAAAGATTTGAAACAGAAAGTATTGTGTTTATAAACAAGAACTGTCTTTGCACTTCACTGCAGCGTACTAATACTTCCATTAACTTGGCAGGCCAACTGCTTAGTTCATCTCCAGGTACAATCATCGATTATCAGTTGACCAATTATCTGAAAAAATAGATCATGCTTGAATAGCAAGGAAATTATTCTCTGTGAATCTGGACATGAAGCTAGGATAGTTTTCCGTCTGTGTGATGAAGCACATGGGAGCAACTTAAAGATGCTCAAGGGCAAAATCACAGAATAATTTAGGTTGGAAAAGACCCTTAAGATCTTCAAGCCTGACACAACCAAGTCCACCACTAAGCCATGTCCCTAAATTCCACATCCACACATCTCTTAAATACCTCTAGGGGTGGCCACTCCACCACTTGCCCGGGCAGGCTATTCCAATGGCTGACCACACTCTCTGTGAAGAAATTCTTCCTGATATCCAATCTAAACCTCCCCTGCCACAACGTAAGGCCATTTCCTCCTGCCCTAACATTTGTCAGCCAAGATGAGAAAGACACCCACCTTACTACTACCTCCTTTCAGGTAGTTGTAGAGAGCAATGAAGTATCTCCTCAGCCTCCTTTTCTCTGGACTAAACAACCTCTGGTCCCTCACCTGCTTCTCATGTGTCCTATTTTCTAGTCCATTCACCAGCTTTGTTGCTCTTCTCTCAAGGCATCCCAGCAACTCACCATCTTCCTTGTAGTGAGGGCACAAATCTGAGCACAATACTCAAGGTGCAAACTCACCAGTGCCATGTACAAGGGACAATCACTTCCCCAGTCCTGCTAGCCATGCTATTTCTGATACAAGCCAGGATGCCACTGGCCTTCTTGGCCACCTGGGCACACTGCTGGCTCATGTACAGCCCCTGTGGACCAGCACCCTCAGGCCCTTTTCCTCTGGGCAGCTTTCCAGCCACTCTTCTCCAGACCTGTAGCACACTATGGGGTTGTTAGGACCCAAGCACAGGACCTGGCACTTAGCCTTGTTGAATGCCATACAACTGGATGCAGCCCATCAGTCCAGCATATCCAGATCCCTCTGCAGAGCCTTCCTAGCCTCAAGCAAATCAACACAGAAGTTGGTGTCATCTGCAAACTTATCCCCTCATCAAGATGGTTGACAAAAATATTAAACAAAGATGGCCCCAATACGGAGACCTGGGGAACACCACTTGTGACTGGTCACCAGCCAGATTTATGTCCATTCATGACTACCCTTTGGGCCCGGCCATCCAGCCAGTTCTTCATTCAGCGAACAGGATATCCATCCAAGCCATGAGCAGCCAAAATAACAAGAGACAATAAATTTCAGGTATTTAAAAACTACATAAATGGATTAACAAGTGTTAGAACCTTTCTTTTCATCTAAGACAGTCAGGAAAAAAATTACCCAGCAAAGATGAGGTTTGATTGGGAAATAATGTAAAAGCCGTTTAAACTGTTATTGCTCAATTAAGACATGAAAAATACTGGTACCTCTGGTCTAAGAAGAGAAGGTCTCAGCAACTGCTGTTGCTACAGAAGAAAATTAGAAAGGTGTTAATTAGGCAGTAACAATTACAATACAAGTCATTTGTGTCAGAATTAAGATTGGAAAGAAATCTTAACAACACAGGTCCTTTAGAGCCTTTCATATGGCAGTCACCTGGGTGCTTCCATAATCACTGAGAAGGAGAAAACTGCTGAGCACATACTCTTGTATTATCACTTTATAGTCCACTATTTATTATATGAAATCAACTTTCCAGTTTATGTGGTGATTCTCTAGATTATTTAGCTCAAGGACTTTTATCAGAGCCCAATAGAATTATTCTGTTGTGTGTGCCATAGAAAGCAGGGAAACAACAGCAAACAAAAATTCCCCACAATGGGAAGAAAACAAACCTATGGGTTTGTAGAAAAGCCTCTAATTCAACTACTAAAAACCTGAAGTACCTTGACTTCTACCCCAAGCTTCTGCTGCAGTACCATCACTTCAGTCCTTTATCTATATTTCTGTACTTCTGTGGCTTTTAACTGAATGCCTTGCAACCACAAATAGACCTGAATTCACAATCCCAATTAGATAGAGAAATATTATCTCACTTTCTTTACAGTTTATCTGTGATTCCTTACTCTGCAGGACACTGTGAGAATAGCATGCTGGGGTGAGCAGAGAGACCCCTGGAGCTCGCACAGAGAGGACTGACAGATCTACATGGTGCATCATAGTTGACACAGGTCATTTTCAGCAGTCGCTTTGTTAATTAGTCTGCACTTCCAGTTTTCTGTAAATGACTTAGACTAATATGCATTAATTTGAAGTTTTGTAAATTAGGATCAGATTTATTCAGGGAGATCAATACTGTTATCTGAACACTCCTCCCAAAATTTGGTGGCACTATTTCAGCCCAAAACCAAACCCTGGGAGACAGGGAAGCTCTGTAGCTGAATTGTGAGACATAAATCAGCTCTGCAAATCAGGAGGCCAAATCACAGCACAACAAACTACTGAATAAGGAACAGCAGCCTCCAGAAGCTCATCCTAAGACTAATAAAAATGATAAAGCGTTCATGAGTAAATACCAACCTTTATGATAGAAACACATGTCAGAGAACTTTGTCATTGTTGAATGAGTTCATTTAGATTTCTGAAGAAAATTCTTCATGTAAGTCATTGCTGGAAGAAAGACACTGCAGGGACAGGCCACAGTGGGTTGCAGAAAATGTCTGTACTGAGCCCTTGACAGTGGGTAGCAGCAGATGAGTAGATCTGCTGTAGTAAAACACAGCAAGCAATGGAAGCAATGCCCTACGGAACTTTTTGGCAGGCTGTCAAGCAGCAGTCTCCTGGCCTGGAGGTTACATTTGTGCCACAATGGTTCCAAGCTACCACTGAAAAGTACAGCTCGTGAATACATACACGCTTTTTGAACCACTTTGTATTTCCGGCCTCTAAAATAGCCATTGTTTCATAACACAGGTTTGTATGGGAAAAGTTTGCTGATATAATTAGTAATTTAAATGTAACTATGGAACAGCCTTACCTCTTGCTGTGCATATCCTCGCCTTGAAGTCAGAAAAAGAGAAAAAAAATGTATTAGTATACTTCTGTTAGACTGTATAAGATGCATATTGCCATTCTTTCTGGAGAGATGAGAAGATAATGCGATTACTAGCAAGAAAAGAAATACATATCTACAATATAAAATATGTTTTTCTTTAGATTTGCTCTGCACATACAAATTATTGCATGAGAAAGGCCAGTGACTCTTTGGGATCTTTTCTTGGTTTAGATTGCAAATGAATGAGAAGAAATCCACAATCCCCACAAGCCAGAGAGCCAGTGCACCCAGTGCAACACAGCAAAGGGGAGCAGGGTAAATGCTGTGCTTGGTTTTTCCTTTCTCTCTCCAAGAGAGGAACTGCCAAGTCACCTTCTCTGTTGTCTCAGACCTACAAACAACATCTACAGAGACTCTGTTATTTCACCTGAGTGTTTAAGCAGTGAACAGTTTCTCTACTACTTCTGGACTTTCGTTATCCACAAAGGACTTGCTAGAAATTGGCCTGAAGCTTCTATTAGTAATTTAACACATTATTATTAAAATTACACATTTCCTAACACTTGCTCAGCAGAGGGGAGTTACGTTATTTTAGCTATCTATGATTATTTTGCCACAGGCTTTGTACTGTTGATCTCATTGGATTTGTTGTTGTTGTTGTTGTTTTAATTCATTTTCTTGGAGCCATTTGCATTGCATGACAAATGCATTTACATCTATCAAGGTCTGCATTTTCACATTTTGTGCCAGAAAATTATAATAGTTTATACAAAACTAGCAAACAGCAATTTGGTATTATTATTAAGGATAGGCATGGATTTTTTTAATTTTATTTTTAAGAAGGGAAGAATAAATGCTCAGAAGTATGCTGAGCTTAACCTACTATGCAGATGGCAGTCTAGGGAAATTCATTCATTACACTTGGGTAAACAATAAAGAATAGAGTACAAGTCCTTATTATTCTTTACTATCATCATCTCTAAAATTTTCTATTAATATTCAACACATGGAATTGATTATCAGAATTACATTAAAGCTGTTGCCCATATAATATGAAACTAATGAACAACTGAAATGAAGATCTATCATCACAAGACAATATGTGACTTTTCAAAGCCCACTTGAGAAACACTGTATTTAGTTTCCCTATCACCTACAGCAATCTTCAGAAAAAGAAGGTCTTGTGTTGCAGAGAGGATAAGTAAGCCTATTAATCTTAATTGTTCTTGAGTAGTCACCGCATCACAGATTAAAATTGTAATATAAGGAATTCTAATTGAATTTGGAATTCTACTTTCTTAAAAATAGCACCACGCTGTGTTTAGAGATGCATATACTTTTCTCACAGTTTTGTGTGGTCATGATTAGAAGAAAAAAATAGCTAGACAAAAAATGTCCATTCACTCAATACAGCACAAGGATCTCTATTCTGAGAAAAAGCCAAAGGTCAAAACAACATCATTTGTTTCCAGGAAGGAACTTAAAAGCTCTCCACTGAGGGAGGAATTGCTTCTGGATAGACATTAGCAGCTAGACTTGACTGCAGTCAGAGAGAAATCTTCAATGCAAAAATGGAAAGCAAGAACATAATGCCTATGATGATGTAGGATAATATGGCACCTACTTACACACTCTTGGTGCTAACATGACAGACGAAACAAGAATGTATTTACATGTACAAACACCGTCAAACTTCACATGGCTGTGCTGCTAACATGAGTTAAAGGAACTGCGATTTGCCTAAAGCAACAATTTTCCCAATTACTGGCATCCCACCAGGCATTTGCTATTTCATACTTTTTATCTGTTTTCACATTAAAAGTGTAAGAATCATAAAACCCAAATACTACAGATACTACTCAGTGGAGGCAACTGCTTATCAGTTTGCCCCGACTCTTGAAATGGAGGTTTCCTGCAGTTCATAATTAGAATCTGAAGAGAACAAGAACCTGGAGGGGAGATGAGTAATGATACATTACTGCTTAATTTCAGCTTTGCAGATAGTTCAAAGGCAAGAAGAGTTCTCCACAGATGCAATCTCTGCTCCTGCTCAGGACTCAACCCAGTCAAGCTGCTGATAAAAGGACCAGGGCTATATCCAGGGTCACATCTGACAGTAAATAAATAAATTGGACAACCCAGACAACCCAAGGAGGGGTCAATAAGCTTGTATACGGTCAACATTTTGCCAAGTAGTATATTGGTTGTCATACTTCCTAGTGCTGCAGAGCTCTAGTAGCACCCAGATATTTCAATAGGACAGAACCTCCCTAGTGTAGGTTAAAATACATGCTATTGGTATAGTTTCTTTCCCAGTGTAATCAATTTTTATTTTTTAATAAGGGCTGTTCAAGAAATGAACTAAAGAACAAAGGTTGCATTAATTACAGTCAAAAATAAATTAGGTTTCATAAACCCTCCAACTTAATGAGGGTTTAAAGAATTAGAAAAGGTAGATGCTCCTCATTAGTGATGAGCTGATTACCACGACCCCCACAGACTCTTCTGAGTGATTGGATGAAATATTTAAAATGGAGTTTTTGTGTGACGTCCAACCTTTCTACCCAAGGAATGCTACAGATAACTGTAGCTGAATAAAACATTTGAAGTTTATCTTCTGAATTACTAAACACCTGCAACTCTACTGTATGACACTACACACTGCAAACTTATTTTGTATTTGTCTAGTATTTCACTAGTGATGTAGAGAGCTATACAAAAGCATCTATTACGCTTAGCACAGTAACTTCTCATGCTCATCTGTGCACACTCAATTGTCCCACTGCCTCCACACCTGGACCACAAGAAGTACACAGAAGAAGGCACACATATAAGCCATCTTCCAATTCTGGATCTTAAATCTTAAACATTTCTCTAATAGCGCTAATCTTTGACAGTTTGCTGCTGGTGCTGCAGTTGTGCCACTCAGAGCTATTTGGTATGATGGGCAGCTAATCTACCTGTGTGAATCTCAAATTATATTGACTCTTACAGTAAAAATGCTGTGATGGATAATCATTCCCTGCACACGTTTGGGTACAGTTCCTAATCATTACCTGTCTTGGAACTACAATCTAGCCCAAGAAGAGTGCAGGACTTCATTATGCATAGAAAAATTCTAATACATCAGCAAAACTTGCATGATGGAGATCATGAAGTTTGGCTCTGAAAAAAAAAAAAAAAGACAAACTACCTTCAGCAGTTTCCGACTGAAGCATCCATACATGTCCTAACCGCAGATTAAAAAAAAAAAAAAAAAAAAGAGAGAGAAAAAGCCAAGCACCACAGAAATGCTGAGTATCTCTAGACATTCTGATAAATAAGTACCTTTTTGCTCAGAATTATACGTTTGATATTGAACTGAATTTTAGTTTTTCTTCATTCTGTAATATATGCCTTTACCACTGTTTTTAAAAATATTCATTTTAAACATGAATATTCTTCATTTTGGCAAAGAAATAAATGAAACTTGCAGGTTGAACCAAACTAACATTCACTTAAATGCCAAAATGCTTTTACTTACCGTTTGTTTCAAAGGACAAGCTAATTGACATATTTAATGCAAAGGTCTGATTTAGATAACTGTGAGCAAAAAAGCCAGAATGTAAATCCATATTGCATGGATTTTTACAAGTACTTATAAACCATTCACTTAGTGACACTAATCAGAATGACTTTATTACATTTTAAGATAAGCAAGATGTATTAACTGAAGTTCATGGCAAATTAGCATGAAAGTTAGAGAGATGACATCAACATGAACATGCAAAATAAAAAAAAAATGCTTTGTACATTAAATCATTTACAAAATAAAAACTTTAAATGTGCAGTTACAATATATATATATATATATATATATAAAAGCAATGGAAGGCATGTAAGTGACATGAGGGAAAACAGACAGGTTTACTGACAAATCTAGAGAAAAACCTTCTTCTGACTTAAGAGATGCAAATGTGAGCTGAAAGAAAGCAAGCCAGCATAACAGAGCACTGCGTCATCTCCCACGCAATAAAAAGGTGAATTACTGTAATAATGCTGGCTCACTGTGCTGAGCCTGCTTACTATCAGCACTTGCTTTCTTTGACATCCGATATTTGACAGCAAGATTCCTCCCAGGTGGTACATTTTATGGGCAAAGCAAGAGATTCCCATTACAGACGCAGAAGAATTGCTCTGCTTGGTGGTATTAGCTACAGTGCAGGCTGCTTATCATAATGCAGGATCAAGCCCTCTGTCACCTATGACTGATCCTTGGGTACAAATAGACAGTTTTCCCCAAGCAGTTCTGGTAGAAAAAGACTGAGAACCAATGCCATAGAGCAGTACAATGTAGTGTTGAGAAAACCACTTGTAAAATCATACATTACAAATTTCTGAGGAAACAGGTAATACAAAGTCTCTATTTTGGGATTAGGACTAAGTAGTGATATACAGCGGAGAAAAGGAAAAAGTCTGAATTTCTGGAGAGTCTGAGGCAGATACCATGTGCTGCATTAGAGTCATCTCACTCAAAATGTAACATGCAGAAAACATCCAACCGAAAACATTACAGTGCTGTCGACTGGGATGGAAAGCGTTTCTCAAGCTCCTCCACAACACAGCTCAAGCTGCCATTCTGCTGGTTGTGCTCAGCCACTGCCTCTGGATTTGGCAGCTCTGGTGTTGCAACTGGTTTGAGCTTAGAAATGTGCTTGGGCAGAACGTGGTTTTTGTCTATTTGGCTGTACATGTTGGCCACGGACTTTTCAATTGCTGCTAAATTCTGAATGTTTTTAAGAATACCTTTCAGCTCCCTACGGGGAGGTGGCTCTGGCACTAGGGCCGGTGGCAGTACAGCTGGCTGTTTGGCAGGGGGTTTTGAATGCTTTGCAGGGGAGAGGTGCTGGGTGCTAAGAAGAGATGAAGAAAGAGACACGGGGGGCAGAGCTGGAGGATGTGGTGGCGACTGAGGAGGGGATGGAGGTGGAGGTGGCAGCAGTGGAGGTGGGGGTGGGGGTATTTTAGGTGGATCTGGAATGCTTTCTGCAACTTCTCCTTTGGTCTGAGGAGCTAGAAAACTTTGGCAAACTGATTTCTTTATCCTAAAAGACGGAGGAGTTGGCTTCCGAGTTGGTGGAGGAGAAAGTTCTTCAGGATAGTCGTGGTGAGTGATGATTACAGAGGGGACCGTGGAAGGCTCAGGCTCAACTACTTCAGCACAAGGTGTTGGAGAGGACAGAGGAGAAGAGCGAAGGCAAGGAGAAGCAACCACACTTTTAGGAGACTGCTCTAGCACGTTCTCTCTTTCTTGGAAACAGCTGCTGTGTGTTGGCGAACGGATGGATTTCACATCAGGAGATTTCACTTGCTTCATTTCCTGCAAAGCCTGCTGCTCAAATTGTCTTGCCTTCTCTTTTACAGTTAACTTGGGGCCACTTATTCTTTGAAATAGTGGACTGCTAAGATCATCTCTGCTAGGCTGATTTTCAGTTCCTTCATTCTCTGCTTTGAGTCTTTCCTGTTGCCACTGAATGGGGTCCATGATAACTGGCCTGCTCAGAGAACCAGGCACGTGTCTTTTGGTAACGTGAGCTGGTACCGTCCATGCACGGTGACTGCCTCCCAAGGAGGCATCTCTCAAGACTAAGTGCATAGGAGAAAGAGTATCTAGGGCATCGCTTCTTTTCCGTAGTAACCCAGCAGCAGCGGGACTCTGAGTGAAACCTTCCACATACAATGGGTTTTGAGTAGTTAATGGGTTCTCATCAGATAAAAAAGTAATGTTACTTGAAGATTTGGGGAGATTATTGTTCAATGATCCATTGATATTAGATTGCTTGTGAGCCTCGATAGCACGGGAAGCAAAGCTGCTTATAACTCTCTGACGATCTCCTTCTTCTAAGACTGATTTTTTTCCCCTGCTTTGTTGGAAATGGTAGAGAAGAAAAAGACTTGAAAGAAAAGAAGATAATCACATGTAAGGAAACATGCATGGACATAGATTTTTATGAGAGAGAAAAAAAGAATTTGTGATATGAATCAGAGCTGTAACAATACTTCCAGCAAACTACTACTACCCAACACACACACACAAAAGTCTACTAGACTACTGGGCAAGACATTTACTTTCACATATTCTTTAGGGGAGAATGACTTTAGGAGGAAGAGAAACTGTAAGATTTTAGCTACTCAGCAAGTTCAAAAATTGTTGACTTCTTCTTAAAAAGCATAGATTTCAAAAGTATCAGGGTCAGTACTGTACCCTGCCTTACAAGTGATAAAAAAAAAAATATCAATATTATGTACTATTGCTATACAGTTTCCCTGTGAGATAATATGGAATCATTGTATGTATCCTGTTTGTATATTTGTTTCCATCACTGACACAGCAGTGGCACTGTGCCATACAGCACACAGCCAACACAGGTTCACCTTCAAAATTCCTGTAAGTATTCTATTTTACAATAATTGTGCATCAAACCTCTGCAATTCTATAAAAATGGGTACAGTTAGGCAGCCTTTAAGTGTGCCTGCATTGCCTATTGAGGAGTGGCCACAGGTCAGCTGTAAAACTAGAACTGGGAGGCTGTAGCGAGGTGGGGGTTGGCCTGTTCTCCCACGTGCCTGGTGACAGGACGAGGGGGAATGGGCTTAAGTTGAGCCAGGGGAGTTTTAGGTTAGATGTTAGGAAGAACTTCTTCACTGAAAGGGTTATGAGGCACTGGAACAGGCTGCCCAGGGAAGTGGTGGAGTCACCATCCCTGGAGGTCTTTAAAAGACGTTTAGATGTAGAGCTTAGGGAAATGGTTTAGTGGGGACTGTTAGTGTTAGGTCAGAGGTTGGACTCGATGACCTTGAGGTCTCTTCCAACCTAGAAAATTCTGTGAAATTCTGTGAAACTGCTCTGCAAGCCGACAGTCAGCCTGAAACTGTGGCCACAGGGGGAGTCAGAGGTGCCCCAGGCACACCCAAAGCTCGGAGCTGCAAGGTGCAGGCCAGTGGGAGAAGAAGCCAGTCAGCTGAGATGCGTGTTGCACTCTATCCATTCTGAGACTGATTTTTACAGGCATTAATTCTTGCATTTATGATTCAGCTATTGATGCAGAAGTATCTGTATGTGTACTGATTTCATCTCTGCATCATGTTAGCCAAGCAAAAATCCCCTGTAGTTAGATTACATTTAACTTCTAGTCCAAAAGTAGGATGTCTCACCATTTCCTGGAATTTACCTAGCACTTCTGAGTGACTCATTAACATACCTTCTTCAAGGACTTCTAATACCAAACACTACCGAGCAGACTTTAAGATAAACAGAACTTTAAAACTCAGTATCCCCAAACTGTCTGCTAGAAAAGAGTGCCCCTAGATCCCTGTTTTAAATAATGAGACTGAAAATAAACTTTTTTCCCACCAACTACGAAAAATTTAGGATATTGGCCAACTCCAGATACAGCTAAAAGTGAAGCACTTGATACTTTTAAAGAGATTATCCTCCCCTCATTCAGATGAGACTGCATCAAAATGCATTTCCATCACTGCCATACACAGTTTTATTTTATTGTACCTAAACAGATCCCTGTCTAGTAGAGAGATGCAAGAAAACAGACCTCAAAATGATGCCTACTCTAAAAGCTCTCTGTGAAATTGTCCACAGGACAAGCTATAGGGAAGAATATGATGGTGTAAGGAGACATTATGGTAGAGTGGGGAGTAAAGGCAATATTAACATTACCGCTTTTGTGCAATTCAATTGGAACTTCACTGCCTTTGCCATTAGGTAAAGATACTTTGCGGCTACCCTATGCATTGAATGCCTCATTGAAAACTTTCCCCTTGCCTTAAGCAACTGCAGCTAAAATATAGAATGAGAGTAATGACATTTATACAAAAAATTACCACTAAAACTATTTTTAGAGTCTCTTGAGCTAACAGTTTTCCAAAAATTTCTGAGTTAAAAATTCTTATTTTTACAAAACTTGAGTCATATTCTTCTAACTTTTTGAAAAAAAAAAAAAGGAACAGTGGAAAAAAAATAACAATATTTTCCATTTTGACATGAATGTTGGAAGAAGCTGTATTAGACCTCTTGGACAGATTTCTCCATTATGCAGATATTTTTTATTTCCTTTTTTAATTAATATTTTTTCGACACTCCCTTCCCCCCTTTTTTTTTTATAGATCTGAAAATATTACTCAATCTAAATTACTGGAAACTTAACCTCTAGCGGTTAAACTAGAAAAACTGGAAATGTAATTTAATAACTCATTTGCTTTTTTTTTTTTTTTTTTTTTTTTTATGGCTGGGAGATGACTCACAAAGAGAAACTACAGTCTCCCATTTCCATAGGGACCCAGAAGGATCAAATAGAACCACTGTACAGCATACAGAGCTCACTGTCCCATTTGTGAACCCTCCCAGCAAAGCCACGGGGGGTTATATTAGTGAATAAACTCTTCCTCAGACACTACAGTTCTCCAAAAATCATTATGCCTTTGGGCAGAACATAACCATATACTGTAGATAACTGTTCTAGTGTAGAGTTGGTATGAAAAATAATTGATTTCACACTAATAATAAACTCTTTATTCTCAAGCAGCATACTTTAAGATTGGTCACGCATCCATCTATTTAGAGACGAGAGAAATAAATGATTCTGAACTTGAAGGACACCCTCCAGTAGAAAGCTCGTGCAAGATGACATAACCTTTATGCTACTGGAATGGATTATTTCAAAAGCTTCTTAGCTCCTTTCTTGGTTCATATGAGCTCTCTCACAGATGAGGTTATCCTGAAATCTTCTATTTATGTATGGATATTTTAATCAATGAGAAACTTCAGATCACCAGTATGAAGCCTATTTCTGTAAACTGAAAGATTAGTACCTGCCTAGAAAGGAATTACAAATAGCTGACTAAAAAAAAGATTTTGGTCCCATCCAATTCTAATATCGTAGGTCCATGACCAGAAAGCAAATCTCCTGTGTGCACACTCAGGATTTTAAGGATTTTATTGTTTTAATTCTTTTTCACCCTAGTATGACTATTTGGCCTCAGAAATAATACCATTCAAGTTCAGCAATCATACTTCATCTCTACATCCTACAAAAGGATAAAGAGGAATACAAGTATTGAAACTTCACAGTAAATGTCTTTCCTGTACTTGATCAATGGACAAATAAAAGATGAATTTCAGATTGCAAGGTTTAATGGGAACTAAGGTAAGGAAAACTAGCATTTCTACTAGCTACGAATATTAAGACAAGGAAATTAGCTTACTTACTGATGCCTATGTGTCCAGACAGAGAAAAATAAAAATTATGAGACAAGGTAGATTTAAAACTGAAGAGTTTAGTTTCATTTCATTTGCTAAAAACACCAAATTAAGAACACAAGACACAAGGCAGTACTGCAAATGAAAGATGACTGTCTCAGGACAACTACAGACAGGAAATATTTTACTAAACTTCATGTCAAAATTTAATAAAAGGTATTTCCTAAAAAGTAATTTCCTACGTTATACCAGTGCCTTGAAATCAAATAGTTGACAGAAAGAATGTGTAATTTGTACTTATTTTTATTGAATTATGTGTGTGTTTTTTGTTTGTTTTTTTAATCCTAGGCATATTCATTTAACTTTTAAGGATTTTTACTCATAGATATTTATCAGTTCCTTAACATAGCTGTATGCAAAGACATCTAGGAGAAAGTATTCTAAATATGGGATCTTTTCTTGGTGCTATTAAAAACTATTATTTATGAAAATGAATATAAATCTAAATCTAAATTCCAATTTTGCAAATCTATAAATTAGCACCTACATGTTTCAGTGCTAAAAAGTAATATAAATAATAATAATAATAATAAAAATCTTTGCAGGTATAATAACCCAGCATAATGAGGTTTGATCTGGGCTTAGCAGAAGGTATTCACTGGTGTACAAAGCGCAAATTTATCCATTGGGACATCCAATTCCCACTGATGATCAGCTTTATATCACTGCCAGTAAAATCAGCAGAAGTCATTTGTTAGTTTCAGTAGGAATTTAGTAAATGCAAAAGAAATAGGAATTCTATCCAGCAGGGCATTTCACTGCATGCATAAGTGTACAGATGTGATCCCATTTGGTTTGCAGTCAAAGTGCTCACATTCAAAGATGTGACTATATGCTATTGTCAAACACTTTTTTCCTCTCTTCCTGCCCCAGAAATAACACTTCACAAAGGCAAAAGGTATAGGAGGAAATCCAGCAGTTAGGAGAAGCTATTCTAAGAAAGCTCTGGCATCATTTCAAGCATTGAGCCTGCTCTCAGATGGCTAAGAGGTAAAGCAGCAGCAATAGGCATTGTCACACCTCCTTACCATTTAATAAACTCAATCACAGCATCTATAACATTTCAACACTCTGAACAAAATAAATAACGACTGAAAATACAGAAGGTGACAGTCCTCAATGAAACCAGCAGCTCCGTCTCCATGCCTCCAAACATTACTATTGCTGTATTCTTCAGCGTTACCCGTTTTTAAAATATAAACATTGATGAGTAAATCTGGAAAGTTGATAAGCAGCACCCTCACCCCCGCCCCTCCAGTACGGAACAAATATTAATTGGCTCTTCTCCACTGTAATGTTCTCATATTGAGAGTTAAATTGTTGTTGGAGTCCACACATTTCAGATTTACAAAGGCATGAGAACATTTTGTATCTTTGCAATGTTATTATATTACAAGCATCTAACAGGTAAAAGACATATCCATTGAACTGCCACTCGTTTCTCTGCACTGATAGTTCCTTTATGTTTAAATTTAATTTTCAAAATGTTTTTAATTTTAAAACGACAACAAGAAAAGAAAAAAAAAAAAAAGAGGTTTTGGTGCAGCAATTTTATTAGATGTGTTTAGTCAGCAGCTTTGGAAAATGTTGGCCTGGATTTTTATAAAGGAGCCATCCTGGCTCCCCCTCTTTGTGAAGGCCTGCTGTAGGCTCTAGAAAAAACATCTGGTTATGCCTTGCATTTTGCCAAATAAAAAGCTGTTAAAAATTCCCTTGTGCATTAAGAGAAATCCCCATTAGCAGGTTAAATTTTTATCTCCTTACAGAGACCTATTTATTTTCCAGATGTTGGAGAACCCCAAGCAGCTGGAGAAACATCCCTTCGTGAAGAAAAGCTTTTTTGACATTGACTGCTGGAAGTGGTATCCCTGCAAAGTGAATCATGGCTTTGGTCATTATCAATTATATTGATGTATTGCAAAGAACACTTACATGGTGCTGTCGCCAAGCTCTTCATAGAGGTTGTTGGCAGTGGTGCTGGCTGGTTTGCCTGCCGGTAGGGCCATCTGGATTCTTGCAGTCTTTGCGCACTCAGCCTGTCGCCTTCGGGAAGCCGTGCAGGGTGGAGAAATACACTCAAATTAGAAGCACTCTATACCCTAACATAAGCTGAAATGAAAAGATTTCTATGCTTTTTCCTGCAGTTTACAAAACATTCCTGCCTCTCATCCTCAAAGAGAAGTAGTAACGTGAGAATTTTTACCCATCTTTTGCACCTGCACATTATTTGTTCTTTCTTAGGGGAATCTCAGCACCCACCATGGACAGACACCTCCTGAGCCCAGCACTGCCAATTTGCAGCAAGCACTTCCAGGCAATGATGCACACGCTAGCTCTGACACTGCTCTTATTAGCAGGTTTATTATACTGGCTGTCCAGGGATAATAACAAAGAGAGTAAGCTCCTTTGACTATTTTATTCCAATGCCAAGATACTATAATTTTAAATATAAAACTCTGACAAAGTTTAATTCATCACTTACAACTCATTTCTCATTACAGTTGACTGCTAAATTTCAGTCTCAACATTTTTTCTAAGATTTTTTTTTTATGGGTAAATTCACTGCAACAAAACAAAACAAACAGAAAGAAAAACCACACAACTCTATTTTCTACTTAGAAAATAAAAACTATGGTTTCTCATTTGCACCCCAGCCTGACATGTAGGTGCTTGCTTGAGGAATACCACACATGGATTAATATTTTTTCTGTCCTCTGCAGGAAACAGGCTATGTCCTGAACAGTGGTATCTTCAATGCATGTTAGCATGCAATAATAAAAGGCCCTGAGTGGCCATACATGTATCACTCGAAAGCCTTGCTGTACAGGATGTTCAGAAACAAATTGGAGTGTAGGAAGTAAGTCTCACTGCTTGTCAGTTACCCTGTTAAAACTGAACACAAGTAAGCCCTCAGAATTCCTATGCAAGCATTTAGAAACAAAGCAGAAAACAAATACTTACTCTTTGAATCTGTTTTGTTATGCAGTAAAAAGATGAGGAGATAAAATGGAAGGTTAAATTAATTCTGTTTGCAACAATTGTCCTAAACAGTGAAACTAATAGGAGTAATAAACTAGATGCTACTTAATTATTCCACACATAAAATTACAGAATTAATGACATGTTTAAAGAATCGTAATTTCCAGAGCTGAACAGTGAGTGTTTAGCTGCTATTTGCACTACTCTTGAAACAATTTTGCAGTCAGTATAAGCATGAATTACAGCAGGGAAAATTGCTTTGGGCTTACAGAAAACAAGTCCCTGCCACACATACAGAAAGAAAAGAAAAAGACACAAAAACAGGATCTACCTTGTCATATTTCGTTAGCCAATAGACTATTAGAGCTGTGTTTTTATAACTGCTTTATCCCTTTAAAATATTTTGAGAATGCTACAGAAAATGTCTTCAGTAGTGAAAGAGTATTATTTTCAATTTCTATTAAGAAAATGGCATTTTTTTGATTAATAGTCTATTACTTATACTTACCTTCTGGGGTTACATTAAATAGTGTATTTCTAAGACACTAAGTAATGGCAAGGAATAATGAGTTTCTGGCTTATTTACAAAAGCCATAAATGTAGGCATTGAACTGCACTTTGACAGTGTTTATTTTATACTTAGAAGATAACTCATTTAATTTAAGTAGTACTTTTATAAAATTTAGTAAGTAAAATTAATCCTCTGAATGTTAACTTGATCATGGGTCTGGAAAGCACTGAAAAATGCCCCTACTGCACATAAAAAGTTTTAACAGTGAGAAAATATTTAAAATTTCCATTATATGTGCTGAGATTATGACAGTTAATTTTATTATTTATTTAATGATAAAAATAATATAAAACAATGTTTATACTCAGAGGCAGACTTGAGTATCTCCTTTGCCAGAGTGTTATCAGGAAAAATACTGAAGCTCCTTTCAAAGAGGAGGAAAAGGCTGTAATGCTGTTGCTATTTATTAACAGTAAAATGCCTTTTATTTTCTTCGGTCCTCTTCAGTGATACCTTTTCCATAAAGGTATAGTTTACTCACACCGGTCTGCTCTGAATCCAACTCCAAGTCATACTTCTAGACTGTGATTTTTGATGAAGTTAGACAGATTCCTTCAAGTCCTTAAGAGACTGTTAATCTCCTTTGATTACCTAACAGGCACCAAGGAGAAATATTGCTATTACCTTTCTTAGGGAACCAGGCCACTCGGATAATAAAAACAGTAATCACTTACTACTGGTAGGTTGGGCTGGTTCAGTAGTGTTTCACTGGAAGCTAACAGCTAACTTTACGTATTAATGACAGATATAAAGCAGCTTTGAGATGTGCTGCCATCCCACTGGTACAAAGTTTGTCAAGCACTTCCAGACTCCTGTAAAAGACTTTCTGCTTTGACCCAAACTGTTTGGAAATACTGGGGTGTAAACGCACTCCAAAGAACCTGCAGTAGCCATTAGAAAATGGCTGTTCTTGCCTACTTTTCTGATGTCACCATGGAGAGTGCTTTCAGGCAGGCTACTATTTTGTCCGTGTAGGATAAGCTTTTCGCATGATGAATAACATATCACAGAATCATCTAACATAGTACTTTTCTAACTCCAAATGGCAGTGCAGAAAGGAAAAATGCAGTGTTTAAATCCCATCTGGAATGCTGTACTATATTACACCTATTGCAGCATTCAAATTGTAAGTGCTCTCTGGCAACACGTGCACATCAGCTTGTCTGTGCCCTCTCCTCCCACAGACTCCTGCAACACTGCAGCAGGAGTCTGCAGAGGCGCTGCCACTTCATTGCCCTTGATGTAGTGAAGGGAGCAGACAACAAAGCATTTCTCAAAAAGCAAACAAATGATCAAAAAAAAACAAATCAAAAAATCCACCATGGCTCTGAGAACCCCATCCTGCCTGGTCTGACAGAGCAAAGGTTTCCCACAATAAGGGCACATTGCATTCCATCTAGTTCATCGATTTTTAAATGGAGATAGAAGGGCATGGAGATACAGATGGATGTATGTACAAGTTGAATACAGCTTGTTACTGAGGAAGATGCATGGACTTATTTAGGTTTTGGTTTTGCAATGATTGATAATTTTTGCTCTGCATATTAGAAATCTTTCATTTAGAATTGAATTAGAAATCTTTCATTTCAGCTGAAGATTTTTTAGTGGACCTGAAACAGTCCATTTCATAGAACTAGTTAGCGATGTTGATCCTTTAATTAGTGTACTAGTCCCATGACTTAAAACTCTTGAGTCTATGAAAGGTGAATGAAAATATCAAGCAGGTTCTTTCTGGTTATGCTGACTTGAATAGCACTAACATGGCACAAAATCAAATTTTCATTAAATATTTGCAATTAAGAAGCACACAGAGAAAATATATAACTGAATATTTTAGGATTTAAACAAAAAATCAGTTGAGTCCTCCTCTTATTTTGACTGAGCTATGCAGTTTGATCTTTGATTCACTTATTTAACCAGCACTATTTTCTTTATTTTTTAATTTTTTTTTTGCATGTAATTCAGTTTAAATCTACACTTGCATTTCAGATGTCTGGCTTTTGATCTTGTGTTTCAACTTAAGAAAGAATAACAAGATGTGCTTCCCATGCATCTCCTCTTTCCATGCAAAGCCCCCATTAAACATTAACCAACTAGTGTGATGGGAGGGACGTTACAAGTATTTCCCTGTATGTAGACTGCCAATAAAGGAAAGTTTGCAAAACAGCTCAGTTAAGAACTGTAGTGTCCTTACTACAACATCGCTGTTACTAAAAGGAGTCAGAATACTTACTGTCTGTAGCTGACCATAACAATTAATATAGCTGGCATACAGCAGAGGATGATAATGACGGCCAGAGCAAGGAGTGCACCTTCTGTGTAGCCTACAGCTTGCGCCTGCTTCTTGACATTCGCTACCACGTCCGGGGTGCGAATCTCCAGGATGCGTCCCCCCTGTCCCAGGTACGGCTGGAACTCTTTATTGATATCCAGCAGTTTGCCATCAAGGAACCTTCAGTGTCACAAAAGAAAACTATTACAGCCAACCTCATTAACCGTGTTTGAATTACTGCATAGTTGGGTTAATAACTATGCTCTGATAAAGCACATACCTCTCCTTTATGTGTTTAAGAATATCAGTAATTCCCCATAATTCCCATGTCAGTGGTAACTCCAACGTACTTAATGCCAGAACACAGTTCAAACACTGAAACGGGGCAGTGAGCTGAAGCTTATTCTCATTTCTAGGGGCAAAAAGTTCTCCATGCCATAGGGAACAGCATGGCCAACAGTTTGTTTTGTGCTTTCTCCTTCAGTGCAGAGGATTAACTAACCCTCCTGCACACATCCCTAATGACTGTTGAACTTGATGCTAAACTAGAAGCACCTAATTTTTAAAGGACTTTCCTTAGTTTCTTAGGGCAACCTTTTTGGTTGGTGATCGTCCAGTTTGTTCCTTTTTAACCTTCCTCTCAATATTAAAAACAAGGTGATATGGAAAACTTTTATCTGGAAAAATTACGAAGATTAATAATCCTCCCCTCACACAGCTGCATCAATTTGGAATCTTATTCTTGCATCTGCTCTGCCTAGTTAGCCTCCATGTCTCTGCTATTTTCTTACAACACAGTGCTAATACAATGTACTGAATTACTTGAATAAGACTTCCGACTCTCCTTCCTAAGGACTTCTCAAGGATGGCAACAGGAAAACACCAATAATAAGACGAAATCATCTCGAGGGGGAGAGAACATCTCTCAAAAGATGGCACAGCATGTTGTTTTTTTTCACTGGCTTCAAGCTATTTTAGAGCAAACTATCCGTTAGTGATTTTTTTTAGGTGGAACCTGTAGTAGCATTCTGAAAGATACAGAATTGCAAGGAGGAGGAGGATAAAATTTTAGAAAATAATCTTGTTTCCTTCTAGATTTATTATTATTTTTTAAATAAGATGAAGTTTACCTCTTCTGGAGTTTCACACCTCTACTAAAAGGAAAAGCACTAACTGCAAATAATAAATTTTTATTTAAACTTCACAGGTTATCTGAACACGTCCAGATACCAGAACAATCTTGACTAATGGTGATAATTACAGGATCAATATGGTATCAAAAAGATACTGGTATGAAGTAGGCCTACCAGACACATAGTTAAGACAGTTAAATCCTATGGCAAAAGTGGGGTATTAGCTAGTCGGGAACTCTTGTCACTCCTTGTAACCTACAGTAATGTCCATCTTCCATTTAATTTCAGATTTTGTGCATCACTATGAGAGGACTTTGAAGAAGAGTTATGAAGCAAAGGAATAGAACAGTCCCTGAAAAAGCAAATATGGTGGAAGAAGTTCAGTACGTGGTCTGATAACTGGCAGTTTCAAGAGGAGCAGCGGAGCAGATAAATGTAATCCTAATCAAGTTATCTTATTTCCCATATAATTTAAAATACTCTCCCATATGACTTTAACAAAAATAAATAAATAAAAATACAGGGCTGTAATTTCCAAAGGAGAAGAAAACATGTTGGATCACTTTGAAAGTGAGGACTGACTCTTTCACAAGCTGCCAAGTAGTTTCCTTGAACTCCAGCCATAAAGACCACAGTGGGAGGCACCCACTTGGATGGACAAGGATCCTGCTGGCTCTAAGCTATAGCAAAATCCCCACTCTGTCCATGTACACAGGTTTTTCTAGAAATTGCTGTGAAAAGCACAGATTAAAAAAAAAGACCAACACAACAACAACAAAATATTCTGAAACAATTTCTGCATATTAACTCTGGATGTCTAAAGGAAGTCTGAAATAGCTTTTATTTCATTTGGGTGATCACAAGACAAATTACACTCCTAAAAGACCACTTCTTAAAGGCTGTTCATTTCTTGCAATTGATTTCCTCTCAAGCAAATTTGTTTACTGATAAATTCTCATAGCATTCATTCATCCCCACTTTTTTCTAACTTCGGAGAGTGTGTGATCTGATCTGTGTGTGTAATCTATCAGCTGGATCTCCTGACACACAGAGCAACAATCCCAAATGGCGAAATGATGGGTCCCGGTTCTGTGTGATACCAGCTTCAAAGAGGAGCAGTGACTACTCACAGACTTGCAGTCTCACAAAACCAACCCAAAGCATTTTGAAGAACAGTGTCCCTTTGTACTGCTGTGCTCTACTAATATTCACAACTGATTCCTTGATTTTTTTCTACAAAGTGTTTTCTGGGTAATTAAGCAAAAATCCCTTTTCTCTGCCTGAAGACCCGCAATGATGGTTTGCAAGTATAGAGTACAAATGGTTCTCTAATTCGTTTGTTGTTCACTAGGTGTCACTGCTGCACGTTACACATCCTTTTAGCTGGCCAAAGACATCATTCAGCTAGGACAGCATTAAATCTCTGCAAGATTTTGAAAGTCTCTCTTAAAAATTCTGTTAGCATTTTCTTGATAAACCCTGTTTTACAAGGTTCGTAACTCAACTGTTCACATTCTACTCCGTGATGAAACATGATACATTGTGCAAAAGATTCAGACAGGCAAAGTATTTTATTTTTAATGGTGGACATTTTCCACCTAATATATGCAGGACAAATTTTCTAGATTCAACTTTTTTATGCTCTAATAAATCGAACCTTCTTTCATATAAAAGATTAAGAAAAATGAGGCTGATCATTTCAGTCTGTAGTATTATCTAAGAGGCCTCAAAACCTTATAGGAGTTTGGCATAAAGGGAGGAAATATCAAAGCAGTTAGTATTCGCATACTTTTTGGTCTAACAAGACAGATTCCTGGTTAATAAAGATGTCAGATAATCAGATGTAAGAGTCCTAAGGAAAAGTATGAATCTCTCACTGCATATCAGTCTTACAGAGTACAGGACAGGGAAAAATTGAAAGTTGATAATATCCCATACATTTTCAAATCAGAGAAATGAATAACGTTCCATTCAAGCTGGAAAATTTGCCTTTAACCTGTCTTAACTCTATTCGGTATATTCCACTGGGGACACAAACATCCCCAAAGACATTCCTACATTCTCAATGGGCACCAAAATCAAAGGGATACATTTTCTGTCCATGAAGAGAGTCTGCAACAGGAAAATATCTTTCTTAGGGACTGGAAAGAACAAACTACCACCACTAGCTCACTTTCTTATTCCAATACTAGCATTGTAGAGTGCTTTCCAAAGAGAGGAAGGAACAAAAGGGTGACAGAAGATTTTTCAAACTGTCATCATGGACACATAAGTTTTCTGAACCTGGGCAGCACAGAATAATGTCTTTTTGACCTTGAGTGTTTCTAATGGGATCCCACCTCAGCCATACTCTAAACTGGAAGAAAATCCAGCCCTCAATGGATTTACAAACGGAGGAAGTGGAGAAATAACAAGTAGGACAAATTGCTACCAAAAATGAAGACACTCCATTCTGGGAACTGGCAGTAGACAAGTGAACACAAACTCCCAATACATTGCTAAGACTGAACAAGACTTTATGACCCTGGAGATGCCTACAAACAAACAAACAAACAAAAAAATATGGTCAGCAGAAGGAAGGAGGCTATATTGCCTTTTATTTGCCACTGCTCTGAAAACTATCTCTGCTAAACTGCATCAGATTTTTATACTGCTAGTTCAGAGAGAGATACTGCAAGACTGGAGAGGGTGCAAAGAGACTAAGTGATTAAAAAACTTAAAACATTTCTCAGAGTGCAGAGCACAAAGAACTTGTTAAAAAAAAAAAATATTAAGAGGATGATGTGATCATAATCTTAGGCTTTAGGGGGAACCAGAAATTAAAAGCACCAATTGTGTGGTTCAATCTAGCACCCGGAGTTATAGCTAAACACAATGACTGCACTTAGACATATTTAATATATATGTATATATATATATTTTTTTAAAGTCTACTTTTTGGCAGTAAAAATAATTACCACTGCAGTAACATCATGAAGGTTGTAGTTGATTGGATTTTCTCAAACAGTTCCTTTGCTGAAAGACGTGCTCAAAGCACAATTAATTCTGGGAATTCCTATGATCTTTATTATACCAGGTCAGACTGATCACAGTGATCTTTTCCAACCTATAAACTCTGAATATATGCAGAGATTTAGTATGCTATAATTCATCTGTACTAAACTAAGAGCTGGGGAGAACAAGCCCTTTTCCAATCATAGTTCACTGAGATGGCTCACAGCCATTTACTTTAGAGGCTGCTGACTGACGTGCTGCTTTATGCCATCATTGAGCAGTTTGGTCTAGTTTTCACTGAGTTAAAAAGCAAACGCATAGGTGAAACTCATGCAAAAACACACCAAAAGATAGTGCCTGCTTTAGAGGAAGAACTTGATTACCCTTTTCCCTGTTTTGATACATATGCAGAACGCTGAAACAAAAATACAGTTCCTAACAAGATGGTTCTGTGACTGTTTTGATACCCTGGCAGTTGAATGGGTTGAAATACTGATTTTGTAACAAAACCTACTCACCCCTAGTGATGACTCTGAAAAAAAAATAACGTAAAGAGATTATATTAATTCTGTTTTCCTTACCCATGTAATCTCTGGCTTCTCCAAGTTTTTTTTTTCCAGGGTGGAGAACAGAGCTGCATGTCAGCATGGTGTCCCCTGGGAGCTCTGCTAAGGTGCAGAACCCCGGGCAGGGGGGCACCCTATCAAACCTGCCACAGGGACAAGAGCTGGCCCCACCACAGTCAACATGCTGTGAGCACAAACCCATCAGTAAAAAGTCTCTTGTGTTTTATGCAACACTGGAACTTTACTCCGACTTTGGAAATAGATCGAAAAGACAAAATAACATCAAATCGTGTATGTGGGTGATCTGTCTTACAGTTCTCCCCATCTCTAACAGCTGGTGGGATGTCCCCATGCAGATCTGTCTGCCCAGCCCACTGGGGACCTGTGAGCACTGATTTCCTACATGTAAATGCACACCCTAGTAACATCCCAATGGCTGTGCTTTGGACCAGGTACACACCACCTCTTTTCCCTTCCCTTCCCTTCCCTTCCCTTCCCTTCCCTTCCCTTCCCTTCCCTTCCCTTCCCTTCCCTTCCCTTCCCTTCCCTTCCCTTCCCTTCCCTTCCCTTCCCTTCCCTTCCCTTCCCTTCCCTTCCCTTCCCTTCCCTTCCCTTCCCTTCCCTTCCCTTCCCTTCCCTTCCCTTCCCTTCCCTTCCCTTCCCTTCCCTTCCCTTCCCTTCCCTCTTTTCTTCTCCTTTGGTTTCTACAAATAAAAAAAAATAATGAAGGAGATATGCCCCCAACAGAAACTGCAGAAAGCCTCAAGGTCAATAACTGGAACACCAAAACCCTTGCCTGGAGATCACCGAGCAGTTTTGCTACATTGAAAGTAAATTCCTTCAGAGAATTTATACTGGAAGCTGCTCTCCAGAGTGAAGCAAATGTATCGCAAGCTCTCGTGGGGCAAGGTCTACACCACACATGCTGGGGCCATTCACTTCAGGGGAATGGGCTGAACCTAGTAAGAAGTAAACTCCCAAGCTGCATGTAGCGTAGATGTAGGTGTTGTACACCTGCTGCTTCAATAGATTTTTTCTGTTCCCATTGTGTTGAACCACTTACTAACAGTGACAGACCCAGAAGCTTCAAAACAGTCCTTAGAAGTGTAAGAAGAGTGACAAATAATATACTCACTTAAAAAGTTCATTCCTCATTATAGCTCGATTTGTTTGCGGGTCGATCGCATAGACCATGAGGTCAGACTTCGTATAATCCTCTTCAGAGTACCCATCCCCAAACCTCCGTGCACCAATGGATTCCACCACGACTGTAGCACCTGGAATCTGATCCTGGACATAGCGCTCCAAAATCCTGAAAATGAGATGGAGCCAGAAAGCTGCAGTGATTTATTCGTGCTGATCGAGACTGACAGCCTGAACAACATACTAACAGACAAAAACCACTGGCTTAGATGGACAGTAACCTTCAGAGCTCTTTTTGGAAACCTCCACTCCAATATAGACTCTTAAATGCTCAACTCTTGGGAAAAGCTTAGCAGTGTTAGGAGAGGTCATCAGAAACAGTGTCCTTAAGTCTAGTTCTTTGTATTCATGACATCAGTTGAGTTTTAAATGGCTCATGGGAAACACCAACTATATTTCAAGAAAACAAAACAACAACAAGCAAACAAAAAAACTGTCATCCTTGTATTAAGCTGTATGATTTCATAATCCTTCAGTTCCAGCATTACACAGAGTGCAGACAATAAATTTTCACCCTCAGAAACAACAATTTCAACCATTTTCTGTGGGATATTTCATCTGGCCCTCTAACATAGCACCTGCTGTTTCGGAGGGCATGAATAAGTTTTACAGCTGTAAGAAACTTGGAATACCAGGCTGACAGGTTTGCCACGGAACAAATATAAGAAAATACAGAAGTTATACAAGCAAAAGAAACATAGGTTGATAGAATTTAGAGGCAGCTATGCCTGAGATAACAAGGGTATAATGACAATAAACAAAACCAAATCTATCCTTTTTCCAAAGGGAAGGACTCATTAAAAGCCAGCTGTCTTTCTATACTCTACACTCTGCAGATACGTATATGAATAACAATATGTCAATACAAGAGAACAATACAATTCTGGGGACATAGAATCTGTTAGAAAAGATGACATTTACAGTTTTATTTATTTATATGTTATAATTCTTGATGATGAATCAAGCTTTTTTTTTTTTTTTTTTCCTCCTGACTACTGAACGTCCAATCTTAGTACATGCTTTCGGAAGTAATTTTTCTGCATCTTTCCATGAAGAACTGTTTATGGGATTAGTCATAAAATCTGGTCTGACTCCTAAAATATTCACAAAAGGCAAAGTTACAATGGACACTTGCAGAACATCCCTCTGAATGAAAAAATAGGCACACTCATGCCTGTGCCCAGCTGAATTGCCTTCAGTGTGTCTGCAAAAGCTACGAATCAATGGGGCAAGGACATCACTGAGCACCTGAGAAGTTTCTGCACAGACACAGTCACAACCTGAGCCTCAGATATCGGGAGCTACAGGGAAGTTATAAGCATAACTCACTACTGCTCTAACAAGCAACTTTAGAAAGAACAGTATCTTACCACAGTTAAGAATGTATTTATTATTTCCTTCCTCCCTGTCTGATCCCCTGCTCCATTGGGGCCCATAAAATTCGCTGAGCTCCTGTAGCAGACTGCTTCTATGCATCTGCACCACTGCATATCCAACAAAGAAGAGATCTAGCGCTCAACAGCTCAGCTGTATGCAGTTCAAGTCCTGCAGGTACCAGGCAGAACTGGTACAACCATCAGGACTGGCTGGGTGGTGGACAGGAGGGGTGGTGGGGAGCCAAACTCTAGCCAGAACGGATGGAGCCCGATGGAGAACAGAGAGGTTTAGATGGTGACATCAGATGAGTCTGTCGGGTAAGGGCAGAACACATCCCAGGGAAAACAAGAAAACTACCTCTGCCCACAGACTGGCTAACATGGGGAGGTTTACAGACTGGGACTCAGAAGGGTTTCCCACAGACAGTTCCATAAACAAGGGCATAAAAGCTAATATTGTCAATACTGAATACAAGGAATATGCCGAAATAAACAAGATAAGCTGGAATCACTCCATCAGAACTATTTTGTATTACAAATATATTTGAAATATATTATTTGAATTTGTAATAAACTTTATATTACAATACAAAGCAGTATTGCCATCTCGTGATTTTCCATGACCACTGATTCACATTTATCCACCTCATTACTCTGCTCTGTATGTGACAATTTACCATACCCTTAAAATAGAGGCATGTCTCTAAGATTTTGAAAAATCCAAGTTTGTTAGACTCAGGCCTTAGTCTCTCTGTACATAATGAAGATACACTGTCAGTGTAGAGCCATTTTTGTAGAAATAGCAAGAAGTAGGCTGGCTGACACACTGCTGGCTGACCAGTGGCCTGTTGCACTCCTGCTGCTTACAGCTATGGCAAACTGCTCATCTCTGAGCAAAGCCTTACATCAATATAAGCTGTCTTTAGAAAGCTTTTATAATATACATGGATTCACACAGACGAAGTATGTAAATTGTTTACCTCCTTCATTAGTATAAAATCACCTTCTGATACTGCAGTGGAGTTTGCTTTTGCTTCCTTGCACAGAACTACTATTTTGCCCACTACACAAATGGTCTGCAAGGTTGGGCAGTTACAATGCAAGGTCACTTTCAGCGGAACTTGGTAACAACACTCCCTTTTCTCACAAATTCCTGGCATTGCTTCTGCAGGAGTTTATTGGCAGTGGGAAAAAGTGAAGGCCAAATACCATACTGCTATGAGACCATCAGGAATGGGTACGCTGCAGCAGCTGGCTTTAACTGACATTGCAAGACACGCCACGAAGTACGGTGGAGTGTCAGTAGGACTTCATCTGAAACACAAATTTCACATTTTGGTTGAAATATGTAATAAATGCACTGAAGACTGAAAAACAGCACTTAAAGAATGCACTTAAAGACAGGGCAGTTCCTTGTGAAGATATTTTAAAAGTCATTCACCTGAACTTGTAATACTGAAAAACCCTACTAAAAGTGGCTGCCTGCACGTAATACTTGACAGAAAAACAATTTTTTAAAATGCTTCCTTTAAGTAACAACAGCATTTGTAGTTACACTATATTTATTAGCAAAAATCAGTCTAAAATTCCTCTCATTAATGCAATTAGAGTAGCTATCCCCCAACAGTGGTGTACATGAGCATGAGGACCAGAGCTTAAGCGGCGATGGTGCCTTCCTACTGCTCCAACGCTGGTTAGCTCTGCAGACATAATGCAATGCGCAGAAACGCCTCCTAGTGCATCTTCATTCCTCCTGCTTTCTGAATTCCCATCAGCAATACAAATGGAGTGAAATGAAGGACGAGAGGATTTTCACTATCACTGAGGACACAACATGGCTCTAAATATTCTGAAAACTCAGATACAGCTTTTTTTTCCATCTTTAGATGCAAGAGAAAGACAAAAGCAAAAACACCCCAACCCTACAAAACCAAACCACAGGGGTGTTGGTTCACTGTGCAGCATTCTGCTTCCCAGAATGCTGCAGAAACCAGAAAACCAAAGCCTGAAGGTTGGGATGCAGCAGCTCACTCCGAGTACTGTGCCTACTAGCAGGGCTGACGCACCACGCTACCAGGCAGGGTGAGCCTCCTGCGCCCAATCCAGGCAGAGAAGACCCCCGCCGAGCACAGGATTATGTTGTGGGGTCAGCCTGGCATCATGGCACCGTTCTGCTTTCTCCCCACAGCTGCAAGGATCCAGCACACCAGATGTGCCCCTGCACGGGTGAGATCCTGACCTGAGGCCTGCTACTGAGAAAGACACAAAGCACAAGCACATGTAAGGCTCACTTGGAAACTTCTTTGAAAACTAGTGTGAAGGCCCACACAAATTGGTTAATTCATCTCAAAATGTAAGATACGGAGCCAGCTACATGAAAGTCCAGCAGCAATGGGAACTCTATGAGATTCTACAGGGTACAACAACAGCCAGGTTTGGTGGACCTCCGCTGTCCCTGGAAGAGATGCACGAATGACCCAAAAGCATCGCAATGTCCCAGTAGCTTTATGCCCCTGAGCTGGACTGCTCAGCTGTATGCGCACCCGTGGAATCAGCACACAAGCAAAAGAAACTATTCAGTCTGGAAAGCATCTAAGACTTCTGGTCATACCTGAATTTAAGCAGGGTGCAAATTTCTTAGCAGAAAATTCTATCAAAAAAATCACAATAATCACAGTTCTCTGAAATAAATGAATAATAAATGAAAAGAAAATTTGTCTTTCCCTCAGGACTCAGAAATAACAGATACTATAGACTTTGAGATGCATGTGTTGATGACCAGGTATTGTGTGCAACTTTCAGCTCCTGCACTGAAAATCCTAGCTCCCCAGAACCGCTTCTAAATCCTAACAAATCCAAATTCTAGGTATTTGGAAACGTAAGCAAATTCAGCAACAACGGACAGCAGAGAGCAGTCAGCTCTGCCAATGCACATTAATACACCCTTTTCAAGTGTTTCACACCTGAGTGTACTCTCCCAATTTTCCTTGACTTCAGCCAAATTCTGGTTATGGTGAGTTTTTGCAGGGTTAGTACCGGGCAGCTAACCAGCTAGATATTTTCAGCTGCACTTTAAGGAACAGACAGGGCCTGTTCCGGCCTTGCTGTGCAGCTGCCCACAGCTTTGCGGGGTGAGGCAGGCAGACCCCAGCCCCCTTCTCGCAGCACTAGCACCAGCCCGCAGCCCGACCATGGTACCTCTGGGGTGGTGCAGAGCTGTCCTGAGCCTGCCTGCACTGCTCGAAACCCTCCCTGATCAGCTCCATCAGCACTCAGCCTCTTTCTGCTGTTATGTAGAATAAAAAAGCTGGAACTGGGGTTTATTTCACGCCTGAGAATATTACTTCTTTATAAAATGCCAAGGATTATTTTTACTACATCACACAGAATAGAAATGTGACACAAAGCATGCATCTAAGAAGGAAGTAGCAACACTGAGCCAATTCACTCTGTGTACAACAACATTAAATTATTTAGAAAACAACCCAGAGACAATGTCTTTATACCTAGTTACCCTAATCCTATAAAAGCATATTTTATTGGACAATATAAAGGAAATTTGCTTTCTTACATACTGCTGAAGTTTGTGATGTGCTTATCATGCACAATCCCGTCCTCCAAAAACCCTACAGGCTCTCCGATCGTTTATTTCAGTATCATTTCCCCAGCTGCAGAAGGAACATCACGCTGCGCTCACCTAGAGAGTATCACCCGGACACATCTGGACTTGGACCCAGAAAACTTATCTCCACATCTCAGCACAAAAGGTTCCTTACTGCAGTAGTAAGCAATTCCAAACAGAAGTAGAGGTTTACAGCTTTCTCCGAGAAGCCATGCGCTGCATTATGGTGTTTCAGAGACCGCACGCTGGCGGAGCGATGTGTGGTATTACTGGGGAGGAGGTGGCTGAACCAGAGCCTTCCAGTTGACAGGGGAGCACCACGTGGAAAGGCAGGAGCTCAATAAGCTTTGGTCTTCATCAGCTAACTTAATAAAGCTTGCTTAACACCACTAGCTGTCCTGATTGCAGTGGAGGCTAAGATCAGCTAAGAAGCGGACTGGGCTCTGTTAGCACCACACACAGCTACAGCCACAGGATGTGCGTTCTCCAAGCAAAGCTCGATGTAGCGTGGATATGAAATACAGTATGGCCACTTGGAGGCAAATGTCACAGTCGCTAATCTCACTACCAACTTGCTGATTTTGCAATATGCTTTAGAAAGAAACAATGCAGGACACAGAAGTCAAAGGGGAAAAGGCAGAGGAAGGGTGGGCTCAGCTGACAGCATCAGAGAGTGCTGAGGCAAAGCACATAGTGGCTGTAGCACTACTTGCGGCTCACAAATGCTTTCTTTGACCAGGGGAGGAAAGCCACTGCCAGTTGCACAGTGCTTAATACTGCTTAATAGACAGCTCTGCCACCACCTCAATGTACTAGTCGACTCAGCTGTAATTCTAGGCATAATTCAGACATTATGTGGCAAAAAAAAAACATAATGCAAGCAACAGAACCGTACTTCTCCTATGTGCAAACTACCAAGTCTGCATGATTTCTATACTGCAACCAAATCCAGCAGAAGACACAGGTTCGCTTTTTACTAATTCTTGGAGCAAGGTCAAAACAAACAAACAAACAATAAACCATTTGGTTGAAGGTTTAACAACTCAACTACCTTCGGAGGCACCACATTTCCAAACAAGCATCTCTAGGGTGGTGCACCCAAAGGGGAGCTGTGTCTGACTTGACTGAAGGTGCCAAGAACGCTGGCATCCCGCTGATGTCTCCTGACATCTAATTCCATTATGTGCAGCCACATTTCGGTAAGTATGTTGCATTTCAAAGGCATTCGCTCACACTTCTGATTACTGACCGTACTGTCATTCTATCAAAAAAGAAAGAGGGGACAAAGAAAATACAATGCCACGCCCAAATGCCACAGAAAGCACTCATGTCGACTGCCCCTTTCAGATGCCACCTACTGGGTTCTGCAAGCAGGATGAGAAAACACCATATGCCATTCCGTCAATGAGAAGGGGAGTGATCTGCGTTCCAAAACCTTTCCCTAAAGAAGGGACTGTGCATTGCATCTCCTATATATAATATGTAGTATAAGTACACATAAAATTAAATGCAAAATATACATGATATATGTTATATTATTTATAGCAGTATATCTTGCTACAGTATATATTATGACATTGCATTTAAATAGATCACACTTTCCAGGTAGCAAAGGAAAGCTGACACTCCTTTAAGAAATGATGGCAGTCAACTTTATATATGGAAATTATTAAGTCAGCAGCCTGAATTGAATGTCTGTATTCCAAAACGCTCACTCACTATATCTCTGAGTATCAGTACTTGCTTTTACATCTGCATTTTCTAACAAAACTTGCCTAGTCACTTCTATATTGTTCTTGAGGTTTGAGTGGGGAATTTCTATAGCTATGGAAATACTCCCATCTTCTAAGTGTTAAGGTATTAAAGGACTGCAGCCTGCAACGGACCAGAGAGAAAGTCATCTGGAATTATCACGTGCCATTTCCAGCAATTCTGTCTTGGAAATTTAGGGAATAACATCTATTAAGATATACATGACACAAACAAACATAAGAAGACAAAAGGAGAGCTCAGATTCCTCTTCCAGAGGCAGGTCTTGCCAGTAGTGTGCATGAACCTGAATTGCCCGACCCAGGAGAGGCAAAAATGCTCTCTGGAGCAACACAGAGAGAAGGAAGGTTCAAAAGCTCACAATACTAAACCAGGACAAACGTTTTGGGACCTCTGCCTTTGCACAAATACATGAAGGTTGCACTGGGACTTCTCTCAAATGAAACCAAAATAGAGAAACAGGGCATTGCCACCAAGACCACACTGAAAATAAAGGAGACTATGGGAATCTCTTGATGTGGCAATGTCAACATTTCAGTGCTCAGATAAATTTACTACATAACTTGTTAGTAAACTGTAAAAACTATTGCTGTATCTATGCACTTCTATTTGAAGTACAAGGGGATTCCACCTCTTCTCCAATGAATGACTCCTACACCACCACCTTGAAAGTTTTCTTCATGTGGACAGAAAGTAACCTCCCTTCTTTCCATGCTCACTCTTCACTAGAGTAGAAGGAAGAACATGGGACACCTTTCATTTTGATTTTTGAAAGCAAGGAGACAATCCTCATGTGGGTTCTTCAACAACTCCAGTACAGTACATTTGACATTTTTAACACCTATGGGATGAAAAACGTCTCTTCTGGTCATGGGGCCTATCTGAGTTTAGCTAGAGTTGTAAGTTGCAGTCATGTGAAGACCAAAGAACTAAATGGTCTGACAACAAAGTTGGCCGTTTCGTTGTGGATGAAGTCTGTTCCTTCCTTGCCCAACAAATAAGCACTCACACAGCAACACAGCCATAGTTAAAGAAAAGTGTCCCCAGGTATGCTGCCTGCCTTCACCAAGAGGTCTGAAAGACAGGAACATGGACTGAATTTTCTACTAAGCCTCATTCCATTTTCTCTGTTACCTGCAGCAGACATAAATAGACCTATCTGAACAGTCATAATTGAAGTGGGTGGAAGAAATGGCAAATCTGACATTGATGGGCAGTCCAGAGGATATGGAAAGCTTGTTGATGAAATTAAAGCAGCTTCAGAAAAAACGAGGTGCTTCCCGAATGACTGCAAAAGGCTCGTGACACTATCAGAAATATCAGCTGAAGACATACCCATTTTCCCTCTCGAAAAGCCCAAACTCCTAAACCAAATGGATAGCGATGTTTTAAATCTTTTCTTTTATGCTGTACTACTTTTATTTGGGCCATTAACCAACATACATCTTGGGATGTGCTGAGTAAGCTTTTCCAGTGTGCAAGAACTGAATTATGTATTTCTCAATAGCGTGTAACCATTCTGTAGTGAAAGACAGCGGCAGCTGGGGAGAATCTGTTATAACTTGCTCTCCAAAGTTGTTTAAATCACTATTTATTTTTGGGGAAAAAATCACTATCATTTCAAAAATGACCAACTACACACTTTCTTAACATACCCAATCACCAAAGCATTGCAATTGGTAGTTAAATGTTATCTTTTCACAGCTTAATATTTACTATCACTCCACTGCCAAAAAAAGGAAGACAGGAAAGAGTTGAATAACCACTTTTGTGACCAATTTTGTTAATGATAGTCTATGTTCTGTTAATGAATTACCAAGTGTTCAAATTTCATAAATTAATGCATTATTTGAAATAGCTCAGAAAGCTCTTCAGATGACAACACTATAGTCTGAGAAGGTCTCTAACTTGCTAATTTTCTCTTTGCCTGTGATTCCATATAATATATGAAATCAATCACAAATTCCTAGCATTTTGTTTTTATGTTCTGCATAAATAATTACAACTTTTGTAAAGATAGGGAGATAACATTCCTATAAACCTTAGGAAGAAAATCCAAGATATCTGAATAGGAAAATGACATAGGTTTCTATGTGAAAAAAAAAAAAATCTACATATATGCAGAAGAGTATGGCAGATGTTATCTACCTTGACTTTAGCAAGGCTTTCGACACTGTCTCCCATGACATCCTACCAGCAAAGCTGAGAAAGTGTGGGATAGATGAGTGGACAGCAAGGTGGGTTGAGAACTAGCTGACTGGCCAAGATCAGAGGGTGGTGATTGGCAGGGCAGAGTCTGACTGGAGGCCTGTGACTAGCGATGTTCCCCAGGGGTCGGTGCTGGGTCCGGTCTTGTTCAACATCTTCATCAATGACCTTGATGAGGGAATAGTGCCTGCCCTCAGCAAGTACTCCAATGACACAAAGCTGGGAGGAGTGGCTGACACGCCAGAAGGCTGTGCTGCCATTTAGCGAGACCTGGACTGGCTGGAGAGATGGGCAGGAAGAAACCAAATGAGATTTAGTAAGAGCAAGTGTAGAGTCCTGCACCTGGGAAGGAACAACCGGACATATCAATAAAGGCTGGGGGATGATCTGCTGCAGAGGAGCTCTGAGGAGAAGGACCTGGGGGTCCTGGTGGACGACAGGTTGACCATGAGCCAGCACTGTGCCCTTGTGGCCAAGAGGGCCAACGGGATCCTGGTGTGCATTAAAAGGAGCGTGGCCAGCAGGTCAAGGGAGGTGATCCTCCCCCTCTACTCTGCCCTGGTCAGGCCTCACCTGGAGTACTGTGTCCAGTTCTGGGCTCCCCGGTACAAGAAAGACAGGGATCTCCTGGAAAGAGTCCAGCGGAGGGCCACAAAGATGATACAGGGAGCATCTTCCCTATGAGGAAAGGCTGAGAGACCTGGGTCTGTTCAGCCTGGAGAAGAGAAGACTGAGAGGGGATCTCATCAATGTGTATAAATACCTGAGGTATGGGAGACAGAGGGATTTGGCCAACCTCTTTTCAGTGGTTTGTGGGGACAGGACAAGGGGCAATCACTGCAAGTTAGAACACAGGAAGTTCTGCACTGAGATGCGAAAGAACTTCTTCATGGTGAGGGTGACGGAGCATTGGAACAGGCTGCCTAGGGAGGTGGTAGAGTCTCCTTCTCTGGAGATATTCAAGGCCCGTCTGGACACCTACATGGGCAGCCTGCTCTGAGGAACCTGCTTTGGCAGGGAGGTTGGACCCGATGATCTTTCGAAGTCCCTTCCAACCCCTACCGTTCTGTGATTCTGTGATATGAAACTTCGCATCTGCAAGTATTTTCAAAAAAGAACACAACGGGCTTCTTGAACAATGTTCATGTAACCTCTTGTAGCAAAAGTTGTATTTAAAAGTTTAACTTTCAAAGTGAATTTCTTACATCATACTTACTTTCTGTCCTCACAGTGTTTGCAAACATGAACTCTTCCCAAGCTTATCTTAAATATTCAAAACCCGGCCTATTTTATTTTTGTACTCATTCAGAAGCTTCAATCAAGGTGAAATATTTACACATCTGTCAGAGACTTCCATGCACAGGGGCCAGAACAGCATGAAACCGTTCTGAAAAGACTTCTAGCTGGCAGGAAAGGAATTGTTGGAGCACAGGGACTGAGGAGCATAGCTCTGGGCTGTTTTCCAAGAATGTGGTAGGCTGTGCCAGCCATCCCTCTGGGCCCAGGAGGAAAGAACTGAGGGTATGGTTACAGCACAATTTATTACTCAGGCTCTGAACACCACTGAGTCCTGCTGGGAGCTGGAAACAAGCTGCTCCAGTAGTTGCAAAGGGAGGTTTCTGTAGAGACAGCGAAGGGGCAAGAAGATATTTGCTCCTGCTGCTCTTGCCACACTGCCCACTGCAGCACTCACGCTCAGCACGTGTCATGCAACCAACACTCTTCACTCAAGCCAGGCTTGTTTCACCCCATTTTCAAACTGCCCTCTGTAAAAACTGTATTTTGTGGTGGCTTCTCTGGCTCTGGGATAGTCCAGAACTGGGAGGATCTCAAACACAGCCTAAGTCCCAATTGCTCTTCTAAGATCTGTGCTGTGGCATATAGAAAAAATGTTACAGACACGTTCATCTTCTGCACCCAAGAAAATGGAAGCCCAGGAAGGCTACAAGAGAAATTTGTGTACAGCGCAGTATGCTAAGGTCAACTTGAAGGCTTAGGAAAGCAGGAGCAAACTTTTCCTATTACTGTCAATAAAAGTTATGTTGTTCATCTCTCCAGCCAACATCAACACCTGACACTTTCTGAAAGCTTAATGTTAAGCAAGCAGACTTGCATATTATTCATAGCTCTAGGACATGGAGTCCCTGCGAGATCAGACTATTGCCTGAACAACTTAACAAGTGTTTCTGACAGAATCGATCAGAGCTACCTTAACCCTGGCTTGAAGCAGAGAGGAAAGGGGGATGTACTAAGCATCCAAAAGTTAATCTGTTGATTATTTTTTCCTAGCCCAGTGAAGACATGAGACATTTAGATGACACACTTCTTTTTTAGTGAGCGAGTATATCATCAACCCTAATGTATCTCAATTTCCACGGAGCTGTAAAGGTGTGACAATAGGATGCAACAGAACTGTGGAAATCTGAGATATCATTCATCACGGATGGACTACACTGATGGAAGAGTGCCCAAATGTTTGTAATCACCTGTAATATTTTCTTTCTTGTATGTCTAATTTGTGGTTATATGCCTAGTGACATATAGATAATTATCTTCACCTTTCAAAAGGAAACCAAAACTGGAAACCTGACTCCTGGAAGCTGTCACTGATGTAGCATTAGAGCACTATTAAAACATTTTACCGAAAGAATTTTTGCTAGCTTCCAAGTATGATAAAACACCTTGCCTTGACTGCAAAGCATTAATGTTTCCAATTACCTGTACCCCCATCACAACATTATATGCCTTCTAGGCTTCAACAATGACACCCAGTTACCTTTTTTTTTTTTTCAATTATTATTTTATGTAATGTTACTAGCATTAATTGTACCAATATAAATTTTCTAAACTCTGCTTTATCTTACAGCTATATACCCAAATAAAACCACAGTGAATCCATACACCTCAACGGCACACATTGCCTCAATCTTCTGGAGTTGTGCTTTATTTATTTCACATGCTGGATTTTGACTAATGCATGTTTTGTCATCAGTGCTTGGAGGCTCCACTATGCTCCGAGGGGCAGCTCTGAACTAGTTAGAGCCTGCAAAGTGGGCAAGGATACAAGCAAAGAAATGCTGTACCTCTGCCCCCCTCGGGAGGAAGGGCAAAGTGCAGATTTGGGGGGCCAGTGTCATCACCCAGCTGGTTGTGCTCCCCATCGAAATACTTGCTTGTTTGCAAGCCTTTTGGCAAAAAAAAAAAAAAGCAGATCATGACACAGAGGGAACGCTTCTTGCTGAATCTAAACACAAAACCAGTGAATTGTTTGATATTTGTAGAGTAAGTAAATTTGTTACCCTATGAGTTGATCTTTGTTTTGTTCCACAAGGGTGGGAGGAACATTAGAGACGATGACTTGCATATCCAACTGATTGACCACAGAGACCTGGAAATAAAAGAGTAACATTCATTGGCACTTCCACACTTAACATCCTCCCTGTACAAACAGAATGGAATAATTGCTTTCCTGCCTTCACTGCCATGCCATGATGAACTGATGTCTCATTTAATTCCAGAAAAAGATAGTTGGGAAATCTTGCTTTGCTTGGCAGCCAGTACCAATAAACCACAAGGAAATACTTAACCAGAACTGTAACTGCAGACCTGCATCAGAATTTTATATATATATGGAGGGAGGGAGCCCATGAAGCTTGTTTGTCATGGTTTAAGAATTTACTTATAGCATTCATGAATATCCCACATGCCATATTCAAAATCACTTATTAGCATCTCAGTATCTTTTAAGCCTTGACAGGAAGATCCAACCTTGGACACATGCAATTTACACCAATGTAAATGCAAATACCAGATTATTTCAACTAAATCTAATGGTACTTTGTTAGAAAATTACATTGCTCGATTATTTTGACTGAAGTACTCTGTGCAAGTTTTTATTTTATTCTCCAATTACTTTATATTCTCCCTCTATATGGGATAAAATATCTCTGATCAGCATTTTCTACTACAAACACAAAGCAACTCTGTTTCTCAATGGCAGGTTGGATGTTGAGTGTGCAGAAGGGACTACAGGCATGGATCACGTTCAGCACAGCTGGCAAACTCTGCTTCACATCTCAATCTAGCCTCCTTAAGCTATTTTTAGTGTGATCCTAAGAAAAGGCCGCCTTTGGGTAAAACAGCTGCATGCTTTCCCCTTCCCCCCCCACTTATTTTCTTTTTTTTTTCCTTTTTGCTCTCTCTACACAAGCACAACCAATCTCCCCTCAGGTTGTGAAAAGAACAGTTGCTTCCCCAAAAGGTGAAGAAAATAAAACATTTCTTAAAATCTGGTTCATGTTCATATAGACATGACAGTAACCATCACGTCCCATATATCATGTCTCTGTAGATGATTCTGGAGCTAAATTTGGAAAAATGTGTAGAACAATGTTAAAACAGATAAATTTAAAAATCATTTATCCAAATTAATTATAAAATAAAGAACAACAACTACTTTTCATAAGAGAAGTCTGAGTGCTGTAAGCACTTCAGTGGACGAGCCATAATATGCTTTCACATCAAACACTGATTCACCAGCTTTGAAGCTTAATTCAACTTTAAATATTTAAATGTTCTTCAAATGTCATCAGACGCACTGATCGGAGTGTACAGACTTCTTTGTGAGAAATATAGAATTATAATGAACTCAGATTTTAGACTATGATTACTAAAAGGAACTCTAAAGCTATGAACAGCTTAATATAATTAACTATATTATACAATTCAAGGAATCGCTATGCGCCTATTTACTGAGTACTGCATAAATGTAACCAAAAATCAACAGTTCTTTGAAACCTGAAGAATCACAATTATGATTTCTCATCCATGCACAAAAATGTGAATAAAAACACATTCATGACAAGCTACAGAAAAACTGTGGAACAAAAACCAAGAAAGAGTTGAGGTTTCCATAGTAACACTTATGTACCATACACATTTGTAAAAATCTTTATTTTTTCAATTACTGATTTTTCCTTTTGATCTTGAAGCTACAATGGAAAATTTCATCACATTGAGCCAGATTGTAGGCGTCTACCTTGAGCCACCCTGCCAGTCCCAGGCAGCTGGACCCACCCCTGCAGCATGAAGACACTGTCCCAGCAAATTGGGCACCTCATGCTGCTCGCAGAGCACTGCCAGGGTTTCGAGGCACTGTCCTGGCCCTCATTCTGGAGAATACCTAGCTCTACCCATGTTCCTTGCTGAGCTGTCCCTCTGGTGTTGCTCCTCCTCTTCTCCCTAGATCTGCTCCCAGAGCAATCCTAACTTCTTCCCATACAGCTCATCCTTTTGCACACGAGCAATCAGTTTCTTTTCTCTTACCTACACACCTTGAACTTGCACTGAAAGCAGTTACACCTCCCAGTCTGACCTCCTGACACCACACAGTGACCTATGACAGTGGGATAACTTCTGTTCAAACCACAAAGCCCCGAAACAGCTTGGTCTAACTAGAAAGGATCTTCATGTATGGATCATGCTCAGGGCACACCCAAACTTTCACATTGCTTTGGTGTCCATCTGTAACTGTATCTACAGTGACTCTAAGCTCTCACTCCTTGCTCAAAAACAGTGTCTCAGAGTGCCCATCACTCACTAAGACAACCTAAATATGCCTCTATAAATTAATGAGACAAATCTCACTTTCTAATTTTAATGTCAATATCTTTGGGCTACATTTTAATCCAGTATCACCACATAAACTGCATGAGAATGCCCTATCATTTTGAGAGGTCAAGCACGAGGATATCATACGTTATGTTTATTTGCTGAATTCCTGCATAACTCAATATACCAAGTATTATGGTTATCATCTGTATCATTTGACAGTGTTCCCATGAACTGGATAATGTACTTCATTGCTACGACATTATGCTAACATTAACCCAATCCATCAAGATATATAGGCTTTAAAGAAATTAAGCTTTGATGGTTTCTGTGACTGACTAAGTCAATGTCCTTTAAGCGGCACAAAAAAATGAGCTCAGTGTCTGGTGCCATTTTTGAACCATTGCTTTCCTGAAAACTTAAAGCACAGTCTTAGCCCAAAATTATTCCTTTCATCTCACTCCCAGACATGAGCAACTAACACATGGCAACCCTGGCTTTCCCCAGTCTTCTTTCTGAGCCTGTTTGTTCGGCTCTTTGCACTGCAAACCAGATACATCAGATCTAACTGCGACCCAGAGGCTCTGCGGTAACCTTAACACAGAGCACAGCCCAAGTTAGCAAGATCCAAGTTAGCAAGCCTTTAGCTTGACTTCTTAATTGGGGCTTAATGCCATATTAATCCTTCTTAACCCACAGCTTACTAACTGTAGCTGCCTGCACCTTGCTGGCTTAGAGGACAGGTGGAGTAGATGTGTAAATGCTTGTGTCTGACCACACAGATGTGACCTGTTTTATAATGGGAATGAAAAAAAAAAAACCACAACAACAACAAAACAACAAAACAACAATAACAAAACACTTTTATTCCATGTTTAATGCAAAGAATTAGAATTTAAATTGAACCATTGACAATGGCTCTTCGAATAAATAAAACACTGAACATCATGTGGTAACTGAAATCAGTACCTCTACCATGAAACAGTTTCAGACAGTCATAAAAGCTTCTGATTTGAAAAAGCTTTATTTCAGCGACTTAAGGAGATCAAGTGCACTGTTTATGGTCTTCCTGTAGGTCTGCCTGAAATTAAACTTTATGTAGGGTTCAAATTTCCTCAACAATTATTCCAAAAAGATAATGCCTGGCTCATACTTACAAGTACATCTGCTTTGCTGCTCAGTCCTTTTCCATAATTGTCAGTTGCAATGACCTGAAACTTGAAATAGGATCTTCTCATATTTTTGAAGAGCATAGCAGTTTTTATTAGCCCTGTGTAAGCTTCAATCACAAAACCTTCTTTACCATCCTTGATTGGAGGAATGATGAGCCTGTACTGCATGGCACTGTAATTCCCAGTGTCTTTATCATCAGCCTATTAGGGGGAAAAAAAAAAAAAAGAGAGAGAAACAGAAGCAAATAAAGTAAATATTCACAAAAAGAATCATTAACCTTGTCCTTTAAATAAAGTTGTGTATTGGTCCAGCAAATCTTTTCCACTGATGTTTAAAACATTAGATCCCAGAGACTGTATATTGCTATTACTTTAAATGGTTCATTTAACTTTGCAGCATACAGCTCTGCTTTTCCAGCAATTTCTTTTTCCTACGTTAGCTCTAAATTGTTGAAAAAAGGACTTCTCATGTCTGCAACAAACTGAACAGGTAAGAACAGTTGAACCCTGAGAAACAACTATTTCCAAATTCTTGGTAACAAATATTATTTTCTTTTAAATAGCCATCAACACACACACAGAGACAAGAAGAATGTCCTCCGTCTTCTTAGAGACTTTCTTCATTCTCATGCATTGAGCACATATTTTTGGAGTTGTTTTTTTTTTGTTTGTTTGTTTGTTTGTTTTTAATCTTTGAAGTATCCCTGCAGTGCTGCACAACAGACATGGGGGACAGACCTAGTGGAGGACACAAAGCTGTCCTAGCACTGCTGAATTGCTGCAGAAGTAGGACACCGTCCTGCCATCAATTAGGCAGCCCCAGGAGCTACAACACCCACCTTATGCCTGACAACCCCATTCTAGCCTCTCCAGATCTACTCCTTCACACAAATCATGCTCCAGTTCAAAAGGCAGTACCCATGTTCAGATAAAAGTGTTTCTGCAGGCCCTTACAATGCTTTTGTGTGCTTTATCTAGGAAGAAGTCAGAGAGATGGCAGCTAATTACTGCTGGTACCTTTGCCTACTCACTAGGCTTGGGCACTGCCTCAGCAGCTGGGACACTTCAGCATCTATTAGCAGGCTTTTATCAAAATACTGGCACAACTTCTTAAGTCTGTGGCCTCAGCTAACGTTGCAGAAAAAACACCCTTAACATCAAAAAGGTGCTGGTCTTTCTGTAAAATCCATAATTCATCATGACTTAAAAACAAAAACAACAATTAAAACCCTCCCTGGGTTTATGGCAGTGTTAGGAATTTGTTTACCATGATATGCCACAGTCTGTCTAAAAGGCATTATCTGTGCAAGGTCATTAAGTCTTTGATAGATGGCCATTAATCATCATTAATTGTTTTCTCACCATCGCTGAACAAAACCTGTAAGGTGGAAATTTTTCATAACTCCTATTTTATCTTTATTTTTGGGTAATTTTCAGGGAGTATCAGTGAGGACATGTAATAAGCTATGCAGCGCAACACGATGCTATCAAGAGGTACACATTCCAGATGGGTATCATTGATCCAGGTACTCTACGCTGCACGTGCTTTCTACATTACCCTGACTGCTCTCAGGCCAGATGGAAGAGAGAACCACAAAGAGCTTAAGCTGTGATATCTAGGCTCCTTTAGCTGGAGCGAGCCAACATGTTCCACACAGCACAGCAAGTGCTGCAGAACTGCCCAAAAGAGCAGCTCCCACCATGCACTGGCTGCTGGGCTGCCTGCCACTGGGAGAGAACTTCAAAATAGTCCTTGCATCCTTTGTAAGGGTTGTGTTTTTCCTCTGAATTGACAAAGGTTGAGCTGCCTTGGCTACAAGAAGCAAAAATACAAACTGTGATAAAGTTTTTTCGTTCTGTAGTTCTACAGGTTTATTTTATGCCTTTTAAAATCAAGATTACCATCTCATGGGCGATCTCAAACACCTTTATTAGTGTTTTCAGGAAACACGGGGAAGGTTAAAAGCTTTTTGAAATTTACCCCACTCTGTCAGTCACAAGGTAAAGAGATCGGCGAGCTCTTTGAGAACACTCCTGCTATCCAGCTGCCACAGGTAAACAACCCCAAACCATCACGCAGACAGCAGACAGGAGCTCGACAGCTGCATTTTTAGAACCAGACTGCTTTTTGGCTTTCCTTTTGACAAGTAAATTGCTGCAGGAACAAATAAACGTGAAGGTATGCTGTAAGGCACAAGTAATTGAGTAAGTGGCTGTACCTAAAAATTGGGTTGACAGATGAGTGCTAACAGTCCTCACCATCTGAGCACTGACAAGTCAGGGCTCAGCCCTGACTTCAGGTCAGCCCTCGTACAAAGATCACAAATGCCTAAATTACAAGAGAGGTTGCACAAATTCTTCAAGCAACCACTCCGACCTCACTGACCTAATCTGACTCTTATTTCCACTGCAGATCCATTTTATGCATTCTGAGATTACCATGCTGTGGTGGGATGACCTTGCCTGGGTGTCAAACACCTGCCTTGCCATGCTCTCACTCGCTCTCCTCAGCAAGAAAGAGGGAGAAAAGATGGAAAAACTTGTGTGGGGGTCAAGGTAAAGACAGGACAATGACTTGCCACTTGCTGTCATGGGCTAAGCAGACTTTGGGGTAAATTCAATTAATTTCTTGTCATTTTTTGCATTCAGACTGGCTTCTCAGTGCTATTTGGATCCATTTTGTCAATGTATTTTAAGAAAGCTTTATATCCCTCATGTATTCAAAGATGAGATCAGAAAGCCTCTGCCTGTAGCAGCAGGGGAACCTGAATACGCACAAAATAGCATTTTGTACAATCCATACAGAAGACCACCTACGTGCTGCCCAAGAGACAAGAAACATCTTTGGAAACAATGTCATAGGGATGCAGAGCAGTGAATCTTTTAAAATAATCACTTCATTGCTCCATACCAAACAAATCACTGTATGCACGCATCTAAGACCAGGTAAGCACAGCTTGTACAACATCACTTGGTTTAAAGCTGTGAACAATACAGAAAAGGCCAGCTTGGGAAAAAACACTGGCTTGTCCACACTCAGCCTTACATGTTTGATTACGGGGCTAAGAAAATAAAAGTCCTCTAAAGCTCACATGGCATGTGCTTTGGCACACGTGAGCACCATCTCATCTGGCTCCTCGGGGTCTTTGCCATAGTGAGACAGGATTCACAGTGACTGCCCAGCTGGCTTCAAGCGGCTCCCTGGAGGTGTCCTGCAAGGTGGGCATTACGCTCTTCCAATAAAAAGCCAATTTCTTTGTTAAAATGGATTTATTACATTGGTTCAGTTGAGCAACGAGCTTATCATTTCTTTCATATTAGCAAACTCTACCTCAATAGAAAGTCACGACTTTTAATGGTGGTTTGTTTCGGTAACAACAGAAGTCAATTTCACCTTCAATATTTCCTGCTTGTATGTGTGCTACTAAGGACAAACAAAATTTGGATCTAAATTAAGGTATCAGTTTTACAGGCACAGACACTAAATAAGTCATTTTTTCTGAACAAATGTCATGACGCTGATGTAATTGTTTAGAAGGAATGGTATGGTAAGTCTTTTCGCTGATTTTACTGAATGAAACTTCAGTGAAATAGGCATTTTTAAATTTTAAGCATGCAGCATCTCACATCCTGCAGTTCAGATTTCCAAAGCTGGTAGATAGGCTGCAAGTTAATTTTCAGAAGTTATGAGAACTCAGTGGCACTCCAGAGAAATATACAGCCTCAGCACCACTAAAATTCAGGCTATTTTCATCTCAGTAACCATCTACACGCAGATGAGTAAAGCAGGTGCAAACAGCCTGAGGAACTTGGAAAAATCACCAGATTCCACTTTGAAACATTCTAACTTTTTATTTCCATTTCTTCCTTTTGTTACTGCTATTTCTGCTTACATCAAAACTAACGATGACTCGGTACAATGTTCAGTTGTGTAGGACCACCAGAGAGAGCTTGTGAGCTGCTGACATTCATGTACCAACTCCTTTAATACAGAGTGAGGATGTTTGCTATTCTTGTAATTTGTCCTGAAGGTAAATATTTTTGACACTTCATTAGGAAGAGATATATGGTGTCTCAAGAGTTGCGTTATGACTGTCAAAGAAGAGAAAGAGCAATACTTAATCTTAATATCATAGCAGTATATCTTTCTTTTGTTATGTGCAGGAAATACAGATGTCTCCCAAATTCTGCTATGATTGAGTACTGATAAATATGTATGATCTTAGGAGTTACCAGGCCAAATTCAAGCCTCCTGTAATTGAGTACAAGCACACCCACATGAATGGAGTTTTGCTGGCATCTCCTTGTGCTGCCTCCAGCCCTTACCCTTCCTCTCCCACGTAGGTAAAGAAGCAGCTGAGAGGCTGTGCCTGCTCCTTAGCCCCTCCAAAAAAGCACATCGCACTAGCCAGGTATCAGCTGAAATATACTACTCTAGGCCCTACCACTGAGGGTGTTTACCACAAGGTTGTTAATGGCTATACTTTGTAATTTTATTGGCAGTCGTATCTCTTGGAGCAAAAAGACCAATAAGCCAAGTGTTCTTGGTGCCTTCATTTCCTACAGAGACTGCCAGCACAACCCACAGCAGGTCACTAGAAACATTAAAACCCCTGGCTTTGCAGGGCAGCAAAGAGACGAACGCTGTCAGTGCAGGGTTCGCTCTCAGATGAGCGATGTCTCATTTGGCCGAGCAATGCAACGTCAACAGGATGATGGGTACAGCTGCTTTGTTTCTGACAAAAAGTGCTTTTTACACATCCAGTCTAGTATACTGCCTTAAAATGCGGAGGAAGCAGAAAGGTACTTTGTTTCGGTTGTTTTTCACCTTTAGGGAGGGAAGAAACCTGTTCACTCAAGTGTGGAAAAAAGCAGGACTTGGATGTAATCACTAGAGCCTATTCAAGCTGCATATCTGGAAGACGAAAAATGAAATTGCACAAGCCCAAGTGACAGAGACCCCTTTAGTAGTGCCCCTGTAACCACTTACAGTTTGTGCTAGTTCATATGTCTGTTGCTAGTTAATTAATTGATAGAAGACGTGCACTGCATGTGAGCACCTCACAGCAGCTGTCCTCAGGGGCTGCCCAAATGTGCCACAGCTGAGAAGTGCAGTGGAAAGAGAGCTGTAAAGGAGGGTGAGTTTGAGGAGGGGATGCTAGCAGATGCCAAGATTCAGGTTTCTGAGGCACTCTGCAGCAAAATCAAGCTGAGGAACACACATGCAGAAGTGTTAGAGACAGGTAACAGTGCAAAAGAGCACAGCAGTGAAGAAATATAGGAAACTAGAAAAGAAGAGAGAAAAACAGCAAGAGCTACAACAAACCCACTGGTTTGGCATTCTGTAAATCACAAAGCAAAAATGCCTCTAAACCAGTACAACGGCAGATGTGGCTTCAGAACTGGAAATATTCAGCAATCTGTAAATTCCTACAAGCAAAAATGGTCTTGTTCTAAAAGCTACTTTACGTGCCAGCAACTAATCAGAAACAGTTGAATTTGCCATCTGCTTAGTGGCACTAAGCTAGGAAAAAAAAATAATAAAAAAAAAAACAACAGCCCAGGCCCATTCATTTTACATGCCCTGTTATCATCCTCAGGCTCATGATTAAGGGTGACCCTGGTAGGGACACTGGAAAACATTTAAAATTAACTATTGCATTTAACTTTAAACAGCCAGTTTGAATGTAGCTCATGCTAATAATGATAAAAACTGTAATTGTCTGATGGCTATTCAATAGCTTCAGGAGTTACGGCTGACAGAGTTTTTAATGCTCATCCTGAACAAGCCACCACCAGACTTTTCAGCCCACTGGCAATTTTGGTGAAAGCATCAGGAGTGCTATTGGCACATGGCACTCCTTTCACGTAACGCTGTGGTTGTGCAGCCATGCAGCATTGCCTTGCGCTGTGATACCACCTGCAGGAACGTGCAGACTTGAGAAATGCAAACTAATCACCTTTCACGAGGCCTGTGCTGAGCCAAAAAATGAATTGCTTTATGCTTTAAAGGCATTACTTGCTAGGCATACTACCTAACAGTACTACACCAAAGAGGAAAGGAGCCTGCTAAACCTATCGCTGATCATTGCCCAGCCCACTCCAAATAAACCCCAGCTCCACGGAAACCTCTGACAAATTCAGGTTGTAAGAATAAAGTGAATGACAATTCATTTTTATCTTCACTGGTGCCAAAATACTCAAGGTGTCCACATAGTTTTCAGAATCACAGAATCACAGAATTTTCTAGGTTGGAAGAGACCTCAAGATCATCAAGTCCAACCTCTGACCTAACACTAACAGTCCCCACTAAACCATATCCCTAAGCTCTACATCTAAACGTCTTTTGAAGACTTCCAGGGATGGTGACTCCACCACTTCCCTGGGCAGCCTGTTCCAGTGCCTCACAACCCTTTCAGTGAAGAAGTTCTTCCTAACATCTAACCTAAAACTCCCCTGGCTCAACTTAAGCCCATTCCCCCTCGTCCTGTCACCAGGCACGTGGGAGAACAGACCAACCCCCACCTTGCTACAGCCTCCCTTGAGGTACCTAAAAAGAGCGATAAGGTCGCCCCTGAGCCTCCTCTTCTCCAGGCTGAACAAGCCCAGCTCCCTCAGCCGCTCCTCGTAGGACTTGTTCTCCAGGCCCCTCACCAGCTTCGTTGCCCTTCTCTGTACCCGCTCAAGCACCTCCATGTCCTTCTTGTAGCGAGGGGCCCAAAACTGAACACAGTACTCGAGGTGCGGCCTCACCAGAGCTGAGTACAGGGGGACAATCACCTCCCTAGCCCTGCTGGTCACACTGTTCCTGATACAAGCCAGGATGCCGTTGGCCTTCTTGGCCACCTGAGCACACTGCTGGCTCATATTCAGCCGACTATCCACCATCACTCCCAGGTCCTTCTCTGCTTTCGAAGCATTTTCCTGCTGTGCCAAGAGCAGTCAGGGCTCAGTACAGCCTCTCTGTGCTGGAACACAGCAGCCATGCAGTTGATCCTCCATGAGATGGGGATGATCCAGCACCGTGTGTGCTCCAGGCTTACTCCCTGCTTCCTGCCTCACAGGAGTATCTTGCTCTGGAAAGCATGTGTAGGACTAACGCATCTTAAAAAGTTAGAAAATAGCATAGCAAATGGAATCTTCCAATATTTAATTTCCAAAAAAAATATAAAAAAATAAATCAAAGGGTGTTTTTGTTTTCCAGTATTCCATAGGTTTAGTGAATCTCACTTCACTTTAAGACCAACACACCTCTCATTTGGAAACAGGGAGGCACTACTAAACAATGTCTTCCCTGCACCCCAACAAAAGCAGCTTTGATAGTCCAAAAATACTTCATAGTCCAATATCGTTAATAAAAAAGTAGGAGACAATCTAATTCGTGGAAAGAATTTGCTTTGGCCGCCACACAAAATTACTGCAGTAAGAGCAAATGCTGCTTCTTTTTCAAATGTAATGAACACTGCCAAAGGAAAACAGCAGTACTGTTTTATATGGTAAAAAGTTTAGCGAGCCAACGTATTGTCTAGAGATATGTTCTTTGAAGGAAATTACCTGTATGCTTGAAATTAGTGTAATATTATTCTTAGCAGGGCAAACAGCTTTCTGTCAGAGGACAGATGTTACAGCAGATGAGCATGTTTAAGAGTGTGCTGTTTTCACTGCAAATATGCTTCAAAGTCGATTCTTGCTTCTACCAAGTATGTTCTCTCCCTACAGATTATTCAGATTCATAAATCATATTTTAACTAACAAAGATGGTGACTGGCAAGGCAGTTCATTTTTTTTTCCATTGAAGCTTTTCTCTGGTGCACGTGCAAAAGCAAAATTAGGAAAGGGAAAACTTGGTGTTTCACAGCAGAAAGCTGTCTCAAGGTGCCCAGGGCTGAAACTCAGTCTCATGGAACCTGCCACTATGAAGTTCTATTTGTCAAGAAACATTCATGTAGAGAGATTAATACTGAAGAAGAAAATATTTAAAAAGAAAAGGCTAATAATGCACCATTAGAGTGAAGCAAATTCCTGCTAGTAATTTCCCTAAAGATTGTGTGGGCTTTGTTTTTGTTTTCATAGAGCAGAATGGAAATGTTGTGTATGTGGCTAAAGCAAGTCTGGTCCTTATTCTGAGAAAAAAATCAGTTAGATGAAAATACCAGTGGCAAAACAAAATAGCTAATTCTAATATGATGAAATGCATAGCAAATCTCAAACCACAGCATTCATAGGTTAGCAGTTATGAGTATTACACCTGTTTTTAATTAACACATTCATAACAAAAAGCATGATGTGACCTTTAATCACAGAAATGGGCTCTCATATATGTTGAAAATTCTGGGGGAAAAAAAGACCTGCAGAAAAGGTGAGAGAATAGAAACGGCTATTGAAACACCAATCCCCACCAGGCCTGTCCAGCACCTGAAGCCTTGTGCTGAGCACCACCACAGCTGTAATTAAAGCATTGATCCAGATTGCTGTTCCTGCTGTCCCACCACTGCAGGCCTGGCTGCAATGGCCACAGAGTGGATGGGAAACCCAAATAATCAGCAAATGAGGCATAAAGCAGCTGTCCTACCACCAAGGCTCCCAGCTACCACAATTTCTGCAGAGAGCAGCTAGTTATCTTGCAGAAAATGGTTTAATGCGTTATTAAGGTTCCCAAATTAGGATACTCAAGCAGTCAAAACCACTCCAATCCTTTTTTTCTGTTCTGGTAAATCATGCTCATACAGAAAAACAGAAGTAATGGGAGCTTCCCACAGGAGGTGTTTCCTTCAGATTCCCCTCCTTCCCCATTTCTTTGCCTTTACTCCAGTTCAGCTGTGCTCTGGGGGTGTTCAGAACTTCACTGCCAACATAACCAGGACTGTCTACAGCTGGTACACTGCCACCCCAGGGCAACTCTGCCTGGATCTTCTCAGGCTTAAAATACAAGAAAGAAGCCCGCCAGTCAGCATATTTTTGAGAAAATTAGACTTAGGCCATTAATGGGGGAATCTTGTTTTTAGGATTATTTACTGATGCCAGGGTCCAGGTCAAACAATTCTCTAGAAACTCTTCAGGGGGGGTCATGGTAGAGGATTAAAGTCTCTTTAAACACCAAAACACCACCCTGGACTCCAAAGATCTCATCCACGTGTTGCGCATTTGGCAGGCCTTGGGTGAAATGAGCAGGCAAAAAAGATGGCTGTGTGAAGCTGCTCTTGCGTTTGAGATGTGATAATCAGGCTCAGCTATCGTTACAAGAGAAATGGTATTTAACACAGTTCCACATTTCCTGCTGAGCTATTAGCAATGAAAACATGGTCTTTAAGATGCAAGGATAAAAGCCTCCGTTAAGAAGTGCCATTTGAACAAACAGATTCCTTTTATTTTTTTCTTATAGGCATTAGCACTCATCAGCTTTCAGAGGACATTGACCTTAAAAGCAACCATCTTCCTGTAGAATAATTCATATGGCAGATCATTACCCAAATTTATTCTACCTGAAAGTGACTTTTTGATGCTTTGTAGCTTTCTTCTGAGATCAAGCTTTTTTACCTATTTATAGGAATCATTCTGAAAATCTAGTGCAAGACAACTCATTACCCTATTCTAAAGGGATTTTACATTCAAATGAATATATTTAAGTGAGCAATTACAGCTGCCAGCAAAATTGCTGCACCTTATAGAGCTGGGAGAAGCAATCTATAGTATCTGCCTCAGTCACATATGTAACCGTTTCCATTATGAGAGAAGTGTTTATCCAATACTTTATTGGCCGATTTGTCTCTAAATTCAATTTGCGTGTAACATTATGTACTCGCTACTAGTTTTCGTCTCTTCCTGTGCTTTGCTGCGTGTGTCTGGCCCACAGCAGTTTATTTTTTACTCCCAGTGTTACTCACTGGGTTCTTTAGGGCATAACCAGTGCCCAGACTAGGGTGTCTTACGAAACATTTTTCAAGAGGGGAAGAACTGTGCTTTGATGGGAGGGGGAGAAATTTTGTGTAAGCCACTGAATGCAGAATGATTTAAGCAACTGGAATTAAACATACAAATGTTCAGCAGTGGTATAGTTGTGACAAAATTTATCTAAAAATGATTTACATTAATAGCTGTATTAAAAATTAATGACTACAGCAAATTGTTAAGGACTCAAAGAGGTACTAATTGTGTTTTTTTAACGTGAAAGCTGTAGCTTTTGTGCAGGACAATAAAGCTTGTCGTCTTAATTTTATATAAATTGCACTCCTCAAAAATAAGACATTCATATTTGCAAATATCATTGTACAAAGACACAGAGGTAACGTGGAATAACTTAATAAGTGCCAAAATGAGACAGAACTGGAGATCTTCCTAGCTGGAGTGGCAGCATGACACCGATTCCCCAGAGCAAAGCCTGAGAAGAAATTGCCCTGCACCCAGCCCTGGTTTCCCGTGGAAAAATACAGGTGCACAGGTGGGAAGAATGCTGAGGGCACCTTCATACATCCCTCGGCCTGGACAACAGCTGGAAGAGGCCGTTGCAGATCTCAGTGGGGTAGAGATCACCTGAGAATTTGGGAATAAACACAGCCATAAATCCTAGCTTGTGAAGTAAGCACATCTTCGTATTGACGCCAATGTGGTTCCAGCATTTCCAACTATTTTTCTTTTTAAACTATTGCAAAACTAGATATCTTTTTAGAAACTTAAAGCATTATTTGTATCTTGTTTGATGTAACAATCTCTGGAGTAAAGACATGGTGAATTTGTATGCAAATTGTAAAACAATTTCTGAACCTCCTTAATAACTACTGTGCTAGCCACCTAAAATTTAGTACATCCTAGCTAATTCCTCTCAACTCTTTTTTTTTTTTTTTTAATCTCCTATTCAAAAAAAGAGGGAAAGTTATATTAGCTTAAACTGCCACAAAATGCTAACTGCTGGCAAGTGCCTACCACTGTGATTACTACGCTTAACTACTTTAATTACAGCAATGGCAAATAAAAAGCAGGCATACCCTGTAAATCACATCTAGCAGCAGGAGCCATATCAATACCTAAACACCAGCCATTCAGATGCCTGCTATTAACCCAGCCCTCCACCAATCCACCAGGCCTGCTCCAGCTTCTTGGCAGGCAAGAGCTGCTGCCTTAAAGCACTGTGTTAACACAGTTCTGTGGTGTCCACAAGACCTCCCCACTTGGAAAGCTGTCCCAGTTTTGGCAAGCTGAGCTCTCTGTCAGTGCAACCCTGTTAGCATGATCTTCCCTCTTGCCCTCTGATGCTCAGTTCAGCATTGCAAACTTCAGGAAGCCAAGACTGAAGATACCTGAACATAAGAAAGAATGGTGAGGTGTTCACTCGAGTCCCCTACTAAAGCCACAAACAGGTTTGACCTGAGGCTTTCAGGAGAAAGGGGAAGATTCAAGATGAGTCTTGGCTTCAATTTCATTATCCATAAAACAGCACCTACCAGCTGCTTGCAATAAACCTGATCACTGTTCTCAAGACAGAGCTGAGGAGCATGAAGACCCTCCCCTGCAGCCACAGCTGCAACCCACTGTGTTACAGCTTGCCATAGTGTCAAAACCAGAAAACTACCAGAGACAACTGAAAGACAAAATCAGAATATTCTGAATTACTGAAGTGACCCCAGTGCTGGCAATGATAAAACACTGCAGAAATCTCCTCCAAAATAATACACCTCTATGCAGAGCTCTGGCATACGCTGGGCTGTACCAGTTACTCTAGCAAGGTCCCCAAAACCATATTGGCTATGCAAAACCTGTCAATGGCTTAGTATTATGGGTTGGAATTAGATGGTCTTGCAGGTCCCTTCCAACCCAAACCATTCTGTGATTCTACAATTCCAAGTATCCTTTGCTGAATTCAGGCCTTATGAATTATATCACCAAATTAACTCCTGGTGCCCAACACATCATTACAGATGCAGCAAGGGAAATTAGAAGCTGGAAACAACTGTGCAATATATGCTGTTTGCTTCCTACTTCCCTGCTAATCAGTTTGGTCTGGATGCTCAAGCTCCCCTTTCTTTTTCCCTTAGGTGAAAGTAGTGTTGCCAGCCTGCTCCAGCCCCTCAAAACAGGCCACTACTGTGTTCCCTTTGGGGTCACAGGTGGCTGAGGCATCCTAATCCATCACGGATCAGCCAAATGTGAAATAGAGAAAGCAGGAGTGCTCTGAAATTCACATCTTTTCAGGAGGTCCAGCATCTCCTTCTGCCACAGCAGAAAAAGGCATTTCTCACTCAAGGAGCCAGCTCTAGTCTTTCCAAAATCAGGGCTTCCAGAAACAGTATACACCAGCCTGCTCAAAGACTCTTCACCATAGCAAACATCATTTTTAAGATGACTTCAAAACAGCCACGCTGAGTTAGAGAAAGGATCCATCTAGCCCTGAGTCCTGTCTCCAACTCTGGCAATATGGAAATGTGTATGGAAGAATAAGACCAAGGAAGTACACATGGTATTTGCCACAGCACTGTCCTGCTGTCAGCTGAGGGGAATTCCTGTGTTGGAAGTGCCTGCTTATGTTTAGCAACCATCACTGGATTTTCAAGTAGTCATCCAAGACAGTTTTCCTCTGCAATTGTTCATGGCAGCATTTGTAAGCTGATGATTTAACCACAGCACGCACACACTCACCGGGGCTGTTACTTGCATGCTGATCCTTACTAGAGGAAGGCTACCACAAGGATTAAAGCGACTTTGTCCTCTACTTCGTGATACAACACAAGGATCTGTCTCACTACACCCAGAGGCACAAAAGACACGATAAAACAGGATTGCTTCTACCTTGTCATCTACACAAATCATGTATAAGGCTACTCAGTATGTAGGACATATCATGTCCTCAGTTTCTCTCTGATGGGTTATATCCAAGGACTTCGCACTTCAAACTGAGCTCAGTTTCTCCCCTGTTCAAGCTCGGAGCAGGAAATACCCTCTTTGAAGAAGCTCCAGTTTCCAGTTCTTTCTCCACACTGACCCTGATTCTGTGCTGTCTCTGCCACTGCATCGTTTATTCACTTTTGTCTAATTCACAGGGGAGACACACCGTCTGCTTCCAATATGTCAATGCAGTTACCTCTCAGCAATCAATGCATTTTTTCCTGTTTCTCAGTCTGACTCTCTCCTTTCTCTTCAGTCAGTATTAGATTTATTTCTTTTTTTTTTTTTTCTTTTTTTTTTTTTTTCTTGCACTAAGGTTTGTGATTGTTTTCCTCCTTACAAAGGTCAGTTGCTGCCCATGCTCCTTGGGGGACTACCTCCAGAGTAATTCCTATAACCTTGAATCCCAGCTCTCACACGTAACTCCAGCTAGGAAATCTTGAATGCCTCTATATACGCACGTCAGAGGTCCTAACTTCGCATCTGGATCAATTTTACTCATTCTGATAGACCTTTTTAGCCCACTGGGTCACATGTGTTGTTTGTATTTTTAATTCTCCAGAAATCTCTGACTTTCACCTGCTTTATGCTCTGTAAGAATTGAGACATTTAATTATTAATAGCTCTAGATTTTATAACTTCCTAATTCTGAGCATTTTGGGGCTAGGTTCCAGCACCAGCTGAGATAATATTTAAGTTGCCTGTTCATTTAGGTGCCTCCTGCAGCATAATTGATCATCTACTTCTCTCAAGATGAAATCTGCAATTGGCAAACTGTCCAATGCCTTCACTGTAGATGAGTTCCTGGAAGAATGTGCCTGAGCTACTGTGAAACATCCTACCTTCTTTCCTTTCAAGTGTGTCAAAGGAAATGGTGGACTGTCATCAGTGAAGGTTCAGCTGACAATGCATTTTATGAACCATAGACGTCAACCTTGCATCAATTTTCCAATCAAGAAAATCACTACTTCTTGTAGAACAAGATTTGTATTTGTACAAATAAGCAAAGACACAGCCTAAAAAAAAAGTATACTTTTATCGAGGACAGCTTTCAGAGTTCAGAAGCTATTTTAAAACTAACTGGATCTTTCCCAGACATTTCAACAGAAACATGTTCCAGTTGGTCATGACAGTGACTGTTTCTTCATGGACATTTAGAACTGTTCTCATTGAGTATAGCTTTATCTGCTGAAACTAAAACCGTGCCAGAGTGAAAACTATGGTGTAAAAAAATCCAACACAGCCTATTTTATACTTGGTTGTCCTCGGAGATTACTTACTATTTAACATTGCCAGCAACCTGTTATTCTAGTGAAGATAAAGTGGTGAGAATACCACTGAAAAGAAAAAGTAATTCTGCACCAAAGATTCAGCATCACCCTCTGATATCCTGAACAAAAGTCCTGCAGTACTTTTTTTTTCTCAGATTCTTGTGGTACTTCAACAGAAATGATGACAGATTTGTTCACATTTCTCAAAGGCAGATCAAATGCTATCATCCCACCTGACTATAGAGATTTATTTCCTGGATTATTTCCTTGGAAGTTTTTCTTGGATTATTTCCAAAATATTTCTTATTAAAAATTTATCTACATGTAGCCATACATTTGTCTAAAGAGATATAAATTATTTCAATAAAAAAAATCAAAAGTTCCAGCTTCAGTCAGGACATAAAATCATTTTGCATTTGACCTGTCAATTGCTTTTTCCAAACATGTTTGAACAGTTTTGAGATTAAGGAAAATCTGCCTTCTCAAAGTGATATTAATTATTCACTGTATTTTCTACAAGAAGAAAAGCCAACTATGTACTTAAAATATAATCCTTCTATTAGTAGTTTTCAGGTATAAATATTTAACATTATTCTACAGCAGAAATGGAAGAAACAGTATTTTGGAGGTCTTCCTTACTAACTGCTAGGAGCAATAAATTCTAGTTCAGCATGGTTTCTTAGAATAACTGTAATTAGCTGTATCAATGTTCACCCTACTTCAGAGGATGTGCTTTTCCACACTATTTTTAAGCAAGCTTAAATAAAAACTTTTTGTCATTTATCACCTAAACCTCTCTCTCCAGCATCTTTACAGTATATAAAAATTGCACAATTAAGGAAAAAGACATGAGCAATATACCATGGTTAACATGAGTTGCATTTTTATGATATGAAATCAAAAGATGGATCCACATCTAAGCCTCTGATCAAGTGCTATTTTTCATTCCAAGCCTCTCTCCACTGAATTGTCTTGTCATTGTTTCTTTTTTAATACACCCTCCTCTTTTACAGGCTTTGTTTTATCCCCTCCTGTATACAATTTTTCAAGCATCCCACCTCATTTAGTGAGCCAAACCCTGACAACTGCCTCTACATATTGGCAGCACAATAAATGCCCTGGTACTAAATAATGTCATGAACTACGTCAGCCCCATCCACAGATTCAGGAACTCCCTTAGGTTACTCAGAGCATGGCACAAGAGATATAAAAACAGGGCCCTTAGACAGCAATGAGAAAGAGTTGGTATTAAATATAAAAACACACACAGAGAAACCAATCACAAATAAAAGGAGGAGCAGACACTTTCAAACAGCTGACCTGCTATCCTTTATCATCCACTACTCATATAAGCCTTCAACTTTCAGGTTTTCAAGCAAAATCTGTCGCTTACAGATAAAAACCAAGAGAGAAACAAGAGAAGCCAGCAGTTAATCAACACTGTCCCTGTTATACCACTAGAATACCTACTTTTATTTAAAACAAGGAAAACACTAGCTCAATTTAGGGTCCCTTCCTTTTTGGTAACTACAATCTTACAATTGAATTAAAAAATTAACACCCTCTCCTTCCCTCAGGATAATGAAATGGGCAGAAGAAACCAATATAAAAGTTATGTGACCCCTACACATTTAGTACCTATTTATGCTGGTATTTCCCTGAAGTACAGGGGAAAACAGGGCAAGTTTGGATCTCAGTGTGCGGGAAGAATCGCACACTTCTCCACAACATAACTACATGGAATTGCATAGATAAATAAGATGATTTTCTTCATAATTAGGAAATGTTGGTTCACTGTACCCCAATAAGAGTGATTTCAACCATCTATACTGAGCAGGTTTTCCACCCATCAAAACCATGTCTAAAGATCACCAAAGAAAGATCACTGACAGAAAGAATAAGAACATGCAGAGTATTTATCAGTTTCTTTTCACAACAACTCAGATTTCATTAACAATTAGCAACTATCAGTGAATGCAGAAGGTGAAAGCAAATGGATTTAAAACTCCTACCAAGAGCTTAAATCCCCCTCTACAATGGCAATGTGAGTAATTCGTCAAATACAAGCTCTCTGCGTACTTTATTAACGTCCGTGAAAATTTCAGCTCGGAAAACTACTCATTTAATGGCTTCTATTCACCTGAGCTCAACGGTCTAACTGGAATGGGTATTGTACCTAAATAACAGATTACTTTTTTTTTTTTTTTAAAAAAAAAAAAGGACAGAAAGTAAGCTAACTAGCACTGAGCATTGCAGATGCTTGGTGCTAGAACAATACATTCCAGCCAGGTTTTCTCCAGCAGGCACTTCTTAACTGTTTCTCATTTCAGTTTAATAAAACACACGTTTGTGCTTGATGCCATCCACTACTATCATCTTCTGTCCTGTACCATGTTCTATCTTACCTGTCTGTGACATCAGGGAGAATTCTGTCACAGATTTTAACTGGAGCGGGGTAGAAACATCAAATTATAATTTCTTTCCTATTTTCCTCGGACTGTCCTTTTCTGTCCTCTGACCTCCTTTTCTGAGTGAAATATTTCTGATGGGAAAAAGCACATTCCTCCTCTTCACCTCTGAATATCCCTTGCCTGTATGTCTGCTTTATTTTATTCACTCATCCCCTTGACTGACATGCATGAGGATCTATGCCAAATAAATAGAAATGCATCTTCAAAAACCAGGTAGAATTTCACGTTTTGTTAACATTTTGTACGATTAACTCATAACGTATTTTTACACTTGTTCCTTATGTTTCATTTACTTTCATCCACAAAATGTTCTTTTATCTAAATAACTTCGCTGTTTAGTTTTCTTTATCTACTCCAATATCCTTGTGCAGTATTGCATCCTCAGCACTTCTAAAGTTCACGGATTTGACACAGTTTTCTGATTCCTATGTTTGATTATGCCAGAGCTTCAGTTTAAGGTTTGCAGCCAGAAGCAATAACTGACAAAATATCTGGAGGGAAAAAAAAGATACTTAAAAAAGTATTACTTCTACCTTCCAAACTCTGTTCAACTGTGGTCTGAGATCACCCTAACAGCAATACTACCATTATTTGGGCATCTGCATTTTCCCCTTCATTGAATCACACAGACATCTGGTGACATTTAGCTATTTCATGTAGAGTAGAAATCTGGTGTACCTTGACAGTTTAATATAGAAGATGGAGGAAAATAAATTCATAAAAGCAAAATTTCAAAATCCTTTTCTGAATGTGTTATTTCCAACATGTAATGCTGCCTTATTACTTGCTTTGTAATTTCCTTATTCATATGGAAATAGCTCTTTGAAGTAAACAAAGGCATTGTACATGCTAGACGACATTTTTAGCTTCATTTATGAAGTCTGAACTGAGTTATCACACTCAATGAAGTAGTAGTAAAGAATCATGCCTTTTCAACATGCCTTCTGGGCTAACCACCCTTTCTAGCTACCAATGCGTATCTTAAGTCTCCTTGCAGCATAATTCTTCCCTACATCTTCCCCAATGTTCAGTATTGTTCCTTTTTTTAAAAAACAAAACAAAACAAACAAACAAACAAACAAAAAAATCAACGTGCTGCTAATAACACTTCAACAGATGTTGCACCAGCTCTGATCTGTCACCCGACCCTACCCGATCCGGTCCCCTGAACTGCCCTACAGGTTGGGCACCAGCCTTTCCAGCAGGTGACATGTCACACTACCTACCAAACAGCAGCATCCATGGCACAGCAGAGGGCACAAGGCCAAGTGGCACTAAGACTCCTCCACATGTCCGCACATATCAGGGGACTAGCAAACATGCTCAGCCCTTGCGCCATTCCAGGGTAGTGTGCAACTTGCCATTCCTCACCAGCCCCACTTGGGGGTCTGACCCTACCTGTTGTGGTCTCAAAGACCACCCGCCTGCAGAAGAAGCTAGGAAGAACGGGCATACAGCGGATATATGCACTGTAACAAACCCTTACCTAGTGCATTTCATAGAATCATGGAATCACTGAGGTTGGAAAAGACCTCTGAGATCATCTAGTCCAACTTTTAACCTAGCACTGCCAAGTCCACCGTTAAACCATGTCACTAAGCACCACAGCTACATGTTTCTTGAGAGGCTTCCAGGTATGGTGACTCAGCCACTTCCCTGGGCAGCCTGTTCCAATACTTCACAACCCTTTTAGTGAAGAAATTTTTCCTAATACACAACCTAAGGTGCAAATTAACACCATTTCAGTAAAAATTCCCAGCTGTTTACTTGGACTGCTGGATGCATTTCTAAGAAAGACTAATATGGATATTCTGGGGCCAAAAACATGTCTAAGAAAAGCACTGTATTAAAAAAATACTCAACTACTTCACAACATTAGCAAGTTTTCTCTGCAGAAGCTTCTCACCAATAATCAATCCATTTTTTCACCAATAATCAATGCATTTTCCACGTTTCTGCAACCTCTGAGCTTAATTGGGGAGGACTGCTATGAAAGAGAAAAAAAAAAAAAAAAAAAAAAAAAAAAAAGTGGACAACTTTAATAAGCTCTGATATTCTCTGTTCCATTCCTGGTGCTCTAAATACATCATGAGGTCAACATAAAACTCTTAGCAGGTCATATATCTGTGCCCTGTCATGCATCAGCTAGAATCAGCCACTTGAAAGCTATTCCACTAACACTTAAAGTGAAAAAAGATGCAGGAGGCCTGCTGAGGTAACAAAATACAGGTAGAAGAAACAAGCTGACTTGGAAAATCCTGGCAACCCAGGCTGCCTCTAGCACAAAAGACTGTGTCACAAAGTATTTTAAAGAAAACAAATAGCTTTTATTCTAAGTTATTTTTCTGCCTAATGCTAATTACATTCCATATATTACATTTCCTTGAATTTTATTTCATTTTTTTAAACTACAGATAATCTGTTTTACCCACAAATTGTGTCAGAGTGCACAGATATGAAATTGCTTCCCTAACCTGAAACAGAAACCACGTTTTACTTTTTAAAGCTTAAACATGCTGCTGACAAAGAAGTCAGAAGAAGTTAAGGTTAACACTAGTGTTCAAACATAAAAGAATCATCCGAACATTAACTTATATAATGATAGCTACAAATCTTCAGATGACGACCACATAAATTTAACAGAAATAACTCCAAGTTCAAAATCAGTCCTGCACCAATAACCACTGGAATACAGTGCTAATGTGTGTAAATCATACACAGGAAAATGGAAACCATCTGACTCATGTTCATTGTCAAATACTGATTTTATTTAAAAAAAAAAAAAATACCCTTTCTGTGCTGACTGTATTTAAGAAGCAATCAAAGGGAATTTACTGTCAGTGTCCAGTTCAAGCAGTTTTAGAAGAAACACGTTCCATAACCTCCTCTAGAAAACCAAAACCTTAAAAGTATTTTTCTTCTGGAAGTGAGTGCTATGTAAAAACTGCGGCCTTACCTTAACTTTAAGGACAGAAGAAAACATTTTAGCATCTTCAGAGACACCTCCAATGTACATTTTTTTGGTAAAGACAGGTGCGTGGTCATTTTCATCCTTCACTTCAATGAATACCCTGGCTGTATTACCTAAAGCAGGGAAAGAAAAGCATGCATAGAACATTTGGCAGTCAATCATCATGGCCTATCAAGTTTATACATTTACAGTCCAAACGGATCATGTGGAACAACTGCACAGAAAACACTGTAAGAATATATATGAAATGATAGCATACCTGGTATTAGAAGTATGAACTTGAAGGAAATCAATCATGCTTTTTTTGCTCTACCCTTTATTGTTTTTTCATTTGCTTTTTTTTTTTTTTTTTTTTTTTTTTAATTCTTGACTTAACTTGAGCTGAAACGTTATCCTTTATAGCAAATGATGCCCATCACCTGCACACCCACGCTTTGCTATTAGGGCTATATGAATTTGCATGCATCACAAATTGGACTGGCCCAACAGAGCACAAGAAATATTAGAGGTTCAATACATCTTCAAGGGAAAAAAAAAACAACAAACACCTAATAATCTCTGTTTTATTAAACAGTTACTGATCCACCACATTCAACAATAAAGGCAGCTTTCCTTCTGTAAGGAGTAATGCAAAAATGAAGGACCTGCTGCAAAGAAGATTCAACTGTGCAGTAATCTATACCAAGATCTCTTTGTCTCTTTCAGAGCACAGTATAATCCAGAAAGATTGCTGGAAATGACAGTGTCCAGTTCATTAAGAGCACATTTTCAAATGATAAATTACCTCATTTCAGAGTTGATTTTCCCAACTTGTTTCAGTGCCAGTATAATTTAAATGCTGCACAGGTGCTGTGCTGATCAGTTAGCTTCAAAATGCAGTCTTATTTAGAAAGAGCTGAGTGGCTATACACGGGGGGAGGGGGGAGGGGGGGGGGGCGGGGCAAAAAATTTGTACACAGACTATTTCTTAGGATGATGAAGTCACCAAAAATATTGCATCTGATGGTCCAACTAATGGGAAACTAATGAGTAATTCATAAAAGCAATGGAAATCTGAGAAAACTATTTAAAATGTCATCCAACGTATTACTACACAGAGAAAAGAGAAAGGAGGAAGAAAAAGGAAACGACATTTCCCCAGAGGAATAATCAGTTTTTTACCTTCCACACTGATCTGTTAAAGTAGGTTAAAAAAACTCATAGGTACTGTTACTCAAAGCTTCAAGGAAAAATGACTTCATACCAAACTCATGAAACAAAGCCATAATCCAACATTTAAACATCTGAACAGCTGTAACGTGGACATAATGATCTATTTGTAAACATGTCTAGTTTGCTTATGTTCATTTTGAAAGAACACTTCTAACTTTGACTATATTATTTACTACAGTGAAGAAAAATGTCACTCCAAGAGCTATTGTAAGATTCCGTGGAAGTCCAATCTCTCTCTTGTTAAACCAGATCCTTAATGTTTCTGGCTGCAATACCAAGTTACAGTTAGAAGCTGCAGCCCCGTGGAGAAAAATGAGATTCCCGGGCAGACTTTTTCATTGCACCTACACCCTTTAGGCAATTTAAGCAGGATTACAGGCAATGCGTGCAAGTGACCTTGCCCTGCAGAGCTAATAAACAGTTATATCAATGGTTGGCACCAGTTTACTGCTGTAGGAAAGAGCTTAATTGCATCACGTTCAGCGCTGGTAGGAGTAGGCATTTGCTAACCTGCACTAGTTCTCCGTAATGCAAATTAAACGTCTTTTGCTTAGTGCTCACAATGGACATAATTTCAAGCCAGTTTTGGTGAGGTGGCTTTGCCTCGTGCAAAGTTTGCTTTGCAATTTGCTCAAAAACATTTGTTTAATTTGCTGGTAGTCCTCTGAGCTGCCAAAATGCTGATTTGTTCAGTGATGGTTGAATGCTTTGAAAATGAGAAAGTTATTACATTAAGCACAAAGCAAATTAAATACCCTGCTTATTTCCAAACCAGCATTAGCATCATTAATGTTAAATTAAACATATACCTCCATTTTATCTTACTGCATTTTATACACAACTTGTATTTCATTTGGTGAAGCAGATGTAGGGGAACGCAGAGCCTGTGAACTCCGTGCTACCTCATGGTTTTATCCCATTCCAGCTGGCTGCAGCAAATGACCAGCAGCCACTTGCAGAGGTTGCCTTATTCCCACATCGAATAAGCCTAGAAGCAACACGCATTAAAATCCCTCATCAGAAACAGTGCCATGCCTGTGAAGGGCATGCCAGACCCTTTGCAGCAGGGATTTCCCCAGCTGCTCTGGTTGACTCAGTCAGATATTGCATGCACAGGGGGTTCTTCTCCTACGTCTGCCACCCCTGCACCTTCAGTGCTCTGCCCGAGTGAGAAGGGCACCAGCAGCGCGTGTTTCCAGAGTCTGGGCACAGCACTGGACTCTTCTTTTCCGTCATGTTTGTATTTAGTGGTTGTACTGAACAATGTGTGCACAGGGCTCGGTCTCTCTCTTCTGGTACATGAAGGATGGCAGCAGCAGCACCTGCTATATAATGCGCACTGTTATTTATTGATACTCTCGCAGGAAGGACAGCCAACATCAAATGACACCCATCTTTGCACTCACCTTTCAGAGGGAAAGCTTTGTATCCCCATGTGTGCCAATCCTTGCTGCTCTGTTATTCTAGATCTGGAACCCAGCTCTCACTAAATTATTTATAAATTATTTAATTTATATATAAAAAAAAAAGATTAAAAAAAAGATAAAAAAAAAAGATAAATTATTTTATCTCTGGATTCTGAGAGTTGAAACCCAAATTTACTTCTTCGTGTTAATTCTTGCAAATTGGCACTCCTTGTGATTGCCTCATGCAATCAAACTGCAATTATGCCAGCCAGGTGACAGAAGAATACATTTCACCCTGGACAAAGCATCACAAAACTGCCATGGTGGCCAAAGGACGAGGAGAGAAGAAATTGGAGAGCTACAGCTGCCTTCCTTCAACTGTAAAGAAAATGCTTCTCTACACACTAAACATGCAGTCAGTATTTGATGAGCCAACAGCTTCTTTAGTTTTACTGTGCATTTTCATCACTAAGACATATTTAATGGCTGTTTTTTTCAAATCAATACCTTCAACAGTCACAAAGATTGGCCAGTCTGCCATACAATACTCTGCAATGGAAGTTTCTGCACCATCATCTCCTGCAAGGTCTCCTGTGTCCCATTTGTCTCCTCTCTTCTAGACCCCAGTGAGACAAGTCACAGTGTGCAAAGTACATAGATCTGCAGCTGCTTTTAAGCCATCTTTAGCTTCTAGGTACCTAACACATTGCATGCAGCGCTCCAGGTAATCAATCTCTCCCAGGACTAGAAGTTGAAGCTTTTGGATTCTTTCAGCTTCTGCAATTTGCTTAAGGAAAGTAAAAATACCCAGAGAGCTCATCTTAAAGGGAACCTGATGATCCTCTGAAAGAGATAAAGCTAGTACATCAGGAATGACTAACACAAACAAAAACAACAAAAACTCTAGGGAGATGGTCCGAACTACTGTGTACTAACATTTCTATAAGCTTTTCCCAAACACACTGCTATCACTGCTTACCTAAGTAGTGTTAATAACGTGCCTGGATCCATGTGAACCTGCAGTTTCTGGCCAGATTACAGAAATCAAGTTGAACTAAAGCAATGCTATTTGAACACTGGGACAGATGAAGGCTGTAGTTAAACTGTGATTTGAGTGCTACCAGATTTGTTTTACACCATGCATTCACCAGCGGTACTACACTTGTCTTCCACGATATGCCAAAACGGCCATTGATACAGCTGCTCTTTATACATCGCTAATTTTAACAGAGAACATCTGCATCTTGCTTAAGCAGTGGCTGCTGGTTCTGCAGGCAGTAACAGCAGATTCTTCTCTTTTAGAAGTTCATTTTAATCAAACTGAGAATGCGAATGCAATTGGACAGGGCTCTATAATACTTTGCTTTACTACCATCTTACAAGTCTGTTAAGCCGACTTTGTGCTTTGGCAGGTGAAATGAACTGAACTGCAGCTGTGCTCAATCTCGCCTTACTAAATTTGGCAGAACCAAATAGAAATCAGCACCAATTTCTGTTTTCAATAGGATTTTCATCTAAATCAGCATGTGCCCAATAAGCCTGGAGAAACTATCATGCTGTAGCCGATCAAGAACACCACACAGAGATCAACGAGGCTCTGACGAGACATACACAGTGACATATTTGGAATAGCACTGATCCAAGGGCTGATTGAAATAAATGTAAAATGTTTTTTTTTTTTTTTTTTTTTTTCTCCTGAATAAACAATTGAAAGGGAGCTCATGTTTTATGCAGTTTCTCTAGAATACATTTCTTTGTGGCTCAGAGATAACTGAAGTCCATCTCAGTGGCTTTCAGGGAAACTACCCCCAGAGGTGTGTGGCAGAGAAGGCAGATTTGCAGCCCTTCAGGCTCTGCAACATATTTTGCCCATCTGTCACAACTCCTACATTTGCAGATAAGCATGGCAGCCAACTTGTAAAAGATCACCAGCATGAACTTTACAACACATTTGAAAATAAAAATGCAAGACTATTTGAAAAGACAATAAATAATACAAGGATACAGAATTCGTTTTCATAAATTTAACTTAGAAAAACTATCATTCCCAGTTATTGCAGAGCAGTTGCAGAATTGCAGTTACAAAACTAGATTTGTTTCTTTTCTCTTTATGATTCCCTAAGGTTTATTTTGTGATTAGAACACCAAAAACATGACAGGAGAAAGAACTGTTCTCCATTTACTCTCCAACACCCATGGCAAAGCACTGCCTCCCAGCCAGGATTACAGGACCAGTTTGACAACAGAAATGACCCCCCGACCCCAGGGCAGCACCACTGTATACCCGTGGGGAATCAGCCTGCACCATTTCCTGCTTGGGGCTGGGCCCAAGGCACAAGATTGTTCTAAATGCATGAATAAAACATGTAATTATTAAAACAAAAGGTACATTTTCTCTTAAAAAAATCTTTTAATGCCAAAATAAAACCCATCTTTACCAAGATGGCAGGTTCACTCCTGTAGTACTCAGCACACCTGAGTGATGTGAAAGCTATGTGGAAAAGCATTTCTCCCCCCCAGCTGGTCTAACACTCTTGAGGAATTTTACCTCTTCACTTCCTTGTTTCTACTCCTAAGTTGATGTTTAATAATAATTCATGCTACTCTGAATTCCGTAGTGCCCCTGCTGCAGTGAGGAGGAATATCTTGTTCCAGTTCTCCCTTATACCTCCAGCAGACTGCATGCAGACACAAAGGGGGCACTCGCAATTCCTGAAAAGGACATGTGCTTATCAGGAAAGTGCAAGCCCGACTGTAGAAATGACAGATCTTGTTTGCTATGGTTTTCACTTCTTGTTAATTCCCCCTAAAATATGGTAAAACCATCACATGGTTCTGTAATTATTATTGCATCTCTAGGAATTTTTGATGCTTATTTGCTGCTCGTCCTCACCCTATTAACTGGGACCAATCAAGTCAAAAGAGTACAGGCAGAAATAAAAAGGGGATGCGGGAAAGATTACAGTGAAACTACAAAGGCTGCCAGAAGTTTCCAAATGAAGATGCAGGTGACAAAATGAAGGATGCAGGGTAGAGCTCCACCACACGTTCAAGTCCATGACACGAGAAACCCCCGTTTTGCTGCCATCATGAGAACACTGCTTACTGGGGAGGCACAAGTTTTAGAGACAATGGAAGCAGGAAAAGATAAAACCTACAGAAGAGAAACCTGCAGCCAAAACTACTCCCATCTGGTCTCCCTCTCAACATCGGGTTAAGCAAGAAGCAGTTGACATGCGTTACTTGTAACTAAGACAAGCGTCCCAGGCAGCACTGTGACAGCTGGTAACACCTTCGCCTCTGAAGACCTAATTTTGAAACAATCTGTTTGCATCCACATCCATTTGCAGGCACACACTGGAACAGCCTGGAGGTACTTTGTTGCGCAGCCATGGAGGACGGGTGAAGCTGTGCACAGACGGCAGCGGTAATTCAAGGTAAGAGAGCAAATGACACATGTGCAGACTTGGGGAATGAAAAGAAGCACTTTTTTCAGATGCTGGAAACTGGGCAGTGGAAAACATATGGTTGCATCCTATGTTTATGTTCTCTGAAGGATTTGCCAGGCCCTTTTGTCCATGGTGTTCAAAAGCAAGTGTATTCTGGCTCTGTTGCATGGCTCTTCTCTCCAGATCAAAATGGGAAACCCTGTCACCTCCCATCACAGTACACGTTTTATTTGTCTGGCACAGACACCAGATGCTCACAAATTCTTTGATTCTTAAAACTGGGACCAGGACTACTTCAGTGGTAAAACCTCCTCCTTGTCTTTACAGGTCTCCACTGCTCCTCCTTAATGTGTTTGGGCAGCACTTCCTCTTCACTCGTCACCCTGGCTTCCCCTGTCCCATCTCCTCCTGCCCTTCTTCCTTGTCACAGTTATTGTTCTGACCCCTTTCCTCCTGGGTATCAAACCTCAGGACAACGAGATGATGATGAAAACCTTGCCAACAGCTGGCTGCTCAAATGAGAAAAAAATATGATATTTTGCCAGTTCTTGTTCAAGAAGTACTTTTGGTTTAGTAAATGATTAATTGCACTGATACATTCCCTTCATCTCACTCCTTCTGGGAGGAAGGAGCTGCTCGCTCTGTGATTGATCACAAAGCAGCACCTTCAAATTGCAGAACACGTCCCGCCACACACAGCCCTGTAATATTCCCTTTATGTAACTGTTTTTCTGTTTCTCATCTTATCCAGTGAGGGGGAACCAAAAGCTTCAAGTTGGAAGCTAATGATCACTATCCTAATTTGTCCGACAGTATACCACTAGCCCATGGTTTATTGTGATAGGCAATCTAAGCAGCAAAGAGCAGAGACAAAAAAAAGTAAAATAAAAAATAAAAAAAAAAAATACTGCAGCTAAATTCAACTGAAATAGAGAAATCCATTAATAGTTGAGGTCATTCAGGGTTCAGCATCATCAGATGCCAATTCCTCGGGTTAGAATTTCAACCTTTTAACTTCACTATCATCATCAGAACTGACGTTTCTTCTATTCAAATGAAGTATAAATGCACTGTAATTTCACTTACTAAGTTTCAGTGAAAGTAACTCATTTTAGGAGTTCAATTTCACTGAATCTAAGAGTATGATTTTGCATGATTTAGCATCGTATTTTAAAAACCCAGTTTAAATCACCAATTTTATTTTCTCCTTCTCCAAAGGACATCTCAATTTACTTTCTTTCCTCATTTATTTATTCAGTTATTACTACACTATCAGTTGGCACTACCACTGAAGGACAAGCTTAGTTATGCTTAATGCGTATCATCCACTTTTCCATTGCAGAGATGATCACTCAAAATCCTTTTACATAGTAATGTAGTTAAAAACAATTTGGTAACAAGCTTCTGAGTTTTGTAAATTTGGCACTGTTTTGTAGCTGAGCATCAGTGCTGGCTCCAGAAGGGCTCACCACTGCAGCTCCAGAGGAGGTGGTGCATTATACTTCAATGTCACGTAATTCTAGAGATGTGCATTCAAAGTGACCTATCTCCAGAGAGGTTCATCATTTCACTGTCACTGAAGTCCATGGTGGTGCATTAATTGCATCTCACCTACTTCTGCTCTAGTTCATCGGTTCTGTGCCCCAGAATTTTGAAGTAATGTATAACCTGATTACCTCTTATCAAGAAAGGAAAAGGTGCTGAGAAAATGGAAAGGCATACATCATACAAATAGGGAGTAGAAATCAATCCATGAGGTCAAGGAGTCTCTATTACAAAGACCTAAGTGATTTAGTAAGCCAGATACTTGTGAAGTATTTTACAAATAGTATCAGATTCCTTAGCTATCCAGCACAGTGCATATTGGAAACTTAATATATGCTATACACCTGTGGATATCCACTCATACACAACATGCACAGGTCTTTGTTTAAACTGGAGTTTAACCACCAGTCATTATCAGGTGTCCCTGAACCAAATAACCCAGCCAGCACCTTTTCCAAACTGCTGTAGAGGTGGGAAAGCTGCTATAGCGTAGACTCCGGATGGGAGGAGGGACACAGAGGCCAGTTCTTCCCTGACCAGCAAGACTGGTCAAAAAAGCAGAAGCATGCCCAAAGACCTCTGCCAGAACCTGCCGGCTCCCCTGCCTGTTCATCCATGTGAGATAGAGACCTGCAGAAAGCTGAATGCTGAACAGAAGGCCTTACCTCCTTGCTGTGCATGGCCTAGCTGCATTTTACAGAAACACAACCTTAACCAGACCTCTCCCAGACACAAAGAAACGAAGTCAGCTGGCACCGGCTCTCTTTATCCTTCTCCAGATACATTAATGGTGGCGGATGTAACAGCACACAGAACCTTCCATTGCTGTTAATGTGATTCAGCTTCTGACCACTGAATAATCCCTACGTTTTATGCCACAGACACAATTCTCTGTTATGAAGAACAAATAACTACAATAATACACTCTCATTTTCCAAAAATCTGCTGCTTACAGGGGTAGTATTGGAAAGTCTGACAAAGGTATTTTAAAGGCAATCCCCTGTACAATCTCTCAGGTTGCAGTCTATTACCACAATTTTATGGCATATTCGCAAATATTTATTAACCTCTGTACCTTCAAGAAATTTTACAATCTGCAAGAAAGTTTTCATTGGGTACCAATTTCAGTATTGCAAACAGTAATTACAGTAGCACATTTATATTGTTTGTAGAAAAAGAATTGCACCCTATTTTAAATTTTATCCTTAAAAATCTGAATTATAATCTCTAATCTGTACACTGTACTCCTATGAACATGCACCAAACAGGCACAGAAGTAAGCTGGACATGGCTTTTCTAATATGCACAGCTATTACTGTATTCATTACTACAATAATTACAAGACTAATTACAGAATAGGACATCAGAATCAGTTAAGCGTGCCCCTTCCTTTGCAACTCACTGACTGTTAACTCTGTGGATCGCCACCCGTGGCATGGGAAACACTGTTTGTCATGGGACTGCTTTGCCACCTCTGACAACAGGGTGGCACTGTGGCCCTCTTCCTGCCAAAACTGCTGACACAGGTAATTTCTGCCTGCAGTGAGGGAGGAAGAGATCACACTGTGCTTGAGCCATGGTGCTGCCTCTGAGGGCAGACAGCACAATGACCATCACTGTCAGTGACTCCTGGGGAGTCCTCAGCTCATGTGAGGGGGAATGCAGTGAGATGGTACGGCAGCATCCCATGGGCAGATGTTTATAAATGAAAGAAGCTGAAGTTTTCCCTTCAACCTTGTATTTCCATAAATTGCTCATGGTCAGGATAAGCCTTTATTTTTTTTTTCTTCCCCCAATGCTAAAGACTTACTCTGTGATTAACATGGGTGGAAGTGCAGAGGAGAAATAAGCTGCAGCCACTTGTAACAAATCTGACCCATAGTTCATATTGGAATAACTGACAGCAAAACTAATGACTTGAAATAAACTTACAGTCAATTTTGAATGAAAGGAGAAGGTAATATTTTCACAGCCTTTAAATAACGTTCAATTCCTCACTGTCCTAGAGAAGTTTCTCTGTTCGACATTCCCACACCCCAGACTTATTGCCATCAAGTCCATGATGCTCTTTAGCTAGAGACAAACAGATCAAAAAATACAGCAAAAAAAATTCTAGGCAAATATTGCCCATGTAAAAGCCTATAATATTAAAATACTTTTTTGGGTACAACTCGAGTATTACCGCTTTTTAATTAGGGCTCAAATGTGGCTTAAATAGGAAGGTGTAAAAGATGGAATGGAACACTAAGTGAGATAAATGTCCAAAAGCCCGACTTCCCAGACCTTCTCCTTACAGGAAGCACAATAAAAACACCAAAACACCTTTCAAAGTAATTTCATTAGAAGACGACAACCATAAAAGAGGGAGAAAAAATCCCTTCTAATGAGAGCGCCAAAATAGAACAATTTGTAAACAAAACTCCTTTGTACCTAGAGATGCTGCAAGAAAACCTCCTGTCCATCCTTTCCTCCAGTTTGCTCTCAGTCACTTGCAATAACCTCCACACAGACCCTCAAGAGTGCTTAGGGTGCCTTTTTCTTCCTGTCTGCCTTACTGTTTATCTGCCCCACAATCCTTTTTGTAGAGTCCTAACCCTTGCTGCTTCCCATTGCTCCCCTCTGCCTTGTGCTCAGCTCCTTCAGATTTACACATCCCCATGGATACAAGTTCCCAGCTGCAGGGAGGAAGAGTTTGTATCTGTGCTGCAAAATGTATTTATGAAAAACCATTATATTCCATCACAGAAAACTTTAATTACACTGAAAACATGTGGCTTTCATCCTTAGCTCTCTGATCATATACAAACAAGTCATGTCTAGATCACTGAAAGCCCTGTGTAACACAGACATTATTTGTGAGGCCTTAGCCCAGGACTCGTCAGCTCCATGCGTGGAGGGCAAGCACAGAGCTCCATTAATGCACATGCTGCCTTTTACATACCATCATCAGCACTGTATTTCTGAGAACACAACAATAGCTAGAGTTCAGTTATCCGTATTCTCAAAAAATAAGAACAAATATATTAAAAAGATATTCAACAGTAAGGATTTCAAAACTTACTTTTGGAAGGGACACGCAGATTGGATCGTACCACTTGTAATGAGTCTGCTTGAACTCGAAGTTCATAACTTTTTACACTTTCATAATCCAGAGACTTTTTAACTGATATCACACCTGTTCTGTTATTAATAGCAAATACATCTGAAATCCAGCAAAAAACAGAAAAGCAACCTTTTAAGACCTATAAACATTTTTTTAGGCAAAGCATTTATATGTCATGATGTCACTATTCTCTGACACCATCCTCAGAAATTCATCCTCATCCTTCCTGCCTCAGGATTCTAAAATCCCATGTAAGCCTTCTTGGAAGCCATCTTCAAATGAGCACAGCAGCTGAATCTGAACCTAGTACTGGAATAACCAACTTGAGGAAATGCTGGCAAGAGCAGACAACAAATGTCTGACTGCCACAAAAATGAGGATGGGAGTTTTTCCACATCTCTCCAAACAACTTATAGTGTAATTTAGCTTAGGGATTTTGAGGTGGACCATGGAAAGTAACTGAGAAGGATGCAAACAATAGGAAAGATGGTGTTGTGGTTTTTTTTAAGTATCCTGCTCTAATCTAACACTTGTGGATACCGTATTGTAGAAGTCTTTAATGTCTTCAAAAAGATTTCTCAGTAAAACCGAGAAATTCCTATTTTCTTTTTGATATGCCACAGATTCATATCATATGGTACTGATGTAAATTTTCACATCAGTGAAAATTTGTTTTTTAACTGTCATTGTATTCTGCTGACAAATTGGAGGAAGATAAGTGAATTTGGCTAGCTTATGAGAATGGCCAGCAACAAGAATGAGACAAGTTTCACAGTAAAAGTTATAAATCAAGTCAGGGCCTCCTTCAAATTGTAGTTCTGCTTTCTTCTGCAAGTTTAACAATTCCTTACTTCAAACTATCAGTTCAAAGAAAAGGTTACACTTACGCTTTTCTCTATTTAGGTGCTATAGACAGCATACTAGAGTTAGGGCATATATATTTCCCCATGGAGAAGATGCACATCAGAGAAGGATACAATTTTACAGTATTAATAAAGAGATGTATGGTGTAAGTGCAAGCTTTATCTAAAGCAAATTTGCTACTTTTTAAAGAGCAAAATCTTCTCCTGCACATGTATTTGTATATGGCTGATCTTGAGAGGTTTGACAACAGTAACGAGAACAGTCCCTCCTGCTTGTACAGTCAAGGTGGGATTACACTTCAGCAGCTTTATTTCTAATCACTGTTTCTTGAAAACATCAGATGCATGCACTGTGTTCAGTATGCTCACTAAGACCGAAGTATTAGTACTTACCTTCTTCATTTCCTGAAACAATTGAATATACAATAGTCTGGTTCAAGGCAGCTGCCATTACAACAGCAACCACGGTTCCTTTTGGTGCACTTTCACTCACTGGTGGGGGCCTGCAGAATGGAACAGAAGTATTTGTGTTATCTTCCCGTTGCCTGACCATCAGAGTACTGATAAACCTACTATTCAGGTTAGCAGTTACATCCATCCATCACACTGCCAAAGCAGGATGATCTTTTATTAAGGAAAAACATATTAAATCTCAAATGAAAAAAAAATAAAAAATGTAACTGACAAGAGGTGACCATATACAGATAAAACAGTCCTTTGATAATGAGAAATGGAAGTCCTGGAAATAACGAGTAGAAACTAAAGAGAAACACAAGAACCATCAGGCACTGATAAACTGCAACCAAAATTTATACCATAACAAGTCTGTTTTAACACTCACCTGTACCTAAGGTGTAAAAAAACCTGTAAGCCAATCAAAATGCATGCAGGAAAATTTCTGAATGGATAACCCTCTTTAGAATTTAAACAAATTGAAAAGCCACTTCCAAAGGATTTTCCACTCTTCAGAAAGATCTGGAAGTTGTTCTGCTAACATATTTTTGTCATAAAAGACAAGATACTTTTCAGGAAATTAACTGCCATCCAGGAATACATACACATCTTTTAATCACTTAGAAAACTGTTTCTGATTCAATGAACACTGATGTGTGGGGAAAAAAAAAAAAAAAAAAAAAAAGGATTACACCACTAATGTGTATGTTGTCCTCTTCATACCCTCCAAACACTGAAAAATGAGTGCATAAAAATAATGAGTTTCCTCCTGAAAACCAATAGTTACTTACCTCTCTCTCTCCTGTTGTTTAAATGCTATTTCCTTGGAAAATGCCGTAACACCTTGAGATGCTCTCTCAAGGAAACCACAACTACTTCCAAATGAAAATGGAGATCGTGCTAATGAATTTCAAAACAGCAGGTGTATTTCAGTTTTGTACTCATCTCCAGAATTTTGGACAGAATCTATGCCTTCCCTCGATTCAGGGAATATTTTATGCAACCCCTCTTTCATCCTCCTCCAGTATTCTTCAAATACTCCACCACACCCCACACTTTCCCATTCCACAGGCAGAAAGTTGGATTCCCAGTTTGCAATCCTAATTACTGAAACCAGATCTGCATTTCTCCTTCACACACTAAGAGATCAAACAGTCTGCCTTTGATTACAGACTTTTTAATTGGGATGAATCACCACAAACCCAGCACAGGCCCTGTTTCTAACACAACTGGTCCTTACACCACCCATAAAATGTCAAAGGCAAACCATACCCATGACCCACAGGGCTGTGACGTACTCTTACTTCCCTTGTTGTGACTTCTTCCATTGCTTTATCTGCCTTTTTTTTTTTTTTTTTTTTGATCCCTGTAGAATGTCCAGTCCTTCTAAACTAAACCATGGTGGGTGAGTTATCAATTCTTCTAATTCTTCTGAGGAGCCCTAAGCCTCCCAGTACACAAATAAAGGGGGAAAATACTTTTCCAAGCTGAACAACACTGTACTGAAACATGAGCCTTGATTCTTTTGCAGAGTAACACCATGGTAAGCTCACTTGTACCGAAATACAAATGCACAGCAGTACATACACATAGTACATCACCCTGGCTCTTATTCTTCTGCCTCAAACATGCTATCAGCAGTAGATTATTAAATTATTAAATTCATGATTGCTATTTAATTGATTAAGCTACAAAACTAGTGTTACACAACGTTTATTAACATGCACTTTACAAATGCAAACTTCAAGACAGAAAAAAGGCTGTCAAATCTGAAAACATTTCAAGCTGTAGCTCTTTTGATGAGGTCAGAAATGCAGGCCAGTGAGAAAAAAAAGATCCATTTTATGTTGCATTACATATTCTTTTGTTTTCTTTCTCTTTTAAGGCACATGATTTGAACAAAAACCTTTTTGACTGTATATTCAAAACCTACATTTCATCTGAAGCACACTTTCAGCCTATTCTTTTAATGCAAATGGCCTTGTAACCTCCCCTCTGACACAGCTGAATTCAATGAATTGACAAATCAATATCAATTAGAAAGAGGCTTTTGTGTTTGCTATGAAAGGCCATAGAGGAAGCGGACAGAAAACCACCACAGTAATGGGATTGATTTAATTTCCCTGATTTAACTAAGGTGACCAAGTTCAAAGGGAGCAATGCATCAGTGGAATTAAAACATACAGCTAGTCTCTTAACATTTTGCTGAAATGTAGAGAAGCAAAGTAGTAAAAGACAAAGGTATGCAACTGACAATATACTGTTCTTTATCCTGTACTGCAAGCTCTAATAAGCTTTCTTTGGGAATAAGCTCATTATTTTCCAATTTTTGAATGACTATGATCTACAACAGTGATTTGTGTGTGTGTGAGAGTAGTAGACATACCATTAAAAGCTATTTTAGGCAACAGGCAAGGACATTTTGAGGCAATAATTTTGCATTACTGAATGTCAAAGGCTGGTTAGAGAAGACCTGACAGCAGCAAGGCAGTTCGATCCAGTCCAAGCCACCCAGATGAGGCTTAGACTGGGGTACAATGGAAACCCCCTAGGATCCCCAGCCTCATTGCAGAGCCACCCCACCTGCCCAAGCCCTTCCTAACAAGCTGTGGTAGGAGAAGAGGGCCCCAAAGCAGCAAAGTATAAAAAGGAACAGCCTCAACTGCTTTGTGCCACATTGAGATAAGGCCTGTATCCGGCAGCCTCGGATTTGGGAAAAATAACATGCTTTCAAATGGATCTAAAACTGACGTTCAGTAATACGCCTTCTGTCCTACTCTTTGGATTTAGCTCCCCCAAAGAAGTTTAAGAATTGCCTGTATTTCTCTCTTCGAGACCTCTACTGTATTGCTTGCTGCCTTCATGCCATAAACTGTTTGCCCCTCAAAAAAAGACAAACAAAAACAAAAAACACAAGACAAAAAAGTTCATAACCTAGAAGAAAACCAAGATTAAAATAAATCCATTATTTAAACAGAAAAAAAAATACAAGTTATAAAAATGTAGTTATCTTTTAATTTGCTATACCTCAATTATTCTAATCTTGCATCAGAGGGGGAAATGAAGACAGAATACATATTAAAAACACACTGGTAAGGTATAATTATTTTTAAACCCCAAAGCATAATTTTAACTTTTCCTCTTTTTCTCTTTTTCTTCCTTTGCTAAACAAGTCAAACTCTCATTCATTTTTCAATTTGTCTGCTATCCAATATGCTTTAAATTCACCATGAAATTTTTCTATCTCCAAAAGCATGAACATCAGATTTAATCAAAAATTAAATTTAAAACCAGCAAACCCAATAATAAATTGGAAAATTGGTTTAGCACTGAAGTTTAATAGCATGATGTGTATGTATGCTGTATTGGACACTTCAGACAACTGTTTGGTGGATTTTATTTTAGTTCATGGAAGCCCACCAGCACAGGCCAGAAGATAAGCAATTTTATTTTATTATGTTTTTAATTACTTTACTAAAATTCTCATCTTGACTTGATTAAAAATGTCATTTGGACCCCTCCTAGTAACATCATCTCCCTCTAACATGACAGCTTCTAGAGATGTTTTGGCCTTAGCTACTTTTAACTCTCAGTGGCATTTTACCTGAAGCTTTCTAACTGAAACCTTTCTGAGCATTGTACCCACTCCTGCACAGATTCTTTATCTTAATCTTTTTTTTTTTTTTTTTTTTTTTTTGTCTATCTGATTATTTGCACTAAAGAAAAGATATGTAAGCCGTTTAGTGGTAGACATGACAGTCTAGGTTAATGGCTGGACCTGATGATCCTAGAGGTCTTTTCCAACTTAAATGAATGATTCTATGATATATATATATATATTATTATTATTATTATTATTATTATTATTATTATTTATTTTTTTCCTGGAAAAAGGTCAAGTGTAGACAGAGCAATAGAAATTTCAAAATGAGGCATGCTAACAGTGAAGTTATATGGAGACTAAAATAGCTAGTAACAGATCTACAACAGAAACATTTAAATAGGCCACAATTGAATTTTTAAAAACATGGAAAAAAGTAAGTATAAGTTTAACTGGTACACTGAAGCAATAATTAAAGAAACAAATGACAGAAGTATAATGTTGGCAGCTCTTCTAATGGTTTCACCTACATTTAGGCTACCTTGTTTCCTGCCCTGGCTCAAAAAAACAAAGCATCTAACCATATTTTAGAGCAGTAATCAAATTCTCAGTTTCCAGTTTGCATAACTTTAACAATCTGAACAGTTTGACAGAGTCTGTAATTCTTTTTCTCTGGAAAAGATTACTTTGTCCTTCACTTGATGCATTTTCCAAGCAGTGTATCTCCACAGTGGGCTGAGAAGGATCATGTATTCCTTACTGTACTTAACATCCTCACTTTCTGTCTCAATTCTCAAATTGGTTCAAGACATTCTGACCTTTCCATGGTATTTATCTCTGAAATAGATGACAAGGGAGTTTGGACATTGTTACAGTGAGCCCCTGTCACAACCTATTATCTTTTAAACCAAGTGTCAGATTTTATTCCCATGAATTCTCAGTCATCAGGCATTATGCATGTGTGTGATTCCACTGAACTTTATAAATGAAAGCTGAGGTCACAAAGAAATAAATATTTCTGTCAGGATTACTACGAAAGCAAAAAAAAAAAAAAAAAAAAAAAAAGGAAAAAAATCCCTGTCAAGCAGAATGTAGGGCTCTCTCACATATGCAGATCTGCCAGACAGACAGGTATGGACAGGATCAAATCCCAGGGCAAGGTTTATGCAGTGGTTTTGTGCTCTCGTAATATGCTGCCAAGAGCTGGTAGGGGCTAATACTGCATTTCTGTCTGCATTTCTATTCTGCATTCCCATTCCTGGAGTGATTTACTTCCACATTTCATCTGACTGAATGTGGATTTGAAAACAGTCGTTCAGCCCTGACCCTCAACTACACCAGACACAGCAAGGCAGCTTCCCTGCATGAGCTGCACCCCATGCTGCTTCTGGTGCAACCTGGGCAGCACGCAGCTGCATTCACCACATGGTATTGCATGGAAAAACACCAAGAGAGAGTTTTCTTCTCGTTTGGCATAAAGTAGTAGGTTTTAGTAATTGTGATGCAGCATGACTTAACTCAGCAAAACAGGACAAATGGGTGATCCTTCTACTGCACTCTAATCATCAAACTCCCTGGTTTATCCGTGCAACCACGCTTCAGTATCTGCTGTAGAAACCATTTAATTTCCTATTTTTTCATAGCCACATGGTGAAGAGTGCTTTTGTATTTTTTTTATGACAGAACAAATTATTGCCTTGAAAACACTCCCATGTAACACTGATTCCAAAGCTGCCACTGACACGTGAGGCAAATTAAAAATGCATGTGGGAGCCCACGTATTATCCCTCTTACTGCAGGTTCCCCCCCCACCTCAGAGTGGTGAAATGCTGAAAATGCTGCCTGTAGAACTTCATTCTTTGTCATGTCTTTCCTTTATAGAATGCAAATTCTATAGTGGGAAATGTGGGATGAGAAGCTGGGAAAAGGGTTACCCAGATGGCTGCTCTAAATCCACCAGTATTACACAAAAAGCACCTGAGGGACACAGTTAACATCCTTCACACTCCTGCTACAAGAAGAGGGAAATGACCCTCCTGTGATGTAGCTGAGCACTGCTTAACCTAGCATTGAGCTCAATGAAGAGAGAAAAAGGAAAATTTCAACAAACAGAGGCTTAAAAAAATACAGCAACCTGATGAAAAAATTACCAGATTTAAGGCAGAAGCTTACATCCTACCACTCTGACTGACTGTTTTATTTTGGAAGCACTTTGATTCCCTGAATAAAGTCATTTTCCTTGAAGGAAACAAGTTATGCCCTCTCAAGTACTCGGTTCTCAAAGCAACGTGTCAAAGACAAATAAGTAAATCACTAGGACCACAGCTTTGGAAACCTCACTGGTGTTCACGGGTTGGAGATTTCTTCCCAGTTGGTTTGAACAAAGGACTTCCTCTGCTGCTGTCCTGACTCCTGAAGAGAACTTATAGGAAGAAGTTCTAAGAGATGTATAGATTAATTTGTTCCTCTCCCAGGAATAACTCATTTTTCTAAATACCCATATTTCTTTCTTTAATCTGAAAGAAGTTGGGCCATATTTGTAGAATACTTGGAACAAGAAAAGCAAAGCTGCCTCAGACGTTGATATCAATGGAGAAGCTGTTCAGTGCCAAATGGCACTTTCTGGAAAGAGGTACAGAAATTAGATCACAGAATCACAGAATTTCTAGGTTGGAAGAGACCTCAAGATCATCGAGTCCAACCTCTGACCTAACACTAACAGTCCCCACTAAACCATATCCCTAAGCTCTACATCTAAACGTCTTTTAAAGACTTCCAGGGATGGTGACTCCACCACTTCCCTGGGCAGCCTATTCCAATGTCTAACAACCCTTTCGGTAAAGAAGTTCTTCCTAACATCTAACCTAAAACTCCCCTGGCTCAACTTAAGCCCATTCCCCCTCGTCCTGTCACCAGGCACGTGGGAGAACAGACCAACTCCCACCTCACTACAGCCTCCCTTGAGGTACCTATAGAGAGCGATAAGGTCGCCCCTGAGCCTCCTCTTCTCCAGGCTGAACAAGCCCAGCTCTCTCAGCCACTCCTCATAGGACTTGTTCTCCAGGCCCCTCACCAGCTTCGTCGCCAATCTCTGGACCCACTCAAGCACCTCCATGTCCTTCTTGTAGCGAGGGGCCCAAAACCGAACACAGTACTCGAGGTTCGGCCTCACCAGAGCCAAGTACAGGGGGACGATCACCTCCCTAGCCCTGCTGGTCACACTGTTTCTTATGCAAGCCAGGATGCTGTTGGCCTTCTTGGCCACCTGAGCACACTGCTGGCTCATATTCAGCCGACTATCCACCATCACTCCCAGGTCCTTCTCTGCCTGGCAGCTCTCCAACCATTCCTCTCCCAGCCTGTAGCTCTGCTTGGGGTTATTGCACCCCAGGTGGAGGACCCGGCACTTGGCCTTGTTGAACTTCATGCAGTTGACCTCAGCCCATCGGTGCAGCCTATCCAGATCCTCCTGCAGAGCTTTCCTACCCTTGAGCAGATCGACACACGCGCATAGCTAGGTGTCATCTGCAAACTTACTGAGGGTGCACTCAATGCCCTCGTCCAGATCATCGATGAAGAGATTAAAGAGGACTGGCCCCAGCACCGAGCCCTGGGGAACACCACTAGTGATTGGCCTCCAACTGGACTTGACTCCATTTACCACGACTCTTTGGGCCCGGCTATCCAGCCAGTTTCTAACCCAACGAAGCGTGCGCCAGACCAAATCAAGAGCAACCAGTTTCTTGAGGAGAATGCTGTGGGAAACAGTGTCAAAAGCCTTGCTGAAGTCAAGGTAGACCACATCCACAGCCTTTCCCTCATCCACCCAGCGCGTCACTTTGTCATAGAAGGAGATCAGGTTCGTCAAGCAGGACCTGCCTTTCATAAACCCATGCTGACTGGGCCTGATCGCCTGCTTCCCCTGCAAGTGCTGCGTGATGACTCTCAGGAGGATCTGCTCCATGAGCTTCCCTGGTACTGAGGTCAAACTGACAGGCCTGTAATTTCCCGGGTCTGCCCTCCGGCCCTTCTTGTAGATGGGCGTCACGTTTGCTAGCTGCCAGTGGACTGGGACCTCCCTCAGTAGCCAGGACTGCTGATAAATGATGGACAGTGGCTTGGCCAGCTCCTCTGCCAGTTCTCTCAGTACCCTTGGGTGGATCCCATCCGGCCCCATTGACTTGTGCACATCCAAGTGCCGTAGCAGGTCACCAACCAGTTCTTCGTGGATAGTGAGGGCCACATCCTGCTCCCCATCCCCTTCCACCAGCTCAGGGTACTGGGTATCCAGAGAACAACCGGTATTGCCGCTAAAGACTGAGGCGAAGAAGGCATTAAGCACCTCCGCCTTTTCCTCATCTCTTGTAACTAAGTTTACCCCGCATCCAGTAAAGGATGGAGATTCTCCTTAGTCCTCCTTTTTGTGTTGATGTATTTATAAAAACGTTTTTTGTTATCTTTAACGGCAGTAGCCAGATTGAGCTCCAGAGGAGCTTTGGCCTTCCTAATTTTGTCCCTGCACAGCCTCGCAACATCCTTATAGTCCTCCCTAGTGGCCTGCCCACTTTTCCAAAGATTATAAACCCTCTTTTTTCTCCTAAGATCAAGCCACAATTCTCTGTTGAGCCAGGCTGGTCTTCTTCCCCGCCAGCTCGTCTTTGGGCACGTGGGGACAGACCGTTCCTGCGCCATTAAGATTTCCCTCTTGAAGAGCGCCCAGCCTTCCTGGACCCCTCTGCCCTTCAGAACCGCCTCCCAAGGGACTCTACCAACTAGTGTCCTGAGCAGCTCAAAGTCAGCCCTCCGAAAGTCCAATACAGCGGTTTTACTGGTCCCCTTCCTGGCCTCGCCAAGAATAGTGAACTCCACCATTTCGTGGTCACTCTGCCCAAGACAGCTCCCGACAATCACATCCTCCACCAGCCCTTCTCTGTTTGTGAAGAGAAGGTCTAGCGGGGCGCCACCCCTGGTAGGTTCACTAACCAGCTGCGTCAGGAAGCTATCTTCCACGCTCTCCAGAAACCTCCTAGACTGCTTTCTCAGGGCTGTGTTGTGCTTCCAGGATATGTTAGGGAAGTTGAAGTCCCCCACGAGTACAAGCGCTGAAGATTTCGCAACTTCTGTCAGTTGCCTGTAGAACTCCTCATCCGTCTCCTCATCCTCGTTCGGCGGTCTATAGCAGACCCTGACCAGGACACCAGCCTTGTTGTCCCTGCCTATCCTAACCCAAAGGGACTCGACCTTGTCATTCCCAGCCTCGAGTTCTAAACCTCGAAAGACTCTCTAATATAGAGAGCCACACCACCACCCCTGCTGTGCTGCCTGTCCCTTCTATAGAGCTTATAGCCAGGCATTGCAGCACTTCAGTCATGAGACTGGTCCCACCACGTCTCCATGATGGCAACCAAGTCGTAGCCTGCCTGCTACACGATGGCTTCCAGCTCCTCCTGTTTGTTACCCATGCTGCGTGCATTGGTGTAGATGTACTTCAGCTGGGCCATTACCTTATCCCCCGGCCTTGCTATTGTTCCCCCTGGCACAGCCTCAACAATCCTTGCTTCAGCCTCATCCCCCTTCTTACCTAGTTTAAAGCTCTCTCAATGAGCCCTGCCAGCTCCTGGCCCAGGATCCTTTTTCCCCTAAAAGATAGGGACCCGTCTGCGGCCATCAGGCCAGGTGCTGAGTAAGCACTCACTCTCAAACATTAAATGCTCAAACATTAAATGCTACCCATAGCCTCAATGCCTCTGTGCAGGATTCTCCACACCCTAGTTCATCGTAACTGTTTGTCTAAAGAGCAGGCGACCAGAGAACTGGGAGAAGCCTCTTGGAGTAACACTTCCAAGTGACTCCTGATAGGAACTTGAAATTTTGTTTAGTGAAACCCTACAATACATGGCTATTTGCTTGGATGGTACTTGCCGATGATGTAGGTGGATTTAATGAAGTGGAAACTATATCCTATCTTTTGCTGAGCAAGAAAGGTCCACATGTCACATAACCTCTCTTTTACACAGAATACATTTTCCCAGTAGAATGTTGCACCTAGCACAGAAGTACAATGCCACACTACATTTATATCTAGTAACACCCTCAATTTTTCGACCTCACAGATTTCCTCATAGATTGGAAGCAAACTTCAGATTACTGTATAAGTAGGTGCATATTTTCAAACAGGACGGGGACTGATAACACAGCACTAACAGAAACTAAAGGTTTCCAGTATTTTCCTTTTTCTGCTATTGAAATGGCTGAACACCTGCTTAATGTGCCCACATGCAGTAATTAGGAACCAATGATACTGCTTTTGGTTAAAATTTCATTTCCTGCTACAGCAGCACATCACTATTAGCAATGACCTTCTAGTCGCAAAGAGGATGTGGTATTTATTAATTAACAAAACAAAAAAATACCAAGTCCCTTTGAACCTTTTTTTTTTTTTTCTATTAAATGAGAATGTACTCGTAAGAGGGCAGGCTTGCAAAAAAAAATAATATTTGTGATCATCTAAGGTTCACTTCACATCCGGTCTTCACTGTTCCATGGTGCTACTAATTATGATCTGTTAATTAAGGAATCAAAGTACTGCCATTACCTGTTTGGAAGAAATGGAAACTTCTGGATCAATTACCTGTTTTAGGGTTCAGTCAAGAGGTGATCTGCGATGGAACTGTCAGGACAAGAGAAATAGCTTGGAAAAGGAGAGCTCAAAACAGCTCAATTCATTTTCCCAGGTACGTGATCTATTACCCAAGATGTGGCTGTTTCACCAGCACTAAGCAGAATGATATCAAAGTCAGCATTAAAAACTGTAAGAGACTACAAATGGCCACAGCCATTTCGGGCAGTGCTGCACAAAGCCTCGAGTGCTGGCACCCCCTCCTTCATCCCCTCGCCATGCCCAACTCCCCCAGGCCCTGGCTCACTCTGGCTATGAGAGGCAGAGCGAATGGCAGGTCAGGCCGTGTCCCCACACTGCTGCCCAGCACCCAATGTGCAGACTCTGGCAGCTGTACCTCCCTCTGCTCTCAGCACTCTGGAGAACCAGCTGAATCCGACTGCCAGATGCCTGCGGGGAGGCGCAGCGACAAGAGCATCAGCAGCACGGTGTCCTTGCTCAGCAGCAAGAGGTCAAGTGGGCTCAGAGGTGATCTATCCACACAGAAATAAATGTCTGCATGTTGTATGCCTTCGATGCTTTTTCATTTTTGCCTCTCCATCCTTTGTGTTTTTGCTGAACTAGAAAAGAAGGCCTGGTTTTCAAAACACTTTACTTTGCAGGCAATGCTGCCATCAGCTCTCTCCAAGTCCTAATAACCAAGACAAGGGCAGACAAGAATCTGAGTACAGGAGGATCCATGTTCCTAATGCCGTTAAACCCTGCAGCTTCAGCACAAGCACCCTGGCCAGGAGCACAGCCTGCAGTACCAGTTGAGGTACCATGAAGACAGGCTGTTACTTATGGATGCAGATGAGGGAGCTGTGGGAGCTGTGGTGCAGTGGTGCCTGCAGAGGACAGCCACATGCAGCAAGCAGTAGGCCAAAATTTTATTTTTGGATTCTCCAGGATCTTGACTTCTCTTTGCTGTTGTTCTATATACATTGCACTACAACACCTGGACGTCTCCAGTACAATTTACAATCCAAAGAAAAAAGGTGGATGGGAAAAAGGGGGGCTAGTTAATTTTCTCCAAATTATGGAATAATGCAGTGGAAAAGCCAGTGGATAAGAGGCAAGCCTATTACTCGGCTGCTGCATCCTGGGGAAGTCACTTTAAGACATGGAAAACAATCAATCAAACCCTTCCTTAGGATGAACAGGGCTCAAGTCAGAACCCCTAATGTGCTGCTGCAGGGCTGCCAGAGCAACAGCTCAAGGCACGGTTGCACTTCCATCTCCCTATCTGCCTAATGCGGCTGTGCCTTTGTGATCATGCCATCTGGTCCTCTCTTCTACTTCTCTGCATTTATTTCTGACTTGTAATACATCTTGCAACTGCACAGGCGGCTTTATTCTGTAAAACTGCTCAACTGTAACCTTCTTCTAAATACACAGAAATGAACTTTGTAAAAGAGCTAGAAAAAATGTGTTGGAATCATCCAGATTATGGCAATTATGCAAGCAAAGATCAATACTAATCCACTGCAAAACCACTAGCTTTCAATCCCTTCAAAATTCTAGTATCCACATCCAGAAGTTAATCATTTTGCTGACAAGCACCATTACTCTGAGCTGACGTTTACCCTAAAGATATAGTAAGTCAACTAAAAAATAAGTCTTTTTGAAACCTGCCAGTTTCAGCTTGCATCACTGTCTAGAAACCAAAGAGAAATGCAGTTTGCAGTCTGACAATCCCTGAAAACCTTAGGAACTGAAACCAGTCCTGCTCCAAAATGTCAGAGAATCTCAGAACTAAATCAGAAAGTTTTGGGGTTACTTTCATTCAATTTCTCACACTGAAGAAAATGAGCAAGTGCTTTTGCCACCCTCAAAAGATTTTGAGAGGCTTTTGCAATGGTGTGCATCTCAAAAAAAAATTACCAAGAATGGAGTAAGGCTGTTTCTTTGGAAAGAGAAACCAGGCTATTCAGCTAATCCTATGAATTCGTGAGGAGAAGATAAGAGGGGTTATTCGGTTGTCATCTAAAGGTATTTTGGGAATTTGAACAACTTTTCTTCAGGCTTCCTTCATTGTAGGGAAATAAAGGCCCCATCTCCTAGGACACCACTGCAGCTCATGGTAGCTTTGGGAGATGTGTGCTCCATTCCTTCTGCTGAAGGCAATGTAAACTCTACCTGCAGTCCTGCAGTTTAGGGTCTCTCCCCACAATTGTGCAAACAAATCCACTTGCCTGGTTACAGTGTGAGCTGCAAGGTAACTCTTCTACACTGCAGAGGGACCATGCCGTGCTCTGAGTATTCCTAGGGCTGTGCTCACATGTTGGACTCTGCCCCACTCGTCTAACACTGCAGCTACTTTGCAAAAAGTCCCCAAATCAATGGACATCCTGGAGCACGCCAGGCTGCTCCAGGTAACATTTATCACTAGGTAATATTCAAGAACAAGCTCTTTAAGGATGAAGGTCATCTGAGAAAGTTGTAAAAGAAGCTTATAAAAAAGAAGCTTTATAAAGGTCAACAAATCGCATTACTAAGTGTGCACCTAGTAGTGAAGAGTCTCTTTAGCTGTTGCAGGCTGGATGGTGAGGCTGGGTGAATTAGCTTCTGTAGTTTACCCAAAACCTGGAATGTCTTGGAAAGGCCTCTGGATCATATTTCATGCTCTCTTGTTAAACACAACTACTGGACTAGCTTTCTCAATCCTAAATGAAAGGGTTTTTTTCCTTTTCACCCTCTCATTAACTTGCTCCATACTTCCTGAATTGGGTAACAGGACATCATACTGTACCCTGCAGCTTTCCACCTTTTCCTCTTTCTCTCTCCTCACAGTTAATATCTATCATTAGCACAATCCTGGTTTTCAGTTCCAGATATTTTCTCCTACTTTCCCTCTTTTATAAATATGCTTTTACTTCACAAGCAACACACTACAAGAAATACCACAGGAGAGTCTCCTTTAAAGATTTGCAATGGTTTTCTGATGCTGACACCACTGTTACAGCCTATGCATGGCGAACATCACCCAGCAACAGCTATCCTATGGATGAGGTTCTGCCTGTTGCCGGATCCATTTAGCCAGATTTTTGGGCACTCCCTCATAATGCCCTGCCTGCACAGGTTTCTGCAGCTTACAACAACCTCAGACGCTGCTTCCAGGCAGGGAGAAGGAAGGGTCAGGGCAGAAGCGGCTCCCAACTGCACGGCTGGGACACAGCAGTGCTCTGTCACTCCATGCAACCACCTGCCATGTGCTGGCTGCTGAGACTGGACAGGGACGTGATCGTTTCTGTACCCTGCTGCTTCTTCTGATGGAAAGCAAGCCAATAACCAAAACTGAGTTCTGGACTACTCAGTGTTCAGAAAAACATGACGAAGCCTATTGCTACTCTTCCTGCCATCCAACCGCCTTTAACACAGGTTTCTGTTAAAGCAGCGAGCAGTAGTGCACTTACTGTAGAAAGATGCTGAGCCTATTGCACACTAACAGCTATTGATATTGCGAGACACTTGAACATTGGTGCAGTTTTGTGATTTTTAATACTCACAAATGACTCAAATCTTTATCCCAGAGCATTTTTTTTCACAGCCACACACATAGGAACTGTTTGTGTTTTTCATGAACACAGTAACACAGAAGACTAACTATTACAGAAAAGCTTTAAATACTGTTCAGATGGCAGAAATTCAGGCACTCACATGGTATCCAAAACTACAGAAAGAAGTGGAAACATTTTTATTTAAAGTTCTATCTTTTATTACTTTACCTAACTACACTTCACACATTTGAAGATATTCAATAAAATAATACAGGAAGTGGCAGAAATATACTCTTAAAAATCCTTCAGCAAAGAATTATCATTTGTGCTATCATTAGATACTAAGTTTATAATTTTGCACTACTCTTTCAGATTTCACACCTCTGTTTCAATATTAAACGCAAAATTAGTACAGTACTGGCAGTATTTTGCTATTTTTCAGTTTCTTCAAAGCTTTAATACTCTATCTTCCATTATCTTCATGGGATTGCTTCAAAATTTTAATACTCTAATCATGAGGAAAAACAGCGCACATTGTGAATTTTAGTCTAAATCCATTAAAAGAGCAGAGCGCGACCTTTCATAAGGGTCTAGTGAAGCCAGTAACACTACGTTTTATTTCTGCCTACTGATTTCCTACAGTACTCAATTTTGAAATGAGATGCACAAAACCCATTTATATTCTGATACTGATTATAATGCTACATTTGATGCAAGAGCACATACTGCAGCAAGGTTATAACTTCCTGATACATGGAGGCTGTGCACACTGATCCCATTATTTCATATCATCATACAAATTTCAGAAACTGTTTATGAACATTTTCACTGAAACAAAAATTAACAAACTCATCACCCTCAGCACCATTATTTATTTATTTATTTTAAGAAAATAGGGTTCATTTACTTTAAATTATCAGTGTAAACTTTTATCAAATCAAGACTGGGTAGTAGTAATAATCACCTGCGCTTCTAATGTCAAAGGCCTAAACCCTGAATTCCCCTCTTGTCCAACATGAATGGTGTATAGGACCGAAACATGCTCAAACTGACCGAAGAAAACAATCTGAAGCCCCATTGATCCCAGCTATACCTTCAATGCATAAAACTTTGTTTATCCACACAACTGACATTTTCAACAGCTTCTAAGAGGAGAAATTCTAACAAATCTCTCCTCACTGTTTTCAACCACAGCCCTCAACTTTTCAGTTCGAGACAACCTATTAGGATGGTAAAATTGCAGCACTATCTGGTAAGATCAGGGAATGGCTGTCTGCCAAAAAAAAAAGTGGCTAAGAGGAAGAAGCAACTCTGAAATATTTTGCTACTTTGTCAAATTGGACTGCTGCAAAAAGTCCTGCAAGCAATTTCACACAGTTGTGCTTCTGAGGAACTCAAGTGTTGTCTCTTTCCTTACCGTAGCATCAAATTCTGTTTCCTAAAGAAGTGTTAACATCAGTAAATATGTTATCAGCTCTAAGCACATAACTTTTTTGGTGCATTGGTTCAAACCATATTTTTGTAACTTCTTTCCTTCTGTGTGTCAAAGCGAACAACGGAAGGAAGAGAAGTTGAGGTATTTGCAGAGGAAGTGCTTCCATACTGTCTTTTCATAACCAACATGCATCAGAATGGCATTCAAAGAGGAATTTATTTCAACTTAAAAAATAACAGTTGTTATGTGAATGAATAAATGCTTTACCTGTATTCATCCTGCGTAAATCGAGGAATTACTGAAGGCTGCAGTACAGCAATTTCTACGGTAGTGGTGTTGGACTTCACAGGATCTCCATCATCATATGCAATGACTACTAGCTGTAAGTAGTACAGAAAATCATTTTTAGTAGAGGTGAGAGCATTATGTTGACTTACAATAGTGCTTTTTGTATTTTCAGGGTCCAACAAGTCAGATGTGATTTTCTTTCACTGCAAATCATACATTGTATAAGAACAAAGCAGAGGAAAAGGGTGACAGCCATCTGTAGGTCGAACCATATGCTAGAAAATTTACAGAAACACAGTAAAATGGAACCAGAATTCCATTGCTTTCTACAAATACATCTCCAAAAAATGCTGGCGGTTTCAAGAATATAACTTATATTTCTCATGGGACTCCCTTCGCATCTTATCAAAGACTGTCCTTACCCAAAACTCCAGAATCCATTATAACTTTTTAAAAGGTATAGTTCAGCTCTACATTTAAGCACTGGAGCACTTACTATCAGAAAAATACCTGCAACTCCCCCCAAAAACAAGTGAAAAAAGTGCTGGGTAAGACTCTGGTGCTGACATTAATATTTAAAACTGAGGTCAAATAACAAAACAACAACGAAAGAAACATGTTCTATCCCCAATTGACAACAAAAGAACTCTGAAAAGAGATCCTCCAGATGCTAAATCATGGACAAAAACAGATCTTCACCAAAGGCAGCCTTTATAAATCTCTTGCATATCTAATCTTTGGTTATTCAAATTATTATTTACTCAGTCTATTTATCTACGCTTCTCTGCTGGGACAAATAAATTCACCTGCTTTGAGCTTTCAGATGAGGTTCAGCAAAAGGATGAGACCAGCCCACTGAAGATGGACTAATGGACAGTTTGCTAGGTTTTTCTTTCCCTACATTTGTCCTTATTTCAGGAGATCTGCAGGCAAACACCAACTCAGGAAGTCCCCACATATCTCATTTCTGAAGTCATAGCAGAGGAAGTTTATGTCTTCTTTTCTCTGTTCCTTCACTAAGCATCCATATTTTCTGAAATGCAGTGCTGCTAAATTTACCATTGGTCTGCCCTACTACAGAGCAGTTTTCATACAGAAACATGCCATGTCCATGTGCCTGTCACCAGCATGTAATGTATCAGAGCCTCAGAAAACAGCCACATAAAGGAATTACTGTGAAAAGCTTCACTCTGGTTAATCAATAAATAATTCTCTTCCCTCCTCCCCCCCTCCACCATCCCCGAGTTTCACTACATTAATTAGAAATTGGAAATAAATTAGCAGTGCCCCAAGTTCCTAAGAGAGATAATATTTCAATGCTACTCAAACTCATCATACTGCTTGACATGACTCTCAAAAACTGGAAAATGGTGGACAACTTTACTTCCTTATAACTGAAAAGTATGAAAATAAACCTCTTTTTGACCCTCAATTCAGAAAAAAATAACTGAAAGGCAAGAAGAAACAAAACACACCTGAATGAAGACACATGTTGGCATCTTCCGAGGAGGAAAATTACATATAAACCTCCATGTATTGTAAGATACTTTTTTTTTTATTTGTTTACTGACAAGGTCCAACTTTCAATTACCTCCTCCATTTATGGATTTAAGAAGGGAGACCTGTTTCTTTGATTTTGATTGAAATCATACCTTATTCCAGATTAACTACACTTCAGTACCAGTAACAACACAATAGTAATTTGTCTCCTTAAAGCTAGTGTTTTCACATTAAAGCACTTGCGAATGCAAGTCCCCAACTACCCAAACTGTGCAGTAACTTTCTCTACAAGATATATTACCATCCTTACTTTTTTTTTCCCCTAAAATTGCTATGCTGACAGCTTTGTTGAAAACAAAAACATTAGCTATGTTAACTTCCAAAAGCAGGTTTCCTTCAGCTGCTTCCCATTTTTTCCCCCAGCATAAGAGCAGCAATCATATCCGTGCAAGATCTTTCTGAAATGAAAAAGGCCAGGAAACACGTAACAAGAAGAAATTAAGAAACTGAAGAAACAAACAAAATAAGAATTTCACATCTTTCTATGAAATTTAAAGCATAAGAGAGAAACACATGTAGAAGGAGTACTACTAAATGTTACTTGCATTTTTACTGATAATACACAGACATATGGGTTTTACCTTAAACACCGTACTTGGCTCTTCATTTAGGTTTACCCGAGTTACTACACGCCCTGAAGTTTCCTCCACATCAAAAATGCTGGCACTGTAAGGGAACTGGACAACATCTACTTTGTATCGGACTCGACTTGCTGGTGTGCCCTGGAAGTCAGAAATAAAGCAGATGTCATATTATTTTCTTTTTACTCTCCTCTTTAAGTTATTAAAGATTTAAAATGCAACATCTCTCAGCAGACCATCAGAACTTGCAGCTTGTCTTACTCAAAACTGGGATTGTTACTGAGCATCTGTGGTGGTTTTACCGTGCTAGGCAGCTGAACACCACAACTGCTCTCTTCCTTAGAAGAGGAGGGAAAGAAGTAAAGGAAAGAACAACTCGTGGGTTAAGATAAGGATAATTTAATTAAAGGGGAAAAATAATTATTAAAGAAAGATTAATTAAACAATTTAACTAAAGGGAAAAGAGGGAAAGGGGAAAAGGGAAAAAAACAAACAAACGAACAAACAAAACAAATAAAGGCTATGCGGAAGTGCAGAAGAAATAAATTACTCTCTACTTCCCATAAATGAGCGATGCTTGACCATGTCCTTGAAGCAAAGCCTCAACGCATGCAGCCAGTGTTTGGGAGGACAGACGTTTTCACAACGAGAGCCTACCCCTCCCCTCTTCTTCCTGTTTCCACGTTTTATTGCTGAGTGTGACATCATATGGTATGGAATATCCCTTTGGTTGGTTTAGGTCAGCTGCCCTGGTGATTTTCTTTTCTCACTTTTTTACCCACCCCCTAGGAGGGTTAGAGAGAGTCCTGATGCTGTGCCAGCACTGCTCAGCAGCAGGCACAACACTGGTGTGATACCACTGCTGTTCTAGCTATAAGTGCAGAGCACTGCACTGTGTGGGCTGCTGCAGGGAAAGTTAACATCCCAGTACAACATGCCTCCCACAAAATATCTTAGAAACATCTGATAGATCCTCTAAGAAAAATCATCAGAAGTTTGGAAAGAAGCAAGCTAAAAAAAAATAAAATCCTTAGGTTGAAGAAGATATATACATATAGACAGAGGTGGTGATCTGTTTGATAATTCATTTATTTTTGTAATAACAGAAGAAGGACATCACTTAAACTTGGTTAACATACTTTTCAACAGTATTTTGACAGCTGAATTTAAAAGTCTCCTCTTGTGCTAGTTCAGGAAACTCTGAATATTTTAAAAATGTAAACACTATTTAGCTTGTCTTGAAAATTGAAGTCTTGTTACTGAAGGTGGGAAGATTCACACGTTGTATTTCTGAAAAATCAGACTACAGTTGTGAACACAGGACACTCCAGCCTACATGACATTCACTAACTTTTTTTTGAGAGGAGACAAAATGCGAACAGCGCCGGGTTGCTTGGGTAAACCCGCCAAAGCCTGAACAGACTATCTCATGTCCACGTCAAACAGCAATATCTGTAAGTTTGACTTGACTCACCAAAGCTGAGTGTTGAAGAACCTTTTCAAATCCTCACCTCCAACAGTTAGGGCACTGTGGCCCCTGCCACCTTGAACAGAGGACTTCTGCCTCACCATTAGCCATCGCTGTTAGTTCTAAGCACAACCTCAGAAAACAGTTAAGGAGAAGGCATTTGTCCTAGCACTAGTAATAGAAAAAGCTCTTTTGCAAATGGATTTTAAGTGGCCTGAAAAAAACTGTTCAATCCCCATTTTTAATGACAAGAACAAGCACAGGCAGCCTGTGCATCTGTGCATGTCTCACAAACTGTCTGCGTCCATATGCACTCAAGAATACCAAAATTAAAAAGGGAATCAGAAGATGCATTGCCAGAAGGGTATAATAGATGAGTTTTTCAGATCAATAACTCAATGTTTGCTAATAGGAGGCTATTTACCCGATTTAACTATTTTAACACTAGATGTCTGAATAATTAACACTTATTCTGAACAATGAAGTTTCTTGATGTATCCATCACATTTTCAGCGATCTCATTCCAGCTGTCACCCTTCCAAGGACCTTTAGCACACAAAATAACCATGCCTGTAAGTACAGCTTACGAGGCAGCTGGCTGACACATCGGAGAGACAGGAAAGCTCTGGCAGCCTGTGCTGACTCGTGTGACCTACCAAGTCCCTAAAAAAACAAAACAGGTGACAAGTCTTGTCCCTGGGATCTCCACAGTCACACTATTCCCCTTCTTGAGCAGGTCAGAGGAAGGCACAAGGATGGATCAGAGGGCTGTAGCACCTCTGCTGTAAAGGCAGGCTGAGGGAGTTGGGGTGTTCAGGCTGAAGAAGAGAAGGCTCTGGGGTATCCTCATTGCAGCTTCTCAATACCTGAAGGGGGCTTATAAAAAAGTTGGAGAGTGACTTTTTGCTTGGGCAGGTAATGACAGGACAAGGCGTAATGGCTTTATACTAAGAGGGGAGATCTAGGTTAGGAAGAAATTCTTCCCTCAGAGAGTGGTGAGGCACTGGCACAGGTTGCCCAGGGAAGCTGTGGATGCCCCATCCCTGGAGGTGCTCAGGACCAGGTTAGATGAGGCCCTGGGCGACCTGATCTAGTGGGTGGCATCCCTGCCCATGGCAGGGGGTTGGAACCAGATGGTCTTTGAGGTCCCTTCCAACCCAAGCTGTTCCATGATTCTCACACCTGTCAGCATGGAGGGCAGAGCCAAAATCAAGGGACAACGTGCCACGGTTCTCTTCAAGGGGTCTGGAAACCTTGTAGAGACCTCCTGACCTTCAGGCTGCATGCTCCTCTCCCACCACACCTCCTTTCCTGGCAGTGCTGCCTGCATTATTTCTGTCTTGATCATCTCTCCCACAGCCTCTCTCATGCTCCTGTAGCACTGAAACCATTCTGAGTCATGTTTTCAATTACACAAGGAATTTTTTTTTCCATTGCAGCCATTCCCATTAATTTTCAACACAAAACATATCTCCTTCACTCCAACACTGTAAATCAGAATGTATTAATGACCTACGTTGTGTGTATGCATCCTTGTTTTTTTCACTGTTTTTGACTTAGTGGGGTGAGTAAGAAGAGGCAAATTATGTCACATGCAGTCTTTTGTGGCTAAAAGGTAAGATAACACTGGTACAACGGTATCACCAGCTGCTGATCTAGAGAAGAGATCCCTCGTAGCACCCCAGGCTCTGCTGCAACAACCACGTTCCCATGCACCCCTGGAGGATCGTCTCTGGTATCAGCAGGATGGTGCCTGGCACACATCTAACTTTAGAGGGGCAGATACTGACAAATGTCACCTAACTTCTTGGGAGGTTGTATTTGCCTCTCTACAGCCCCTGAGATGGGCTGCACCACCCACAGGCTACAGAGGACAGCTGGGAGACACCTGAATTTTAACAGACTCCTTTCATTCTCAGCAAGTGCCCCTTCACCAGTATTGATAGTATTTCACTAGTAGTTTGTGTGTTTTCAAAGTTTAAAACGCGACAAAGTAGCAGTTTCCTAAAGCACTGGAAGTCACTAAGAGTAAAAACTGTGTGCTAAATAGAAGAAAAGGCATCCAACAAGGTGTTTAGCGCAAATAAAGGTTTTGTGTGTGTGTGTGTGTTGTATTATATGTAAAATAAATATGTATTTATTTTGCACACTGATTTCTGAATAACTATTTATCTGTCTGTGTTACCTGGATATGTAGACACCTGGGACACTTCACAAAAATCTACTGATTCATCAGAGAAGCACATCGAAACTCAGGTCCTCCTGTTGGTATGACTGTGGCTGACAAAATCCTGAGTCTGGACCTCAGATCTTTACATTGCTTTTAGACAGACAAAACATCCAAAGCCAACAGTTTCATTAATAGAGAACTGGTAATTTTCATCTGTATTCAATACCGTGGTATAAAAGAGCTTTGCTGTTCTTGACAATATGTTCACTGTATCATGTCATGCAGCCTGGCCCAGGTTGGGTGTATTAGCAAGTCCAGTGTTCCTGTGACACTGGCAGGCCTGCAGAACTGGGTCTACCAGATGTGCTCTGGTGTTCCATGGAGCAATTTATGAAAACCATGTTAGTTGTTAAAAATATTTTACATGACCATGCACATTATACATGTGAAAATCCTTGAAAAATGAGAAATTTCAGAGATCATAGCATAACAGATGATCATACAACTTTTGTCCTGATGTTCTTCTTCACCATTACACAGTTAAGAGGAAATTACCTGCTAAGATCCACTCTATTTGGCTACAGAGTAATGGTCCCTACATTTGCTTGTAAGACTAGAAGCTATCATTATCACTAAACATGCACACAGTCGGTAATTTGTTATTAAATAAAGAAAATTCTCATCAGGTTATTGCTCCTGATATGACTATCAAGTACACTTTTCTCCTGTCATTTCTGAAAATAACAAAATGAGGATTTATTTTTTATTTACTATATTTTGGCACAAATGTAATTAGAAAAATCTCATGAGAAATTTTCCAGGGAAATCCATTTAGAAGCAAATTTCAATTATCTCAAGTATTAATCATCTTTCATTTCTTTTTAAAATTAATTTAGATGCATTCCTATGTCTACAGCAAAACTCAAATATAACATTATATTGCCAAATAAATTATACTCTCAAATAAACCATAAAGAAAGGATTTTAGCTGGCAGGAACCATGCTCATTCTCTTGAACCAGAACTTTTATCCTAAAAGACCAAGACTAATATCAAACTCATCCAGCTCCAATTACGATATTATTGTTGCATAATTCCTCATGTTTCCATTTTCTCTGGGGAAACTCCATGGGTATGGCAAGAAAACATCCCCAGCATTTACATTAGATGATCAGGCTGCATGTGGAGATCCTGGACAAAGAGGCCATGCAGAGTACACATGTGCACTACCAAGATAACTCTCAACAGGCACAGAGAGGTTACAGAGGAACTGTAATGCAATAGATCCATCGAAATGGCATGAGTAAAGTAACAGTAACGTCTTCTTTATGTTTTCACTGGTATTTCTGAAAGTAATTCAAAAGGAAGTTAGAATCCTTACTCCCACTATGCAAAAGGGTAATGGAGGTACAAAACCAGAAAAATGGAGCCCAGAAAAGTGAGGAAAAAAGAGCATGTCACTTCCATCTGCACTCTATTCATGAAGATCCCAGATGTGCATCTGTGTAAATGACTGGGATTTTACCCAAGTACTGGGATGGAATACTAGTATAAAAGATAAAGGCAGACCTATTCATCAAGTCCCTTTGCACTCAATGCCACTTTCTGACTGAAGTCAGATTACTTCTACAGCTACTGTAGATAAAATGTGAAGCAAGTAAGGTTAAATGTATGGTCTCCATTCATTTTCATTCAGAAATTTCAACAGAAATCTGAATGATTTACAACATAAAGAGTTCACTAAGGCAAATTTTGTAAAGTTAGCTCTGTGGAAAAAAAAAAAAGGGAAGTGATGCTAAAGACAAAATGTACAGATGGCCACAAGTGTTCTTTGTAACAAACCAACACAGGACAGTTACCATTAAAGATGGGCCAGTCCACAAGGCAAGCAATTGACTTTGGTGGGTCTCCTACCAACTACGGAGTGTTAACAGTGCACTCACACTTATTTACTCTCTCATTTACCAGTCATTACCATTTTATAATTTTATATAAGCTCTAAAATTTGAATTACTTTATTCTTTAGTATGTAATTCAATGAAGGAGTCTGCAAGTCTGGATTAATTCTGTAAATTCTGAATTAATAACAAGCTGAACACAAAATGAGTATAAACTTTTAAATCCACAAGATAAAATTCCTTTAAGAGCTTACTGATTTTGCAGTATGTTTCCCTTATGCTAATCTCCAGCAGACACTATGATATTCAACAGTAATAGTTTATAAAAGATCAAGCCCTTGACTATATGAAAATGTTTTTATCTCTAATTAAGTATCTGTTAAATCTCTAATTAAATATCTGTTAGCATCACACTTTCAGTGGGTGCTGTAAAACAATAAGGACAATTACTCTCAATCTGACAAAATAGCTCCACTGATCACAAACTTTACAAGGTGTTACGAGACTGGATAAACCATTAAACTGGATGTTCTGGAGCTCTGGAAACTGACTGGTCATTAAAATTAGCATTCTGCATCTGTTTCTATTGACTTTTCAAATCAACAAAATCAGAATATGTGGGGGAATTGTCCATGAAAGAAATATTCCAGCTTTTACAGTGATGGCTCATGTAAAAAAAAAGCCTACAGAGGAAAAGCATGCACCTCGTGATATATCAGTCCTGGAAATATTCACCTCCTGATAATTAAACCAAGCACCTATCACATAGCTCAAGCTGCTCTCCTTTCGCAATATTTGGAGAGTTAAGCTCCTTGAGAAAATGATTATAATCATCTGGCATCTTTCATCACCATATCACTTCAATAAAGCATGAACTAATCACAATGAATAAAACTCTTCTTTTTCTCCCCAGGGATGATCTCGGGTGTCCTTGAATAGCTAACTTCAGTACATGCATGGCCATCTGTACAGGACGTAGTGCCTTTGACAAACAAAAAGGACAAGCTTAATGCAACCAACATTCAAATCCCTCCACGTGCAATTATCTCCTTAAAAAAAAAAAAAAAAAAAAAGTTTGGTACATAACTGGAAATAAAACAACTTTAAAGACCTTTCTCATCACCAAAACCTTCCCACTCAATCTGGTTTAACCCCTAAAGTTTCAAGGCAAGCCACTGCTCTGCTGTCATTCCACAGAGCCAAATCCTTTTTACTTGCCCCTCTCCTGCTCCTGAACAGGTTGCCCCATGCCATTTTAAGTCAGACTATTCATTAGTGTGTGTAGGAAACGAAGATACCCTGTGACGATGTACAGCATGGCCTAGCATTTATTTTTGGTTTAAGTCACATCAAAACCCAACGTGGAAGGAAGGAAGAGAAGTTTAAAGAGAACTGTTTAAAAGCAGTTTCAGCCGTGCCTCTGTTCAGCTGCCAAGCGTGACTCACCCAGATGGCCCAAGCATTGTCTAGACACCAATTCCACACATTTTTGGCTGCCACCCCTGAAGCATTTGAAGAAGCTGTGTCTTGTGCTAGCCACTCATCATTCCTTGAGAGCTAAGCTCTTAGACTGAGCACTGAGAGTAGAAGTATTATTACAAACAGGGGAACTGAAAGCAGTCCTGAGGACATTCCAGCATCAGATAGCATCGAGCAACGTAGGATAGAGGGCTTTATGCATCTGTTACAGCCCTGATGTACGCTTCAGATCTCACCAGCTATAAAAGGTCATCTACCTGCCCAAAGAACAGACGTTTGCTAGCTCAGGATACTAACGACTGTGCTGATAAAATTCAGAAGTGTTGATGAGAGAGTCAGACACCGGCTTCATCTAAGCCTTGGGGTCTGCAGGTATGTCTCACTAAAAAGACTGGAAAACATCTCTGGGTGAAACCAAAGCTGTGTACATTTGTGTTATCTAAAGCAAAGCAGGGCATACAGATGCTAGTTCAAAACTCTAGGTTTGATTAAATATAACAGTGGCTAAGCATGAGGAGCTGTCTCAGAAACTCCAGTAACTCGGCATCCTTCTCTCTCACCACCCCTTAGTCCACACTAACATGCCCCAAAGCAAATGTCTGATTATCGGCTGTACAAGGACTCGCTCACTCCTTTCTGTCTCCATTGATGGACTTTTCTTTATTACCTTGCAGCCTTAGACTCTTACTTCTCTTTTATGCTCTTTTATGCTCAGCTATGCCTGTAACTCCAGGCTTCCCGCCCCCCAGTGGCCTTAGATCTTGGTTTTCATTCCCTATTTTACAGATAATTGTTTCTTTTTTTTTTTTTTTTTTTTTTCTAGAGGATATTATCATATCTACTTTAGTTGCATGAAGCATTTATTTGGCACACCCAGTACACATGTAACACGTCTGTGTTTTCCAGCCACACGAATAGTTATGGACCTCACAGGATACCTGCTTGCACTGTTATTCACTTTTGACTTCATCCTTTGGTCAGATCACTGTTTTCAGAACAGGATTTGGTTGGGAAGTTAAATTCTAATAGTCAATGGAGTTCTTACAGGAAACAAAGAACACAGTTTAACAGTGGAAAAATCGTGTCTCTTAGTCCTTTAGTTCCAGATGGACAACCATTCTGGAAGGAAAGCTCAAGATGACACAAGGGAAATCCTGTGCACAACTGACTGCTCTGTCCTGACACCTCTGTGTCACTCCCTTCAACCCTTTACACAGAGGCTGGGATGCTTCCCCCATCTGGTTCTTCACAGTTAGCCCCCACACAAAGAGGACAGCTTCCTGTGAGTTCTAAAAGTGTTTTAAAGTTCAAGCTTTGTATTTTAGCAAGGTTTACCAGTTATTTAGAAAGATTTGAAGATGTACTCAAGCTTTTCCTTAGCAGTCATGCCACCAGGGCTCTGCTCTACTACCAGAACTCCCTTTGCCTCCCTTGGCCGGCTTTTGTTGCTTTATGCATTTTGTTACCGTTTACCTGTACACATGTCAAGAATTAGAGGAAAGCTGGTCTGGGAAACACAGTGTGAGCAACAGTAGGATGTATGAAGTAACTTGAGAGATTGCATACCATAAAACTCTTTAAAACTGGAGAAAAATATACTATGGACCATTCCAACAAACAAAAGGACGTAAGTTGATCTAACATGCTTCCTGAAATGTATGTGAAACCAAATGTACCAGATTTCAATGACCAGAGTGGTAATTCAAATTAAGGATTTTTAATGCAAGTATGAAAAGTAACTTATTAAAAATAGTTTATATTCTCAGTTGTCACACACACACACAAAGTGAATGCGAACTGGAAAAGGAAAGAAAGGAGAAAACGGTTAGAACTGAAACTGACATTTGCTCAAGAAAACCTTTCAAATCCTATTCTGTCCTTTACAGAAAAGCACTGGTTTCTATGTTTTAATTGACATTTCACTAGGGCACTGAAGGAATAACTATCAGAGATACCTCATGCCTTCAGGCCAAGAGTTCTTTGATCACTTTGAAATCCAAAGGTTAAAATGAAAACATAATGAGGTTTCTACTTGGGAGCATTTGAATCTAGCACAGGTGATTTTTGTATTAAATGAGCACTTAGTAGTAATCAGAAATCGATGTTTGTTGTGACCAAACCAATCCTGTTATCAACACTTGCATTCTACTGGTGGCTTTATGTTACAGGCATCAGGTTTGTATGCTTCAATTAAGAAAATTACACAATTTCAATGCAACAGTTGATTCTGAAGACTTCAAAATCTTCACATTGTTACCTGCATTTATGCCTATTATAATGGTAATAAGCAGGATCCAGCACGCAGTGATTTTGATTTCTCTCATGTATGTACATCAATTTCTCTACAGAAATACAAGCAATTCTCACATCTTTCAAATACAAAACATTCAAAATCAGAAAAAAAATAAATCCATATAAACACATGAGGAAATCACAAGAAAGGAATTTAGGAGACATAAGTGCTTTAGTCTGGTTTTATATTCTCCCATTCCCATGCTACCTAAGGATGGCCATTATTATCCACTGTAAGAGTAGGGAAGCTTACTCATGGTCAATTTCTACTTTTATCTGTCCATCTGACAGTGATAGAAATGTTAGAAATGGAGAGACTGCAGAAGGATAAAGGGCTAAACATAATTCTAAGTAAAAAAATCTGCTAACAGTTTGATGGGCTAGTAGTATTATTGGTTTTTGTGTGTGTGTTTTTTCTTGTTTGTTTGTTTGTTTTTTAGATGATAAAGTGACATAACCTTACATTATAAAATGCAGATTCCACAGAACTAAGAAAGGTTACAAATACATTATTAATCAGTTAGAGACTGTTTTGTTTCATCAACTGTTTTGGTGATATCTTATTCTTTAATGTTTAAACACATTAACCTAGGGAATCACAAAATGGAGATTATATCAGAATGGGCAAATCCTTCATCAAGACCAAAATAATCTTATTGTAAGGCAACAGATAATATTAAATAAAATCTGCATAAAAAATCAAGTTAAAAACTGATTCTCTAGCAGCAATGAATATATAAAAATATATTTTTACAATATAATATATATTTTTAAATATATATCCCAATAACTCATTTGTGTTGAAATTTCCACTAATTCCATGAAAGATAAATTCTGATTTTTGTCCTATTTCACTGATCCTTAGCATCCTTTTCTGCATGCTTTTCTCAAAGGTTGGTGAGATAACCTGCTAGGACAAATGCGTACTGTTGCTACAGGCAGAGCCAGGTCTATAGAAGTGCTACTGATGGATTTAGAACTGTATTACTGGCTGATTTTGACTGTCAAAATAAAAAAAAAAAATAGAAATTGCACTTTCAACAGTCATGGAAATCAAGTTTTCCCCCCTCTCCACTGACAGATCACTCTAAAGCAGCTCCACTTGTGATATGGGCAGTGTTTCCTGTTGCTGCTAACTGCTGAGGATGAAAGCTTTTTAACAAAAATTGAGTTTTCTACCTGCCTGGTTTCCAACTCATTCCTAGGGAGAGCAACAAAGAATTTTCACCAGCTAACACCCATCTGCTGAACTCCCTGAGATGCTGAATGCAATTCAGACCCATGTTTATGAAGGCAAAGCTTACTAATTTGATGGTAGTACTACAGTAACAGAGTGCATTATCATTCAGGAAGAAGTGTTGGCAACATAAGGTGATACTTTTGTGCTATATAGTGCAAGCATAAACCTTGCTGGCTTCTAATGCTACCCAGAAACTCTGCACCCATGTTACTGCACCAAATATATGGAAGAATAAGACATATATGAAATGTGACAGACCAAAAAAAAAAATCAGAAAGTAGAATCAAAGCTTAGTTTGGATCACATAGTTACAGGATATTATCTTAAATCAATTTAAAATTATTTTCCAGTGAATAAAATCTGAGCCATCAACTCTAATTTTCACTGCAAGTTTCAGTTTTAAACAATGACTAAGATGATGGTGGACACCTTGGCCTGGAGATCCCCAAGGAACAGTGAAAAAAAATCAGACAAAAGTACTGTAGTTCCACAGAGCAAAAAGGAAGCAAAACGTGCAGCATTCCTCTGCTGCTGCATTCCTCAAGTACACTGCAAACTATTTATTGATAACAATTGTTATTTGTGACCTACATGTTGATAACATATTCTTATATGTATTTTAGACAAACAATAGTCCAGATCTTCAGCAAGTATTAACTACTGTAATATCTCCAGGTTCAGTAATATGCAGCTGACAGACAACACCTGCAGTGAATTTACTTGCCATTGTGTTAGGACTTTTTACAAAAGGATAGCAGGACTGTCCTTACAGAAACACTGCTTCAGCATTTCTGTCCTTGAGTGGCAAATAAAGTACTATGAAACATATTTAGCTAAGCTACAATTGATTTGTGTCAAAGCACTGCCATCATCTTTTAATGTGCATGGCACATTCACTCTGAACACTTCTCCCTGAGGATTACTCTCCTTAATATGCCAAACACTAACAATTAAAAATTAAACCTGGCTGGCAGAACATCTTGGGCTTTTATTGTCCTCAGTGTATCATCTGGTCACCAATGTTCATCAACCTCTGATTACAAAAATTGATATTACCCTTCAGAATAGCTAACAAGTCAAAAATATGTGTTCAGTTCTGTCAATCGAGTGCTTCACTAGGGAACAGTGATAAAAGCCAGTGGCAAAAATAAACTTTATCCCCAAAACAACACCAGTCTGTTCAAATACTACATATCCAATAAGGCCAGCTGGTGGGCTGTGCAGTTCCCCATGACCCTATGATGTCTCAGACTAGGAATGCACAATGACTGCAAATCAAGAAGGTAACAATCTTAAAAAGCTGTATTTTATTTCCCTGTTAAGCTGCACAACTGTACAAAAGACAGCCATGACTTTCATTCTTTCCTATTCCTGTAATTCATCTGACACTGGGAAGTTGAATGAAGTGGTTTTCAAACCTCTTCCTGTCAGAAAAGAGCTGTATCGCTGATGTGCCAGCTTCAGAAACCATTGTTTTACATGCAGCCTCTGTCCAAAAAGGCTGACAAAAAATGTATGAGTTACTGCTCTGTGAAACTCATAATAATCACCTTTGTTGTTGAGAGAGTTAGGTCGCTTATGAGGGTTAAAGATTTCTCCCTCTTGGGTGCAGAATATTAATAGAACCTTTTTGCTTACCGGAGGATCTTGATCCTCTGCTGAAACGGTAGTGATAACGGTGCCCTTGACTGCATCAGGAGCAACCATTCCCCTGTAGAGCTTTTTGCTAAATACCGGCGAGTAATCGTTCATATCCTGCAAAACATAATTAAGAGTTTAGTACTGAAGTTTAAACAAAAGTATAGACACATTCACAACTGATCTTTCAAATTCTACCCAATCACTCCCTCTTAATTAGGAAACCTATTTGCCTTTCAGAGTCCCTCTTGGCTCTCAATTCCATTACCACCAAACAAAACTAGCACAGAAGGGGAAGATGCCGAAGTTTCAAAACAACATATTCATACGAGACAGATCAACAGAAGGGAATTCTGCAGAAAAACACAGTCTCACAAGTAAACAAAGCAGAGATTTCCGTGACAGCTGTTTCTCAAGCAGTGGGCCACAACGTGGCTTTGCTAATTTTCTAAAATGAATGAGCTTGCCGTTGCTTGACAGTGTGTGTTACCTCTAATATGCAATAAATGAGGGGAAAACATAACATCAGATTAATATCAACACTTCACTAATACGCTGTTCTGCAGACAGATGCGTATGCTGTCAAAAAACAGCTTCAAAGGCCCAATTGTAAGCCCAATGCCATTGTCACAATAACACATGTGCATGCACCTTGGCACCTGTAAACATGCACACAGCTGTGTGTGCATACATTTATGGGTGCATCCATGTGCAAAAGGGAACCCCAGCCAAACACCGAGATGGGTGGGACTGGGGGACCTGCAGCCTGCACGCGCTGCGCCAGCTTGCACCAAGGTAGATGCGAGCAGAGATACACGCCGCTCTCACCGACGCGTTCACCCCGTGCATCAGGGGCTGTGGAAATTTAGAAACTCAGCCACCATCACTGGCTGTTCCAGAAACTCATTCATTGTTCCCACCCTAAGTTGTCAGGAATTCATTTTTTGCCAACGTCCTCTCACAGTGAGGCCCAGAAAATACGCATGTTCTTTAAAAATAAAAAAATTAAACACGCATCTTTAAATCACAATATTTATTCTTATAATAAAACTATTTCAGTTTCTTCTGTCGAGCCACCTTCCTAGCATGAGTTCTTTTGAGAACAGATTCATTTTTGTGTACTACTACGTCCCGTTTTGCACAGATGGATAGCAGATTTTGGTTTTCCCTGTTACAGAGAAAATCCAGAACAAGTAAGAGATACAATATGCCTTCAGCACAGAGGAGTGACTTTACTGATCCACAAAGGAAAAGGAGACTTCTTCCCCTCCCTTCAAGCAGAACACAGGGGCCACCCACCTCCTGGGCTACCCACACAAACATGGCTACTCAGTATTTACACACAGATGCTTCTACCTGTTGTTACAGGTCTTCATGCTGCAAATGCTACATGCTGCTGCTGGCCTGTGTGCTACATTAGCTTTTAAAACATTCATATATATCTCATCAGAGGTAATAAACATCTATGAAGAAATCACTGTTACAAACCCATGTAATACAGGCCTGAAAAATTAATGTGTTATGTTCTGCTGAAAGGTCTGCAATTCAAGCCTTCAATGCATTGGAAATGCATTTTCACCGATTTTCAGTTTTTCAAAGAGACAATTGGACCATCAAATTACAACAAAAAGCGACAACTAGGCAATTCAAACTAGGAGAGCATTCAAAAGAATAGAATTTGGAAAAACATTCACATTCAAACAGATTAGCATTTCTGTATGGAATTACAGGCATTGAGTCTTTTTTCTTTCAAATTCTTGACCTGTTTGCAAGAAGATAATTTACTTCAATTAAGAATGTAAAACCAAGGAATAATTTACATAAACAATTTTGCTCCCCTGGACTCTTCAAAGTGACACCATGTTTGTAAAATAAGCCATCCTTTGTTCTGCTTTGCTCCCTGAAACTCCACTCCAGAGCAGTGCAGCACAGTGGCAAAGCAGCCAACATCACACAGCAGTCTCCCCCTGTCAGGCTCCATTCACAGCCCATTCTACCTCAAAGAAAAGATGCAGTTTATTTATTTGAAGCAGACACCAAGTAGCTCTGCATACAGAAAACCATCAGCAAAAGGTGGTACATAAAAAATAATCTTGAGTATTGTCTGAGGAGCATCATACAATGCTGCATGCACAGGCACTACCGCTGCATAAACCCCAGTATTTGGAAGTGTTTTGTTTTGTAGGCCCTCAAGTTTTTCAGTGAGAGGTACAACCTTTTACAGACCACACTGTCACAGAAAAGATAGGTTCTGTCCTTCCGCATGAAGACTCCATCTGAACCAACTACTGGTATGGTACTTAACAAGGACTTAGCATTTTCTGGAACAGCTCAGCCTTTTTAAAAAAAATGTCTCTCTCTGCACCTGCACAGCCACAGCCCTGTCTACTCTTTGTTTCTTGGCACAGCAGCAGAAGATTGCACTCTGCTGCTTCCTCATTCTGGGGGAATCTGGGGGAGTCACCATGTGATGTTTTTATTATCTTCTGTGCACCTGAGCACCTGAAAGTCTGCAACTTACAGTGCTGGAAAGCCTAATCCTGTTGAAAGATGATACACTACATGCTCTGCTATAGAAAATGACTAAGTCATTCCAATTCCTACACCTGTTTTTCAAGATACATGGATCAACACAAAATATACACGAATACAAAGTGTAGCACGAAGTAGAAAATCAGAAGGCTTCCTGTCCTAACTTACTTCTCTGAGTGGAGCTTTATGCATGATTGGGCCTCATAAACCTTACCCAAGCCAAGCAACCAGACAGCAAATACTTCAGCCCTACCTAAACAGAGCAGCTCCAAGTGCTTTTCTTCCTGGCTCCTCTCTTCCCAACCCCTAAAGCAGCTACTTGTTTTATACAGCAGAATTCAAACTTACATGTTCTTGCTTTTATCACAATGAAAGTTCCTCAGAAGAATTATGTCTTCCCATAACACAGCTGCAATAAATACATTTCAGAGAGAGCAAGACTGACATTACAGACAGGTGATCAAGTCTCATATGCTCATCACAATGCTTCTGACAAATAACTGCCAGAAGCAGAAAGGGAACTTCTGCAGGCAGAAGGCATACACACGGAACACACAGATGGCATGGGAAGCGCTTTATTGGTTGTAGTGCTTTCTTTATTCTAGTAGAAGTCTTTGTTCAGTGGCAGGAGGAAAAAGATGACCCTTCTGGGCTATTTCCCATGCAGGAAGTAGAGGTTTTGTTACAGGCATGTTGGGGAAATTCATTTCCTCCTAGTATTTTCATCTCCTCCAAGTGGTATCATTTCTCTTCACAAATTATGGGCACTTAAAGGCATCAGAAAGGTCACAAAGAGAAACTATTGCACCAGCTAAAACCAACTAAAAAGCACCAACACCAAGGATGGAGTACAGTCTACATCTGATTCTGTTAGAGTATAGAAGGAAACCAAATTCCACATTTTTTTAAAAAAACAGCTCAAGGTCACAGGCATGATCCCCCATGCCCCTGCCATCAGTCCTCCTAGTTTGTTTTTCTGCACCACGCCAGACTTCACACTGAGAAGTGGTCAGCATGGAGGACTCCCCACATGCATGCAGAGATGCAGTTTTCAGGCTTTGATGAGAGGGATTTGGAGCAAAAATACAGCATTTTAGAGAAAGTACTGGGCCTTGCCATGACTGGAGACCAAGGACATGGAGTGACATGCTCCTGCACAGCTACATAATTGAAGATGACTTTACTTCTGAAGGCTTCTGTTGAAACACCACAAAAATGGCTTTGCACTGACATGTATGTGGCTTATGGATGCAATCAATAACCACAGTTTAGGAGTGGGATGGCAATCTTACACTCCTTTTTACTGCCACTTTGTGGAATTACCGCTTAAAAACTATGGTATAATCCTGCACGTACCCTCGTGGCCAAACTGTGGTGTCTTCCAACCTTTCACAGTCCACTGCTTCGTCCATATAAATCCAGGCAGCTATTAACTATCAAACACACACAGAACGGCAAATGGGAAATGCAGGTAATGGATTCTCTGCATACCTTGCTTTGAAATACTTGGCTGTGTATTTTGACCGTAAGGTAATAGCAGCCACATATTTATATATAAGTACAAAATTGCCTTTATGTCACTGCTCATCTAGCTGAAGATTTATTGTATTTTTGCATGTCTTTGTTTACACAACTGGGTCAGAGTCAAAGCGTAACAACCCAAAGCTCTCTTCCTACCACAGTTCCTCATCTCACACCACTTTTTGTTTCCCCTTATTTCACATTGCTCACAGTGGGGAAGACATAAAAGCAGGACAGCACAAGCCCTTACTCCTTTCCCTTGCACGTGTAAGAATATAAAGCAACAAGGAAGCACAATATGGGAGGTATACTCAAATACTGTCATTTCAGAGAATCCACAGTCGTAGTCTCAAAATCAAATGAAGATGTATCATGAGATTTCTTGATGAAAATTCATTTATTAACTCTGATGCCTCCCTCAGCTCCTGAGTGATGCCACTTGCTGATCAATCTCCTCACAATCTGAACAAGACACATCCCATTCACAATATTTGAAGGGCTGTTATTTATCAAAGGGGCTAGAGGAAACAATACTGACCAGCCTGCAAATAATATGAAAACGATGAACAAAAATGTTGGTGAACTAAGATATACATCCAGGAATGCCAATGAGGAGAAACAAGCATGGGGGAGGAAAGGCACTAAGAAGCAAATCAATATGTAATTTAAAAACCATTAAGACAGTCACTAGCAGTTATGAACTAAAACCAAAGAAGGTGCTCCCCGACAGGTGGTGGCTGCCAATGTGGGAGGGCAACACAGGACAACTGCGCAAGAACAATATCTGCAGTACAGCAGTTCCAGCATGAAATTAACTTGTAAACTTAAATGGGCTTCAGAGACAATAATAGATTTTTGATTTATGGTGACACTGAATGACCTTTAATATTTGTGCTTCAAGTTAAGGATATAAACATGTAACACCTGGGTGCGATACTCTGTTCTGCCTCCTCATTCACTCATCCCGAAGCTGCACAATTTGGACCAAGTCACTGCCATCTGCTTTGCACCATCACCACCCGAAGTGCACACGGATGGCATGCACGGCACGTGAATCACAGCACAGACCCCACACATCTGTATAGCCACACGCAGCAAGCAGCAGCTAGGCTAGCTCAGCCACTTCTGCAGCTCCTGAGTCACCAAGTTACCACTGGTTATGACGGGCTGTCACAAAGCAGAGCAGTCCCAGTACTCCTCTATGACTTTGCACTGGATCCTACGGATCCATCTTCCAGCACATCCCCAGCTGTTTAAAATCTCACGCTTCAGAAACACATCCCAAGCAGCAAAGCCTGCACAAGTCTAATGTATCAGGAGTTGCTACGACAGTTACAAAATGTTTGGAGAATTCTTCCTGAAAGGAGAAGCCAAATATGCAGGGATTACAGCTCTTTCCTGCTAGGCACCGGGTGCAAGGCAGTTGTGATGGATCAGGATACGGCCCCTTCTCACTCTTGTGAACTCCATCTGCAGCTCCTGACTGTCAGGGAATTTTAAAGAACAGCAACATTACAATGCACGACAGACTTGACCGATTTGAGCATTTTCTCACTGAAAACTTTCTGAAAAACAACGAGTTTTTGACATGCTTTCTTAAAAAATGTTGTTTTTCTTAAGAGAAAAATGAACAGTAGGAAGTTAATTTTTCATCACCTATCTTGACACAAACAGAAGCAACACAAGATGGCACTAATATACTTTAGATATTTACATATATACACACATATATATGTGTGTGTATGTATATATATATATTAATTTTTTTCCTCGAGCATAATCATGTGTACAAACGCCCAGTTATTGTGCACAGGGAACCCCATTACTAATGGAAAAATCTGCTGCCTTTAGCCTGCAGTGCACTAGAGGGCAGCCCTGCCAAATAGGAGTGAAGCTTCTCCTCCCCCCAGCCCTCGTAAAAATCTGTTTTACCCTCTCCCATTTCTCTCCTTATGGAAACAGGCTTATACTTTTTTCATCTAGTAGTCATCTTGTTTTATATAGCTTAAAAAATCAGCCTGATTTTCAGCTTACATTTTTTGTAGAATGTGACCTAATTATAATCAAGTATTGATTATTTATTAAAATAGCTACAATGCCACGACAGTGAAATCTGATCATTAAGTTGCTGAACAGATCCAGAGCGACAAACTCCTATAAAAAGAGCACAAAGCTCAGAAATTCTGCTGATTTATTCAGACCACTACGAGTCTGTTGGAAGTTTTTTACCATTATTAACTGAGTAAGTATGCAGAAGTGCCTACCTGAGGAGACTGCATTACAAATGCAAAATGCTCTTTATTCTCATCTCTCTCCTCAACTCCTGGAGCAGAAAGCATTCTACCATAAAACTTCTAAAAGCCTGAGAAGAAACACTTACCCTCCTGCTTCTGACCTGTTGACAAAATCACTCTAGGTTGGTTAGGGACATTAGCTTCTTAAATATTACATACTCGTGCTTTGTGAATCATTTCATAAAGAGTTTTTAAATACATCCAAGTGTTTTTCCTGCCACTTTGGGACTGTGCTCTTCGATTATAGCTGCTGATGCTAAGGTTTCTAGTCATCTGTATCTAAGTGGAAATCAACATGCCCTCACTATAAAAACCAGCATGACTGAACAGCATCTGAGCTAATAAATGCATATTAGGCATTTACAGCTCCTTTTGCAGTCTGCTGGCTTTTATCACGTGTAATAAATAGAACAAATGTATTTTTAAAGTTGTCCCTACTTCCACTAATATTAAATGTACATTAACATAATCCCACTAAAGGAGAAAGCAAGGAGGTTTACTTCAAAACATAGTGTATGTCACACTAAAATTTTCACTTTCTCAATTTTTCTCCAAGTATTAATACATTTAATTTGCTACTGTCACTTGGTTTTGAACATCTGCCAATTAAGCCTATGTGCACATTACCAGAGCTGGTGGCTTCCCATCTAAGCTGCCTCCAAGTGTTTAATAATCCCTTGGTGTTTGGGGATTTCCAAGGAGAAATTTAACATTCCTCTACTTTTCCCTCGAAACTCTCTTCTACAGAAAGCAAAGTGGTTTTTTGGCATCACTACACTTGAAAATCATTATTTCTCCTGTGTTTTCTTCAGCTGTAGGAAGATGTTGCTCAAAACCCTCTTAAAAGAAGCGCAAAGTAATTCATTAATAAATAAGCGGAATGGAAGTCCCCTAGAGACACGGGATTTCACAGCCCTAAGGGCACCCTAAGCCCCTGAAGGCCCTGCTCAGCCTTATGCGGGCCCTTCCAACACCCTGCCCCTGGGCCCAGCACCCCTGCCAGACCCAGGGGCTCTCCCCAGCATCCAGTGATGCTGAGGGAGGCTGGCCTCCAGCCCTGCTCCTGGCCCTGTCCATTTTGCTTCCGGCTGGACTGCAGACCAGATTCATGCCCATGGCCTACCCAAGGACCTCTGGCCCCACCACAGGCTGTCACTCCGTAGAAACCCATCCAGCACAGAGCTTACTGATGTTTGCACAGGATCTCTGCTACCATCGCTACGTTTCAGCTGCATCACCCAGAAGTGCCATATTTCATTATCATCCATTGCTCCAGTCCATGCTAACTGCTAGTACCCATCTGGAGCCCTCAGTTCCTTCCGTAATTTCTCAATTTCTGAAAATCCTCATTTGATTATATTTCTATTATTTAACTTGGTAAGTTCCCAAAGCCTTTCAAGATGATGCTAATCAACCTAATTTAGAGCAGCACAAATTTAATATTAAATATTAAAATGCAAATTTAGAATGCTTTTATGTCATGATACTCTTAAATTACATGATTGTTTAAAAAGTTTTAGAACTGTTCTGAATCAAGGGCACTAGATTTGGAGTCACAGACACAGCATTGAAACAACTGAAAGTTTAAGCCATGACTTTAGATAACCATTCTTTCACAACTGAGTCTTATGTTCTGAAAGAAAACCCAAGTGTTTTTCTAATATAATCCCATTACTAGAAAAGGAATTTTTATTTCCCTTTCACTTAAACATCTACTACGCCACATATACAGCTACAGCAAAATGCAGAAGATCTTTACCTTATGCCAAGAGTTTATACATGTATGTGGTTGTGTAAACTGTAAGTATTCTTTCACTAAGCAAATACTCATGCAAACAGAGATGCTACAACAAACAAGTATTTTCGAGGCCTCAATAACCACTAAGAGTTTCATCACAGAAGTCTCCTATAAGTCTACTGTAGGCAGTTAATGCACTAAAATTGGGACAATAACCAGGATCTTAAGATTTCAAGCAAACTCTCATCCTTCTGCTGAATGACCCATTTAAGTTAACAATACTGGTTATCTGTCGTAATTTACCCAGCTAACTCTGTGGAGCGGTACACAGCAACAAAATATAGCACAACCAGATGTATCTAGACTTTCAGATAGATTGCAAAGGGATTAAAAATGAATAACCACGCTATGACTTGTAATCACTGAGGTAAGGTAATTCTCTTTGAGATATTCCCAACTATCCTTCCTGTGAAATTTGTGCTTTCATTTCATCAGTTTCTGTAATTGATGCTAAGAAGAACACAGAACAATTTATACTTGCTAATGTATAAGATAAACATAATTGCAAAAAATTATCTACTTTTAGCTTATCTCAGTGACGCTTAACTTTAACACTGGTTTTACAAACACAGCAGTATGTTGATTTTATCATCTATAGTCATAGATGTGATGGAAAATCTCCTGTTATTATTTCTACCTCATATCCAAGAGTGTTCCCATTTCAAAGTTGTGACCCTTATGAAAAATACAACTTCTATGAAAAAAGTGAAATTGTTGTATGACTTAACATAGAAGTACATAAATTAACCAGATAATGGAGCAACAAGAACTCTAGGTTCCTTTCCCATTCTTTAAGCAATTTCCTAAGGCTCTGTTAATGAGCACACACCACCTTTAAGGCTCTTGCATCGCACCACTCTATTCATTCCTCTAAGATACATACCAAAGCTTGCAAGCAAACTTTTCTTCATGGTCCAATATTTTCATTTACCAATGCATTCTTTAATTTATTTATTTAAAGTCCAATGAAGTAAGTCAGTACTTCAAAACTACAACTAGTGTGCCACAAGTATTTGAAATAGACTTACGTATCAGCCACAGTGATTAAGTTACAAGAACCAAGGTTAGAGAATCATGTGGTGCTGAGTACCTTAGAGCAGCAAGTTAAAAATCTTTGTGATGATGTTGGCAGGCTAATGCAATGAACTGTGTGAACCGGCACGCAGAATTTTGTCTTTAATTGGGTCTAGTGCTTCTTTGCACAGGGTTTTTTGTTTGTAACTATACAAAATGGAGACTTGTTAACATGGTATAACTGCCTCTTTCTAATACTTAGTGTTCAGAAGGCCCTGAAATGTCTCATAATATGAATTAAGTTTCATAGTGGAATATGCAAAGCAATAAATGACTTTAGCAGATAAATGAACAGGTAAGTTGAGATCGAAAAAACAAATCTGCTTACTGGCACCACAGTGCAACACTGTGCCTGTTATGCCATAAATTCTGCTAGAAAATAGAAAAATAAGCAGATAAGCAGTTGCATTTTGGATGAAATGCAGCTCCTTTTTTTTCTTTTTCAATGGGAAATTGTTTTTGTTACATGTTAGAAAGGAAAGATTACTTTGGGGATGTAAATTTACTGAAAAACGTAAAAACAAACTAAATTTTATTTTAGAACTATTAGAAGCGGAGGATGTGTTTGACTGTGATTCACCAGTCTTTCATCTTCATGTATCCTTCATTACCTGCATAGTGACTGGCAGCAAATCTTCATTATTATTGTAATTAAATCTCACTATAACATGAATTCCCACCATAGTGAAGCACTGATAGATTACTGCTCACCTGCTCATTACAAACAAGACCTGAATTAATTCATAGTCTTGCAAGGACACACAAAAAAAGTGGCAACTACACACGTGTGTAATTAAACATCTACTGGAGCTGAGTTTGAACCAAAATGTCCTCTCTCCTTGATGACAACCTGTGGATCCACCTTCTCCCATTCTTCTTTTAGTGACCGTTTAAGCATTTTATAAAAACCAAGGCCACCCATTCCACAGCACTCTCCATCAGTGCAGTAAAGGTGCTGTGTTAGAGGAGCAAAGTGTCCTGCTCTAACATTTTATTCCAGCTCCAGTCTCAAGTGCCAGGTTACTGCAACAGAGTTTTGCTTTCCTAGCTTTACTGGGGGCTCTAACTGATTGGTTTGAGATGGTGATTCGTTCAACAAACATCCATCTTCTTCCAACCCTCCTACCTTAGAAAAGCAAAGAAATTATGCTTCTGTGTGTTCTGATTTGAGGCACAGGTTGTTAGGAAAACACAGGGAGCTTTCTCATGTAATCAAGTTGGAATTCGGCACTGCTATGGCATCAAGATCATACTGTGAACAAAGATGGTGAAGGGCCCAGAGGGCAAGGCTTGTGAGGAGCAGCTGGGGGCCCTCGGTTTGTTCAGCCCAGAGCAGAGGAGAAGAGGGGAGGCCTCATGGCAGCCTGCAGCTCCATCATGGGGAGCGGAGGGGCAGGCTCTGAGCTCTGCTCTCTGGGGACAGCAACAGGACCTGAGAGGACAGGATGAAGCTGGGACAGGGGAGGGTCAGGCTGGTGTTAGGGAAAGGTTCTGCACCCAGAGGTGGTCGGGCACAGGGACTGGGCACAGCACCAAGCTGCCAGAGGTCAAGGAGCATTTGGACAGCACTCTCGGACACACAGGCTGATTTTCAGTGATGCTGTGTGGAGCCAGGACCTGGACTCAGTGATCCTCGTGGGTCTCTTCCAACTCTGGTTATTCTATGATTTTGTTATTTGCTTCTAATTTGAATATGAATGTTCTCGAGAAACAAACTGATGAAAGACCACTGAGAGCAACCAAATCAGAGACTTTACCTGTTACATGTTTTCACTTGGTTGGCTGGTTTCTTTTGAGCACAGTTTCCAAGGAACGGGAGACTTAGCACAGTGACTGTGAGAGATGCAAACTCACCCCACAAAAAGTACTAATCAACACATATAAAACATGACCCAAAAGTATACAACTTGTAGCTTTTCTTTTGACCTACAATGCATGCAATTGTACACATGCTTAAGAGCAGTTAGATCAGCAGGTGGCTTCACTATTCAAATCCTACTCAGTAATCCGAGTCCTACCAACGGAGAGACAGAGCTAATTTTTGTCTTTATTAACTGGACAATTTTAAGACAACTATTTGTTTTCAGAACACCTCAGCCAACAAGTCTTTCCAAAGCACTATTATTTTAAGCCACTTTTATTTCCAGCTTATAGTTTAATGCAGAAGTCAACTAGGAATCACTATTCATCCTCTTGCTCCATGCTACCTGATTAATTTGTAAGACTTCCTTGTTTCTTATGGTTATGTTTTTACCTGAACATAAAATACTGTGCCCTGGCTAACAAAAAGATTTTTCAGTTAAAAAAAAAAAAAAAAAAAAGAAGATTGTATGAAATCTCAAATTACTCACTGTAGATATATTGCTAGCAAAGCAGTGACAGAAACAAAATCACACCTCCAGTCTCCAGTGCAAAAGTTTATAATTTGACAACAGTAACAAAGAAAAACAAACAAACAAACAAACAAAAAACCCACAACCACCACAACAACAACAAAAAAACAACACCTCTTCTCAGTAACACAAGAGGACTATTTTAAGTGTTGTATCTCCTCAATGTCACACTTCTCTTGAAAAATTAATTTGACAGTTGCACTTCGGAACTCTGTCCCTAAGGACAGATGGTACAGTTGGTTCACCAAATCTGGAAATTTATTCTGTAATGTTTCTAGCAGTCCACTGGGATTAAGGCATGGCAGGAACTACATGAAATATTTTGTCATCAGATTTGTAATATGGCATTGCTAGAAACATACCAATCAGTTTTTACTTATTCTTCTGGCTCTATCCCTTTGAATCATCTGTCAGAGGTAACAGCACCATTATACTATATACTCTACTTTAAAAAAATAAAAATTTCCTAGAAAACAGAAGGAGTAAGAAAAAGCAGTTATAATAAACAAGAGACAAACTAATACAAAAATAATGATGGTACTACTAATAAGAGGAAATCATAGTGTAAAATATGCAAGCATCATACAGGCCCCATTTTACACAGATTCTTACAATGTAATGTGTAGGGAACACATTACTCATTTAACAGCAATCTAAACTGGGAAAAAGTTAGTCCTTTTTTCTCTGAAGAAGCTCTACTACTACAGTAGTTGTTTGCAAACAGTAAATCCTGATAATAAGCACACCATTGGAACAGTAAGGGTTCTACTTCTTCCAATCCTAGAAAACATTTATATTGTGAGGGGATGTTTAGAAGTGCCATAGGCACTACGGGCTCTCTAAGCAAACTCAACCTTCCTAGGCACCGAGTGAATGCAAACCTCTGCCACTTTCCTGGTGAGAGAAACGGTGCCTCCGCAGCGGGAAACCACTATGCAACAGCACACAAGTTGTCTCTTGGAGGTGCTAATACTTTCTTGCCTTAAACTTAATTTTCAAGACTTACAAAATTCACTGCTTCTAACCCTTTTTTTTTTTTTTTTTTTTTTTTTTAATCTATGTGCATTTGTACTAAAAAAAGAAAAAAAAAAAGGCAAACAACAACAACAACAAAAACGTACAGTAATTAGTTCTGTGTTCTTGATTACACACCAGATTACCACCACCAATTAATCAGGATGAACACTTGTGTAACCTCTCCAGCCATCCCATATTAAGAATGACTCATTAGGACTTTCCGGTAAAGCTACATAAGCAGCAAGAGGAAGAAAAATCTCAGGCAAGAGGAACTCCATGCTACCTACACTATTCCTCCTCAGCAATACTAGAAACAATGCAACAGCATCTGATTTATAAAACAGGAAACTAGAGAAAAATGAGATAAAATTTTGTTTACTTTAAGACTATCAATATTACTTTCTGGCTAAATGCAACTTCCTAAAGGCATATTCAAACACAGGATGATTTTCCTCATTAAAAGCACAATTAATTCATTATTTTTCCTTCAATTTCCTTCAAATAAGGAATCATAAGTCAAACACTGTAAAGAGCCACTTGGCTGCAGCAGTGGCAAAGAACATATTTTAATACTGACATGCAGGTAACAGATGAAGTTGTTTTGCAATCTGTGTTTTGATCAAGTTCAGGGAAGGTTAATATAAACTATTTGTAACTTGTCATGCCAAAGGCTGAGAGTCTAAGGAAAGTCACAGCGTGTATCCACCCTCATCCTAGCTGCAAAGCTCAGTGTGATTACGAGTGCACGGCACTGCTGCTCATTCTCTTATACCACATAAATAATATATGACACCATCAGGCATTGTCCATAGTTGGATAACAGAATCCTATCACACAGGAAAAATTACAATGCTCATGGTTAAAAATTGGACTGTGAAAAATGACAAATGTTAACAGAGGAGCACAAGACCAAAAGGACTGGAAATCTCTTTAATATGAGTAATACTCTAAAGATCATAGGGACTGAATTCCTCATGGTTACATAAATTCCCTGTTTGGTCTTATTACTGCCTTACTGATTGCTCCTGCTTTTCTCTAAGTCAATTTTGAGTTATTAAAGTCTGCAAGCTGCATAACTACTGTTATGGGGCCTACAATACACATGCACATGGTTTATTTCCTATTTGGGGTCACAAACACTGTAAAAAAAAAAAATAACCACACTCTAATACCTTCCTCTAAATAAAGTAAAAATGTTTTTATTACTAATAGGAAAAAGATATATCCCGTTCCTAACACAGAGCAGGAGCAAAAGACAAGCTGAACGGGAAGGGCTCCTGCAGAGCCACGCAGAGGGATGTACATCCCCACGCAGGAGCACCCTGTCCCTGAACAGAGGCTCTGAATTGGCAGAAGGTCTGGCAGAAATCTCCAGTTTTAAAACCTCTTTGATTCCCTGTGCAGACATCCTAGCCATTAGCTAGAAAATTGTAAACTACTCCCATGAAACAATGAGCATGCTTATCAGGAGTTATCTATCATGCCCTACAGCAGCAGCCTGGACCACAGTCAGGATGGCAGAGGAATATATGACCAGATTGCAATCAGAAAATAGACAAGTGAGGATCTCTACCACACCATGCAGAGCCTCACGTCACCACACATTTGAGCTCTAGGGCCAGATTCAGTGCTCTACTGGAATAGATGAGCACCCTGTGCCAGCCTGCCACCACGTGCCCATGCTGGCCCTATACTAGAGGCTATTCCCAGTACCTCTGTCCCCAAAGGAACCCCTGCCCCATGTCCTCTCCTCTGCACTGACTGGACCTTCTGCTGCCACCACAGACACACCACCTCTCTCCCTTCAGAACAAGGGTAGGTATGGGTCTTTTCCATCAGGAACAAACCCAAACTGCACTGTGATGCACTGTGCTCTGTGCTCCTTCTGCATTTATTTTCTCACTGAAGGCCAGCTATGTGCCTTGCTCCTGCCCCTGCCCCTTGAGGCTCTGTCTCCTGAATCTGCCACTCAGGGTATCCTCTTGTGGACCCTTCTCATACCACACAGGTAGCAAATGGCTCTGATTTCTATTTCCTTTTTTTTTTTTTTCCATCCCCAAATTATTTATATTTATATTTATTTATTTATTATTTTTATTTATATGGAAAGTTCCTCTGTAATCTCAAAACAAACCATTATTTCTTTTCTAGATCTGTCTTGTAATCAAGGTTCTAAATTTTTACGATCTCTCTGACGTGTACCCACTAATGGCATCTGTCTAACACAATGAGAGATGAAAAATTACTTTTTCCAAAAGCCCTTCCCCACTCATGAGTGCCACTGACAATGCTACTCTCCTACCTGCCACTCAAGGTCAGAATCTACCCATTATCTTAACGAAGTTATTCAATTATGTCCACTGATCAGTTGCAAAAATCAAGCCATTGCCGGGTATGATAATACACATTAAAAATCCCCTACAGCCCTTTTTTCCCCTTTCCTACATAATCTATAGGCTGCTTGCCTTCGCTTTCAGGCCCTGTGCTGTCCCCAACAACTGCAGAAATTTTTACTCTTGGCTCAAGCACAGTATTCCAGCTTCTCACACACCGCCTTTCACACACCCATTATCATGCCTCCTTTTAACTGCTCATGTGTGCAAAGTTTGCAGGGAAACAAAAACAAAACAGAAAAAAAAAAAAAAAAAAAAAAAAAGATCCTACTAATAATCCCATCCTTCTTAAATTCCCTATTCTCACAATGCCTCCTGGACAGTGTCCTGTTACACCGCTGCTGTTACACTAACACCACCAAGCAGAACTGCACTGCTGCGTTGTCCGCTCAGACTAATGAACACCACATAAACGCACAGTCATACAGCCATGTCAGCCCCAGCGTACAGACAGCAGCTTTTCCATGAACACACTCCTATTTGAGAAAAGCTATCTTCAAATTAAAACAAAACAAAGCTTGATTCTTGCTAAAAAGCATCGACCTGGGAAAAAGTTTCTTCTAGAAAAAAAAAAAATACTGATTTGAGCAACTTCCTCCTTGAACAGTATAGACAAATAAGGCTCACGGAACGATGTGAAAAGCTATTTTTGCCTTTGATTCACTTTGAAAACACCAGTTCAGAGGGCAGCCCAGTAGGAAGCAGAAGCACTGCATCTCAATCTCAAGCATTTTACAGAGACAGAGAGGTACTGCAGAAGCCTTCTTATGTTGCCATCAATGCTAATAATCTGAGACATTTACTGTTCCTAGAATAATTCAGAGCTCAGTAGAGACCAACAAACAGAATTACTCAAAATCATCTGGCAATCCATAGCATCTGCAGATATGCAGTAAGCTGAACCAGAGACTGATTCATAAATGTTAAATATTTTTTGCAGACTTACATTTACACTGAAGTTGCCAGGTAGGAAATTTGTATTTGTAAGATATGCTTTTTCTACTTGCTTCTTAGCTGAAGTGTCAGTAATTAAATTCTCTTGTCTCCCACCACTGACTGTTCTTCACTGACAGTCAACAAAAATGAAACAACCAGACAAGAGGATTTGTCTGACTGGCTCCAGAACTGCACCATTGTAAATGCAAGGAAACAAGATTTAGAGTTTCTAAAGCATCCTCCCCTTTTGGACACAAGCACATCAACCAACTGAAGATGTTAAGTGCTAATGCCTCTGTTACAAGCGCTTTTCATTTGTGGATCCTCCCAAAAAGAATACCATTATCCCCATATTACTGGCAAGACAGCAGAAACACAGGTGATGCTGCAACTCAGCATAAAAATGATTCATTGCAAAAGACCACTGAATAAGCCTGTTTCTTTGCAGCTCTATATTTTCAGGTAGCTGAACTGAAATGTAAGGCACTGTGTGCCACATCAGCACTCAATACACCTGAATGGTTCATAAAATTACAATTTATGAGAGCTTTAAATGAAACGTGATGGTGTCATTTTTGCAAACAATTCCATTAGGTACTTATTTCAATCTTTCAGCAATCCTAAATGACTAAGTGTTTATGTATTTGTCAGGTATTCTTGTACTTCATAAATCTATGAACCAAGATTTAACTACTTAATTGCATATAGCAAAATAATTATAGCTGTTATAAAGTGTATATTTAGCAGAACAAGTTGCTGTCAGAAAAAGCCAGTAGCTTTCTGCAAGCGAAAAAAGTAGGAAAGCAGACATACTGCTACTGTGCTCTGGTGGTTCATCAGCACATCTGCAAGGGTCACAGAGGTATTTTGTACCAAATAGGAGAGGACGCTATCAGCTGAGCCACTACTCCTCTTACCTTTACTCTCACGGTGACAGTAGCAATACCAGGAGGCATAGTGCCCTTGCTATCGAAGGCTTCCACAAGAAAGGTGAAAGTTGCTTCTGTGTCGGAGAATGACTCGTAATCCAAGGACTTCAGAAGTGACAACTCGCCCGTGTACTTGTTCAGTGCAAAATACTGTAGTGCTTCCTGCGTTCGTATTCGATAGGTAACATTAGAACCAAGATCAACATCCTTCGCCTAGACCATGCCATACAGAAAAAAAAATACTTAAGGCAAACAAAATCCATTTTACTAAACAAATCCCTACTATGTTAAAAACATAAAAATGCAAGTAACTGCAAATACATATAATCTCATTATATTATTCTAATAGTATTGGATAAACTTAAAAACTACTGCACAAACCCAAAGGAGAAAGAACACTTGAGGTTATTAAATCCAGAGGTACCTGCCACATGAAAGGGACACAATATTCTGTGCAATAGTCACTGGAATTTTGTTCTGTTCTTGGTCTTTTCCCTGGGCACCTGCTACTTGCCACTGCCAGGGAGAGGATGCTGGGCTAAGCAGACCATTGATTTTACCCCGTAGAGCAGCATGGATGTTTTTATTTCATACCAGTATTTAGACAAAGAATATTAACTTTCATTAGGAATAATATTATGCAATTGCTTTAGCTGTTAATTCCACTTACAATTTACCTGCAGGCAGCTTCAGATAAAAAATATTCTTGATGAAATTATCCCACGACAGATTCTTCTCATTAAAATCTGCTGACTCACATTGTGAGGCTACATAGACTACTTATGGGAAGTGAGTCTCAGCTATCTTTAGAGATCTAGCTCAGGATGAGTGAGATCAATTAACTATCACGTGTCTAAATGGTTTGTCTTTGTTTTTATAGTCAACAGAGAGAAGACACCTCAAGGTGCCAACTTTACTCCAGCTATCTTAGATGACAAACTTAGTGTTAGGTCAATTTCTTCCAGAAGCAACTACTTAACACCGTTGACTATAACGAGGTTGGACATCTAGGTTTGACTTCAATTCAGTTTGAATCAGCTGAGATAGTGCGCTATCAACACAAACATGTAGGAACAATATAATGAGCTTTCAAGAACAAACCAAGTGCACTTCACATGTAAAACAATTATGACACGACAAAAAATATGACAATAGTAGTGTTGCTCAATTTATTTATTTATTAACTAACTGCTCTTATTTCCAAGTGAACCCCCAAAATATTTCATGTACCTCTTTAATGGCCATGAATTTTTCAGTCTGGTAGATATCAGTCCTTCCTTGACTCCAGTCTGCATTCTTTTAGTTCAGTCCCACTGAGAAGTTAACTAAGAACATGCTTAGTACTGCACAACAGTTACAAAACATTGTCTTCACTCTGTAATGCTTTCTTACCTCTATCTGCAGGAAGACAGTGCCAGGTGGTAGATTTTCAGGCACACAGACAGTGTAGGAAGCATTAGTAAAAACAGGGCTGTTGTCATCAATATCCAGCACCTTGATTGCTAAAGTTAGTGTTGAACGGCGGGGGTCCACAGCTCCATCTGTTGCTTCAACGATAAGTTCATAATAGTCTCTTACTTCTCTGTTCAATTTAACTGCTGTGTAAATGCTACCATTTGACGTGATTCGGAAAAGATTGTTGAAATTTGCCAAACTATAATGAACTTGACCATTAACACCTGCATCTGGGTCAGTGGCCTAAGAAACAGAAAAAAGTACCATGTTTTAATGCACATTTTAAATACAAGGGACACACCTACGTGGGAGTTGCAAGGTAAGCTAAGATAATATTCTATGAAGTAGTAACATCTGTGTGGCTAGTCAGCATTTCTTGTTCACAGCAACTTGCCTCTCACTCAAATTTTGTTGAAGAATAAAAAAAATATTCTACAAAATCAAACCTATTAATCTGAAGTGATTGAAGGCACCTTTCTGGATCTCAGATGAACTTCAGGAGAAAATACACATTTAGATGCTCAGTCTTGGACATCATCTGCAGAAAACAATCTAGATGCTTCTAAAGCCAGGCCATTAGGCAGTTATGATGCTCAAGTATCTTCAGAGTTGGGTGGTATCTGAGGAGATTTTTTATTTTACAGTGCAATTTAGGTGTTTTGTAGCTACCAATCATTAAGGAATCCATGCTTATATGGATGCAGTTCGCAGACAGAATGGACACATTAGTTAAAAATCTTAATTTAACTTAAGGTTGTTACATTTAGTGAATTTTTATCATTGCTCTCTGAAGAACTACTTAACTTTCTACAGTTTGTACGTCATGTTCTTCAAAATCAAATGACACCAAATTTCATCCTTATTCTTCTACACACAGAAAATGCCAATAATTGCAACAGATAAATGTTTAGATTTTGTTCAATTGGTATCTTAAGTCTCGTGTAGCGATCTAAGCCTCAGATTTCAGTATCAGCTAAATAGTTCTTGTTATTGTGTTACTGCCCTAATGTGGATGGAAAAGATTCAGCCTCATTATTCCTAAAGGCACTAGAGCATAATTTGAATGCTGACCTGTTGTTTTTCCTCCTTTTAATTAAATTAAAGCATGATGAATAGGGCCATGTAAATTAAACAAAGGCCATTCAGTTAGAAAGGCGTTTTCATTTGTTTGACATCATAAATATGGCTACAGACATCTGAGAAGATGAGAAAAGATTTTCATGTTTTGTTATATGAAAAATGCTCAGGAAATTTCCACGAACGTTTAATTCTGGTGAAGGTGTTAATTTTAAAATATTGTAACAAAGCCATTTATCTTCCTAGAAATCAATTAGAAGTTAATTAAAACTTTTAATAAGAAAAATTTCACTGTGTTTTCCTCCTGCACTACATCAATGCGCTAAGCAGTAATGGCTATAACTTCATAATGACCCGTCAATGGAGAACACATCCTTTGAATTGACATCTTTCAACGTATGGTTGATTTACGTAAGCTTAGAATCAAATCTATTTCCTGATAGATGACAAACAGGAAAACCATCAGAAAGTGAATGAAGGAAGAAAGTTTCAAGAATACAGTAACAAACTGTTAGCCTACTGAAAGACAAGCAAAGTATAGGAAATGAAGAAGTCAGCTTCTGGGTAAGACACAAACCCTAAGCTTCAAAACCTTACCTCCAATACATGCATGAGGTCAGTCCTCATATTTAGGCTCTAAATTAAGCCAAAATCCTTAAGTAGCAATTAAATTGATGCTAACTGACCAAGACCAAACAGAGTTTAAAATAAAAACTGAATATACGCACTAAACAAAGTTAATCCTTAATACTACTATCACTGAAAATCATGAAATTAGACCAGGCAAATTTTTACTTTTATTACTAACATTAACACACTCAAGTACAGTTTAAAATAGAGAAACATGTAAAAAGACTTCCATAATAACAGCACACTTTGCAACTTGGCTCCAAAAACATGACTACTTACATTTAAACTCATTTGTGTACATCCTTGGGCATTAACATATTTTTCACATTCTGCAGGACTGATGTGCTTCCCTATATATTATCAAATCCAGTTAAGTTAGCTGTTGGATGACTTTTTCTAAAACAATGCCATCTGAAGGGTATAAGAAAGGAGCTCCTCCTTCCATGCGAAAATCATCTCCTGGAGCCTCTCAGATCCTGTGGGCATGAGCTCCATGAAGTCTTTGAAGGAATTGCAGGTGGCACTGTGCTGCCTGTTCCTGCTTGCAGTTGCAGCTTTATATCGAGACGGATGACTTGAATCATCCATGTTTCATAACCATGCTCGACACTACCACGGAGAAGCTCTGTTAGTAATATCCCAATAGATTTAATATAATTTGCTCTTTCTCCACATATAGTTACCAGAAGGGGAGGAAAGGGAGCCAGAAAAAAATTAAAGAGGGAAATATAAGAAATAACAGATCCCATGACAGGACGACAATGTCACCACATCACAGGTGCTGGAGGTGGTGAGAGTTTCTTCCACCGCCACTAACGGCTGAGAGGATGAGGGCAAGCTTCCATACAGAGACACTGCAGGTATGAATCCAGGCTTCATGGGCAAAACTGGCTATGTCAGTCTTTCTGGAAAGAGCAGGATTTTACAGAGTACCCATGTAAAGCACCGAGCTCAACAAGCTGAGCCACAACACACTACAGACTCAGATAAGGAATCTCTCCTGATGTTTTGACTCTGCCATCTGCTCCCAACTTTGCTAACCAGTGCTTTCTGCAGCTGTTCCCCAAATCTATTTGCTAGGAAGTATGAACAGATCTCAGCTCTGGGATCTCCAGTGGCTCCACAACGAGCTCCCTTGTCTCTTTGCAGCTCTAACAATGCAATACAAATCACAGGTATCATTTTATCATTTTTCTCTGGACTACACCAACAACATTAATCTTTTTTTTTTTTTTTTTTAAATTAGGTAAGGTCCTGTAGGAGTAATAAAAAACAAGGCAAACACTAAACATAAAACTGGTCAGATTTCTTTCTATTCCCCATCACACAGTACCTTTCTCACCCTAGCCTCCAAACCCCAACATACCTAATCTCATAGTGTAAAAAATATTCTTACGAAATGAGAGCAGGGTATGTATAGAACACATCCTTCTCCCCCGAAGTCTGTCCAAGGAATACCACTCCTCACCACAGCAGAATGTCAAGAGCAGACAACCAAATAAAGAACCTATTCATTCCTGCCTTGTTATACCCAGAGCTGGGTGACAAGCAAGAGAGAGCCTGAAGTACTCTCAGCTGCCACATGAACACTCTGGTAGCACTCGAGTTCCCACCCCAAAATCTACTGACACAGTCTGCTGTTTGATCCCTTGCAACCACATGCAAGACAGGCCTGGTAAATTTAGACAGGAAACGAAGCTTATTTTGCTATTCTGGGTAAAAGAAATATTGGGAATCATCCCTTTATATGCTCACAGGTTTTCCCCCAGTCTTATTCCAAGTGGTTCAACTAGCTGGTGGGCAAACGTTCCATGCTAGTGTTACCCAACAGAAGAGTTTAGGAATTCACTTAAGTCGCTGTGGCCTGACCAGAAGGGATTTTGTTGGGATAGAGGAGTCTCCTTCACAAAGGTCCAAGGCAATTTGTTTTTGTGAGAGCACCTGCAGAAGTATAAAATACTTAGAAAAAAAGAAAATAAACAGAGCTTACTGGCTCCTCTTGCCAATGCCTGTGACAAGAGATGCAAGAAGATGAGACCAATTTCAATTTCTTTATCTCTTTATGTTCATTTAGAGACAAGGAAAGCATGCTCTTTGGAAGAGTCTCTAGTAACTACTGCTGCTGTTATCAGATCCACAGGACTAGTACTCCATTTCCATCTTTCACAGGACTACCTTACAAAGTACTGCATAGTAAAACAATCCTATAAACCCAGGAGTATAAAAGAATCATTATTTTATTTCCCAGAAAATATATCCCATGTTTACCGGAGACAGCATGATCTACAAGATGATAACCTTTATCTGCTGTGATAAATCTGAATTGGCATTACCAACCATGCTTCAATACTACTGAGACAACCTCACGAGTATGAACCAACAGTGTTCCAGGGTAACAAATCATCTTCCTCCATTGCAGCTTGAAAATACAACACAAAATACAAGCTGTTGAAAAACAACTTGAAAAATACAATTCTGGGAGATCTGAATTACCAGAATATCTCTTAAAGGATCGTTAACTCTGAAATATAATGACAAATGCTTAAATGGTGATATTAATTATATCATTATCATTCTTTAAAAAAAAAAAAACTCCTAATAATATCCACAACTCTTGCTCACAACAGGTAGCAATGGAATTTAAGCAGGTTAATTGAGGATTTACACTTGAACTGCTGGAGCTGGAAAACAGCAAAATAAAGCAGAGTTGTTATTCATATTTGTCTATATAGTTGAGGCAAATATGACAGGCACCCCCTCATTCATGCTGAAAGCTGAAATACTTCTTTGGGACCACTCTTCTGCCAATCCCACCTCCCCCAAATTAAATTTCCCTGCAGGTCTTCTTCAGGGACACAAGTTCCCCATCATCCCTACCCATCCCAACAAAACCTCTGGCTGGCAGCAAGTATTCCAGTAAATACCGCAGCTCCAGGGAGGGATAGAAATTGTGCTGGAGGATACAAAGGGTGCTGTCAGTGGGAGTTGGGCTATTGTTTTCATGGAAGATAATAGGATTTTATTATTATTATGGGTTTAAAAGATTCCCAAACCCTTCGATTGTGTCAAATAGCAAATCAAGTGTTGGTGGGAGTGCTAAATTGGATTTTGTAAATGTTTTTCAGATAGATTACTGTTTGTGTTCATAGGACAAAATTAACATCTCACAGATGCAGTAAGAGGCCACAACAATTCGAAACATTTCTGGCCTGGTATTAATTTAAAAATATCTTAAGTAGGGAAAATTAGTCATTCCAGAAAGCTTGGAATTTTTCTTCCTTGTAATTCAGAAGACTTTTCCTCTTTCATTTCTTTTTGCCTGCTTTTACACATTCTTTCATTTTCCTATTTCATTTATTAAGTGCTCTAAGGAAATGAAAAGATTAGAAAGTACCCACAGTTTTGAGAGATTTCTGTCAGTTTAACTCAAGATAACATCAAAAGAACAATGAAACATAGAAATACTTTTGTCTTCCCAGTGTTGTTAGTATTTTCTCACATATTCCTCTCATGCTTCAGGCAATTAGATTAATAAATCAGGCTCCTAAACATACATGCTATCACTGTATGCCCATTACAGATAGCTGTCATGCTCCCTGGCAGACCAAAAACCTACAAGAGTTTATTTCTGTGCAGCTTTCTACAAAGTTGATATTTAAATTGCTCTATTCCTATAAATCAGATTTATTTATTTTTTAAACAGATTTGCAGGATTGGAAGACTGCTGGTTTTGTACAAGTTTTAGATAAGAAATGATGTAATGCCTTCACTCTGTGTTCATGCTCAATCAAACGTATACATACTTACTTGATTTTGCTATGTAACTTCTGATACGCCACAAAACTTAATATTAGACCACAAAACAACACAGATGCTTAGTTACAATGTGTGACAAATCTTAAATGTTCTGAATTATTGCCCTGCACAAACTGACTTGATGAAGAAAGGTGATATAAAGAATATACAATAATATGGGATGTTGTAGTATCAGGTGGCAGATTCAGAGGTCTGTCACTGGCAGTGACAGTCCAATTGGATTTAGCTGGTCTAAAAAAAAGTGAGGAGGCAAAATAAAACTCACTGGTACTCCCCTCAAATTTTGCTAATCTTTAAATTTCAAAGCAACACTTCCTTCTTTAAAAGAATGAACTAATGCCCCCCTCAGCCCTTAGAAACTTTAGAAAAACACTAGAGGTTTTGGCATATCCTCCAAGAACCTTTCTATAAAAATTAAAATTATCTTATTGGACTACCAAGTCATCATCCCTACCAACTTATCCTTTTTTCACAACTATATTTAGATTTGCTAGGGTTAAGATATCACATGGTAAATTTTCTAATACAGACATATTTTAGCCATTATACAAGATGGAAGAACCTTTGATAATTACTTTCCTTGTCAATGTTAATTCCAGTGCATCTGGATGGAGTGTTAGTCTGGAAAACAATTAAATGTGACTCTAAATAAAACTGCATAATAAGAACAGTTAAACACCACAATCAAATATAAAGTAAATGAAAATCTGAAAGCCCATGGCTGCAAAAGCATGATTTAATGGGCTGGTGAACCTCCTACAAAAATTAATCACATTGTAACACTGAAACATAGATGGGCTGTCTTTGGCTGACATGCAACCAGCTCCTAAACTTAAGAGACTTGCACTGTCTGTTTTAACTTGAAAGATGAGTAGAATTTTTTCTTTCACGAGGAGTGTGTTATTTGGCAATGATATGATCAAGCAATTCAGGGATTAATCAATGAATAGACACAGTAGCAAAAATAAAAAACAAAAGCTAATTAACAGATTAAATATATTGTTTCAAAACTCCACATTTAGCTGGGCTCCCACGGAGTTCTCTAATGTCTTAATGCAATGTGAAGTTATTTTTGTCATTTCTCCAGACTGCCGGCTCTCTTCATGTCACTGTCTAATTAGAGAACACCAGATCCGAGCTGGGTAACAGCAGCAAACATTTGGATTTGAAACTACTCATCTTACCATTCAGACTCTTGGTTCTGTTCTGTATTCTCTTATTCACTTAAGATTACTTAAAGGAAATTCATTTTCTTCTATCAATTAGAAATATCAAGGCCATGAACTCTGAATATTACAGAAAAAGCACACCTGACATGTATCTCAAGAAAACTTCAACTTCTCCTTCTACCAGGCAGTCTTCAGAAAGAAAACACTAAATTAGTCACAGAAAAAATATCTAGAAAGAAAAACCACAGCCAAAAGTTAGGAGGCCCAGAATAAACTATTCTAATTTGTAAGCTCAGGAAAACCATAGTTTCTTACCCCAGTGACAGAAATCTGGACAATCAAATCCAAACAGACAGAATTGGCCATCAAAATACTAAATGGGTCATGTAGTAGGGATGGGAAAACACTGACTCAGATGATCTACTATAGCATCAGGCTGAATGGAGATAGGTGAACGGCTTAAAACAACAGACTGGTGTAATGAAGACAAAAATGGGAATTCCTTTTGATACAGAAACACTCAGGCTCTCAGCAATAAACTGCACATGAAGACGGTTTAAACGATTCTCTAGTGACAAGCATCAAGATTTCCACTGCATTAAACCACAACTGTTAACACTCTGATGACAAAGATGGAAATTGGTGTACAAATACAACATCAGAAACAGGAATCATAGAATTATCATAGAATTGCTTGGGTTGGAAGGGACCTCAAAGACCATCTGGTTCCAACCCCCCTGCCATGGGCAGGGATGCCACCCACTAGATCAGATTTACCAGGGCCCCATCCAGCCTGGCCTTGAACACCTCCAGGGTTGGGGCATGTGCTGCTTCTCAGGGCAACCTGTGCCAGTGCCTCACTACCCTCTCTGAGTGAAGACAGTGAAAGAGTGCAACTTTTGAAAGCCACTTAGTTTAAAAAGTCACCCCAGTTTCCATATATTATAGGCAGAAAAGAGCCATTTGAGCATGGCTGCAGCCACACACAGTGAAATAACTTACAGGTATTATACAGTCCCCTGGGGGTGTGAGCAGAAAGCAGCTAATCCTGGCCTAGCACTGCTGGTCTGAGATGGAAAAAATTGCACGGATCTATGACTCCATCTATTTCTTCTCATGATACAGGTTTGGACTTGAAACCATGACACCCAACTTGCTTTAGAAGGTGGAAGGAATTTTTTAACAGGTGAAAATACAAATAGAAGCACGTGACAAAGACAAGTGCTTTAGCAAAGGCTGCCTCATCGTTTCTTCTCATCATCTAAGCAAAGATGCAGCGTTTATAAATAATCATGACAATTATAAAGTTGGGGAGACTGTAAAAGGGCAAAGAAAGATAAAGCTACATTAAAATATACAATGAATACTATTCATACAAGTTTCTCCTCTTCACATTCTTTTACTTTTCCCCCCTTCCATGTTAGAAAGAACCTCTTCCCCAAGACATATCATCCCGAGGAAAGGCAAGCAGCACACATAACATTTAGTTTAAACCAGAAACAAATTCCAGCACCTCTTCTGTACACAACTACAAGCACCATTCAGCCAAGCTGACTTCAGCATGCCCTATCATGCATGCGCAAAAAATCCCAGACAGACTCTCTAGATGCTGTGATTCCGAGAAGCTGCAATCCTTTCAGCCTGATCAAGTATTGATCAACTATATGATCAAGGATGACAAACCTGATGTGGGTTGGGCAAGAGGAAGAATAAAAGCACTTGAGCACATACATGCATGACTTACTGGAAATACCCTTCCCTCTACGTATCTTATCCGAAACATCTCACATGGAACGGAAAGCCTGTACCTCACCAGTGTCACTCGGACAATTCAAATGAGATGGTGTTGAAGGTCTTATTAAAGATCTCTCTAATCAAACACAGAAACACCTTTTTTAATAAGCATGCAATAAAATGAAGGACCCAGCAAAGCGACCTTGTGGTGATCCTACTATTTGTAAAAAGCTACACAGCCATTACAGAAATAAGCACAAAGAGAACCTCAAAAATAACAGTGTACAAGCTCTTTTGCACTGGAAAGTAGCAGCTCATACCTACGCATGCAGACACTGCATAGTCGTACCTCTAAACGGTTATACAGATATGCTAGTCATATGGACGCACACATTGCAACCAAATACAAGTCTCCATTTCTGCTGGTTGTGGTTCATCTGCCATGCTATAACTCTCAAATCTTAAATTCTGATGCATTTCTGATGGTCTCATTTTAAGATCTTACCTGTTTATATTCCTTTTTATATGTACCAGATGAATTTAAAAGATGTTGTACGGTAAAGTATAACACAGTTAGCAGTGGTCGTGGATTCACTCTGGATATTTGAGATTTACTTCAGAGGCCTTGATTCTACTCCTCTCTTCCCCAAAGGCTTAATGTTTTTAGCTTCATAGATGGTCCTCTCCTGCCAATGATTCTCCTTTTTCATTTTTTTTCTGGTCTTGTACTTTTTCTCCTTTTCTCCACCTCTAATTTTTCTGCACTTTTCTAAAAGTACAGGAGCCATGAGATTTTAATTTCAGAAGCTGGTACTTATAATACAGGTGTGGTGTTATCTACAGTGCAGTTTATATATACGACAATGTAGAAAGTCATACCCTGTTCTATGAGCTTTTGTGCAGAAAACAATGATAATGGTCATTTATGTAAAATGAGATCTGTTTCTGTGCTTTCTACAACAAAATCTTGTAGTGTAATACTTCATCGGCATTTGAAGCAGTTTTCCTATATCCAGAGACACAGGACAATTTAGATGTAAGGGATCTCCAGAGGTCATTTAGTCCAACAAAATAAACCTTACTGACATCTGTGAAATTTAAACTGGGCTTTAAATCACGAGACTTGCAGGTTTTACCACCTTGTGAATTTAAGTAAAAATAGAAATTTGTAAGAATTCACTAATATTCACAGACAGAAAACTCTGTTAGGAAATTGGCATCATAATTACATTCTGTTAGCATTCAAAAATGATAGCTGCTTCTTTAAACAACACATTAAAAACAGTTCCATACCACTGAAAGAAAAAGCATCTAGAAATCTGTAGACTGGTGCCATGCAGGCTGCCCCAGTCTCACTTATTTCCTTAGAGTTGCCCTGTTTTGAAGTGGACAGAGGTTACTCAATACTAGATGCAGGTAGTAGTTCACACTTATTAAACAGGAAAAGAAAATATTTTAACTTTGCAGTGGAGTTAAGGAAAGTTCTCCAAAGCTCATCTTTCCAGTAAGTAAAATTGCTCCATCCTAAAGAGCAATTTGCTTATTTTTTGAGAGTTTGTTTTCCCATTTAAAAATAAGAAGCAGATGATAAGAGATATCTCACGCGTTCTGTGCAAACAGCTTTTGTAACTGGAGCCTATTTATACTGCCTTCATATTAGGGAAAATCTAAGGTCTAGTGATACGTGAGCATCTGATGAAGGGTTGGACTGTTCACTGCCATGTGATTGTTTACCCATGTTTTCCTTCTCATCTCCTTTCATGTTCCTGTATCTCCTGGGTCACAGAGGGCATTTCAAACAGTGATCACTTACACAAATTTCTTCCTATAATTAATAATCAATAGGAAGGGGAAGTTAAAGAAACTGGGCAAACTTTAAAAAACAGATAAATGGAAACTTAGTCAAGGGTGGTTTGGGGACTGTTTTCTCTCCTGGGCCCCACCAGGCCTTATAGGCCCCAACAGCTTCTTATTTAACCACAGACTGCATTTTAAAGTTCTGTAACAAACTACAGAACTGTCTTTCACTTAACAAGAATGCAAATGTGTTTGCACATTTTGCAGCCAATACACTGATTCTCACCTATATTTCATCCCACTTTTCCACCTCCCATGTACCTGATGTGGTACTGACAAACAGTACACTGCATAATGCCAATCATTCAGATGCTGAATTCTCCTGCAGGACCTCAGGCTATTTACGACTGCAACAGATGATAAGGTGCCTGAATTTTTAAGCTTCTGGTGTGAAGCTTTTGGTTTCCTGTTGGTCTTCTGTAGAGAACTTCATTCAGCAATTCTTCTCCTGTCTTGTTGGGAGATCCCAATGATCAGACATGAAAGAATTGTAGGGAGTCTAATAAACCTCTGACTGCTCTCATTTAGACAACATTCTATAAAATAAAAGGGTTTTGAAATACATTCACTACACTGTCAGCCTTATCCTTTCTAGCTTTTGTTCTTTTAATCTTCAGTGTGCTCCTCAAATCCCCACAGGCAGCACTCCTGTGCCAGCGCCTCCACGGACTTCAGCTGGCATACAAAGAGCCACGGGAGCGGCAGATCACGAGAGCACTTCAGTGTTAATACTGCCTCCAGCACCTAACGAGCCTTCCCCTCTACCACCAGAAATCTTTTCATTGCCTTTGTTCCGTCTCCCCCGGGAAACAAATTCCCAAGTACTACCTAAGCCCTTATGGGAACCCCTTTTCAAGTCCAGCTTTCCCACTTAAAACAAATTAGAGCACAGAATGCACAGAATTCTATCATCTACAGCAGGAATCATATATGGGAGCATTCGACTTAATTGTGTCCTAAGTCACTTACATACTTACCTGTATCATGGGAGAGAGGACAAAAGGATATAAAAAAAGGGTATAAACATTACTCTTTTTTTTTTAAAAGAACAGCTGAGCAGATAAGAGTGAAAATTTTGCAGCCTTGGGAGAGGATAAAGAGAAAGTCTAATACAGAAAATCCAGAACTGGAAAAAGCAATTACAACAGCTTCTCACATATTATACAGACTATTTCTAACATTTTAATAATAGATGCTGATAAATTTGTTACACTTTTACCTTTCTTGTAATTGACATCGTAGAATATATCCCCAAATTTACCTACATTATGGTCATGTCAACTGGCAATTAAAAAAAAAGTAACAGTAGCTGCTGCTAATAATCAGTTTAAAAAAAAAAAAAAAAGACTTCTGGGAACCTTCTAAGAAGAAAATACTGGATATTACTAGAAAATATGTTCTGGATTGCACTGCTCCCTGATCCCCTGCAGCTTCTGCACTGCCCAACACTGCAGTCCACTAATCTGGTCCTTATCTTGCTAATACAATTATGAAGATACTACACTACTTGGTAAAGCCAAGGTAAGCAACTTGCACTGGTCTCCCTGCATCCACAGAGCCAAGTGATACCATCCCAAAGTTACCAGTTTGTCAGGTATGATTTGCCCATCCATAATCCATCCTGGCTGTTCCCATTCACCTTCTTATTGTCTATTTGCTTGGAAATGGCTTCCAGCAGGCTCTGCTATCTTCCTAGAAACCAGGGCTCACCAGCTTGGAGCTACCTGAATCCTCCTTCCTGTCATCCCCAAAGATGAGTGTGATGGCCAGGAGCTGGCAGGGCTCATTGAGAGGGCTTTAAACTAGGTAGGAAGGGGGATGGGGCTGAGGCTAGGATTGTTGGGGATGTGCCAGGGGGAACGATGGCAAGACCGGAGGATAAGGCAATGGCCCAGCTGAAGTGCATCTACACCAATGCACGCAGCATGGGTAACAAACAGGAGGAGCTGGAAGCCATCGTGCAGCAGGCAGGCTATGACTTGGTTGCCATCACGGAGACGTGGTGGGACCAGTCTCATGACTGGAGTGCTGCAATGCCTGGCTATAAGCTCTATAGAAGGGACAGGCAGCACAGCAGGGGTGGTGGTGTGGCTCTCTATATTAGAGAGTCTTTCGAGGTTTAGAACTCGAGGCTGGGAATGACAAGGTCGAGTCCCTTTGGGTTAGGATTGGCAGGGACAAAAGGCTAGTGTCCTGGTCGGGGTCTGCTATAGACCGCCGAACCAGGATGAGGAGACGGATGAGGAATTCTACACGCAGCTGACAGAAGTTGCAAAATTGTCAGCTCTTGTACTCGTGGGGGACTTCAACTTCCCTAACATATCCAGGAAGCACAACACAGCCCTGAGAAAGCAGTCTAGGAGGTTTCTGGAGAGCGTGGAAGATAGCTTCCTGACGCAGCTGGTTAGTGAACCTACCAGGGGTGGCGCCCCGCTAGACCTTCTCTTCACAAACAGAGAAGGGCTGGTGGAGGATGTGATTGACGGGAGCTGTCTTGGGCAGAATGACCACGAAATGGTGGAGTTCACTATTCTTGGCGAGGCCAGGAAGGGGACCAGTAAAACCACTGTATTGGACTTTTGGAGGGCTGACTTTGAGCTGCTCAGGACACTAGTTGGTGGAGTCCCTTGGGAGGCGGTTCTGAAGGGCAGAGGGGTCCAGGAAGGCTGGGTGCTCTTCAAGAGGGAAATCTTAATGGCGCAGGAACGGTCTGTCCCCACGTGCCCAAAGACGAGCTGGCGGGGAAGAAGACCAGCCTGGCTCAACAGAGAATTGTGGCTTGATCTTAGGAGAAAAAAGAGGGTTTATAATCTTTGGAAAAGTGGGCAGGCCACTAGGGAGGACTTTAAGGATGTAGCTAGGCTGTGCAGGGACAAAATTAGGAAGGCCAAAGCTCATCTGGAGCTCAATCTGGCTACTGCCGTTAAAGATAACAAAAAACGTTTTTATAAATACATCAACACAAAAAGGAGGACTAAGGAGAATCTCCATCCTTTACTGGATGCGGGGTAAACTTAGTTACAAGAGATGAGGAAAAGGCGGAGGTGCTCAATGCCTTCTTTGCCTCAGTCTTTAGCGGCAATACCGGTTGTTCTCTGGATACTCAGTACCCTGAGCTGGTGGAAGGGGATGGGGAGCAAGATGTGGCCCTCACTATCCACGAAGAACTGGTTGGTGACCTGCTACGGCACTTGGATGTGCACAAGTCAATGGGGCCGGATGGGATCCACCCAAGGGTACTGAGAGAACTGGCAGAGGAGCTGGCCAAGCCACTGTCCATCATTTATCAGCAGTCCTGGCGATCAGGGGAGGTCCCAGTTGACTGGCGGCTAGCAAATGTGACGCCCATCTACAAGAAGGGCCAGAGGGCAGACCCGGGAAATTACAGGCCTGTCAGTTTGACCTCAGTGCCAGGGAAGCTCATGGAGCAGATCCTCCTGGGAGTCATCACGCAGCACTTGCAGGGGAAGCAGGCGATCAGGCCCAGTCAGCATGGGTTTATGAAAGGCAGGTCCTGCTTGACGAACCTGATCTCCTTCTATGACAAAATGACGCACTGGGTGGACGAGGGAAAGGCTGTGGATGTGGTCTACCTTGACTTCAGCAAGGCTTTTGACACCGTCTCCCACAGCATTCTCCTCAAGAAACTGGCTGCTCTTGGCTTGGACTGGCGCACGCTTCGTTGGGTTAGAAACTGGCTGGATAGCCGGGCCCAAAGAGTTGTGGTGAATGGAGTCAAGTCCAGCTGGAGGCCAGTCACTAGTGGTGTCCCCCAGGGCTCAGTGCTGGGGCCGGTCCTCTTTAATATCTTCATCAATGATCTGGACGAGGGCATCGAGTGCACCCTCAGTAAGTTTGCAGATGACACCAAGCTATGCGCATGTGTCGATCTGCTCGAGGGTAGGAAAGCTCTGCAGGAGGATCTGGATAGGCTGCACCGATGGGCTGAGGTCAACTGCATGAAGTTCAATAAGGCCAAGTGCCGGGTCCTGCACCTGGGGTGCAACAACCCCAAGCAGAGCTACAGGCTGGGAGAGGAATGGTTGGAGAGCTGCCAGGCAGAGAAGGACCTGGGAGTGATGGTGGATAGTCGGCTGAATATGAGCCAGCAATGTGCTCAGGTGGCCAAGAAGGCCAACAGCATCCTGGCTTGTATCAGAAACAGTGTGACCAGCAGGGCTAGGGAGGTGATTGTCCCCCTGTACTCATCTCTGGTGAGGCCGTACCTCGAGTACTATGTTCAGTTTTGGGCCCCTCGCTACAAGAAGGACATGGAGGTGCTTGAGCGGGTCCAGAGAAGGGCGACGAAGCTGGTGAGGGGCCTGGAGAACAAGTCCTACGAGGAGTGGCTGAGGGAGCTGGGCTTGTTCAGCCTGGAGAAGAGGAGGCTCAGGGGCGACCTTATCGCTCTCTATGGGTACCTCAAGGGAGGCTGTAGCGAGGTGGGGGTTGGCCTGTTCTCCCGCGTGCCTGGTGACAGGACGAGGGGGAATGGGCTTAAGTTGAGCCAGGGGAGTTTTAGGTTAGATGTTAGGAAGAACTTCTTTACTGAAAGGGTTGTGAGGCACTGGAACAGGCTGCCCAGGGAAGTGGTGGAGTCACCATCCCTGGAAGTCTTCAAAAGACGTTTAGATGTAGAGCTTAGGGATATGGTTTAGTGGGGACTGCTAGCGTTAGGTCAGAGGTTGGACTCGATGATCTTGAGGTCTCTTCCAACCTAGAAATTCTGTGATTCTGTGTGATTCTATGTTTGCTTTTTTCCCAGTTGTAAGGAACCACGCTCCTGGGCACCTTTTAAAGATGACAAATAAGCACCCTTGCAGCAATACCAGTTGACATGAGCACCTTTGGATGCATTTCATCTGCTCCCATTATGCCTGACTTATTTTCCTATGCAGCCCATAACTTCATCATCATCTAGGATGAAGGTTAATCCTTTCCTCCTCCAGACTGACACTGGGCTCAGGCAGCCGGGAGTCCCCATAGTTTACCAGTAAAAAGCCTGAGGCACCAACGTTGTGGAGCACCTTTTCCGTAACCCTCACCACTAGGTCCTCTGCCTCAATGAGCAGTGGGGCCCACACCTTTGATCTTAAGACAAAAATACCTTGCTGTGGTTTTCCTTGTGTAAAATGTACACATTCAAAAGGGTAAGAGACGCCACAAAACCTGTTTATTTTTTATTTAATCTGTATCAGTGCTTACTATGCTGGATTTCAGCTGTTTGAAATGAATATGGTAGAAGAGATTCTGACAAGAAGGCTTGTCAGTCAGCAGCTTAATTCTTAGCATTGAAAACACAAGAGATAGTAAGTACTACCTTCTTTTACCAAGACATTTTCATTTAAAATAGGCCTTTATATTTTAACCATATTACAGCTTCTGTACAAAACACATTCCCATAGAAACCTCTCCCACACCTACTGTGGTTCTAATGTCCTATGAAGGACAACAACGGTAACAAAAGCTGTTTTGTTGTTTAAAGAAGACTCTCCCTAAACAACACAATTACATCTGAAGGCTAATCATCCTCACTTCAGTAATTTCACTGAATTTCACTGAGTCCAGAAAATAATTCCAAATGCCCAAACCGCTCTGTTCTATACTTTTTGCATGAATATGAAACATTACAATCTACACCTATCCATATCTGCAGCACAAAGAGAAATCTTTTTCCATCCAGATGCTGACAATTAGGACTGGTGATAAACATGAGAATAAATGATATAGCGAGTTTCTTTCATTCCACAAGAAGGAATAAGCTATCAAAAGGTTTCATTAAATATTTTCATTTCAACACAACTTAGAAATTATGCTATTTTAGAGAGAGGTTCTGTTGCAATGGCATATTTTCTTTTATAATTCCATCTAAACTAAAATAAAGCTGATACAGTATTTTTAAAAATTACTGCACCTTGAGGGCACCCAGAAAAACACAACATGGATTTTGAAGACATTTGGTACTGATTTAACACATTGAGTCCATATGTTTTAGGATAAATGATAAATGACTACATAGGATTAACAATGACAAACATAGATTTATGGAAACAGATTTAAGCACAGGGATCTTAATTTCTACACATGCAAGAATTCAAAACAGTCTTTGACAGGACTGATATTTCAGTTCAGCATAACAAAAGTAGGAAATCTCTACTGCTCATCAGTGTTGAGGAAAGTTGCTTCTCTTTAAAATTACATGTAAGCTTGGACAGCTTCACAGTAGTACCTACTTTAATGGTACCAGGTCACACAGCAAGCAGAGCCACACAACATGCAGAACCTCCTCCATATAAGTACAAGTGAGACTGTATTGAAGGAGCCTAAAACCGTAACATATAACATGAATGAAATCAAACTTCATGAGTAAGTAACAAAAGTGGAAGGAAAGGTAAACCCATCCCAAAGAAGCACTTTTTCAACTTATAAATACCAGGAAACAAGTGAAGTCAAGTTCACTCAAAAAAGAATACAAAATTATCAAGCAGCATGACACATGAGAAACACTTGTGGATATCTTACTGAATAATGTACATTTGGAAAGAAACATGGTTATTATGGTTATATGCCTTTGCTCCTTTCAATGCTACCTGAAATGTGTTCTCCTATCTGACAGTATTGTTAAGACAGCAGCTAAGGTATTCTTAAGACAGCTCCTGTTTTCTAATGACACAGTTGCTACTAGGAAGAAAGGCAGATGCTTGTGCCAAAATCCCTGAAAAACTTTGCTTCCAAATTCATCTTGTGCTTACAGCTCATATTAATCCAGCCTTTATGCTAACCCCTCACTGAGGGAAATATGAAACACTTGACATTCAACTACAAGTTCAAAACACCAATTCATACTTTCTTTCACCTGCCATTAGGAAAAACTGACTCTGCCAAAAAGATGATGCATGTTTCACGTGACTGAATCTGCAATTGGTAGTCCAGAAGACCTACACATGCTGTAAAAATTTACACAGCTTCAAATTACTTAAATTAACAATACCCAAACGCATAATCTATCTTTACGACACCTAATAAATTATTACGGTCAACGCATTAACTATTTTCCTCTTTAATACTATAGAAATTTTCTACATAGAACAATCTTACATACATGCACATAACTTATTCAGTGTATTATAGAAATATTGTAAAATAAAATCAGTAACAGTATAAAAATGTGGTGACAATATTGTAACACTGTAAATCTGTTATAAGCAAGATTTTACAGTGGTGTGCATCTACGAAACTAGTCTTCTGATTAGCTTTTTTAAATGAAAAAGCCTTTTTGACCTGTTAAGCATGAAGATGAACATTAATTATATATTTCAAAGCCCAGAAAATTACTTTAACTTTTAACATAAATATGTCTGACGATAGAGGGTTTGCGTTTAAACTTCAGACATTTTGATGCAAGGTTGTCTAAGGTACAACTATTTTAGTCTCTTTCCTAATAGTCTGGACAGATTATTGTTAAATAAACAATTTAACTCTGCAGTTAATAACTTACCCTTACTTGACCAACAAAAGCATTGGCTTCCTCTTCCTGTACAGACAGGTTTTTAGGTAGAAACATATCAAAAACTGGTCCATTGTCATTTACATCCGTCACCACTATATTAACAGTAGCAGTTGAGGTCTGCCAAGAAAGATAAAATTATGAATAATTACCTTTGCTTTACAATTTCACAGATGACAACTGATTAGCAACTTTACTGCTATGTAGTAGATCTATCCATTACAGAAACACAAGTAAACAAATAATCATTTTTGGGGGCATGTTTTTGTGAAACAGGAAGCATTATTCCCTTGAAGAGTTTATTTTTTGTCTTATAAGAAAAGGAAGGAAAACAGGCTAGAGACTGACTACTGTATTAGAGATGCATAAAAGACATTAGATGTGTTTTGTCTAAAGTGTTATTTTAAGGGTTTCAGGATCTTTAATTCTGGGGTGGGGAAACTAAAAATATCAAAATTTGCCAGGACTTTGGAAAGAAATTAGTTATTTTACCAATCAACGTATACTATTGTGATGATTAGCTTAGATGAGTAGTCAGCCTCTTAGTTGGCACAGCTGTGCTACCACAGCTCCGTGGTGAGTTCATCTGACCGTAGCTCACAGATCTCTATCATCCTTCATCCACATCTGGCTGACATGCTGTAAAGCATTAGCACATGAGCTATAATACAAAGAGAGGTGCCTAATGCAAACAGTGTAGTTAACTACATTTTAAACTCATACATTTAAACAAAATGCATCTGTGCTCCCTACTGAAATTTCCTATGCAACTTCCAGAAATTGAAGCATGAAACACTTTGTTGGCAGAACTTCACAGCCTGAGTTAGATCCCTTTTCAGCAGTCCTATATAGTATTTTGGTCACTAAACAACAGTATTTTAAATCAATTCAGGAGCTGTTAAAACCTTTGCTAACAGAGATGCTTTCACTCCATGCATTCAGATCTAGCATAGCACCAAGTTATCATTATGAACTGTAGTTTCAGTTTATCACCAATTTTGGCTGTAATAGTAATTAAGGTAAAAACTAACACTACCTACCTCATGCAGTTGGTTATTTTGGAATATAGCTAAGCATCAAAGTCTCTTTCTCCTCTGTTTCTCAGCTTTAACTGTTTTGCACTTAGGCAAAATACCTCAGTTTGAGCTTCATGAATTTAAACTTTGTGGCAACAACAAAACCAAGACTTTGCTTTATGCTCTATAAATACCAAAGAGTTGCAGCTAATGATACACATTTCTGTGACCTGTGACAGAGGCTGCAATGAGAATGAACAGCCCTCATCATCCACCAGGGAAAAGAGAAACATTACTGCACAAAAAACACGGTAAGGAAATTGAAATTATACACCAGGAAAGCCTTTCACTGCAAGAACAGAGAAACGCTGGCACAGGCAGTGCAGGGAGGCTCCGTCCCCAGGAGCAGGACACATCTGTTGCGCCCAGCAGCAGTGATGGCTGATGCCGTGGCGGAGCACTGATGTGCAGGCTAACCTGGTGTTGGAACCCCGCCTTGTTAGTCTGACAGGGCTTCTTCTAGTGCTTTATTCAGTCCACATGCAAACAGAATCGTTGTATTCAACAAACGTAGCCTGGTAGCCAAGTATGTTAAGGGAGACAGATGATGGAAACACAGGCATGAAGCCTCACACTAATGCCATACTACTGCGGATTGCTTTTGATGGTTTCCCAGACTCTTTTGTAATGTTCCCCCAGAGGCAGTAATATTTGTAATGATGTCTATGCTGCAGCCACTGCGACTGTGAAGTGCAGTGTAAAATCAAGCAGAGGGGATTAAATCAGGTTTCCTGTTCTGTACGTAGATGCTTACTGATACTGAGCTACCCTCACAGTAAGCTACATGTGAATGAAATGTATATGGCATTACCGTTCAGGTAACTTTACAGTGCAGACCTAACTGCTGAGAAGTACCCTCCTTGAGGCACAAGGCTAACCCACCTGTTAAAAACCTCACAGGCTCCACAATCTTAAAGAAAACCTTTAACTGCCTTGCCCCCTTAGAAAGCAAAGACAACCACAACAAAAGCCCAAACATAAGCCTAGAAACACTCCTCTCTGAATCTTTTCAATATAGGTGCAGGCAGAGGAAAACACACCTCTGAGAAAAGGAGATGTGATGTTTGCTTGAAAGAACGTATCTGTTGGCTGTCCAAGGAATTGAGTTGCTATCATTTCTTCTATCCACCGAGCTGCATCAAAATATGAATAAAATACAATCTAGAAAAACTTACTCCTAATTGTTTTGGAAGTATTTTGTTCCCCTCTCCAAACTTCTACCCTACATCTGAATATACTGTTCATTTTCAAATCCTCATATTGAGGTTTGTTTCATCCAGAGCCTCACGGTTTCAGAGCAAGAGGGGCAGAACCATTTTTTCATCGTTACCTGCATTCTTTTTGCTGTGGCAGGCAAAAGGCAATACGAGAATGCCTACTGCTCCCCCATCTGAAATAAAGATGCCTGTTCATTTTGGTTTGCCACTGACAATACAAACCGCATTCCATTTTCCTAATCCAATAATCAGAAATGGGTGTTGAATGAACTTGCACTGAAATTAAATATATTTTGAATATGGCATAGTTTCAGATAGCTACTTAGGAGAGAGAGCCCATTCATAAACACGAACTGCTAAGACTGATGCTACCATTTTAACATTCTTTCCAGGAACCCTGACAGCTATAGAGCTCACGGCCATCTCTGGAGTCTATCTTTTCTGAAACATCTTCTGGTGTAGTACCTCCTTCATGCAAGCCAACACGTTCGCTGGTCCCTGCAAGTAACTGTCCATAATATATACAGAATATCATCATTTTTATTAAGGGCCAGGCTCCTAGTATTTGCCACAGAGAAAAAGCATGCAGATTAGCACTTGCGAAGGACAACTCCTGTACTCAAACCTCCTCACTGGTCATGCTTTCATTGCTGTGTTGCCAGGTCAATCTGATAACTTACTCTCTGCAGGAGTGATCCTGTAACAAGTCAATCTCCTTCACCTCCCAAATCCTCAGATTTGGCAAGCAGCCCAGTCACTGGTATTGGAGTCAGCTGTCTATCTTCCACAGCAATACACGTGCTGTTGTTTGCAAAAAGGCCTCTGTACTTCACTGAGGTGCAACCTGTGTGAGCAGGCTTCCTTGCCAATCCTGGCGACTGGCACAGCAAAGAGCAGAGCCCAAACAAACATGGGTGGCATGAATAGTAACCACACACAATGCAGCTCTTCCGAAGAGAGCTTCTCTATAGTTTCTTGCACAGAGGCAAATGCAGAAAACAGACCCGTTCCACAAAAAGCATCATCTAATAACAACTTAATACTTCAATAGTAACTAACAGAAAATATTCCGAAACAACAAAGGATGGATTCAGACTGGCTTCTTATATTGGTTTGCATTCAGTTATTTGTTAATTGTTGCTGAAACTGCCATTCCCATATTCAGTATATATAAGGAAAACATACTTCGCCATTCACGCATCATTGTCAACGCAAAACACACTCCCGAACATTTGCTCTGATGATGTGGAATGTGCACTGAACATAAATCAATCTTCCTAAGCTAACTTCATTCTACAGAATAGAGGGTAATAAAAACTCTTAGATTTAATAAACTGAAAGAACTATGGCATGGAAAACATCGGCTTAATAAAGTACTTCTTATTTTGAAAAAGATTTCTTTTCCATTGAAGAGAATTTTAATGGGCTATATCTGATAATCTGTGGTATGTTTACTCCTGACAATGCTGAATCAACCCACAGCAGCTCTCAGAACAGCTGCCAGAACACGCTTTTGCATCTGATAACTTCTTAATCAAGTGCTGAAAGCAAAATTATTGCTGCGATTTACTTACAGGTCTAACTTCTGCACATAAGTGCATGTCAATGGATGTGTGGAGGATCACATTTATTTCAGATAAACAGAGCAACACATCATGAGGAACTCTTACAAACACTTCTCCCGAAGAACAGCGTTTTTCTAAATCCAAGTAACTCTCTGCTCTGGAAGCATGGTATTATTAATACCATAGTAAGACGATCCTGTCGTCTTACTTTATATCTTGAACAAAAAAAAAGGACTTTTTTTCCCTTCAAGTATTCTTGAAACCCAGTCATACCATTATCAGAAATGTAGAGCTTACTGAAATTCTGGTATAAATCTAGAAGGGGTCATTTGAGTAAGTGCCAAAGGAGACTCGGATTTCCCCTAGGAGAAGGTAGAGAAATAGGAAGGCTAAACTCTGCTTAACATAACCTTGATTTTAAGATCTTTGACATCTTTATCAAGGAACAGGATGAGGTGATGATGCACACTCTCAAGTTTGCAGGTGACACCACACTGAGGGATTGGCAATACAGAAAACAGTCAAATTGCAAGGAGAGGTTCAGACTGGATATAAGACGTATCTTAACCCCACGAGGACAAAAATAACATCTTTTCGGTGTGATAAAGCAAGTGGTTTCTATATGGTATTGCAAAAGCAAAAGCAACTGCTTTGCTTGTTTGTCTTTGCAATGTGGACAGTATTCCCTAAATAAGACCACAAAGGATCTCATTTTTGACGCCTTTGTATTATTTGACAGGGTTTATCTGAGAAATGCAAAACCAACTACCACCCTTCATATGCAGAAGTCAGGCTGAAGTGTTCCTTGAGTTGTTCTATAATATAAAGTTATCCTGCAATGTAGAACATGGCATTTTATTGGAAAAGAGAGAAGATTGCAGGTCAGACTAAACCCACAGGCAAGAAAGAACTGCAAAGATTAAAGAGTACTTGCTTAGTTTAGTTTTACAAGAAAAATGAAAAGTTTGCAGCATTTTGTAAGAAGGGAGAGAAGTAGACAGTAGAAAAGATATGAAATTGTTCCCAATGCTTCTGTTATCCAAGGATTTAGTATTTTTCAAATTGATTACAATTCTTTTACTTATCTTAAGAATCCTACCTTACCTGCTTGCCAATGCTGCCATAGAGGACAGCAGTCCACCTATTATCTATCAAAGATTAACTCAAAAAAACAGTGTCATTGCAAAGCAGAGATATCAACTGGGAAAAGTTGAGATATCAACTGGGAAAACTATTTTATAATATTAGGTTTTCTGTTCATCCTACACTTTCAAGAGTATTTGTAGTAAAAAGACCATTTCAAACATATTCACGTTTTTCTGTTAGTCACAATTTAGCTAACTATCAAACATGGATCAATTCAGTGGCAGGATTGCCAAGAGAATTATTCATAGCAAGCTCTGGGTTAGCAGGAGCAATGCCTCTGTGTTCTCTTCTTTTACTTCATTAACAACAAACTTGGAACTGAGAAAGAATATGGGGAACACTCCAAGAAATTTCTTGCTATTTTATCCTAATTCTGGAAACATGCCTTATCCCTCTGATGGAATAAGCTAACCTTTTACATGAAGCAGTAGTCTGTTGGCTACCTTTATTTCTTTAACATGCGTAGAGCAGCAGTTCTGCCATTAACATCAGGAACTGCAATAATCAAAGATAAAAAAAAAGAAATCAAAAGTTCTGTATCCACATTAGATGGCTCCAAAGTTTTGCTAAAGCTCATTGCAAGCTACAGCTTCAGACTCACATGCTGTTTAGCCATTACTACAAAAGTTGAAAAAATCATAGTGCCTTATTCAGAACTGCAGCATGGAGCAGCACTGACAACATCATGATCATCTGTCCTGTGTATAATGTAAAAAGTTAACACCACCACTGAAATCACACTGACTAAATAATTACTGCTTTAAAGTTACATTCGTTCAGGGCTAGCCCTAACCTCTTCTCAGTCTGTCACTGGAACCAAAAATAACAAAGCATGTACACTGCAGGTCACGTCCTTCTCGACAGCAGCCAAGGTAACCACATCAGCCAATGCAGGAGGAAGCAGGGTACTGAATACATGCTTTGGGGATAAGAGCATGCTGCAGGGAGGGTAAAAGTAAACACGCTGAGAAAGGGTTACTGTACATTGTATGGAGCTCAGTTGCCTGCACCGTTACAGAAGCCTATCATTTCTTACCACCATTTTCAACTGCAGGTGGCCGTGGCTGCCTGAGATTGCTCTCAGTGCCATGTAAACTGTGCTTCGCTTTCTATGCAAGTAGTGTACCTTCTGCCAAGGCAGCCTAGCACAAGCAGAAATGTGGATGCTTTTGTCACAAGTCATCACATCAAAATCTTAAGGCAGTAACGAAGAGCATCAGCAGCTATGAGAGTAATGTATACCTTTGAGTATCAAAGAAGCAAAATTTGTATTGAGTGAAAGACAAGTTCCAATCAGGTACCCATTTACTTTTGCAAAGCCAGCTTTCTTGCCTTGTTAGTGGGGAAAAAGGACAGCTGTACTGCACATCTCAGAGCCTCAACATGTAAGAAAAACATTATTTTTTCCTCATTCAACAGTTCTTATACTTCAAAAGTGCAGCAACATATCTGGAACCTACATCCCAGCTCCCATAACCTACATGTGGCAGACTAAACAGAAGGCAATGCTCGGAATTACCATTGGCAATGAATATTTTTACTTGCAAAGCTTGGGAAAAATTAAAAGAAGATGTAAATATATTTGAAAAAATCAGTTGCAGCTAGAATCTTTTAATTCTCCCTTACGTCACATTGATCATTACACTCTTTGTAATGAAAGCAAATAGGATTCAAATTTCTTATGAAATTAGGAAAAGCTGCAGTGTTTTCAAGAGAACCTTAAAAGAAACAGTAAGACAGGAGCCTCTCAAGAAACAGAGTTGTTTTGCTAAGCTCTTCAGATGCTTAATTGCAACTTCAAGTCTTTAAACAAACTTGAGTGGTTCCCCAAAGTAATGACAGAGAGACCTAATTCACAATTAGTTTTGTAGATCGGCTGAATGGGGTCTCCTCATGCATGTACCAAGTTAATACAGTTAAGGACAAATAACAACCTGCTTTGGCTGTTTTTAAAACTGGCCTTTTCTAAAAAAAATATTTGTGGTTTGGAAAGCAGTTTTGAAGTTAGTACTGGAAATTCATGCATGGCAAAAAGTAGTACAGCTTCATATCAGGCAGCTCCTATTTATTAGTGAAGTGAACTGTGTTTACTTCTGTTTTGTAATAAGCCTAAGTCAAACTAAAGACCATCAGCTGCAATTTATAGCTTTCTTAGGGCCAATAAAATAGTTCTTATATTGCTTAGCAAAGAATTATACATAAGTGTAACATTTACATAGCCTCCACAAATATCTTATGTCCTAAGTACACCAGGCCCCGATAAATGTTACGGATGATAAATCTGAAGGAAATTTTGCTTGTGATTTAGTGTACACTGCCATTTAAATGGAGATTGGAAATTGATGAGAGCATTCTTTGCCTTGGAGAGGAAACATTCTCAGCTCTGATGTCAAGCAAGTTTATTAATTTAGACAAACTCTAAGACAAATGCTATCATCTCTAGATATAAGTAGTCTGCAAATAATAAGATCTGAGGCAAAGCCCAGGGCCTTATTTGATCAAAAAAAAAAAAAAAAAAAGAAACTGTAAATAATGATTCTAATTTACGTATCAGGACTTATCTATATTAAATTCAAGAGAACTGCACTTAAATTATGATATTCAAAATAATAGCCATTCCCCACATTGCAGGAGAAACAGCTGCTCAGATCTTAAGTTACTGGGAGCAATAAGAACCAGAATAAAATATATAAGAAATGTTTAATAACAGGCAAATTGTTATGGCATCCACGTTCAGTGCTCCATGAGAGTGGCAGCCTGAAGAATGACATTGCTAATAGGACTCCAATACTTATTGGTAATGGAGGATGACAATGGAGTGCTGGTGATGAAAAATTGATGAGTAAATAGGACAGGCCAGCCACCGATGATGGAGTCAGAGCTCCAGCCCTCTGTGCCTCACTGTAGAACAGGAAGAGCACTGACCTGCTGTCCAAGCAGCTGAAAAGCATCTCAATATCACAGGAATGAAATGCTTCTGTGTGTATGAGATGAAACAGCAGTGGCTGCTAGCCACTTGTATCACAAGCTATATATGTGCAGGGTAAATGACCCAAATTTAGAGTATACTGTGTGCTGCATCCACAGCACCCAAGATACTTAGAGGTTAATGTACAGATTAGGCTACATTTGTTGTGCAGGCTGGCAGGGACAAAGCTGTGGAAAACCTGGGCTACACCTTAACTAAAAGTGCAGGATTCAGCATCTTGATCATAAAAGCATAAAGCACCTCTATCAATACTTTTAGATCATAAAACCAAACATGACAAATTCTAAACAGTGGAGAAACATGAGGTGTTGTAGCCTTCAGCTGCAATTCTCCCAGCTTCCTTGCACAAGTTATTTATTATAAGCAGACACTTCACTGTTGCTGAAAGTTGGTGCGGAACTGTTTCTCACCTTAAAATAATGAAAGTCATATTTGAAGACAGAATTACAATCAGTACAAAATCTTTGATGGAAAACTGTCAATCTACTTCATGAGGGTTATTTAAGTCACTCCTTCCCTGTCAGCATTTGAAATGAAAACATTTATGGGGAATATAGTCTACACAATGCAAGGAGAGAAGCTGTACAAACAGTAGAAGTTTGGGAGTCTCCTTAAGCTTGGTGAAAGACAGCTGTTATATCATAAAAACAAGCTGATGGTTGGAGAAAAACCTTTTCTCCTAGAAGAGGAAATCTGGCCAGGGAAATTCTTCATTTGTAAACTGAAAATTACAGACCTGAAAAAAAATAAGGCTGCCTGATATGAAGCACGTAACTTGTCAGGAAAATAGTAACAGGCAGTGTTTTTTTTTAGTTACAATATAAATTGTTTATATTAAAACCGTTTCAAGGGGAGTTCTTTAGGGGAGGAGGTACAGAATTATCTGTTTATTGTTCCTTCTCATGTATTTAAGAAGTATTCATTCCCACTGCTCCAAAAGATCAAAATAAATGTGCTACATCAAGGTAATACTAAAGTTCCACAATATGAATGGATTCCATTGATTTTTTTATTTTATTTTTTTTGTAGTCACACTTTACTGATTACAGAAATGTCAGTTTAGTAGAAACCTTTTTAAATACAAGCCTTTGTGTATATAAAATCTCTTCAGTGAGTATTTACTGTAAGAGCTGTGCATCCTTTATTCTTAATAGATAATGGAACTGATAAGAAGCAGATGCAGCTAATTCTTACAGCTGTAACAGAAAATTTACTGTAATTAATTCTCAGTATGCTATTCAAGTAGTAACACTCTGCCTAAATTACCTTCATCTAGTGCTACCTGTTGGTTCCAAGCAATGTAATTATTTCAAGCATCAGGGGAGATGGATGCTCTAAATTATTAGTGATCTTCTCAGATGACTGAAATACCCAAATATAACCTCCATGATGAAACACACGCTGCACTGAAATGAGGTTACTTATGTTTCACTCTGTGACTGAAAGCCCACTTGAAATGTCTGCTCTGATCCAGAAGGAGAAGCAGCGAGGAGGATCATCACTTGGTGTCTGCATCATCCACAGCAACATGTCTCGGGGTCCTGGCAGAGCACAGCTCTGCCCACGATCTAGGGCACAACAGCTTTCATTCAGTTTTCAGTGACAGCCTGTGGCAATGGTTTAGCTACATCACAATCTGAACAAACACTAGTTTTCAACGGCTGGTCCTCCTGAGGGCATTGCTGTGCCCAAGAGACTTTGTGACCATGAACATCTGACCATGAACACCACCACCCTCCCACATGTTGCAGCCAAATCTAAGTCCTGCTGATTTAAGCTCCTGTACTGACTACAGCTCAAACACACGTGTATCTTAGCTGGTGCTTTTGTCTCCTCACAAAACATGGCCCCAGAACACTTTTGTCAACAGCCCTAAAATGATTCCAAATTTTTCGTGAACCATTCATTGCAGAGGAAATGGGCACAGGCTGAGAGTAACAGGCAAAACCTTGGATTCTTGGCTTTCAGAGAAACACCCCCAGAGTGCGGCCACCTTTCCTCTTTGCACAGAGAAGCTTCTGCTAGGCTTCTGAAATGCTTCAGTGACCTGGGGGTTAAGACACTCTGGGAAAAGAGGGTAAGTGAGGATTCATCTTCTGTGGCCTACAGGAAAATCTCAGCCCTGACCAGTATTTCCTGGGTATCACAGCGAGTGTGACACTGGACAGATGTTGATTTGTTGCTAAAAAGGAAGGCTGTGGGTGCCTGGGAGGCTGGGAACACCCCCTGGATGGCTGACAGATTTTAATACCTGATTACCAGCTCCTAACTGGCTTTGTGAACTAGCCACTGAGCTGCCCTGTTTTGCCAGCATCTGGGCAGTTAAAATCAAGCAAGAAGGGGTTTCTGAAGTGCTGGGTAAATATTTTCATAACTGGACATTTGTGTTTGGGGGTTTTAATTCTGCTTAAATCTCACAATGGACAGTAAAACAATACAGCAGAGCTTCCTGTATTGTATATAAATGATCTAATGTATACACACTTGTGCATGCCAAAAATAAATAGCACAGAAGACTTTTTCTTTCTCCAAATACAAGTCATTCATATGTTTTATTTCTAGCTTCTCCCTCTGAAATGTGAAGACATGAATTCTTGCCTTGAAACCCATCCAAACACATCACAGTCTGTGAAAATGATTTTAGCTTGACATTTTTTTCATTCACCTGCCATTCTTCTACCCTTCAACAACTATGCCAGGTAAAAATATTTTCCTGACTACTCAACTAATGCATACTTAATTGTTTGTTGCACTGTATTGTTAACAGTGATGGGTAGTGGGTTGTGTTATTCCAAGGTCAGAGAAAAACCACAATTAACGTTAATGCTCTAGGTTATAAGTCAGAGCAACAATAACTTAGGAAGCACAATCGAGCATTTTAAACACTCGAGAGCATTATAAGGCATGCGAAAGTGATGCAATGGTGGCAGCCAGGCCACACGCGGCTAAATGGAAAGTCATACTGCTTTGTGAAGGCATAAATAGGTCTGCATTAATTCTGATGGAATAAGTAGTCCCCAAAAGTCCAAAGGTGTTAACATGATTGTCAGAACACAACATTAGGCAGCTAAATAAACCTTGAGGCTCAGAATACAGAAACCTCACTACTCAGTGTTGTAATAACGTAGTTAAAGTCTCTTAGACTCTTTATTAATGAGACAGAAGGAAGTGAGGGGAGAAAAAAATCACCAAAAAGTTAAGGTGCGTAGAGCACAGAATTTTCATGTGAATATCTGCATTTAACAGGCTTCACAATGACAATGGGAAGAGCTAGCTTGGCACTGAGAACATGGGGTAGAAAAAGGAGGGCTGACACCATACTGCATACTAGTTCAATACCACATGCGGTTTACACTGCAGACATGAGCTGGCAGGGCACACAGAGCTGGCCTGGCTTGATTAAACTGCAGGGGGAAGAGCTTGAGCCCTGCAAGATCCAGAAACCTGCAGGGTTAAAAAGCCAGAAAGCCAGAGGCTGGTACCACTGTGGTGACAGGTATGGCTGCATGCTGTGACATGGAAAGGCACCTGGAGAACATGTTAGTCCTTGAGAGAGTGGTGCTGGGGCTGCTGTACCCCAAGGACAATTGTGTTCCTTGGTGGGAAGTGTCCTGCTGCCCCCACGTGCTGCCCTACAAACTATCAGACACACCAGAAGCAGGAGAAAAAAAAAAAAAAAAAAAAAAAAAAAGGTCCATCTCCAAGGGAGATCACCATGATTTTTCTGATATAAACTAGTTAAAAAGAAAAGGTCCCCCATGACATTTCACTGACATTGAAATCCATGGCATTAGCAAGAACAGTTTGCCATTTTACCAGCTAGCAAATTTAAATGAATCCCTGGCCTGCGAGGAACCTTTCTAACGGTAGAGTACATCCAAAAGAGCTAGAAATCAAAAAACTGTGCAAAGACACAAGGAAACCTTGCAATTTACTCAAAAACGCTATTGCCTTGCATAGAAAAAAACATGCAGATTTAATTGGCTGAGTTGTCCTGTTTCATCCTATTAATTAAACAAGGTGAGAGATTTTTACTGCCTCGTTTGTGATAATGACTTGGCAAAAAGCAAACGTGGCCAACTCCTTACTCTTCTCTTTTGTATACTGTCACCAGAATATTCGTATGGAGGAGAATTTACATCAGCTTGCCAAGTGAGCCATACTGCAGGACAGTTTTTAGAACAGATGTGCACCACCAACAGCAGAAAGAGTATCATAACAAAAGGAAATGGGTACAGCTAGGTGAGAGAAAGTCTTGAAGACCCCAAACCAGAAAAGGGAACACACACAAGCTAGACAGTGTGACCACGTTACACCGTGAGAACAATTAACAGACATGTGCAGATATAAAACCAGTTAAAAAATTATATGAGGGAGGAAATTGGATAGAGAGATCTTTTTCAGTGTTATTATTGTAACAACAACATAAATATCCATCAGGAATATTCAGTACCAAAGAGCCAAGTGACCTGCTTGTGTTTTGCTCATCCTTCTGCTTGTCAGGTGATTGTTGTACTAGTTCAGAACTGCTACGCTTACTGAGAAATTATGAGCTTTATCCTAGTGCTGAGAAACCATTAATACCTTTCTTTGGGTTCTAATTATTTGATTTTCTTGTGGGATTTCTCTTGGTGTTTTTTCTAAAAAAGAAAAAAAGCACGAAAAAAAAATCATTGAAATTTTCATATTGTTACAACTGCTTTTCAGAATGCTGCTGTCTGTATTCTCACACCCATAGGAGCTCTAGCCTTGCCTTCACTGGACTAGATGATGCATGAAGATTAAAAGGAGAGTTTTTCCTTGAACGCCATTGACACTTCAGCCTCACAGGCTTAAGTAGCAATGACTTTGCTGCAACAAGTAGCCCACCCCACATCAGCACAGCTCAGAGAGAACAGTAATAAAGTCTTCCAGTTCATTTTACAGAATCTTGTAACAGTTTGGGTTGGAAGGGACCTCAAAGACCATCTGGCTCCAGCCCCCAGCCATGGGCAGGGACACCACCCACTAGATCAGGTGTCCCAGGGCCTCGTCCAGCCTGGTCCTGAACACTTACAGGGATGGGGCCTCCACAGCCTCTCTGGACAGCCTGTTCAGTGCCTCACCTCTCTGTGTGAAGAATTTCCTCCTGACTTCTAATCTAAATCTCCCCTCTTTCAGCTTAAAACCATTCCCCCTTGTCCTGTCATTACCTGCCCAAGCACAAAGTTGCTCTCCATCTTTTTTATGAGCCTAATCTTATTATTATTATTATTATTATTATTATTATTATTATTATTATTATTATTTATTTCTGGTGTTTTTTTACACGGTTGAGGCTCAAAAGCCATATCTCACCTTACATACACCTATTTTACGTTAAGCAGCAAGCCGTGATTAACTGCAGTTCTATTAAAAATACCAACTGTTCTTTTCTGAGTGTTAAGATAGGTCAGATGTCCAGTTAAGTTCCAAGACAGAGGTAATTAATCTCTAGATGAAAAGAGAAGGAAAATATTTTCAGTAGCCTTTCTATGCCCTAAATAGTATTTCAGCAGCATAACACAGTGCAAAACCAAAAGCAAATCTTTTATTTAAATACTCAGATTTCACAACCGGAAGTTTGAGTTGAAAGCAAGTGATCTCACAGCTATGAAGAATGGAGAATGGTTCAGAAGTAATAAAAGTACAAATATTAAGATAAATTACTGAAGAGAGCTGTAGCCAGATTTTTAATGGAAAAAGGGCAGGTTCTGTTACAGTAATTCCATAGTGCCATGGAAGTGTGTAAAGGATCTAAAACTTTACAAATATTTAGAGGAGAAAAAAATCTGAATAAATATTTAGCAAGTGCCTTTGCTGAAGATGCTAAAATGGGGAGAAAGAGCATATCATAGAAATCATACACAATATTTTCCTTCTGCAGCAGTAAAGACTGGGTGAGTAAGGGTCCAAAACACAAAGCTTTCATTATATGTCCTTAAACTGTCATTCTTAAAGCTGAACACACTGGCTTCTGAAATAGCCCATATAATGTGGATATATTATTTCACATTTGTCCTTAAAAAGAGTAATTTTAAGGCCAGATAATTAGAAACTTCTCCATTTATGCTATTATTCCATGGCATGAGTCCAGAGCAGAATGTGTGCGCTCCTATTTGTTTTGCACACCCTATCTACAGTACATTCCCTCTGTTGTGACTGTTTCAGGCTTTTAGAAAATGTGATTCCATTGCCTCTGCTTGATAAAGAAATACTTTTAAAAATCCCTGTTTGTTTGTTTTTAATATGGAAATTGAAAACCACAATTTTGTTGTGCTAGACAACTGTGAGCAACTGTGTATTCATTTGACTGTGGCGGGTCACTAAGTGCATGATCAGTGCAAAAACAGAAGACAGTAGGTGAACTTCAAAATAAAGAAGTTCTGTGGTATTTTTGTTTGTTTTAAAGAGAATTAACACAGACATTTTTCCAGATTTTCCAGAAAGCTTAAAAAATCTGAAGCTGGGCAGTGCTTTCCTTTGTAAATTCTGAAAAAACGGTCAATGAAGATAAAGTACAAATCTACAGGATAGCTGCCCACATAACTCATCTTCAGAAAGGGTAGGAAGGAAGACTGGATATTTAATAGCAAGTAGAAGAAACAGTAAGGGGGAGCAAACATCTGAATAACGCTAAACTTTGACTGCATTGGTTCTTGTTGCAGATTAACAAAAATGCAGAAGTAGCAGCCAAATAATTTTCTTTCAGGACCAACAGACACAGCAATACACAGCAGTTCGCTACACAAACCCTCTTAGATAAAGGATAATTGTTGCAGATTAGATATATATTTGCTCAAGATCCACATAAAAAATATACAATTGGACCTTTTTAAAGTACCTGGCTACACATTGTAACAGCCTATTTTCTTAAACTTTCAGAAGAAACTCACCCCATCTGGTCTGCCATCCGAGGCTGTAACAATCAGAATATAGCGATCAGTGCTTTCTCTGTCCAAGGGCTTTCCTAAGGCTAGCAGTCCGGAACTAGTGATAAAACAAAAACACAAAATGTTATCACAACAACAGGTTTAAAAATTTCCATGAGCACTTTTGTTCCACTACTTTGCATTACACAAATATTTCCCTTCGAGCAAGTTAATAAGCTTTTAGGCTTTATTATTACTGAAAGCATGTTTTCTATAGGTACAAACTAATAAAAACAATAAGCCAATTTCTAATACTTTCCACTTCAGTACACATATAATTCAGGGCTAAAATAACAACTTAGTGCTATACAGGATTATACAAAAGACAGTCCTACTCTCATTTGTTAGAAAGCTGCTATGCTATAATAAATGAGACGAGAGAATCACAAGCAGCCTATTAATCACTGAGGAGTCCTGATAGCCCTGACAGGATTACAGCACTAAACTTTGAGAATACGACTTGGATGGTCTTCAGTATGAACCTCCTAAGAGTTTACAGGGAAATACTCCTTACTTGCACATTGCATTACTGCAGTAAAAAGCTGCTACAATAAGCTAGTGGCCTTTCAGTACAAGCACAGATACAACTATGTTCCATAATAAAAATAAAAAAAAATTAACATAGACATTAATGTGTGTAGAGAATAACCATGATATGTGAACATTGATGTTTATATAAGAGAGAAAGTGAATGAAAAGGCTATTTGGAAGCCATGTGAACAAAGAATAAATAAACAGAATGAATTAAAGTACTGTTTTGTTAGTGTTGCAAACTCCTGCAAATTCAGACAAATAAACAACAACTTCGATTTCATCTCTAGCATTATCTGATTTCCTCATGCAGAAGTCTGAAAGCCACCTGGAGGTGTGCTGTAGCAAGACACGGACAAGATTGTTGTGTTGTGGACACATAAAGATGCTAGGGAACATTAGAAATGTATTGCTGAGTAGACAGGCCTGCAAGCTAACCTCAGCTCAACTTAACTGGCACACATGATCCTTCTGTGACCAGTGCTCAATGCTTGTCATTCCCTGGTTTGGGGCCTCACCAGAACGTTGCCAATTAGGTGAACTGACATCTCTGTTGCCACCCAATTCACAGTCTGTTTGACAAATATGTAGCAACACACACACATCCAGGATGGTATTTATCCTTGTGTGCAGGGGATAAGTAGCTTCTCCCATGGAACTCCCAGCAAGCCATGTCGTGGGTAGCACGACACATTTGCAGAGCAGTGTAACACATGGTTTTGCTGTGCCAAACCACAGGGGCTGGGACGTTGGTATGCAGTGATTTTCCTCATTGTTAACGTGTGTCCCATACACAAGCATTTGTTGACCCTAAGTGCAAGTTTTACTGGTTGAGTTTGGTTAATGTTCATAACCTAACAGACTAAGCAGATGCTTACTCGAAAAAAAAAAAAAGTTTTATTAAACCAACAAAATAAAGCCAAACCCAAACCAAGCAGAAAAGATGAAGATAACCTATAACCTATGAATGAAAAAGATTGAAGATAACCTATGTTGTATTTTTGTTTTTTTTCCATTTTAGATCAATAAATTTCTGCAAAGTTTCTGCTGTGACTTCTTACTCTCAGAGAAGACTTCAAACTGGTTCCACACCAGCTTTTTCCAACATTGTTTTCAGCAAGGCAGATACCGCACTTACAGACAAGCTGTTATTGCAAGCATGTGGTTTTGTTTTTTTTTTCAAATAAATACTGCTGGAACAGGGGGAAACAGTCAGTGGGAGCAGAACCATTCCCCAGGGTGTTAACAGGTTGGCAGGTAAAACACTATCCAAGCCCAGGAATCAAACAAAAGAAATTCAGCGGATGCTATACTGGATCCCACTCATTGCTATACAATTAAAATATTATGGTAGCTTCCTCAAAATAATAAATAATAAAATAAATCCAACTTAATTGTACCTAAATTACTTTTTGGAGGTTGGCGGAAGCCAATGGGAAATGTGAATGTTGTGTGTAACCTTGTACATATGAAGCTGCCACTGCCTGTCCCAAGCCAAGCAAGTTGTGCCAAGCAGCAGCAGAGGCCTCAGGACCTGCCATGCTTCTTTGCATGCCCTTGCCTTGGCCTGCCTGAGGTTGGTTTTCACTTTAAACAGCAATTAACTAACAAACGGGGAACTGCTACCGATGTCCTTTAGGCTTTGCTTCATTTTTTACCAGATGTGTGGTGAACATGCCTATTTTGTGGAGATGGAACTACCTAGGGAGTGGTACAGGCATGGCCTCTGGAGCAGTACAAGCGTAGGCGCCAGACAACCATGAGCCAGCCCTGGGCTACAAACAGGCCTTCAGATGCTGAACGCTCAGCACAGACCTTGCTCCAGAAGGAAACTATTGCCTGAGAGACCAGAGGGGCAGTGGCAGGGTGCGCATAACACCAGAGAAACGGATGGATTCTAGAAAAAGTCTGCATATGCATTATGTAAGTTTTATATATAATTATAGGAATATGTAATTATTAGTTATAAATAATCAAACACAGATAATGTACATATATAATGTGTATTATATCTTGACTACATATGGTTAAAATTACGTTGAATATATTTCATATTTATATAGTACATATTTATACCTATGCATATATGCAATCTTAGCTGCTTGCCTTAGCATCCATAATAATTGAGCTACTAGTATTGCTTGATTAGACTATGAAGACCTTAATTAGAGTAACAGTAATTCTCAGCTTGCATTCACAGAGTGCTCCTCCTACCCATAAGGTAATGAGTGTAACAAACTGATGGGATTTCCAGCAATCTATCCTGTAATTTCTCTGTGACAAATTTATAACACCACATATCTCATCTTGTTTCTACACTCTCACGTACTGTTTTCTGCTAGAAATATTCAGCTGGGCTCAATTAATTATTGTTATACCACTAAATACCATTTAACTTTTAACCTAAACTTTTCATCATTTATAAATAGCAGAAGTTGAAGTAGTAGTGATGCTACTAAGGGAATTATTAACTTCCTTTGTGGGCCATAGGAACATTGAATGTATTATTAATGCTACACCTATCTCTGTGTTTTAACAATCCTCTTATTTCCAGGTGTTACACAAATCCATTAGCTATCATAATAAATGTATCACATTTCAGCATTTCACCAAAAACACTGTCATAAAATATGAACAGAAGAAATTTTTAGGAAAGTAACAGTGAATAAAACATGAATCACTAATATGGGAAAATAATAATTTACAAAAAATCAAAGGTAAACCAAGAATAAAATATTGACAACAAATAACTGCTTTACTAACACACCTATAACTAAGGTCAATTTATATAATTCATACGAACTCCTGTGTGGTAATCAAAGATTTGGATGACATTCATTTAATATCCCGGCTTTGTATTACCATTTCCTCTGGTATGAAACATAAGGCACCGAATTACAACAGATTGTACTAAGGTCACGCTACCAAAGAAAAAAAGAACTAAACCATCTCACATTCCTCCAACTGAGTTCTAGATAAAAGAGATCTAGTAAACAGACGCAATCCTGTCAACATTCACTAGCCATGCTGCCAGTTAGGGAACTAAACATCAATTAACTGAAATGTAAATGACACAAAAAATAATCCAGATGAGAAAAAAGACAAGGAGATAGAGTTATGTTCATCGTCTCTGCTTTGGCCTTTAAGTATCTAAAAATGCATTACATTTTACATAAAATAAATTCTTGCAGGAATCACTTTAACTATGCTTTGTTTAATGGTAATCCTACTTTAATATCCCATCCAGACATTTCAGCATCTAGAAAAAAAAATGTGAATGGCTGAAGAAAGCTTTGAACAAACATTTTGCAGGAAAAGACATGCAAGGATAACAGAAAGGAGAAAACACTTCAAAGAGCCCTCTCTCTTTTTTTTCTTAATCAAGAAGCAACAGATTAAAAATATGAACGAACCGCTGACTGAGTTTGTGCTGAAACCCTTAACGTGCTTTGATACTCAGATACATATGGGGGGTGTATGAGGCTGGGGGCTTGGGGGGGGAGGTGGGGTCAGGCCTCAGGGCCTGATATCTGCAACACTGCCCATGGGCACACAGAGATGGGCCGTGTCTGTAGCCTTCAGAGTGTGCATCATTGTGTTCTTACTGCTCTCAGACTGAACTCACAGCTGTGAATTCACACGCCACCTTCAGCACCTTGGCTTCTGGCTATCTCCACACCGCTTACACCCAAAGCTGGACAATGCAGGAGCTTCCTAGAGCCCAATATCTAGAGTGCCCTCAAAGCAACGGGCTTGGCAGGCCACCCAAAGATGGCCAGAACTCGTGTTTTTAGGTCACACTGCTACGGAGAACTATCAGCATTTTGATGGTGCAAAGCAAACAGCACTGTGGTAAGCACAAACTATACAAAACAGCTGCTCACTGGGCAACCACCCCTCGCAGCATCTCTCATGCAGCCAGGTGCACTCCACTTCAATCAACTTCTGCAGGTCACAGCGTATGACCAACCAAGTTTCTCTGTGTTAAGCAGAGGATGATCAGGGCACTGCTAGTGCAGAAACACAGCTAGTGCTACGGAGCCACGCTATGCTGGAGCACTCCCTCTGTTCAGATGGAAAAGGTACACCTTCCCTGGCCTGCACTGAAAACTCCAGCCCTAAGCAAGAAATAAAACCAGCAGCCCAACATCACTTCCTGCTGTTTCCTTGGTGAAACAGCATTCTCTCAAAGATGTTCATTTTTTTGTCTGACAAGTCTTTATTATTAGAGGGCCTATCAATATCCATGGCTAACAGCGTCAGCATCTCTTGGTGTCTTTGAGCCTTTTTTCACATTGTTTGACAAGTGATTTGATTCTCCACATACAGGAGATGCAGCAGTGAGTAACTTAGAGCTTACTTACGGACCTGAACCGTATGTCCCGCACACCAAATTAGGACAGTTTTTACAATTATACCATAAGCAAGCAACACCCGGGTCAGTTTTGTCCCATCATCTACCATGGGACATCACCAACCTCCCTTTTTCCTGCAAATAAAAAAGATACTCTGGAGTGTAAATAGCAGCTGCTTGGGTAAAATAAAGAAGGAGGTAGGACACAGACAGACCTACATGGTGCTTTTAGTTCACTAACATACCCTCTCTTCCTAACTAAGTTGGTATTCAATTTAAGGAAAAGAGGTTTTAAAACAATGATCAAAAGACTTTCTGCTACAGACTAAAATGCTTGAAGGCAGGAATCAAAAGCTAAAATTGTCCCCATCATTAGTCAAGAGCTGACAAGTAGAAAGGTTTTTAATTAATCCTTGGTCACTCTTTTAAATAGAATATTTCCACCTCTGTGGGCTTTACCTACTAAAGTATTTAAAATAAATAAATAGTCCCCTGTGAAAAATTATAGAGTGCAGTAGCATTCACAGAGCTCTCATTAATGTCAGAGAGCTAATCTAAGGAAAAGCTGAATACATCTGATTACAAGTCTTTTCTTTTGCTCTCAGCCCACATACTCATGTGATTGAAAAGTTACAAGTCTATATTCTAAGGGTTTTCTACTTACCTTTGAGAGAGATTGAAAACTTGTTGAGGATCTCCATTCTGAATGAAGTATCTTATATGGTCACCCTCTCTATCAAAAGCCTTTAAGAAAGAAAAGAGGATAAAAAGAAGTCAGAACGTTTTTATTCTTCCTTTCAAACTCTAACCTGAAAAATTAACCCCTGAGCTTCCATTAAAGTTACCTACAGGAAAGAAGCTAATCTCACTATGTCTAAGGCAACACGGATAATTACAGATGAGCTACTTAAGATAAATCAGTAGCACATCAAATCCTTATCCTACAGAGAAATGACAGTATCCTAAATGTAGACTTTCAAATCACTACTACACATGAACACACAGCAATACATTATAAAACTGAGGCTTTATTCAGTTACTTTTTATATTTGTGACAAAACAGGCTGATGAGACTGAGCTTGTCATTTTCTTTGTTCTCATTTCTTATCCTGTTGCTTCTTTCTGTTAGCTTACCAGAATCCAATCCCAAGCCTTTTCACTGATGCTCCACTAAGCAGGGTAGTCCTATAAGTATTCACCCTCCACCATAATGTGCTTTTGGGCGGATGTAAATTAGGATGATAACTTAAAAAAGAGCTATTAACAGCATCAAATCTATTAAATTCCATCTACTAGATGGCAAAACAGCTTTGCAGAAGTTGAGTAAACTACTTCTGAAGATAAGCTTCAGCTAATCTATTTCCAAAAAATGGCCATAAACATGCCATGTAATGGTTATATTTTTTGTCATGTTTACATACAGCTTTTTCCCCAAGAGAAATCAGGTGATTGTCAGGGAAAACACTGTTTACTGAACTGTCTCACAGTTACAAACATTCAGCATTCAATATCCAAAGTGATTAAGCATGTTATTGTAGGAAAAAACTATACATAAAAGTACTGCTATGAGAATTGCAAGGTCAAACAAGTTCAAAGAAGGGCAGATAGGAGACAAGTCAAAATGAAAAAGAAGATAAGGAGAGGAAGCCTTTTTGTGTTTTTAATCTCTCAACAACCATCCTCCTTCTTGTCTAATTTTCTGTAGGAATTTGTTGTAGACCACAGTTTAGGACCCCATATCTTTGGGCTAAGCGACTGAAAATAAAAATCAGTCCTGAGCCAACCTCCCACCCCAACATGAAGAAAGAAGCATGAACTGCCAGTGCACAGGCAGGACAGTGAATCTAGTAAAATACCAACTTGTGTCAACCAAATAGAAGCATACAGAAACCACTGGCTAAATTAGATGAAGTGTAAAGAAAACACAAACAACTATATGAGGACAGCGTCAGAAACAGTTGACAAAAAAGCGTAACAGGAAAATAAAAGAATGCAAAGGATAGTAAGAAACATTTAATTTAGAGGAAATCTGAGGAGCAGGGAACCCTGCCACAGAATAAAAGCAGGTCAAAGCACTAACACTCTGCATTTCAGCTGCAATCAAGCAGGTAACAAAACTGTGGCAACAAAGGGGTAAAACCTCAAATTAGAATAGAGGAAGAACAAGGCAGAGAGTATGCAGATGAACAGAGCTTCTTTAAATCATTTGCTGAAATTACAGGCTGATGAAATTCATCCTAGCATGTGCTGAAGTAATCTCAAAGCCATTAGCAGCTTTTTTCACAGAGGAAAGAGCCAGGAAATCACATGCTAGACAGGTACAACTCAATTCCCAGAAAACCACAAATAATCAAATTATTTGCAGGTACCTGAGATGACAATATGGAGATGGATAACAGCAATGCTAATTTCTCAAGAACAAAATATGTCAAACTGTACTGGGTCTGGCTGGAATGTTAACTTTCCATAAATCTAACCAATCTAACTTTCTTTCCCTAAATCTAACCAATCTAACTTTCTTCTACAACTGGACAACACGTCTTGCAAATAGAGTAAAAGCTGTGGATGTAATGGTCTCTTCTGAAAGCAGAAGGACTCATTTTTTTTTTAAAAAAAATATTCATGAGAATAGAACAAACAATAGAATTTTTCAAAGTAGCACCCTTCCGCATCTACACACTGCTGCCAATGAGTTTTCCAGTTTTTGTACACCTCCAGGAACGCCTGGACCAGAATGCTGTTTAGCTCCCTCATCACGGCCCCTTGAAGCGCCTCTACTGATGCGTGATGCTTCCCCTTGGGCGTCGATTTTATTCTCGGGAATAGAAAAAAGTCTGGCGGGGCCAAGTTGGGGCTGTAGGGGGGCTGAGGCAGCGTTGCCACCTTGTGCTGGGCAAGATACTCCACTACGTGGAACGCTTTGTGGCTTGGTGCATTGTCATGGTGCAGCCGCCAATTGTTGACGATGGCTGGGTGGACACGAGCAATGCGTTTTCACAGTCTTGTGAGGACTTCCACGTAAAAAAATGCATTAACTGTTTGTCCGGGTGGTACAAACTCTTTGCGGATGACTCCATGTCGATCAAAAAAGCAAATGAGTGTGGACTTTTGCTTGGATTTGCTCATTCGTGCTTTCCTGGGGTGTGGGGAAGCAGGGGTGTGCCATTCTGTGCTCTGCCGCTTACTCTACGGGTCATATTCAAACACCCACGTCTCATCACCGGTCACTACATTGTCCAAAAAGTCGGGCTCCTCATTCACATGATGAAGAAGATCCTGGCAGATCACTTTCCGGGTGGCCTTTTGCTCCTCTGACAACACTCGTGGCACAAACTTTGCGCACACTTTCCTCATGACTAAGTTTTCTTTTACCATCTCAAAAACCTGGGTTTGAGGAATGCTCAAGTCATCAGCAATCATTCTGATACTCGTCCTCAGTTCAGTAAATTTTTCACTTGTGACACATTTTCGTTGGTCTTGCTGGTCGAAGGGCGTCCGGAGCAGTCGTCATCTTCCACTCTTTCCCTACCTTCTCGGAACAGCTTGTGCCACTCAAAAACACACGATCTACCCATGGTAGCATCGCCGTAGGCCTCCTTAATCATGTTGTGAGTCTCTTTGCCCGTTTTACCAAGCTTTACACAAAATTTGATCGCTTATCGCTGCTCTAGTAAACGCTCCATGATTCTTCGTGACGAGGCGTTTCGACAGGTGTTCACAGTACAAGCAACCTGTTCTCTTCAACGGCTGACAGCCGACTGCCATTTTTTCCCAGCATTCCCAATATCCCCCTCCACCAATCCTGCGCGCGCAGACCACCTCTCGTCAGCCCAGGAAAAAGCCAGTCCTACTATTTTCAGAACAGACCATGTAATAATGCATCTGAGCCATAGTGAGGCATTTCACACTGCTTTATGCAATGTTTTCACCAACAAGTTCAGTAAACATGGTTTATACGTGGAAGATGGGATTAAGCTAGAATTAACCTGATCATAAAACTGAGGTCAGATGGCACCGGCTAGCATTTAGTATATCTGGAGCTCTGTAAAGGCATGCACACTTGTTCCAATACCAATCAATCCTTCCATTAACAACATCAGTGACAAAGCAGAGAACTAGTTTATAAAATTCATGGATGACACCTAGTGACAGGAGGTGCCAGCATGTTAGAGAGTGTGAGCAGAGTTCAGGTGACCTTACACTGAAGAGGTGAAGGACAGGATTTTACTCAGGAAAGACAAGGGAAAAACTGTTAGCCAAGGGTATGAAACTGCATAAATAGCAGATGCAAAAAATCCAATGAGGCAGCACCTCCGAGGACAACAGCAGAACCTGAATCACTGAAACCACGCTGCTGCTTCTGTCTTTAGCGATCCTTTCTGTACATTCCTAAAGCTGTATGCTCCTGATCTTACTTCCAGGGGATCCTGCCTGCACTTCACACGTAAGGGTCAGAGGGTTGTTCATGGTCTACACTCATTCCTAGGAAGGCTGGAGTTGCTCAGAAAGCCATAAACAAAAGACTGGTTCTAGACCTTTTAATTTTCTCTGTATGTCCAGAGGAAATGTACTTTTCAATTACTGTATTTTCAAAATCGTGGGGAAAAGTTTATAATTGTTTTTAAAAATAATGTTCTCTATAAAGCAAATTACAGCAAGTTGTTATGTACATAACAAAAAGATTAAAAATCTTTTTAAAATCAAATCAGAAAAAAAGCAACCTATACCTACTGTTTCCAGATCAACTGCATACAGTGACTTCATACACAGCACACAAAGATTTCACATCACTTCCTTGCACCATGCCTAGGCCACAATAGCGGTCCTATTTTTGGTTTGTGGACTCCCAGAAAAAAAAAATTAGATTTGCATATTTTAATTATTAATGGCTGGCAAAGCACAAAGCAATAAATGCCTCTCAGGCATGCAATAAAATATGAGGTTTATTTACAAATTAATACAGTACGTTAATATTGCATTATTTAATCTCAACTGCCGTTAATTAAAGCACCAATCACAACCAACTGGGTACATTATAAAATAAATAACAGTATAAGAAATAATTTTAACCTTCCTTCATCAGCATTAAAAACATTTAGCAGAAAAGGAGAAAATGGTTTTTTTCTTTTAAACACATACTTTAAAGCCTAATATGCAAATCTAAAACATCAGCATTCACATTGTTATTGACACTGATGTTTGTAGCTCTTTGGATCTGCTAGCTCGGGAATATTTATATAACTTACTTGATATCTCCCTGCTTTTGTAATCCTTGTGCTGTATGCAAACACTACGAAAATAGTGCTAAAAGATGGTAATAAAAACAAAATTTGTTGACCCTAGCATACCAAACAAAACACCTTAAGTCCAAGACACTCAGTATATCAATAAGACTACTCATGAAAGTAAAATTTATGTGACATTATTTGTAAAATGTGTGGGAACTGGTAATATTTTGTATTTTGAGGCACTAGATTAAACTACTGTTCAAATTCCACAAACACACACGATGACTGATAGATAACTTTGCCTGGAAAAGACAGCACGAGATTTCATAACCTTAAATACTCAGTTTATGAATGTTTAAAATGTCCTGGACAGTTTTACACAGGGAATTAAGAAAGAGAAAGACAGAAATATACTCCACGCGATAAAAGTCCTTTAATACAGATGAGCATATTAATGCAGAATGAGGAAGCTGAACTAGCTCTATAAAGTCAACGGTTCTACATTTCTCATCCAGGACCATCAGCTCTACAAAAGAAACAGTCTTTCACCAATCCCGAAGAGAGAAACCCACACATATTTGTCATCTAACAATTGAATATTTTACGTAAACAAAAATTGTATAAGTGAACTCAAGTCACTCATACCACATCAGTAATTTAAGATAAATCTACACTGCCGTCATGATAATTAGAAGACAACATTTTCTGTGTGTTTTCAAAGCTCATAAAACTGCTTTAACTTCTGTATTTCACTCTTTCCCAAACACGGTAATTAGTCTTTTCTGGGCATTCTGGGCATGTAGCAAGAGAACAGCCACTGCTCTATCACCAAAATGCTTCCCAGCACCCTGGCAGGGGGCAGAGCAGCTGGCATGACCAGTTTGCATACCCAGCTTGGCCCTCTTACTTATATACTTTAAAAAGGGTCATGTGAAAAGGAAAACACTATCTAGGTAAAAACATTATGATTTAAGTGAAACATTTATTCCAACAATGCAGTTTGCTTTCTAACCATATTTAAATCACACAAAGTCCTGAAACACTAAAACCTGCCTAATATCTTGTCTGCCTTTGGGCATATATTCTAGTACCTTTCAGGTAAATACAAGCATTTCTGTTAATTGGAGTGTTCCCAACTCCCATTTTTCTGCGGTGTTTTCAAAACCAAGCACCTCCCCGCCAGTAAGGAAGGCTCCTGAGCAGCATGGATCTTCACTTCTGAACTCACTGCAGGCATTAAAGATGGGCCAGCAGTTAATTTTCAGCACTAAGCTAAATCAGCCATCATCCCTCAGTGCACGTGACGATATCAGTGTAACCATCCATAATAATCTTAATCTTCCATCAGTTCTTCAGCAAGCTGACCTGCATCAGTGACTCAAGGTTTATTTATTTCAAACCCTTTGGCTTCAGTCATTTGTTTTCCATGTATTTACTGAATGTGCAAAACACACAGAGACACACTCCTCAGCTGATATGAGCTGACCTAATGTTCATCAGACTTACTTTGCCTTAAAGCAGATAAAGGCTACTGCTCTGTATGGCTTCTGTTAGCTCAGGTATCTCCAGTCTTCCTTTGAGCAGCTTCGTATGAAGTCTGAATAATGCTGCAGTGTTTACAGAAAAGACAGAGAAAGCCATGCTCAGGAGAGCATGCTGTACTGAGTTTATTGCTTTAGACTTGAGGCCGTAATTATTTCATAATATTAACTTCCTGATTCCCCAAAATACATTGAAAGAATTGTAATTTATCTACTTATTTTGCACAGTTGGCTTTCAAGACAAATTGACAGAACACAAAGCAGCAAAAACTTAGGGAACAGCAAATAAGCAAGGAGAAACCTGATATATTAACTATGCAGTGCCACATGGAGAAACAGCGTGTGTCTGCAAAACATGTTACTCCACCATTATTTATAAATACTGCATTGGTGTGTTTTCACTGCTTCCACCTGCAGAGCTATTTTGGGTGGTCATTCAGTTCAGGGACCTCTGCAGAACCAGGCAATGACATCTGCTTTCTGTTAGCCTAGAACAGCAGTTGTTGTTACATGCACTAAGGGGAGTGAGCTCTTAAAAAATGCCAGGCTGAAGAAGTCTGAGTGTCAAAAATCTTTCTGAAATTCAACGGGAATGAAGTGCAGAGGTCCTTATGTTCCTCTGATTTGCTGGCAAACTTATATAGACGGATTTTAACATAATAAAAATATAGGCTTTTTAAGTTTTAAGCTATTCAGGAAATCCTTTCATATACCTCAGTCCCATATGCAGCCCACAGTACCTTTTAGCACATCCTACACAAACAAAGAACTTTCAGAAATCCAAATAATTTTCCTTCATTCTACATGTAAAGGTGTTATTTATTGCAAATAAACACACTTCCTAGAAACTGTTCTGCCCACAATATGCAAGGACTGGATTCTGCACGGCCTGGACACAAACAGAAGGAAGGTGGTAAAGGCTTACAGGGAAGCATCGTACCTGCAGGTTTAACAAAACTGCTCCAATTCTCATGGCCTCACTGACTTCAAGGCTGTACATCAGCTGGGGAAAGCGGGGAGGGCTCTGGTTGTTGGGCGGGAGGACCTCGATGTAAACAGTAGTAATAGAGCTCCTGAAATGAGACAAAAAATGGAAGTCAAAATCAATAAATCAACAACCAGAAGGCAACCAACAGAGTCTGTTTTATTCACTGTGTGTTCTGTAAGCCTAATAATCTCCCTTTGCTCCTTTAAAAGCTTCAAGACATACTCTCCATTCCATATCAAAAGTAAACAAAGCTGCAATATTAACCAAAGAAAAGCTAAATAAAGTCTTTAAAAAGAAGCCCAAGTATTATTTAAAAAAAAAAATAATTATAAAATACTGCAGCACACACCGTGTAAAAAGAAGCCTCATAATCCTCTGGTGACACTGTGTCCTGTAGAAGAGGATGAGGCATTCTGTGGTGGTAGCTCCACCAGCTACACACAGCATCCACCCCTGGAGCATCCGGGCTGTTGTACAGTTTGCTACCTTTCTTTGGAAGAGGGGGAACTGAAAACATTGCTGAAGATAACGCTGGGGGAAGACTGATGTACGCAACTCTAAAAGGCCGCATCAGTATGGTGGTTCACGTGGATGAACCCAAGTTCGCCTCAAGAGTGAGCCATGGCAACACAGGAGGCTTCAAAAGCCACCTCGGAGACCTGGCAAAAACTCTGACTGCTCCGAGCCACTAACTCAAATGTAACACAAAAAGCAAATTGAAAGCTCTTCTGGGAGTGCTTACACCCACTGCAGACCCTGTGAAACCATTCTGTAGACACATAATATTCAACTGCTCTGAATTTAGAAAGGAAGCCAGAAATCCCCCAGAAATTGAGAGAAAGATTTAGTGCTCGTCCTAAAGGGAACTTTTTCTTGCATCCTTGCTTAGTAATCCCATCTGCCTTCTCTCCTGAATGTTACCACAGCTCCACTTCCCAAGGCGCTCCTCCAGGAGAGCAAGTGCTACACTGCAGGTGCAACTTACTCCGCATAAGCCATTAGACAGAGTGGGTAAATCCTGCAGCCCTAGAGCTTCAGAAAGAAACCATTAAGGACAAATGAAGGTGTTCCTAATTTTCAGGGGGAAGAAAAACCACACCAGGTGAACATGCAGCAAGCTCAAGAGCTCTGATAATGAACCACAAATGCCTCTGTGGGTGACTGTGCCACAGCGGTCTCCAGGGGCACTTCCAGAGGCACAGCCTGGGTCCTGTGTGTGCCCGCGGCAGGCAGCTGTACGGGGAATGAACTCTTCCCACAGCTCAGCACCAAGCTCGAAGCTCAAACTGGGCTGCCACCAGCCATGTCTCGACGTCCTAAGCAAACTTCCGTCAGTGCCCAAAAACCCTGCCTTCTGTTAGTTGGGCACAACCCTGAGCTTCTCAGGAACAGCGATGCAGCAGCCAAGTCGCTCCGGAGCACATGTCAGATTCAGGTCCCTCTAAAAAATGCAGGGGATGAGAAATCTCACTGCTTTGGACATAACAGCCAGGCCCTTATTTGATTTAATTGCACTTTAAACAAGTACATGACTTCCACTGAAATGCATTAGGCAGTAACAGAGCTTTACCATCCACCATCCCACGCAGGATTTAAGAAGCTGAATGTGCAGATGTCTGTCTCATGGGATATAAACAAACCCAACTTATCCAGGGCAAGATGGACACTTAAAACTACAGCAGACTACTCAGTGTACATTACTTCCTTATAAGCAGTCACTTTCTAAAATTTCCTGCCTTCCTGTCTGCTTTAAAATACTCCATCATGTCCCACTAATATTTCTGAATCTATGTTCCACACTTAAATTGTTGGAATAAAATAATACCATCACCAAATGATCGAAAACAGACACAATAAACGAGCAGACAAAATATCACTGGAGAACCCAGACTGTGTATTTTCTTGAGATAGCTCTTGACTATGTTTGATATACACATCCAAACAGTTGACTTTTAGTGTGCATTTTTCTTCCACCGCTGAATATTTAATAAAAAAAATGTTCTTTATCATTTTTTCCTGATCCTGCTACATTGCAATAATGCCCAGGATGATTCATTCTATATCAGGCTCTTTAAAAAATGCTTTCTGTTCACAACAGTAAACAAATTTTCTTCAAATCTTTAAGATAAGATCACAAAAGTAAAATACTAGCAGACTGCAAACAAAAAGCACTACAGTATTAAATGGCTTTTTTTTTTTCATTTTCAATCAATTTTTGATTAGTGCTCTGCAACGTTACCCATTCCTTTTCTGTGTTATATGAAGGCTTTTTAAGCAGTTCACAAAATCTACATTATGAGAAAGGAAGGAGACAGCGCTGAGCCTTCCAACAACTGCAATGGATGTTTCAACACTGCAAGAACAGGGGAACATGCTGAAAACATAACAGAGCTCAGAAGTGAAAAATGCTCACACATGCACAATATAGCTTTTATGCTACTCCAGCTAAATGGTAATACAAAGAAAGCACGGCCAACAAGTCACTGAGATTGTTTCACTGAATCTGCTTCAGCTTCTGCATGCTTTCTACATACATTATATACTGTATAATGAATATATCTGTATGTGTGGGACTGACTGATCTTTGGCCACACCATCTCTGCATATGCAAGGTGAAGAGAAATTGCCCTTTTTCACTGGACTTTTCAATAATCCCATGATCAAATAGTTCTAGATTGTACTTCATCTGGCGGATTGCTGTTATCACTAAACTGAAGATTCCACTGAATTCCAAAGATTTTGAGGAAGATGGTGAAAAGGCTAAGGTCTGAACAAAAGTTGTTTTATTTTACAAATGCTTTTCCTGCTTTCTCAACAATTGATACCAGTAATTACTATAAGCTTAACTATAATTTTAGTTTCAAAAACCTAAACTGCATCTTTAAACTTTTATACTTTGCATATATTTATACTACTTAGGTGTACTTCAATATACTCCAAATTGAATTAGTGACACCTGCTATAGACAGAAATTCTAATAATATTCCACATAATACTTTATTTTATGCACAGTTACCTGCCAAGACTTTAACATGTCATGCAAGAGCTACACAGAATTCATTTCAATTTAAATTTGTGCTCACGGAGGCCACAGAGCTACTGCTCTTGAGCCAGCTTTCCCTGTTTGGCTTTGCTTTGTGCAGAAGCAAAGGGATAGTTGAAATGACTAGAGTTAGCCTGGGATGTCCTGCAGCAAGATGCATATTTGAAAAAAAAAAAAAAAAGTTTGATATTTGAAATTAAATCAAACCCCTCATTTAATTTATTTACTTATCTTCCCATCTTCCTGCCAGTAGAAACATAAAAGGTGCCTAGACCTAGCCCATTCCTAGAGCTCACAGTTGCCGGTCACTGCCTCCACCATGCAGCAGCAGGGCACCTAACACAACATGACGGCTTTGCAGATGAAGCTGCAACAATTTCCTGCAACCCCAACTGCGAGATTCTAAGCACATCACAGCCAGAAGGAAGGAACTAAAATTTAAGAGATGCAAAAGGGCAGCTTTAAAGACCTCTGGGCTCACAAGCTCTTCCTGGCTCTTCTTTGTGTAAAATCAGAGGAGGCTGCCTCGAGCCCTCCAGCTCACATCTGTTTTTCCAGCCTTACAGAAAAAACACCAGCAGGAAGGAAGCAAAATCTTTTTATCCAAATATACCTTACCAAACAATAGTTCTCTGCATAGTTTCTTCTTTCATGCCACCTTCACACTTGGGAAATCTCCAGTACTTCCTCCCATTATTTTTTAACCTTCACAGGTACAGAGGAAACAGCCCTGGGCCCTGAAAATGCCTGAGCAGCCCTGGGGCTGTGCATGGCAACTACAGGAGTGCTGCTTGGGTGCAGTGGTCTGTGGAACACCCCCTAAAAGCTATGGAACAAATTGTGTGTTGCAATTCCCTAGAAAGAGAGACAAGCAGAAGCAGTAATAAATGAGAGGTTTTCCACTTCTGAAGATTATTACATTAAAGACACTTTAAGAGGATGAAGCACAGCCTCACAACATATATCATCAGAAGTATGTATTTTAGGACAATAAAAAAATTCCCCAACAAAAAGGGAACTAACAGCAATCAGCATTGTATTAGAGCAGCAGTTACTACTGCTGGCTGGGCATGCTGCTGCCTTCTGAAGCGGCATTATTGACTTTGGTCTGCCACTTTAATACTGTTAGTACCACACAACCACAACTGCATAATCATCCACTATCTTCTCTTCACCACTGCTAACAGCCCACTATCAGCTACCCTAAGAGATGGCATATCAAGAAAAAAAGCAACAGAGAGAAAGGAAGAGAAAAATTCAGTCAGAAAACCGTGTTACCAGATGTTAGTGTTATGAACAGTCTAACAGTCAGAATACTTCAGCGATTGGAAACATAATTGTGAAGTATCTGCAGAAGAGAATGAGCTGCTTTCTTGAATAATATTGACAGAAGCAACAGGTCTTGAAGAAAAAACAATACACAAAAGTGAACTTTTATGTAGACTTTCCTTTCTACACCTCTCATCTGAGGAGGAGAAAAGTCTGTGGGAGATTAAAATGCTGGAGACTACAGTTCCTCTCAATCACCTTCTTTGGACAACAAGGTTTACACATTATCAATACACGACACCAGACAGAGAACCAGAGCCATTTTTATGCACCTCCCTGCACCCTCGTGAAATGACGCCACCTGTGCACTATCGCCACTTGCAGAATACAAACTCAAAAGAAGCAGGTAAGTGGGACTTGATACCTTTGGCTTTTTGAACATAAGAGCATCTTATTGTGCCCACAGTAAACCTGCAGTCTGCTTTCACCTATCGGCTGGTGGAGCACAGAAATAATTCTGCCACTTAGAATTAAGGTCTCAGGAGGGGTACTGCTCACCATGGGCACAGCTTGCCAGGTACATCCCCAGCACGCTAAGTCTGGGTGCCCTTGTACACCCTATGCCTGGACAGGTCTCCAGCTCAGCAACCAGACTGTTCCTGAGACTTCTTTCTGCATCACATCTCACTTCTTTCTTCCTTACATCCCTTCACTTCAATTTCTTATAACAAATGTGCATGCACAACTACAGCAAAACATTTGAACTTTATTAAAAAAACAAACAAACAAAAAAAACATTACAAGCAAATGAAATAATGAAACCTGTGTACTACATGAAGAATACAAGTAAGGAACAAAAAGTGAAAGCATTAAACTGATTTCTAATATGACAGTTGCCCAAAATGAGACCCTTAGACACCAAACAGAACACACAATCTTATTCCAGTTCCAAGTTACAGACATAAGGGTGTGCTCACACTAATTACACACTGCTAAGCACTGATTAAAAATTAGTTTCATTATAAGACGAATTACCTTCTCTGCGCAGGAGGAGCACTATCAGATGCTTTGACAGTGAGAGCATAGGATCGCCCCACTGACAGTACAACTCCTGGAGCAATGGTGATAAGGCCTGTTCGGTCATTGATGATGAAGTCTCCCTGATCCCCAGCCAAAATTTCATACACTATCTGTCCATTGGGTCCCTCGTCCGCATCTACAGCAGTGAGCTGCAATTCAAAACCAGAATGTCAGCACGCATGATTCAGTGTTGTATTTTAATAGTTTTTTTTGTTTGTTTGTTTTGTTTTGTTTTGTTTTTAAATAAGGCAACTTGTTAGGAGTAGAAGAAGCAAAGATGAGAGAAAACCTGAACACCTGTAACATATGCTGTGATTTCTAATTACAGTACAAGAAGGATATAGTTTAAGTGAAGGATAATAGGTGGAAGAACATCATGGAGCACAGAAAAACTGCCTACGTAAGATTGCAAGAAAGTTATTTTAAGATATGAATTAAGAAAACTAATTGAGACCAATTTTACTTTCTGTAGAGTGGAATTCATAACACTTCTTTAAAAAGGGGGAGGAGGGGTTACTTACTGTGTTGAAAATCTAACAAGAGGATCGTATTTTATTACTGAAACTTCCCATCCCTCTCTACACTCTTCAAGGTGGCAGCCCTGTTACTACCAGGAAGTCTAATATCCAGGTTTTGCATTACAAGCCCCCGCTGGGTGGAACTGGAGAACAATGTTCACAGTGCTCCTGGGTGCACGCACCACAGAAGGAGCCAAGCAGAAGGGAAATGGCATTTGTTCCATATGGACACAACCAGGCACCTCACACACATGCAAGGCCCCTCTCCCAGGGCACCACCGATCTGAAAGGCTCTGCGTATAAGCAGCTACCTCAAAGCTGGGTGACAAATGGAATTGAGCATGCCTTTGCTGCCTCAACACCATCTCTCTACTGGGCCTGTACTTACTCTCACATGAAGCATTTCTGCTATAGAATTGTACAATTTTGGCTCTCAGGATGAGAAAATTCTATGGCCCAATGTTTTAGACACAAATTATACAGATGAGCATGCATTTATTACCAGTGGAATGAGGAGGTTCGTATCCTGCCCTTGGAAAATGCAGCAGGTTTATTCCACTTCCATAGCATGCAACGTGAAAAACATTTACACACACACACAGCCAGAAAAAAACATCTCTGTATTCCTATTTGTTTGCTTCTAGACAAGTGTCAAGTACTAACAACTCTTACTACCACTCCACAAAGCAAATATATCTAGCAATCATATTTCAAATTAGACCTCTGCCCTAATGTAGTCAGAAATATGCATCCACACTTCAGTCATGCCAGTTGACAGCCCCGTCTCTAAGCTTAGCCCTTTTACCTCCTCTCATCTTCCTTTCCTAAGGAGTAAATACAATTTATTCTGTGTATGACATAATCACACAGCAAACTGCACACACTGCCCATCAGTTGAGTCTTATTACACAGCTTAACACTGCAACTTAATTATTGCCTTCAGAAAACAAAAGGGAGCAGCAGCTTTCTGTTCAATTTAGGGTTGAATCTCCAAAGTTGACACAAACTATGCCAGAACCTCTGGACTTTCTAAGGTGAGCATCTGCTTCCCGTAGGCATCAGCTTGTTGACAGACATGCTGGTTTCACAGGTGGCTCTTCATTACCCTGGAAAGCGCGGGGGATGACATAAAGCCATGTGACCAGTGCTTGGACCCTGAAGGAGGCCACAGCAGGTGGTGGCAGCACTGCCCATGCACCCAGCTGGCCCAGCTACCAACAGCAGTTAGTGGAAATGACAGGGAATGACGACCCAGCAGGCTCCTGCTGCTCCCAGCTGCAGCCAGGCAGCTGGAGGTGGGAAATGGTGAGAGGGCAGCAGCAGGTATGGAAGCAGGGCCCTCCTGGGACATACAAAACAGTACGAAATCTCAGCCTCAGAAATGATTCCCTGAAGAGAGGCTCCTGAAGAGAAAATGAAAAAACAGGTATGCAGCTTCTTGAAAGGTCTCTGCTGGCCTGTCTGCTTTGGCTTTCTTGACATGAATGCTCATGCCAGTGGGCAGACTTGCACAAGGACTGCAGGTCCGGGATTTCAGGGTAACACACAATGACATGAAACTTTAGCAATGACCATGAAGCTAATGGCAGGATCAACAGAGGTTAACTCAGCCAGGGGCAGCCAACACAGCAGGCTCAATGTCTTGTCTATCAGACACCCTTTTCTCATCCTCGTGGCACTCTCAAAGCTGACAGGAGTGCAGACAGGTAGAGAAACCCATTCAAGTCTCTGCCACTTTAGGATATAATGTAATCTATTAATCAATATAGCATCACACTCAAGCTTCAGCAGGTTGCAGCCTTTCAGAGCACTATCTACAACTTTCAAAATACCCAAAATTGCCCAAGATAGCAAAGAACTCAGAGCAGGTATGCTGAAAGACGTGATTTAGGTGTATTAGCAAAAGTAGGGTTTACCTTCTTTATTAGCAGTGCAAACTATTACTGCTGTTGGGGACTGAGTTACTATATAGAGGACCAGCCATTTCTAACCTGGAACAGATTGTACACAGTACGCGTCAACTGAAGACTATGTTAAGTTCCTTTTCTGCTGAAGCAATCACTGTTGTACTTCTTTCACATACAGCACAGTGGTCCAAAGCTAAATTCCAACAAAAACATTTAACTTTAAGCTGATTTTGATTTCTTTGTCATGGATGCTTCCTTCCAACAATCCGACTATCATCGTTGCACCAGAACTATCACATCTTAATTCATTGAGGTATGCCATAATACATTGCACACAATATAGTTGAAATATTTCAAAAATCATGAAAGAGATTCCTCTCAGAATTAATATCCACATGGTATCTCTGCAGAACATCTCTTGTTTTCTATTTTCTTTTGAAATTCTGAAGAAATCCTATGAAGACTGCACTTTTGTCACGTGCTATACATTCCATCCATACAACGTCTTGACATATAAAAATTCTGACTTAAAATGGTCAGACTGAATCAGCACACCAAAGCTGAGTATATAAAACACACTTTCTGTGCCCTCGTGGTTTAGAACTTGAACCCCCTCTTTAAACCATTTTCCTTGATCACTCATTCTAGAGTTTCTATACATATCTGCATGCATTCATTAACCTTGCAAAAAGTAGCTTTCAAACTAAGTGACATAGTTAAGAAGTGTTGTAATAACCTTCTCCACTTCAAGAGTAACATGCACAAAAAGACAAATAAAGGCTTTATCCAAAATACAGGTCCTAAGCTTTAATCACAGCATTTGGAATATGGCCAGTTTCTACTGTGACGACATGAAAAAGGAAATTAATAGACTACACAAATACTTAAATTAATAAGGTTAATTAAACTTACAAATACCGAGTGCTTGAAAAGATAAGTGTTTTCAATAATGTTTTAGGGGCAAAAACATTAATAAAAATAGAATTAAAGTTTTACAGCTGCCATAATATATAATTCTATAAATTCATCTCCAGCTGTCCAAGACCGATACAGCTTCATAGTTAAGAAGATTTTAGAAATCCATCTAAAATATATGTGAAAAAAAGTACAAAACGTGATTTTACTTTCCTTGGAAACTTTTTGCATCCAGCACTATCAGTGTCATTACATTAACATGTAACGCGCTGAAAGTTTTGCAAAATGCATATTCTACTGCAGCAAGAAGTGATTTTCTTGGATGGAAGAGCAGGTATATAGTGACTGCTATTATCAGCCCTAAAGCTTGTAAAGACATATTCCTGGTCACCACATGAACTCTGTTCAGACTTACTTTACACATGGAGGAAAACAGACTTCAACTGCTGACCTTCTTCAGCAACACTTTCAGTGAACTTGCCCTGAACAGAGCGACTACCAACCTTTCCAGCAACCCTACATTTTTCATGAATTAAATGTTCAGCAAGGTTAATCTGACCTGTGCTGACCTCAAGTGAATCCTGCGGAAACTGCATCATGCCACTTTGACTCCCAACAGCTGTCCTTGAAGTAACTGTTCTAGTCAAGCAAGTGCAAGGCTCCAGAGTCACATCTGTACACATATATTTGTAAAAAGGTTGCAAAGAAAAAGTACAGATGCAATCTGGAGCAGCACAGCAGTGAAAAATACTGGGCTACCAGAACTTAGATGGTAGCTACATACAGTCCTCATTTTTCTTGGGCTTGGGAATACAACTCAGTCATTAGTTTAACTAGGAAAACCAGTAATGAGCTGCTGTATGTCAGGGGCAAATGGGATGTGCAGATATACATCAACTTGGGCAAACAAAATATAACACTAACACAGAGAAGGTCAAAGTTCTTTTTCAATATTGTTCTTTTGGAACTTTCTTTAAACCTCTATGCATTACTTGGACACAATCCACCAGCGCCCCAGCAGCCCACGGGGCCGACCGTGCCTGGGGTGCCTCAGGCCTGTCAGAGCTCAAGAAGCACTTGGACAATGCTTTCAGACATAGGGGTTGGGTTTTGGGTGGTCCTGTGTGGCACCAGGACCCAGACTGGATTCTTGTAGGTCCCTGCCAACTTGGGACGGTCTGTGATTCTATCATTACACTTATACTCCAGTTTATCAGTGCATTTACCAAGAAATGCAAATGTAAACCAGTTTTATTTTCTCTTTCTATAAATAACATTTACTTTGTAGCTCAAAATTAATATGCTGATGGACTGAAGGAAAAAGGTTGAAAATAACCACATAAATAAAACCTTAATTGTGATTCAAAGACAACTTGTATAAACATCTCTAAATTGTTCTGAGGGTTAACAGCAAGATGCATGTTTAAGAGCTGAAAACTATGAGCATCTGCCAAGCTGCAAATACCCAAACACATCTCTAATACATAATTTAGTATGTGTCTGTATGCAAGGATGGCTTGAGTCACATTTGCATACGTGCATGGAATGAAAAGCAACTATTTAAAAAAGAGAAAATGATCTAGCACTGCGAAGTCACATTTAAGGTAAGAGCAAAACAGTCCCAGAGGAGCTATTTATTTAATAGCTCTAAATAAAATTTGTCCCCATTTATAGCTGCAACAATTGTTACTGTTCAAGACTAATTCTACTGTGAGCAAAAGATAAGTGACAGAAAATTTACTGCCTGCAGTCTTGCCGTGTTTTATCTCTTTGCTTTCACTTTTGACCTTCAGCACAATGGACATTTATGCTGAGATGTGTGAAGTTAAATGCCCTGTTTAACCAACACCTGGGGCACTTCCTCTAAATTACTGTCCATAGGTGGTATTAGAATTGTTTTGACTCTCACAAGGTGAACTGGTAATGTACTAATCCACTGCAGAGAGTATTATCCATTTCCAGTCATAATTATTTAAGTGTTCTTGTGAGAGTACCCCTAAAAGCCCTGTGAATGTGGAACATACTTCTGCAACATAAAAACAGATAGAAATTAAGATACAGAAAAATTAAAATTGGTTATTTTGGTTCCATAAATTTAAATTTAAGGGAAAACCAGCATATACTTCTCAAGGGCAGTTCAGGATTTTTTTCTGTTATTTACAGTACGTACAAAAATATCCAGTGTAGTTTTCATAGGCCAAGGAAGTCTTCCACCCTCAGGCAAATTTACAAAAAGATCTAGGTAGCTTATTCTTTTTGCTGTCTTCTGTCCCTTCTCAGTTCTCTCATTTTCTTGCTTAATATTCACTCTGCCCTGCATAGTTTATGCTGTATACAGAAATGAGACATGCCTAAAGAAAAACCCTAACAGAGTGAATTGAAATGACTTATGTTATTGCATTATGGCTGCATACGCCACTTATCAGTAAGTAACTGGCTTAAATGTCTGAATCACCAGGAGCACAAAGCTCTAACAGAAAAATGGAAAACAGGATAGAAAAACTGTAACAGTATACAAAGATAGAATTAAGTATTTCAATAGGTTTAATATTAACCAATCTTTCTAGTGATAACAATTATTTATCACACATTTAACTGTCTTAAATTACAGATTTCTCAAACAGCTATTGTGCTTCTCACAGTAGGGAGCACAATATAGTACCTATAAAAGCAGAGGGGAAAAAAAAATCAGGTAAGAAATTCTCAAGCTGAAACAGATAGACTGATACAGGAACTTAACTAAGAAGACATTCTCCTCAACCAAGGACTTGAACAGCTTTGCAAGTATTCAGAGCAGAGGACTGACATTAAAACTTCCCAAACTCTGTTGTCAACACACCAACAGTCAAGGAGCACGGATTTCATGCTCTGCTCCATAACTAACTTCAGGAAATGAAGTTAGAGAGGTCCCACTAAGGGGACAAGATCCTCTGCTGGGACACACTCCAACTTTTGACAAACTCAAAACCTTCATCTAAGCCTTGTAACTGGAACACAAAAGGCAAATTACCCACCCCACCACCATGCTTCCAGATGAAACCTGTGCAACACAGTGACACAGAACATCTCTGATTCTGTTCTTTTCCTCACTTCCACTAAAGGCAATAAGGGAAAGAAAGAAAATTCCTTGCTCTGACCACCCATAAAAATTGTTCAAAAAGCCAACAACAACAACTAAAACACTGAATTTCACTCATAAGAAATTCTTTCCTCTGTTACTTGCGGTTATTTTCAAGCAGAGCCTAAGGAACTGTTTGTTTGTTTAAATGAAAAAAAAAAAAAAAAAGTGTACCAGACAGGAAATACAGACTCTATTTTTTTTCTCCTTTTCCAGGAGTAAAATCAAAATTATTTCCCACAAAATGGGACAACAAGCAAGTACCAAACTTGGTGGGTTTTTTTGTACTTTTCTATGCAATTCCACTCAGCAAACAAAAATAAATTTTAATTTAATATTACGCTTAGTATAACAAAATTAAAGTGGCAACTACATGAGAGCAATTACACTGCTATAGTATAAATTAACAATACTTGTTGAAAGATGACATGCTTCATAAAACAAATACTTTCTTGATCATCCTGAAAATACAGTCTGAGTAGAAAGCTAAGTACGAGCCAGTGCTTACGTGTAAATGATTATGAGATTATGTTATACTTCCATTTCCTTGAATAAAAGACTCTGTGCCTAATGCCTGGGCACAACAACAAGGCATTCAAGTTCCCAAATGCCCCAGCGGAATGAAATCACAATTGCTGGTATTATGAAAGTATTCAGAACTGACACCTTTTATGTCCATTATTTTACAAATTCAGACCATCTGGCAATGGAAGATTATCTGAAAAGCAACCTCCCTCCCAAAACAGCCAGAATTATTTACCCTCCAGCTTAGACCACATTATAAATCCTGATCATCTGGAAGTAACCACATGTTAGGGTTGTTGACAGAAGTATGGAGAAAAGAAAAAAACTAATTGTCTTTTAGCAAAGGCAAGCTTAAAGCCTGACTTCCCCAGCACACTCATTTCCAGCTTCAAGATGCCGTTCTAGAAAGGACCTGTTCCACATCTATTTCATGCACTAGCAAAGTTCAAACACTTTGTCCAGTATTTACAGATAAACTTGTCTTCTCACCATTACTGCCCTTATGCTTTTTTGTCCTTGCAATGCTTCCAATCTGCTTAATTTCATTGATCTGATTGATGCAAGCAGTTATACAGCATCAGTGTGGGAAGGCAAAGGTAACTGCTGAAAGGGGTGGTGGAGGAGCAGGCACTTAACAGCTGCTGAGGCTGAACCTGCTCACAGAAGTAATTTGTATCTCCTCTAAGCTATTTTTGGTGGCACAAGCTAATGCAGATGGCATTGCAGAGCATTCTTCTTGCTTTCTCCCAGAAGGAACAATTTACTAAGGAATTTGTATTTGCAGTCCTCCTGCTTTTTGCACATCTCCAGGGGCTGCAAATATTTACAGCTGTTCTAGCAAAGAGCATAAGCCCTAAGAACAGCACATTCCCCTTTAAATGTGCACGCACTTTAGCATTACAGTGGTTTTAGTAAAGCACAGTAGCTGTTCTACTTCACCTCGAGCATCACAAAGAGAGCTTGGGTAGGTCACAGCATCCTTAAGGCCAACCTTGGCCACAGAAACCGTTCCCTGTTCACATGTGCTGAAATCTCATTTAGCAACAACTTCTGCATCATGTTTCCTGGTACATGCACCTTCACCAAGAGGAAGAACCATTTAGACGCTCTGACACCTTAAATCCACAGTACACTACTTAACCCAATGCCCTGCATAACAAAGGCTATATAACCATCCCAGGGGTTTATTTTTTGGAGCACTTATTCTTTAGGGGGAAAAAAAATAAAATTTCAGATCCCTGTACCTTAAATAGCAAATTAATACATAGTAGTCACAAAATTAACATTTTAATAGATGGAGTTAAATGTTGCAAAGGGAGCTCCTGATGTCAAACTCTACATGTAGCTCCCAAGCGTTAACTGCCTTTTGCTCATTCAGAACAATAATTATTTATTTTTCTCCATATAGCCACCAGTTTCTGCAAAACTTGAAGGAAGTTAAGTTGGTTCAAAACTTTTGTTTTCCTGCCAAATCTTGTTGAAAATGTTCTCATGGCTCTTATTGATCCTTTAAGCACCTGTAGCCCAGACTGATGAAAAGAATAACACTAACAAAGATCCAAAGGTAACAAATGCAGTAAGCCAATGCAGTTGAAGCAGGGAATATGCCAAAACAGACACTGAACTCTCTCCACATTCCACTAAATTATTGCTGCCTTCAAATGCTAAGTTGCCTATTTATGAAAATAGTATTACTTAAATCGGCTGATGAATTCTTTTCAAATATTCCTACTGCCTTTTCCTTTTCTTGAATGCTGAACTCACTAACATCATCTTGTTTTCTCAGCCACTAGGCTGGAAACACTCGAGCATGGTTAAGATCTTAGAAAATTTACCACCAAAAAAAGTATTTTTTTTCAAATAAGTTCAGTGCAACCATGTTTCACCTTCTGTCTGCAACCAAACATAAATCAGCATTTGAAAACATTACTTAAAAAGGCTCCCCTCTCTCTCTTCTCCTTAAGTGGACTGGCATTGAACACATTATGCACTACCCAAATTGTTCTACAAATAAAACTAAATTTCTGTAGAAACTAAAAGGTTTTATGATACAATAAAACATTTCTGGATATGTGCTGGACTGTTTACCTGCTCTCCCAATATGTTTTATTTCAATAGCCCTCTAACATTTTTAATATTTCCTATGAGTTAGGAAGTTCAAGAAAATGGCTATCACTCTGACATATCAAGTCTGATGAGAACCAAAAAAGCACGATTATTTTATTTTATTTTATTTTATTTTATTTTATTTTATTTTATTTTATTTTATTTTTTATCTTTTGAGGTTTTTCAGAGTAAAAACTTTTGCAAAACTTCTGATGAAATAGCTGAAATGCAAGTATACATTTAAGATAGAGTTACAGTTCAGTACTAGCAGTTTTTAATAACTATTTTATCAACAAGGTGGATAAAGATGCACAACCTTTATTTCTAGCTGTTTTCAGTGCATTTTCAGCGTGCTAAAGACTACACACTATTAACAAAGTGGTTTAACAAAGCTAATACAAAAATGTAAAAATTTACCTTTATAATGCTTTCCCCAGGCCTCATATCTGTATAAATCTTGACATTGTATGATATATTGGAGAAGGTTGGGGAATTATCATTTGCATCAATCACCAGGATATTGACTGTCACTGGGGCACTCTCCTGTACACCATCAGAAGCTGTCATCTTCAGGAAAAAACAAACAAACAAACAAACAAACTAGGAACATATTTTATTGGTGTAAGACAATTCCAACTATAAGTATACAGTATGACAAGTTAAAGTCAGTATTTAGTTTAGTTGTTGTTTTTTTTTATACCTACAAGTAAATTGCAGGAGGCTTCAACTAAGCTTGAGCCAGCAGTGTGCAAGACAGAATAAAAGCAAAATGAAAAAGCACCTTGAAAACACCCAATGTCAGAATAGCAGGAGAAACACGAGGGATTAACTGGGGTTTCACAGGGTTGGGGCCAGTCCCGGGCTAGGATATGAGCTGCAGCCCATGGCTAGAAGCAGAGTCTGTCCCCAGCTGCGCCGAACATCCTCAAGGAGCAGGACTTGGCCACAGCTCACAAACTAGGCCACACCTAGGCACCACCACACACACAGAATCTGCTGTCCATGCATGTTAAGCCCCAAGACAGCTTTTTTAAGGTAAAACTAAGAGCTGGAGACTTTCTTACTCCACAGGAGAAGATCTCACTTCAAGTGCCAAAAGGACAGAAAACCGGGAGGCACTGTTTGGGAACTCCTGAAGAAGAATAGCTTTTCCCAACATGGACATTTGTGAGTTGCTTTAGGGCTAGGATGTTTACTCACTGACTGCTAACTGCCTAAGGGAATACTAAATCCATTAAGCTGGTTGTGGTTTGTGTTAGCCTACTTCCTATGTTTTATGAAAATAGAAGCAGAAAGAACATGCAAATATCATGTCCTTAGCTCAGGGGCCAAGAAAAGGCAAGGGTGTTCTCCAAGGCCAGGCATGAAGAGGTGATTCAGACTGTGTCATGGGAAGATGGCAAAGGGCTGGACACAAGCCTGGGTCTGTTGAGATGAAGCTGGTATGGGGATATAAAATGTTGTTAGCAAAATAATCACATCTATTTTGGAAGAGCACACTACTCCACTATCAACCCCCCATCATCACCTGGTAGTGCTACTACTTACCCTTCATTCTGTTTGTCTTCCTCTGTGCCATTCTAATAATCTAAAATGATGTTAAAACTAATGATTTTTCAATGCTTGATCTTAATAAGGCTAATGTGCCTTCAAGAGAATTTAGCTTACCGAGAAAGTGTATATCTGCTGGGCTTCTCTGTCAACAGGCTGCAGCAGGGTGAGGTAGCGGGTGATGCCACTCTGAGTCACAGTGAAAAACGTATTGTAGTCATTCAGGAAGAGATGGAGCTGGGGATCCTTGGTCTTCAATTAAAACAAACAGAAAACTATTATAAATTCATATATAGCATTAAGTTTCCAATTACTGAATGCAAGTATTACTTCTAATTCAAACCTTAAAAAGCAGAAAGTAGAATACTCCTATGAAAGTGTAAAAAAAACAAAACACACTGATCTGAAAATCTGACTCTCTTGATGATAAATGCGTTAAAAATATTCTTTAACATATAAATAAACCAAATAGTAAACAAATACTTCTATCTGCTAGTTTGAAATGATTTTTTTCTTTAAAATGATTTTTAAGCCAGCAGTGAGACACCAGATTCAAGTATTTGTTTTCAAGTGTATTAAAAATAAAACAAAACCTAACCTGATTAATGTAGCAATAGCTTTATTGCTGCGTAGTGGTGCAATGAAAGAAGATAATCACACATGATGAAGCATATTGCTAAACTGATACTATTCATATATTTTCTTTGTCTGATGCAATACACTGATGCAAAATTATATATTTCTCAGTCAATCAGATCAAAACCACAGTAAAGCAATCACAGTATAACTTTCAATAGGAAGTAACATTTATAGTAACAAAACAAAAAAAAAAAAAGGCAGGCATTGTATTTTGTTACTCAAGACTTCCCTAGGTAGCTCGCTGGGAACAGGCATTATGTATTGTGCATGGAGGGTTCTGCACGTGGCTGGCCAAGCAGGGAGGCAGGGAGAGTGGTGCTGCAACTCTTCTGCTGCACACATGACCACAGGACAAGAGTTATCATTAGGCATCCTGAGCAACCACTCAGGAGCTCATCCTTTCATTTCTATCCCATTTCATCCTGTCTGGGCAGATGCAAGAGCATGCAGAAGAAAAAGGAAATGTTCCCTGGGGAAAAAGACAGAAATTCATTTTGGGGCAAATTGGACCTCAGCTAACAGAAAGGGGGAAGAATGTTCTGGCCATGGACAGAATCAGAAGTTACTATTCCCAGGGAAGGAGCAGCTTACTGAAGTCCAGAACCTCCAGCCACTTCTGTCCAGTGTGTCCTGAACTTGCTAGCTGGCTACAACGGTGCAAGTGGATTTGCTATCCTTAGTCCTTGCCCTGCAGGTTGCTGGATGCCAGCACAGGGTAAGCAAAAGGGGTTTTAAATGCTGTATGCGCTGGTGGTTCTGAAAAGCCCTACAAATTAAGGCACTGTTCCGGGATGTCTGTTTTGTTGAAGTGACAGAAGTCTAAACTGTGACCAGGATTAAGTATCTTCCCCCATCTCTTTGAAGATGCTATTGAGTTATTGATATGATTAGACTGCAATGGTCTTTCCATGTTATGGTCAAATTTTTTTAAAAAAGGTATCTTTTATTGTCTTCTGTATTCTGACAAACATTTTTATGACCGTGTATATTAATTAATCCAACTTCATATGTTACTCTCAGTATTTAGTTTATTCTGTCAGATGAGGTGGAATTACAAAGAATGCAATTTTATTTGGGCAAAACACAAAAGGCAATACAAGTCCTGTAAAAATTATCTCTAACTGCCCCTCATTTAACATGGAGATGAGACATTAGAGAGCAGATACCAAGAATAAAATGTAACAGAAAATCCAGTGGCTGCACAAAGCATGGCTTGAAAAGTAGTTTTACCAGCTGGTCTCCAAAATGGTCTCTCTTCTACAGAACGTATCCCATACAGAGTAAGACACGAAGTTCAAAACTGTAAAATTCAACAAATAGTCCAAAAAAGTAGCATTATATTCCTCTTTGAATATTTTCTCAACCTGCAACCTGAATGCTTCTAGAGGGTTTACTCCTGCCCAGTTATTATTGACATTCCTACACAAACAAACAGAAAAAACAACAGACCACCTAAAAGTTCACCAATCCCTACAATCTAGCAGTCAAAAACACTTGAGATAACTCTAACATGCACTAGGTGTCATAATAAATAACTATGAGGACAGATGAGGACAACAGAAGGAGAAATAGATTTATTTTAGCAATCCAAAATACTCCAAAGCATGCATTTGTGGAAGGCTAAGATTATACTATTTAAATGTGAAACCATTTCAGTTGCTGAATGCTCCATGAAAGAAATATCAAAGTGTTACAAATCAATGGTCTCCTATTGCCCAGAGCTTTGCTGTAACTATGCCAGCTTTCAGTAAAATTAAAATTCATTTTACAACTAGCAATGCAAATGCTAATCTCTTTTTTCCATAAGAAATTATGGAAGGTAATTGCCAGTAATTGTTCACTTTGCAGACATTACGAAGTCAGTCAAAAATTTAATTTACAAAAGCCCTGGTTGGTTGTTACAGCTCTTGCTTGTCATGTCATTTAACTGTATTTTTCCCTAATTTGTTCTTGAGAAAAAACAACGATGGAGATCCCATACGCTCAGAAAGTCATCTATCCTATTTCTTAGCTATTCTTGTATAAAAAAAATTACCCTCATGTGTAAGTTAAATCAACGTTGCTGCAATCAACGCATATTTTTACTACTTCCATGCATGTTGGACCTACAAAGCAATTTATTTCCTTAATCTTTGCCTTGGTATGCTTTTACACTTTTATCAACTTTTATGCTAAAAGAAAACCTGCTTGACTGAACTGTGCACATTCCACCTGGCAGATACTGTGAGAGAATGTAATTGCAGGAAACAATCCATCCATGTCACCAATGTAATTTCCAATGCTTTAGGTTTTTAAGCTATTATTTTAGATAGGTCTGGACTTAAGCATCGATCCCAGACTATATTACAGGGTGATGTAGAATGGTTTGTCTCTGATAATTTTTTTAGCATATAATTTTAAGCAGACAACTATCAGAATCCAGACAGGGCAAACACGCAAACTGAAAGGACAATTTCAAGCATGCAGTTCAAACCTGGTATGGTTTGCATACTTCAGACCTATTAGCAGGTACCTCTTAAAGGAAAAAGAAGTACTTTCTGTAATACTGAAGTGTTGTATAGAGATACGTAACTATGCAATGAGCACAAAGCAATCAAAAAATAACCATGTTACATCTCCTCTGAGTTACATGGGTTTATACCCCAGATGAACTTATCTCAGGGTCTATAAAGAGCTCTTTGCAGGCTTTGGGAAAGAAGTGACAGTCCAAGTCTCACAGAAACTTGGACGGGGTGAAAAATGAAAGAGGACTGGGGTAAAGAAATGCTTAAATAAACAAACTACACAATTCAAACACAAATGAATTTTGCAAATGTAATACCCAATATCTACAGGAATGGCACCTGATGAAAGACATAAAACAAAAACAAATGACATAAAATGAATACTAGTAAAGAAATACAAGCCTGCAAATGATGAAGATCATAAAAGAAGTATATTTTAGGGGAAAAAATGGTTACAGACAAAAATATGAGACACAAAAAGTGCTCCAATGCAGTATTAATAAAGTGTGGGTTTGAATTTGTTCTGCTTGAAAGTCTCTGGAGAAGTCCCTGAAAGTTTGAAGGCCTATGCTGACGTTAACGTTACATTTCTGTTTCTCCTTTCCACTCACTGGAGCTTACAGCTCATTCTAAAGAAAACAGTTTTCCAACTTACTAAGACCACACCAAAATCACACGATTAAACTACAGTGGAAGATGTCTACTTATAAAACATTTTTCAAAAATATATCTCCTTAAAATTTATGTCCAATTATTGTAATTATTGTAATTTGCCTTTGCCATCACCTAGAGTGGAAAGCAATGAAACATGGGTCAGTATTTGACTTGGTAATGGAAACATCCCAACATCCTGCTTGATAAACCCACAGGCCATAAGGGCAGCAGGGAGCAGACAGCTAAACATACGAGCCACAATGATACAAGACAAGCATGCCCATGGTTTAGTTTAGAGGCAACGCAGACTGAACGCAGACTGATTTTTTTTTTTTTTACAAGCTTATCAAAAACCTTCCAGTCTTCCCATCTTAGAAAGGAACACAGCACAGGGTTATCACACTCATAAGTAAACAGACAGCAAGGTCAAGACTATTAGAAATGCTTAGGCTTCCTGATTTCCTAGTGGGGGCTTGTCTCCAAAAAGCTGTAGCAATAAGGCTAGTTAAATGACACATCTTGGTTTTCCAGTGTTCCTCTTGTGAAGAACCATCTGCACCAAAATGTTCACAGAAGAGAGTTGTTTGGTTGAGATGTTTCCAGAATTTGCCTTATTTCTGGGTGAAAGTAGAAAGGCTTTTCCACTTGTGTCTCTCATTGGAAAAATCTGAGATGCACCATCTTGCAGAACTGAAACAAGTGAGATTCCCAGTGCCATAGACAAGGGGTTGTCCATCAGACTGATTGCTCTTGTGAGATGAGTTCATGTGAGATGAGTTCTGCAGGGCCTGATGAGATGGCCCTCCAGGCTCCCAGAGGCTTAGATTGCCCAGACAAGATAGGCACTGCATTTGGAGTGTTTCTCCTTAATCTTTAACATTGCCGTTATGTAGCCTAAGAACAACCTGAAGCAGCCTCCTGAGAATGACTTCAGCTGTACAACTCCTTAGGCCAACAAAACCCAAGAAGAAGAATTAAAACTAAAGAATTAAATTCTGAGCAAATGAAAAACCTGGCAGAGGTCAACCAGTCTGAGACGTCGTGCAAGGCACACAGTGAATATCTTTTTTCCTTCTTAAGCATTTTTATTTCTTTAAAGTGAGATCATTTACATGATACTCAATCGTACAACTTAAAACCAACAGCACAAAAAAATCTCTTCCACATTTGTCAGCTCCACTTGGAAGGAATATATGTCATAATCCTAGCAAGAGAACCAGAGCAAATAGATGCTGAGTAATGCTTCAATTCCAAATTCTTTCAGTCACCACCAAAACTTGTACAAAGGAAGGGCTGATGCCCATGTGTCACTGTACAGAGTGCTGCAATGCTTTGTAGACTGCTTCTGAATTAAAGGTGCTCTGGGCAATGCTCCTTCCTGAATGAAGAGGCAATCAAAGTTAGGAAAAATCGTCTTCTGTTCCTCACACAAGTGAGCCCCTTCTGAGAGAGGGCACGAAGCAAATGCTAGCCTCTTCAGTACTTCTACTAATTAGCATAGCATTTCTTTAAAATAGGACAGCTATACAAAAGACTAATTCCTTGAGGACTCCAAGGAACTCAAAGACAAAAAGAATAGCTCCAGAAGGCAGGAAACATTAGGTATTCATCCTACACAAATCAAGAAAAAAATAAAATGATATGGTAAAGTTACAATTTCAATTTTTTTTCTTAAGTGAAAAAAAAAATCAGAAAGGAAAGAAAAAAGAAAATTTGTCTTTATAAATCCCAGAGAAAGAGAAATAATATTCCTACTTTATCCTTCTCTTTTGTTTGGTTTAATAGTGAAATAGTGATATTAATGGGCTGTTACATTTAAGAAGTCTATTTCCTAAAATAATATTTTGTAATGTGACTATTGGAGTGTCGCAGAAGCACCATACAGGGACAGCAGCATTATGAGAACTCTCCTCTGGGGAGAAAACCAGCTGCAAACAAGTTCAAACAATAACAGTGGAAGATACAAGCAACCAGGCAAAAATGAGAGAAAAACAGTATTTAATACACTTTCGTGATTCCTGGCTGATGATACAGATCCATCATTTTTCCTTTTCTGGATATATTATTGAAAATCCATAACCTGAATTTTAAATTACATTTAGAAATTCTGTTGTCCTTTCATCCATCCCTTGTCCTCTCCATTTGTTATGAAGACACTTTCATGTAAATTATTTTTTTCTTTTAAATATTGTACAAGTTCTCTAGAAAAAAGGGTGCTGAGCAACCACCTACCTAGTTTGACTTCCAACTTCAGAGACAGTGGAAGCATAAAAGGAGAAAATGGTCTGGTAGAAGAGCTTCTGGAGAAGAACCTGATGTAGTCGCTGAAGCACAGCATATTCCACTGCCCCAAGACCCTGCCCTGGGCTGTACGCATCTGCAGAGGCAGTTACTGCACAGCTGCTTTTATGAAGGCATGCTGGCCCACGTTAATGCTTTTGAACACATGCTGGTACACTTTATAAACATGACATAAATTTTGTGTTCTAATGAGTGCTGCACAAATTGCCACACACCCTGACTTGATTCATCAAGACGCTGTGTGGTATCAGTAAACACCTTGGCAGTCAAGTAGTAAGCAATGGATGTGAATGCTGATTAGCTTCTTTGGATGTGGAAGTTAAAACCTTTCCTTTAGCATTTTCTCTGTTTCTAGAAGAGATTTGATAAAATTCAGCATGCGAGGCAGTAAGGCAGTTACTGAGTAGCACTTTTCCCCAACCCAAAAACCCAAAGTATCAGAAGTTAGTACTCTCCCATAGGAAGTAAAAGAGTGAGGAAGTAAGTGGCTCAAGGAGCCTTATGTAAACACCAGTCAGACTGTTTGGTTTAAATTCCTCATCTTGGCTTCAGTTTACTTAGGTCTTAAGGTACTCATGTGGTTTAATTTAATTTATGCCATTTAAACTGACTACTTAATTATATCAGCACTTGGCAGTGCTGCTCTAGTTAAAGGTCTGTTTGCAATGTCAAATCTACGAATTAATTTTTTGAAGGTTTATAGCAGGACCGTATAATAATTCCACAGGGAATTAGAGAATCTGAGAATTTAGAATCCAAGTTGGGTTTTTTTGCCTAAGATATACAGTTAAGATGACCATTTTCTTCACACTTTTAACTGAGGGTAGAGAATTGCCTTAATACAAAATATAATCTCTGCTGATTTGTCAATGAGAAGACAGAATACATTATGTTTAGTCAGTGCCACTATTGGAGACAAACATGCACAAGCACGCAGAGGATTTTTGTCAACTTCTCATCAGCATTCCCAATTTACTAAGTGCATTAATTTACTCCAATACAATGAAGCCATCAGAACACTAAGACCTGCATAACACTAAGACCTGCATAAGTTAACCCACCCTGAGTTACCATCTGATTCCTTCTTATCCCTTCCTAAGAGAAGTGGCCTAGCAGGTACAGAGCCATCCGACACTGCAGCCCATCTCCTCTGGCGCAAGATATTGCATCTCAGCAGGACCAGAAATCGTCACTATTTTGTCCTCAGTTTTGGGGGGCTGGGGGTGGCAGTTTCAAAATTACATTGTGTACGTGGTGGTGATCGGTACTGACTTGAACACGGGAGCAATCATAAGCTAAAATACACCTCCTGCTGCATATCCAGGTGAGCGGGGCTGAGCCTGGCACAAGAAATCCTCACTCCCCAGCCTCGCTGCCACACCACACTGAGCCAAGGCACCAGGACAAGAGCAGCACAGTCCGAGCGCCTGAAAGTCCAGGAGGGGAGCAAAACAAAAATCCATGATATAAACAAATCAATGTAGGGCACTGGGAACTGCAGGACTGCTAATTGATGATGGTGAGAGGTATGGATCAGGCTCACCGATCTCCACAACCTGCTGGGATGACAGTTTTGCAGACAATTGACTTTTCTTTATTATTACATTCCACTCTTTAAAGAATGCTGGCAATTTCTCATCATTCAGAAAAGTTTGTTGTTATGATTTAAGATTTCCTCTTTTTAGACTAAGCCTGTATTTCAGAAATTCTATTCAAGTAAGCTTTCCTTTTCTGTGATTTACTCCTGTTTTTTCTTGAGATGCATTTTTTCTTTCTTTTAAAATGAATGCAGGAAGGTTGCACTATAATGTATTGCAGTACACAATGCAGTATTGGTTAACTAACTAATGTTTAGCCTGTGATGTTAAATCTTTCCAGATAATTTCACTGTAACAAAGCAGACCACAAACTAACCACAGATAACCAAGGAAAGCCTGTAAGAAACAAAGTTCACATCATCTTTCAACATTCCTAATTTCAACATTCCTAATTTCTAAGAGGTGAATTTGACAAGGTTTATAAATGTGCTATTATAATCCTTTTTTTAAAAAATAAATAAATAAATAAATAAATAAATAATCTTATACTGTATTTTTTTTTTTAATCTTTCTACCTGATGTGTCGTCATCTACCTGGTGTCTTCATTTAAGCAAGCTCTTCCAGTCATCAATCTATCCATCTGTTTACTCACCACCTACAGCCCAGGCAGCTGGCACCGTGAAGAGACACAGCTCCATCAAACACACCAAAAACGCGTCAACACACCTTAGCACCTTGTGACATTTTTCCACTTGTCTAAACAGCTTCTCCCAGTCAGAATCCCTCAAATTCCCCCCACAGAATCTGTTTGGGTTGTTTATTTACTTCTTTACCGCCTTAAAAATTAACAATGAAGAAATCTTTATTTCTGGCAAAACCAGAAAACACTACTATCTGAAAGGGACAAAAGAGGGAACTTAAGCAGACAAAGAAATAAATGCAAATGATCCAGTGAATTTAAGGACTCACATCTGCAAAAGCCAGTTTTGCTATGCTATGGAGAAGCACATGGGCACTTGAATGCTTGAGCAAAAGACCTTGCTTCCTTTTAAATTTCATTTGTAATTCAATTTGCATTAGAAATATTCTAACAGGTTAGTCTATTTGCAGCGAATGAACACAAAAGAGCAGAACCAGGTATTTATTATGCAATACCTTTAGCAAGTTGTCCCAAACTGTCCACCACACAGTAGGAGGCAGCAATAGCACCTTATGCCACATCATTTCATAGTCCAGGAAGCTATGGCAGTTACTCATCACAAAACACTGAAATATTAAACTTATTCAATAATTAACAAACACCGGCTAGGATACTTCTGGCTATACTGCATTTGGTGTCATGTGCATTGACCAGATTTTCATTAACTTATGGATATTAGGAAAAGGTTCCTCACCGAGAAGATGTTTTTAGTTTGCTTTTAGTTCTCACTGCTCTAGTCTGACACTAGCTATAGGCAATAAATTACATGAATCTCCCTATGCTGCATCTGCTTTGCCTGTGATGGTAACTGGGGGGCGATTGTCCCTGTCCTTATCTCAACCCATAAACTTTCTTTTCATGCTTTCTCCTGCTGTTCTGTTGAAGAGTGAGAGAAAAACATGCTGGAGCTTAGCTAGCCATCAGTGCAAATCCACCACATAAGTTCACTATGAAATATGTTTGGGCTCTTGAATGGTCATTTCCTACAGATATGAAGTTTCAGGCCTACTAACACTGAGATATGGGAATATTTAACAACTTTTAATAAACTGCATAAAGCAGCTTATGTTCAAGAACAATAAACTTGACACAGATTACTTAAGTTAGGTTAGCACTCCCAACTGAAATCTCTGCTCCAGAAAGGATAGATTTATTATTATTATTATTAATAGCAATACAATTAAAATATAAATATTTGTGCCACATCCAAGTTGAAATTCATAGCACACACAAACACATGTATACTAACGAACCACCCTATTAAACATTCAAATATTGAGATAACTTCATGGGAACATGTTGATGGGCTATGGAGAAGGCACAATGATAGAACACAGAGCCCTGACATCAAACTGCTTGTGAAAAATTTCAGTGAACCCCCTGGAAACTCAAGTCATTCAACATAACTGACATCATCAATAACAAAAAACACTTTTGGTGGAGAACCAGGATTATATTACAAACCCCATTATGTAGTGTATTGAAAGTTAAAAAAAAGCTATTTTCTAACCAGAAGTTTTTGAGATTAAATATGTTTAATTAGGGAGTATAAAAACATCACGTGTTACAATAAGAACCTGGTGCTTACAGACCCATTCGAAGAGGCAGTCCAAATTCAGCATTTAAAAATTCAAAATCATCTTAATTTTCAATCTCTTGTACGATGTAGTACACAGATACATCAAAGTACTTTCTGTCATCAAACCTGCCTTAAACATCTTGTTAGAACGGTTAGAACCGTGCAACCGCCAGGGTAAAGTTAGGTTAATCAGAGCACTCTTAATTACTAACCTAAAAAAGCTCTGGAGGTAATTGGCATCAAAGTCTTTCTCCCATTCCTGTAGAGTATAACAATGTCATCTACCAGGAGCATCCAGAACAAATGCAGATGTGCAAAAATGCAAATAAATTCAAGCATCTGAACTTGGACACTGAACTCTTTTCAATTAAAACACTTTTGAATTATTTCAAGCACCACTGATTCAGTCCCTCGTCATTCCATGCCAGATGACTTCACTTACCACCGTGGAATCGTACACACAGTGGGATTTTCTGAGGCCACTGCAGCTACAATGCCTTGAGGCAGGTATCTCACAGCTCCAGGATCAGTGGTGGACTTGCTGACAGAGAAAAGCCAGCAGCACAACGTGAGAGGAGGAACAGCCATATTTCTGTACCATTTTCAGCCGTCCACCTCCCAAGCCAGCAGTGAGGCAACCCAGGCAGAATGGATCACAACCAGCTCTCCAGCTTGCCAAAATCCCTGCTCTGTGTTTTGGACCATTCCCATCTGATGTGCAAGTCCATAAGCCCCACAGACACTCTTGCTCTGTTTCAGCCTTCCACCCTTCAGGTGATTAGTAGTCTGTCTTTACAGTTTTCATAAGTTATAATGGTCACAGGTTTGTTACATGGTGGGCATAAATGGTGCCCTGAAATTCCAGATTCCTGTAACAAAGAGCCTTTTAGAGAGATGACCAGAATTGTCTCTACACCCAGTCATATCTGAACCAAAGGTTTTTTACCAGCACTTTCATGAAGGTGTGTGTTAAGACAAAACAGCAATTTGCTTAGGCAAAAGGCATCTAAAAATGGCCTCATATTTTGTAACGCACATAAAGACCATAGCCTTTAAAATAGCCTTCACAGAATATCTCCCAAATTAAAAGACCATAGCCTTTAAAAAAGCCTTCAGAGAAAATCACCCAACTTAGTACCTTCAAAAAGATTTAGCTGTGGACATTAATTCTTACAATTGGATTTCTTTTGTGTTCAGGGAAACCAGATTTCATACATTATACAAGCAGACTTTATACAACTATGAATCACACTGATTGCTGTAAATATAAACAGACACCCAATGCTAACACCTTTTTTATCCCTACAAAATACCACATTTTTGGTCAAACAAGAGAACTGCTTTGATTTTAACAAAAGCACTGCTGCAGAAGAGTATTTCACACACAGCAGAAGTTGTCTGTAATGCCAGCTGTTGATGCCACGTGTGCTTGTTCCAGCCCCTGACATCCATCTCCAGCAGCTATTTCTGCTTGCCTTCTAAGTGATTTTTGTGATTGCCCATGAATTGAGTGAGATATTTTAATGGATAGATAGGACATATTCTACATTACTTTGGGCTTTAAAACAGAGTTTTAGGACAGCAAATTACTTGATGGAAGACAAGGCTATAGAAAGCATCTTTTAGTGAAACTGGCCCCTTGCATTCCTCAAAACTAACGAATATGCCTGTATCAACTGTGAAACTTCAAGAACAGAAGATGGCTTGCAGAACATCAGGTCAAGAGCTCTATTAAAGCGTAGTAGCATATACTATTTTTGCTAAAAACCCCATGCATAGAACTTAGCTTTTATGAGGTACCTGAATATAGCAAGAGAACAGAAGAACAGAAACAAACAAGAAGAGTAAAGGTGACTGCTGGAGAAATAATGTATGGAGGAAAAAGAAATGCCAATGGAAAAAAGACACAATAACAGTAACCTCGGTGAGACCAGAAGAAAACTTAGCTATGTAGACTCGGTATGGCTATTACCTGGTTATTGCTTTTTCAAATACATTCCATTTGTACCATAAGCAATGTTAGTATCAAAATATGGGCACAGAAAAGAACAGAATGAACTTCTGGCCTCCTTTTCTCCTGTTCCTCCCCTTCTGGTTCATCCAAATGACCTATTCCTTCCATTCTGAGCTTCTGTCTCGTATTTCCCCATACCCTGTGGCATATCCATTCATCTCACAAAATGTAATTTTTTTTCCCGACTCACACTATACATCCACTAATTTTAACAGTACACAATTAGGTAAAGCTGGGCAAAAACAGGTTTTTTGTTTGTTTGTTTGTTTGTTTTCAGTTCAGAAGCACTTTAAAATCCTTTTGAACTCATAATGAAAAAAAAACAAACAAACACACAATTAGTGATTTTTTTTTATCTGGATCGAAAGAGCTTTGTCTCCATAAAAATATGAAAAAATAAAACACTGAAAACAAAAAACACCAGTATGAAGGCGTATAAGAAAGAAAAACATACCTCCTCCACATCATTGTCCAACACCGTGATTTGTAATGGAGAAGTCAGATTCTGGCTATCAGAGATCGTTGTTCCCACTGGGGAGGATTCAAGGATAAAGCCCTCGTATGTAGACTTGGTAAGTAAGGCTTTCTGATTGTTTCTCATCAAGGACTTCAATATGCAAATTGGCAAAGGCAGGAAGAGGATGACCGTTGTCTTGTTCAGCCTAAAAAACAAACTCATTTGTCTAAAGGTCTCAGCCAAATAAAACTATGAACAGTTACTAATTGGCATTGGCTTACTTTTAAGAATTGCAGTCCAGTTACACACATGAGTAACATCATACACATCACCCCACCATGAAACTTTGTGTCAGGAAAAGAAATACCAAACACAAATTAGCTGGGCTGTAAGAGCAAGAAGAGTCTCCATCATGCTAACCTTTAAAGCAGTCAAAATGAAATTCAAAAGCTATAGAATACATGTAAAATGATTCCTTAAAGTATTGGTATTAGGAGTTTGGGAAAATCTATAAATCTATAACTTACTGAACTGAGATATAGTTTGAAACTGATTCCCCACTGAATTAAAATTAACTTCAAAGGAAAAAAAATAAAGTCACCAAAATTTCTGGGAAGTACTCTAGTAACTGATGTAGTTAGTACATGATGAAACTTGAAACATGTCAAAATTGATAGGTTTTACCTAAGATAATATCCTGTAGGCAGGAGAAAATCTCAGAAAGTCTGCTATAGAAGCAACAAATGCATGTGGATCTGATTCTGTTATTTTATAAGTAGACCTACTGCTGAACACCACTAAATACTCCATTCCACTTCATAAAAAAATAGGGCTCTTCACAGTAAAAAGTTTAACTGCAGCAAGTTTCTTTAAAACGGACAGGTATGCTCTTTGCCACTACTATAAAGAGAAGCTAAAAAAAGGTAAATGCAAAGAACAGATGGTCCCATTCTTCTTATCAGCTTCAGTCGTTGTAGTAACAACCTTGCATTAAAGCCTATGTGAGCATAGAACCCACCCTGGCTTAAGAGGAACTCCCCACCTGACCACCACATCACCACCCAGTACCACAGGCCCACATAGCGCTCTGAAACACGTGTGGTTAAATACGAAGAAGGATGCAGGCTCCCTAGATTTTAGAGCCTCAAGTCCAAAACCACAAATAAAAGGATTCCTTCCTCAGCAGGCACTCCAACTGAAAAGCATTTAAGCTTTGTGGGTGCTTTCCTTTTCGTTCACTGGGTTGGGTACACTGGTCAAAGTCATGGGGAGGCCAACAGTGATAAGAGAACTGGGCAGAATTTGGCAGCTAATCCCTTCAGAAAGCCACAGCCCCCTTCCTATTGCTTGAAACCAGCAACATGCATTACTTGCAGCACCAGCAGGTTGTGCCTTAAACAAAAAAAAGGAAGTGATGAATCCCCACTCAACTCTCAGTGTATATTATTTAATGTTTTCTCAGTAGTTTTGTAATATTTCTGCAAGCCACCACTTTTCTAATCAGACATACCTACTTGCTGAACCCTCATTTAGACTTGCTTCTACAGATTAGTGATAACACCTTATATTGGAACTGCTCTGAACCACACAAAGTACATAATACAAACTCCATAGAGAAAAATATCCATTTTCTGATCCTTATGGTACATAGATACAGGTTAAAAAATCAGCCCTGATATTCATAAGAGCAAAAGATCAAATAAAAGTTTCCCCTCTTTGAAAAGATTTAGCTCACTTCTGGAAGGGAAAACAAATGGATGGTTTCCTTACAAGGCCTCTTTCAGATGCATTCTGTTTCAAGCCACTGGAAAACATGGATAACCAATTGTTTTCCTTTGGGGCTTTACATATAATGGTAGTCCAACAAAGCAAATGGAGAACTGAAAAAAAAAAGTTCGTAAAATGCTAGTTACAAATATTCAACTTCAAACAACAGTTAAAGTAATAATTGTCTCTAATAGTTACTTTTTTCCCCCTTTTCTTTAGACGCTTTAGATGAACAAAAAAAAATAGAAGGATGAAATATGAAAATTGTTAAATAACTCATGTCATAAATGTTTAGATACACTTAAGTAGTATATATTTGTTAGGTACTATGGGTGTTCTATGCAACAAGGTTCGCTTATTCAAAGCATTAGATTAAGCAGTTCCCAAGAAGAAAGGGGAAATTAAAGCACTCCTATAGACTCCCTGAATCTGCAGGAACATCAACAAACAGAGTTGGCTTTCTTGTCGAGGTAGCAGGGATCTGTTTAGATAAACTGCCTCTGGCAACAGAACAACCTCCAGATGGAGACTAATGCAGAGGCAAGATTTTAGGGTGCTCCTGCTGTACCACTTCTGCTCCCTGTGCTCACTGCCACTGGAGGAAGGCCAAGTACCGGGGGAAATTGGCAGGCGGGGGGGCACCCAGACATGCTGCGGGCACCCAGCTGCAGAGGAACGGAGCAGGGAAAGGCAACTCTGCCAGCTATCTGCATTCTGCAGGGCTGGAAGGGCCCATCTTCTCCATCCCACGCCACCCCAGGGTCACTGCCATCTCCCAGTACAGCTTTGCCCTAGAGGAGCATCTGACAGAAAACAGTGTCACCTTTGCTTACACTCAGGGTTCCTACTTCTCTGTGGATTCACAAGGATATGACTTCTGCACTGAATCTCTGTACAACCCTCCAAGCATGCTCAATCCAGAAAATCTGTCATAAAATGCATGAATACTAAACAGCCTGCAGTTTATCTAAGATGCTTCCACGTTGCTGCTCCTCCACAGGACTGGGGAACTGATCTGCCAAGAGAATTTTAAAAGCCTAAATAGAAATAACTAAATAGATCCAGGTGGTTATGGCTCATGTATCCAGCAGAGCAGCCAGACGCATGTTTCCCAGCCTTATTTGATCTGCCATACAGAAGTTACCATTTCTCTTCCAGCTTTGATCCTGTTTTACCTCGCTGGCCCGTCTTTCATTCCCACAGCCTCTCCAGCCAGCAGCCCAGGGTTACGCAGCCTTTCTGCCTCAGCTGTTATTTCTGAGCAGTGCTATTTCACAGCCTTGACCTCCTAGGAAGATGTCTGCCAACTCTTCCAACCCAGCTAAAACTTACTTCAGCTTCATCCCTGGCATCCCCTACCAAGAAAGAAGTAGCACAGAGGAAATACTGCCCTACCTGCTCGGCCCCAGGCCCTGCCCACCACGCTTTTCAAGCTCTCTACTCTTTGATCCCAATAAGGGGAAGAGCAGCTGGAGCTGAGGCAAAGTGCTGCACGGGGACAGGCATGCACTTAGCATCTTGGAAGCAGCTGGGACACATGGAACATTTCTTTCCCTGGGGTGAAGGGCTACATGTACAAGCAACGTGGGAGAATAGAAGCCAGACCTACAAACTGATGGCAAAGAAGCTCTCAGAGACTTGAGGAAAGCAAAGGCAGGTGGATGTTTTCTCCAGAGGGAGCAGATCTGCAGGTCTTGATGAGGACACAGTGCTGATAAATGCTGCTGCAGGTGGCAACGTTCAGGCTCAGTGTGATCCACCCCTGCAGGTAAACTGCAGGAGGGGATGAGTAAAAGGACTGATACAGGAAACGAGTTCTGTTAGCTATTTAACAGCAGCATTTCATATAGCCTATACATATAGCAGCAACTAACCCGAGAAGAAACTGTGAAGGCCTGTCAAGTATTTGAACAGTGTCCATGACAAGATGAGTTATTTCAGTATTCATTCACCGTTTCTCTGAAAAATCTCCTCTGGTCAACAGAAAAAGTTTGCCCGTCACCTAGCATTTGGACAGAACAGACGTATCTCCTGAAGGGATGAGATTTCTTTGCAGGAGGAGAGGAAAGGTGAATGGCTTCTTCAGGATATCTGGTTAGAATAAAATTTTGGAGGGGTGTCGTGGTTTAACCCGGCCGGCAGCTAAACACCACGCAGCCGTTCGCTCACCCTCCCCCCTCCCTCTCTGGGACGGGGGAGAGAAATGGAAAGTGAAGCCTGTGAGTTGAGATAAAGACAGTTTAATAAGACAGGAAAATAATAATAATAATAATAATAATAATAATAATAATAATAATAATAATAATAATAATAATAATAATAATAATGATGATGATAATAATAATACAATGATGATAATAGTACCACTACTAATAATATGTACAAACAAGTGATGCACAATGCAATTGCTCACCACCCGCTGACCAATGCCCAGCCTAACCCCAAGCAGTCCGGCCCCCCTCCCCCAGCTAGCCACCCCTATATATTGTTTAGCATGATGTCAGATGGTATGGAATACCCCTTTGGCTAGTTTGGGTCACCTGTCCTGGGTCTGTCCCCTCCCAGCTCTTACTGCACCCCCAGCCTGCCCGTTGGCAGGACAGAGCAAGAAGCTGAGATGTCCTTGGCTTAGTATAAGCACTGCTCTGCAACAATTAAAACATTGGGGTGTTATCAGCACTCTTCTCATCCTAAGCCAAAACACAGCATTCCACCAGCTACTAGGAAGAAAATTAACTCTGTTCTAACTGAAACCAGGACAAGGGGTTACCTTGAAGTGTCTCCCCTCTAGACATTATACAGCAAGATGAGTTATAAAGGCTTGCATTTAAATACCAATTTGAGAAATTACAGAAACAGTGCTGGGAGCAGACTGGGATCTCGTTTTATTGCTCTAAATCCTGCTTCACAAGGATCATTCCTTCCTCAGTGCAAAACTCAACCTTTGTGAAACTCAGAATCAGAATTCTGTCTTCTTCCATTCATATACAACCCTTAACAGGCCAAAACGCCTCTCTACAATTTCCCCTTGAAAATGCCCACTGTATCACACACAATCTTTAGACCTGGAAAAGAAACAAAACAAAACAAAACAAGAAAAAAAAAACAGTGGCAGCAGGTAACATGAGCACATTCGAAGCAGCAGCACAGGATATTCCCATATCCCTTTGTTGTTCTGTTGTTCTTGATTTGTTGTCATCTGGCACATGCAACCACAGAAGAGCAAGTTTTTCCACAATTTAAAAAAAAAAATCAGAGTTGCCTCTCTTTTTGCCACCATGATGATAAGACTGAAAATAGTGTCTAAAATAAGAATATAACATATCATGAACCTCCTGACCCAAAAAAGGTAGGTTACCACCATCTAACAAGTAACTGGAACAATAATGTCTGAGACTTAGAAAAGCGCAAAACTACAAGAAGAAATGATAATAGGGATATAATCAACTTAACATTAATGTCAGCCCTAAGAATTTTTCTTAAAGCCCACAACAATCTGTCCTCTAAAATGAACTTTTTCATATGCTGTATGACCAAAAGCTTTGCTGAAATCAGAGCCATCAGTCTTGTCTTTTTTTTTTTTTTTTTTCCCTTTGAACTTTTCTAACTGCAGTCAGGTCCCAAAGTAATTTGTTCCTTACTAGCACAATTCTCTTAATTCCCCGATCAATTTAATATTTTTATTCAACAAAACCAATTTTAGACATTGTTTCCTTTGTATGTCTGTAGCCTAAACCTGTCAAATTTACACCAACCAGGTTGGCTTCTGGATATTGTTTCTTCAGAACTGTGAACTGTGACTGAATCATGCTTGCTTTTTTTTTTTTTTTTTTTTTTTGCCTTTTTTTTTTTTTTTTTCTTTTCTCTGCAGGACATAGCATTGGAAATGCATGAATAATTTAAAACAATGTACTTGAACTTAATTTTGTTACCACTTATGAAATACACACCAGCAGATGGAAAATTTCTTTGATAGATAAATATAACTTAAAATTTTCATCCTGTATCTAGAGTGATTTTTTTAAAAATATGCAAAACTCGTGGCTTACTTGGAAATAATTGCATACAATAACACTGTCTGTTATTTTTTCTGATTCAACAATAATGATATCTATACACTGACATCCAACTTTCGAGGTTAAGACTGAGAAGAAACTTACAAAATATCTGCACCATCATGCATACAGTTTTACACTAAAAAAATTGCCACTGCATCCTATTTAAGTATCCATGTATAGCAAACAAAAAAAAAAAAAGTAGAACTATATTTGAAGAAGAATCACAATATATCTGAAAATCAACCTTTGGCTTTTCTGAAAGTAAACAAGCAATGTTCTTGTGCTATTGGAAGGCAATACTGGTTTTAGAACTGATGCATCCATTTAGGCAGCCTGAAAATGAACTAAACCATGCTTTACCACTAGACACCACCAACCTGAACAATAGAGAGAGAACCCCCAGCAGGCTACCAGAGACCACAGTAGAGACCAAAGAAAGCACCACTGCTGGCTCAGCTGCCATCTGTGTGTGTCCTGTAAGCTGGGTTGTTTTTTTGGTCCATGTACCTTCTCACAACGAGAAGCACAAACATCAAATTCACTTGCCGTAATCCCTTCCAAATCTTGTGCTCACCTCCTTTCCAAAGACCACCAAAATCCTCTGAGCTTTCCCTGCCGCTGGTTATACCGTAGCATTTCACTAGATACAGCAAAAGAAGGAAAAGTCTCTGGCAAATGCATGCGATAGCTTGCTGAAAGAGGTGTAGTACTGGAGAAAAGCAGGCAGGCCACTTCGCAATTTATATTTAACACAAGAACAAGGGAAGAGCCCAGGAACTTCAGACACTCAAACTTAACTTCAAGCTGTGAAGAAGATAGAAACGTTATATAGCATTTAAACCAATGTAACTGAAAAAGGAGCAGTCAGTACAGATTCAGAGAAGGAAGGTCAGTTCTGGAAAACTTTTTCTTTTAAGTGTATGACTGAATTGAGAAATAAAGGTAAAACTAGGAACATAATTTATCTCTCTATATAGGGTAACCATAAGGATTGTACATCACATGCTGGATTAATGTACAAGGTCAGAAAGGACAGCGTAAGGAAAGAACTACTGAAATGGATTAAAAATTGGCTTGAGGACAAACAGTACCAAGTATCTTCAGAACACAGAATAAATTTGACTTTACTGTCAGTGAAGCTTGTCATGTGACAGTGAAATGATATTGGCACAAAATGTGTCTAGACAGCATGTTTAAAAAAACCCAAAACATACATTTCTATTTCATGTGTCAAGGGTAAGAGACTTCAGTATCAGACTACAATGCTGTAAGTGCAATGAACAGTAATACTTACAGCTGACCATCTTTCCACAAAATAAAACCTTCTCCTTCCCTATAATAAAAGAAAATGCCAACTACAAAGTCATTATGCCAAATTGTAAGTGATGGATGGAATAAAAAAAGAAGAAAAAAAAGCCTGTTTACTGCAGAGAGGAAATGCAACTATTTCTGTAAATGAAAACCATTACAGAGCTTACCATTTATGGATTTTAATATTTCTGTTGCTCTGTGCATAATGACACATAATTTAAGGGTCAATCTTCACTCACAGTTGCTGGTCTTGTCTAATGTGTATCTGTGATTTAATGCTCTAAATGCAAGGAAAAACATTTACCATGCTGAGATGCTGCCAAACAAGAACAAACACGTATTTTCAATGCGTATGTGCCAATGCTGGGAGAAGACTGCCTTCTCCACGATATGAAGAATTTTATTGATATATTGGAAAGGTTCTGAAGAAGAATTTTCCTGCAACTTTTTTTTTTTTTTCACCTATCCTTAATCACAATTGCTAACCCTGCACTCAGGTTTTCTTTTCTACAAGAATTCTCATTGCTTTATTGCTCACAAGACTGATAAAAAGGACACCTTAAACAGAACAGAAATTTCCAGATTTTTTTGGACTAGGTACACTTGTGTAACAGCAATAAGCAACAAGAAGTAATTGAATACTGAGTTCACAGAAGGGATGAACATTTGAAAAGCCAATTTAAGAAGCAGTTATTGTACTTAATACCTACAGGAGATGCACAGCAGTTCAGCCAAACTAATGATTTTGTAGATTTCATCATTGTCAGGAAGTGGATTGAGCAACTATTTAATGAAAAACCATTTCTTCCATTCTTTTTCTAATCTGTCGCCATGAGTACAAAAACACTCTCATTTGTTCAGTTCATGATCTATTTTGAGGCAGAGCAATCACCCTGTTTCCCATTATAGCTGATGCCTCTAACATTGTGTCAGAACCACAGAGGAGATTATCTTCTGTTGTATTTCAAAAGAGAAAGACAAAAACAAAGCAGTTCCAGAACAAGGGCAATACATTTTTGGAAAACCACACTTATCACGTGGGCTTTATTTTATTTTCCACTTTCCACAAAAGAGAAATTTGGGAGAAAAAAGCGAAAGTCATAACTTAGGAGGACATGGGTTTTCCCCCATATAGGTTACTTTCTAGAGATTAGTTCAATAGCAAACACCGTGAAGATTCTTTTTTCTCTGTTTCTTAAAGTTCTCATCAGCATCAGCCCTCACACATCATTCAAACTGAGAAGTCTTCATATTTATATGTATACATGTATAGCTATAATTTATTCCTCACACTGATTAAACCAAATAAGTCTTTAGTCTTCCTGCTGAAATTCCTATTTGCTGCCATTGTAAAATTCAGAAAAACAAAGAAGAATAAGCATGCATCCTTAAGTGCAGGAAAATACATTTTTTATGATGCACTGGAAAAGGGGGACAGTGAGATCCACCCTGAACAAAGATAACAACTAAAGATCAACAAATACACAGAGTCAAGAGATCAAAGTAGGATGAGAAGAGTTGGAGGCTGACATTATTACAAAAACTACCAAACACTGCACATATGAAGTTTTTGAAGAGGTGAAAAAAGTCAGAATTATGGACTTAAGTCACAAAACCCATATACTTGGCACAATTTCTTTAACAGCAGTCCATCACACTTCCAAGTGACATCACACTTGCAAGCAGCAGCCACATACAAAGGCCTAGAACAGAACATAAGCAGCTCAGATTCCTAAATGGGAAGTTCTCTCACTTTCTCCATGGATTTTTCCTCCAGGAAGCTGCCCTGCCTCACCTCCCCTTGAGCCCATGTCCACCTCCAGCCCCACACTGCTGCCTGTCAAAGGCCTCCACAGACAGACCGCCGGAGATGCACGATCTCCTTCTGCCTGCTTTCAACTTGCAAGCTGCTTGTTTCCTTTGATAACTCCCAGCTTTTGCACTGCACAAGGAGGGAACTACTGATTCCTCTTTGCTCTCAGGACTGTGATGGTATATTTCATACGTGTCTTCCCCCCTGCCCTGGTTCAGAACTGCTTCAGAGTTCTGCTCTGTCCTGTCCATGACAGAGACCAGTTACACACACAGCCTGGATCCATACTGTACCACAGTGATCCTCCTCTGTTCTCTTCTCCATTTTTTGTATTATTTTCTAACATTCAACTTGCTGTTGCTGGACAGCCACAGATCACTGAGCCAACCTTCACACTCAGTTATCACTTAAAACACCCACAGCTCATTCCCGAGTGAGGCCAGAACCCCTCATTTTGTGTATAAGGCCAGCATGGATCTTTCCTGACTTGTTTCATGCTGGTTTTAGCTATGCAGACCTTTATGTGCCTTTTGAGCAACATTTGTCCACTGTTTTGTCCTAAGACCTTGCTGAACCTGTGTCTGATCCTTCTTATGTAAAATGCAACATGCCCACAACAGCCTTGACAGCATTGAGAAAAGAAATAGGCAGGGAAGCTCCCAAGAGGAGGATGATATTTGCTGCCAAGCTCCACCCATGGTCATTAAGGTGGAATTTGGTTTGACTTCGAGCAGGGCTCAGCCTCTCCACACGCCTCCTAAGCAAGTACATCTTATCCAAACCTCCTATGCCTAGCCACAGACAGTAGAAATGCCACCACCCATTTGGGAGGGAAAAAAAAAAAAAAGAAAAAAAAAAAAAGAAAGCCTTCTAAAAATTGGACCCTGAACCAATTTTCTCGTAGTGCTGGAACTTCTAACAGTCTGTTCAGCTCGATACACCATGTTGACCTTCTGTTACCAACAAACAACGAGGAAACGCAAAACCAATACAGAATTGTTTCTATGGTATTATCTGCCACGAGGTTAATGCCAGTCTGACTGAACCACCAGCTGGGGAAAACAGATTTTGGGACAGGTATGTAAAATCTGGAAAACATTCTGCAGGGATATTCTTCAAAACATTCTGCCCAGCTGCTGCATGGTGGCTGTTACCAGCAGTGCTGGGAAGGCACCAGAAACCAGGCAACTGTGATACAAAACAGTTCTTTTGTAAGGCCTACTCCCTAAGAGCTGTAAAGCTCCCAGAACCAAGGAAAAGTCTTACCATAAAAATCAAGCTACAAATGTGACTTGAGACTGGGAAGCTTATTCCCCATTCCTCCAATTTTATTTTATTTTTAAAATCTAATTGCAGTTTTTACTGAGACGTCTAATTTACACGAATGCTTCCCAGCGACACAAATGCAATCAAGTAATGGCTTGAGAGCTGTACAGATGACATGAAAACCTACTCTCAAACTACGTTATAAATTTAATACCTGCAGTACCCATGTGTCCACATGAGATTAACAAAACATCCCTCTGTCTTTCCATCTCATGTGATAATACCCACAGTATTTTAGCCATCAGTACAAGTATCTCTAGTGCCATTAAAAACAGAAAATCAATTCTTGCAAAACAAATAAAATTTATCTAAATAAAACATATATATATATACTTCATCAGCCTTTAATTTACTTTTTTGTTGCAGGGGAAACACTCATCTGACATACAGATCTGCCAGGACTCAAAAACACAACTCAAAACTATTTACATAAAAATGCACATATTTTCTGTATGGAAAGACATTTGCAGTTATCTAGGGTATATTTTTTTCTGGAGCTGTAAAAAAATTTCTCATGCTTCAAAACTTAGCCTGTAAAATAAATAAACAAAAGCTAGGACTTTTTGTTTATCCTTGGAATACCTCAGTGGTCACGTTTTTTCCAGAAAGATGATCAAACTTTCTCTCCAAGCAGCTACCTCCTCTTCTAAAGGCAAATAGGTGTCAAATGTGAAGTTAACTCTACTTTAGAATAAACCGTCAGTGTATCTTCTTGTTACAAATTATTGACCTCCAGGAGAACGACAGCAGCTATAGAACAATGCTAAGGAAATGTAGTTTTGACTGGTTTATTATTTTATTGAGAATCCCAGCAGATGTTTAAGCAAGGCTGCATTCACAGGCTTATGCATTTTGCAGTAAGGGAGTCTCATATATGCTACAATTTTTGTTGCAGTATTAACAACACTGGAAAGCTCTTTAAGTTAAAGGCTCTAAGTTTACATGCTTCTTGTGACAGCATTGAAGTTGCCATACGGAAATTCAAATGGCATACACAAAAAGCACAAATTATTTTGTAAAGGCCTCATTGCTTAACAATGAATAGAATTGATGGGAATTTCCCAGCAGGGTGAACATTTTTTCTACCTTATCCTAAAATGCCTTCTGGAGATGGCAGGGAGGCTGAAAGAGAGCTTTCCTTGTTAAAAGTTTAGCTTTTTCACTTGTCTGAGGATTAAGCAATCATCAGCAATGCAGTTTTGATGCCACAGATGAGCATACCAATTTCCTGTCCATCTTGCTTCATGCATTCTAATAATCATTTATTGACTTAACTGTCTCTTTCTTTTCACTTTTTTCTTTATTATTTTGGAAGAAAAAAAATGCTCTGTCAACATCAGAGGGACTATTTTAAAAATTACATTTAGCGAGCCCTGCAAAATTAGCATATTTTCATTTTAAAGAGAAGTATCACACGTGGAACCTCCCCTTCAGCCCCTGCATCCCCTGCCAGATAAAAGAGAATCAGGTTCAACAACACTGCGAGAAAAGCAAACTTCAGAGTATGCAACACAAGAATGTGATGATTGGATTTGGTACAAATCTGAGACGTTAAACCAGTTCAAAAGGTCCCTGAAAAACATAGCACTAAAACTTTTATTATTTTAGCAGGTGGCACATTATCACTCTTACAGACTGGTAATTTTCCTTATTATCCCCTTGACTGCACATATAACACAGCAATATGAACCTAATAATGACTATAAAAATTTCCATTAACAATGGAGCTTGCTATTTACACACACAGAATGTGGTACCAGACCAGTGTATGTGATTTTTTGACTGATGCATTGTGCTACTGTATAAGTCTGCAGAATTTTCGCACCACCACCACCACACAACAAACTGTTACAGGGTATAAAACCCGTAACTTAGCATATTTAGTTTTATAAACCTTACGTTTCCTCATCTGTCCCAGTGATAACAGAACTGCACAACAGGAAGAAAGCAGAAAAGCATATTATTATACAAGAATCAAATTGCAAATTATTTTACTCCAAGCATATATGAAGCTTTGTACTTGGATGCACAAGTACAATAGACTTTTAAAAAGGTGCAGAGTTACTCAAAATGTCTGTAAGTTGCACTGTTATTTCTCTTCTGTCATTCTGTAATGACACATTTCTCAGAAAAGACATAAAGGATCTGTCCATCAATAGACTTATTTTTACCATCTTCCCAGACAAACTGCTGCCCTGAGATGTGCCCGCAAATCTCTGTCCCCAACTCTTCTGTGCTTAATAAATGCTCAGAGACAATGCAAAAAATCCTTCAAGTTGCAAAGGCAGCAGCCAGACACTGCTTTTGCATGGCCACACAGGGGCACAGACACTGCAAGGGACTCGGGCTGCTCTGTCACACCATGTTTGTATATGCTCCTTCATCCCTCCTTATTTCAACAGCAGAAACATGCACAATTACTGCCCCCGGTACTTAAATGATTGAAATAGTGATTATTGTTTCCTCTCTGAAGGTAAAAAAAAAAAAAAAAAAAAAAGAAAGAAAAAATCATACTCTGATTCTTCCTGAAGAATGATGACAAACATCTTGGCCTGATGGTGTACAGTCATTAGAAATCATCTTTACTGAACTGATTTTGACAGTTCCTGCAGCAAACCTCATATCTTTGTACAATTTTGCTCTAAGTAAAATCCTTAATTTTCTGTATTTAACATGTTAAGCAATTAAACGTTCATATCACCACCTCTGATTCTTTTCCTCTTAAATGTTACATCAGCAAAGAAAGCACTGAACACAGAAATTATTCTTTGCTTGCAAAAATGGGGCTCAGTAACCAGATTAAGATTTGTTTTGAGACCATTTATCAAGACACGTTCTTCACAGCTAACTGATACATGCTTTGATCACCAGGATCAGCTAAGAACTGCAGGCAGTTACCAAGTCAGACTACAAAAATAAGGAGAGTGGTGTATACTAAAGACGACACCAACCTTCCTCATCAATGGCAGGATCTGAAAAAAAAAAAAAACTGCAGTGGTTTATGCTTTTTTTAGCAATAGAAGCTGAATGAGATCAGTGCTGGGTGTTTTTCAAAAGCTTTCTTGTTCTTAACGATCCCTAAACCAAAAAAACACATAATTGCTACAAGGTTGTGAGATGACTTCTGTTATCCTTACTCCAATATTCAGTATCAGAAAATTATCTGTATCTATGAGATTCTCCAACATGGAATGTGAACTGGAGAAAACATGAAATACAGAATTAATGCATTCATAAGACAACTGATTTAGTAAAAAGCGGGATACCACATGTATGCTTGTTTTTTTATTAACTCAGTTGTCTTGAGAATGCATCTAACATGACTCTCTCCCTTTTCAAAAGTACTTCACATCCTTATCCCTTATGACGGTGGTAACTGAAGCCTGATGGTTTAAAAAGAAAATAATCCAGGAAAGACAAGCAGGATTCTACCACATTTTCTCTAGTGCTTTTTGCTACTAAGCAGTTTTCAAAAGCATATGGAAATAAGAATTCAGTCAAAATTACCTTAATAACCAAGTCAAACTTCTGGTGCAAATCTCTGTTTATTGGTTTCAGGAGCGTGAGTTCAGCTGTTGTGAGATTCATATGGAAATACTGTGGATAATCCTCAGGAGTACCTGTAAAAAAGACACTGAAGTTTGAACAAGTCTGAAAGATTTAGTTTAACAATGCATTTTATTCATAAGTCACAAAAAGAACAAAACCCAATCCTGTTACTATAAGGATAAAACATTGCATAATGTGTACATGTAGCCTAATTGTACAATAAACAGTATGCCTTTAATAACATCATTTCCTTACTCCCTCTAATCATGAAGGTTCCTCTCAACTGGGAATACCTAAATAGTTGATAATAACAGCAGGAGCCCCCACACACCTGCAGTTGGTGGAAATTCAGCTTCTCGGGTTCCAGGAGATTAGCACACATGTAATCAGTTAAGAGGATATACAGAGAAATGATGTTTCACTGCAAATCATCTTCCACCCACCACATTTCTGAAATCCAACTTGCTAAACATACAACCGAGATTTCTCTTTTCAGCTTTGAAGTAAAGTTTCCCTTGAGGTATCATATCATGACATTAATCACAAAACGAACAACGCTACATACAGTGTTCTGCATGTGAACATATACACAAAGGAAATACATGAGGTGTTGTGATTAAGTTGTAAAGATTTTACAACTATGCTCGAGATATCCATGTTATTGCTTGAAGACAGCGCCCTGATTTTGCAATCTAAAATAGGTGCTTTAATACTTCGGCTCTTGTAGTTCTCTCGTACCCATGGACAAACTCCTGTTATTACTTCGGTACCTGTCACCTTATGAGTCTAAGAAAAGAAGTTTCTCATCAGAGGAGACACCAGATGAGACCTTATCCATGTCTACGAGCTTCCACTCATCATCAGCAAGTAGTGCCTTGATCCAGAGCTCCCAGGATACTCTCTGACCTGGTTAAAGCCAAGGCCGTCAGAGCCGGAGCGCAGCTGTGAGCCCACAGAGACCCCACTGCGCCTGGCCTGTGTTGCCCAGGTATGTCCTCAGGGCACCGTGCTCAGGCCACAAGGCTCTGGCACAAGACCACGCAGACAGAAGGAGGTAAGAATTAAGCTACAGTGATTCTGAGCCCTGTGGCTCTCAAATAAAGCAAGCAAAAAGGTAGCAATGGGTGAGTGTTAATTGCCGGGGCTGGATGAAGACAACAGTACAGGATACCGTTCAGCAGCAGTCTCTTACCTACCTGACAGCACAGCCTATACCACATTTTTTTCTAAAAGAGTAAGGTATGTTCAGTCCTTGTGTGCGTATCAGAAAGCTGTACCCACCTACTGTACTCTCATGTCTTGTCCCAGTTTATTCTGGTTTCATTGCCTGACTTTCCCTCAGCTGGGGAGCTGAGACCACAGACCTGAACAGAGCAGGGCTCAGAAAGCCAAAGCTGTTAGTAACAGCATGAACTCTGGCATCTCACAGCTTAGCAGTATTACTAAAAGGATCCGAAGAAACAAAAATACGGATTAAGTGTCTAAGATCTTGAGTCATTTTAGGTCTAGGCATAGTGCGGTGTAGCAGCTGAGAGGCAGAAAGCACTTTGCTGATAGTATGAATGCCTCACTAAGTCCCCTGGGCTCCTGGATTCCTGTATCTTAAAGCAGCCATGAGAGCAGGACAAATACTGCCAGGCCAAATCCTCAGCACAGAATAACAGGCTATAAGATTCAACAGAAAAAAGACCACTTTTCTGATAAATGATGCTATTACTGTTCACCTTTGAAGTGGAATGATTAGAAACCACTTTTTGAAAGTCAGTAGCTACCCCAGGAGACAGATTACTGCCCAAACCCATGCGCAGTAATTTAATTTGTCCCTCATCATATGACAACTGTTTGCTAAATTGTGTATCTGTATATATAGGTATCACGGGATCATATATACACATACACACATAAATACACACATACATTCTGTGAATTTTTCTCTATACATCTATGCCATACACCTCTATGAAATATTTTTATGCAGAGTTTCTAACTCTAAGACCTTTTTCTCCCTCCTTTAAATTTTGACTCCTAATTAACAAATGTAATTTTTTAAGAGCACCAGGCATCCAGCAGCAGTTCTGAGCACATGGCAGATAACAGATTGCTGTACTCTTAGGAGGCTGCACTCAGATGGGTTGATGCTGAGAGTTAAGAAAAAATCAAGAAATTAGGGATAAAATTATAAAAGCACCAATAAAGAAGAAAAGAAAGAAGAAAACAGAGTTCCTTGAAGGAGAACAAATACATAAGTGAGGATGGAGATGGCTGTAAGAGGCACAAGGTGATCTGCAGCAGGGAAGATAAAGCTAACATTGTATAAAGACACCAGAAAAGAATCTGGGAGGGGGGAGGGAGACAGCAAGGAGGACAATCAGGAAAGATTAGAGTATAACATATGAGATAGAGTATAACATAATGCCTAAATCCTAGTCAATAATGCCTGCTTAGGTGCTGCCTACCACAGGAAGTCTCCAAACTCCAGGATGCCTTACATACACACTGAAAGCAAAGTTTTCCAGGAACTGCTCCTGCACAAAAACAGTTGCACCCTGACAGAGCAGAGCAACACTCAGTCTATGCTGCTGCCTGAACTGCTTTGAGAAAGGAGGAATTGCCTACTACAGCCGTAACTAGGATGATCATGCAGGACAGGACAATGGCCACAATGTGAAGAGTGCTTTTCGTGGCGCTGAGGAAGGCTTTCACCTTCTTGCTGTGCATCAGGGAGCTTACAGGGTTAGAGAGAAATCCCTGAACATGTTGCTGCGTTTTTTGTCTCTGTTTAAAGATCAAACAAGTAGAACAGTTAATTTTCTGAAGCTGGTAGAAGAAATCACAGACACAGTTCCATGGTCAAATCCAGAAGCTGATGATTTAAAGGAAAAAATGACTTTTCTGAAGGACCAGACCGGAGAAAAGAAAGCCTTAAAAATACCAACAAAAGCAACCCAGGGTAGACTTTCACATAGGACTGAGTAGTAAATGCAGAACAAGTGCAGCACAGGGTTATGATGTAGTTAGCACAAAAGAACAAAATGGGGTAAGGCTGCAGATGAGAGCAACTGAGAAGATGGGTTGGGTCCTACACTGTTTCTAATGCACACGCTACATGCAGAGGGATGCCAGGCACTCCGTGTGGATCTACTGCAATGACTCGCGCATATTAAAGTTCCTTAAAGTCAATGAATGCAAAAATTTGTGCATTAAAAAAATTCCAAGCATCAGGTTTCCAAGATATCAAAGCATAAGAGATGAATTATTACAGTTCGATTCTCTTTTCTGAAGTACTTTCTTCATGTACATTAGCCAATACTTGAAACAGAAGACAACAACCCCACTACCACTCTGCTGAAACTAGTGCTCTAATCTTAGAATGAACCTTTAGGAATATTTAAGACTTGAACTTCTATAATTTTATCAGTACGAGTCCATAACTACTTGAATAAGCACTTTCAGACATCTTGATATATCCTTTTAAAGGATTGCACTCAGAGGTCAGAGCAAGCAGAAAATGATGAGCTTGGGCTATTTCTTCATTTCACAAGCACCTTAACCCTCAAGTTACATTTGTCTTCAGCAGTGCTATGCTCGCGTGAATGTGTAGCAACTTTCACAGGCATTTTCTTCATCAAGTGAGTTTCTTAACTCCTTTTCAATGGATTGCAGGGGAACCTGTTGTTCTCAGAATTGGAGAGGTTCACTTGTACCCTCCTCACAGGAAAGACGTTTGGTGAAAGCAGCACTGAAGCATTTACCTGACACTTGAAAGGCCAGTTACCTTGAAACCACGACAGGCAGAGATCTTTATGAGCACTTAAGGACGAGGTTAGTAGGCCACATCAGGTGAAAGCGACTTATCACTGCAGTGATGCTGGGCTTTGTTAGAAAGACTTCTTGACAATATATCCTAAAGATATCAAGAAAGATGTGCAGAATTCATATATAACATCCACAGTGCCCAAAGCATGTGCCAGGACTTGACTTGTATAGGTGTGCAGCAGAAGGAAGAAAGCAGGGTAAAAGAACCACCACATTAGAACTCAGTCAAATCAAGTAAAGTTCAAAATCAATCTCATTTCGGTAAGTAGCTTATTTTCTCATTCTGTATTCACAGTTCAGACCTCCCAGTGTTTAAAAAAAGACATATCTGAGCATATAAAGAACTACATTTAGATCTAAAGCAAGGGAAAATCCATATGAGAAATATCTGCAAGGCCTAATTTCCTGTGAAACTATTTAAAATTTTCTTCAGTAAAGGCTACAATATAAATAGCACTGCATACTGGCAAAATGAAGATGGACTTAAAAACTAAAGAGAAATCCTTCTGAAGACCATGGCTCAAAAATGAGAAAAAAAAAAAAAGAGTAGCCTTTCCAATGAACATTAACGAAAAAAATCAGACTGCTATAATGCATGTTTCTAAATTATCTCTTCCAGGTCACAACAATCACTCAAACATTAAAAATATCACATGTTAATAAACACAATTTTTATTAAGTAAACCTTCTAATGAACTTTGCAAGTTACTCAAAGAACATTAAACGAACGGGCTAAATGTTGCACTTGGACATAACTGTCAATAGCTGAACTTATAAACAAACCAAATCAGTTTCCACATATAGAAGTACTTGGTGCATTTGCTCTACAAATGTTTACAAACCTCCTTAACAAAGTAAGCCACAAGACGGCTCTCTAGCAGCAATTCATTTGGAGACAGTGTCCAATATGTCAAAATCACCTAAAAATGTGGTGTTGTTTGTAATCATAGTGAAGCTTAACGTTAACAGTTTCCTATGACCTTAAGCATTGGCCAGCTCTGCATGGTATGGCAGCCATTCTTTTGTACCCTCTGAAGATAGTCCTGAAAATAACAGACATACCAATCCATCAAACCTGCTTTTTTTCCCCTTTCACAACAGACCTATCGTATACAGAATCCTGTTTGTTTGTTTGTTTTTTAAAGACAAGTAAAACTAATCAGTATGCTAATAATTAAAATTTATACTTTCACAGCAAGAAGTCCACATAGCTGCAGTTTAATGCAGTAAACATGAAACTGATGCAGTTACACAAAATACAAATTCTCAACTCCCGTGATAGACACAGGGTAGGGAAAATACTACAGTGTTAAGTCTCTGTGAAGAACAGGGCAGGTGGAGAACTGGAATTGCAAACCACCGCCTTAGGGCTTTCCATTATTAAATCATACAAGTTAAGCAATTTGAAACAGATGCCAAACAGAAGAAAGTAGCAGGAGTAAAATAAATAGCAGAATAAAAGATGTCCCCTAGCGAAGTATCTATCTCTGAACTCTTGCTACAACTGCACCCCTCTCTGACCAGAAAAGAGCAATGTCAACTAAAAACAAAAACAGCCAACCAACAAAAAAGCCACAAGGGAAAGAAAGCATGCAAGCTCACAGGCACCAAATTAAAGTTGAATGCAGTAAGACCCTTTAAGTTGCTCTGTGACAGGAGACTTTTGGAAGGAAACTGCTCTTATTGCCTTTCTGTAGAAATCTGTTACACTACTGTCTCTGCACCTGTGAATGAAAAAAATGCATTGCAACATAGCTATGAGCACAGACAAGTCTCTCTCCTTTTGCTTGCTATGTTGCTCCATTGGCCAAATCAGAAACTTCTGAATCTAATCTGAACAAATAAAAAATAATGCAGCCATTTGGAATAACTTCTACATCACAGTTAAACATAAATAGGTAAACAATGATTTCAAACATCCCACTAACCACAAAATTTATTAGGTTTCCACATTCCCAGTCAATCTTTCTCTGGTCATAGCAAAGCGACCAATCATGAGTGATAGCAAGAGTAGCAGACACCAACCAACTAGGATGGAATAGAGGATGCCCGGTCGATCAGAAGGAGGCTGGATGTTTCGGTCTTGATCTATGGCTTGTATGGGTGGAGTGACACTGATAGGGTTCACATGTGCCTGAAATGAAAAATCAGATAGATTTCAAACAAATTAGAAAGCCAGTAGGCAGGTCTTTAGGTTTAATACAAAAACATCCCACTGTAACGGATATTTGCTGAAATTATAGGAGAAAAAGTACTCATGTATTTAAGAGAATACTTACAGCACATATCTCATTGAAATCAAAAGTATGTAGATAATGTATATATTTCTACAGTGATCTTCTGTGTTTTTGATACATTTTGTCTTACAATGGTGTCTTCGAAGAAAGGCTCTAAGCTCATAAATGTTCGAGCAAATGCTTGACTATGCTACTATAAATAGTCCCTTGAATCAGACATTTGAGACATAATCACAGCAGTGAAATACAGCAAATGCTTTAAAGAAAAGAAATAAAAATAAATCCTATTTGAGAATCATTAGGAACGATACAAGAATTTATACTACAAAATAAATTCAAGCCAAAGTACCAGACATTTCAGGGACAGGCACATCTGAAAAGTTTGGACAGACACTACAGTGATTCGTACTGCAATAATGCACACCAGGATGGAGCAGTGGGGTGATCTCGCACACTGAACATGGAAACAGAAAACAAGATAAACAGGCTTTCTTATCCTATTCAAAGGCTTTCCTCTTGTTTATTATTTGTATTCCTGTTTCGTGACCCACCAAATTCAGAGCATTCCTGTATCTACTTGCAGCACGAAGCCTTCATTGTAACTCTGAATGTCTTCTGAAGCTTCCCTATGCCAGCACACTCTCCAGGGGTAACACCAGTGCTGGCATTCCCAGCGCAAAAAGAACAGTTTCAGTAACCTTGGCTGTTCAGTCACCTAGAAAAGTAGCTACTCCATTAATAAATATGTCCCAATCTTTCCTCTCCCCTTCTTGTAGCTTTTAATTGCATGGCCAAACTGTTCAATAACCTCTATGAAAAGCCAGTCACCTTTTTCTCCACATATGACTAAACCTGGCAGTCTTTGCTTTGGAGATTTCTAACACTCCACGTTCTGCAAGAGGGAACTTGAAATTTAGCATAAGAATAGGAGTGAGACGAGTCCATGCTTGGTCAAGTTTTGGCACAGCCTTTAGTAACCCCTCTGCTAAGATCTAGAAGAAATCTACATGAGTGCTAGCGATGCCCTCGGTAAATCTATAGGGAAAAGAGATGAGCCAGGAGGAGGAAAACAAGACAAGATGGATGCAAGGGAACCTGTGAGAGGAGAGCTAATACCTCCTGCTTATGATTTTGGATACAGAGCCACATGGCTGTCTGCAGCAACACACAAACTACTCTGCCCAGGGTCTGCCCCCCAGAAGTCCCTTCCCTTGGGTTCCCGGCTCTCTGCTTAGGGCTTCTTCCACAGCTCTTAACGAACGGAAGAGGTCCTTTGCTTCCACTTATGACTCTTTAAAAAATTAAACTCTTAAAAGTGTAATGAGGAAGATGGGCTCAAAATAGGCATAAAGAAAGAGAGAAGAAGATATATTTGACATACATTTGAATTTTTAAAATGCTTTAGGACTGCACAGAAGTTACACGCTGAGAGACAAGATTATGCATAAGTGTCCAAGACAAAAAGATGCTATTTTTGAAGTCATAGATCAGTTGAAGCACTTGCAGGCAAATCTAGATTATGGATAAAAATATGCCCACAACAAAATAAATCATTTGCGAAGACTAGCTAAATTTTTAAGTCACAATTACAATATTGCAGGTCAAGCTGAAATGTCTCAGTCTATGCTAGAGAAACAGCAATGGATCTAACCTTGTCAATAATGAGCTGTCAGCTGTACCTGGCTGCTGAAAGTACACTAAAATAATACCTTGTGGATGTATAATTCAGATAGCAAGGACATGCACTCGCTTTACTTCCCAATTCAAGGAGAAGCTCAAAAGCAGCATTTAGAAAAAACACATTTGAAATTAAAGAGATTTTACTTGAACAATATGTAACACCCCATAGTGCCACCATTACACTAACTCCTCCAAACCAAAGCAATCAATTGAACAGAATGAGTTGTATGAGAAAACAAAGAATGAAAGATGAAATCCACTCTCTTTTACTCTATGCACCACACAAGTTGGTTTTCTAGGTATTGTACACACTCTGAAGCAGGCTGCTCATGAACTAGAAGATACCACACAACACAATCAGTCACAGACAGCTGAAATGCCTAGGGATAATTTAAAGCAGATTTCAATTAAATAAAATGATGTGCCTTGAAACAAAGCTAAAGGTACTTTCCTATTGTTTTAATAATCTGTGGATAATGAAAGTGTCTTTTTCACTTGAATTAGAACTATGAAAACATAACTGCACCAATGACACTCCCATTAAGTACACTAATGAATTTGCACATTTACGATCTTTCTAGTAGTTGTACATATACTTTTTATGAAAAATAATTAAATATTTGTAGTCAAAGTATGCTTTGATCAACAGAGACAATAACCATTGTTATTATCTAGGGATATTTCTTCCTTTCATGGCACTTTGGGATTGAAAAGGCTTTAGCAGGTGCTCACAGCTGCCGATGTGGCTGGAGGCAGTGGACACAACGACAACACCCGCCATCACCAGCACAACACTCCAAGAAATGACCAGGCTTTGTGTGGCCCTTGGAGAGAAAGGCCACAGGCACATCTCCACAAAGGTGGCTCTGGACTTGTGCAGAGGGGGTAGAGCCTCCTCGCAGCTCCACCGAGTGGGCACAACCCAGTTCAGGTATTGCAGAACGAGGTCTGTGCAGCCACCACTGCTTCTTACATCCAGCTTCCTTGAAAAGCACACGCACACAAAAGCACTGTCACAAGCAGCCTCAACAGAGCGCTCCATAAAATGGTGGAAACTCATTAAAAAGAGGGGAAAAAAGACTGCTGAAGAAGTAGAATGTTTGCAGGGGGGCACGACTGCTTAAGGACACTCAATCGGAAGCAAACAAAAAGCTCGTGTGGCTTTTATCGAGTCAAGCTTGAGAAAGGGCAAGGGGAGTCAGCACGACTAAGCAGCAACACAGGGAAACTGCTCAGAATAACCAGGCGTCCTTCAAAACCAGTCACATGCTCATGAAGTACATAAAAGGGTTCACAAGCTCTGGCAGGAACAGGTGTGTTTTTTTTTCTAAAAAAAAAAAAGGAGATCTGACAGTACTATGGTAAAATATGCAGTCATTTATTTACTCTTTCCTCAATAGGGAAGAGATCTCTCAGTTGCTGGGTTTGGTACTAACAGACTTCCTGGCGTTCAATAATACAAATAAATAAATAAATAAAATACATTAGAAATTATATCACAAACAATAAAATTAAAAAATTTCTTCCTCAAACAGAACTGCAACAGGAAGCCTGCCAGGGTCTGCAGCACCAACAGGTGATCAAGGCGAAAAATAAAGGAGGAAGGGAGAGCTCAGAAAAAATAAGGGAGTAGTTGGAAATCCAATTTATTTTTCTGATGCCTTGCAGGACTCACTGGAAACCAGAATACTCACTGATACTGTAGACTGAACAATCAAAAGAGTAAAAAGTCAAAATGCGCAAGTCAAAACGCAGCATTCCTATACAGAGGAATCTTCTCAGCTTTGTCTGGAGGCTGCTGAGTGCCAGCAACCATCCTTTTCACTGCAATCAGGTAAGATGTTATCGCCTGCAGGCTATGAGGACGGAGCACTGGGAATCTTTCCCTCAGCTCTTTTCAACAAAAGATCCCTCGTAAGTTACTATGAAATGAACAGTGGATACCACCGTGTTTATTCACAAATGTCATCAAATTGTGCCCATCACTAAATGGTACACACTTCCAGAAGCAGCAGCAGCTACTCTTGTCACAGGGAGGAGGACTGGAAAATGACTTGACATTACTATTACAAATTCAAAAGGGCTATAATACTTTCTGGCCCTAGAAAGGGCACAGCAAACGTTCATTCAAATGCTTTTTTTTTTCCAGCTATACTAAATGCCAAGACAAAGCTTGTATTAATTTCCTAAGCTCTTTTTGTGTCTTGCTCTTTGACCTACGTGGTTAGCCACAATTTGGCTGCAAATTGTTTCTGTTCATCAGAGAAACCAATAACAGGGCCAGGTCTGCTTGAAACAATCCCGTTTATTTGGAAGGAAAGCTAAAGCCACATTTCACTAGAGAGGAAACTTGCAGTTCTCCTGCATACATCTGTGAACACACTTAACCACGCAAACTCTTGCTGCTTTCATCAGCGAACAGACTGCCACCACACCTCTGAGGCACTCCTTTCCTTCTCTGCCTGCCACTCAGTTTCAGCATGCACACACAGATGATCTATTTCAGACAGTGACACATGGCTAGATCACAGACGTCTAAGAGAGATAACATGTTAATGAGTATAAAAAAACAATAATAGATGGTAAAGGTTCCCTGTTTTTTCTTACCTGAAAATTTCATGAAACAATCTATAGAAAGAGATCTTTAAACCAGCAAGTTATTGATTAGTCCCAAAGCTTGCAAAGTAAGCCATAAACCTCCACCTGCAGTCTTCCAACAGGGTTTTAGCCTCTTAAGGATAGCGAGGAAAAGGAACAAGCCATTTACTGAATGGTTTATTTGTAAATAAAGTGATAATTATATTTTAAAATAAATAAAAGAACTGCAGCAGCGTTCAATAATCTGTGCTGTAGCCAGCAGGCTGCCTACAGGACATCGTTTTTGCTGACAATAATTAAACCCAAGCAAGAGATCAGCAACTTCAGAGTACTCATGTACCTTTCTAACACAAAAGCCTTCCACCTTCTCTTGTTTATCTTTCTGATTTTCAAAGTTGTGCAGTCAGAAATACTCAGCTGTAGTTAATGCAATAGTAACTCTTTCAACCTCGTAAGAGTGAGAGCTGAACTTACTCTGCATACCTGTAGTTTTACTTGGCTGCCTCCCCAGGACATGGTGACTCCATGCAGTATTAAACAACAGCATTTATGTGACTTAAAACCCATCATATCAGTAACTCAGTTCTGCCTGTATCTATCACTGTTCTCTCAATATTGTCTGTTACTAAATACTTAGTGAAGTCATGACGTACCAGAACCTACCTGCACACCTGCACAACACTTCAGGGTTTCCAATTAGCTACTCATGCTGTACCACATACAGTGATACACTGAATTCAAATAGACAGACTTGTTCAAGGCACTGTTAGTACCAAGGACTATGTACTACATAAGGAAAAACAAAGCACTGACTGGCATTTGCTATGAGTCACAAGTTTAGTGAGTTTCACGGATAGGTCTGAGGATAGCTCTACGTCAAAACCCAGACTTGCTCTCTTTTCCACAGCCTAGCTGAGACACAAAGCTAAACTTGCCAACTGTGTATGGTGATGGAGGACTTCTTCCTCTAGGGAAGATAAGACAGAAAGGGAAGAAAATGGAAATGACATTTTTAGAGTTTGAGTTCCATGAGATTTACTGTACAGGTATATATATATATGTATGTATGTATTCAACTTTTTTTTTTTTTTCACCTTATTGCAACTAAAATGATTATGTTCTAGGAAACACAAAAAAATAATTAATTAAAAAATTTGGATATTGGTGGGTTTGAGCAAGTAATATATTGATAAGAAGTGCCTTTACCAACCCTCACTGAGGGCAGGTGAAGACTGCAGATGGTGAGCCAGCCTGGGGGTGCATGCCCTGAGGTGCTCCTGGGAGCAGCACCAAGAGCGACTACGCAGGCAGGAGGGAACATCACCAACTGCTGGAAAGGGACAAACCTACATGAAAAGGAGGAGTTCTCAACTTTCTGAGTTATCCCTCTACAAATCCACTTACAGAAGGGGCAAAAGCTACATTTTTAAATATTAATACAGTTTCAACTATGAGAAGGCATTTTCTACACACTAATTCACACAGCAGACTACGTTATCCAGAAGTTATCAAAGATTGCTTAAAAAGAAGAGGAAGAAATATACGGAAAGTATGCATTGTTCCAGGTTGGCCAACATAAGATAAATCAGTCCCTTGAGCAACAACCTACCAGAGCAGGAGTGCTTGCTTGCATTAGTATTTCAGTCTGCCACTTTGCCATGACATTTCTTAGGCAGACATGTTTAGCTGACCTTTGCCTAACATATACATTACTAACACAGCTGTGAAAACCTGTCCTAAATCTCAGTCTTACCAAATAAATTGATATTCTTGTAAAATAATTTCTGAAGTTGCAGTAGGCCTTGTGTTACCAATTTGATTGTCCTACAAGCTCTAACTCATATATACGTAGACAATCTCCTCCGCAGAGGTATCCGGGATGTTTATAAAAAAGGCAAATGCTACACAGTTAAGCATCTTCTGTAAGGAGTTCAATACATTACCTAATAATGAAGAATATGAAATGTTTCCCTGTGCATTTTTCCCTAGGCAGAACATATATTCAATTGTGAAAAGAGCATGCCTAATTTATTCAGATTTGGCAGATGATAATTATTATTATTACTTGGGGATATGCTAAAAAAGACATTGATTTTAATAGAAGTAAGTATTTTGATCTGTCAGTTCAAACGACAGCACTTCAACAGGAATTGCTTCCAGCTCTGGAAGAACAACGGCAGAGATGATGTGACTGAACTGGTGACAGATCACTACAGGTCACTTGTTCCCATACATTTCCAAATATGTGTTCTGCTGGTGCTCTGACCAGTGGCACACACGGACCAGTTGACTCCTGGTAAAGCCCAGGGCCTTCAACATGCATGATATTCATAGGCAGGCTGTTTAATTCAGAGATCAAGCCAGAACTCTCATCCCTGTGCAGGTGAGGTTGAAAAGCTTTTTTGCTGGATAGAAATAATAATAAAAAAAAATAATCTAGTAAGGCGATACACATCATCCTGTGCTGAAATCTCTAACCCTTTCAAAGGTACCCCCCTATAGTATTAAAGTTTCTGATGAACTGATGAATTATTATGGTTATACTGGTTCTCCATGTGCTTTCTTGAAGAACGTGCAAGGCTGGAATACAAGCTGTAAATCAGAAATTAGCAAAGTGATACCCATGCTGTGTGGAAATGCATACACTATTGCCAACACACAGTACTAAAACAGCAGGAAGAATTGCAAAACCATTCCAACCTCGTTTCTTGCTGCTGCTTCAGATGCTTTGCCAGTACAATGAGGGCTCTGACAAAAACCTAATGCACGCAAATCTGTCAGGAAGTACTTTCATATTGTTAATACGCAGAAAACACTTTAATGAGATATCCAACCAAAATAAAATAAATAAATAAATAAATAAAGACTCTGAAAAAAAGTATATTCAGCTGAGATACTACCAAAGATCTGTCATTAGTCAGATTGATTATGTTATGTCATATCTTGGATTTGCAAGGTCTCACCATTCACCCTCTCTTCTTGCCTTCCTGTGTACAGATACTGAGCTGACGTGAGACAAATACGTACATAAATACAGAGCGAATGGGATTTCCTGAGCCCCTTTGACAGTACACAACACCAAACACCTGTTTTTTCTTTTTAGTTTTGGGTTTTCTTTGGGAAATTTCACACTCTTAAGAGTAACAACTTATATATAAAAAAATCACTTAAGATCTCAAGAGAAAGCCAATGCAAAAAAGAGAAGCATTCCCTCCTCCCCCTCCACCCCCCAAACAAATATAGATTTAAAACGCACTGTGAAGCTGAAGCACAGAACAGAGAGCAAATCCCCAGCAGAAAATTGTTGTGATCCAACTGTCACAGGAGCTAACGTGCTTATACTCAGTTCTGCACCTCGAAAACTGTTCCCCAAGAAAGAGGAAACCCCCACACACAGACCTCCTTCAAAACCTAAGTTCCTCAAACCCAGCATTTGCAGCCAGTTCACCTAACCATACTTCTTGCTCAAAACACCGTGCACCTGAAGGCTTATGCTCTGTAAGTACGTCTTACCACCAGACGATATGGCAGAGTCCAACCAGACTGTATGAAACATCCATGCTCAATATGAAAACCAGATTTGAGTAGCATTTAGCAGCATTCCCGATAATTCCTGCTTTGCTCTGAAGCACTTGTGCAAAAGGGCACTTCTCAATACCACAGGTACACAGGTACTGTGCTAAAACAGTCTACCAGTGATTAATCGTGTATATTAAAATAAGTATTACAAAATCATCATTAAAAAGTGTTCAGTTCAAACACATGTAAGCAGAAATTAATAACAGGGGTTGATCTGCAGATTGAATGGTTTGAAATAAATCTAATTTTTCTATTTAAGAAGTTTATCTTCATTTCTAAAAACCTTCAATAAGCAACAGTAGGTGGTAAGTTATGAAGTTGACACATCTGAACTCACCTCTCATGTCTTCCCTGGAGGTACAAAAAGTGCTTTATTATCTGACAAGAAAAAATAAGACAGGAGATTGGCTATTAACAAGCAAACCGCTTTCTGAGTTCAGCACCATAATTGTCAAATAGCTTTTAGTGCCTTATTTGGCTGTTCCCATAATCCATGGTAGTTGTGCTTAGCTTTCTGTTGTGTCCAACGTTTAGGCAGTTTACTGAAATGAAAACTGTAGAGTGCAAATATCCTGACAGATTGTGTTGTTAACAAAGTACGCTGTCAAAAAAAATACAATTCCTTTCATTTATTTGTAAAAACAAGCCACCTTAGACGGGGAAAATATTTTGAAAGAACAGCAAGATAGTATAATCAATCAGAACAAAGAAGAAAATAGAGACCATTTTTATCAATGATGTCTTCCAGGAACAGCAGGTCCAAAAAAAATTGAATTTCATCAGGATCTGATCACAGTGCTCACTAAATTGCTTTTTCTGTATCTGACATGCTTTATAAGAAATGTCTCCAACAGAGAACCTGTGCTGGAGACTAAACAAAATGCATTATGCAACGGGCCTCCTACCTCAGCATCCACATATAATCTCCTGTGCAATTCAGGCAAAAGCAGAAATTGAATTTGGAGGTTCCCCTTGTTACAATGTGATGATTGTGATTAGAGAACAATAAGCATTTCCTTTGTGATATTTCACATTTTTCCATGCAAAATACGAAGCCTATTTCCTTGAACATCTTTCAGATTTCTGATGATAGGTTTATTATCATCATTATTTCTGTTCAGGATTCATAACAAGGCCAAAGAACAGATGCATAAAACCAAGTTGTAAAACCCAAGACAAATACACCTATTTCTGTTTGACAAAGATTCAAAAAAAAAAAAAAAAAAAAGATAAAGATCAGTTTAACACTTTAAAATAATGACTTCTGATCTTTTAAAAAATTCTAAAATTCATGACAATAAAGAAGTCTATTACATATTAACACCATTTTGTTTTCCTTTTAACACAGTTATCTCAAAGGGGGAAAAAGGATAGTTTTCACCTGTGTCAACAGTTGCTGCTTTCAGTAGGTGCTGGAAGCTCAGCACAGCTCAAGGATCAGACAGGTTCATGGAACAAAAGAAAAAAAACAACTCTCTAGTACCGATTTTTAAGGCAGTGCTGCTGACTGCGACATAGGAGAACCCTCTGGGGAAGAACTAGCACCATGGGTTGGACCCATCTTGCATTAATCTACACAAAATTAGACTCTACACAAAAGCAAAACAAAACAGCAATTCCCTTAAAATGCAGAAATGGTGAACACAGAAATGAGTGGGTCAGTATGTGACCCAGATCTTCTTTCTCTTGATTTATCTAAGCATATATTATATTACAATAATATTGCTTTGTGTGTTTACCCATTTAGTATCTTCCTGCTGAGTATTCTGCTTTGGTAGAGCCATTTCTCACCTGGAGGAATCATCAAGCAAGATTAAAAGTCTCTAAAGGGAGCAAATTTCAAAGTGTTCAATCTCCAGCCAAGCAGCATCCCCATCCATCAGGATGATAAAGCAGTCTAAAATTTGGGGCTAAAAAGAAAAAAAAAGACAGAAAACAAAACAACAAAAACAAACCACTGTGGAACACTACTCTAAGTTTTGTGAGAAACATGTACATTTCCTTTACTAATTATTTACTCTGTATCTGCAAAGAAACGAGCACTCTCGTCCAGGCAGTGGAATGCCAGCTGCAGTTACATAAGACCTGACCCTACGCAAACTGTGCCCACCACAGTCCTTTTCTCACTGAAGTTTGCTGCTCTGTTAAGAAATCACTGTAGGCAGGAATTTAGTGCCCTGCTACAGATACAAATTCAGTTGTCACCATTATCATGAGCACGTTAATATGCTTCTTTAGTGGTGACATTTACAGTGGCATTAATGCCACTTTTAGACAGAAGACCATAAAAATAATTTTTCTGGGTATATTTCAAATACTTTAATTTTCAGTAAATCTGTGCAGTTGTGTAGATAGATCATGTGCACAAATATGCAACCAGCAATGCCCAAATACTTGTTTTGCATGAGAAAATGTCTATTGTACCAATAAAACATTCTGCTGCAAAGTGAAAAGGCATTCGTATTACCCTTCTGTTTTTCCAAATGAGATAAAGTTCATCCTCACATCTTTTTCAAGTGCAGTGGAATTTTAATCTAAAATTTCAACATCTTTTCTCAAATCCCAATACTCTTCCAGAATGAAGAGAGGAATTGTTTGCAAAGCAAGCTCCCGGCTGTCCAGCCACCAGAGCTGCCTTTAAACTCGAGCACTCAGCGCTGCCGGGTGTGGAAGCAGAGCTGGGCGCAGACTCGCCATATCGCTTTGTTTCAGAAGAGGGCGTTCCAGCTCACAAGGAGTTTCCTCCTGTTCTTGAGGCTAGACTGGTAGGGTTTTATTTTTATTTATTTATTTATTTAGTATTTTTAGGCTTTTTTTTTTTTTTCCAGTTTTTCTCCACGAGTCTTAGCAGCACAGAGCAGATGTGCACACAGCCCTACCTACACTGCGCTGCATCGTAGCATCACCCAGAGCTATCTCCAAGGAGACTCCCAGGGTAGCCTCAGAAGGCCCATGATAACCCCAAAACTAGGTAAAGCAGCTCGAGGGGAGTTAGGTATGGCACACAGCTGTGACAACAGAGCAGCCACAAACCTCAGCGCTTCTGCTCCCACCTCCAGTTCACTCAGGATGTGTGCCTGCAGCCCTCTGCAGAACCTTAATTGAGGCATTACTGCTTGATTAATTGAACACCTAATGTAACCTGCACCCTGTATTGTGACAATGAAATGACGAGGAGTATTTTTCACAACCCTTAATGAACAACTAGTTTGCAGTTTAATAGGGTAAGCTAGCTACGGACATTATAATTATCTCTATAGGAAGAGATGTTACGACACGGATGAGAATTTTTCTGAAGTGAAGTTCACTGATAAGGCATCACTGTAAATGTATTTTGTCTAAATGTCAACATTTAAAACCTTTAAATTTTTCTAAATGACATTTAAGGATCAAATAAATTAATACACACACTTCCTCTTTGACAATAACTCCATACCGTAACAAACACTGTTTTATGAAACAGAAGACAGAAGTGGATATTGTGAAAGTGGCTTCTTTGTCATGGCAAATATCCAATTCAGCAATTAATTCACACAAGCAATTGATTGTATGTTCAAGATACAGGCCTGAGCTCAGAATGAGACAGAGACGATGCTTTCTGAGGCGCTCTTTCCTCTCCTGAAGCATGAGTTTTTGAGGAGAGAAAGGCTCAGTTATTTCATCTCTGAAATCCCTTCATGGTTTCACAAAAAGCAAGACCATTCCAAGTGCCGGGTTGTGGCATCTCCAACAGAAGTGAGGAATCACACTTTTTTTTTTTTCTTTTACTGTCCTCACATAATTATTTTTGGAAGCTGCATGAAAATGAACTACATTATACTAAGGTAGTATTTTAAGGCAGTTTTTGTTTGTTTGTTTGTTTGTTTTGTCCCTAACAAGATTTATAATGAAAACTCAATAATTAAAAAAGAATACAAAAGGATTAAATAGCAAGATCTGTTAACTAAGACTAGGATCTTTATCAATTTTGCTAATTCATGAATCCAACAGATCTGTGGCATTAGTTCTGCCCTTACAAAGAGAAGAAGATTTATGCTAGTAAACCTGTTCTACTGTGCACATCAAAACCACCCAGGAAACCTGGATATTTCTTTTCCATATTTATGTATTTGCCTTACTTGGCTGATCAGTCAGAACAAAGCTTGAATCAAAGCACATCATCTTCATTTCTGAAAGGAAATGACTTTTAATTACAGCTGCACAGTTATTTCTTCCAAGCAGAAGTCAAAAGCCTTTTTCTTCATAGTGTCTGACAAATCTGTAAGAATTCAATATTCTCCCAACAGCGTTCCCGGTAAGTTACTAAATAAAATGACAAACATCAGGCAATTAATCTCCATAGCTAGAAGAAGAAAACTGAATATGATCAAATCAGTCATTTTTACCATTTTATTCCCCTTTTCTCACAATTATTAAAGGAACCAGACTTCAGATTAACTCTATAAAATTTCACTTCACACCTTGATAAATGCCTAGAAAATGTGCCTGTCTTCCCCATCAGCCAAATATCCTGTCCAGATTAGGTCTCTGGCACATCACCATCAGCCCAGGAATCCCACAGACACAGTGCATTCACAGGTCTCTTGATAACCCAATTCCTGGTAAGAAAAGTGTTTATCTCACCCCATACAAATATTCAATGACTATTTGCAATGAAGCCTTTATTTTCCTTTCTATTTCACTTTTGAGTATATATTGTCCAAAACTACTCCGTTTTCAGTCAAACTTGATCCTTTTTCCCTTGAAACCTCCACTTTCTCAATCAGACGATGAGTACAGTGCTTTCAATAACTGAAACATCTGGATTCTTTAAACATTCTTTGTGTTTTACGGGCTAAAAACCTGATTTTGTTTGCTATTTAAGTTGAAAGTAGGCAAGTTTACCTGTTCTCTATCTGAAAATGCATCTATATGTAAAATCACAAGTTATCCCTAGATACATAACAGTGACTGTCCTGCCTGATCAATATATCAAGCAAGTGAAATGCTTGCCTGCCTGCTCAGAGAGATTACAGTGAGTAGTTCTTAGCTTCACGTGTTCCCATCTTCAAGTCACTGTCAATTTTACTGATAACGCTTTTGAATTAGCCTTACTGCTTTGGCATCGTCCCATATGCATGAAAATTAATTACCTGTAATGTCACATCTCTATTATTTTAACCTTTTCATACTTCACTACTTTTCAGTGACATTTCCTTAGGGGTTGGGGGAAAAAAAAAAAGGGGGGTCTACTAAAAGGGTCTACTTATCAAGAGATTGCATATGGAAGATAGGCAATCAATCATGAAAACAACAGGGAAAAATCACAACAGAAGACTTAAAACTCCTTTTATGACTCCTTATCATGCACTAGCAGATAATCAATAGCTTGTCAAAGCTGTCCATTTTGACTTAGCTCAAAGTGTCATTTACATAGTTAATTCAAAATCACTGGCATCAAGTTATTAAAAAAAACCTTACACTAGTAAATCTACTGTGAACTCTACTGCTTATTTAACATTGTCCTTTACCTTGAACTTATTATCAGTCAGATAACCTCTGTATTGCTGTAATTATTGTGAAAAGATTGAAAAAATTCACATGGAGAGTTTATCCACAAACATCAGAAGGTAAACCACCCCCAAGAGAGGATTTTATCATTGGTTTTGAATTGCTTTCCAACTTCCAAAACAATTCAAGATTGCCTATCAGTTCATCGTGCATCTATGCTTAAATTTAATTAGAAAAATTGCTACCTGCTGCTGAACTATACTGAAAATAACTTGCCCATAACAAACAATTTGCCTTTCTCTATTAAAAAAAAACACACACACCAACGAATGCATATCTGTCACAGAAATCAATCTTCGTTTTCTCGTTCCTGATCTGAGTCTCAGGTTTTACCTAAATTGCTAATGAAACATTAATAACTGAAAAATGCATCAATCTGCTCTTTTTTTTTTTTTTTTTTTTTTTTTTTCCAGCCAGCAGCAGCAGCAAGACTATTCAAAGCCTCAGGCACTAGAGAGATTCTTTTCTAAATTACTGAATAAGAAACAAGACAAGGACATTAAGATACAGTCCCTCTTTTCGCTGCGTTTCTCTGGTTAGTTCTTGTAGCATGGCTCAAGTGACACCACTACTATCTACCAAACCTTTTTTGGCTGTTAAATACATGGGACCTCATTCAACTCACAGCTCAGCAGTTGAAAGCACCTTATCCTTCCTTAGAGATTTTACTCTAACACAAGAATAGCCACGCTTTTCTAAATAAATATTCGAGTATATAATATTCAGACTAGAAAGTACATTAGCCTTTCAGGCAGCAAATAAAGATGCACCAGTGGTATTTGGTCTAACAGTTCCTCAGAAATAGGAGTGTTTGTGAAGAAAATTCAAAGCGATTATGGTATTACGTATGATGAGTTCCTATGAAAACGCAGGCAACGTGCACACTGTTAAAACCAAGAAGTTCACATCCAATCCTGTAATGCACTATGGGCCTGATTTTCCATGATGTAGAGCTCTTATATTTATTAGGAAACAGCTGCAGAATTCTGTAACAAAAAGTAGGCTTTCACCTTCAATCATTTGTTGTCATCCTAATTGTGTAGAAACTGAAATAATAGCTGTTAAAAGTTGTTCTTCCCCACTAAACATTTATTTAAAACCTAAACAAGCTTCCTGCTCATTCCTATTGAGCCCTAAAACCATAAGGTGCAGAGAATGCAGCATTCATTATTGGTAAACGTAAGAGATCCTCATGCAATGTGAAGGTATTTAAAGTTATACATGACCATGCATATACATGCATTTAATAAGGAAATTGCTGTTTTCCTAGGTATTGAATACTTAGAAATGCATGCCAGTATTCAAAGCTATCAATATTCAACGCTAAGGTTAATTTATAACATAGGAAGAGATAAAGAAACAGATGGAAGGGGAAAAAAGAAAAAAAGAAAAAAGAAAAAAGAAGAACAAAACAAAACTTCTAAGCAAGGGATAGAACATAACTACAGGCTAGGCAGCAAGATGCATCTCTACAAACAGCCAACACACTTTCTAAGAGTGCCCAGACATACTTCCAACCTCAGCATAAGTCTCCGTGCCAGGCATCATTGCAGAGCTACCTCTGCTAAATGCAAAGCCTCCTTTCCATACCAGAAATACCAGGAGAAAGAGAAACATGCAACTCTCCTGCAGATGAAAGCCACAAACCCCAGCTACACCCAAAGTCCAGTCTGAAAGTTGCCAGAGGACAACATAGTTCAACCACAGTCTAATTCGAGGATGGAATGCAAATACCACCCCTAGCAGAAGGTGGCAACCATGGGGCACTGGGTGGTTTTCCATCAGTTCATCTCTTCAGGTGCATCCAAATGCACCAAGACGGTCAACCTTAGGATTCTGCTGGTGCTTCACAGAGTAAACAACTAACTTTACAGCATTTAGTATCAGTCCCAAACAACTGGAGAGCATCTATTCTGCTGAGGAAGGAATAATTAGAAACTAAGTCTCAAATAATTTCCTGATGCTCCTTGCAGCTAAATCATAAGCACAGCTCATTAGGCTACGCATACAAAGTAAGCCAAAGGCTGGCACGCCTCTTTTACCATGTTGCAATAAAAGATTCCAAATCTTTGTTTAAAAAAAAAAAAAATCATCACATTGAGATATAAGTAGTTCAGAAACTAACAACTTCCTAAATTAGCCATGAACACTGGCAGTTCTGAATGTGTCATATCTAACAAAGAAAAATCAAATTGACAAGAAAAACTGGCAATCTAACCTGATGTTTAGCTTCCTGGTGGTTTGGCTGCTGGTAGGAGTCAGTTCATCCCCATGGACACGCACTGTCTTTCAGCAGCCACGTTTAGAAGAAAACTTAAGAAGAAAATCATCTTCACCAAGGGAAAGCATTCTTGCTTTTCCATGAGATTTTCTCCTTCACATAGGAGAAAAAAGCAGCCTCCTTATAGGTTGAAAGGTTTTTATTAAAGTAGATTTAACTACACACATTCATTTAAGCTCAGACTGATTTTTTACTGTGCTGAACTATGAAGGCTATATGTTATACTGAAACTTCAAGGAAGGTTATTTGCTCATAGTTTGCATGGGTCTTCTGTCGGTAGATGTCAGTAAAAAAGAAAAGAAAAAGAAAGGAAAAAAATACAGAAATAAAGAAATAGGATAATTTTATGAACTTTATTCTTTAACAAAGAGCTGCTTTTAAAACTAAAGTTTTAAAACCTTTAGTTTCAGACACCTCTTGGTATAGTTAAATATGTTTCATGTTTTCTCTGTTTTGCAGTGAGTTTTATTTTAAAAAATCTCTAAGAGAAAATTTCCAGGACCTTTTCTTTGTAGTAGGAGTTATGATTTGTACCATCAGATAGGAAAGAATTGCACTGAAGTCACTTTAGAAACAATGGTTTCTAAAGTACCCAGAGGTACTGAAAAATACCTCATCACAACCCTTGCAATGCTAATTAGCTATCAGTAATCAGCGTAGAACTGATTTGTACAGCCCAATTAAGCCTGGTTACTTACAGGGGTGTCCTGTGTTTCCACCCACTGATGAAATGACTTCTGTTTTCCACACTCCTTTTTTCCTTCTCTGCTGAAATTAAACTAGCCCCTTGTGTACCATTGTGACCCCAGCTCCCTGTGGCAGCGTTTCCATTTCTCCCACTTTCAGAATAACCCAATTCCTCCCTATCTCTTGGTCTCCCAACTGCAATAGGTTATGAGGCCCAGAAGGTACTGTCAAGGGGCAGTCCCAAATTGCCCTAGCAATAAATGCAATTAACTGCCAAATGGCCACGCACCACAGTTATTTTACTGTAACTCTATGACTATGTCACTGCATGATGCTGGGCTAGAGTGATGCAGGAGACTGGGAAATGGCCTGGAGGAAAAAAAAAAAAAAAAAAAAAAGTGATTGGCTCTAGAATTAAAGCAAGAATTGAAAAGATAACAGGCAAGTTTTAAATAGCACCTGAGATTTTTGACATAATTATTGGTCTGATGCAAACCACATCCTCAATGCTAACTTGGAACTCCTCAAGTGGTTCATGATTCCCATTAAGATGTACTTGCATGTTCTGTCAAAATATGCCTAAGTTTTGATGAATTTACTTCATAGTTACAATTCTGAATGTTAGGAATGCTAGGACGAATGCTGAACGTTAGGAACGTTGGCTGCTCTTGGCTTGGACTGGCGCATGCTTCGTTGGGTTAGAAACTGGCTGGATAGCCGGGCCCAAAGAGTCGTGGTGAATGGAGTCAAGTCCAGTTGGAGGCCGGTCACTAGTGGTGTCCCCCAGGGCTCGGTGCTGGGGCCGGTCCTCCTTAATATCTTCATCGATGATCTGGACGAGGGCATCGAGTGCACCCTCAGTAAGTTCGCAGATGACACCAAGTTAGGTGCGTGTGTCGATCTGCTTGAGGGTAGGAAAGCTCTGCAGGAGGATCTGGATAGGCTGCACCGATGGGCTGAGGTCAACTGCATGAAGTTCAACAAGGCCAAGTGCTGGGTCCTGCACCTGGGGTGCAACAACCCCAAGCAGAGCTACAGGCTGGGAGAGGAATGGTTGGAGAGCTGCCAGGCAGAGAAGGACCTGGGAGAGATGGTGGATAGTCGGCTGAATATGAGCCAGCAGTGTGCTCAGGTGGCCAAGAAGGCCAACGGCATCCTGGCTTGTATCAGAAACAGTGTGACCAGCAGGGCTAGGGAGGTGATCGTCCCCCTGTACTCGGCTCTGGTGAGGCCGCACCTCAAGTACTGTGTTCAGTTTTGGGCCCCTCGCTACAAGAAGGACATCGAGGTGCTTGAGCGGGTCCAGAGAAGGGCGACGAAGCTGGTGAGGGGCCTGGAGAACAAGTCCTATGAGGAGCGGCTGAGGGAGCTGGGCTTGTTCAGCCTGGAGAAAAGGAGGCTCAGGGGCGACCTTATCGCTCTCTATAGGTACCTCAAGGGAGGCTGTAGCGAGGTGGGGGTTGGTCTGTTCTCCCACGTGCCTGGTGACAGGATGAGGGGGAATGGGCTTAAGTTGCGCCAGGGGAGTTTTAGGTTAGATGCTAGGAAGAACTTCTTTACCAAAAGGGTTGTTAGACACTGGAACAGGCTGCCCAGGGAAGTGGTGGAGTCACCATCCCTGGAAGTCTTTAAAAGATGTTTAGATGTAGAGCTTAGGGATATGGTTTAGTGGGGACTCTTAGTGTTAGGTCAGAGGTTGGACTCGATGATCTTGACGTCTCTTCCAACCTAGAAATTCTGTGATTCTGTGTGTGTGATTCTGTGAATCAACAGGGCATGCTAATGTTGATGGTTTATTTTGCTTTGCATATATGAAAGCCAATGAATTTCTTTCCCTTCTGTCGTGGTTTAACCCGACCGGCAGCTAAACACCACGCAGCCGTTCGCTCACCCTCCCCCCTCCCTCTCTGGGACGGGGGAGAGAAATGGAAAGTGAAGCCCGTGAGTTGAGATAAAGACAGTTTAATAAGACAGGAAAAAAAAAATAACAAAATAATAATAACAATAATAATAATGATGATACAATGGTGATAATACGAAAGTAATAATAGTATGTACAAACAAGTGATGCACAATGCAATTGCTCACCACCCGCTGACCGATGCCCAGCCTAACCCCGAGCAGTCCGGCCCCCTCCCCCCGGCTAGCCACCCCTATATATTGTTTAGCATGACGTCAGATGGTATGGAATACCCCTTTGGCTAGTTTGGGTCACCTGTCCTGGGTCTGTCCCCTCCCAGCTCTTACTGCACCCCCCAGCCTGCCCGTTGGCAGGACAGAGCAAAGGCTGAGATGTCCTTGGCTTAGTATAAGCACTGCTCTGCAACAATTAAAGCATCGGGGTGTTATCAGCACTCTTCTCATTCTAAGCCAAAACACAGCATTCCACCAGCTACTAGGAAGAAAATTAATTCTGTGCTAACTGAAACCAGGACATCTATCCACCCCTTATTCCATACCATTTATGTCATGCTCAGGTTACACTCTTTTCCATACATTCTAATTAGTCACCTATAGTAATCATGGTAGTGATAACATACAGTATAATATACTATTTAACATGGTGCAATTCAGTTCATGGGCTATTCTCACCCAGTATTAAATCTCCTTGAGGTACACACCGGACCTCTCCGTTCTTTTGCATCACCCACCAAGTATATCCAGGTCCCTGAGCGAAAACAATTCCACGAATAGGTTTGCCTTTTCCTGAGGCAGGAGTAGCCCAGACTGTTTTACCCAGCATATTTTTTACATGCACTACAGGAACTTTATCCCCATCTACAGTACGTAACAGGTTTGATTGGGCAGGTCCAGCTCGGTTGGTAGATCCCCTAGTATTGACTAACCAGGTGGCCTTTGCCAAATGCGTATCCCAGTTTTTGAACGTCCCAGCGCCCATTGCTTTCAAGGTAGTCTTTAACAGGCCATTGTATCGTTCAACTTTCCCGGAGGCTGGTGCATGATAGGGGATGTGATACACCCATTCAATACCATGTTCTTTGGCCCAAGTGTCTATAAGGTTGTTTCGGAAGTGAGTCCCATTGTCTGATTCTATTCTTTCTGGGGTGCCATGTCGCCATAGGACTTGCTTTTCAAGGCCCAGGATGGTGTTCCGGGCGGTAGCATGAGGCACAGGATATGTTTCCAGCCATCCGGTGGTTGCTTCCACCATTGTAAGTACGTGGCGCTTGCCATTGCGAGTTTGAGGGAGTGTGATGTAATCAATCTGCCAGGCCTCTCCATATTTATATTTCAGCCATCGTCCTCCATACCAAAGAGGCTTTGACCGTTTGGCTTGCTTGATTGCAGCACATGTTTCACAGTCATGAATAACCTGTGCTATAGCGTCCATGGTCAAGTCCACCCCTCGATCACGAGCCCATCTGTATGTTGCATCTCTACCTTGATGGCCTGAGGTGTCATGGGCCCATCGGGCTATAAATAATTCACCTTTATGCTGCCAATCCAGGTCCACCTGAGCTACTTCAATCTTAGCAGCCTGATCCACCTGCTGGTTGTTTTGATGTTCTTCAGTAGCCCGATTCTTGGGCACATGAGCATCTACGTGGCGTACTTTCACAGCCAGGTTCTCTACCCGAGCAGCAATATCTTGCCACAATGCAGCAGCCCAGATAGGTTTGCCCCTACGCTGCCAGTTGTTTTGCTTCCATTGCTGTAACCATCCCCACAGGGCATTTGCTACCATCCATGAATCGGTGTAGAGATAGAGAACTGGCCATTTTTCTCGTTCAGCAATGTCTAAAGCCAGCTGAATGGCTTTCACTTCTGCAAACTGACTCGATTCACCTTCTCCCTCAGCAGCTTCTGCAACTCGTCGCATAGGACTCCATACAGCAGCCTTCCATCTCCGATGCTTCCCCACAATACGACAGGACCCATCAGTGAACAGGGCATATTTCTTTTCATTCTCTGGCAACTGGTTGTACAGTGGGGCTTCTTCAGCACGACCCACCTCCTCCTCTGATGATATCCCAAAGTATTTGCCTTCTGGCCAGTCCATGATCACTTCCAATATTCCTGGGCGACTGGGGTTTCCTATTCGAGCCCGCTGAGTAATCAGTGCAACCCACTTGCTCCATGTAGCATCAGTTGCATGATGCGTAGAGGGGACCCTTCCCTTGAACATCCAGCCTAGTACCGGTAATCGGGGTGCTAGGAGGAGCTGCGCTTCAGTACCGACCACCTCCGAAGCAGATCGAACTCCTTCATATGCTGCCAATATCTCCTTTTCAGTTGGAGTATAGCGGGCCTCAGATCCTCTGTATCCCCGACTCCAAAACCCCAGAGGCCGACCTCGAGTTTCCCCAGGTTCTTTCTGCCAGAGGCTCCAGGTGGGGCCGTTCTCCCCGGCTGCAGTATAGAGCACATTCTTTACATCTGGTCCTGTTCGAACTGGCCCAAGGGCTACTGCATGGACTATTTCCTGCTTGATTTGTTCAAAGGCTTGTCGTTGTTCAGGGCCCCATTCAAACTCATTCTTCTTACGAGTTACTTGGTAGAGTGGGTTTACAATCAGACTGTAATTTGGGATGTGCATTCTCCAAAACCCCACAACACCTAGGAAAGTCTGTGTTTCTTTTTTGTTAGTTGGTGGAGACATAGCTGTTATTTTGTTGATCACATCCATTGGGATTTGACGACGTCCATCTTGCCATTTTATTCCTAAAAACTGGATCTCCCGTGCAGGTCCTTTGACTTTATTTTGTTTTATGGCAAAACCGGCTTTCAGAAGGATTTGGACTATTTTCTTCCCTTTCTCGAAAACTTCCTCTGCTGTGTCACCCCACACAATAATGTCATCGATGTACTGCAGGTGTTCAGGAGCTTCCCCCTGCTCTAGTGCAGACTGGATCAGCCCATGGCAAATGGTAGGGCTGTGTTTCCACCCCTGGGGCAGCCTATTCCAAGTATATTGGACTCCCCTCCAAGTGAAGGCAAATTGTGGCCTGCACTCTGCTGCTAGAGGGATGGAGAAAAATGCATTAGCGATATCAATTGTGGCGTACCACTTGGCTGCCTTCGATTCAAGTTCATACTGAAGTTCCAGCATGTCCGGCACTGCAGCACTCAGTGGTGGCGTGACTTCGTTCAGGCCGCGATAGTCCACTGTTAGTCTCCACTCGCCATTAGACTTTCGCACTGGCCATATGGGACTATTGAAAGGTGAATGAGTCTTGCTGATCACTCCTTGGCTCTCCAATTGACGAATTAGCTTATGGATGGGAATCAGGGAGTCTCGGTTGGTGCGATATTGCCGCCGGTGCACAGTTGTGGTAGCAATTGGCACTTGCTGTTCTTCGACCCTCAGCAACCCCACAACAGAGGGGTCCTCTGAGAGACCAGGCAAGGTAGATAATTGTTTAATGCCCTCTGTCTCTAAGGCAGCAATACCAAAAGCCCACCGGAACCCTTTTGGGTCCTTGCAGTATCCTCTTCTAAGATAGTCTATGCCAAGGATACATGGAGCATCCGGACCAGTCACAATGCGGTGCTTTTCCCACTCATTCCCAGTCAGACTCACTTCAGCCTCCAATACAGTCAACTGCTGAGATCCCCCTGTCACTCCACAAATATAGATGGGCTCTGGTCCTTTATAGCTCGATGGCATTATAGTACATTGTGCACCGGTGTCTACTAAAGCCTTATACTTCTGTGCGCGTGATGTGCCAGGCCATCGAATCCACACAGTCCAATAAACTCGATTGTCCCTTTCCTCCCCCTGGCTGGAGGCAGGGCCCCCCTAATCCTGGTCAGAATCTTCCTCGTTTCTGTGTTTGAAGGACTGTCTGCTGGAAGTTGGAGCAGCAAACTTTTCGGAGAATCCCTTTTTCCTGATTGTTTTCTTTTGCAACTCACGTACCCGTGCCTCTAGGGTCGCGGTAGATTTTCCATCCCACTTTCTCATGTCCTCTCCATGGTCTCGTAAGTAAAACCACAGGGTGGCACGGGGTGAGTACCCACCATATCGTCTTCCTTGTGTGGGTGAACGCCTACCCCTGACAGCTGAGACACTGCTTTGTACAGGTGCGAAGGAGAATAATCTCTCTTCAAGTTGGTGAACCTTTTCAGAAAGTTTCTCCCAAGTGTTCTCCTTTGGTCGGTGGGCACTGGTTGGTTCAGGTGGGGAGGACAATAGATTCTCTTCAAGTTGGTGAACCTTTTCAGAAAGTTTCTCCACAGCTGAGACGCAGGCCTGTAAGGAAGAGGAGAGACTTTCTTCGTACTGCCGGAGTTGTTTAGCCGCTTCACCCACTGTGGGTTCCTCATCCTCTTTCCAGGCCATTATTGCCAATGAGCTGGCATATGATGATGGTGCACTCCGTACAAACTTCCGCCACATGGGTCGTGTACACTTGACTTCATCTGGATCTGTGGATGTTTGTTTGAGGTCTGGATCCTCATAAATCACTTCCCGTACGGCTAATTCCCTCAGGTACTGGATTCCCTTCTCCATAGTGGTCCACTTGCCTGGTAGACATAAAATATCTTCCTTGAAGGGATACCTTTCCCTCACAGCTGAGAGGAGACGCCTCCAGAGGCTGGTGGGTCGTGCTCCATCTGCAATTGCTTTGTCAATGCCGGCGTCTCGAGCAAGGGATCCCAGCCGCTTGGCTTCCCTGCCGTCTAATTCCACACAATTGGCTCCAGAGTCCCAGCACCGGAGCAGCCAGGTGACAAGCTGCTCACCTATACAGCGACCAAAATCTTTTCGCACATCTCGTAGCTCGCGCTCGTTTAGGCTTCGGGTAGTTACTGTTGCTCTTTCGGCATCCTCATCTTCCTCCTCCTGAATCCTTGACGGCCCAGCGTCGTCATCATCTACGTCATCTCTATACTTAGTTTTGGCAGAAGCCTTACCTGGATTGGCAGAAGACTCTCTGCGTTCTAAACGACTTGAATTTCTATACCATATTTTCACCTTCTCTACAGGGGCAGCTTGCACTGCTACTGCTCGTTTCTCTGACTTTGTTACAGGGTCTGCCACAGGGGTTGGAATGCCCTCTGCAGGGTCAACTTGCACTGCTACAGCTCGTTTCTCTGACACGGCCACAGGAGCTGGAGCGGCTACAGGAGCTGGAGCAGTTGCAGGAACCGGAGCTGTAGCGGCTACAGAAGCTGGAGTTGGAGCTGGAGCAGTTGCAGGAGCTGGGACTGGAGCAGCAGTAGGAGCTGGAGCTGGAGCAGTTGCAGGAGCTGGGACTGGAGCAGCAGTAGGAGCTGGAGCTGGAGCGGCTTCAGGAGCTGGAGCTGGAGCGGCTTCAGGAGCTGGGACTGGAGCAGTTGCAGGAACTGGGACTGGAGTAGCGGCCGGAGCTGGAACTGGAGCGACTGCAGGAACTGGGACTGGAGCAGCTGCAGGAGCTGGAGCTGGAGCTGGGACTGGAGCGGCTGCAGAATCCACCGTAGGGGTCACAGTGGCCGTTGGATCTGTCACAGGGTTTGGAGTGGCCGCAGGGTCTGTCACTAAGTTGACAGCAGTATCAATGGCAGCTCGATAGGCATGAGCCAGGCCCCAGCACGTTACAATGATTTGTGTTACTTTGGAACTGCCAGAATCATTACACCTTTTTTTCAAGCATTCTGCCAGTTTTTGAGGATTTTGCCATTGTTCAGGGGTGAATTTCCAACACACTGGGGGTGCCAACTGCTCTAGATGCCTGCCCATATCCACCCATACTCCCTGCCACCCACAACTATACTGCCTCCGGGCAGATCTCCGGATGAGCTTCATAAGTAGTTGTTTAACTTTAAGCAGAATCTGAAGTGCATTCATGAGGCAGAACAACAAGACTATGGTATTCCAGAAATATTCAATATCTTGGAGAGCTATTGTGACAAGCTCAGGGGATAAGAGGGTGGTGAAGGAGGAAGGCAGAGTGACCCAGGAGGATACAGGGGTGGTGAAGGAGAAAGGGAGAGTAAGCAAGTAAGGAAAAATATCCTCCCCTTTCCCCTCCACAGATTGACTCTCTAATGGAGAAAAACAAATAGGTATAATTGCTAATAGTTCCCAAGATGCTGTTTTCCAAAGTACAGAGTCCACGATGTTACTGAGTATAAATACCAAGTTAGAGTCATGACCAGATATCTTATCGTCTCCATAAGCATTGCTATAACCTTAGTACCATAATGGTCTGAAACCAGGGCCCGGAGAGGAGAAACAACACTACAGAGAGCAAATACGGAAAATAATGTACTATAATACTCAATTTGGAAAACAGGCGCAGCAGAGTTGTGATTAAAGCAATCAGCATCAATGACAAGTGACTATTAAGCAGGTCTAATCCTTACACCAATTTTAGTTTAAACACACTCTGATCAGATCTGCCGTATCTCAACCTTCGGGCCCCACGTTGGGCGCCACAAAGACTGTCGTGGTTTAACCCGACCGGCAGCTAAACACACGCAGCCGTTCGCTCACCCTCCCCCTCCCTCTCTGGGACGGGGGAGAGAAATGGAAAGTGAAGCCCGGTGAGTTGAGATAAAAGACAGTTTAATAAGACAGGAAAAAAAAAAATAACAAAATAATAATAACAATAATAATAATGATGATACAATGGTGATAATACGAAAGTAATAATAGTATGTACAAACAAGTGATGCACAATGCAATTGCTCACCACCCCGCTGACCGATGCCCAGCTAACCCCGAGCAGGTCCGGCCCCCTCCCCCCGGCTAGCCACCCCTATATATTGTTTAGGCATGACGTCAGATGGTATGGAATACCCCTTTGGCTAGTTTGGGTCACCTGTCCTGGGTCTGTCCCCTCCCAGCTCTTACTGCACCCCCCAGCCTGCCCGTTGGCAGGACAGAGCAAAGGCTGAGATGTCCTTGGCTTAGTATAAGCACTGCTCTGCAACAATTAAAGCATCGGGGTGTTATCAGCACTCTTCTCATTCTAAGCCAAAACACAGCATTCCACCAGCTACTAGGAAGAAAATTAATTCTGTGCTAACTGAAACCAGGACACCTTCACATGAAATATTCAAAACCAAACCACCTAATTTTGCAATGGGGAAAAAAAAAATCCTGAACTCTCCATTTCTTTGACAGTAAAGCAAAACTGTTTCACCTTTCCATCAAAAGTCAGTTTCCACAGTTTCAAAAGTATGGGTTCCAGGACATGATGCTGATCAAGCAAGGCTTTACTCAGCAGGATTACAATCCCACTTCCTAAACGTTCAGTTTTCTTTCCTGAATACAAACAAATCAAACTGAAGAGGTTCCTCCTGCTAATAAAACCTTGAGGGCTTCTAAGGGCACATCCTGCTCTTCAACATCTATTTTTTCCCCCTCAAGTGCATTTGGAGGATTATTTTTTTTTTTCCAGGCTTTCAGCTAGAGGTCCTCTGCTCAGAGGACCACTCCTCAAGCCTCAGTCCTCCACAGGGTAGCTGAGCTCACAGATTTCGTGAGGTCCACTTTCAACTCCTAAGGACTCTGAGCATTATTACTATAGAAATAAATATTTTCTGTTTAGAAAGATACATCAGTAGCGCATTAATAAGCAATGGTCCATAATGCAGCTGGCTGGTGAAGTGCTGAATCTTGAATCAGTACAAAGAAAGCCTCATATGTGTCATTGAGTGCATGAGTTTTCATGTGGACTGATAATTATCCTACGGAACCTGATAATGAATCAGTTTGTTGCAAAACCAGCCCAGAAGCTGATTAAATCAACCTAATCTATACTTTACTGCTAATTGGCTTTCCTTCTTTGCATGATGATGGAAAAACTCTGAGCACAGAAACAGACAAAACCTTACAAAGTAAGCACATCAGGAACAGACTGAAGGGGGAAGAGGCAGAAGAAAGTATCCTTCCAGATTCATGAGATACTCTCGAGGTTGTATTTTTTTTTAAACTCAATTTAATGCCTTCACTATACTGTTGCTTACTAATGCTTATTTGCTGAAGTCTTCCTGAGACAATGACAGGAAGAATTACTAGATTTGATTACACACACACACAAAAAGCAGAGGCAAATATAAAACAATGTAGCAAAACAAAACAGTTTTCTCAGAAACTGATATTTAACTAACAACAATAAATTCACTCATGGAGAAAAAGTAGGACAGTGACAATTAGGACAAACAGTAAAGTAGTATTTGGACCAATTAAGCAGGAGGTTTATACCCATATCCATTCATCCACCATAGAGAGATGCTGCTTTAGTTTTTGTTATAAGGTAATATACTTGGCTTGTGGAGCTTTACTTTTTGAAAGGTTTGTGCTAGCTCATTTTCAGTGACATAAGTCACTATGTCACTGAAGTTGTAGTTAGCATTCTCCTGAAGGAAGTTAAGGCAAAGAATTTGCGTATGAGTTATGAGACAACTTTAGACAATGACTTTGAATGCTGTCTTATCACGAGCTTTGATGTCTTTTCTGCAAGATAAGCAACCTGCAATGATTTTTATAAGAGTCAAAACTCTTTTCCCTCTCTGGGAACTTCTGACCCAGATGCAACAAGTGGGACTTCACAGGAGCGAACTTGCAGGCTGCTCAGTTAGCGCTGGCTTTGGGCTTCAGCAGCAGCAAAGCAGTTCAGCTGTCACCGCTCACCTGCTGCCAGATGAAGCATGAAGAAAGGCTAACATGGACTAACATGCTCTCACTAAATCAGAAATTCATTTCTGCCTCCTGTGCAAAGCTGCAAGAGCACCTCACAACCACTCCACAACAACCACTGGTGTTTCTGTCACCTTAGCCGCAGCCATAGCCCTAAAGAGGCTATCATGGCAACTAATTTCAGCAGACCACTGGCGATGGCACTGCAGACAGTGACAATCTCAAAACCAGGCACCCAGCAATGACAAAGGTCCCATCCTGTGGCCAAGCTCACCTGGTTAACAAGCAGCACCCAGCTGACTTGGGTATTACCGTAACATGTTAATCTACGCACACACCCAGGGAGGACCATCAGAAAACCTCTGGCTTAGCACGTAAGAGCTTTGGGACAACTCGCACAGTCTTGTGCAAATAGCAGAAATGCAAAACAGGTTTTTACAAGTGCATAAACACTAATTACATAGTGCTGCACACAGCTTGGAGCAGGCCTAATAATATTAATACTGCCACGAGTCAGACCAACTCTCAGAAGACACAATGTAAACCATGATACTGTTTCCAATGAAAAACTGTTTCTTTGGTAATGAAGAGACCCATTAATTTTGCTGTTCTCTTCCATTCCTGCCAGCCAAAGACCATAAACAAAACTGGTGCTGTATGGATTCTTTGTTGCCATGCATCAAACAGCTTTGGAGCTTCTAAAGAAAAGAAGTTTGGAAAGAAAACACTACATTTACCCCAGTAAAGTCATGGGTAGAGGCCAACTAAAGACAACTGATCTTCTAAAACTGAAAAAAAAAAAAAAGTACTTACCAGTTACATTAAATGATTTACTTATAAATGCTTCATTTTAGGGGTCAGTTGAGTAGACATCTTGCAAAGCACAACTTATTTTCATGTTACTGCTTCTGAATAATTCATACTTTGACCCTCTTTGTTCAAGATTCATTAATATTCCTTCTCACGTTCATTGTAAAAAATATAAAAAGCAATTAAAAAATAAATGATTATGCTGGACAAAAACAACCCTTTAGCCTACCTACATAGTGGCTACCATTTAAAAAAAAAAAAAAAAAAAAAAAAAAAAAAAAAACACAGCAAGCAGAATTCTCTTCTATTTACTATACTTGCCAAAGACTCAAAATGGACAGTGTAGTAAAGTCTGATCTTTTTAAAAAAGGAACTAGTGCAAATAACTCCATAAAAATCTTTCTGAGTAGTATATGGGCCACTGCTGGCTTTTGTACAAGCTCACATTGTAGGTGAAGTCTTGGATCATCATGGACTAATACAGATCATGTCTACCATGTGCAAGGCAACAATTTCACATCATGCTAAAATCTCCAACCTATTTCTGAATGAGCTCTCCTGCCCAGGCTGCTTCGCCACAGCAGAGCACCTCGTCAGTCCATGGCCAGATGCTAGCTCCTGCAGACAACTCGGGCCTCTCTGCGCCTTATCACACTCTTGCAGGACAAATGCAATACCTGTTTTATTAGCTGAGTATTTTATTTATCATCTTTATTGTCTAAATGCATTATAATTTACAAGTCAAGTAAATATTTGAAGTACCAAGGTAAAACTTTGAGTACAAACATCCTTCTTCCACTTACATTTATCCAAACAGCTGCAGCACTACAAATAGATAAACAGCAAATAGCAAGTATTTTTATCAACAGAACCAGTTTCTCATTTCATAGATCAGATTTCTCAAGGTACAGTTTGACACAAAACAGCCAGAAAGCAAATAAAAAAGCTGACACCTGAACAGATTGTACCTTGTGAAATCAAATGAATGTATTTTGGAACTTGGAAACTAATCACTAGTCAGATTTTTCCTTGCCTCCTTGGCAGGCACCACTTTGTCTTCTAGCACCCAGCATGTGGCCGACCACAGCAAGAGGAGAATAGAGACGGAGCTGAGTTCCTTCCATCTGTGAGAGCTGCAGCAGGAAAATTATCTGACCTGTATTTTACCTTAAGATAACTAGATTTAATAAACAAGCAATAACCAAAACACCAGTTACTCACAATTACTTCCTCACCTGCCTCTGTACTGGGAACTCTATCAAATCTGTGCAGATAAAATGGGGTAACACTCTGCCGTTTTCTGCATAGGTTGGGTACCCTACTAACCCTGATGAGGCCACATATCAAGCTGGGGAATAACGTGTGGTTGCCCAGCTACCTTAAGATGACACAAAGCCCAAGCCACAGTGATGTGGAGTTGAAAGCAAACACATTCATTCACAAAGTCAAAATCAGTCAATGAAATTAGAAAGGTTTATCAAATACCAAGGTGTAGAAGTGAAAGGAGAAATGTAAATCAGTATAATAAGGTTAAATACGGAACGTCTATCCCCTTCCCTTTGCCACCTCATTTTCTGCTGTACAAGCTGAGTACCAAGACTCCCATCTTGCTACACCTTACAAATAAGGATGCAGCTGTGAGGAAGAGTTTCTCCAGCACAGAGGAACAACACAGAGAAACAACTACCTGTACAGGTGCACGTGCACTGTAAGGCACAATCCAGTTTGCCAAGGGGGCCAGACTGACCTGAAACTGCATCACCTCCCTGAAACTTGTTCCAGCCCTCCCTAATCAAGAAGTATGCTAATCGCACATCGTGATTACAATAAGCCTTGTCTCGCCTCCTTCAGAGTGCACTGGCAATTCAACCACATCCTGTACAGGTTACATGTACCAGAAACAACTGAAAAAGAATTTCTCCCATCACAAGGATGCACACCTCCATCACACGAAGCATCAGCTCTCCTGTAGCGAGGCAGAATTAGCACCATCTTGCATCGGAATTTGACACAGCTCTCACCTCTTCTTTTTGTGGCTCGCTGGGAATATTCCAGTGGGAAATTAATGACCTTTATCCTAACCAATGTATTAACTGACATTCTTAGCACAATCAGATACATGGGATATACACACATCATTTTTTAGTGTGTCTAGTTTGCAACCAGATATAATGACAAATAATTTTCTCAGGAACAAGTGACTATTGCCTTCTCCCCCCAGAATCTTTCTCCTGAGGTCTGTAACAATCCTGAATAGAGCAGCATGTCAAGTCCCTGCTCAAAAGTGCTTTCTTAGAATATTTCCAGAACAGAGCACGGACAGATCGGGGAAAGTGGCTTTGGAACTCTACCAAGCTTCTACCAAGATTCAGCCCCTGTAGCGAGCAAGCAGTTTGCCACTGTATCAAAGCTAGATTTTCATGATCTATTCCTATATATATTTTACCCCAGTTTTGTCCTCTTTAGCATATAGAAACTGTCATTAAAGCATGCCTGACCCTCCCAGATACAGTTCTCAATTGTGTCCGCAGAAAAAGATGACAGCTGCTTATGAAACAAATGCATGAAACTCAAAATAAAAAAGCAAGAGGACTTACAGGATCAGTCAGTTCTGGCAAGCTCGCTTGGTAGGTGAGAGGTCTACAGTCACGAGTATTATTCACCAAGACACAAGGAAGAAACATCGGTCCCAGATCGTCCCCATCGAGCACATCCACTGTGAGGGTGGTTGTACTTGTCCGTCGCTCATTAAGATTCTGGGCTCGGTCCTGGGGAGCAAATGAGTAACGTTTCACAAGACATTCTGAAATCACAGTCTACAGAAAGATTTCAAGTTAAAGGCAAGGACAAGATGTATAACCATTCCAGTCACGCAGATTCTATATAATAATTACAGAAAACTCCTCTTATGCTCTTATGCTGCCTTGTATACCCGTCTTTGTATAGGCCAACAGGATGCTTAGGGTCCAAATATTATGCAGTAGGGTACAAAAGAAGAACAATTGAAATAAATAAATAAATAAACAAACAAACAAACCTTAAGCAGTAACCTTTTCTTTTCTAATTGGCAGTGGATAGCCCCTCCACTCTAATGCCCAATCCACCTTTGTGGATCACTGTTTAATACTCATCTTACCATCTCCCTACCCCTGCCCTTAGCCCTCCCTACAACAGCTAGAGGACAGCAAGGAGATAGATCCAAGAACTCCAAACTGGGGAAATCTGTTTCCCATGTCAAAAGCCAATTTGTCTGGAGAATGAGTTACACTGTTCATGTTTTAAAAGGCTGAAGAATAGTTCTGTCCACAGCAAAAATGGTGCAGGTAAAAAGATCTCCATGCTGCATGACATTCTTTACAAAGCATCATGGTTTGTTGTGGTTTTGTGTTTGTTTTGTTTTGATTTTTATGGATTTGGGAGACAATACTGACTACTGAAAGTTCTTTGTCTACATTTCTTTCTCTCCAGATGTTAAGGAATAAAGTTATACTTTCTTGAAATGTGGGAACCACCCAGATTATTTCAATATGCTGACCAATGTACACACTAGCAATAATTTACCTTTTCTTTTTTTGTTTACAACTATAGTGAAGAAACAGCATGACTATCCAGTATTTATTTCAAAATGATATAAAGTGTTTCAATTTTAAAAGAGTAATTGTTGTGGTGGCTTTTCTTTACAAAAATAAAACCTCTTGGAAGAAATATGGGTCATCAGTTATGTCTTACCCTCCTATTCTAGGCTATCATTAACAGGAAAGACAAAAGCAATTGTTTTTAAAACAGGTATTTATGCTGTTTAATATCATCCTCTGCATATAGGAAATAGGTCATTCCTCTAAGCCATACTAAATGTATTTTTTTGTTGTTTGTTTGTTTGCAATCCACTCAGTTCTTGGAACCTCTTTACACTATTAGTCATTAAATGTGGGAATATCTGAATTTAACTTTCTTCATGGCCAATGATGAAAAACAATGCAAACAACAATGAGAAGTGGAACAATCTTCACCATCAACTCATCTGTTTGTTTTTACATCCCCCTTCTGTGTGCCTTTGAGTAACACTGGATCAAAGCACAGATACAGGATAATTAATTTCACATAATGTCTTCAGGATGCAAGAGCAATAAACACTCACTGCTAATGTAATCAGTGGAATACAAGTATGATTGCATGCAATTGAGAGAATTAAGTGCAGCATGCAATATTTTGAAAAACAGAACAAAACAGATGAGCTGGGAAGGACCTACAAAGAGCATCAAGCCCCACTGCCTGACCACTTCAGAACTAACTAGAAGTGAACGCAAATATTGAGGAGGGCACCGTCCAAAGGCCTCTTGAACACTGGCAGGTGTGGGGCACTGACCACCTCCCCAGGAAGCCCGTACTGGAGCACTCTCACGGTACAGAAACTTCCCCTCCATCTGGTCTCACTCTCCCTGGTGCAGCTCCATAGTGACCAGGAGTAGAGCCTGGCACCTGCCTCTGTGCTTCCTTCCCCAGGGAAGCGAGGTCTTCCTCTCAGCCTCCTCTTCCCCAGATGACAGCCCACGCAGCCTCAGCCTCTCCTCCCAGGACCTGCCTCCCAGCCCCTTACCAGCTTCTGGCCCTCCTCTGGATGCTTTCCAGGACCTGCCCATTCTCTGTATGCTGGGGAGCACAGAACTGCTCACACCACTCAAGGTGAGGCCGCACCATCACCAAACAAGAAGCCCCCCTCTTCTGACCAGCCGGCCATGTGTAACACATACCCTGAGGTGCAGGGCCCTCCTGTGAGCTGCTGCAGCCATGCACCTCCAGCCCATTCCTGGCTTCTCCACACGCCACCTGGCATTCCCTTGGCTGAGCTTTGTGCCACTGCTGGTTGCCCAGTGCCCTGACGCACCCAGACCACTCTGCAAGGCCTCCAGGGATCAGCAGCACCTCCCAGCTTAAGCTTAGCATCACTGCCAAACTTGCTGAGGAGGCGTTCTGCTTCTGCGTCCAGATCGTTGGAAAATATGTCAAACAGAACTGGCCCAAGAAGTGAGCCCTGGTAATGATAAATGAAAGGATGCATACAGCAAACTCCTAAAGAAGGCTATAAAGGTTAATTAGAACCTTTCTTTGAGAGTAGTTACTCTTCTGTGATCACTAAATAACTTCAGTGAATTCAGTTCCCTTGTAAGTATTTCTGAGAGAACAACTGTCCTAGGAAGATGCTTCAATCATGCGAGCTGCCTCATTACACAAATGTCGAAGCTATCAGCATAGCTCTCATCCCAAGCCATGCAGCACAAAGGTGGCCATTTATCGTATAAGGACACGTATTGGAAAGAGTGAGCAAAGTAACGAGAAATTGCTTTGTGGCACTGTCTCTGTGCATCACAAGCTGCACCGTCACCAGCAAGTCACCCTGTGTGAGCAATAGGTGTCCCTCCTGATGCGAGGTGTTTGCACTGCTGCACACCAGGCTCCGTGTGAGCCTCCTTTCTCGTGGAAAATATCACCTCCTCAACTACCCGAGCTGCTTTCCTTGGAAAGGACGAACTCACAAAACGTACAGCTCTAACATCAAAGGAAGAAAGCTGTGAATACAGAGTGGTGATCTGTGGCATTAATCAGTGATCAAAACAAAAAGCAAAACAAGCATGAACAGTTTTGTGCCCTCCCATATTTCTGTTCAAGAGATCAGCAAGTTATGTTACTCAGGCAAAATGACTTGTTTTAACAGGTATGGGCCAGGAAATATCTTGAGTTATAGGTAAGTGCAAAAAGCATTGAGATAACCTCAGAGAGAAAATGCTGAATATGCCACAAAATATATGCCCCAAAAAAATGTATCTACCATTCTGTATCAGAAAAATGACAGTAATACAAATGAATGAATTTGTATTACTATAAAGCTATCTTAAGGCTGCTTCAGAGCACCCTCATTTTCCCCACAAATGAATTAGTATCACAACAGTGTTAAACAGTGGAAAATTTCTCATTTCAGCTATTATCAGAATGGAAAAAAAGAAAAAAGAAAAAAAAAAAAGCTTTTACGGCCCTGAAGGACACCAAAAATTTCTCTAATGACAGATATATTAGATATAGTTTAAACATCACTTTTCTTGGTATGCGTTCTTCACTGTTGGCCACTGTGCAAAAAAACCCTCTATATAACCATAAAGTATGACTTGAAAGAAAAATCGCCTCTTTATAGAAAACTGCATTTCAAACCTGAAGGATACAACTAAATTGTATCCATTAAACTCATTTGACATCAAATTAGCATGGCCAGATGTGTTAGAAAATGAACACTTAGTGACACCAGAATGCACTTTTCTGCATGGACTGTTCTTCAAATATGCTACTTGTTCCCAGCACCAAAAAAGGTTGTCCTGTTACCCACCCTGAGCAAGCTTTTTTAACCACTAATAATGCCTAAGCTTTCAATGACAGAAAGTACCCAGGTACATCTTAAATAAGGTCTTCAGGAAAGAGCGCATCAGACCTGTTATTTCAGAGATAATTTCCTCTCCTAAAAACCCACCTAAATAAGATTGGTAAGTGGCCATTAAGAGATACACACTTACATTTGCTTGAACAATGACAAAATAACGAGTCTTTTCTTCATAATTTAGTCTCTCTCGTAGAACTACTGCTCCAGACAACGTGAGAGGAATATCAAAGGTCCTGTTGGAAGTCTGCAAAAGTTAAAACAGCAACACAAAACTGAACATGCTTCAAAGTTAAAGCACTTTTCAGATAGACCACAATGAGATAATCTAATGGATGGTATACCAAAATTACTTATGCTTCTTGGATTAGAGCTTTTAAATAGTCTACTGTGTTTTCTCCCCACCCATGAGAACTTCACAATAAATATTCTGTGTGTAACAGGATTTTCTCTGACTCTTTGCACATAACTTATTCCTTCCGACCATGAACAGGATAGTCAAACTATCCTGTTTCTTACTGACTTGCCATACTGCATTTACACTCTGATGTTCAGAAAACCTCTCCTGATGTGAACACAGGAAATTTAGGTCTGCAGTTTCTGTAGTTTGACTTACCTTCTTCTATTTTTCCTCACCATTAAGAGAGCATCAGGTATCAGAGATTAAGAATTCCTTACCGTTGTACTTTTTATCCTACTCTTTATTCTGGCTTTCATGAGGGTGACAAAGTTTTAAATGTCAGCTCTACACAGTTAGGTGCCAATTCACAGTGGCAGTGATGCACATGTTCATGCACTAATAAATACAGATTTCTGGGTAGATCAGGTGAAATTCAATTTGTCCCACACATTTGCTTAAACAGATTCATGGCACCACATGACAGGAAGGTACTGCTAAGGTACACAGGCTTGTAAAGGATTCACCATGTTAAATGATCCATTTGAGGGAAGATTACAGGTAAAGACGCAGGTTTGAGAGGTGAGATCTGGTTCCAGTTCTGTCATCAAATTGATCACATTAAAATCTTTCCATGCTTTGATCTACCAATGTATAATATAACTAAGATTGAGGTATGGTGTATGGGGAACAGCTCTAGAGCAGTCCAAAACCTCTCAACAGTCAACGCTGCAGAGGTACAAAGTACTTTTCTTCCCTTAGGTAACATAAAAGGGCCTCCTCCCCCTTCACCGCTTTTGCAGGTTCACTGCTATTGTCTCTCTTTCTATTAATGGCATTTGCTCAGAATAAATAAATAAATAAATACATAAATAAATAAATAAATAAAATCAAGTGGGATGTGAACTATCCAAGTAAGAGTAATATTTTTGACTACTGTATAAATTGATGCTGTTTGCACACACACTCACACACACACACACCACTTCTAACTCATGAGGAAGACCCCCCTTGCTGCTTTAGCCCATTTATCTCTGGTTAAAAAGGCAAGAACTAGCTGGAAAAGACTCTGCAGCTCAGGAGCAGCCAGGGCACTCTCAAAACACTGCCTTTCCTTGGCATATCTTGCCACGAGGATGCATTTAAAGTGGGAGACTACAATCTGAACTGTTAATAAGCATTAGTGTAACTTCAGCAAAACAAACAAACAAACAAACCCTTTAGCCTCCTCCCCAGCTGCCTGCATCTGGAGTCCCCTCTCTCTCCAGTACAGCAGTGGATGCAATGGCTCTGAGTGATGTGTAGTGCAGTGTCCAGGTGTGGGCTTGTGTGACAGTTCCTGAAGGTGGCCCATCAGAGCCACCCCATGCACATCCCTGCAATGGTTCTGCAGACTCCATTTATTCCTGCTGCAACTCAAACCATTAACAAAGCTCCAAGGTAATTAGAAGATGTATACAGCACAGCTCAGCTGCTTTTCCATCCAAAACTGAAATGAGCCAGCATATGCAGGAAGTCAGGAATATCAAGAGCTCCTTTATGCTTTCCGGCAGAATGATGCTGCTTTGTCACCTGCCTACTCCAAGAGAACAGAACTGATTCTCCTTGAAAAGCTTAAAAAAATAAATACCAAAATGCTTTTGTACAGAAGTCCTCATAACAGAAAATATTCACCTAGCTTAAAATGGTGAAGCAGCATCGTTTCTGAAGCTCAGAGGCAGTAGGATGGCAAGGATCACTTCCTGGGTTCAGACATAAAATTAGCCTTTTGGGAAAATTGAAAAAAAAACACACACAAAAAAAAACAAACCAAACAAAACAAAAACACTTCCAAGTCATTCAGCTCCGTGCTCTAAGCAGTAAAAAGATAATGGTTCCATATCATCATCATTACCCGACGGACAGCACAAAACCATTTGAAGAATTACACTTTTTAAATTCAAAGAGTTCAAAGCAACTTGCAGGGCTTTCTAGAAAGATGGCCTGCGCACAGATGGTAACACATCTGACAAAAATAGCAAAATCTCTACTATGTCAAGGCAGGTTTTAGAGTTCTGAAGAATCAGAGGACGTGAGGTTGTCAGAGAGCACAGAAGCTCACACAGGCTGCTCTGTGCCTTGGCCAGTTGGGGCTGTGCATCTCCTAGGACAGAGATTATACCACCTCTCTGGGCTCCTGCTTCACTGTTTGATCTCTGTCACAGAGGAAAATAAGAGCATTTCCTATCTTCTAATTGAAAGAAGTCTGCTTCTGTTTTCTCCATAACATGTAGTACATATTAGACAAACGTACGTTTTTCCGTGCATTGATGCCTTAGCCTGATTATCCAAAACACGTACATCCTGCATCTCTGTTGAAGCTGCCCTCGGCTATCGGCCATATCTGCTGTAGGACAGTCCCTATACCCAGCCCAAGCCACAATCTTTCCCACCTATCTCAAATAGGATTAAAAGGAAGTGGTTGTGCTGGGCTATGATCTCAGGTTCTTGTCTAGAATGCAAGCAGCTCAAACAGGAGAATAAAAGTATCTCCTGCAATTCTGCTACTCACTTGTGCACGTGCACAGGAGAGGAGGCAATTTACCCTTTGTAACAAGGCTGTGTGCTTTGGAGAAGCCACAATAGGCTACATATCCCCATCACCACTTTTTTTTTTTTCATTAAACTACCATTCGAGATAAAAAGAAGAAAAAAAAGACCAAGCACTATATACCTAGTACACGAAAGAGAAACATTTTCTCTTCCCCCCAATAAGATCTATTGAAAAAATGTGAACAGCTAAAAACATCATTGGTTCATCCATGGTGATGATGTATACATCCAAAAGGAAAGGATTTTTTGTTTGTTTTTAACTGGAGCTTCAAGCTGCATATACCTGGTTTGTCTGAGTTGTACCTCATGCACTCAGGTACCCAATATACACATTTACTGCACACAACTGCAGAGTCAAAGAAGTGTAACAGAACCAGTCAAGGTGCTGGGAATACTGCTCGTCTCTCTGCTACAGCAGACACTGACATTTCCAACAGAATCCTACTGGCACAGAAATTATGTTTAACTTGCAACTTTATAATAAAAGAAAATGTTATTTGGGAGCATTATGTCAAATTAAATTTCTTTCACACCCTTGAGAGAGCTCCAAACAGAGCTGTGATGTCTCAAAACTCCCCCAGTGGTGTAAAAAACACCTAATGCAACCACCGGCCGTATTCCTCTGCATTTTTTGTATGTCACTTATGGCCTCCATGGAAGCTTTGCAACATAAATCATGAGTGTGATGTAAAACACTGCCCAGATAACATTCTAAGTTTCAATGTACGTGTGGCAAAATACTGCTAGGTAAACAACCTGAGAAAGGGAAAGTCACCAGGATACCAATTCAATTTGATCCCCAAACAGGGATACGTTATGTGAAAAATCAACATGGCAAAAGCGTTATGCGTATCCCAATCTTCAGAAAAACTCAACAAGTTTCATTTTGCATCCTCACCAAACACAATACAATGAATCTCTGTAAAATTAGCTAATAAGTACAGAGTCCAGAACTTCTTGTAAGGATGCATTTGTCTTAATAACCTTCAGGTATCAGCAGAGTCCTCAGAGATCTACAATTAGCTCTGCATTAGAAGACAATTTTTTTGGCAAGTTAATTACCTCACCCTTAGCTTTTCAGAGTCAAGGAAAATTTTATGGCATTCTCTCCCACAACAGCTAAAGAGACCAGAACAACATCAAGCATGTTTTACTTTCTTTTTTCTACTTGACTTTTATCTATCTTCCAAATTAAACAACAAAATATTTAAGCTAAATTGAATCCTCAAGTAACATCTGTAGTTTTTACAGTTGCTGTGTTTTGTTTTGTCTTTTAATGTTGAATTGGTCTCTAATAAAACTCATCAGCACTCTTAGGTTTTTCTAAGGCAGCAGAATAAGTCATTGGTGCCAAACAACACTGTGGGGCATCTTCAAAATGGGACATGGGAGGATCCTAGAAGTAGAGGGATTTCTCAATAAGCTGTACACATTATTTCCAAGGGTAGTAACTGTATCCCAGGTTAAGGAAGAAAGTTTGCTACATTTCTGGAAAGACAACAGCTGCAGTGAAACATCTTCCAAACCACCTCTGTCAAGCACAAACTTAAAACACGTTGCTAGGTAAAAGCAGTATTACATGCATGATGGTTACCTACTTAGGAAGGAAGCAATTTATTTAATCTGGAATACAACAGCAGTAACACAAAGAAGTGACGAAGTAACTAAGTACTCTGAAGAAGTTGTTCCAAACAGGGAAGTCTCTTGCATTTCCTCAGAGTGACTGGGAGAACAAGATCAATTAAGTTTTGCTAGGTAAACAAGAAAAAAAAAATCTGTTTTAACTCCTCTTCTGTTGAAACAGGATCAAACCATTTGGGCATACTACATAATACCCTTCGTTAGTGGTTAACTGAACTCTCTCTGCTGGGCTTGAGGCCACTGTAGTTGTGGGAGATGCTTTAGAATGATTTCACCAGGTGCCTTTCAGCAGTATAACGCTGTGACATAACAGTAAATTAAATGCTAAACAGCTCTTCTTATTTCACTGTGGTACAATATATTTCAAAAGAAGTGTGTAATAATTTAAGGGTTTGGAGTTTGCTTTGTTTTGAGGATACGAAGATCTTTATTGAAAAAGAGGAAATTATTTGAACTTGTCCTTGTTAAGTATTATAAGCTAAGAAAAAAAAAAAAAAAAAGAAAAGGGGAAAAATGTTAAAAAAAATAAAAGCACTAAGTAATTCAGTAGCTTTTTAAGCTCTTGTTGACTTAAGTGGATAGGACAGAAGCATTTATGAGTTATATAGCTTAAATCATAAGCAAATTAAATCATAACATGTATGCCTACACTTCTAATTCAGATTGAATATCAGATTGCTGTATTCCTAGAAAATCATTTATATTTAAATTACCCTCAAGTAACAGTAGAGAATTTGAATGAGGTTACTAAATCTATATGCTACATACTGTTTTCCTTCTTTAAAATCTATATTATTGTTGGGATTAATTTATTTTCAGGTTAGCATACTTAAATTATCACACCACCTGATCCACAGTAATGGTGCTCTTAGCCCATGGCAAAAAATACCTTGATTTACAAAAAAGGATTGCTAATTTGAATTTGCCAAGAAAATGCATATGGACACTTCACACGAATCACCGCTATGCAAAAATACCTAATAATGGAGAAACTCACTAATCTGAACCTAAAAAGCATTTATTTTAATTCTTTATGCTTTTTGTCTCTAAATGATGTGTTTGAACAGATAATAGCCAGGGTTATATATTATTAAAATAAAACAATAGTAGTATCTTTTTTTTTAAAGTGTTTGGTTTTGTTGCTTTTCTTTTTAAGGTATAAATGTAATAAATAATAATATTTGTTATTTATTTATTATTTATTATAGTTGGAATGTCTCTGTCGAGAGCAGCTTAGCTATGCCTATGAGTATTTCTTAGCAATGAATCTATTAGGTGCAAATGTGCAGGAATAAATATAACTACCTAGCACACACTGAAAAAAAAGCATGCCAAAAAAAACATTAAGCATGTGAACAACACCGGAGAAGAAGGGATTATTGACTGATGATTAAGAACTATGCTGATTATAGTGTGGCAACGAAAGAAAAGGAAATACAGCTGTGTTTATGGGGCAAGTAAGGGTCATTGGCAGAAAGGATAATCTATGGCAGGAAGTAAGTTTTCAAGTTTAGAGTTTCTTTATAATGTCCAGTAGCAACCTCTTGTTCACTTATTGTTTCGAAGTCAATATATATAAACACCACAAAAATAATATTATATATATATATATATATACATATACATATACATATATATATAGTTGAATGAAGAGAAAAAAAGTACAGGGCACATACCTTATCATTAGGATTGTACTGGATGACATATTCTATTTGGCCATTTGGACCATCATCAATGTCAGTAGCACCGTTGTTTCCAGAAAACCCTGTAAAGATGGTTGTTCCAACTGGAGTTAACTGCAAGAACAGGGAAAGGCAAATGCATATTAAAACCCAAAACATAAAAGAAACAATAGAGGGTTCATTATCAAGGGCATTTTTTTTTTTTTCCCATTGCTCCTGTCTATAAAACAAGGCCGACATTCTGTCCTCCTCTACTCAGCCTGGAATTCATGAGTGAGCAAATATTTAGACACAACACACTCAGAAACTACGTTAACTGATGGGTCGCATACAATGAAACAGAAATTTCAATTTTTATTCACAGATCATCTGTGTCACGTCAGCACTCCATGTGTATTTTTAAAAAGATGAAAAATACTAATAAAAATATAAATAGATAACAATAACTAGAAACTACTTTTTTTTTTTTTTCCAGACTAAAGAAGGAAAATTACCTGCAAAGGTAAATAGAACTTCGTAAGAATGTGAGCAGCATCAAATTAATATTACACACACACAGAGCTTTATGGCTTTAAAGACAGGTGGGAAAGATGTTGTTTCTCCAATACTTTGTTGGCAGCAACTGAATACTCACAAAATTATACTCCGAAAATTCATCAACTTATAACTATCCTCAGATAGATAAACTGCGTAAAATCAATATCAATTGAGATTAAGGACAGAAATCCAACTGACATTTTAGGAGTCATCATTTCTGAATTTTAATATTCAGAGAACTTTGCAAGTAATAACCCTGAAAACCAAATGAACAAACAGCTCTGGATTTAACACAAACCCTCCTCATAGCCACGCCTCCAGCTGTTGTTCTCTTAGTACACGAGAATTTTTGGTCCCTGAATTCCTTCACTGACCCACTGACCCCTATCCTCCCTCCAAATTTCACAATTAAACCTACAGGGTATAAAGAAGTCTGAAGTTTTAAGAGAAGGTGAAAAGGAAAAAGCGTCATTCCGACGTCTCTTGGCTGACAGCGTACCACCAGAACTGTGTCCCCTCAACTAAAAAGCATACCGTAGTGGCAAATGCTACAGCATGTGTGCAGGGGAGAAAGGGCTTTTTATGTTTTGCTAAGGGGATAAAAGAACAAAGCAACCTGAAAAATGCGCTGGGCAATATATGCGTGTTTTCACCCTCCTGTAAGTAGAGGTGGGTTGACCTCAGCCTGCTGCCAGCCCTCTCATCACCCCAAAAAGGACAGAAGGAAGAGAGGATGAACAGGCTACTGGGTTAGGGCAAACACAGGGATGTCACTCTATCAGCTACCGTCACAAGAAAAGCATATGCAACTTGGCGAAAATTCATCTAAATTACCAATTAAAATAGATTCAGATAGTTAAAATATAAAAATAAAAATAAATAAAAATTAAAAAAAAAAAAGAGCAAGCAACACCTTCACCATCCCTGGGGGTGTTTAAGAAAAGGTTGGACATGGTGCTTAGTGACATTTTTTAGTGGGTGACACTAAAAAATAGTAGGGGGATGGATGGACCAGATGATCTTGAAGGCCTTTTGCAACCTTAACGATTCAATGGTGCAAATCCCCCATGCTTCTGCCAGAAAAACCTTCAGTGCTCACAGACAAAGCACAGGAGCTCAGAGTTGAAGGACATGGGGAGGCGCATGCTGCTTTCCAGAGGGGGCTGCGGGCCTGGCTCCCGCTGAGCTCTGCCAGCATCTCTGCTCAGCAAGACTTGCTCTGCTTCACCCAGAGCGGCAGTAACCAGCTCCTGACAGGGTGCAGATAACTGATGGCTAACATAAAAAGGCTCTAGTGCTTTAAACCACATCATTAAGTGATAACAAAGAAGACAGTTGTAAAAATGAAATAGCAGTATACACCAGAATTACAATTGCATGCTCTTCCAGTAAAAGTCAGAAGATAAAGTCTTGGATTTAGTGTGTTGCATCCAAAGTAACTGACTGCGGATGTGCAGACCTTCGTGAACCTGATGTGCAGGTTTCTAGTTTATCTACATTGTCTTTTATGCAATAGAGATTATATTAGAAATGAGACTGAAAAAATCCCCATGACTCACTATTCCTGAAAAACAGGAAAAAATTAACACTTACTCAGCTTTACAGGCTGCCCTAGATCTCACATCAGAGATTAGTGCAGCCTCTGCAAAAAATCAGATGAGATCATTCCTAAACATCTCAAACTCCACAAGTAATCATTTGAGAGAGGCACTCCGCCTTCAAAGCTACACAGTATTTTTACACTAACAACTCCCATTGTGATATTTTTCCACTAGCAGCATTGTTTTTACCCACACTTTTGAGGGTTTACTGACAGACTTGCCATCATTACATCTTGATCAGTAAGGAGGGATGTTGCAGAGCCACAGAACAATTTGAATTAAGCTGGAAACTGGAGGCAGCTTGCTCTGCTGTGAAGGAAAGTGGGACCTGGGCATGCAGGAGGGCAGGCTTCATAGGTCTCCTACAAAGGCCCTCCCATGCAGTCAGCAAATTTTTTTTTTTTTTTTTTTAACCTGATATAAACAGCCCACATGGTAGCCGTCCAGATGATAGCATAGACAGCTGAGTTACTTGCTCTTTATCCATTGCTAGAAAGCTGAATATGAACCAGCAGTGTGCCCTGGCAGCCAGGAGAGCCAACTGTGTCCTGAGGTGCATCAAGCATGGCATCGCTAGTCAGACGAGGGAAGTGATTGTCCTGCTCTGCTCTGGTGCAGCCTCACCTCGAGCACTGTGTGCAGTTCTGGGCTCCACAGTACAAAAAGGACGTGAAATTACTGGAGAGTGTCCAGAGAAGGGCTACAAAGATGGTGAGGGATGAGGAGTGGCTGAGGTTGTGGGAATAGAAATGTTGTTTTTGCAGAGTTACATTGTTTAGAAGGAGGGAATGTGGTACTGAGATATGCTTACAGTGATAAGAAAGTTTAGCAGGCGACCTTGTAAAATGCAGACAATCAGACTCCTTAGGACAATTAGGTGAAAATCATGGTGTCAAGTCAAGTCAGATAAGTGAAGAAACATTACCACTTGAAGCAGTAAAAATGTCAAAAGAAATTTGAAATTTAACAGGCCGGCGACTGAAGGCCATGCATTGTTTGTGAAGCATCAGATAGATTGTGAACCTGGATTACCCACTCAGTGGGGAAACAGGGGAGGGTCCTGCCATCAAAAGGTATATAAACTGTGTTTTGGAACTAGTAGATGCGCTCTCTCCTGCTTGTGGGGCGCCCACCATTGCAATCGCGAATAAATTACTACTTCACTGAGATCCTCGCCTGAGCCTACGTTATTGGCTACGGAGTGTTTCTCACAAGGTCACTTGGCTTGCTTAGCCTGGAAAAGAGGGGGCTGAGGGGAGACCTCATCGTGGTCTACAGCTTCCTCACGAGGGGGAGCGGAGGGGTAGGCGCTCTTTACTGACCAGTGACAGGACGCGCAGGAATGGTGTCAAGCTGCAGCAGGGGAGGTTCAGGCTGGACATCACGAAGAGGTTCTTCGCCGAGAGGGTTGTCATGCACTGGAACAGGCTCCCCAGTGACACGGTCACTGAACCAAGCCTGTTGGAGTCTAAGAAGCGTTTGGACTGTGCACTTAGTCTGAATTTTTGGGTAGACCTGTGGGGAACCAGGAGTTGAACTCAATGATCCTTATGGGTCCCTTCCAACTCGGGATATTCTATGATTCTAAGCCATACACTTGAGAAATGTTTATTTGAATCCATCATTATCTTAGTAAGAAGCTCAACAAATAAGACTACAAAATAAATACTAAAATGTAACGCTCCTAAAGTGCTGTATCAAATTTAAGCAGAAAGCCACTGGGTAATACCACATTGCTAAAAAAGACATTCAACACTGCTGGAAAAGGATATATGAAATCCAAACCCAAATACGAATTACTGTAAGAAGCCTCATAGGGTAGAGCAAAATAAAAGAAATCTGATGAGGTGACAGACGGTTTCATAACAATGTACTCTGTAGTGCATATATATACCTCACCAGGAAAGCTATCAAGAAATCTTCCCTGCAATTCTCAAGCAAGATGAATATTTAACAAATAAATAAATGCATTTTGGACATCAAATGGCAATGAAACAATAATTATTTCATGCTTCACTGTACAACAATCAATACATAGCTCATATACAGGAAGATCTTAGATATCCTTCATATAAAATTCCCTCCTACCACCAGTTTTCTTCTACTAGAGTCCAGCTTAGCATATGAACTACTGATCTTGTCCTGAATTGGGTGCGAACTATAAAATTGTTATACATTTTCTGCTTTGGGTCACAGAGGGCACAACTGAGAACTCAGTTCATCTTATAAACTTATTAATGACCGTTCTTTATCAACAAGAGTTATCCCACTGTTTTTGTTTAAAGAAGATTTTTATGTGAACAGCCATTTACAAAGAGCATCTCTGTGAATAAAGACAGATAACATGGGAAGGAAAGGTGTATTTTTCTAATTAATATTATGGAGATGTTTAAAACACACATATAAAAGCTGAAGCCTAGGCGTAGCAAGAACCTGTGCATAGAAACCCTGTTTCTCCATTATTTTAGCAAAAATTTCCTTCTAAAATGAAAATCTTTCCAAGGACACCTCTATTAGTGTAAACAAAGTTTGCATTAGTTTTGATGAATAACTGAATTCAATTAGGTACTTTCTTCAGTAAAGACTGCATCTGCCAAAAACAACAGTAATGAATTACAATAGTGAAATCACAGGAAATTAAATGGTACACTGCAAATTTCTCAACTTTAACAGATCTGTAGATCTGTATACGTGAATCTGACCCACATCCAAATTTAATGATTCATTTAATGAATGATTTAACCTGCTGCTGATTTAACCAAGGAGTGAATCCTACCACTGACTCTGCCAGCGAAGGCATGCAAAAGGATGCAACCAAGACGACATCTTCAACATGGAAGAAGTTTGTTCCTACAATGAAATGGCAAAATTGAGATCATATTTATATAAAATACAGACAGATATAACTTTCAGTCACTAGTCAAAGGTTGTGCTTGAATCCCAAGCTTCCTTTGACAAAGGGAATTTCTTCACAGGTTAAAAACAACATAGAATCATTAAGGTTGCAAAAGACCTCCAAGATCATCTGGTCCATCCATCCCCCTACTATTAATTTCACCCACTAAACCATGTCCCTAAGCACCATATCCAACCTTTCCTTAAACACCCGCAGGAATGATGACTCTACCACTTCCCTGGGCAACCTGCTCCAATGCCTGGAAAAATCCAACACCAACTCTGAGAGACTGAGGAGGAAGAAATATGTCTAAGGTGGGGTTCCTGGCTTCTTTAGTTTGCTTCTCCTTTTTGGACTGGAGAAGGGTCCAAAATTGGCTCCAAAAAGCGTCCCTAGAGCCCCACTTGTCCCACTTCCATTAGACATCCCTATCTCACAGAATACCTTGGTGAGATTTTTTTTCTCAGTATTAAACTTCAGTATCTCCTACAGAAAGGGACTGAAGATACACAGGAAACCAACAGTCGACCACTGTGAGTTCCTTATTTTATGCAAGATGGACTACTGGGAACCATAAAGAAAAACAGGCATCAGCATTAGCGACAGTCAAAGCATCATTTCTGTGGGAATTCATTGTGGTGAAAAAGAACCAAGTGGCGATGACAGAAAACGAGTAAGATTTCAAAAGAATGTAATTATACAAATAGGGAGGAAATGCATATAATAAATCTTACTCTTCCACAGTCAACAACTTTAATGCTTAGAAATTTCCTTCAACGTGATTTATGTCTCTTAGAAATCTAGATGCAGACAGGAACGTTCAATACTTCCATAACACATTCTGAAAATAAATTTTCCTATTATTGCCTATTTACAAAGTTAAAAATGAATAATTTTTCACAGTGGCCCCTAAACAGCAGCGCAAAGGAATAATTACAGTTAATCATTCTGAGATAATATTGTTTTGATGATGTCTACCTGCAGAGATTAATTATTTCAATACCATAAGGAAAAAGATATGAATAATTACTCCAGAAGCAATGAAAATTCAGCATAAGTTATAATGCTCAACAGCACAAAGTCAAAGTTGTAAGACAGATGAAGTTCAAGAAACATTCTTATTTTGCAAAGACTTCCTCTCTCTGCCAACTTAAGGAAAAATAATTTTAACCCTAAAATAATGGTTTACAAGGGACAAATTCTTACTGGCTATAAGGGTATGTATGCACTCAGTAACACTCAGTAATTCGGTAACACTGAATTCAAATATTACTGAAATAGCTCCACTAACATTTCCGAACAACAACTTACTAAATGCCACTGAGATTACCAAAAGATTTGAAACACTTGAGTAAGACCCACATGAAAAATTAGTAATTAAAAAAAAAAAGTCTTCTAAAATTCAGGCAATGAAGAATTAGTGCTGTATTTAGATGATACACAATTTGTAAGGATAAGTTGTGTTTAACACAGAACAGAGCCAACCACAACTGTGTCTTTGTTGTACAAGATTTTAGTGTTCAGTCCCCATACAAGGCTACTTGTTCTTAAAACCCTTGCGGCCATATTTGTCGATGCTGTGATAGTAGAGTTATAAAATTCTTTTCGATTTCTAACCATAAGCTTTCCAGACTTCCAAAACTTGGTTTAGATATACTGTAATAGCAGATATCTCTGGGTCACTAATACACATGGTTGAATGTAAACCCAGGCTACAGTCATCTTGTCAGTTTTTTTTTTTCTCCTAAATAATGATGTGACATTTTAATGTAAATATATATAAAAGCAAAGGAAATAAGCCTGCAGAATATTTCTAATATCAGCACTGTTAAGGGCATATCTGGATTATTTCCCAATTCTGACTCATAACCCAGACAATTATAAATAGTCAATAGTTTAATTACCATCTTTTTTGTTTGGTTGGTTGGTTTGTTTTACTATAGCTGATGCACAAAATGCCACTTATTTGTAAGCAGATGGATCTTCTGTGTCTACATTAGATCTCTACAATGACTATTAGGACTATAGAGATCAGATAATTTCATATGTGGATATATATAAATATAAATATAAATATACGTATATACATACTCAAATAAATGTAAGTGCATCTAAATATATATATGCACACAAATGCATGTAAGGTTATTCCTTTGCTTGCCTTTAAAATGCAAGGTATTTTTTTTATCTTTGTTAACTACCTCAAAGCAATTAGCTAGTTCATTTATAAATGTTTAGACAATATTTTGTTCAAAAAGCATATAGTTTTTTTAGAAGGAGATACTGTATTTTATTCTTTAAGGAAGCTGAACTTTAAAACCAATTTTAATTGTAATTTAATTGGGAACACCAGCACTGCTACTCAAAGCTAACCCATCAAGTCAAGCAAACATTACAGGCTCCATAAACCTTAACAAGAACACAAGAGCAATCGTACAGCAGCTACATACTTTCAGTAGAATAATTAAAATCATCCTGAAAAAGGTATTTTCTCAATAAACATGTAATGTTCATTTTCACACTTAGACACAAAAGATGAGTTTTAAAACCACACATGGAAGGAAATAATTTCTCTACACATTTTAATTCTGGATCACCTTGCCCAAAGGTCTTGTATACAAGAATGTGTATGAATGACAGAAGAAAACAATGCCCTAAGAATCATTTGACAACAGGCAAAACAGGCCCAAATTATACAGGCACTATGGATAGAGATTTCTCACAATTTTCAGGATCCTAATGAAGATTTCTGAATAAAAGAAAAAATACAGCGTTTCTCATCACAGTGCCAGACGTTAAGGCATATAGATAGATAGATAGATATAGATATGATATGACAAAAAAGTCTATAAATAAACACCTCGATAAGGGAAGAAAAGGATTTATTTATTTATTTATTTTTAAATAAGACTGACCACATAGTTATGGAATTAATAAGTGCACATATTTTGAAGGATTTTGAAGTTTTCTGTAGGCATGCAGTTTTACTCATTTCATGTTCACCCACTTTGGGATGAATTTTTAAGTAGAAGGAAGACTGAAGAGAGTATTACCACTTAAATACTGAGGTATCAGAAAATAGGTATTAATGACAAAATTCTCTACCCCTCAACTGAATGATGTCTTTGAAAATCAACTAAATGCTACCATGGCATTTCTGAATTGACACCTATGCAACTCCTAATACTGGCAGATGCCTCTGACAGGATACAAAATTTTGACACTAATTAGTTGATGCTTCTTGCAGTAAGAATTTTAAGATGTTTGTGTTCAAAAGAAACTGAGAAGAGAAAAACAGGCCAAGAGCCATTCCTTACACTGCCTTTGGTCTACCAGGTTTTACAGCTACAAGTGGCTGGAGCTCGGCAGAGCTCTAACTCCGCACATTTCCCAGTCCTTACAGTCTTCCTTGAGCATCTGCAAGGGTCACTGACAGAGAAAATGCACTGGGCCAGGGGAGCTTTTTGTAACTTGTTCCTCTTTTTCTAACCAATCAAGTATAAAAAATAGAGATAATTTGGTGTAAACCAAGACAGACACTACTCTACCAAACCCAACTCCATTTAAGCTTTCTGGAAAAGTATGAGATTAATTTTAATCCATGTCTTTATGAAAAGATGTGTGAAACTGGGATTTATGTTGGCATTAAAATAGCCCTCAATTTCTTATATACTTTAATTTTATTATCTTCTGGGCACTTCAAATAAAGAACATTTGACATAAGAAGCACTGTTTCTCCAAAATATGATTTACCTTTTGACATTTCTGATGCTAAAAAAAAATATCAACCAATAAGTAGAATCTAGTTAGAGCTATGTCTTGCATTACAGATACTAATAAGTATAAGAATATTTAAGTATTTTGAAAAATCTTTGCCCTACACTTTACTCCCTGAAAACGTTATGGAGTAACTCCAAAGCAGAAATTTTGACCTGGCTTTCCTTACAGAAGAAGGTGTAGGCAGCAAGCCTTATGCTTCTTGGAGACAATACACCTACAAAGCACATACTGACAAGCTGGCTAGCACAGCAGTCATAAATCCAATGCTGTGTACGCACAAATGGATTAAACAGCACACGTGGAATGTCTACCTGATGTTTTCATACAAGCACTAGTGATGGTAATATCATTATAAAGCCACAGTGCATGTGCTCTACAGCCCATGTGGACAGCCAGTGCCAGAGCAGCTGGCAGGAGAAACCACCTTTGCACAGCCATGCAAAGCACCTGAACAAGTCCTCAATTGGATACAGACCAGGTCCTTGTTAAAAAAAAAAAAATGCGTTTTTGATGCTCACATGTATGGTAGCTGTAAATCTAATTGTCCTTTGATTTGGATAACATTATGCATTTAAGAGAAATTTCTGTAGTTTTTAGTTTACAAGTAAACTAAAACCAGAAAAATATCAACAATCCAAAAACAAAAGCCACTAAACATCCCTTTCAGTGCTTCCCTGTAGTTAAAATTCACTAGGAGCAGTGCCAATTACTAGCAAAATAAACTATCATTAAAACTGTAATCATTCACTAAAACCTTTGAGAAAGTCTGAGATGCTTTCTGATTTTTTTGTTGTTGTTAATTAATGAGAGCATTAACCCACTGGGTACTACTGAAGGGCACAGGGGTGCCTTGTCAGGAGCTATAAGCATAACAGCAATGAAATGAAACAAAGAAGCTAATTAAAACAGGACTGCAGCTGGTGGAAAGAGCAAGATTGCATTTTACCCAATAGTAATTTAAATAAATAGTCACAGATATTTGGAACATTGCTAAATTTCTTAATAGCAATTATTTTAAATGGTGCATTTTTCTCTATGCCTTTTAGACTTCTTTCTTATTATGGAAAGTCCTTACCTCCTTGGTGTTACAGCGCTGATATACTACCTTCATTCAGATACTATATCTGAATACAGATATACATTTGTGCACATCTTGGAACTGATTACCTGCATCACAGCCAACTTGAAAACCTAAACCAACTTGAATAAGCCTAAGGAGGACTTGACAAGTACTCATCCAGTTTTTTATGACCCTCCCCCCAATTCTGGTAAGAAATACAGGTGGAGGGACTGCTGAAACTTGTCTGGAGGGAGATCCTGACAATTTAAAAGGTGCTTAATTTATATATAAATGAAGATCAAACAGTGAAGGACAGCTACACGCTCATATAGAGGAATTATGTTTTCCTCTCTCTATTTCCTTAGTACTTGGCTAGAAGCAATAATACCTCAAAAATGTTTCAATACCAGGGTCACAAACTGTTGGAGCTGCCTGAAACGAGAGAGATTCTTTCACTTTTTGTTATCTCCTTGATGATCCTTAAGGGTCCCTTCCAACTCAGGATATTCTATGATTCTATGATTCTATGATTCACAGTTAGAAAATACACATGCTTAATTGCTGTTAATTTTGACTTAAGCTAATCAATATTAATCAAAGTTATATTTAAACAAAATATTCTTTTCACAAGCTAAATTTTTTAGATAAAAACAAACTTGTTTGATAAGCCCAACATGTAGGCAAAAGAAATCTTAGCAGTTTTTCTCCCCAAAAAACACACAATTTATGTCCCCTAAAATAGTATGGTGAAATGGCATATTTCATTTTCACAGTGTAACAACCTTCAAAAATAAAATTCTGGAAAAAAAAAATAAAAATATATATATATATATATGTATATGTATATATATACATATATATATTCTGAAGTTAGATTTGGAGAAAAGGGACTTAATGCACAAGCCAGAAAATATTCACAAATTTATTTATTAAAGTCACCAGTTGTAGCAATTGGTGTCCAGAGCTGAAAATCTCTTCTTGGCAACCCTAAGAAGGAGCTGGTCCATTACTCACAGAGGTTCTGCGTTACATTGCTGGAGGGCAGTAGGGCTCTACTACAAACTCAGCCAGACATTCCCTTAATATTCCCCACATCATCACCAGCAAAGAGACCAACAGGTATATATACAGGTACTGTATATATTGAGACCAAAAGGTGTATGTATACATAAATAATAGATATACATCTGTATAACCTTATCTCGTTTTTAGGTCTCTAGTCAAAAATAACGTGGGGTTTTCCTTCTTTTCTTATCTTTATATTTTGGTCTTAATTAGTCCTGAACTCATCAGCCAGCTCTCCCACTTCTGCATCACTTGCCTGCATGCTCGGTCACTTAAAGCAGAAACTCATCCTAACCAAACACGATGCTGACACATTGGGAAGCATCTCTCAAACACAAAACTAGGAAAAAAAAATTGAAACAAGAACACTACCAAAACCCAACAACATCAAATCATTTGTGCTCTTTCAGAAATAAATAAATTAGTGCTCTGGTATTTAACAGATTTGTGGTAATTCCTCCCATCTTTACTCAGAGAAGATGGGCTTGTCTTTCCATTCTCCTCTTAGTTTCACTCTGGACATTTCCACTTTTGTACATACACTCCCCACTTCACCTTCTTACTATAAAAGCCCCCAAATACTGATTTCCTGCAAACACACATCCTTTGTACTGGTTACCAGCAGATTATTCAATCTCTAATGAGAATAAAAAATGCAATGTAAATCGTACTACCTCAAGAAAAACAAAAATAAAAACAAATCCTTCAAATAACCTAGATTAGTCCAATCCAAAGATTTTTATTCCACTAGAAGATAAAGACTTCAATTCACAGGCACCATTTTAAACAGTGATAAATTGCACTGTACCAAGCTTCAATATTCCTAATAAAAACTTCTGAATTATTTGCTCTACATTTGTCTTTCATTAATATATTTGTTTTACTTTCAGGTTTGTTGATAAAGTTGTATAATGCAGTAAAACATTTTGTAATTTAATGTAAATTAGTGCTACTACTCAATAGGCCATGGCTTCAGATTCTAGTTTCTTTCATTATAAGCATCCTGGCGAAAAGTATCTTTATCTTCCTGATGGTCAGGAAATAGGAAGAATAGCCTTCATTCTAAAAACTTAAGTATATTGGCCATGATGTGTTTCTCCAAAGTGATACAAATGGAAGGGATTTAAAACCCACTGAATTTATTGCTTTTTTAAAGGAGAAGAGAAAGAACTGAAGTTGGCATCTAGCAATGAACCCACAAAACATAAAAAGAAAAAGAAACAAATAAAAAAAAATCTGACCTCATTTACTGCCACGTAGTATTGCTGCTGCTGGAACCGAGGTGAGTTATCATTCCTGTCTCTCACCACAATCCGCACCTCGTGGTTGATAATGGTGCCAACCTTTTTATTAACGCACTGGACTTGCACCACAATGGATTGAATGGACAGTGGCGGCTGTAAGTGAAAATATATTTTACAACATATAGTCAAAATATGAACTGAAGTAACAGGAGAGTTAAATACTACACCGATATTAATATTGCTCAGGTTCACTTGTAGCCCATCAGCCTGTGTTACGTTTGATGCTGTACTGTTCCTGTATTTAAACAGCTTCTCTGAGAGCGTCCTAGCTACTACTCGTGCCAGCAGTGATCCATGTAGACCCACACTTCTGAAAGCTGCACTGCGCAGGCTGAGATTTGCTGTCTGACTGTGCTAACGCATCAAGTGCAGCATCCAAAAATCCTCCACAAGGTTAGCCCTCACATTTTGATTATCATCCGATTATTGAAAGACACCTAGAGAATGTCACACATTTTAACCTTTGATTGGCTAGTATTTGAATGGAAAGGTCGAGTCAGAAATAAATTAAAGATTCTACTACCTGCATTTATCAAGTAATTTAAAAACAACTTGGTCACTGCTACGTATAGACAATCCAGAGTCTTGGTTTTACTACACTGAACACCGTAATATTCAAATAAAAATAACTCCATTTTGATTTATTATCTAACAGTCAGCAGAGAGCAAGCACACATGGGAAGGGACAAAAGAAGAATCCTCTGTATATATTGACCTCAGTCTTCATGAGACTAAACAACTCAAAAGCATAATTTACAAATGCCTATGAATTCACTGTACTGTAGAGAACAAACAGCTTTTTGTACTGAGATTCTGAGACTTAAAATTATACCATAATTATATATCTGCATAATTATGCTTTCACTCATTCTAAATGCTACAATTTCTCTGAGTGATTGATTTTTTTCCAGTTTTGCTATAATGGACTTTAGAACCATATGGCTTTCTTTACCCTTCAGACTGTGGCATTGATCAGTTTTTAAAGAGTCAGCAGACATGGGAAAAGAAGGTGTTTTTATGTTGTTGTTGAGAACTTACATGAAATTTTGATTCTTCCTTAAACTCTTTGTACTCAACTTTCTCAGCAATTAGGTACAGTGTGAGCCTTTATCTAATAACGGGTTCTCATTGCTGTAAAAATCTGCGGCCAACTGTGAGGTGCTTCTACTTCTAACACAGGTAGGAATATACCAAATATAACTGCTAACTTAAATTAAAACTTGAAAGTTATTATCTCTATTTTGCAAGCTGGCATTCTTTGCAAGAATTATGGAATTTTTAGACCATCTTTAATAAGTTAAAAATGCAACTGAGATCATCTGCCATTGTTCGTGATACCTAAGAAAATGATAGCTGTTTGTTGCTGCAGATACATAAATCTGTGATGTTGTGGATTTGCAAGCATCATTTGGTCTTTTTCGTAAGAACATGTGAAAAATGTTTTTTCCCTTTTCTTGAGGTATGGAAGCATAAGTCTATTATTATTTCTGCTTGGTCAGTGCTTAGATTTTAAATCAGATCTGTAAATAAATGCTTGTCAATTTTGACATTTACTGACAATAAATGTAAATACATAATGGCACCATTTGTTTATCATACTGGGGACAAGTTATCCTAACACATTTTAGCAGTTTCTTTCCCCTCCGGTTCTGATTCATCTCTATTCATCCTTCCTAAGTACTTGAAGTTTTGAAGGGAGGTCGGGAATTTTCTTTTTATCCAATTTTATTTGGAAAAACATACTGTCATTCTCAGTAAAATCAGTCAATGGATTCTAATTGGATTTTCTTTCAAGAAAAGTAATAAAAGAAAGAATGAGATTGGGTTATCTGAATCAGCAGAGGGTTGACAGGCGGTCACACAAGAGAAAAATGGCAAGAGCATCGAACCATATTGCATGTAATCACATATGCACCATTTGTGAATCAGACTCCAATTTCTGCTCTGTAATCAAAAACTTGATTTTAAGGTTGGAATTAATAAAAAAAATCTATTGGTATTACAAGGTTTCACACAGTTTTCACTTGAAAGATGAGAAATGCAGCTTTTCTTTGTTAAACAAATAAAGAAACAAAGAACTGCACACACTCCAAAATGATTTTCTGATTTAGGGGTTTGTATAGTTCTGGTTCTGAAGGTTGGAAACACCTATTAGATGAGAGACGTATTAATCAAGTTCATGGCATAAGTTCCACACTTTCACTTGATCAGCAGGTTGGGTTTTCACAGTTTGCTTTCATTTTTTTTGGCTTGCAACTTAAATTGAGATTCACTGAGACCACAAAGAGAGATACAGCAGCGCTCACACCCAAAATCTGTATTACTACCCTAAATCTCATTTTTTCTTTTCATACCCTTATAAATTGAAGCAAACACAAATAAGCAATCTTATGCAGCACTAGGGATAAAAATGTATTGAATCCACCTGTAAATACCAGTTGTTGTTGTTTTTTTTTTTCCCTAGTGTTTCCTAGCTCATAGTAAAAATGAAGAAATAACCCCATAAAAACTAATGTAAAAACATTATTACCCATACGTAAATTAAGTAAATTTATACCATTCATTCATTTCCTTGTGAGTTGAGTCTACAGTGCCGTTCTTTGCAAGAAATGCCTATGTATTCATAAGGATATAAAGCATTTATGAGCTTAGACAAACTGTCACTAACACAGCAGTCCAACTCCTGCCCATCTCAAAGGCAGCCAGCTGTTGGGCATTGGAGGCAATGTCACCTCTTGGCTAATGCACGGGGATCTCCTTTTTCCACAGGTCTGTTCTGCCGTGTTTTGTGTTGATTACCTTCATTTTACTTTTTAAAATAGTTTGTGAATTAAGCTAATTAAGAATGGCTGAATTCAATTAGCTTTTTAAAAAAATGGAAATGATGATAAATTTGCATGTTGTTTTTGATACTAATGAACGTATCTCAAAATACACGGAGAAAACAAATTACTTGATCAAGCCAATATAAAACAAACTTTCATTGATGCCAAGGAGAACTCCTGATCTTTAAATCACGCTTTCCATGTTGCTTACAGTCACTTGTAAGCCAGTTTTTCTTGCAGATTCTGCTGAACTGCAGCCATGTTGTAACATCGAGGCAATGTCTGTACTTTCAAAAAGCATTCCTCTTGAATGAAATCAGCATAGATGAGAATATTCCTTTTTTTTTTTTTATAATCTTTCCACAAAAAAATAAAACTTGCTTAAAAACATTTAATGCTACTAGGAAAAAGCATACCACACAAATTTTGTGTTACCTTATACTAAAAACAAACAAACAAACAAAAAAACTAGCACATTTTCATTTGAGTATGTCAAGCTTTGCAAGTAAATTGAAATTGAAACGTGAATTGTAATATGCACAACTCCTTTGCTTTCTCTTACATTTCATAAGCTAATGTACACAGGTAGAGCAGGCTTTGAGTCATGGGCCATGAGGCGAGCAGGACTTCTCCCAGACAACAGCAGCAAAACATAAAAATGCTTTTGATTCAATAAACAATTTTGGTGCAAGAAGTATTTCTGCTAATTCACACAACTATTTGTTCTGTCTTTATTATTGTGTTTGCCCACATAATATTGTTATGCACATCACCAAGTGTGCTCCCAGTAAGTCCTTACAAAGAATCAGATTAACTCTGTTCACATTCATCTGGGGACAAAAGATAGATGCTGCTATTATGTTCTAGCAATTCTTGTGTTTATGATCACTCTTCAAGTATACACTGACTCAGAAAATAAAGTCTGTGGGGAGAAAAGGAAACAAACTCCAAACTTACGTCCCTGTCCAGAACTCGGCCAGTGCTGTTTAGGTACAACCTCTGGCTGATGGGATCGAGGATCACCCAGTAATCTACATTGTCCTTTAAAGAGAGTTCAATGGTGGGGTCTGGGCCGCCTGCTGTCCCTTTGATCAGCATATTGTCAACCAGGATAGTGCCTGCAAAAAAACAAAGGGCACACAAGGGAGACATTTATGCATTCACTGACATTTTTATATATTTTAATAATAATGTCAACACTCAAAATACAATTTTCTAAAACGGGTTTCTGGTATCTTATGTTCTGAGTGATGTTTAAGAAGTCTGATTATCTTGAGTGAAAAACCGCCTCTGACACTGAAGCTATTTCAGACAACACCAGAAGAAAAACAAAGTGAAATAACTTGTGTTGAGGATGAGACCCATCAAAGATAACTATTTAACATCATTCTTTTTTTTTTTTTTCCTCTATTGAGTAATCATCCCCCAATCTTACCTCAAAAGAATGCAATCAAGTAACAACCAAAATGGAAATATATTTTCCGTAGCAAGTACAACACAACAAGGTGAGGGGGGAAAGAAAAAAAAAACACAACAGCAACAAAAAACAGTTACATGAAGCTCTACAAGGAAAAAAAAAAAAAAAAAGTCATTGTTCTTCAACAGCAAACTAGATTGTAGCAAAAAGAAAACGATGTCGAACAAGACAAAAGGGAAACCAATTAGGACCAAACATGTACTCAGCGTGTATAATCTGCTTTTCTTTTCTTGTCCCATCATTTCAGTTAAGCCTTGCCTACACTCCAGCTTCCTTTCTAAATGTCAAGCATTACTAACTACCATGAACGTCATACTCCAGAGTCTCAGAGATGCACGCACAGTACCTATGAACACTTCCCTAAAACTTCATTTTTTGCTAAAGAATTAACACTACCCAGGTTTCTTCACACAAAGCATTAAAAGAAATAATATCGGTTTAAATTCGTTGACAGGTAAGAAAAAAAATCTGTGAATGTCACTAGCTGTAGAACATTTAAATTGGTGAAAAATACTAATCAGATAACCTCATGTTTTGCAGACCCAAATAATTTGTTTCAAAAAGCAGAGTAAAGTTTCTTTATACCCTCAGTTTACAATGACAGTGACTATAAATACATGAATCTGTACGGAGAGGGGCTCTGAGTCGGAATGATGTTTTGTTATGGATAAAATGGGAAAACTAATTATTGGTCTCTTTATAGTTTTACAATTGTATTGAGGAAAACACCACAGTAAGGGTTTTTCAACTGTTTATTTTGAAACTACTGTTTTAGAGATGACAGTAACAAACACTGCCAAGCATCTGTAACTTTAGAGCAAAGAAGTTTTTTTAAGTTAGAAGAAGAACACCCTTTTAGCCACCTGAGAAACAAAGTTTTGGAGCTATTGGCACGACCTCTTGTGAGAGGTTCTGTACAGTGTTACCCCAGCCCAGCAGCTTGACGCTCATACAGCTTTCCAGAGGCCACCGCCAGTTTATTGGAAGGGTATTTCACCAGGAGAAACAAGCTGAATGCCAACTCTATTGCAGTTCTAAGTGTTTATATGTCCAATCACCAACAAAATCCGCGAGCTTCTGTACATTGCCCTCATAATTATGCCTCAGTGATGATGCAAAGAAGTAAGCAACCAAAATTTGAGATCATCTGAAAAGGTGCCCAAAACCAGCCTCCCTGAAAACAACCAAGACAAAAAACACCACGACCACCGTAATGGCTCGAGTTGTTTTAACTTCTTAGTCTTCTTGTTTAGACCTGAAGGTGAAGTCAAAGTTCTGGCTACATTTTCACCAACTCCACTACCAATGAAAGTCCTCTCTTCAAATGACTGCAAAGGGAAATAATAATCTCCAATTTCCACCGGTGAATGTCACCACATTTTGGGCTACCTGAGCTGCAACTACTAGAAAATAACCCATGCACATATTCCTGCTGTGAAAAGGGATAGCTTAAGGGATGTAAGAGCTGGGGCAATTGCAAGAACCAGATGACATGATTAGGAAATAGAGGAAGGAAAAAGCAGCAACAGTTTGTCTGCTTTCCCATGACGAAGGCTGTGAAGACACCTAACGGCAAAAGGTACCAGGACATGAAGCTCTCAAAACTTCAAGCTGATATGCTTCAGATGCTTCAGCAATTGTGAAATACAAGAAGTGTGTCCCTAAAAACTTAAGTGTACAAATAAATGATTGTCTTATAATGAAAGCTAGTCCCTGTTTTTCACAAAACTCCAGCTTATAAAAAGGCAATAATCCATCATTAGTAGGTCCTGAATGAAAGGACAGTAGTGAGGGGAAATTGCTCTCAAACTTTACAGCCTTGTGGCCTATACCCAACATATCTGGCACAAAAGGGGTTAGACCAGTAATTGTGGCAGAGCCCTGACTGCTAATTAAGTAAGTCTGCAGGGCTGTGCCCCTGTGAGAAGGTAGCAATCACCTTTCCAAGAAGTGCACGCAAGTAATCAGAGAAAAAACTATGTTCTTCAAAGGCATGTATAAATTCCTCATGGCACTGAGTGTGTTTGGAAGGGGCAAGACCCAAGGACTTAATTGCAAAAGCCCTTTCTGCACTTTAAGTATGACACTCTGTTTTCCTTACAGGCAGAAAAGAAGTACAATAATTTTGGACAGCAACATCTATGCAAGGGGGAAAGCACTGTAAAATAGTCACACACATCATTTGTTTGGCTTGTTGCTCTTGGTCCATAGAGGCTTCACCCTCCTTTGCCTAGTTTCCAGAAAATTGGCTTCTGCCAAAGTCAACCTTAAGCAAGGGCTAAAGAGATCAAATAGTAACTTAATTTTTAATGTAGCTGAAAAAAAAAAAAAAAAAAAAAAAAAAAAGCAACTACAATTACATACTTTTTTTTTTTTTAATATTTAATCAACTTAAAATCTTGATGCAATGATGAATTTTGTGCAGTCTCTAGTAAAACACTGCTACTTAACTGACCTTACTGCTTTGAATTCTCCATCCAATTTGACTCTCCTCTGTTGCACTCCATAATAGCTACCTGCTTGATTTAACAAAGCACTACTCGCTTTGTTTTCAGAGACTCCTTTGTTCTTAAAAATACAATGGGTTTGTTTCAGAAATTCGCAAGGCACTCACACTCTCTAATCAAGAACCAGCAGTACACAAACAAGCCATTTTTAAAATCATCCTTAAAGTATTACTTTTGTAAACTAAAAAGAATCTGAAATTGTGTTGTGTTTTTTTTTTGTGTGTGTGTGTGTGTTTTTTTCTGTTTTTTAATATCTATTGTTTTGGTGCTTACATCCTGCCTCTGTCCTTGACCTAAAATGCCAGGGAAGTAATAAATCTGAATAGATGCAGAGTCTGATGCAACCAAATAGACATTTTGTCCATAAACGCACTGTACATGCAAAAACAAACACATCCCTTGATATTGGCAACGCACTAATACAATAGCTTTCATAACCTTTTTGTGAAAAGCCCAAGTGATGTTCTCACTGAAATGAAGTCTTTTACCTTATTACAGAAGTAACATACCTTCTCCTGGAACTACACTGGAATTTCAATTTTACCCTAGTGGGGGGTGGGGAGCTGTTCAAAATCCACAGAGGACACATGATAAGGATCTTGCATCTCACAGCAGGATCACAATTTAAAGGGAATTAATATGGAACCAGTCTCAAGGAAACAAAGTCAAGCAAGTTATGTGTAAAAAAAAAAAAAAAAAAGAGAGAGAAAAGAAAAAAAGAAAAACAACAGAAATGAACATAATTGACAAAAAAGAGCAATATTATTTTCAGGTGTGATAATACTCTTCTGAAAACAATGACATTTACTCATAAATGCTATCTGAGCTTGCTGGAAATTATTCAGCATGTAGCTACAAAACAAGCCAACAGAAATAAAATTTATAAAGCACCGCTGCTTTATTTGTAAATATTGTAACAATAGTTGTACACCACACTATCCCTTTGAGATGAATCCAGAAGCTGAAAATCTTCGTTAGACTGAAATAACAGGGAAGTGTTTGTTTTTTCACATTAATCACAGGAGAAGGTGATCTTTCCATGGGAAGCACATTACAAGGGACTCAGGCACAAAAGTCATGAAATACAGAATTAGCTGTTTACGCTCTGCTAAAGAGAGCAGACCCTTAGTACTCAGTGAGAACTTACTAAATGATTTAGATACATCTTGGGATTATTTTAGCTGAACATTTCAGCAGAGCCCTTTCTTTAAAAAGCCAGTGAAATACGATTGGCCTGGGAGCAACCCTTATGCTAGCACATAAATCAGAGAACAGAATCTAGCTGAACGAAACCTGCAGTGCTCAGCTTTCAGTAGTCACAAGGCATTCACATCAGTTTCCTAAATTCAGAAACTACAAAATGAAAAAAGGGGGTTGTTTACTTCCACACGTATTATTTCTGATTTAAAAAATCAATTGGAAGTTCTAGAAAAGCATCACACAATCACAGGCTAACCTAAGTTGGCAGGGACCCACAAGCTCCATGAGGGAGCTGCAGGCCACCATGAGGCCTCCCCTTATCTCCTCTGCTCTGGGCTGAACAAACCGAGGGCCCTCAGCTGCTCCTCACACGCCTTGCCCTCTGGGCCCTTCATCATCCTCACAGCCTCCTCTGGGGGCTCTCTAATGGCTTTATGCCCTTCTGGTACTGCGGCACCCCAACCCGCACGCAGTGCTCGAGGCGAGGCTGCAGCAGGCCAAGCAGAGCAGGATGATCCCTTCCCTCTTTGTGAACCTGTGCTGGCTGTGACCAGTGACTGTGCTGTCCTTCAACAACTCCCAGAATAACATTCTCCAGGCAATGAAATTTTCATTGTCTTCTTACTTGAAGTGATGACAAGAAAGATGGAAGAGAGCCAGAAGCAGGATTTCTCCTTCCACAGATGCTGAGCACATGGAGCACAATCCTACTCCACACTTGATGCTACCAAAGTGGTGCAGCAGGCAAAGGCTAAACTTCATGCCTGAACAGGGGACTAAGGATCTACACGTCCCAGATGGTCAGTCTCAGTGACAAAGAGCCATACTTAACTGCAACCAATTAAGCAAGCCATGATTCTGCACAAACACAAAATACAAATTGGACACATCTTACCCTCATGAGGATGTTGTAGACAACAGTGTGTAATGTTCCATATCCTTTGTACTTGATGGGCCTCCAGCTGCGTTCAAGTGTGGAACACAAAATGACAAAATCTACAGGAGTGCTCACAGGCTATGTGGCTGAAGCCCACACTGAGTCGTAAGTACAGTCTGAAGATTTTATCATCCAAACGTATTTATCCTTCCTTCAAGAACCGCCTAAAACATGTTATTCTTACTTCTAAAGTTGACAAAAAGATAAAGCCTCTTGCAACAGCATGATTAACCTCTGACATCACTGAATTACATTAGCAACTACTTCAACTGATTGATGTATGAAAAGGTTAAACAGACAAAAATAGTATTTTGCTGTTCACACAGAACATATTTTACATTTCAGCATATTAATCAAGTCTATATAACAAGTCCAAGCAACATGTCAGGGAATTTACATTAAACAAACACAGTGTTTCCTACAGCTTGGAACAAAAGTTGTGAATTTTTCAGCCTGTGGTATTTAGCCTGGGAGAATTATGTATGTTATCCATCTGGAAGAAGTGACTTTAAGGAAGAATCAGCTATCCTACGCATTGTACCCGCAGAAGCACAGTACATTAGATGAGGAATATTACATATTGCTTATTTACTTATGGGAAAGGAGATTAAGTTTCCTAAATAAAAAGGAAAAAAGATGGTAGTTAAAAGGCATAAACACACACATACTCAACTCTTTGAGCTATGGTAAGGGCAAGTACCAATAATTATCAACAGATGAAAGAAAACTCATCACTTCTGCACTCTAAAACAATGGTGATTTTTCTCTAGGCTTTGTGTAATAAAAATAAATAAAACCAACCAAGGTAGAACAGTGAGAATTGGGAGCCCTACAGAAATAAGAAACTCCTGAGACAGCTGTTACAGATAGCACCTCTGGAGAGCAGCAAGCTACCATGCTTATACTTGGCGGTGGTGAAGATGAGAGGCATCTTGGCTGGTGTCCAAGTATGGAGCTGGGAAAGCGGATATCAGACACTCCCAGTGGTGAATAACCCTCTACCAAAGGTTGAAGGACACTCTCCTTGGTGCCTACCCTCTTGCATCTTCTGTTGGCTGAGTAGAGACCAGAATAGGCAGAGGGAACTCAGAAATTCAGGAAGGTTTCTGCCTCCAAGTCCCACATCTGCCTGCCCAGGACCACTAAATATGTCCTACAAAACATGAGTTTCACCTGCATGCATCCAGTTGCTTCTCCTCTTAGTGAGTCCTCAGCAACTTTTACGCAGTGTGTAATATGCCAAGTTTCTTTCAGATAGAACAAATGTGCATTATAAAATACCTCTATCTCTGTACTGCTTTCCTCTGCCTGCCACTGATGGTAAAGCAATTTGAAAATGGAGATTAATTTCTTATAGAAAGGCATTAGATGGATCAGTTGAAATGGTAGTTGCTTGCTTTGATATTCTATAGAGTTTTCATAGCAAAACCTGGATCACAAACTTATTTTTCTACATTTGCAGGTGTATGTCTGTAGTAAAGGATGGATTAAATAGCAATAAATAAGAAGTCTCAAGAAAATGAAAACCTTAATGCAGAAAGTAAATTCTGAACATTATCCTGAACTTACTTAGAACCGCGCTGTTTTATGAACAAAAGAATAGGATGATTCTGCAAAGCCAGCGCTAGGGTTACACATTTCCAACTCTTTTTCCTCACATCATCAGTAGAGATCTTTGAGAAGTTTCCAAGGTTGTTTCAAGATAATTTTCCTGTGCTCCTGTCCTGTCTCCCCTCTTCCATCTCTGTATGCAGCCACAGCCTCTGAACAATTACAGCTAAAACCAGCCCATTACTTCGGCAAAAAAATAGGAGTTAAGACAAATTCAAATTTTAGGCTTTAACTCCTGGTCATCCCACCTAGACCTTATGACTTCCCACCTGGAGCCACTCTAAGAATCTGAGTATGACAAGGAAAAGGTTTACCCTTCAGACTCTGTACAGTACCAGTCTGAGTCCATGATAAGGAAAACGTGTGACCTTAGTTTTTTGTTGTTGTTGTTGTTGTTTTTTGTTTGTTTTTTTTTTTACTTATTCCTAGCCATCAGATTCCTAGCACATCACCTCAGACTGAAATGATGCAGCAAGATGGTGGGAGACATTTCCTGATGTGGGAAATGCAGCGGCACGGCGATCCCACTTAGATCAGAGCATACATATGTCTGTCCTGTGGGACATAAGGAATCACACTCCTTCCTCCTCGTCTTCCCTCTGCTTCTTTAGTGATATGCTTAGAGCCCCATAAAGGCACAGAAGATGCACCTCATTACTTCAAGTGACTCGTATGTCACTGAGACATCTGACCCACAGTTTCTACACAGAAAGATAACAAGGATCAAAAGAAAACAGGAAAAGAAAGGTGTGATGGTCCCTATTTTTCCCCCTCCTTCTAAGAGGACAAACAAGAGATAAACATGTAAAGATTCAGTGTGGGAAGAGAGAGAAAGAAGCCTGGGATAAAACAGCAAAAAGTAGAGTGAAGCAGAGATTAACACAGCAGCACCAAGAGAAGTAGAGATTAAAGCAAGACAACACACAGACCAGGGATGCAGGAAAAAAAGAATTCAGGCTGTAGAGAGTACGTTGTCCTGACACAGATGGGGCTGAGGACTGGAGAAGTGAGGGGCTGGCCTGTGGCCTAAATTAACAAGTTGCAACTTTACTTCATCAAGTCCAAGATGTATTCAATTTACACAAAACCCCATCCTGAAAAATTATAACAAAGAAGCATCTCAGACAAAAACAAGTGCCCTATCCTTCATCACATAGGGGGGAAAAAAAAAAAAAAAGAAAAAAAAAGTGAAAACAATGAGTTCTGAATGCTTAAAAAGAAAAAGGAAAAAGACAAAATAAGTGTTCAGAAATCTCTTTTTATTTATTTATTTATTTAATGCTTGGGGATGCAGCAGCAGGATAATTGCCTGGTTCACACAGAAGGGTCCTCTTGTTCCACCTTTGATGTTTTATGGGGGAAGGTCACCGCAAGGCCCCACGCCGAAGCCACTAACGTTGCTTCTTCTATTACCTTCTACAAGGGCACCCGACAGAAAGCCTGTACTGAGAAACTTAAATTACATAGGTAACACATGCCAATATCCAAGGACTGACTCAAGCTTGTTGATTTTCAACATACCATTATTTTATTTCTCCATACCTCAACAGAACCCATTACTTCTACCTAAAGACAGGCTGTAGAAGTTGATTCTTGGCAGAGTAGATTCCTCCACCACACAGCCACAGAATCACAGCACAGCTTGGGCTGGAAGGGACCTTAAAGCTCAGCCTGTTCCAACCCTTGCCATGGGCAGGGACACCTTCCACCAGATCAGGCTGCCCAGAGCTCCATCCAGCCTGCCCATAGACTACCCAGAGCAAAATCCAGACTCTTGCTCCCATATACTATAGTAGCAACACAAGGTAAATTGGAGTAAATTGCAACTTATCCCCCACAACACCTGAGCAAGCACTGGCTGCTTCCTAGAACCTCCTCCTCCAGTGGCCACATCAGTTTCTAGCATTTCATTTCTCCTTTTTTAACCAGCTCAGGTGATGCATGCTGCTGCTAAAACCACTTAGCTGTCCTTTTATTTTTTTAATTTAAATCCTCAATAAAACCCAGTTCTTAACGCAGTGATAATAGCCACTTAAAAGTTATTTCAGATATGAAGCTGTGATCAACTTTTTGCCCTATGGGCATGACTTTTCATTTACCTAGATTACATTTCATCTGCCATTCACTCTACTCAATAGAACTAATAAAGTTCCCTGCATACACCACCCTCCTCCCTTTTTTTTTTTTTTTTTTTTTAATTACTCTGGACATCCAAGCCAGATGACTGCTACTGGAAATTTATAAATACGCTGAGTATTGGATAAATGGATTGGAGATTTAGATGAGATGTGACGTGAGGAAGAAATTCTTCACTCGAAGCACAAAGCGCACGTGGGAATTAGGGCTGGAGATGCACCTTGCTTCTGTTCTTTTCCATAAAGAATAGAATGAAATTGCCTAAAAAGCAGTGTTAAAAATAAACCCAGGGCACAGGATGGGAGGTGCAGGGCAGTCCCTGTGGCCAAGGGGCAGCCTTTCTCTCTGGCAAGCCAAACGGCCCCAGGGAGCCAGCCCCAGAAAAGGGGCCCTCAGCCCCCCAACCCTCCTCCTTGTCCCCGGGAGGGCATCTTCCAGGCCGCTCCCAGCACAGCCGCCTTTGGCCACGCGTGGGCCACTCCATCGCAGAGGCTTGCTGAGGCCACCGTGGCCACCACTTTGCTGCGGGCCCTATAAAACAGGTCCCCTGCAGCTGGCCCAGCACTCGCTGAGCATCTGGGCCCTCTGACTGCCAGCTGGGGCGGCAGGAAGGAGACGAGAAGAGCAAGGCGAGCAGCAGGCCTTCTTGTGTGCGAGGACAGCCATGCAGTGCGGTGAAGCCCCCTGCTCGTAGCTCAGGCTCCATCACAAGCATTAGCTTGGAGCCACCAAACACCACGGACATCCCTCAGGCTTGTCCCAGCAATAAACAGCTCTTGCCGATTCTCAGGGGTTGTGTGAGTGCCTCTTTTTTTTGGGGGGGTGGAGGGGGGGGGGGGTGGAGAGGAATGGGCTAAAGTGGCCCCAGGGGAGGTTTAGGTTGGATATTAGGGAGAACTTCTTTACCGAAAGGGTTGTGAGGCATTGGGATGGGCTGCCCAGGGAAGTGGTGGAGTCACCATCCCTGGAGGTCTTGAAAAGACATTTAGATGTAGAGCTCAGTAATATGGTTTAGTGGGGGACTTGTTAGTGTCAGGTCAGAGGTTGGGCTAGGTGATCTTGGAGGTCTCTTCGAACCAAGGTGATTCTGTGAATATTCAGGTCTTAGTTGAGAGTTTTGCAGGAACCTACTAGTGACTTCTCTGTACTGTGAGATTCAGCAATGCTGCTTTTTTTTGTTGTTGTTGTTGCTGCTTATCTATCAGTGCAAAAATCCTTCCTCTTATTGCATGACACTTAAATCTTTGAAGAGGTTTTGCTAATGGTACTTGCCAAATTACTTTCAGAAATTGAGGTGAATTTTATCTCCTTCATCCTGGGTTCAGATCTCCCTTGTCCAAAGATTTACTAGGTTAAGCGAGATATTTGAGGCATTTCCAAACCACACAAACTCTTCTCCCAAAGCTTTTTAAAAGGTTACAGCTGCATGCACTGAATAGGCGTTGGTCATATGTTGCCTAAAGCACCACTTCCTCAAGGGCTAACTATACCTTGTGCTCCAGACACACAGAACAACTGGCAGACTGCCCTCTCCCCAGGTCAGCTGAGCAGCCCGAGTTGTTGGAACAGCCAGAGGGGAGCTCAGGGTCATGGCACAGCCTGGGTCCCCCAGGCCAGGGGCTTTTGGCAGCCTCCTGGGTCCCCAGACCCCCTTGTATCTGCTAAGATGGCAGATGAGTCTCCGGCAACTCCACCAGGGTGAAATGTTTGCTCTAATAAAATTTTAAACTGTGGGATACCTCTTCTGTATTTTATTTTTAGTTTAGCAAATGGGACCAAAGCCATATTTACTAAGGCTAACAGACTATTCTCCATTACTTACACAAAAGGTGCCAACTCAGGAAAAAATATTCCCAGACCCACGAAAGAGATTTACCATAAACAGTAAATGTTACCTTATGAACTTATCCACACATACAATGGAACAACAATTGAGACAAAAAATACACAGGCTACGGTACCCGGGAAAATTAAAGATAATAATACAAAAAAAAAAAAAAAAAAAAAAAAAGTCTTGTTGGCAGACAGCACAGAAATAGTAAATACGCACATACTACAGTCACCAGCAAGATGAAAAGTCTTGGGGCTACTCCAGCGAACACCATTACTTGTCTCACTTCCCAGAAAATGCTGGCAATAGCAACTCTTGGAGGTGATGTAAATGTAAAAGGTGATGCTGCGCACCAGCAAAGAGGATATGTATAAATAGGCAGAACGGGATCACTTGGAGGCAAACTTCTGAAGGATGACACTATTTGGAACTTGAGCAGGTTGCCTCATCCTTTGATAAGGGAATTGAATCAGCTTTCCCTAAGTCTTTACTGTGCTTCAAAATGCATTTTTGTGAAAAATAAAAAAGCAAAGGGATTACCCCTGCTTTTCCTCATTGCCAAATGAGGAGGGAAAACATCTAAAGCTGATGTAAATGGATAAAACAACACAGTACAGCAAGAACAAGAGCAAATACCACGTCACAGCCTAAAAGAGCAGCAGATGAATGAGGTTGGAACAAGTCAGACAATAGAGTGCAGATGGCATGAACTCACTGATGGGAAAAAAATCCAGTGCTGCTTCAGTCAGAGAGGCCTTCTGGTGTAAGATGCTGCTATTATACTGTAGACTGCCACAGCAGTATACAAAAATATGAAATACATGTACATTTCCATCTGAAATAGAGTGAACCCTTCAAAAAGTTCTCATTTTTATGGCTGGTGAAGAAAAGTTTCCCTGCATGGGGGACAACTGTGACAGGAAGGATATTTTGTATACACAAGTCCCATCCCCTCGTGTACCAGAGCACCCCTGTCAGGGATGCTGCCCACAAGTCGACCATTCTGCCCTCTGCCAGAGGTTACTCAGACTGACATCAAACAAATACAGAGCCTGTTTTAAGCAGCCTGACTGAAAACAGCAAAGCCGCACATTTGCTGTTGCTGCCCCTGCTCTGGGGATTGCAGCCTTGGATCCAGGGGCTGGAGGAAGGGCCAGGTATAAGAACCCCTCACCTCCACCCTAACCTCAGGACAGGTCATAATGATTCTTGGAAGAAAAGACTTGCAGCACCAGATGTCTTTAGGAATGTCAGACAAACTTTCATCAGGAAAAAAGTCCCTACAGTCAGAGCCACAGGAAAGCACAGAGCTCTTTATTCTACAATCTTGTTGTTCGTGAGAGACACAGCAAAAACCTCAGCAAGTCTTACTTCCATTCCAAAACTGGACCTCTTCCTGAATTTGGTCCAGTTTATGAAAGTCACAATTGAAAAGTTACTCTTTGCCTTCCTAAAGAGATGATGGAGAACCATTACAGGGAAACCTTGGAGCTGAAGGTGCCCACAGGAAAATGAAACTTCACAGAACTCCAGCAGTGTGCTGCCACATGTTGTAACATAAAAATTACCCCAAAGTAATGAATTTTGGAAGTTTTTTTTTGCCACGGTACCAAATGCAGTAAACTAACTTTTGCACTGAAAAAGAAAGTTACCACCTCAGTAAGCAAGTAAGCTTATTACACCTTTCAGTGTTGAAAACTCCTGGTTTTATTTTGGTACTTTTGGGGAAAAATATATATATTAGCAAGGTTCATGTATATCCAAGCTAGAACTGAGCTCCTGGGAATACAAATTCTCTGATTATGTGCATAGATTATTATGTTAGGTACCTGCAAACAAAATGATTTGCATTTAAAAGAGCAGTGATGTTCCCAAGGGTATCCAAGCCTTCACATTTAAATATATTATCACAATACCAATCTCATTTCTATTTCAGACCCATTTTATTTTATTGGGACTATTTTAATAAACATTAGTAAATATTGTATTTACTCTTCACCTGCCACACGGGTACCAAGCCAGGACAAAGCAGAACCAAGGCTTAGCTATGTGACTACAGAGCCATTAGTGGGAGCCCAGGACACACTTGCTATTTTCTAGCACAACACACTTCAGATTTAAACTTACTGTGTCTGTGCTATATAGTCAAGTGCCTCAGAATTAAGACAGGCCCATAAGGCCCAGACACAGCAAAGTCACCATGTGCACAGAACCAAGTCCCAGTTCTGAGCCGTCCCATCTGGGAAGCCCTGCCACAGCACTGACCTGAGAACTGGGGGTAAACAATTCTGGTGATGAAAAACAACCTCTGCAAAAAATGCTGATGAAAACTGCAAGTATCCCTGCATTAACTTTGTGCCAAATGCTTTTTTTTTTTTTTTTTTGGCACCTACGGAACATGTGCGATAATGTTCGTATTTGCAGTCCTTGAGCTTCCTCAAGAGAGGATCAATCATTTTCTGATAACACAACTTTTAAGTCCCTTGATATATTCTCAGTCAACTTTGACAAATGCTTCTGCAATACAAACAGGCTTTCATCAGAGATCTGTCTTATTTGTCTTGGTACCTGGGAACACAAGACAAGGCTCTTGGTGCCTACATGCACCAGGAACACAGAAGAGTGTTACGTCGGCACCTGTGGGTTCCTGTACCTGTTAATATACACCCTCCTTCCCCCAACACCTCCCCAAAAATAAAATAATAATAATAATCTGCCTGGGAGAGCAGGGGGATCTCCTTGACCTTTGGGGCACGCAGACAAGCAGGAAGGGCTACAGCTAGGGCCACCTCAGGCTTTTTGGTTCCTTGTACTGAATGAGAGAACCTACAAGTCCAAGACACTCAACTTAGAAAGAATCAGCCAAGCTGGAACAATTAGGGCTCCCTGGATCTCTCAGGAAGTAAGTGCCTCAAGATCTTAGAAGGTACCCATGAAGCAAAGGTCCTTCGGTTCATCCTCCTCGACCAATGCTTCCCTCCTGGGCATCACCTCCTTTATACACAAGGTATGTGGAAATCAGAGGGTCTGGCTGTTTCATTTCCATTTCATTTATATTTTTCTGAAATAATACAGTATTTCTATTGCCATTCTGAAGGAAATATAAAAACATCTATTTTACATTTTGATTCCAGAAAGAATGCTTCTTTGTAAACACAGATTTTTGTCACTCAGGAAAAGCCAAGCTTTGGCTAGGTTTGCCTCTCAAAATAGAAAGTCATCTTTCAAAATTAACCTAAAACACATCTCTGGGATTGTGCAAATGGGGTGGGACTTGAGCTCTCAGGACAGACAAACAAGATTGATAAACAGGAGGCAGGCGTACGCTGGGGTCTGTCTTTGGCCAGTGAAATCCAAAAGCAAACTATTCTACCCAAAAAAGCGTTTCAGCACGCAACCTGCAGAGACTGAGTGCAGAGCAGCTACCCATTCATCACATTTCCGTGGGCAAACTGCATATGCAGGTAATCTGTTTTAGAGTTCTCAGGGACATTTCACAGTATGTCAGATCACAAATATATATTAAAGACTGATTTTGCAAATCTTGTTTGCTTTTCAATTCCTTTAGCCATTACTCAAGCGAATTAACATTGGGGCTTATTGGTTCTGTTTAGAAAAGTCTCATTTACACTTTAAACACTCAAGAACTTATAAATAATGAAACAGATCAAGCATTCAGTTGGGAGCACCGTGATCAGGCAATGGCCACTGAAGGTGTACATTAAATGACTTGAATGTTTTCAGCTTAATTTGGAGCCATCCTGGGGCCTGTTTACTTACTGTTCAGAGAGGAGCAGCAGGAGCCTGTAGCACCATGCTCCGAAGTTGAATTATTAAAATCATAAAAGGCCCGCCTAAACATTGCTTATGGCTATTTGCATAATTTATTATTCAGTATTTCCTAGGTATCTACTGCGTGCTGTAATAACCACACGTATCTGTTTTCTCCTTCAAATAAGAAGAAAAAAGCACAACGTCCTGATGCTTCTACATCCCCTCGATCTGCTCCTGCTACCTCCTGCTGAGAAGTATCCTGCACAAAACCACAAAAACTCGGATTTTCTTGGTGCACCCCATGCAATAACAAAGGCACAGCATTTAATGTCATGTTCTCCCAAACCTTGCACCAACCTGACTGCTTATCCTGGCCTTGGCTCTAGCCTCTCAGCTGCAAATCCTGGAAAGTGAGATACATTAATAACCTGGGCTTCAAGGAAGGGGAATAGTGAGGGCATATGAGAAATGCAGGGAACAGGCATAACCAAACACCATTCAATCTGACAAAAACAAAACAAAACAAACAAACAACAACAACAACAAAAAACAACCCACACACAAAAAAAGAAAACCATCACAGACCTACATTTGTACCTATACCAAGATTCATATAGAATTCTTGCATTCATCTTCATTATCTCAGCTTTCTGTGCACTACTGCCTACCATTCCCTTTCTATGGGATCGACACAAGTCTACAAGAACATTTGAGACCTACAATTGTGCAAAAACTCCTATGAATTAACGTCAACTAACTAGAATTCCAAAAAACTAGCATGAGTGGTTGACAAAACTCCACCAGCAGTTTTGTAATAGCACACAGAATCAGGCAACTGAGATAGCAAGCAGAAGCAGTGATGGACCATAATGGACAGACTGAAAAAAACATCAGCCTAATGTCTTGCCACACCATTCTATTCCCATTAAAACACAATCTGGCTGATCTATGTCACTGGTACGCACTTTAAGATGTTTGCAGACATATCAAAGCCACAAGTACTTGATGTCACCTCTCTGCATTTCTACACTGTTCTGTTCATTGCCTCTACAACCTCGAGTATTACCTTCCTTAATACTTCAAATCCAAACTCCTTACCACACTCAAATGTTCCTTTCTGAAAATGATTTTACGCAGCACAAGTGTGGTCATCAGGAAAAAAAGCCAAACCTGCTAAAGCCACACTGTTCCTCAGAGCCAGGTAACTGCTTAAGACATCCCTGAAACCCCAGCAGAAGGTATCCAGCCTATGAGTGCAATAAGAGGTTTTTAACCTGTTCATCACTTACCTTGCAAATAATGTGCTTTTCCCCCCCCCCCCCCTTTAGACAAGATTCAGACAATCTTTTTCCTAAAGGAAATCATACTCGCTAAAAGGCTGCCTGGAACAGGTCTTCGCATAAAGAAAAAGTTATCAAGTGGACTGAAACCAAACATTTGGAGGAGGCTTTTAGTGAGCTTACAGCATTTGAGTTTGCCTGTAATCTGAAAGTCCTCTTCAAGTAGAAAAGCCAGGTTAGAATAAAGTATCAGACTTGAGATTAGCTGTTTCTGCTGTTCTATTGTATGCCCTATGGAAATGAAAATTTTAGGCATTTGCTTTATCAAGCAGTTGAAGCAAATTCTAAAGGGGAAAAAAAAAGCCTCAGCGTGTAACGAAGTAAAAATCACTGAAACGATAAAACATATTCATGATGATGTGCACAATTGGTACCACCTGACTTGAGCAGCAGCCAAACTTCTTGCTATTATACCACTCACAATGGTTAACCAGCTGAGCTTACTTCCAAATAAAACTTGGATTGCATCTTAAGACAGTAATTTTTATGAAAAAACAGCTGAAAATGGATCTCTCTTTACTCCTATTAAAAATCCTTGCACTTTTTAGTAGTTCTAGCCTGTTTTTTATGGCAAGCATTTGAAATGGAGCAAAGTATTCACTCTCATCAGAAATGTGTCTTTCTTTTTCCCTGTGAAAATTTGCTTACGTGCAAGATGCTGACTGAAACACGCTTCACACATGGGCAGAACAGGACCCAGGATCTCAGCAAATAACACTGTTAGAGAACTTCATCTCTGAGCACGCCTTGCTCACATGCCAGCCCCAACACAACAGCACATTATCCACTTTCCCACATCACCTGCCTGAGATTGCAGCTGGAACCCTCCAGAGATAAATCTGGGATTCACAAACTGACCACAAGAACGGAGCTTCTCTAGGAGTTAGAAGCAGACAGAAGCAGGACACGGTTTAACTGAGCATGACTAGGAGGGGGACAAGAAGAAAGTCTGAACCTGCTAGTGTAGAAAATCCATCTAGTGGGATGCTCAGAGGATTCCAACATTTCACTGCTTCTCTGGTGAGGCCTGTGAGCAAAATATTGATCACATCCCTTCACCGTGGCCAGCCCATGCTCAGGGTGCATCAGTCGTGCAATGCCTCCTCCTACACAGAGGATCAATAAATTCCACCTGGGCCAGCACTGCCTGGTAATGAAAATTCTGCTATCATTTCAAGCACAAAATGTACATTATGAAAGAGTCACACCTCATGAATTCTTTTATTGTGCAATTTATTTATTTATTTTTGATAATTCATATCCAAGGCACTCATGTGCTCTACTGATTCAGCTGACAAGACAGCCAAAACAATCAGCTACACTCAGCTCACCTGGGACAATTCAAGAAGGCTCAAGGTCACAGAGTTACATAATTACTGGTGGCAGCTTACCTGTATGATGGTAGTTAAAAACAGATTTTTGAGAATGTTGACTCATTTTTATAATAAAAATAAGCACAAAAGGATTCAGACTTTAACCATCACAACTTTCAGTGCATCATTTCTGTTCTGATTTCCGATAGCCTCTAGGTACCATAGGCAGTAAGTGCTCAGGGCTGGGAAGCAGAGGGATTTTTGCTTTTTCTTTTTTTTTTTTTTTTCAGTACTTCAAAACAGAAGTAAAACTATCAAAGTCCAAACTGTATAATTTTACTTCATATTTCTACTAATAAAACTGTCAATGGATAATACCTTAAAACAGCTCTGACAGTCTTTTAATTTATTTCCACATTATTTTCACTTTTTCAAAGGCAAATATACAAAGAAAAATCAGCACCCGAATCATCTAACTTCCAGAAGGTCTCAGTCCCCTCAGTCCTGCATCCCTACAGCACAGTGGCCAAGGAAGACCTTGAGAGGACAAAAAAAAAAAAAACAGCTTAAACAAGCACATGATTACAAGTAACCAACTTAATGCTTTTAAAAACCATAAACTCTGCCCTCAGCAAAGTGCAATTGCAAAGCACTGGTTCCTGCGTGGTAGCTGAAGGACAGCAATCAAACAGAGAAGGCTAACTTCTCAAAACACATTAACCATCTTCTGGCAATGTCTTACCTCTCTCGCCTGAGAAAATAACTACAGCTCCGTAGCCTCCTGGCTCTACACACGTGGCTCTGCAGAGCTAAGGGACCACCTACCTCTTCCAGAATCTCTCACTCCATCACCAGCTCTGTGCTACAGCTTCCCAGGGGCTCACGTCCTCAAGAAATCCACCAGTGAAAACCTCACCGGTATATTACCCATAAAAGCAAAGCAGTCATCTTGTGGAAAAGTGTACAAAAATTTCTAATTGCACAGATATTGAAATACTAAGCATTCCTGAACACTAAGCAAATCTATAGCCCACAAAGCTAATCGAGTTGGCAAGAAATACAAAGTTAGTGGTTTTGGATGATCTACTTAGACCTTTGCACAAGTGATTTAAACACGCCCTGGCCTCATTCCCAGGAGGCTCTATCTCATTTGTGTCTTAGCTGCCAAATTTAGAAGAACAAAGAATGTCATAAAGACCTTCTTTATGCCTTAAATAGGCATAATGGAGAAATACTTAAGATGTTAAGATCCCTCTTTCTGGGTGGAGGATATATGGACACACTGAATAAAGGCTCTATTCCAACATTAGCATAAAAAAAATACAGTAACTTCTAATTTTCAAACAGAAAACAGTTCTGAAGTGTAATAATGTCCAGCATAGGAGTATTTTAAGTAATTACTGTATAATGCAAAATTTTAAATTAATGAAGTTTTCATGAATACAAGTCTTATCTTTTATCTTCATATACATAGATTGACTAAAACCTCCACCCAATTTTTAGCTCAGTAAATATTCCAACAAGCCTACAAAAATAATAAAGGGTAAAAAAAAAAAAAAAAAAAAGGCACAAAAATCATTACAAAAAATATATTCTTTTGTTTGTTTTGGGGGAAGGGGAAAGAGGAAGTGAAGGGGAAAAAGTTGAAAGCCATGGGTAAAAAGAGGCAAACTAAACACGATGCATTGCTTTAGCCTGCACAGATAAGGATCTAATAGTATGTTTTTCCTCCTGTTGCAAGATTTCCCATATTTGAATAGTCCAGAATAAGTATTTCTTCTGTTTTGTAGAGTTGTACATATTTCAAAGACAATCACATGAATTTTTGCAAGCATAATTTCACTCTGTCTTTGAACACGAACACTTTATGGCTGTTAGGTTTCTGAGACACGAAAATTCTACTAAGTAAGTTTAATTCAACTTCTGAGAGATACTGTAGGACTGTAATTACGCTTACAAATAAGAGTAGAGCCAAAGCAGTATTCTGCCCAAACAGTGGAGAAGTGAACAATTTACTTGGTGTCCCCTGCTTATGATTTTCCCATATGTTACTGTTAGATGTCCTTCCCCAGGTTCCTGTTCAGACACACATTTCCTAGAGAGTAAAAATAAAATAAAATAAAAAGGAAAAAAAAAAAAAAAAAAAAGGAAAAAATCATCCCTTTCTGTTCTGTAATCCACCAAACTTCTCTCTATTGCACTTCTCTCAAACCTGCAGTTTGTTTTTTGGCCAGCACTTGACTGGAAATTAGATGCAGGAAAAAAGCACGCATGTACAGTATAGTCTGTACTGTCAGAAAAGATGATATTTGGAGGCCCAAAGAATGTGGCTAAGTGGGTAATGCATTTAACACGACTTTGAAGAAGACCTGCATAAGAAGAGACAACAGGGAAAGAATTAACATCTTCTGAAGGTGAAATCAAAGGGAAATCAAAGTCAGCATCCACACTGGCTGTCACCCTTGCAGAACACTAACAGTAACAGGCAACTGCTACGGATCTTAATTGATTGTTGTTCTGTATCCAATCTAATTATGATTGCTCGCTGTCTATTGTCAGATGTTTGCTGAAGAGTCCTGCCCACCGTTTCAGGGTTAAAAGGTACTTTGGCATCCTTCAAAGTCTGTTAGCACTGTAAGCCCAGGAAAACGGGACTCTCGGTGGAATCTCCTCCATACGCTCATTTTCTTCATAGCCTCATTATAGTTGTTCTGAATCATGAAGCAAAAGCATTCATGCTTTAGGACAAATAAATAAGTAAAGTCACAAGCCAAAATAAGAGCTTCCTATGAAAAAAAAGTCTCAGAAGAATAATGATATTTTCCTGTTGCTTTCTCAAACACAGCATGCTTTTATCTACACCAAGCAATTCCAGCAACAACACACAGTCTGGAGCAAATTATTTCAGCAGCTGAATGTTTCCTTCGGTGGTATTTCTTGGTTTGTGTCTTTTCTGAACACTTGCTGCAATCTTTTATTTCTTTCTCTTTTTTTTTTTTTTTTTTGACAGAAATACTGAACAGCAGCAGTATGTGAGCAGATTTCAAAGCTAATTGAAACAGAGCCTAACAATATTATATCAAAAAACCCGTCAAGTTTAGCAACAGATCATTTGTATCTCCTTTCTTTTGATGCAGAAGTTATTTGTTTACTTAGAAAAAAAGAATCCAAAATAGTGTCAACTTGCTTAGTAAATGGCTGGTATCCAATAAGGCTGAAAATAAATATCTCAAACACTCACGAAGTGTCAGCAAAGCTTATGTGCCAAGCAAAGTACTGAAAGGCAGACCAACCGACCCCAGCCTGAGGGAAGAAAGGCGATAAGCCTCTCTCCCCTCTCCAGCCTTCCTGCACTGGAGGCTTTGCATCATCTCCCTGTATCAAACTGTTGTTCCACAGCCCAAACAGTGGCCAGTAGTCAGGGCTGGCCAGTGGTCACCTCGGTCTCCAGTGGGCCCTGGCCATCAAGCCCTTGGCTGCCACCACCGAGACTCAGAAGCCATTGGGAGCTCTGGTCAAGGGAGTGCAATGGTACAGATGTGGTCACACCGTGCCAGCTGGCTTTGGAACCACAGGAAAGGCCCCTTCTGCCACTTCATTACCTAGCAGAGATGGGACCATGCAGGACCAAAACTGACATCACTCCAAGTCTAAGCAACTGGTTAAATTTTGGCTTCATCACTCACATTGCTTTCACGTTTCATCACTTAGTCACTGTTAACCAAAGGAGTACCTGGCATCATGTACTATGATCTTTATCTGTGTAATTCTCCTCCCCAGCTTTCAAAGGCAAGGCTTGAAGCTACATGGGAGAAATGCTTCACTTTTTAAACAAAGTTCAGGTTTAGCTTTATTCTCAGACCTGGATCCAACCCTAATTGCACTAGTACGTAGTCCTCCAACTCATGAGACAGGAAAAGATGGTATCAAATGGACATGGCGTGGGACACTGCAAAAAGCAGCACTTTCATTGTCCAAATAAACCCATAAATCTACTAACTAGTTTAGGACCAACTCCAAAATCCCATCTTGTGAGAGGGAAGCACAGCTGCTCTGTGCACAGAACTACAAAGAGCACCACAGAACCACCAAGTCCTCACTTGCCTACGCTCTTTATATGAGATCGCAACTGCACTCCACCATCAAGTTTCCTAGTCAAATCCTCTCACAGCCCCAGGTATTTTACGCCTGACGCTGACAAAGTTGTCTTTTCTGGCATTTGGAATTTGTAGCTCAAAGAAGCAGAGAAGGCAATTTAAGGACCATCACAATTTGCTAGCAGTTGAATTTCAGCCTTGCCAGTTCTGCCCAGTTAATTGCCATTTTATCTTTTTGTTCTGGCAGAAGAGTCAAGGTCTGACCAGGAGCTGGTTTCTGGTTTGCTCCCAGCGTAGAGGACAAGAGGCCAAACCAAATGAATTCCTTCCAGTTGTTCAAAACTAACTCAGGCAAAAGTTATAAATAAGAAGGTGAATTTATCAGTCTATGCAGAGATTTTAGGTAACATTCTGAATTCCCTGCCAGTGTAAAAAAATAAATAAATAAAACCCACACCACAAAGCAGGTCATATGTTGTTTAATAAACTATTCTTAGAGAAAAATATTTTGTATCTTAAAGTATACCTCTGCTCATCTACACAGATAAATCATCTGGATCTATTAAGTACCCAGTATACTAAACCCAAGCACATATTCAAGTACACATCTTTACTACATCCTCATGTGATAAAAACTGTTAATAAATTAAACAAGCGATAGAGAAAATTAACTAAGCAGCTACAATGTGGAATTCTCACTTATTCCTAATCTCAAACGTGTACATGTTTCACATGAAGCACATGTGAAACAATAGAAGGCTGTTTATTACCAATGAAAAGTATCTAAAGAGAAGAGATGTGATCCATAGTTCCACAATGAGACAGTCCTTGATATATATTGCTTCCGAAAAATGTTTACAAACTACTCTGTTTGGCCTCTCAAGTATTAAATCGACACAGTTACCCTTAGATGCATTTCCAGAAGAAAAGAAACAGGAATGTCATTTTAATGCTGAACAAGGCACTGCTTAGCCTCAAACTGCAGAAGGGACTATAGTTCCCGTGTCTACATGTTGAGAAACAATACAGTAGGGGAAACAATACAGTAAGGGAAAAAAAAATGCTAGTGCATAAAATAACACTACACAAGAATGTATTGAAAGATCTGAATCTCCTTGACTATGGGAAAGAATAACAAGAACTTCTTTGATTCCTCTGTATGAGCACTGCCAGTAAGTAGAAGCATCAGGCAAGGTAGGGATAGCAGAGAAAAGGATATAAAGACAACCATGTCCAAACACTAACAACAGAATTAGGGAACTGAAAAAGGGAGACTGCATGGAAATATTGAAATTAAGCACTAAGGTTAATTAAATGCAAGTGCAACGTAGCAAATGTAATGTAGTTAAATGTAAACAATGCAGTAGCAGCCACTATCCATTAAAATGTTGCATTTTTTTCATATGACACACTTACCATATATATATTACCTCTGCAATACAGAGGTGACAATTTAATTTTGCCCCTGCTCCATGAACTTGAAAGGAAAACATATACAGTTTACTACCTAAACATGCAATAGCGCTGACAAAGATCTCTTCTGTCATCGGGTCAGTTAAAGTGACTCTGTTCTTCACAGGAGTTGCAAGAAGTCACTGCATACCGTAAGACTGCTACTACATTTTTGTCTGTGTTACCAATGCCTTCAACAACAGCACCTACCTTCTACCTCTGTAAATCCAGAAATAGCAGATCACTTCATAATTACAGCATACAATTCACAGAAAAATTGCACCAGTGTCAAAGCCTTTACTGCAGGGGAATGTTCCTGCAATCATAGGTGAGACTTTACCTCATTTACCTAGCGGCAAGAGGGAGGAACTGGGATTCATTTTTTGTTTTCAAAAAGCCATTTAATGTAACCTCTACCCTTGGGTGTCCTCTGATCTGAATATTTTCTCACAGCGACCTGAAAAATTATGTTTTTTGAGCCTGAACCAAGCCAAACCAAACAAAGAAACCCCGTGGAAGAGCAGCACCTGCACAGCCCAGCCTTGTGCTGTTTGACACTGGTCAGTTCAGCTCTCCCAGGCACATGCACACCAGGTTTTTGGGGGGCCAGCCCTGTATTCCTGCCCCATAAGGAGCTGTAAGCCAGCCCCTCGTGCTCCTGGGGCACAGGGGGACACAAGACACTGGCAGACCAGAGCAGTGCCCGGCAGCAAAGCCGGCCCCAGAGGCGCACAAGGCCTGCAGCACCTGCACCACGAAAACCCCAGGGAAAGGGCTGGCAGCAACGTGGGCTCATCTCTGTTGAAAACAACATCCTACTCCAGCACTGCATTTGTGACATTTACTACAATAATGCTGTCATAAATCTATAATCCATTCTCTCAATAAACTACGCTGCTGTACAGTATATTAAACTATCTCTTAATAAACTGTACTGCTTCCCCTCTTACCTCCCAAGTACATAAAATAAACATCTACAAGAGAAAATAATTCATAAAATGAAGCACTCAATATTTTTACTCAGAGGAAAAGATAATAAATTTGAGCATAAGTTATATTCTTACATGACTTCCCCTTACTCCCCTAATTTTTCATTTCCTGGGGCATCATTATTGTGTCAGCTCAAAGCGCCTATCCCTGAGCAGCCAGCAGACTGTTCAGTGCTGGTTCACACTTTGGCATGTTGTTACAAAAGACAGTCTGTTTTTTTTTTTTTTATATATATATTTTTATCTTTCAATGTGACTGAAGACCCCAATCTGTTATGGAAAATTAAGACTTGACACCTCAGGGACTGGGCACTTAAACTCAGCAGGAAGGGTTAACTGCTCAGTCTTTCCCGCATGGCTTTTGAAACAACTGCATTTTGCAATCTTTCTTTAATCCCCAAAGTCCCTCTACTCAGTGGTCCAGACGAGAAAGTTAGAGTAACAGCTGAATGGTACATCTGTTCCTACCGTTTCGCTGCTTTGGTGTCTGTTTCTCTACGGTCTCTATTGGCAACGCAGGCAATTCTCTGAGGCTCACCGCAGTTGTGCCTCTTCCATCTCTGCGATGAAGGCACAGAGTTTACAGGGCTGTGTCTCTTCTTGCTTTGCTACTGTTCGCCCTAATTCCAGTCCTTAATATTTCCTTGCCTGCAGATGACGGAGCTTTCTTGACTGTTTTAAGTTCTCTTCTTCACCATCCCTTAGTCATGGCCAAACCCAGTGGGATTTGTGGGGCTGAGCAGAGAGGGCAGAGGAGGGAGAGGCAAGAAAGGGGGGTCTCCCCGGGAACAGAACTGACCTGTCTGATGCGAGAGGTGGTCCCTGGCTGCGATGCATAGGTCCCCCAGCAGGACCCCACACTCCTGGCCTCTTCCTGGGCTCCCACTGCAGCTGTGAGCCCTATGGCACTCCTCCTTGTCTTCACGGGCTGCTTCTGATTCACTGCAGCATTATTCACAACCCACACTTTGCTACTGACCTCTGCATTTTTCCATGTAAATGTAACACTGAGAACTGTCTTAGCACAACGGCAAATGAAGCCAAAGCAGAACACTCCAGGTGAACATCTAAATTGCCCAAACAATTCAGCTGCATGCCTGTAACGATGGCTTAATGATGTATTTCCAGAGCAGGTCATATGTGAACAACTGAATACATGCTGCTTCAACTAAAAAACGTTTGAGTTCAAACGTGAACAAGCCCTGTTGCTCGTGACAGATGCCTGTCATATTCCAAATGAGGGTAGGAACAAACTATTCCAGATACGATGCATCAACATGTTGACTGCTAAGCATTTTAGTGGTAGCGGAAGGCAAACATGCCTCCAGCTTAGAGACACACATAAAGACATTATTTAGAACAACACAGCCAATTTGGTTTTCAGAAAATAGCAACAGGGTGTGATAGAAAATTGCCAAAAACATCCAAGCAGAGTTCTCAGTGCAGAATATTCCTGTTTATATGGAAAAAGGTAAGTATTTCAAACTTCCGCACAGGTGCACAACAAATTGATTCAAATTCCAGCATTGAAGACACACAAATCAACCAAAAGCCACTGTACTGAGTCATTCTTCAAGCCCAGAAATGGCTCGATTCAAATTCTGAGTCACTGTTGCCTGGCAACTGCTTTAGGGTCATTTGCAGAATGGAGATGTATATCCAGAAGAAAAATGAAAATATCTTTCGATATGAGAAGACTCAAAAATGTATAGCATGGCTAGGTAACATACGATGGTGCAACTGTCAGTCGGGCTGCATTTGGTACATTGGTGCTACAAATCAAACTGACCTTCAAATAGTGTTTACTTATTAACTTCTAAATATATATATATATTATTTTATTTTTAGCAAATCGAAGTATATTGGAAATCATGGTTTTGGGAAACAATATTAAAAGTAAAAACTATTGCAAGATAAGCGTGTCGTAACAGTTGAGCATATAGAAACAAATTCCTCAGAAAACCAATGAAATTTTATCTTCTGAAAGATGTTGCATGATTTTGCTGCCATTAACTGTCTTCTGTTTTGCAAAAAAGAATCTCATGAACAATTGTATTTTGTACAGGGCAGTATTAAAACACTGTTTGAGAAGACCCTAATTATCATTTACAGAAAGATTTTTGAACACTTGGAAGTTTTTAATTTGAAGCCCTTATGGGAAAGTGTTGGATGGCATCAAGCACAAACTGTCCCATGCAGTATCCGATGAGCTGCACCTGTGCTTCATGATGATTATTTGCTGCTAGAGACTATTCTTCCTTGGATCAAAGGCGGGACAGATTTTAGATCTCTCATCAGGTGGTTTTACTGACCATAAAGGAGTTTTTCCCCATCACTGCTATGTGTCAGGGGTGCTGTTCAAGAGCATGAACAGTTTCAGTGTTAAATAACATATCTATATAGAGTTAAAACGGTAATAATATTTTTTTTCCACTTCCATTTTTGTTTTAAATTTCATGGCAGCCAAACCAAACCAACCAACCAAAAACAACAACTTCCTCAGGTCAGTCTAAAAAACAGAAGGGAAGGAGCCAGGATCTCATGCCTAATGCTTGCTTTAAAGCTCAGAGTAAGAACATTTCATTCTGGGTGTTGAAAGTTTGCTTTGATTTCTGGTTACTTTTTGTTTTCTTACGTGCAAGGGCAAAAGAAACAAGAAGTTTTTTAGTTAGTTTAAGATTTCACATTAATTTCCATTGAAAAGTTGGAAGAATTTTTCAATAATGTGAAAAGTTTTATTTATTTATTGGACAAAGCCCTGTCAAATTCTACCCACGCATATCAAAACATATTATTATTCACAGGAAAATAACCTAATTCTCCCTGTCACTCCTAATCTTACTATGTCTGTGAGAGGGCTTGCAAACAGATCTTTGCAACTGTCTGTCTCATGCTCCCAAGGGAAACGTTCCTCCCTTCCACCTGCTTTATGCTGCTCTAGGTCTTACGCTTAGGTAAAAATTCTTACAATGATTTCCAGCGGGAATAATTTGTCCTGCCTATTTTTGAAATGTTCTGTCTTATTTGCTGCAGTGTTAACTAACCTATTTACTTGAAGCTGTCAAATCAGAGAGATACAGTCAAAGGGTTAAAGACCTTCCCATCAGCAATTGCTGTAGTAGCCACCAAAGTGCTCCACAATAAATTGGAGAGGACATGGCTCTGTTGTCAGACGTAGGAAGTGAAAAGAAAATGCCATCAGAGAGAGCAGCTTTTTCAGTTATGCCTTGATCCAACTCAAAGCAAACAATTCCATCAGCAATTCAGCAAGCAAAGGCTGCTTTCTCTGCAGATGGCTTTCTTTAGAGTCACTTTAACTGAGCTATACCAAAAATTCAATACTAAACCTACAAGAATACCCTTTCAGCTCTTTTTCCATTAAGTCCTTTGGCAGCAGCAGTTTGGCATATAGACATGGTTATCCATGCTCATGCTACATAGAACAAAACAACCTTACACTGGGAATTACCTGAACATAAGTGAGACAACTCTACAGCTTGTCAAGTCAGTATTATAAACCACAGCAGTCACAACCTGAAGTCTGTAGATGAACACAAGTACAAGCCAACTATTTTTCTATGCTATTTATGACATTTTACTGTAAGGAAAAATAATATATTTTTTCCCCAACTTGCACCTCTCTCCCCAGCTTGCCAGATGTATTTAATACATTTTTCGCAAATTGAAGCTTAAACTTGACAATGCTATGTTAGAGACTAAAGTGGACACAGAAAACAGGTTCATAGTTAAGGCTCGAGTGAAAAATCTGTGCACACAGCTATAAAGCACTGTACTACTTTCACAACCTTACTTTTGTTCAAGTGCACAGGTATTCATCCTGTAAGCAGCAAAATTAAGAATTACTCCAGGACTTGTGTAGTACCAGAACAACACAACCAGTGCTTACTGCATGTGAATTCCTGGAAACAGGCTGTCAGGTGTACTGAGCTCCTTTTCTGTCCTACTAGTGAATGCACCAGTGCTCTGCAACTGCAGCTAGTTTATCCTCTGCAGAACTCCTGAGATAATAAAGAATATGGAAGTTCACAGTAATTATGTGATTTTACAAAAGTAGTTAAGCTACTAAGTTCAACTAAGCACACTTTGATGTTAAAATATACTGTACATAGTTACATATTTTATACATTCAACAAGCAACTAACAGCCAATTGCTAATTGTCTATTCAGAGCTTAATTTTAAGTGCCCAGCTGTATCCGTTAACCACATTTTCCATTAGGATAGAAGGGTGGCTGTTTTTATTCAGCAAAAAGTTCCCTTTCACGGTAAGTGGAAGGGATCAAGGAAGCTTGCCAGAAGCATGAGTCTCACCACAGTGTAAAGAAGGACCTAGCAGGTGGTTGTGGGGCACAAAGAGTGCAGGGGAAGACTTTGGCTGATTATGTAGGACTTACATATTTATCTTGGAACAATCCTGAGTCCTGCCTATGTCAGCTATGATTACTTAAGTTTACCTTGTTACTGCCTGATCCTTTGTGACAAATCCATTCATGTCGAGCAGAAAATTATCAAGCATGCTTTGATGCAATAAAACCACACCTACCTAATTTTTTGCTATTTCAGAACATTTTCATCCTTTGAGTTGGCATTTACATTCACTCTTGAGAATACATATATAAAAAAGCCATCCCAGCAGTGTTAAACTTTATTTTATTTTTTTTTTCCAGCTGAATAGACTTCGTCCCAACAGTTTTTCTTCACCAGCAGTCAGGAATTTAGAACACCTGACTCATTCACCAGGTGCAGAGGGCACATGCCTGCTTTACTTTCAAGGCTCCTTCAAGCAACAGCTCTGGAAAAAAAAAAAAAAAAAAACAGAGCCAACGTCTGTAGCTGGGCCACTGTATTGAACTGATCTCAAAACGAGCCCAGACAGACATTTTTGCATTACTGATTCCGGTTTTGTGCTCACTCGCGTTTTAGACACTTTGTGCCACTTGTTGCAGTTTGATGAAGCTCTACAATAATGTTCTGCTCGCTTACTTGCACGACCTAGCAATTACAAATACATGTATCACTGCCTAGTTCTCCTATCAGGGATACCTGTTCCAGCTTTTCCTGCTCTTTCTTACCTCACAGATCTCAATTACTGCTCATTTCTATAAGGATACCATACATGAGTATGAACCAGCTGCTAAGGCACTAATATATGTATTTTTTCCCTATTCAGGCACAACAGTCCAGTAATCCCATTGTATCTGTTGCCTAATTTACCTTTCATAAGTTTGTGCTTTTGTTATAGATCCAATTAAAGCAACACAACACACCTTGTTACTCCTGCCATTTGCTCTTGGCTGTGAAAATCCCATCAATTCTCTACCTTCCAGAAAGTTTCTGATGTGTCTGTGACAATAGTAACTTCAGGTGTCCAAAGCACACCATTATCATTAGGCCATGATAGTTTTCAAGACTTTAAACATTAATATAAAAATTTGCCTATTTGGTCTTGGTCTGGTTGGTTTAATGGGAATAAAATCTTGATTCCTAAGTCACTTCTTCATTGTTTCCCACCTGACGTTAATCAAATTCTGCCCTATCACTGTCCAAGGAAGCAGACTTTCAAGGGTTTCCTCCGCAGAAGATGAATTCCCTGAAACTGTTCATTTGTCAAAACCATTCACTCCTCAAATTCCCTACAGACTTCTGCTTTTAGACAGCACTTTGGCTTAAATCAAATTAAAGACAACTATTAAAAGGAGCCATGAACCTCCATGGAAAGCTGGAGGCACTGCTAAGCACATTACCCACTTCCATGGCTATGCACCTTGTCCTATTTATGAAAATAAACATAAATGAGAACCTACGTTCAACCTGTTCCCAATACCAACTCACAAATAATAGACAAGTTCAATAAATATTTGTGGCAATTTTATGTGGCTGAAAACAGTGTTTTTTCTAAGTGATATATACTCTGCATCAGCCTAAAATACCTGAAACGTGACTGCCAGCCTGCTCTGTTTTATCACCTCCTTTACCCTTTTTTTCCTGTGCATGAGCAACAGCAGTGAGATGGAGAGTCTGAAGCCACTCATGAAGTTTGGGTCCCTCGCCCCCTTTTATTAGGATGGCACTTGGGTTAAGTTGCTCAGACAGGATGCCCAAAGGAGTATCACCCACATCTTTTCCTTTTTTTTTTTTTTTTTTTTTTTTTTTGATTCCATCTTTTACTATGCCACAAGTCCAAGCCTCAAAGCCTCATCAGCAAAACCACTTTGGAAACAAGAATCTTCCTACCTGAAGGCCTGACCCCAAATCCTCTGTGCTGCGACCACTTTCTTTAACAGCAGGGGGTTAGTAGAGAAGCATGTAAATCAAAAACTCATCATGAAATGGAGTCAGCCTTACGAACAAATATTAAATGGCAGACCATGCTTCCACAGTGAATGAAGCCTGAGCCCCTGATGCCCCTTCCCATCCTCCAGCATTTTGGCTAAGCACGAGCCCTTACAGCAGAAGCTTGGTCACTGTCCTACAGAGTCCAGTCAGCAATCACAAGTTATTATTCCCACAACCCCAACGTTAAATGGTATTTAAATACTGCTACAGGGAACATTCACAATCTTCTCTTTCAACATTCCCATACTCCTAACAAGAAAGAAATATTTCATACTGGATCCAATTGAGATGCAATCTATTTTAACTGAATGTGATCTGAGTTGCCATAAATATTTCTCATAAAAGAAGCTGGTAAATATGATTGATCTAGATTAATATGAAGAAAGTGAATTATATTGCTAGCAGCTGCAAAATCAACTTTGCAGTTGCAAGCACAAGATATTAGCAAAGGTCTCTTGGCCTTCAAGTACAAATAATGCAATGAGGAAGAGGAGTTTTCAAATGGGGCAAAAAGATCCACTCAGCACAGCAGGAATTTAAATGCTGGTATAAATGTATGCTATATTTCTGTACTAATGACCCGTCAACTTTGTTTCAAAACATAGCTCTTGATTTAAGTTGAAATATGCCCTATTCCATATTTATGCTTTTGTTTCTCACTTCAGTCCAAGTTCTCTATCTGTTTGCTTTGTCACATCTTATAAAAGGCACCAAATCTGAACCCTGAACCCTGGTGTTGCTTAGTATTTCTGTCCACAGAACAAAGAAGTTGTAAGCACTTATTAAAGGCTTCCCCTTTTTTGTTGGAAAAAAAAAAAAAAAAAAAAAAAAAAAACTGGGGGGGATTTAGTCAGTTACAGGATGCTGAAGAAACAGTGAAGAAACGGTTATTATTTAAGGAATAACAGAGGGCAATGTCAAACAAGCTTTGAGTGTTGACATTGTACTTCTGCAGACCCAGTGTGTGGAATCCAAAGTGTTTTGGAAGAGCTGCCCAAGTACTCGCATCACTTGGCAATAATCCTGAAACAGAGGGAAAGCAAACGCTGCACCATTCCTTAAAACCAGTAAGCACACCCCAGCTGAACCAGCAAACACATGCTGGCAAAAACAATGGAAGCAAACGTGAGACTCAATACATGCTAATGGGTGTGGAACAACCGTGCCCATTAACACGGGCTTACGGAAAACACCGAATAACCAACTGCATAGTATTTTCAACAAAATTACAAGCCCAGATGACAAAGGTGGTGCAAATTACTGTGTTTTCAATACCATGGCCTAGTACCACATTGGTTGATTCTCTCTCTCGATTTCATCAAGCAGCAGTTGAGGAATGACCTGACCAGACGTGCAGTGCCGTAGAGCACCAGGGCAGGAACCGCTTTCGCTGCAGACAGCGGCAGTTCACCAAGACTGGATTCTCACCACAGGAGAAGCAAGGAAAGCATGTGTTTTTAAAAGTGGAATATTTAACTTTCCAAGCACTTCAACTGTGATGTGAATGGATTGTTCATCAAGAGAAATTTTGTTAAAGGCTGCTTGGAAAAGCAAAACCTTCTGTGTGTTAGAAGATGCACATACCCTGAGAGACTAGGTTACCGCAGCTCTGTAATCTGTTCAGCCAGCTAGAGCGCTTTTTGATTCTCCACTTCTCAAACCCATCTTTGCATTCATCTGACAGTACAGTTTATATTTTGTCTTGAGCTGGAAGAGCATTCTCCTTAGCTAATACCCTTGATGCCTTTGACGGGATGAAGCAGGAACGGGAGAGAGGCTTATCTTGACTCATAGCTTTTTCTTTCTTCCTCTGGGTTTCTGTGGGTTTAACCTAATGGACAGCAATTGCTTACAACAAATTGAACCGACACACAGAATTCACAAAATTCACAAAGCACTTCCATGGCTGTCACACTGCTCACCCTGCTCTGATGCTCATTAGGGCTAATACAAATGGTACAAAATGTTTCAGGGCTTGGCCCAGTGGCTGCGTGAAGAGCACAGACCAAGTCAGCACTGAAGTGAGAAAAAAGAGCTGCTTTCAATCCATTTCAACATTGACCAAGCCAGCGTACGCTAGACAGGAGAAACTTTATGTGGGAGAAAACAAAGGAAGCAGCAGCAGCTGAAAGACAGACATGAAACAACCTCTGGGACTGCTCTCACCTCTGTTTAAATTGGCTGTACAGAGAGCCTCCTACCAGGGCATGAACAGATCTCTTGTACACCATTTGTCTTTTCTTGGCCAGATGATGATTCCATAAATACATGTATGCTGAAGATCTTTTCGTCTTTTTTTTTTTTTTAAATAGCAAATTTCATTAAAAAGTTATATATTGGAAATAATTGTATTAGTTACACCAGTGCTAAGTAGCTGGTTTCATTCATACAACTGCCACCTCCAAAGAACAACTATTTTGCTGACTGCACTGACTCCGATCCTGTTTGGAGCAGCCAGTAATTAGGATTTTTACAACCAATTATTTAGCACAATTCCTCAACAGTGTATTCCCTTCAACGTTTTTTTTTCTTTTTTTTTTTTTTTTTTTTGAAAGGTTAACGTCCTTTAAGAATTAAAATAAATTTCACCTGACTGTTGGTTTACCCTAGCTTAAACGCTTAGATCATACCATTTTCTTATTCTTTTTCTACTGGTTGTACAGGTACTCCTTGCCTACCAATTCATATACTTCTTTGTCCTGATGGGTCAGAAATGTAACAAGATAGACAGAGATTTTTTTCTCAACTGCTGCTGTTTGGTTTAATACCATTTAATTTTCATGCTGACAAGTCGTGACCTTAAATAGCTATTTCCTCATGACAAAACCTGACAGCAACAGCTCTTTGAAGACAGGAAAAGAGTAATTTGTTTCTTAAGATGTGCTGGCAGCATAAGATAGCCCAAGTCATTATCCTCCTGCAATGCCGGGCACGACTTGTGTTTACCTGGGATGAAACAGCCCAGTGGTGGCTGCTGTACAGCTCTGCCCCACTCCTCCCACAGCTCTCACTGCATCATTCAAGATCCTGAATCCATGTCAGCGAAATGCCTCTCCACTCCTCAATTATGATGCAGATTTCTTAACTACTTAAAACGTTTTTAAAAAAGAGATTACTATAACGGGCTACCTCCCAATGCTTGTATGAGATACAAATAACGCTTGAATGGGATTTCCAAGCTTTTTGGAGTGCACCCATCTTACCAGAACAGTGCAACAGACCTAAGAAACTTCCCTGTTTGTTTTTTTATTGGGTGTGTGTGGTGTTTTTTGTTTTTGTTTTTTTTTTTTTTCTAAATATTATTCACTTGATTTTCAGAAAAAAATTAACATCATAATAAAAAACCAAATGCATCTTTAAGTACATCATACTCCCTTATTCTTTTCTAAAAGTAATGCAGATTCACCTTTGCAAACTGACACAAATGTCAACATTCTTTTACTGACATGAGACAATGCAACACGACATACTTTTTTTTTCCCACTAACTGCAGCAGCTTAGTTGAATGTTATTTAATTTTCAAGTTGAGAAAGCATGCTATTATCACAATTATCATCACGATATCACACTGGACTCCAATGGAACCCTCCTGCATTTTGCACAGTGTTTAGTAAACTACAAAAAAAAAAAAAAATCATCCTCTAAAACTTAAATAAGTATTGTACAACACAAACTTTGTACAGTCTTATACAAGTGGTACTTTGGCTGCAAACTTACTGTATTTGCATTCAATTCCCAAATGCTGAAAGTATAGTCTTTCTGACTATGCCAAACCATATTTCAATGGTTTAAAAAAAAAATTTTAAAAAAAATCTAATATTCAGTGAACAGTTAGGTGAAATTACTCCTGAAAAAAGACAACTGTGATTTTCCGTCTACAGAATGATCTAGGAAACCTCTTATTCAAATTTTAAAACAATGAGGCATGGACGCATAACTGCTTCAGCTGTATTAAACCGAATTAACAGTTAGGTGTATAAAGAAGGCTTTTTCTCCCTCTATCCCCTCTAAGGTTGATTTGTTTTCAATACAATTGATACTAAAATCAGTCCAAGGGTAATAAGAGTATAACAACCCAATTCCTTGTCCTTTTTAAAACAGCTAAAATATACTAACTTAAGTTCTACTTAACCTGACTATGCTGATGGTACAATTTACGGACAGAGATCTCTGATGTCTCCGCTCCAAAAAGGCATCAGAATACAATAATTCTGATTGAACCTAATGTTAAAACTACTTAAAATGCCAGGTGCTACAGAAAGAAAAAAAAAAAAAAGCAAAAAAAAAAAAAAGCTGTTGCATAAAGGTCCTGGATTTCAAGGAAGCACAGGAGCTGCAGAAGAGGCTGAAAAACCCACAGAAGGCATCATTAATCTCATCACCTCTTACTGAAAGTGATACACTTTGTGGAGTTTGAATGAGTACTGTAAAACACAAGCATGCAGAAGCTCATGCAGTGTTATCAACATAAAGTTTTATCATCTATCCTCTGTCCCTCCACATTGCTTGACACAGGCTCAATAAAGCATATATGTTTTGAATAAACTATGAAAAACACGTCCTGATAATACACCTCTCATGCTGACATTTACTGGTGCTCAGGAACCGTTTGTAATCTGGTGCTCTAACTGCTATCAATTATCATAAAACAGTTGAAACCATCACCTACTGTTTTATAAATAATGCATGAGAGCTTTCAACAGGCAAGAAATATCCTTTCAAGATCTTCACTGCTTACTGTATAACAAGTAATGGTCTGTAGGGACCTGAACAAAGCCTGTTCCCCAGCTTGCAGAGCATGGTGCAGGGAAGGTGCTCTTTAAGCGCCTTTTACAGAGCTGGCAGTTATTCAACAGGTAGCTGAAAACCTAAGGTTTACCATGAGGTGCTATTGATTAAAAAAAAATGAATTATTAGAGTAGATAGAACTAGCATGGTATGATAATCCAGTGAAAAAAAAATAATCAACATCTCAAACTGTGAGGTGAGAAAGAATGGTTACTCTATGTGTTGTTTAAACTCTTCGTACCAACATACATACTGCAGCCCACTGTTAAACATACCAATAGGAGCATGCCCCGGGGCCACCTTCAAGCAACACCAGCCAAGGAGCACATCCTTCTCTTTCGGCACCTCTTGGCCGCAGCTGCTTAAAAGCGGGGCACTCTGTGAGAGGCAGGGGCAGTGAGTGCACACCCCAATGACATCCTGGAAATGAATTTAAGTTCCTCAGCCTCAAGCTAAAGTGCCTGCAGGGGTGTCTCAGAGACCCTGCCGAAGCAGGTCTTGTCGCCTTGTGATGCTCCGACAGGGGCATGATGCTCAGTGAAAGCATGAAATAAACTCCACATGGCAGCTCTACAAATTTAACTTATTACGAGACAATGATACCAATGTTGCTTGAGCTGTACTTGAAAGGGTTTTAATAACCCGGGGCAGTTATCCCCCAGCACTTTGTGGCAAATAGGCAGGCAACCCCTTCCACAGCCCCCAGCAGGCGCAGAAGTACGGGGAGTCCTGCTGCAAAGACAGCCTGCAGCCATTGAGCAGAAAGCACATCCAAGATCCAACAGCTATCGTGAAGGTTTACAAAAAAAAAAAAAAGAAAAAAAAAAGAAAAAAATAAGCTGCAAGTTCCTTTGCATTCAGTCTAGCAAACTGTGTGTGTAGCGACAGTAAAGTGTTGTGGGATAGCTGTAAGATTTTCTCCTTAAAGAAGTATAAAGACTGCTCTGTAAGGGCCCTGAATTTACAGGAGAAGTGGCAGAAACGAACTGCAAGGTGCATTCATCATGGATAAATGGAAGGCAGGACAAGAGCCTAATGGCTTCAAGAACTCTTCTCTTTAGGTACATGAGCACTAATGTCCTACTGAGGGCGCAAGGTCCTGTTGAGAAATTCTTAATAAACCTTCTATACAGGACAAGAAAAAAAAACGACGATTCCCTCTCTGAAGCATCAAAAGCAAAACTGCTTACAAACAGACTTTTATTTACCTGATTAAAAACAACAAAACCCCCAACGCTTCCCTTTCAGTTCCCACAGGGAAGAACTGCGAGTAGGAGAGCGCAGAAAAATCACATCATAAACACCAATTATATGTCCATTATTTTTCCCCCCTTCCTTTAATGGGCAATTTCTTACAGTTAGCTAAGATGTAATTAACAAAACCTCATTAAGTTCTAACCCTGAAAGATGAGAATTTCAAGTTTTGCCTGAAGCGTGTTGCAAAAATATCTGGAAACAGAGTCAGGGCTCTCGGTCCCAGCAGGGAGCTCTTGGAGGTGACACCTGTGATCTGTGGCTTGCACAGCAATGCTCAGTCCTCCTTAACTCGAAGAGCTCTGGGCCAAAACTGAGAAAATGTATGTGACTGTAGCTGTTGCACAGCCCAAGCTGCTCAATACCAGTGCTGGGGAAAGAGCAAGGCCAGGTTTGGTCCTTCTCGCAGAGCACTCAATCACAGGGTAGTGATGTATTTCAGGACTGGGGGGGAAGATGATCATATTCCACTCAACCTCGAAAAATGGAATTGCATGAAACATCCAATCAAGTGTGTAAACATCTGGCAGGCTGCACTGCCAGAAAACAGACCCATTCTCTCAATTGCTCATCCACGTAGATAAAACTTCACATCTATTTCCTTACTGCTGCAAACCGCGCCTGTCATCACCCAAAGAAGCTGCCACACAGTGTGGACAAAATACACAGCAAGCATAACTGACTGTCTGTGGCAAAAACGTACTGACATGGTGACTATCTGCTTCTGGAGATAAGAAAGCTTCAGCTTTCAAACCTCGGAGCAAACCGTTTGGAATTAAGTAAAGCAATGCTGTGAAAGCCTGAGACAGGCTCCCCATCAGCGCCAGCTATGCACAGAGCCAAACTATGCAGCCTAATTCACCTGGTAAGGAGGACACATTGCAGAGATGCCTCTTGCTTGTCCTGGATGCTGTGAGGCGACAGTGGCGACAAGCAGAACCCTTTTGTGCTGTCACAGTAAGCTCAACAGGGAGCTCCAAGAAAGGCGGCTGCACTGCACATCACCTGTCTCGCAGAAACACCGCGACTGGGGAGGTGCAAAGATCAATCCAGAGGATGTGCAGGAATCTGAGGGTACAGCTTTCATTTGCATTAATAAAGAGGAAGGTGTTCAGAGCATGTCTCACCTGCTCAAGGTACCACACTGATCCCTTTCACAAAGCACCCAGCAGCAAGGCAGGCAGGGTGGTAACAGCCTTCTTGGAAGGATCAGCAGATCCTGGCTGTTTGATCTGGCTGTTGAAGTCAGATCATTCTGGCATGGCATTCCCTTAGTTGTTGTTGTTATTATTATTAAAAGACCACGGAAGGGTAAGTTGTGTCATTTTTGATTGCATCTCTTTAATAAAGCTGTTTCATACTTGCAAAGCAGTGAGCTGAGCTTCTCCCTGCTCGTGTAAACCAAATGCTGTTTCAGCCAATGATTTCCTACAGAAACTACCAGAAGCAATTCTGTGCCTCACACTAAGTGGGAGAACAGACTAGACGCACAAGGTTTTCCAGCAAAGTCACGGATGGCCAGGAAACGGATGTCTGATGAACTGCTTTGCCCAATCTTTCCCTCTCAAACACCAGCTTGGTGACCCAACACCATTTGTTGATCCTGCAACAAATTTCTCACTCTCCCATGCTTGTGCACGTAACCTGCCGCTTTTAAAACTCTAATTCCTACCCAACAGTCATATACAAATATCACGGCTGGTACAGAGCTGTAAATTCCTTTTACCTAGATTGTATTTACTGGCATGCTTTTACATTTTCTAACATACAACTGAAATCAGGTCCTGGAGAATTTGTGTTCCTTAAAGTAGTATATTATATTTATTGCAAATATATTGACTGAAGAGTAATATATTTTTCAATCATTTATTACCGCCATGCTTAGAAGATTTAAAATGCTGATCATCTCCTGTGTGATTTCATGCATCAGCTCTTTCACTACTGTGGGATGAAAATTATTTGCTTTTCCTTCCTGCTCCTTCTAGTCCTCCTGTTTTGAGCCATGCTGGTTTTCATCCCACCTGAGCACAGCCAGTCCACTGCTTCCACACCTTTTCATCAGCTCTGCTGTCCTTGCCCTCATTTTTTGCCCTGGTCAGGCCTCACTTGGAGTACTGTGTCCAGTTCTGGGCTCCCCGGTACAAAAAAGACAGGGATCTCCTGGAAAGAGTCCAGCAGAGGGCCACAAAGATGATACAGGGCCTGGAGCATCTTCCCTATGAGGAAAGGCTGAGAGACCTGGGTTTGTTCAGCCTGCAGAAAAGACTAAGAGGGGATCTCATCAATGTGTATAAATACCTGAGGTGTAGGAGACAGAGGGATTTGGCCAACCTCTTTTCCGTGGTTTGTGGGACAGGACAAAGGGTTTTGGCCACAAAATTGAGCACAGGAAGTTCCGCACCAACATGCAAAAGAACTTCTTCATGGTGAGGGTGACGGAGCGCTGGGACAGGCTGCCCAGGAAGGTTGTGGAGTCTCCTTCTTTGGAGATATTCAAGGCCTGTCTGGACGCTTACCTGGGCAGCCTGCTCTAAGGAACCTGCTTTGGCAGGGGGGTTGGACCTGATGATCATTCAAGGTCCCTTCCAACCTCTACAATTCTGTGATTTTGTGATTCACCATGGTCCTCCTTAACTTAACCCAAAGTGTTTATTTATGTTGGGGGCAATATCTAGACCACCTTTCACCTCTACTCTTTCTCTAACACAGCCATCCCACTTCACATACCCCCCTTTCTATTATCTTTGCTGAAAAATATTTATTTTTTTTCCATGTCTGAGTCAAATGGATTTCAATAGTTTTCATGTCCTGTTTGAGACAAAGCCATTTTTCTTGATCAACTCCTTTCTCCACTTCCCATCTGTATACCCTGTGTTTTTTCACACTATTTGTATTCTAAAACAGCATTATCTAAACTGAAAAAATGAAGAACATCCTATTGATTTAGGAACCTACATTTAGTGGAAGAGCTATAGTGATATTCATAATTTTGAGCCCTTTCAGATAGCAGTTCTCCTCCACTGAAGAAAGAACATCCCAGACACTAAACCCTGCTTGTCCCATGTCTTTTGATATTGCAGGTTATTAAACTAGTATCTAGTTAAAAACAAAACAAATAAATATCATGAATTTACAGTGCTTTTTTGCTTGGAGGCAGCTGACTGCATTTACATATAGAACATGTCACACTCATTTTCATATAGATGTGACGCACTGATATAGCAATGGCCCAAATATTTGGAAAAACATAAACATGGGGGCTCAGGTTCTAGCCTAATTCCACAGAGTTTTCTTAAGAAGTATTGAATGATTAGATAATAACATGAATAAAATGTTACCTTAATGGTTTAAGAGTTAAAAGAGTGAGAGTGCCTTCCTTCCCTTTAGCCACCATCGGCAACTGCAAGGCTCCCAGTCCATCAGAACTGCCTTGAACAAAGCAACATTCTCAACTGTTTTAAGTGAGAAAACAGTATTTATGTTCAAAGTGATTTTAGAATAATTGCACTTAATTTTTTGGATTTTCAGCAGTCCTTTTGTGGCAACTTTGGCTCAAAATTCTCATTTCTAGCAGTATGGTTATTGTCTAGCTAAGAATATCAAGCTATAAATCAGAAGTTCAGAGTCACACAAATCACATCACGAGCAGCTAATCCAATCCAAGATGTGATGTAAAGCCAACTGCACCTTATTTATTCCCACCTGAAGTGTCAAGCTGGCAGTCCAGCAGGCCACCACAAAACACCCCACGACCCTGAGCAAGAGCTTCACCCCACAGAGCACACTTCTACCTCCCAGCACCTCAGAGGGAGCTGCACACAGCTTCATCACAGAAGATCGGACCCAGATTGATCACCTCATTATTTTTTTTTTTCTTAATGAACAAAATAGGAGATTCTGGAAAATTACAGACACCCAAAAACCCCACAAGTCAAGTGAACTTGCATTACAAACAAACCATCCTACCTGCTAGGAGGGCAGTTTTTAGTGTATGCAGAGAACAAGCAAATTGTAAATGCACTGCTGGAGGCCGTCTAGTCCAAGCCCATGCTCCAAGCAGAAAGCAAGAGTAACATTTATTTCACCTTCAGCACTTCATAATTTTTCCAAATGGTCACTTAACTGTCAGTCTAATAAAAATAACTTATGATTAAGTTATTATGGAATAAAAAAAATCTGATCCTGAAAGCTAACTCCTAGAAGCATGTATACACATGGGTTCATGTCCTATCCAGAGCCAATAAGAAATTCAAAATCTCACACTCAAAAGTTCCAACATTAAAAGGATAAAAGATATTCTTCATAAGGCCAAGCGTATTAAAAAAAAAAAAAAAAAGTTGAACACTTGCATAAGAAAGCTTTTCTAATAAAGATTTTTTCCTTAATCAAGACCTGGTCATTTTATGATTCCTAAATATATATTTTAATGCATGTTCTCATTGTCACTTAAATTTTATGTAATACTTGATTCAAGTATGAAAAAGATAGCCTCAAGGTGTTGAATGCCACAACAGAAATCAACACGAAAGGTTAGTATGTGCACAATCAGTTGAAATAGTTGTTTTTTTCCAAACTTCATTCTGTGTCAGTTATTTTAAAACCATTCCTTTGGATCTAGTTAATTATATAAACTCACAACACTGTCTTTTCAATAGGGATCTTTGCCTGTCCTGTTGGCACAACATTTCTGAGTATCGAAAGTCTTGGGTATCTTTGTTCATCTAAAGCATAAATCCTATGCAAAAATTATATATATATGAACATCTATATACATGGCTGTATATTAAAAAACAACAACAACAAAAACTTAACTTGATTGCTGTAGCCACCAAATTCCCTGAGAGACAGCAACTTTTTTGACTGAGCTCTCAACACACAGGAGCCACTGTAGAAAGCAAGCAGTAAAGGGTCACCACATCACAACCTATAGTCTTTAAATGCTAAATACAAATCAACAAATTCACCACATTGTACATCCAGAAACATTTTGGCTCCATAAAGCATGATATTTCTCAGAAAACCTACACAGCTGGGGCACAGCCTTGGTTTATGCTATCTAGAGACTTGTTACCAATGTTCTTCAAAGCCTGGAGGCAGCTTACGTAAAATAGCAACTGTCTGCCTGGCTGATGTGCCTTACGCTCTTGAAAAGCTAATGAATCCCAAGCACCCCGGTCTGCAAGGCATCCCGTGTGTGAGTTCAACAGCTCTTCTTTCATGCTTTCAGAGTCAGGACTATTCCACTATGAAGGGAGATGTGGACGCGAGGGATAAACGTAGCATTGCTCTAAGCTGCACTGAACAAATCCATAAAGGGCGGGGGGAAAGGCAGGAAAAGTAGTGGAAGACAAAGACACCAGGGTATTAGTACTTTTTCAGCTTGTTTTTCTTATCTGTATTTTAAAATGGAAATTAAAACTTTTGTAGAAAATGTTTAAAGAAGAACAAAAATTCTGAGCTTCAAAGAATTAGCAGCTATGTGACAACCGTACCTGAATTATGACATTTCAGGCCTGACTTCAGCTGTGCTTCTCTGATTTTTACCTGTTTTAACACATACACAAACAGCACCTCTGAACCAGAGTGCAAAATTCTGAAGAAGAACACAGCAATGCAAAGTGCTTGAGTAGCTGCAGCATTTTGGGAAAAAGAAAAAAGGAAAGGAAGCAAATCTGAATGGAAGCATTCAGAGCAACAGCTCAGAAAAAGGAAAAGCTGGCAGAGAGTATTAAAGGAAAACAGACATTCATGGATTTAGTGTGTTGTGGGTTGGTTTTTTTTTTTGTTTTTTTTTTTTAGTTTTGATTTGTAAAAATCAAAATAGTAAATAAGTCAGATGAAACCCACTTAAGGAAAAACGGCAAATTTAATCTTTAAAATTTCTATCACTTTAAAACAGCAGAATTAAACTAAAGGGAAAGTAGAAGAAAAGAAAACAAGGTATGAACATTAGAAGGATATTTGGGTATTCAACAGTTGCTTGTGATCCATAAAGGGAGCCTGAAAAGGACCTACCTCGTAAGGTTTCTGCTTTTAAAAGGAAACAGACCCAAGAGGCATTAGCAGGAGTGAACAAAAAGGGAAAAATGCTGTGAAGGAGGAAGAGAAGAGAATGAGCATAAGCTGTGGGAGAAAATGGAAATGTGTCTAGAACGCAAGGTGAGATCCTGACTAAAGACAACGCAAGTGACTGAAAATGGAGATGTCCACAAAGCCACAGCACAGAGCTGTGGAAAAACAGCTGCAAGAGCCAATGAGGACACAACGCTGGCATTGCAACCATCACCTGAGCCCAGCCCATGTATTGCTGTCCTGGCTGTTTTGGATACTTCCTACCACAAAACTCTTTCCAGCTTCAGATTTCAGCCCTGGACAGCGATATGGACCAGCAAGTGACCTACTTCTTTGGGTGAGTGACACTCCAGGAAGAGTGGGATGCATAAACCAGTGGGTGGGGAGGGGAGCTGTGAAGGATAGCAGCATGTGTAATCACAAAAGCAAAAAAAAAAAAAAAAAAAAAAAAAAAAAGAACAAGTCAAGAGAACTATCAAAATACAGACACGTGCTGGAAAAGTTGGGCGTTTCTCTCAGATGCTGCTGCCTCAGGGATGCCCTTTTCAAAACTATTAATTCCTTGTCTGGAAGATAATTTATCTCTGAACTGCTCTTTAAAACTTCACCTTGTTATGACAGTGACAAAATAATAGGCCCAACACAAATGCTCAGTAGTGCATTTCAGAAGCTGCATTTGCCAAATTTTTCATTGGTCTCATAAACCATCCTGAAAAATAAAACTTAATGCCTGGTGGCAGTCACGTATAATTATTCTTCTGTAAAGAACTAATACACATTTGGGCTGATTTAGAACTTGGCATAAAATAATTAAGCAGAGACGATAATTTATGCCCAGCAAGCCTTGTGCTCAGTGGAAATTTGGTGTAATATTTATTCTGAACACACTCAGTATCACAGCCACAGCACCTCCTCTATGTACCACAAACAACAATAAAATGCCTGGTTTATACACAAGAGCTGTCTCCTGAGGGGCGGTGAATCAAGCTGGGTCGTAAAACAGCGCAGGCTCATGATGAAAAGCAGCAGAAATGCATTTCAGAATTTACCATCAACAGCAGGCTCTCTACAAATGCTTAAGCCAAACACTCTTGCCCCTTCACACCATGCTACTGACCACTGCTCCTCAAAACAGCTAGAGAAGAAAAGGTGGGTGTACCAAAGGAAAATTATCAGCAGGAACATGTTGATGGCATGGATGATAGGCAAATATGCAGAAAGTGGAGACTTGATTCATTTCAGTCAGTGCTTTCCCTAAACGGTTCAGTCAGTAGGAGAAAATGTAGAATACCCACAGTAATGATGAAAAACAGTAAATGAATAAAGGAAGAAAGAAAAAAAATCAGAGCTGTGGGGGATAACATTTGGCTTGATAACATGACTTTGAAATTCTAGAAGGATACAGGGAGTTTTCACCTGAGACCATGTAACTAAATAAACCAACAAATGTAATTTATGTTTGAGGCAGTCAAAGCTTTGAAATTCATCAGTAACTGATTTATTATTATACTGTTACATGCACTCTGCTGTTCAAAATAAGCAGCAACTTAAGTTTCAAAGCTAAAGGAAAGCTTAAACTACTAATGTTTTTTGAGCACCTGCTTAAACACACAAGGAATCTGAGACACAAAAATATACCCTGAATTGCGCTGTAATTACCTTTTCAAGATCAGAAGAAAACAAACGTAACTAGAAGAATAAAAGAAGTTGGGCCCTAACCATTAAAAAGCAATTAAAAAAAGAAATAAATAAAAGGTATCAATGCTTATGAAATCATCAAGAACAGCTCATTACTCACCTGGCCCTGTTTCATGCTCTGAGCAGCCCTTTCACGCATGTCTTGAAGAACGACTGATGCAAAGCCTTATCTTCTTGTTCAAGTGTGAAAAGGTATTGGGACCTTATCATTATTTTAAATGACTTCATCATTTTATAAGTCTTTTAAACAAAAGTTTAGTTGATGTTTCCTGGAAGCACGCAAATTTTCAAGAGTGGGCCTAGCTCACAGAACGGCTCTCAGGAAAGGGCCTTGGGGTCCGCTTTTCTTCGCCCTCTCTCTCCCGCCCAACCCCAAAATCTGAGACAACAGCCATAAATAAGCACAGTAAGGAAGGACGTACGCAGGGGTTGCTGTAATGGCATTTGTCACAAGCCATTCTGTTTCCCTCTTTCAGCAGCTCCTCAGTCCTTTCAGTGGGTTGTCACTTACTAGCTTTTGTGCACTTTGTGAGAAAATGAATTTTTTTTATTTTTTTTTTCTTAAAGGTAAAGAGAGGAATCCCTTTGGCACAGAAAAGGGAAGGAGACCAATCTAGGATTCCACCACACTATTAAATATATCAACAGATGTCTAATTAGACTTTGAAAAGAACTAAAGTGGCTCAGACTCCCAACTACAACCTAATCCACGTAGGCTTAGAAATGTAACATCCTTAATCTTTCAAAAAAGCTTATTAGATACCTATCTGCAAATGCAGGATCTGCTAATTAACATCAGCTCTCCATGCTCAAGTACTCTGGGATACATCCAAATTATCTACAGAAAACAGATCCCCAAGCTAAGAGGAAACCCACCCTACTGTACATCCACCTGCCTGCTCAAAGTGCTGTGCAGCTACGCTGGATCAGTCCGAACAGGCAGAGCCAGCTTTGATGTTGGCTTCACCAGGGGCTTTCAACAGCACCCTGCTGGACTCGACTGTTTCACATGCAGCACCACCACTTCCAAACCTATGCTGCAGATGGTGTTTTCTTGGGTCAGGCTCCAAAATAGTTCATGTATAAAACCACAAGAAAACTGTCTGTACTTTTTGAAGACATATAAGCACTCCTAAAAATGGGAGAATAAAATAGTTTAAAAGTCACTGACTAGCTTACCATCGTTACTACCATGAAAACAAGATTTAAAAACAACTGTTCAGATTAAGATTTTGCAAAGCAACTTAATCTATGCAACCAAAGTACCTCTTTGCATAAATTAGAGGGGATTTTTAACATAGGTCTGCTATAGCCAGATCATTTCCACATTTACATAGGTTATCTGGGGAAGATGGGGAAAAGTGAGGTTAGAATAAAAATATATTTAAGATGTTATGAGTGCCTCTAATTAAACCATGATGGCTGCCTCCTGGCACCTGCTGACCCAGGCCTGATCCTTCTTGGTGCACGGCCAAGCTCTGAGCCCCACACTCCTGCTGATGCCTCTGTTTCACACCTCTTTTGTACACTCAGCAAAAACCACTTCTTCCCCAGGTCCCTTGCTACCAGATGCTTAAATCTATTCCTGGCTCTGTCTCCTGTTTGCCATGACAGCAATGTGCCCCGGGGAGGAGATTTTCCTCCAGATGAGCAGGCTAAACGTATATATCCTGCTTCCACAGGAGGAAGGGCTTCACAACAGCAGAACTTAGCAGGAATTTAAGTCATGCACAGCAAGAAAAGCAGTATCACTTGGTGAAAACAAGGCAAGTAAGAATTTAGATGCATCATCTGACTTGCTGTGCTGACCTATACATGCTGCTCTTGCTTCTAGCAGGATTTTCACAGTACCCACTTACAGTCATGACAAAAGGAAGTGTAATAAACTGTTCTTCCACAATCTGCGTAAACATTTTTCTAGACCTTGTGAGGGAAGAAACTGCTTATATTTGTGAACACTGTGAACAAAGATTTCAATACAAGTTTCCTTCAAAGTTCTCCCATGTTCCTGTTTCCTTCCTTTGGGACAGAAAAATAGAGCTCTGTACGTTAGTTTGCTTTGGGTATCCATGCTAGGTAACAGACTGACTCCAAAAATAAAGCCACACCAAAACACTTACACAGCACGACCCAACATGGTTCTGGAAATCAGTAGGCTTACTAAAAAGTAGGCTTAAAATGCATTAAATACTCCCATCCTTACACAGTTTTGCTGGAACTGTAAAGGAGAAGAATATTGCTAGTAAAATCACATTCAGGGTTTAAGAATCATACGAAGGAAATAAATTGTTGAAATCTGCAGTTCTTAATTTACAAAGCTAAACTGACAACCTGAGAATAGGTATGTATTGAGTATCACAACTTAGAGTGAATACTCTTACTTACAACTCAATCTGAATACTCAAACTGTCAAAGATGAGCCGTTCATAAACTTTAAACCATTTTGACGAGAATTTCAACTAAAAATAGTATCTCAAGTGCATTTTAAAAAGGCCTTGGTATTACACAGCATAACCATTATTCAAAAAATTACACCTGCTCCAGAGTGGGGTTGAATTCTAAATTTGTCATTTTAAGTGTCCAGACTAGGAAAGACCCGTGGTCTTGCCTGATGTGCTACTTACTTCTAGTTATTCAATATTCAGTGAGCCAAGCTCAATAGCTCGCGGCTGAGTGAGTGGTGTGTGGGTGCACTGAGACAGCTCCAAGTCATAAACCTGAGCGAATAAAGCAGGTACAACCAGATCTGAGACGTGGCACCTGAACAGAAGACAGAATGCAAAACAATACAGCTGTAATGACAATGTACAGCTCCTAAGAACCTACACAGGTTCTTAGACAGCTCATTATGAAGATAATGGGGGGAAAACACCTCATTCTCGAAGATAATTGAAGGTTTTCTATTTCACCTCCCCTGAAGAGCACCAACACCAGGTTAGGATATTTTCTAGACAGCTGGCAGCACAAGAACATTTTAAATAATTCCAACTCTGTCACTTGCTAACTGTATTTTCTATCCTTAAGAATATGTTAATTCATTTCTAAAAGGCAACTTACTGTCTTTCCCACTCCCAACTCAAATTACTTCCTGCTTTTTGACCCTAATTTTTCTTAAAGTGCATCATTTAAGGAAAATTACTGAAAGAAATTAGAATGTTTTGAGATTTTTAACAAAAGTTCTGCTTAAATACTGGCCACTGTTGACGTCTGTGCTCATGAATAAAAGAGGAGTAAGCAGCTCATTCATTTACAGCTCCTTCAGTCTTCACACATTTGTCCTCCATGAAAAATATGGAAATGTGATTGAAATCTGTGGTATAAAAATAGCAACAGACACCAAATTGATTCATGACTTTTCAATGAAATTCTTAATACCAAAAGCCTAAGAATATATAATTTCAGAAAGAAAATGAACAGGCCTGAATGAAACAAAAATTATATCCATAAATTTAGGCCTCTTTCCCCATCTCATGCATTTATACACTAAATCAAAGTTGCTGGATGATACGTGATACTCTAGTTTACACTTTGATTTCAACAGCTCAAGACAGCAATTTGAGCACCAGTACATATGAGCCAGCTGCTAACATGAAGAACTGAAGTGAAAACAAATACAAGTTACAAAAAGCATTCAAAATTCCATCTTGATGAAATCATTAGATGAGTGCAAGAAACTTCTACAACCTCTAGTTTTTACACTTACCCTTTACCTGTTCTGTTCCAAGCCTTCTTCCCTGACAGGAACAGCTACACTTGTCCAGGATGTTTAACCTTTCTTGAAATACAGATTTGTTATGCTCTGTTAAGCTTTCTAATGCTGCATTTGATAATGATTCTTGGGACAGCTGATTAAGAACAAGTAAGTCCTAGTCTTAATTAGATACATCCCTGAAATTCTGTATTTGGCAACCAAGTAGTAAGGAAGCTACGACAGAAAAAGAATGTTTTTAAAAGGAGGTCATTAAACTGTAGAATATTAGCTGATTTTCTTCCATTATGAAGAATTTTGAGGTTGACATGCTTGGAAAATCCTCAACTCTAAAACAACATTTTGCTAGAAGAATAAACCAAGACGCAACTGAGTCTCTCTTGGTGCTCTTGCCCTTGCACCCTGCTGCACGCTTCCCACCTCAAAGCCAAGGAGCACAGCATGAGCCAGCAAATCCCTTTCTGGTGCTTTTGCCAAAACTTGCCTGGATTGTACACCATTCCCTGTGGATTTCTACGGCCCAAAGCAGCTCCTCTCTGCAAGTCCAACCAACACATTGCTAAAAGGCAAGGGAACACCCAGAATGATCTGGACCCAGCACCAGTCAATGCTGTCCACATGAAGCTGTGGGCTTCCTTTGGGTAGCCTGACCATCGGCCCATGCCACCACAGCCACAGGGGCAAGAAGGGGCCAAACTGCCCAGCACTCTGCAGCCGGGTAGATTCAGTCTTCAGCCTGTAGTAGCAGCCCCAACACTGTGCAGCCACACAGCATAAACAAGTCAAACCCACACATCTTGTTAGGATTTGTTCACGACACTGAACAAGGGTAACTTCTGACACGCATTACTTAATCTGGCAGATTACGTTACATTTAATGTATCACCTTTCTTCCTATATAAAAACACAAAACCAGAATAAACTCCGTACTGCATGTTCTAATTTGACAAAATGTTGTTATGTGCCTGGGCCTGATCCAGCTCAAACTGGTATTGCTAGATAAACTAATACAGACCAAATATTAATGAGCAGCAGCAGCACAGATGAATTCAGCAAAAGACTGCTGATGCCCAACACTACAATCTCATTAGCCATCAAGACAGTATCAGCAGCTAGGTGCTATCCCCAAACCCTTGGCAGATAAGCACGTAGACTTACCGAGGGATCCAGATTTACCAATGTGATCTGAGAACACAGAACTGTCTGTGCCATAATTATAAGTTTTACAACCGAAGACAAGCTGATGGTTTAGAAGCTAAATTGATTGAGCTCTTCTCTCCCTTGCTCTGCAAGGTAATAATTCATTCAAAGTTTTATTTATTGGCTGCAATAACTTAACTCACCCGTTATCATATAAAAGGCATACCATGTTTCCAGAGCTCTGGAAACCAGATTCCAGTTTGGTGAAGATATATTTGAAAATGAATGCTTTCCACAGTTGGAAAAAATGCTCAAAAAGACTTTATAAAGCTTTACAATTGTCTGAAGATGTGAGAAAAAACTATGTGTGGACACGCGTGCATACAGACAATTTCAAAACATAGATTGGAAATTGACTGAAGCAGTTTTCTCTGGAAACGTTTCACATGAGCGATAACATACATGCTCATCACTTGATTTTAATCTATTATAAAAACGTAATTGTTAATTGTTACCAAAGAAATAGCTCACTAACTGAAAGCTAAATGCAAAGAGTCTGCAAATCAACTTTATGGAGTAACTAAGAAAACCAATCAAAAATTACGTAGATTTCAGCTTGGACCCTTTTCCATTCCCATGCATCCCAGACTTGAGAGATTACCGTTCTCAGAATCACTTGAAATAGGAAAACAAAGATTATTTTTCTTTTCTTCATGCTACATAAAGCTCACTCTTAAACAATGGGAAATAGCTGAAAACACCTTGTTTTCAAGTTGAAGATACAGAGGCTTGCTAAAACAGTAAATTATAACTTACAGGAATATGTAACTTGATAAATTCTAACATCTCCATGCAACGTGTAAGTATCTGTACAGCTTAAAAGAAAATCAAATCTTCCCTCCTGCTGCAAGAAACCTAGTGCTGCAGCTGAAAGCTCTGCCCTATTTCAGTCCTGTTAATCCTCACAGCATAGCTTTAAGTCTTGCTCAGGTGCTGAGTACACGAGCCTGTCCTCAGCTCATCTTATTTATACCTTCCCCCCCCCCCGCACAGCTGAGTGTTAACTGGCTCATCTCACCGCTGGTCAGTACCACCAGCTGCTGCGGGCAGGCCAGCAGGCTGCGTTTGATGCAGGGGGTGCCAGTGGAGGAGAGCACCGCAGAGAGAGACTGCAGGCAGAGCAAGAAGTCAAAGGAGCAAGCCTTATGTGTGATATAAAAGACCTGGGGGACCTACAGACGTGAGGCTGTGTGCAATAGATGGAAGCCTTCACCATGGTTGGACTGTTTCCTTCCTCTGCTGAGGTCTCTAGGACAATGTGCTATGCTACTGTGAGATAAGCCATCCCTTCCTTCCTTCCTGCTTCGCTTGTCCTAACAAAAGGAGGAGATCAACTGGGAGACCGAGGTGCACTCTTCTACTTTTTACCTGCAGTGCTGTGTTCTGCTCCAGGGTGCCAGCACCAGAAGGACATGGAGATATTGGAGAGGGTCCAGAATGGCTTTAAACTAAAAGAGGGTAGGGCTAGATTAGATATAAGGAAGAAATTCTTCCCTCTGAGGGTGGTGATGCCCTGTCCCAGGATGCCCCAAGGAGCTGTGGGTGCCCCATCCCTGGCAGTGCCCAAGACCAGGCTGGATGGGGCTGGGGGCAGGGGGGGCTTTAAGGGCCCTTCCAACCCAAACAGTGCTGTGATCCTGTGATTCTATTTTTTAGTATGCAAAATACGTGTAAGCTTTTACTTAGCTGCTGCAAAATTTTACAGAACTGTCTTCTGGTTTTATGCTGGTTTGTAGATTTACCATACACATGTTAAGAGAGTGATGGGAACATACTACAGACACAAGCACGTTCAGCTCCTCTGTACATCTGGCACATCTCATCTCAGCCTGCTCTCCCTGCTACACCTTTTACAGGGCCAAATGCTGAGATGAATCTCTGTGTATTTTTATTTTAGCACTACTAATTATAACTCAGCAGCTCTTTTGGATGTAGCATAATAAAACACCTCTCAAAAATGAATTTGAGTGTTTGTTGAAAAAACATTCTAGGTTTGAACAACCCAAGCATATGACTCACTTGCAGTGGACTTTCTCATTTAAAAAAAAAAAAAAAAAAAAAAGCAAAATCCCTTTAAATGGTATTTTGATCCAGTTACATAGCCTTGCTGGCATGTTTAAAATTAATCTGCAAAACCTAGAGATTCTCAGGAAAGAAATTTTGAAATAGCAGTGATGTCAAAGACATCACTTCTGTAAGAAAGATGTATTAGAAGGTACTAAAATGCTGAAAAAAGAACCTTCTCATCCTTCAACTCCTTAATTCATCCTTTTTATGAAACAGAAGGGAAAGGCAGGAGAAGACCATGAAGTTGTAGCTCTTACGAAATGTTATTTTCAACACATCTGTGTTTAACCACAGCAACTTTCTAATACGAAAACCTTATTTAACTAAATCTATTTCTCCCCATAGCCAAAATGGCTCATGGCAGTCAGGGTAGAATTGACACATGTGGGGATGGACAGCAGGACCCTTACTCCTTAAGGCTCATTAGTTCAGTTCCAGCCCATAGCAGTTGTCACTGAAAATTTCATTAAACAATGGCAGCTTAGAAGCCTTCACACAGTCCATAGGCTTCAAGTGTACTAATATATTTCCTTTCTCAGAAGAGAGGCTAGAGATTTTATGTCTCTAGAAACATTTTTTTCAATCCCTGTCAGTTTTAACTGAAAAACAAAAATACTTTGCTATAGCATGGAAATTTGCAGACATATTGTCAAAGCGCTTCAGTAATCAAGTCTATTCTCCAACATTACGTACAATTAAACTGAAAATAAAATGGTCCTATGGTAGCAGAAGAACAAACCAACCAACCATAGCCTGTGCTCCTCTGCACATTTGTGCCCCACTTGCCATTTAGTGCCCCTCTGCAGGGCGTTATTGATGGGGTCTTGCCTGTAGTGATCACACATCCTCCTCCTCCCCAGGAAGCCAGGCTGACAGAAGATCCCTACCCAAACAGTGGGAAGATGAAGAGGTACTCAAACACTATGGAACCCTGCACTGCCCATGAGACTCATTCCTGCCCTTACCTGCGTTTGCACAAATACCAAAATCCCCAAAGAGACTGCAGAGACGCAAGCACAGAGAGAAAAGAGCACTATCTGCAGCAAATGTCCAACATCCATTAACACTCTGTATCGTCTCAAGAGTATAAAGGAAGAAAAAGAACAAAACAGAAGAATGTTTATTGAGTTACCCGGGACGGGCAAGAAGACAAACACGATCTTTATGGCTACAGAGGTTTTGTTGTGAATGCATTATCAAGATACCATGTACGTTGCTCTTCACGTTTGGGTGAAACTCATCTAAGTTACCCTGATTTCTGTGCTGGCATCTGGCTAGTAGGTAACTTAACTAAATCCACCTTAGGGGAAAAAATCACACATTGATCTTTTTGGGGTGCAGTTACAGCAGCAAAAATCCAAACACCTAAGTCTCAAGTACAAGGAACTCTCGGTTGTTCACCATCACTGTAAGGTAGCCTCCGCTGATGCTTAAGCAACAGTATTTGGGTTTTACACAGCTATCGGCCCAAAGAAATAATTCATAAGCTCTAAACTACCCAGAAGAACACCTGGATTGGTGCTTCCTATTTACTACTTCGGATCACCATTCTGCAAGTTGCCTACCTCCATACACAGCAGCAGCACAATTCTGCTGGAACTCCAGCTACCATTAAGCTGGAAGCTACAAGTGCCAAAAGCCATCTTAATGCCTTCTTCTGACAGAAGCCACAGCCACAGGGAAGATTTTTTTTCTTCCTATCTAACCTAACCCTCCCCTCTTTTAGTTTAAAGCCATTCTCCCTTGTCCTATCCCTACGCCCCTGACACAGAGTCCCTCCCCAGCTTTCCTGCAGCCCCCTTTAGGCACAGGCAGGCCGCTAGGAGGTCTCCTGGTCTTCCCCAGGCTGAACACCCCCAGCTCCCCCAGTGATGCTCTAGCCCTCTGAACATTTTGCAAAATGCAACAAGACATCTTGAATTACTCAGTACAGCTGTCCTCTACAAAGCTGTGTTAACACTGCTGACAATTGCCCATACAATATTCTCAATTTTTAGAATAAAACCTAAAATGTTTAAAAGTCCCCATTTCAGTAAAGGAAAAAATATATTAATTGGTGAACGTAATTCTCGGACTGAAAGAAACCCCCATACATCTAGAAGCATTAATTTTGCTTTTAAGACCATCAAGTCCTATAACCCATTCGTTTAAACAAAGAAAAAATGGGGAAAAAAAATCATTAATACCTCATGAAATGTGAAGTTCACCATTCCTGGGACTCTTTACCGGTCCCCAAATATACTCCTACTTGTCAAGTGCATTAAACTGATGGGATGCATCAGCCCTCAGCCTGCTGCTTGCATTCGTTACCCCATCTGTCACTGTCACACGCCACTGCTCGACAGTCCCTAACTCCTTGATACACACTCGGATCCAAGCATACCCTTCATTCGGTGTGGATCCACGCAAGCTACAGCACTCCCACTGAACCCTAGGACATCTGGAGGGGGGCACTCCGAGCCAGAAAACAACCTGCTGGTAGCAGCAACACATCCTTTGCTGGGCCTGTCTGTTTTAAAACACCTATCGCTAGCTTAAGCAAGACTTATAGAAAAAGAATCACTTAATATGAAGCAAAGAAGTGGTAGCACTGACTTGACAGCTGAGCCTCTACACTGTTATCAGGTATATTCAACCTCCATTAATCTTGGCCGCACAGGGCAGTAGGGGAGGACACAACTTACCCCTTCAACACAGACAGCTAAACAATAAGGGCATTTCGATACAAGCGCTGGCCTCCCAGGAGATTCATTTATTTAATACATATTGTGGCTTACAGATGAGGTGTGTTGCTTCCATATCTGCAATGCGAATTGAAGTTTCTACTTCCCATTTGACTTCTTTAATGGGGAATTAATGGCTCATAGGAATTCACAGTGAAATAGATATATTAAATCATTGCAGAGACAAGCAAAGCTTTTAGGAAAAACACACCTCTCCACACGGCATCCTATTCAACAATCCGTCTTGTAGGGCCAGTTACATTTGAGTAGAAATATTAAATATTTAGGAAGCACTGACTCAAACATTCAAAAGCTGAGAAACAACTACCAACTAGAGGGACACAAACTTATTACTTCACATTTTTATTCATACTTCAAGTGATTACACTCAAACTTTAAATTTCCTCTTTTTTTTTTTCCCCCCACTATTGTTCACATATGCAACCCAAATGCTGCTAGAACATAAGAAAAAGTGTCAGTACCACCTTTGTGTAAACAAGAGTACTCGACACCTTCCCAACAAGGTGGCACAGATACAGTTATTTCACAAGTGTCAAATCCCATGACTACTTCTATAGTGCAAAACTGGAAAAAAAGACGAAAAAGACATTGATTGCTGACCCCTGAACTATTTAGGTAGTGTATGCATCTATTTTCACCATAATTTACTAAAACTGAATTACAGACTTCACACACAAGTTCTACAACTAAACAGTAAGAACCACCATATATGTTGTGATCACACGACATCTAAATGCTCTAAAACTTTTTTTTCCCCACTTTATATAAGCATGACACAAACATGATATTGCTTCTACTAAAATTAATACTGCACTACGTAAATTACTTTTATGGCATTCAGATTACATGTGGAAAAAGGAAAAACAAGAATCCCACTCAGTACGTGGACACAATTACCAGCGGAATTTCATTTTGCTACAGCCATCTCTTAATTTCAGCAGACATGACTGATGGCTGCAAGAAAAATAAGTACAGAGGAAGAAGACAGTCTGATGCTAAAAATCTCTCCAGTACAAACTGGGTAACTCAGCATACAGGTGTATTAAATATTACTGACATCATTTTTTCTTCATTTCTATTATCAGAAAAAAAAATATGCATATTTTTATCTGTTGGAATGTGAGCAACTCCAATACCAAGCTGTTTGCCCAGGGATAACAGCAGAAGAGTTTCACCAGCATGACCCAGACTTCGTTCAGCATTTCATTGCACTCGTGTGACAAAGGATAACAACACATGCTACACTCAACTGTGCCTAACTAAATTAAACACAATAAAAAAGGAAAAAGAAATGAATAAAAATTAGTGAAAAGTAGTAATATTGAAGCGTAACAGCCACTTGTACAATGTGACACTAAGAGGGAGCAAACACATCATCACATTACAGTATGCTGCATTACGGAAATGTTGAGACCAAAGATCAAATTAAAGAAGTGTATGGTTTGACAGATGAATAAAATAACTATAATTCATTTCTCTTTCAGAGCTTACATGAATACCTGTAAAAAAGTTCTGCTGCTTCAGAGGTATGCACTACCAAAGCTTAGACTGAACAAAACAAGGAACCTTCTAAAAGCTGCAAGGGAAACCCAGAAGACAACAACATTAATGCTCCTCCCAGGCTTCAGAAAAGTAGCTGGGAGCCTCCACACCCTCACCAGCAACTGTGGGGAACCCAAAGGGGCGTCCCAGAGAACAGAGGTGCACTCACCGTTACGACTCTCTTCATCGATAGGAACTATTGTGGCTGGAGGACCTGTTCTGGCCAATTTGCAATCTATAAAGATAAAAAAAAGAAGTTATTTCTGATTCCAGAGAAAGGTCCTTGGGTTTTTGTTTGTTTGTTTTGTGGGTTGTTTGTTTTTAAAAACAAGTCAGCGTATTCAGCATACTGAAGACAAGCATCACTGAAGTGTGATGGATCAAGATCTGACCTCTTATCCAATATTCAAATAAACTTTTTAAAGCAAAGGAGAATCTGATGACAGAGGATTTAAAGCCTCAGATGCTGATCCATATCTAAAACTAACAATTAAACAGTGTAAGCTTAATATGCTTTGCTGCATTCTCTCTTAGGGGAGCTTTCCTTCCCATGTCGTGACTACACACACCAAATTTTTGCCACGTACCCACAACACAGTTTGCTGGCTACACTAGAACACGTCCATAGTTTGCTCTGGAGATGCTACCAGGGACCACAGTGAAGCAGAGTCTCTCAGGACAGATATAATAGGACAGTAATTTATCACAAAGAAAAAAAAAAAAAAAAAAAACAAAAAACAAAGGAATAATTAAAACATATTAATCATAATTAAAGCTTCACAGCAGAAACAAACATAATTTGAATTTAATTGCAACAAAAATATTTAATTAAAGGAAGTGAACAGAATTTTAATAGCATTCAAAGGAAAATAAAAATTAAGAACAGACAAGCAATGTTCAGGAAGTTTCATTGTGCCATCTTACCCTCATATTGCCAGTCTGGAGTCAAAAGTTTAGAGGCATCAATGGAAGCAGAGCAGAATAATGAAAGAAAATAAGTAAGATTTTGTTGCTTTACAGAAACGATAGCTTCAAAGACAAAGCAGTACATGCAGAGCTAGCAAAGGCATAGGTGTAGTCCTACAATATTCAAAAGCATGTATACTACTTGTAATAAGTGGATTTTGCAAACAATTTGATTTTCTATATTAAACAGAAGAAAAATATTACCTCTTCAACCCCAACAGGAAAAAAATGTTAATTAAGAGGTGCTTCTCATTTTCAAAGGGCCTCACAGTACCACTAAAACAGCACTATAAAGGGAACACATTTCTCCTTGCCCTTTCAGCACGGAGAACTTTGTCCTCCTTGCAGGAGCTGGGCCACGAAGGCTGCTACGCAGTGCTTCGTACCGATCCAGGGAAAGCAGCACTGGATTTTTAGAGAGGTCTAAACACTTTATACAATATCCCAAAAGAAAATAATCTGTAAATTAAATGCAGCAGCAAGGCAAGGTAAAACACAATTTCCCAGCCCACAGGAAAAATAACACACTCATTGACTTCAACAGAATTGCACAGCTGCTGATTACAGACTGCAACTGCCCCTGCATAGACCGAACCTATGAAGGAAGATGAAAACAGTGCAGCATTTATCCAGATGTCTCTTCAGGTGAGGCCCCCAAAGGGCATCCCCATGGCACAATGATGCAGCTGCGCTAGTCAGCTGAATAGCAAAGCTGTCCCTGCAAGACCAAACTTCTCAACAGTGAAGGCACCATGACGGACAGCATGCGTCTTTGAGACTCGTAATATTTATGAGCAGCCTGAACACCACCTGAATTACTACCAGCGATAACACCGCCACCATGTAATCACCATTATTGGGTTTTCCAAAAGCCACAGAGGCAAACCTTTCTGCGAAGATGAAAGGCAGAGAGCTGGTATGGGCGTGCACACTCCCAGCCATTCAGCTGTGACACTGCTGATGGTTTCATGCACTGCTTCATTTGCGATCCTAAGAAATCCACGTACGTTTGCTCACTGAGCAAACTCTCTTTTTATTCTGATGTGCTCCAGCTTGATACATAAAAGTTACATATTTGTTTATAGTTCTTATTTTTTTTTTTTAGGCATTAACAGAGGAAACAGAGCACCTCAACAAAATTCACCTTCCATGTCATTATAGCTTTCATTGCTAGGAGCACGTTTGTGCAAAGCTAAGTACCATTTGCATATCCATATGAAACACAGAATTTTTCCTGCTTTTATTCTTTTCGCTGAATGCTATAAAAGTAACAGGACCATAACTGATACAACCCCAGCCTTTTCCAGAGAGATACATATATATATATATTTATCTATTTGTTATAATTTTCAAGAACTTTATGGTTTGGCTAACAGAACAACCCTTCAACAAAATCTGTGAGTGCTAAAAGTCCACCGATACAAACATACCAGGCTGTTTTTGGGAAAGGTCTGCCATTTGTCACCCAAAAGAGATCACTGTACATGTAACCACACAGAAATCCAAAGCAGGGACAATTTTTAACCCCAAATATTACATATTCCTTACCAAAAGAACGATCGTGGCTTTTTGTAAAACCAAATGAGCTTTTTCCCCATTGTCTCTATTTCTGCACTGGTATTTTCTCCTCGCTGGGTGCCTCTGTGAAAATGTCACCCAGATCAGGGTTCACAACCCCCACAGCCTTGGGCTGAATTCTCAACTAAGCAAAGTATTGAAATTACAGATCAGTTGTGCTACTGCAGCCTTTTCATGGGATTGGCGTTCCACCAAACGCATCAGGATTTTCAGAACTGTTAACACACCACATAATTGCTTTGATTAAAATGAATACTCGGCGCTGAAATCTGGATTAAAAAACATCTCAGAGAAAAGGTACACTGTACAGTGGAGTTTGGTGATTTGCAGAGGAATTACTGCAAGTGTGGGCAGGTGAAGCAATTAAATTTGTCATGAGATAAATTTCAATCAAAAGAACAGATTAGAGTAATAGCAAAAACTAATTCTACAGCTGGGGAAGGAAAAAAACCAGGATGCATAGAAGAAATTCTAGCTGAGGATCACAGTGATGGCACCAATAAAAAAAAAAAATCTCAACAAACGTGGCTTTGTTGCACAGATAACAGTTTACAGATGATCATTTTATGTTATTTCAACCACACCAGCACTAACCAAATACCAGATTGCATTTTAGGATGTCTGTCACCCCTCCGCTTCTTCCAAAGACAGAGCCTAATAACGCCTTAGACTTGCTTAGTTTTGCATTCATCAGCATACACTCCACAGATAAATCTAAAATTGCAGTGTTACATAAATTTCCAATTCCAAAGCAGACAAATTCAACTTCAGCCTTTAAAGACAAGTCCCACGTTTTAAATACTTGTTAGGTATGTTTATTTTCTTGCCAAACACAGTCAACAAGCTCAGATACTGTGTTTTATCACCATGCATCAGCAGGGCCTTGTGGAAAATACCACGTACACAACAAACGTCTTTGGGCTGAAGCCTGGGCCAACTGTCCTGGCTGCGTCCCCTCAGCCCCTGCTGCTCCCCGAGGGCAGAAGTCCTTGGCTCTGTGTAAGTGCAGCAGCTCTGACATGGGGTGTCAGCATAGGAGACCCTGGAACACCCTTCCCACAGATACAGTGGAAAAAACTGACTTACAAAGGAAATGTTTACACACCACTTTTTTCTGTTTCTTGTTGTTGTTGTCTGCTTTGTTTTGAAATGCCTTATATTTGATTGGGGGCCTCCATATAAAACTGAGATGTTTCCAACTCGTCTGATTCAAGCTGCAGATGATTATAACATAACACTGATGCTTACCTAGCTAACAACAAAAAAATGTTTATAAGTCTATTTCAATAGCTGAGACAGAACAGTTTCTCTCCATCATGGGGTTTCTTTCACAGGAGGCCCTTGCCCATCAGCCCCGTAAAGGCAGAGGCTGTTTCTCAAGGCACCTCCACTCCGCCGGAAGCACCTGCAGAAGTGCGATGCTGAAGCACCGTCTGCTTGCTCTCCAAGTATTTGTTCTCCACTCTTGACAAAAAGCCACTTGTCCTTGAAATTCCTGGGCATAATGGAGTGGTCACGGAAGTCAAATCATGCTGAACTGAGCACACTTAAAAATGGCAGAAAAGGCCATATTCTAAATGAGCTTCCCTACCTTCGGTTGTCCAAATATAATCGCATTTCTTGTTTAAGCAGCAGTGCTGGTGAACGTACTCGTGATGCAGCAGGGTCCTCCCACCCAGGCTCATCACAGAAAAGGCAGTAGCCGTCAGGCAAGGGAAACAACAAGCTAGGAAGGCTTCCCTGAAAGCCTGCAGGAAAGCATTTCTGATCCTGTCATTAACTTCACTGCTCCCTCTAACCAGTGTTTTTGCTTTACCACTACATGATCAAGGCAAAGGCAGATAAAGTGCCTGCCTCCTTGGGAGCGAACTCAAAATCCATTTAACAAACGCTTCATGGAACAGTTACATGGCTTAGATCTGTTTGGTTTCTGATAGCTCATTTTCATTATTTTAATTTCTAATTATTTTTAATGAGATGGCTCAGAGGAATCCCTCAATCATGGCTCTAGGTAAGATGCTCAGCAAGGTCAAACAAAACAAGCCAGCAATCCGAATAATCCCATCCTCTGCCACTGGAGAGCCGCCCCATCCACTCCCCATCCGAATACCCACCGATATTTCACAGACTTCCACATTCAAGCTAAATAAAACACTGGAATTAGTTGGCAGCAGTGTCTGAAGTTGGCTGCTGTAATCATTAAATCACAACTGCACAGCCTTGCATCACGCTGGTTATGTGGAAGTTCAGTGACGAAAATGGCTTGCCCCATAAAATGCCTTCCTACAAATCTCAGTGACTATAACCAAAATGCAATCTCCCATGGCATTTACTGGGGCTGGGTGTTTCAAGTGACACCCCAAAACTCCAAGAGAACTTCACCAAGGCAGTCTCAAGGCCAGGGAAGTCTCCCTGCCCTGAGGGAGTAGCCTGCAGGGAGAGCAGCACTGGCCTCGGACCAGCAGCCAGCCTGAGCCTTCCCAGGGATGTTATTCCCTGAGATAACTCATCTCCTCCCTGGCGCTCCTGAAATTAAAGCTGGAAAAACATCCACTTCAATTTGCTAATCACCGACTCTTCCTCCAGCTGTTTCAAAAATACCCAATTAGCTCTCTACATTATTTTATTCTGTATTCAATTTTGCTTTCAAATATTCAGATGTAACTAGATTTTTATTTTTTTATATATATAAAAAACAGTCACAGGACATACAACCACAGACAATCTCAGAAGACTGACTCAGTCCTAGCAGATTTGCAGCCTGATTTGAAAGACCTTATTTAGTGAAGTTCTACTCAGTAACTGTGGAAGGAAATCATTCCATTTGGTGGCAGAACAGAAGACAGTATTTTCATTCTTTGTCACTGGAACAGAAGACCAGACTCTAAATGCCATCAGGGGCAGTAGAAGGCTCTATTACTTTCCAGTATCCATCCGGATGCTTGCCTGGGCCTCTTACCCAAGCCACAAAACCTCACCATACAATTACTGCGTGCTCAGCCTTCAGGCACTTCTGCTGCACTGATGACGTCTGGAACATTAAACTGAACAGTTCGTCAATAATTAGCATGTACATTTAATCCACGTGGAAAACACTTTGAAAGGTGATATGTCCCATAAAACAGCTTTCCTATAAAGCGTTGAACTCAAAGAACGGAATTAAGGCCTGATAACTGTGACACACTGAATAAAGTTACGTTCTTTCAGCAGGAAAAGCTCTTACCCTGTCTGCAAGCACAACATAGAAGCAATATTCCAAGAACACAACGCTACCTCTTACCAGTTGTTTGTTTTTTTTTGTGTGAATTTGTCCAAACTTTCTGAATCCACGCAAGTGCTTAGCATCTGCAACATATTAGAACAAGCTTACTTTGAACCTAGTCACTACCACTCGCACCCCAAAACGTGCTGTGATCCTAAAACCAAAGGAAACTCTCAGCATTCAGCAGCACCCCTCAGTTCAGCGACAGCAGCAAACATCACACAGCAGTCTTGATTTCAAGCATGCTTTCTCCTATCCTGACTGTTTCCATTCATGTTGAAAAAGAAAATAGAGGGGTGGTGAAGAGTTTTTTAAAAAATCAACGGATGTAAAGTCTTCAGTTGCATTTATTCTGTGACTTTTAGGCACATAAAACTTATAAGAGATGTACAGCTAGAACCCACTGAAGTCCAGTCCTCAAGCCTGAATCAGTGTCAATACTACAGCCATATTAAATAACAAACTAATGAGACTGTATTAATTAAAAACTAGGTATGTGGTACCTGCCTGATCACTGACTAGAAATTACAGGGAGTTTATGCATGTGCCATACAAAAAATGTACTGTGGAAGAAAGCTAAAACACTGCACTAATGGATTCATTAAAACCTTGCCAGAACAGAAAGTGCCATGAGGGCTGGCTGGGAACCACTGAGGTGGCTGGAGATGGCTTGGGGTGTCAGGGTATTCACAAACCGGAGTATCAATGAATACCCTGACACCCCAAGCCCATGGGCTTTGCAGAAATCACCAGCAGAGCTCTAGGAGGTTGTGATGTGCAGGGAAAGTCATGGTATGTTCTCTGTCTTTTGTTTGTTTTCTTACATCGGAGATACAGGAAATAAAAGAAATTAAATTCTCAGAGTCTGTGGAACTGGCTGAGGTCACAACACCTCACACTTAAACCTTCTGAACCACGCATTCTGCTTACAGATGTACTTTATTCTCAGCAATGCCCAAATTGCTCACTAAGCAAACAGTCTGTTGAAAAACCTCATACTTAAACCTCCACAGTTTGCACTTCCACTGCTCTTTCAGCAGGGAACACTCACAGGAAAAAGCCATGAAAGGGTCTCTCTAAACACCTCGATTTACAGAACACGGCCGCTAATAAAGAGCTACATAGAACCATACATTTAAGCTATCCGAGTAACTAAGCAACCCAATTTAAGGAGAAAATGTCCTGTCTTGTTTCCTGTGTTGCTGAATTCAGAAGTACAGCTGTGCAATTTAGGATAAGCTTGGCATAACCTTTACATTAGCAGGCTTGTGCTGCAATTGCTCTGTATTGAAAATAGCATAAGAAGGGCTTTCACAGACTATTTTGAGCTCTTCCTGATAGACATCTCTAATTGTTGGAACTGGGAAGGAACGACAGCAAACTTGAGTTTGATTCAAACGTATTTGTGATACTTCTAAAAATTACACTGAATTTCTGTGCTTTGATTCAGACTGCAAATTAATGGCTCAGCTAAGCACTACTGTAAAACTCAGAGCTCAGATTCAAATACTCAGGTGAAAGACGATTCAAATGCTCAAGTCTGACTGTTGACTTTTTTTTTTTTTAAACAGAAGAAAAGGGAATGCTGACAGATAATAAAGCAGAAAAAAGGGATGTAAATCCGAGTATTATTCTAAGTTCTTGTTCACATAGCCTCAGAAAACCATGTTCTCATACAGACTACGCATCCCCAACAGCTGATTTATTTGGAAGCTTTATTTCTCCATTCTTCAAACATTTTCATACAGATATAATACCTATAAAGGGTTTTATTTGTGAAAATTGCCCTGCAAGTGCTATGTATTGGTATTTTATTTTTACTGCTTTACAAAAATGCAGTACCATCGATCTTCCAAGCAATATTCTTTCAGATTGAAACAACTTCCATTTTATAAGCAGTTTTGGAGTTGACAGAGCCTTTTAAAAATCATACTTGTGCCCCCAAACACCGTAAAACACAAAGAAACATGATGCTATGCCAAGCAGCAGCTAAAACAGCTATTAACCAGAAGTAATTTTTAAGACCATGAAAATGCACAGGATGAATCAAGAAAAGCTGTAACGTCTTCAGACATGCTAAAATTTTAAAAGTTGACTCATCCTGCTTTTAACCATGGCTATCCACCAAGCACTAAAATTTCACTGTTTTCAGTATTTCTGAAATTCCATTTTCCCTATTACGACTGATGCATTTAAGACAATCTCATACAGGAGAGTGAAAAAATATTTACTATTTAGATTAAACTGAATCCAGATACCATAAGCAAGTTTTAAAGCTGCATCAGCCTTCACTACTGTATAAAAGCAGACAAAATACTAGTACGAGCAAATCAGAAAAAAGCAGGTGGAAGCCTGTACTGTTGATGAAACTTCTTTATGTGCAAGTAAAATAGGAAAAGCATTTAATAAACTGAAGCATGGGAGAGGGAACAGCTAAGCTCTGCCTGTAAGTGAGCTAAGAACACTCAGCTGTCCTATTTTCTTAAATGGTTTCTTTGTGACTTTTAGACTTCAGGCTCAGTATCAAGGTCATCACCACAGAAATCATGTTGGGTTTTCAGGTTTCTCATCTTTCCCTGAGAAGTTTCTCCCCCTTTCAGTGCAGTACTCTTTTTGTACACAACAGACACAGAAATCTCAAGTTTGTATCTTCCACAGAACTTGGTGGGATTAGCTGGGACAAAGGAAAGAAGCGTGAATAGGAAGATTAAGGTGAAGTTCAGAAAAAAAAAAAAAAAAAAAAAAAAAGAAAAAGAAAGAAAGAAAAAAAAAACACCATGAAATGTTTCTATACACCCAGGAATATTCTAATTTTTAAAGATGATGAATTTTTTTTATTTTTTTTTTTTAGTATTGACATCTGTGAATACCACTGAATTGTATTATTATGAGATCATGGTCTCAGCAACGCTCTTTAAAAAGCAACGTGTTATAAAATACTCTAGAAAAACCTGTATTGATGGAAAATCTCAAGCTCCCTTTGTATTTTAAAGATTTAAGGAAAAAAAGACACCTTCACCTCAGACACTGTAAACATCAGCGTCCTTTACAGCAAAATACAAAAGCCAAGTTGCCAGAGCCGTTGTGTATCCTAATAAGCAGCTGGCTTTGCTGCTCATCAGCCACCTCCCCCTTGCTGAGCTGGAATATTGCTGCCCCGAGCATTGCAGCAGATCAGACAAGTCCCACTCACATCCCAGGTGTAGCACAGATCATCTTGCTCGTGCCAGAGCAAACCCTAAACCTTGCCTGCAAACAACCCTCAGTATGACTGACCTGGAGGTTCTCACAGTTAGAGAGGGTATGTCTCAACTAAACGATGATTTAATTATCAGTGAACACTGTCTTGAAGACAGACACTGCTTTGGTCCCCAAACCAGAAAGCTTCAGTTAATTCAAATAGGAGATGCTGTATCTAACATTAATGACAAAGGAAATCGACAGGCCATGTTATATATGGAGTGGTAATTCATGCCGAGAAAATGGTTGATATTAATAAAGAAGGGGGAGATTTGGGAATGTGGCCATGGGGGTTGGAAAGCCCCATGGTTGAGATAACATTAGACTCTTAACGACGAGGCCATCAGGAATATAAAACAGTTTAGAGGGAACAAAGAAGGGTGATTCAGGAAACTCCATGCAGTCTCCGGTGTCTTGTTCTCCAGCCGTTAAGGCATGGATGTTTCTGGGTGTTTGCTGTTTTTGTTACATTCAAAGTTGTTTGACCAATGAAAAGTTGTTTTGAAAAGAACTGCTGTGGAGAGAAGGATATAAGAGGGGAGCCTGCTCTCAAGATAAAAAAGGCAACACGATGTGATGAAGTTATGTCATCAATAAAGAAGCAGAAAGAAGGAGTGAAGAGGAACAGGCTGTCAGAATGGAGACCAGGACGGGAGCAGGCACATTGATCGCCTCGTGAAGATAGGTTCGGCCAAACTCAGCAAACTGCTCAGAGAAGCTCGTACAGAAAGTCGGTGGAAATAGGCGCACTGGAGCTGGAGAGAAGCTCGAGCTGAGAGAAGTGGACCCGTGCACACAACTGCCCCTCGCTGCTAAGCAGTTGCGCATTATGGGGAATCATACGTCCTTAGGAATAAAGACTGTCCTGGTAACCTTACAGCTTATTGTCCTTCTTAACAATTGGACAGTTTATGAGCCTCAAATATGGGACCAAACTGAGGTCAAGTTGTGGGACTCTGCAACTAAAAACGACAAGGTTGCAGTGGGATTGCTCGGCACCTGGCAAGCAATCTCTGAAGCCTTAAAGAGCCATGTGGAGCCACAATCACAAACGTGTGGCTTGCCAGATAGTGAGGGAGCTGCGGGCTCCTTTACTGATCCGACTGCTACGCCATGGGCCCCTCTGCTGCTACAGCCATCGAAGGCCTTTGCTGTTACGCCCCCTGTTGACCTGAACGTGCCTTTTGACCCAGGCCTATTGGCCTTGAAAAGGAGATGGATATGCTTTTCTTCGATCTGGGAAGAACGGAATACATAAGGCCTGAAGACCGAGTTGCTTGACAACTTAAAGCGAGACATATTGTTCAAAAGGAATGGAAAATGGAGACTGTTAAGTCATGGAACTTAAAGGATTGTTTGTTACCTTTTCTGATCGTGAATATGTATAGGCGTACTCAATTTTAGTAAGTTATGGAACTTAAAGGATTGTTTGTTACCTTTCCTGATTGTATGTATATATAGGCATGGTTGTGTTTAGTATGTAAAGCAATGTTCTGTGTATTTAGAATGTTTGATGTTTGTGTGCGTGTTGGTGGAGCGTAGACTCCCCTCACGCTCAGTGCTGTTTACTTGCCTTTTATACCTTTTAGAAATATATGTTTTATAAATATTACAAAATTCAGATTGAGTTGAGACCTCACTTATAACAGGCCATAAAAAAGGATGAAGCCTGAAGGTTTTTTAAGCGTATTTCCAAGTATGTGTACTGAGAAAATGCAGGAAACAGCGTGCAAATCAACTTTTTACTTGTAATCAAGTTCCTGTGGCTTCATGAAGTTACCATACTTTGCACAGACAATGCTGAAACGCGTTCACCTGTGCAAAATGCTGTTAGCCAACAATCTGGAAAACACTGCCTCCCACCTTGGGTGGAAAGGTAGAGAGCTGAGAGCCAAAAGCAGGCTCCAAAGTTGCAGGCAGAAGGCCCTGTACTGAAAAAAGGCAGAGGCATCTTTAAGACATCATGCAACTCCTACCTGCCATCTGACTGACAGTCCTGTCCACCTGCATGTTCCTCATCTATGAAAAATGCCAAGTAATAAGGATTCATATAAAAATTCATCCTTTGAAGTATCTGTTTAATAAATTATGGTCCAAAGGATTCAGTAATTTAAGCCTGAACTGCTTTCTGCACACCAGTTCTAGCCTGTGTCTAAACAGCCTGAACTTGAGTTAATTACAAAAGCAGTAAGGACTTTCACGTTGAATAGTTACAAAATATTATTTGTTTTTCTCCTGGTTAAATGCACACTTTTGATACCAATTTTCTTAAGCAGAAACCGATGCAATCTTAATTCATAATTAAACTTTTTTCCATATACAACGGTAATTGTACCTTTTTCTTATACAGCTTGTCCCCCCAGTCATGCTATACTTTCAGGTGAATTCACAACGCATTTCCCAGGTCAAACCATAATTTGCCTGAAAAATGCAGGCTGGTGGGGATACAAATTTTGTGAAAAGCTGAAGCTTTCTTCAAAATGCGTTTTAGAAACAGCTTTTTTATTATTATTATACAAAACCCACAAAGGTATAACTGAAACCTCTTACATGAAGCATCTACTTAATGAGATACGTTCTGAGCTGAAAATCTTTCTATTGCATCTCTTCCTTTTGCAAGATTTTCCTCACACTTTGGCATAAAAAGACAAACCTTGTTTTGTCTTTGAACTAACATAAAGTTTATTTTAATGAATTTAGGGCTTCAGGCCTCTCCACTGCAGAAGAGCGGCAACAAAAGAGTAATGGGATGAGACTAAAAGCCCACACAAGCCCACCCCCTCAGCAGACAGTGCTCACCAGCACCCATCTGCAGAGGATTCCCTGAGCATACAAGCACCCCCAAGAGACAGCACCCACAACACTAATGCATGGCATCTCCAAGCTCTGAAAGAATTCTTCCCAAAACTCAAGCACTTCAGAAAGTATGACTTTGTTTTCTAATAATGCCAGTGAGAATAAAGTCAAAGCATGGTATACTGGCTGTCTGAAACCTTTATCATCAAACAACAGCTAACATGCAAGAAAACAGAGTCAGGATATTTCTGCTATATTGGAAAAGACATTTCATATCACTTGCAATGTGACTCCCAAGCCCTCAAAATATTTACTTCTGAATTTTTACCTACCTAGAAAATATTTTTTAAAAAGACATATCTTATAGGTCACACCAATTACCATCAAAATCTCTATCTTCCACTACCCTCTGGGAGAGGCAAGGAGATTGGAAAACATTACCTTTTGTTAAAACAAACACAATGTTGGTACATTTGTCCTTCCTGAGATGCCAAATACCAAAGAAAAAACGTAACAGTTAACAAATCAACTACTCCTGATGCTAATAACGAGTACAGGCACTAACATAAAATGCTTAAGTTCAATTTACTGCAAAGACTATCAAAATTTGAAATAAAAACTCCAAGCAGATATTTGATAGCAGAAACAAAAATTGATATTCTCTTACATTCTTCTCAGTGTTTTAGACCCTATAAAAAACTAAAGGTGCTAAAGGGGTATCAGCATCATCCCATCAGCAATTCCTCCTTCCTCTCCAAATAAATACATACACACAGATTTTTAAATGGCATTTTACCAAAAAGGACAAGTATTAGTAGGCGGACTTGTTAAGTCAGCCCAACCTAGGTGTGTATTCAGGCAAATTTTACATCAGCAAGGAAGGGCAGAAAAGAAGGCATGTTTTTTTATTCTTAAATTGAAGAAATATAATAATAAGTTGAAAACAGACTACATAGAGGCCCATAAGCAGGACAGAAATGATGCCTTCAAGCTGGTCTCAGCTTCATTGCTACAGCTGGAAATATAAGGATACAGGGAGCTTTAAAATTCTTCCTGTGAGGTTTCCAACCTAAGAGACAGCACTGAAGAGAACCCTGAAGATGATACAGCGACTGCATAGATATTTCTGTAGGCTTCAAATGCATTCTTAGCATCCAGTAGTACCAAAGATTATTTGACTATTCCCCTTCCCAGTCCATTTGAACCCCCCCCCCCCCGTTTTTTTTTTGATTTTACCTAGCAAGCAGATGCTGATAGAGTATCAGCACAGTGACACAGAAGCACTCAGCTTCTACTCCATACCCAGGCTGACTGTAACAGAGAGCTTGACTAATTTTGTGTTAGCTAGATGCACAATTGAAAATAAATCCCAAGCCATTGATTGTACTGGAAGAACAAGCAGATAAGACATTTTCTCATACCTCTTGTACTTGATGATAGAAAGGTTGTACCCACAAGGACTGTTAGAAAAACAGCTGAACACAGCTGTGTGCTTTATTACAAAGTATTATTTTTTATGTTAACTAGCAAATGATTTAATAGGGCGGGAAGGGGGATTAAGAATCTGCTTCATTGCAAGTCTATTACTGTATAACTAAGAAAACAGTTGATCATCTGAAGCCATTCACTCTGTTTATCTTGCCTTGGCAGTGTGCTCCTAACTATTTTAATTGTCAGACAAGAGATTCAGTGATTCTACAGAACTGTGTGGGGACCGTGCCTGCAAGCCTCTGGCTTCCTCGGTGGTTTGTGTACTGAGCAATTCAAAGAGAAAAAAAGTGCAGTAGCCTCCATCACCGTTTCTTTGAGCACCCCGGCTGTCATTAGCCAGCAGAGACTCTCATCACCTGTTAATCACTACCTCTTTAGCAGCAGAAAAAGACCAAGTCCTGAAAACAAAACAAAACCGCGAATCCCCTGGAGCTGTGAAATCACCAGCCCGTGCCACTATACCCATTGGTGTTATTAACTGAGCAGATAAAACTGGAGATATGAGGAGCAATTGACTTGAGCAGCATCCCGGAGGCAAGCTTCTGTGTCTTCCTGATTAGCTTCATTCAATTATGTCGTTTTAATTGCTCATGTGCTCAAGCTCATTAAATGAAAAATAATATTGCTTTCCTGCAGGTTGTGCACTTGAGACTCGAGGAACGGACATACAGTTGTGCCTCTGAGATGCTGCCAGACAGATCTGAAAGAGCAGTTACGGCTGACCAGAAGAGAAGCAGACTGCTATTTCTCGGGGTTTGTAGGATCCAGGATCTTCTTGTGATCCCAGTGACAGTATTTCCCTTTTTTTTTTTCTAAATCACTGGTAACTTTCCACTTTTAAATTTATTTTTTTTTTCCCCACTCGAAGACAATCAAAATTTTGGAGTTAACATCTCGTAATCTAACAGCACTACAAAACAGATTACTGTAGGCTTGTCTTTACATTCACACTGTAAAACTGTAACTAATGCAACCCTGAAAGAGGATCTGTTCCCAGAAAGTACTTCAGAACAAAACCTCTCCAGTGCTCCCGAGCTACACAGCACGTGTAGAAGCAGTACGATTCTTGCTGAAGATACCACACAGTTATCCAGACAAGCAAAAAGTAGCCACTTGGTTATAGAAAATGTACAAATAACTAGTGCTACTAACCCTACCTCTGCAAAATGAAACAGTCTTCTTGTACCATACCACTATGCTTAACGGGATTTGCAGATGCCCAATTTAACTGAACATAAAATTGATTTTCTAAGAACAAACATACTTTGTGAACTTCTGGTAAGAAACAGAGCATGGCATTTTAGTGAAGAAGCTATAAACAATAAAGACAATTCAAGGCCATAAAACAACCCATCCTTGTCTGATTAATGTCTGCTACTGAAAGACATTTAAGGCTGTAAAATTTGCTACAGTTGCATCTGTTATGAAATATCAGTTAGATGGCATGCTCAGGTACAAGTGATACACAAATGCATTTTTCTTCTCTCAAAATCACAGAAAAAAAAGCAAAGGGTCACTGGAACAGATGGCTCACAAGATGTACCTACACGCACGAAAACCTTCAAACCTTCCTCTCTAATGTAGAAAACAATCCTCACCAGATGAGCTAGTACTTGTATCAGGCCATAATATAACTTGGCAATATTAAAAAAAAAAAAAAGTTGTTTTTTTCTTTCCTCACTCCTGCACTGTTACCAAACGGGGCAGGGGGAAGGCTCAGATAACCCTTAAAATGCTTCTCAGAATGGAATCATCATAAATGATGAGCTTCTTATCAGAAAATACATGGTCTGCACTGATATTTCTTCATTTTTTTTTACATAGCATAAAATACTTTACAAGAACTCTAAATTGTTGTAAAGCTAGCAAAGAACAGTGCCCAAATTTTTCTTTTCCAATGAATTTTGCAATATAAAACTGTAAAGGGAAACTTGGAATGAAAAAAGGCACTGGAGAAGGGAGCTAAAGTTTACAAATTGTGCATCTGTAACTTTGCACACTGAACAAAACAGCTTAAACATTCTGGGCCAAAAAGACATTTAGCATCTGAGTACGATTTTGAAAAAGAACTTGGAGCATCTTCAAGCTCATGCCATGATTTTCTCCATTTTCATGTCTAGAAGCCATGAGATACAACACCAGAACTGCAGGTAACAATAGTGGTACAAACCTTATTCTGAACTGTAAAATCACGCTGTGAGGAACATGAGCCACATTGAGCTTTGCCTGTCTCTGCCTCCTGAGAAGTGGCACTGACCTCGCCACAGACAGGCTTGCTCCCCTGTCTGAGACTTACCTGGAACCCCCTGCCTCACACCAGCGTGTCCCTGTTATTGTTAGATAACCAAATATAGAGCACTGCCAGAAACATGTAAAAGGTATCACTTAACTTTACCTAAACACTAGCGATTATCCCCGAAAAACATTAAACGTGTTAGTAATGCACACTGCAGACTCCCAGTGATTTTATGAAAAAGAGACTGATGAGTGAAGAATTATTGGCAAATATGAGTAAAACATGGTTTCTCTGAAAGACAGTGGGCGCAAATAATATCACTATTAACTCATAAAAATTATATGTATCAACTGCACCCTCATTGGGTGTCATTATCAGACATACTGTGTCTTTCAAAACACAATAGGGATAAAAGCAAAATAAATAAATAAATAAATAAAAATCCCAGCTATTTCTCAGGAAACATGACCAGTCCAAATTGTCCAACTGGTGACTAAAGAAGAACACCACCACCACAGCTTGTCTCTCCAGCAACAGAAATACAGTGTACACAGAACCAGCTTTAAGCTTTTAAAGCAGTTTGCAATACGCTGGATAGGACTCACAACATTTGGATGTTTCCAAAATAAGAAGCGATAACTCTTATCCCTACTGAAGGCACAACAGAAAACCAAAATGGCAGTGTAGGCAAACAGCCTCACAGCAATAGCACAACACACAGACTTCTTAAAATCCATCACTGCTTTCTTCAGTTTTCCCCAAAATTTTCCTTTTGCCATATACAAAACCTTTCCTGTCTTTCAACAGATATTCCCTGGAACAGCTAGGAGAGGATATTCACACCTATCTGTGCACAGGTGTGAATACATACAGACAAAATTCCTCAAGACAGAAGGCTTTCTGAGTCCTTTCTCTTTGATCTATTAGTAAATTCACATTAAACATGTGAAGTCTTACACACTGGGAAAGTATGCATCTGCCCAACACTGCAGGACACACAATTACAAACAGTAGTCTCTTCAAAAACAATGGCAATATTAATGGAAAAACAAAGGGGGGAGGGGGGCAGATGCTCCTTTGTGTTTCATGTGTTTGTTTTTGTTTTAAAACTTCAAAATCCCAGATATTTCCTCCCCAGCAATTCCTTATAAATCCCCAGCAATTGACTGAGCTTATGTGAGCTTTAGTTAGAAAAAAAACCATTATGTTAAATGACAGACAACAGATGAACACTAACAATCTCCTAATCTGAAAATGATTACTGTAAAATACATGCATTAGGATGAGCTGTGAGAGCTCATTCTTTACAATTACTGCCCAAACACACTGCCCTGCAGACACCACAGCAGATCTGCTGTCTCAGGCCCTGCAGAAGTTTCAGGCCTTCTTTAGAAGTGCTGGAAAACACAAACAAGCCTGCCTCGATACAAGTCCATCCTTACCAAGTAATCAATAACAAGGCAAGATCTCCTCTGGATAAAAACTTCACACCTAACTTTTTCAGAAAAACTTCTTAACATTACTACTGATCTTCTCCTATGGTAATTGAAACTTCCTATTTATTGCTACTGTAATTGGAAGTGTCCTTGCTGTAACCCACTGCTCAGTCAGATGTCCCTCCCTGCCACGTAATAAAATGGGGAATTATCCCTGTTTCTGATACATCTGGAAGTGCCATTTCTGATGCAGGAGCTAATTGAACTGAAGCAAAAGTGCTCCCCTGCTGACCTGTGCCAAAGATTGTAGCTCATTTTTCTTTGAGGCTAGTGCAGTGCTTTAGCCAAGAAACAAACAGCAGAACTGCAGAGATCTGAAGGCAATAGATCTTCTGCAAATTAGCATCAAGTTAAAGCCTATTTTAGAAATAATTGGGAAGTGGGGGGGGGTGTCTCACTCCACCCACTTGAAAATCCATCCTTGTTGTGGCTCTTTGTACAGAGGACTTGAAAATCAGCAGTTTGGCACAAAGCAGGTGAGATGCTCAACCAGCCATCAACCAGCTGAAGAAACTTCAGTATTTAAGAGATAAAGACACAAACCCAAGTCTAACTGAACCCAGCTGTGGTCCTACAGCATTTCTCTCGTTCAGCACCAGGCTGTAGGTGGGGTAGTTAGTTATCAACGCATCAGGAGGCCATCCAGTCACAGCCCCAGTGAAGATAGGGAAAACTTCCAAAAGAGCTGCCAGTTCCTTCCCTGATCTGAAGCTTTCACGATGAACACTGCCTTTAAAATCAGCCTCGTTGAAGAAGAAAGCAGAACACGTGCACATGATCTCCACTCCCAATGCAATTTGGGTAACAAACAGGTTAAAAAAGTGTAATTGTCAGTGATTAAGTACAAAATGCACATGCCAAGGAAGCAAACCGAGTAAAACACAAGTTTCTGTCTATCTTCATGTATTACTTGGTCTAGAACAACCACTGGATTTCTAAAAATACCAGTTAGGGGTGGTTTATTTAACTTTAATTTTTAAGCAGTTTTAAGACTTAACTATCAAGACATGTAATGGTAAGCATTTAAATGACATTATTTATAGTGAGGTTGCTTATAAGCATTTTTCCATTCTGTCCATAGCATAAGATAACCCAATTGGGGTAGGGCAGTGGATATTTTACCCAAACTAGGTTTTTGAAGTGATGCAAAGCCAGATCTGTACTTTGTAATGCACACAACTTGTGTATTCTAAAGGACACTGGTATCATTGTGACTCAGCTCTTGTTTTATGAAAATTTGAGTATAATAAAATCAAGTTTTGATCAGGCAGAAGTCCCTGTGCTTTGTTTAAAACAGATACATCTTGTCAAAAAGGGATTAAATTGAAGCATAGTAGCAACAGGGAGGCAGTTTCAATCACAGTTTATTTGTCAGCATGTGACAGTCTCATATAAACGTTCAGAAAATAATTCTTATTGCTCTCCTGAATGAGACAAGGTAAAATAGGATGAGAGGTTGGAAAGTAATATGACAGGCAGGGACAAGTGACGCTTAGGAGCAGAAGGAATCTGCAGCTTGCCAAGCTAGCAATAAAGCTGAGGGGCAGGACAGGGAACCCCACAGATCTAAGAGATACTAATGCACAAAAATGGGTATTTAGGGAGGACTGTGCTCACAAGACAACATGCACCAGAATATCAAAGAAAGAAGACGACAAAGTCTGGAGAAAGAGGGAAGAACAAAGGGGTGTTTCTTCCCCACCTTGCTCTGGCCTCTTCACCAGATGAAGAACATATTAAATTCAGAGAGTCTGGATTCTCATACCTTGCCCCATTCCTCACATGTCATGTGCCTGAAATGAAGTCTACAGTAGAGAGCTGTAGCTTTCAAGTTTCCTGCCTAACAGCTCAGACTCCTCCACAGACCTATTGCTTTGCCTTAGCATTTTCAGAATGGGTCAGTCTGAAAATGATCTTACTATGAAGGACACTACCAACCTCCCATGCCAACACGACACACCCTGGGATTCTCAGTTCCAGAACTGTTGCTAGATATACAATAAAAAATACAAACGAAAAGTCGTCATTGTTATTTCCAATAAAAAATAATTAGACAATGTAAATGGTGCCTACCCTCAAGAAAGAATAACAGGCCATTAAGGGATGGAACCACATTTTAATTCCTCATATTTCTACTATAACTCCCTTTTTTTTTTTTTTGAAAGTCAGAACAGTTATTTCTTATTAATTTAGTTATTGCTCTAAAAACTTCAAAGTCTCATTTCCTACAAACTAATTTCACTAAACAGACAAAATATTTACACTTGTTCTTATTAAGGATCTCCTATACAAGCAAGCGCGTTCAATCAGCATGAGATATCTAATTACAAGACCTACTGGCCGACTGAACCGCAAATGTGGTTATGTTTCAGAGAAAACTGGAGTAAGATGAAACACGCAGGTCTTGCTGATCCAGTTGGAGGAGGTGCATCGATTCGACAGGTAAAAGAGAGAAGAATTTACTCCTTGAGTGCAGATGGAGCTTAAGCTGCAAAGAAAAATGTAGGAACACAGGGAACTCTACAAAAAGTACCGTTTCTTGGAATAATATTTTCAGTAATTAAATTGGCAGGGTCTCACCTACAGCAAATGGCTTCTGTTGGGAGTGACATTAGTGACATTAAGAGTGTGCATGAGTGCAGAGGGGGAACCCAGAGTTAATTCAAGCCCAGAGAAAAAGATGTCAGAGTTATAGCAACTCCTGTACAGCCAAGGTGGCTACCTTGGGTGTCTTTGTGGTAATTAGAAGAGAGAGGCACACATTTCCAAGTTTATGCAAACTTTACATTTTAATGCATGCACATTTGCAATTAAGGTCTGAATATTCATGACCGAAGAGCTTTACTACAGAATAAATTCACTGAGCATTTACTTTATAATCTTCTGTACTCAGCAATACACACAAATCCTGCCTCATCCCCCAAATTAGGGTGAAATCTACCACATCCAAGAAAGCAGTGTCTTATTTACAGTCTCAGTGCACTGCCTCACTTAGATATAAGGGATTAGTTTCAGTGGAATTGGTAAATTTGTTCTGTGAAATCTGGACACGAGATGGAGATCACATATCATAATGTTCTCAAAAACCTGACTTTCCTTACTCTGATTCTGTTTATACATCGAAACACTAATTTATCAAATAAATTTACACAGATGTATCCCTGCTCATCATGGCTCCCTCAAAATAACCACTAAAGCACAAGAAGGACCAGTACGGGAGTTGGCTCTGCTCAATATGCGTGCTCTATGGCCACAAACCAACACAGAAAGGCAGACAGACACAACTGTCCCCGATTTTAAGAGCTTGGCCCAGTATCATTGGAGTTATCTACTCTAGGAAAATCCTGAAGACCAAGTCATTGTCACAGAGGGGATGCCAGCTGTGCCAGTGCCCTTCCACAAGGGTTTGCTTGCCCTTCCCCTGGCCTGCCCTCCCCAGATGCAAGCCTCATAGCATCCCTTGGAGGAGAGCACCGATCAGTGTTCATGTTCAGGTCGGTCAAGTTGTAGCAGCCTTGTAGACTATGCCTGCAATTATACATTCCAGGCAATACAACAGGAACTTGATGCACAATATCGCTAGGGACAAAGAGCAAGGCTTGAGCATAAAGAGCCTGGCATGTCCCAAGCTGGGATCTGGGATCTGTTTTCCCAAAAGATGGCTTCCTGCCTCATTCAGCACATGGGCCTTAAAGGCTAGGAAGATGAAGCTTGCTCCTCTTACATTTATTTCAGAAATTTAACTTGCCTCTTGCCAAAGAGAAATAGGTCTTCTGCCGACTCAAAGCACTGCTGGTGGCACACCAGGATGTCCCATCAGATGTGTTTTGAAGAACTTCTCAGAGTAACTAATGGTTGAGTTCCTCTTCAAAGACACCAACAGCAGTTCTTTTCCCTTTAGGACCACTGAAGAGCCTGGCACCAGAGCACTCAACCAAAAGCATTTACTTTTCATAAAGCAAGCAAAAAAATGACTTCTGTTCTGAGGAGCAAAGGGTTTCCCAGGTGGCCCTTAGGCAAGCACCTGTTTGCATTCTTCTTCTCCCACTGCATGTGTACAGCACAGGGCTCCAGAAATGATAAATGGGCTCCATGTATTCAAACATGCATTTTCTGCAGTTAATTTCCTGCCTGACAGTCATATATCAGGTTCTGAAACCATTTTATTTTTAAAGTAGCCTCTTAAAGTGATTTGTGAGCGCCTTTAGTTACTCGAATTTTTGTAGCAAAGACCGTGTTAGGCTAAATTAAAGACAGTAACTAACAGATGGATCCTGTGCAGCACAAAAACAGCTGAAAGAACTTGTGTCTGCCCAGTCCTGGTGACAAAGCGAATCACACAGTTGTGCTTTCCAAAGGAAAATCCATATTTAAAATGTAACCTCCAATCCAGGGTAATGATAAAGACAATTTACATAGGTAAGGCTGTTCCTTATATCCTGATAGGAAAAAAAAAAAGTTTTCCCTTATGAAGTGAAACACATAGTTAACAAAATCTTATTAGCCTTATTATTTAATTTCAGCTGCCAGCACCAAGTACTAATGGACTGCCACCACCCTCTAGCTGCTGCAGACCCAGCAGTTGTGCAGCTGCAGGTGGGACAGCCCAGCTTACTGAACCAGTGGGAAATACACCCAGCAACTCCAACTGCTCAAGTGGGGTTTCGGTTTGATGTGCAAAAGAATTCAGGAGCACAAAGCAAGGAGATAGAAGAGCAGGAGCACCCCAGGACCCTGGCTAGCTAAGTACAGTCTGACACGGTAGGACTAGGAGCGCTGTTTAGTTTGCTCAACCACGACAATATATACAATTACGTGAGTAACTGCATGAATCCATTCACGTTTTTAAATGTTTTTAAATATTACTTAGTCAGAAAATCTGCATCCCTACTCTGCATCCTGGAACTCAGAATTATTTACATATTTGCAGAGTAAATTTCCACAAACGACTGGATTTCTGACAGCATTAAGAGTTTAATAAGAGCAGTGATGAAGTTGTTCATTTCATCAACTTCAAGCAGCAGGAGATGATTCTCCAACAACTTCAGCACAGCCAGGCAGGCTCACCTGGCATTCTGCTAGTGCAGGTGGCTGCCCATGAGGTCAGTTTTGCATCCTTTTGCATCCAAGATAAAGTATTCAGCAGCCACCATGTTTCTGAAGCTGCTGTATGTTCAACACAACCCAACTGCAGCACTCAGCTGTGCTCTTATCAAACACCAGGGTGATGTTTTTGATAGCTAGTGAACAGTCCTCAAGCAAGTCGTTTTTTTTCCTTGATTTCTCCCTACTGTGTTCTTTGCTCCAGACAAGCCTATACTTCTACATATGGAAGTAAAGAGGAGGAAATATTGATACAGCCCTTCAAGGGTCTTTGTTGGCATAAGGAAAAAAAGCAATACACATCCAAACCTAAATGGTAATTTTTTCCCCTCCATCTACATGTTAATTTGGACTGCAACAAAAATGCTAACAAAACGTCTCCAAGTTTCCCAAGCATGTCATCTTTGCTCTGCAGAGGCATTCCTGCTAGAGAGTCTCATACTCTAAGAAAAGATCCTGCTAGCAGATTAGAAGTGAACAAAAACCATTGAGCTCTCAGTGACGGTCACATTTGCCACAGAGCAGCTGTCAATGGCACATCTCCTGTTCAGGAGGTTATAGCAGTCAAAATAAAGCAAAAAAGTTGTAACTGGAAGCTTATTAGAACATGACATCATACTGCTTTGGTGCAAAGTTCAAGTCCACCCATACTTTTGAAAAAAAAAAAAAATCAAAAACAGATCTTTCCTATTTTAACAAATATTAAAATGCAAGTATTGGTTCAATACCAAATGCAAGGAGAATTCAAATGTAGATATTTTGGGAAGTAAATAAGCCAAATAAGTAAATAAAAGATAGGATGGGATAACAATTACTGGCAGCCCCCCCCAGTTCACAACTATACCCTTTATGACAGATATACACTAAGACTAAACCACTAAAGATTAGCAAGTCTGCTAATTGTCAATTTTTTTTGCTGGATTGGTTTGTAGCATCAGAGTGCACACAGTGTTTAAATTCAGCAGCCTTCTCCACTGACCAAAAGATTGCTGCTAATTTTTTTTTGTTCAGTCAAATACACTATGCCTAAAAGAAAAAAAGAGATTGCATCCTGGGCTTCCACCTTCCTCCTCACTGCTTCTTTTAGCCTGAGAGTTTGACTTGGAATTTATCAGAGCATCACTAAAAAAATAAATAAAAGCCACTGTAGCTGGCCTAATTTTACATATTCCAAGGCTGTAACTGACATTTCTACTTTTACTTACCCATATGTATTACTTAAAGAAAAAGATACATTTTACATTATATATATAATAAAGATAATAAATAATATAATATATATAAGATAAATTAAACACATCTTTTGTAAATGTGTGTGTGTATATATATATATATACACACATAACATACACACACATAATGCATTGCAACACACAAATATGCAGCATTTCTTCTGCTTGGAAAGGAGCAAACTAGAGGCAGAAGAAACAGAAAACCACATTTCTTTCTTTACAAGGAAAAAATATCCACCACAGTACCCATTCACCCAGTCTTACATCTATTCTGGCATACCATATGGCTGAGCAATACAACAACACAGACAATGAAATCCATGGGAGAAAACACTGCATTTTCCAATCGTATACTGACATAAACGTGGTAACTCTAACAAGAAAATTTTTCCTTTAATATATTTTGGGGTTTGTTTTTGATATAAGGGGACTACAGCAGATGTAAAATATTTGCATTTCATCAACAAAAAAATAATTTCACCATGACCTGCCTGCTACCACAACACATAAAATATGCTTCAGTAGGGGAAGTAACTCCAACAGCGACAGCAAAGCACAACTGGCAGAGCAAGGGGCTGGCAGGAGGCCACTTGGCCACCAAACACAAATGCCAGCAAGCACACTCGGGAGAGGCATTTCAGCCAAAAGGAGGACACAGCAGGACTTCCAGGATCAGGAGAGGAAGGAGAACCCAGGTGCAAGGACAGCTTTCAGAAACACGTTTGTTTAGGCTAGCGAGCAGAAACTGAAGCAGGGAATTATTGCTGTCTAATGATCCTTTGGCTGAAGAGCAGGAACACCAGAGAAGGAAACACATTACCTGAACTGAAAGATTACGCAGGCACTGCCAGCTAACCGTGAATAAAGTTAGGATAGGAACGAGACAATGGCACTGAGCCAAATGAACAAACAAGAGTCTGGGAAAGCTCTCTTGCAAGTGTAGCAAGAAAGAAGTCTAAATATTTCCAAGACAGTCCTGTATAAAGTTTTTAAGGCTAATTTGTAACATTGTCAATTGCTATATCTGGGAAAAGATTTGATGGCTCAGGATGTCAAGCAAAAACATCCAAAATACAGAAACTGATGGCTAATGGAGCAAAATGCAGTAATATTGGCATGCAAATAACCAAATAGGTACTGCTACAACCATGGAAACAGATCATTTGCATGCTCGATGCAAAGAAATAAGTTATGATTTATGCCATAATTGATTTTCCTGTTTGTATTCATGATTGTTGTGCTGTTAAAATAATTATGCTATTTTTATATTGCAATTGCTAAAAGAGTGCATCTGTCATATCTGCTATATGTTAGATTACAAATTGTGACATTGCAAATTCAAGTAACTCTACTGGTATGGTACAAGTCATGCCAAAGTACTTTCCTGCAATGAGTTAAGTATGGAACATAACTTTCTTTTTAGCTTCAAGAAATACATTTCAAAAGATTTTAAATGCATTGCCTAATTAGGTATATGGTATTTGTTGAGTAACCAATATCCTACCCTGGCTTAAATTAATTTCCATGTATTTTTTCCTCTATTATATCATCATGTCATTTATACAGAGAACAAAGATAACAGGAACACTTGTAGCTAAATTCACTTCCCTGAATACAGGAAGAAAAATTCTTGAGTTTGATGCAAACTAATTCTTGAGTTTGCATCAGAAGTGGTTCAGCTACATATTCCTCAAGCAATGGTATTTCTGAACCTTTCCCCCAGTGAAGGAACAGTATTCTTGGCTATATTCAAACTGATATTTCACTGAAAATCAAGGCACCCTCTGTTCAGGCTGTATAACAAGAGAACTTCAGTGATAAAAAACAGTTTGGGTTATGTGCTAAATTCAATGTCACGAGCCAAATCATACCAAAAAAAAAAAAAAAAAAAAAAAAAGGCAGGAAGAAAATCATTACGTGGCCACCCTAGCAGGGATCACTACAAATCCATCTGAAACATTGCATTAAACACAAAACACCACATTTCAAGAATTTAAGTTAATGCACTAAAGGGAAGCCCATAAAACCCTGATGGTGTCTGCGTTCTGCCTTCAAGGACGTGGACAGATGGAGTAGACAGATTATTAGTTCTAAGTTGTCCACAAGAGTTAGACCTGTTTACAATATTCTGTATTTTCAGGTCTTCCCCACTTCCTGGTAACAGGAAGGAAAGTTTTATCGGCAAGTTTTCATGGGATCACTGCAAACATGAAACAGAAGCAGCAGATAAAAAGTCAACAGTGCATGGAAATTTGAAAACCAAAAATCTAATCAGCTGAGTTTCCGCTGCCATTGCTATCTGTCACTGTTGTAATTTTCATTACTCCAGATGACTCTTAAAACAGAGCAAAGAAGCTGCAGGGCTTCTCTCCTACCACGTGATCCCATCAGGCAGCATTATCAACAGATCAATAACTGCTGAGGTACAGGCTTCACAGCCTTTCTAAGTCAGGAAGCCACTATGCATTACAGGCACATTACCATTAATGAACAATAGCTTCATGTGTAAGTGTGGACAAGTATCTTTCCCTTCCTCTAAAGCAACTGTAACAAAAATGTACAAATCTGAAGATTTTGAAACAGAAGAAGGACCGAGGTACCTCCATCTGTAATTCTGTGTTACTACAGATAACTGGAGGAACAGATTTCTGGTATTTTTAATTAAATTTAACAGAGATGTGGCACCAATAGCTCATGCTCTTTCTTACAACATCACTTTGGTATTTTTGAAGTACTGTTTCTAAGAATTAAAAATTAAGAATTATTTGAAACCACTGTTCCCAGTGCTGTAGCTGTCCATTTACAAGTAAAGCAAGGTAAGGTAACTCTTTCAATAAATAAGAAAGGAATTACAATGCTAGCTAACTCTTTGCTGTACCCTATCTTCCCTACCACTTGTTCATTTGATAACTCCTGGGGGACAAAGCAAATCACAGAATCATCCCGTCCCTCCCACAGCAAAAGCCTTACCTTCATCGTTCTGGGCCAAGGAACCTGCTAAGACAGTAGCAAGTGCAATCCCTACAGCTAACCACTTCCAGAGACAAAACCGCTGTAGCATTTTTTGTCACACTTCACTCAAGGCAGATCTGAAAAAAACAAAGATTTGGTACATGCATTAGTCAACCAACATTCACAAAGGTGATTACAAACTATTCCATAGCTATGGATGCATATAGGGCATATACAATGTTGAACTGTTATGGACCACACCTGTTAAACAAGCAAGCTTAATCCCATTAACATTAAAACATACAAATGTACATTAATTTGATAATCACGTATGCACAGCCTCCCAAGCAAGAATCTTGCATTTGCTTTATTAAGCTGCAATTTCAATAAAATTAAATTTTTCACTCTTCCTGCTTCAGCCTTGTGCTTCACAGTACTTTGGAGAAGTGACCCTATGGGAGAAGTTCCGCTTATTAAAACTGATGTTTAATTGCAAGAGTCAGCAGAGAGCCAGCATCCAAACCCAGTGCCCAGCAGAACATCTCCCAGTAAATGGCCTTCTCTAACAATGCTCTAGGTAAGTAGGTAAGTGGCCAGCAGGGGAGAGGGGGGAAAAAAACAAAACAAAACAAAAAAAAAACACAGAACAAATCAAAACAAAATCAGAAGAATAAACTGGCCAAGACAGGTCTGGATGAACAAAGAGAGGTTTGGATGAATTCCAGAGCATATTTAGAATGAGTAACATTAGGAAGTTATATAAAACTGTTTTATTGCTCCAATAAAGAGAATTAACATATTTCTGTAGACCAGAACTGAATTATTTAAAAATCTTCTTTCACATTAAAAAACATTGTGACAAATACAATGAACTTCCTAGCAACAGAAGCATGAAATGGCGAGAGAGTTACAGCATTATAAAAACAAGCTATTGTATAAAAAGGGTTTATGTGCTGTCAATTTTCCCAAGCAAAGCACTTGACTTGGATTTCATTGCCAGTTTCCGCTTATAACTTCCCATTGTGGTTACAAACGCCCTGTATCTCATTCCAAGCCAAACAAACAGACTGCTTCCCCCCCTCTTCACGGCTCCAGCACTAACAAAGCCCAATCCACCTGGTGGCACAGTGCTGGGCTTGTGCTGTCATTTTCTTCCATGGACCCAGCATGTAGAAAAACAAACGTATGGACAGCGTCTAATTCGCACCACAAAACCAAACCACCAGCTTAGGACATACAGACATCCTTTGGGATCACACTCTGCTAATCCACACCAAAAGGATGTGGAGTTTCCACTAACAGAAAAGTTTTGTTAGGTATTGTAAAAGACAGGAATTTCTCCAAGGTCTGAACTTACTCCAGATCATATCAAGGCTCCCTTACACATCAAGCAGAGCTCCTTTCTTCTTCCCAAAGACCAAGGAGATCACCTCTGACTTTTTGTTTTTCAGGGATTTTAATACTAAAGTTCACTATTAAAAGAATGCTATGAAAATACAAAGGGCAGGGGAGGATGGCACAGCACATTCACTACTCCACCCCTCATTCAGGGGTTTAAAGATGATGAGAAGCCTTCCCTTGTCCTGATCCAGGTTGATGTCTGGCTCCTGCCACCCTGGCCAGTGCAGGCCATCAGCTGCAATGTGCAGCAGCTTCAGGAAGCAGATAAATACCACACATCAAGCACAGGGCTCCATGTGGTAGTGCGAATTTGGGGGACTGTGTTTGTATTTCAGCTGGACAAACATCAGTCTGACAGGACGGCTCATGATTACGTGAGTCAGTGAATCCAGGCCAAGCAACAGGATCTACGTACCATGAACATGTGCCCATCTTCCTCCTCCTACAACAGTCTCTGTACCTAGCTCCAGGGGAAACAGCTCAAGTAAGAATTTCAGACTTTTCCTAATGGGGCTATCATTCCCACCCACAAGAGGACACCAGAATTGTTAGCAGAGATCTCACAATCCATTTGGCCAACTTTCTGTTTAAAAGCCTGTTATGCCGCTAGGAAAAGGAAGCTTTAGGCTCATAAACATGTTACCAATCAATTGGAAAGCATGTAACTGCTAGAGGAAAAGAGCAGCTAGTTCTCAAGAAAATAGAAAGGAAAAAGGGAACCCCCTCCCAGAAGCATGCGCAAGACTTTGTGCTGGTCAAAAGTGGCTTTTTCCCCCTTTACTTACCCTAGTAACCAAAATGCTCACGTGCACTGTCACTTCCACATAGCCAACTCAGAAGTCATTCTGGATTCTGCAACAGCATCTTCAAAGGACAGAAGCAGCTTCCACCATACTATATTCTAGCTGACTACTTTTAAATCAAGGCTGAGCACCTCCACGTTGCCCAGATGGTTATTATTAAACAAATCAAAATATCATCAAGCTTACTGGATGCTTTTGAGGATGCGATCATATCAATACTTCACCATTTTTTCCTCACACATTCAGAGGAGACCCTGAAAGCATTGGGCCCTGTTGTTTTTAATTTTAAGCACATGGCATTATTATTGCACGAGGTGACATTTACTGTCACGTGCCCCCAACATCTTACACCTCAAAAATGGAAACAGGTTGTTCAAGAGACTTATTTAGTTTCTTCAGCTTGGCCTAATAAAGACCACAAGCATATGCAGACTGACTGTGCTCCAAGTCCTAGAAAGAAATGTCCATACACACTTCAGACCTCAGAGATATTTAAATTTACAATCTTGGGAGAAAAAAAAAGAAAATCCACATCTCTAAATCACGATGTCCTATTTTTGAAACATCTATTCAGAGCTCAGCTGACTTTCTTGAGTCAAGTCTACTCTAGAGAGATTTCAGGACAGAATCTTGGCAGACTTCTTTTTGATTTTGATGAAAAGTCAAGTAAAACACGAGGACAGCAGCACTGCTGCTCTAAGAATATGCATCTCTATATACAAGTGCATACAAATTGGCCTCCCTTTCTCCCCCATTTTAAATCAGAAAAAAAGCTGGTAAGAGAATGTAGAAAGCAAGGATGCTCCTACCAAAGTTAAGCAGACTCTGCTAACTCAGAAATAGCTCACAACCACCCAACAAGTTATTACACAGCTCCAAAAGGTCCACAGTCTACAAGAAACAGCGTTCAGCTGTAAATGCAGCCTGACATGGCAAAGGACAATTGTGAATTGCTAATAAAAGGAATATCTGTCATGTAACGGCACACAGTAAGTCTTAAAAGATTAGGAAATACAGGAAAATACATCACATTGCTGTAGCAAAATTCTTAAGTTTGATATTACCACAGGGAATGAGAAGCTATATATTCACTCACAAAAATCCTTAATGAAAAATAAAGAGAGCTGAGGTTTTGGGGAACTCCAATTTTTGGCATATATCTTTTTTTTTTAAAAAAAAAAAAAAAAAAAAAATTCTCTCAGGAGCATTCCATGTTTGACTGCATGTATGTACTGAGACATAAAACCAGACAGAGGTCCCAAGAAACACAAGTACACCCGTGTTTTCCCAGAGGGGTGGTGGCGGCAGCCGATCACTGGCAGTATTTGCAATTGCCAGTATTTACAGCAGTGCCATGATGGCACTCCAAGGAGCAATCATCTCTCCTCATCTCACTTTTGTTTTATTATTTTATCTTTCACCAATGTAGTTACTGAATCGCTCAAACTCCAGCAAGTCAAGTCACCTACATGACACATTTCAGAAAGTTTTAAGACAGGATAAAGGTGAATGGAAAAAAACAAAACCCCAGAAATCAAATGAGTCATGGCATCTGTGCACCTGGAATATATTTAAGACCCAATGCTCTTCTTGTAATCTTAAAATATTTACGATCCATTGTTATTGCAGTACTTTAAAACTCCACACTCATTTGAAGCTGACCAGGGAAACATGGACTTAATTAAAATGGATAGCCTTGGTCAGGGTAAAATAAGCAAATAATAATTTGCTTTTTTTAATATTTATTTTTTTAATAAATATTTTATATTTATTTTAATAATAATAAAATACCCATGCAAATTTGTTCTTGGTACAGAAATAACTGAAGTTAGAGAAGCCCTCTGAAATCAGGTGTGTGCTATTGTCACACGTTGGAAGGAAATGATTCTTTATAAAATTTAACCTCAGAGAAAGATAGGCAAGGGAGAGGAAAAAAACTATTATAGATGTGGTTAAGAGGTAACAGAGAAGGAAAAACTGCTGTACAAATATCCAAACCCTGGCTAACATTGTCCCCACTGGTCTCTGGCAAATTTCCAAGCCAAAACTAGCACTTAAATTGCACCAGAACATGAAGTTTCTACGTTGTTTTTAATAAAAAGAAAAAACAAAAATCTCAGCTTTGGACTGATTTTGCCCCAAGTCAGAGGCAGCTGGGTTATTCAGAACCTAGCCAAGGCTCCCTACGAACAGCACCACAACACGAACATTGGTATAGCAGCAACTTTAATACCTTCTGACCACTAGCAGCAAATTTGAACACATCTTTGAGGCAAGCACAGTTTATAACTCATTCTAAGAGGAGAAAGTGCATACTTACAAATCACTAAGTAGACGTAAACAAGCATTTGCCATTTAATATACGTCAAGAACAATAGCCCCTGTGAAATTACCATGGTTGGAAGAACAGTACAGCATGTTTATAAATGTTTAGATACCTATTTACGTGAATGCTATGATTTTACACAACCAACCAGAACTCCTTCAAGGATCAACAGTCACACATTTCGTTTATGGGTGTTGCCTTGTGAATATTACAATTGTGATAAAACATTCAGGTATAAAGCAAACTACAAGTATACATATAGAATTCTTTAAAAACACGAAAAATTATAGTGGACAGTTTTATTATGGGCTCGTCTGTATTATTACTGATCAGATAAAATGCCTGAAGATTGCAGACACAAAAACGGGGTCTCTGAAGTGCAAATGTTTGTGCTGTGATGGAACTGGTGCCATAATATATCAGAAATGTCAGCAGAAATGGTAAAAAAAAAAAAAAAAGTGTCTCTTACAGAAGCCAAATAGGAGATGAATTTGCTTTACAGTCTGACAGCGTTTGTGGCTAGGTTAAAGCTATGCTCCATTAACTATATGTCCCGAATACTTTATTTCTGTTTCCAAAACAATTATGTTGAACTGTCAACAGAAGAAAACACTTCAAAAATACTTAAACATGTGAACAGGCAAAAACCACCTCTGTTTGTCTCAGTGCCATTCTTAACGAGCGTTATGTCACTGGGTAGGCAGCCACAGCTGGCTTGACACATACCATACCCCATCCAGGTGCAGCAGAGCGCCCACCCACTCCTACTGCCACCCCAACAGCACGGCACTGCTGCTTTTATGCCTGCAAGCAGCTGGGACGTCCCAGCAATGATCACTGCCATGCACCTGACACCCACACCGAGCATCTTCCAGGGCTTTCACCACCCATCAGCTGGGTCCTGGGGCTGAATGGCCATTTGCACATCAGCTGGGGAACACCTTCAGTTAAGGCTTGACCAAAAAAAAAAAATAAAAAAAATCCAGCTCATGAGCTCAGGGATGTCCTGAGAAGTAAAAGATCAGGCTGCCAACTCCCGTGCCCACCCTCTGCACCTCCCAGAGAGCTGCAGAGCCCGCCTCAGCATCAGTGTGTGATGAGAGACAGTGAAGGCAGAGCTTACATTGGAGTTAAAGCCACAAGAGATATTTACAGCTCCACTTCAGCACCCAGTGTGAATAACTGAATAACTCTGTTTACTGAAGTCAAACATCTGTTTATATGCTCTCCTGAAGAAGTTAAGCATATGCAAATATTTGGTTGAACTGGGGTTATATTGAATAATTTACAGTACAAATACAATCCTTTCTCCAATTTTGCATGATCTAGCTTTAACTAGAACACTATCACAGTTTTTATTTTGTGAACATTGCTTGAGCGCTCCACGTGGAAACATTTCAGCCTATGAACTCTTTGACATACTTGACTCCTCTTACATTAGATAAGAAGATTTTCATGCTATAGAACTAGTACAAATTGTATGGATTTTGTTACTGTCCTTTGCTTGATTGGATCCTTTCAATAAAGTAAACATTTTTAAGACTCAGTTTCAACAATCAAACGTACTTCCAACTCAATCCTTTTTCATGGGTGCTGAATCCATTCTCATGGATGTGTTCACTTTCATTACATTCAAGTAATTCCTGAATTCCTCATTATCCATTTTCCTCTAAGACCTAACAGCTTTAATTATTCCCCTGCCCTATGTTCTTCTTACAAAAATGGCCACTTTCCCAATACAGTCACTGCCACAGCAAGGTGTGTCCAAGCCAATGGAGAACATCAGTAACAGCAAGTTACTTGCCTCCACGTTAGTGAAAAAAAAATAATAAATTTAAAACTTTAGTACAACAGCACCTCATCTAGGTACAGCTAAAATTAAATTTTGCTACAGGGTCAGTTTTGCATTTAATGCAAAAAGATGCACTTCTCAACTTAAAGAGTAACTTTTACTTCAACACTGAAATTCCTAAGTTTATTTCAGTGCTGTGTACCCCAACCCAAAGTGACTGGTATTTCCCTACTCACCCTCAATAGAAAGATGCTATTTTTCCTCCACACATAGCAATGGCAGCTCATGTGTATGGCCCCATTTGCAGCAGGTGACATCTTGCGAGCACTTTGCCAATCCCCCTGCCAGCAGAGCGTACAGTAAATGTGCTGTATTAACACTTGATGCAGCATGCTGTTAATTTCCAAAGAGAAGAGGGAATATTGCTAAGTATATGCAGGTTTGCTCAGAGAAACGTCAACTGCACCACCAAAAATAGAAAAAAAGCTTTGACAGAGTAACTGAGGTAGAGATGGAGAGGGGTTTTTGTTTCCTGCTTCATCATTAGTTGCAATCGCTGGAGTTATTTTCTGTATTTTCTGAGAAGCAATCCAGCCATGAGATGGATTGCATCCTCTTAATCATAGGTGAGTAAACAGGATAGCCAATTTAGTCCTGTCTCCAGACCCTGGTTTGTAATGCGGAGGGCACCACATAGATACTCAGCTCCCCAACCCTCTGTGTGCACTCAGCCTATACAACAACCCCACTCTCACAGGAGGCTGCCACTGCTTAATGCAAAGATGCTCCCAAAGTCAGGCCTGCATTGGGCTGTACATCTACAACTGCTACCTGCAGGCAGTGGCTCTAGGATGTGGAGAGGGGAAAAATATCCTACAGCTCCTTACATCACTGCCCAAGGACTCTAAGAAGTAACATTAACTACTTATCATAAAACCATTAAAAATATATATAATCTATATTAGTCAGAAGTATTTAAGTTAGCTCTTCAATAACCTTTGTCTTTACAAAATATGCCCACAAAGCTTAAATTATACGTTAAAGTACTGGCTACTTTACTAGTTAATAATGGAAATACAGCTTGATACAGAAATACAAAGATCAGTTTCACTGCTGTTACTGCAAGACAAGTATTGGGCCATATTCCAGAAATCTCTCCATTCCTCCACTGATGAAGCCTTCTCTCTTTCACGGGGCTCACTTAAGGCAGAGGAGCAAATCAGAGGTTTCCTCTAAGCAAAAACCGAGGAAGTACTTGGTTACCTTGCACTGAAACAAATGCTGGATTTTTGAAATACCAGGATGGGCAGGAAGTTCAGTTTTCTCCCAGCTCCCACCTGAGCTCTCAAAGAGCAGGATTCTCACAGGGGCAGCCCAGATGAATTGTATGGGGGGGAAAAGCAAGTTCAGGCACAGGGAGTACAGCATAGTCACAGAGCTGCAACTGCAGGGCTGTCCCATGGGCTGCTTTGCTCACCCCAGCAGCTGGACCACACATTCATCTGCAACTCATTTGGAGTTGAATTACCAAAAAAAAAAAAAAAGTCCAGGAATGACTTCTCGAAAGACATACTAAAAAGCCAATTGTAAGAGCATAGGTTCTGCCCTGCCAGTTGCTTTTTTGTTCTTCAGGATCAGAGTTTGATAGCACCTGCCTCAGTACTGACTGTTCCCACGTTTGCTGGGTAAACCCTGGTGAGCAATTAGTGCAACGAGGTCAATTTCTGCTGTGCAGCTCCCTTCCAAGAGGACCAGATGGTTAAGGGGGCTCATTCTGAGCACTACTACAGGAACCCAATTTCTGGCTGTAGGTATCTCTCCACATCCCCCAGGATGACTTCATCTTTTAGGACGATACAACCTTCAAACACACCCAGGCCAAACCACCCGCTCCTACAGAGTTCTGCCCACAGCTCTCTTGTCCCTGCTGGATGGCACAGACCCACCAGACCTATGTCCCTCTCACACCAGGCACGGTTCCCTCAGAGCCCCTCTGAACACCCTGGGAGGAAACCTGCCACTTCGCAAGAGTTCAAGGCTTAAACCCCAACTTCCATTATGGCAATGGGTATGTCCACAACTGCGTTACATGAATTTATTTTATTGGAGAAAATTACATTTTCTCAAGTCAGATTTATATGCTGTGGCTTCACTTCTCTGCACTCTGATGTAAATTTTGTAAAATAAATACATTGAACTTGTCAAAGCAAAGCCTATGTTTCTGTAGAAAGTCAGGAGACGACTGATTCTCCTTGCCCGTTAGTCATCACATGCCAAGAGTACTATTAAACACATCCTGGAGTAATTACAGTTTTTTATTAGCTCTGTTAAAATACTTCAAAAGACATTTCAGAATTAAAATGCATATACATATGCACACACTTAGAAGAAATTACATTCAGCTACCTGACTGTCAAGTAGAAGGGTGTACAGTTATGCATTATTGGGCCAAAAGCTTTAAAAACAGTCCTAGCTTTTGAAGCTGGGACAGCTTACAAGTGCTAAGGCTGATTAAGGCAGATCAGAATTTTTGTACATCTGCACTCCAACTCACAGACTTTGTAAAAGTAAAGTTTAGAAGGTTTGAGATATCTTTATCTGCACTTAGTTTCTCTGGAAATACAATTTCTCCACTTACCATTATGAAGCAGTTTGTCCTTACCTACCTGTGATTACCAGCTACAGAGAACCCTGGCAAACCAGCCCTCAAGAAGAGATGCCTGCAGCCTGACTTGTAATGCTGCTCCCAACAATCCTCTTCCTAGGCAGATTCCTGTGGGGAGGACACAGCTCAAAACTCCTTCGCTCTACAAGTGTTGCTTAATTCATCATAGAAAGTAAACCCAGAGTCCTCCACTGCTGCTGCTTTTTGCATCTAACTCCACCCTGTTTGGAGCCGCTGAGCAGGGCACTCAGCTACACGCTTCTCCTGCCCAACCTATGTGCAGTGGGACAAAGGCATCCTACAAAAGCTGATGCATATCCCATTCCTCCACACAAACAATTTGGTTCAGTCCACCCTCCTTAGCACCCTTGGGACAAAAGGCAGCACCTGCCTTTCCTCATTTCTCAGTACTTCTCAGACACTTCTCCCTCCCCAGTGTCCATCCTAAATGGATATATTTAATAAAGAATTGATGTCTCTTTTCCAGAAATGTAGCAAACTGCACATTTGATGTTTATCAGTTCCTTGCTTCCTGGGTCACTCAATGCATTACCAGTTACATTCAGCTACACGCTTTCCAGGCGCTTAAACAAATGAATTACTTAAGCCATAAGCCAAGTACTCCAGCAAGCTTTGAGACAATAAAAAGCCTCCTATAATCAATGCCACGAGTGTTGTTTAGACCTCTTGTGCATCACCACATATGTGTTGTGAAGCCTCATCAGCCTGGACAGCTGAGCTGGAGCCTGCTAATCAAACCACACAAGAATTGTTACTCAAATTTCAAAAGATGCCAGAATTATTTACATAAGACTGTGGAAAGTATTTCCTGGAAGGTTTCATAAAGGCAAACAACAACATTGTTAGTATAAAGACGGTCAGACAACATCCCCACACCCACGCAGGGTCACCTCGTGCCACTGTTTGGCACTGACTGAGGCCTAGCTGTGGGAAGGACGGGCAAAAGCCAACAGACGTGCCCTGAGAGGCAGACAGCACTCCTAGCATCCTACTCAATATTTTCTTTGTTACTGAGCTGACATTTCTGTGAATTTCACAATACTTGGAGCTTAGAAGGCATTAAAGGCTGATCTGGTGAAGTTGAATAGAGCATGCAGGAAGCCAGTGGAGCTTTGACACTCACTGCCACCCACAGAGTGCACAAATTAGTCAAAACCGTACCTACCAGGAATGATCACAAGTTCAGCAGTGAGATAAGAGAACAGGACAAGTTTCAGAAACCAGGGATTAAGATACCTCTTTTACTTGGAGTAATGTAACTTGATCCAAAGTTCAGAATCACTGGTGCTGACAAAAAAATGCTGCTGACCCTCACAAGAAGGTTAGTGTCTGCATCATCCAGGTGGAACAATGTCCTCATGATGGACAGCTAGGTAACAGATTCCTTTATTCAAGGACAAGTAGCGTCTATCCATTCTGGAAGCTGCCCTGGCCATGACACCAAATAAATAGTTTGGCCACCTAGGAATCTGACAGTGGTGAACTAGAAAGCTGCCAGGTATCTGTTAGCATTTGCAAGTCACTGATGGCCTGGAAAGAGTCACACTGAAAGTCTGAAGTCAGTTTTCTGAAGTCAGAAAACAAGGAAGGACACTCCTAAAGGCAGGGGAAAGGGCTGCAGCCAAAGAGACGTGGCTCTAGAGTGCTACACAAGGGGAAGCAGGATCGGCTGTCCAAGAAAAAATGCTAACTTGTAGAAAATTATAATCTGGCAATTCTAGTGACAAATCCAGAAGAAAATTGAAAACTAACAAATAGAGGAGCTGGTCTGCATGGTTTATGACTGTATCAGCACCGGTTAAAGGAGGAGCAGGTGCCAGGAGGGAGTCAGCAGAGCAGCATGGGGACACCACCAGTGAAAGGTCCCAGCAGTGTTTTTTGTTTTTTTGATTTTTTAACAGCCCTGGGGGATTGTGAGTAGCTCTGTAAGGATTTAAATGCATTTGGTACCTGAGCAATAACTGGGGAAATGATTTTCAATTTGGATAAAAATGCACACTGGGACAAATAACATATTCATGAATGCAAATATGGATTCTGAATTTATCAGCTTTTTAGACATTATCCCCTCAGAGGAAGCAGTACAGATAGCTGCTGTAGTGTAATGGGCACTGAGCTAAAGTAAACAAAATGCTTGGGAGCATTAGAAGGGATAGAAATGCGACCTAAATTATAACAGCATTATAAAGGACAACAGAAAACCCCAGAGCATTAAACACTGGTTTTGCTACCATAATTTCCCAAGGAGGCACCAGAGAAGAAGAAGGTCTCAGAAAGGACACATGAACTGACTTTAAGTCACTGTGGGATGTAAACCTTCCCTCATCAACCAAAGCAAGAAATGCCCCCTCTTCCCCCTCCCACCCTCCCCCCTGAAGAAAAAAAAAAAAAAAAAAAAAAAAAAAAAAAAAACAACAACAACAACCCTCACCTCTGAGAATACAAGCCCAAGCATTACTTTTCACTTGAAAGAGATGTTACAGAGAATTTACAAAGATCTTGGCTACCAGAACTGCTGCAGCAACGTATTTTTCACTTGACTAACGTAGTGCTATACTACATGAATACAGACAAGAATGAAAACATGAATAAATACAAAGAAATTAACTAAAAACATGAACTGAACATTTGGACTCATTCAGGAAGTCGTGGTAGGGAGAACAACTTATTCCACTGCCAGCTAAGATCCTTTTACAAACAAAACATTTTAAACTATGCACATTATGGCAATGATTTTGTATGCTCAGGGCTTGTGCAATGCACCTGTAGGAGCCCCATGAGAAAAGCCATGGAGTGCCGCATAGCTCAGTTCAGGGGTGCTTTTCAATTCCTCTTCAACACGCAGGAACAGTCAGATGAATATCTGAGGAATGCAATGGATTAACGGCTTCTGTTGCAAATTCATGGTTGACTTCTTTTTTTCCAGCTGTGTTTTTTAAGTTCAGTAAAGCACAGAAACCCGGGAGTTTTCTGCTACTTCCCTGTGCTTGTTCCAAGCCAAACTGCCAGCAGGAAGGAATTTTCCCCACCTCGGTTCTTTTGCTTTACTCCTACCACTCGGGCCCTCAGCACACAACAGAGAAGAGAGGAAGAACCATGACTGGCAAGAGGGCAGACACATTTGGGAGACTTGGGCTTAAAAACAGCATTTTTAGCAGTGCTCTGCTTCAGAGCAGCTGCAGTTGGTGATGTGACTACAGGTGGTAGCACCTCCCAGAGGGGCTCTCTGATGCCTCTTTCTCCCTCACATATTCTTTCCAAGTTGTACGGCCTCAAAACACAGCCTTTGTTCCACAAAATTATTTAATGAAATTATATGATCTAATTGCTTCTGTGTTGAAAAGAAGAAAAAAACCACCAATTTCCATTTTTTATTCTGTTACTGTTGCACAGTGCTGCAAAGTTGAAGGAGAAATGGGTTTCTAGCCTAGGAAAGGAAGAGGTGAAATCCACTAACAGAAATAGAGTAAGTTAAAAGAAATAATCCATACTTATTGTTTTTCAATAAGCAAAGGCAATGCTATAAGCAACAAGACTATTTTCTCTTTTGAAATTCACGGTTCAATTTTAAGCTGTTTCCCTTTGGCAAATTACACATTTTGCTAACCATAGTGATGACAGAAATGCAGTACCTCGAGATGCTGAAATTAGGGCTTAAGTCACGATCCTGCAGGTACAGCTCCTTCTGCTTGAAATCCCTGAACCTGCACAATGCCATTAGCACACAGAAATGAGAAATTACAGAGGCACCAGGTCCCAGACAGCAGCACCATAGGAAGCTCCAACTCCACAGCAACCACATCATTTTCTCTCCAAAACAGGTATGGAGTAGAAGAAGGGCATTTTTATCTTCTCTTGTTCTCCTAAGTGGATTTCCTCCTCCCCCCCCCCCCCCTTTTTTTTTTTTCTTAGCACCCAGTCTAGCTCTTCTCAACACTCAAAGGATAAATGTGAAATTAATCTCAAAGGCCTTTCTCGAAGGCCTGTGAGAGGCCATATTAGCCACAGCACCAGTTCCCCAAGACCCAGACTGCCTTCCTACAAGACAGAGATTTTTGCTTTAATGCCAGTGCTCATTTGATTAGGAAGCGACATTTTTTTTTTGTGTGCGCGCACGTGAGTGTTTTTTGTTTTTTCCCCAAAAAGAGACATTACTGCAATGACATCAACCTTTCCCTGGAGCTAGCTCCTAGCTTGCACAACTGTGACGGGAGGTATTTCTCCCTAAGAGAGAAAACTGGAAACACCCCATTCTAGACCATTAGAATGATAAAGGGGTTTTGTCCTAGATGCAAGCCATCAAATGCAAGGCAAAACCTATATGTACACAGTACCAGCAGAAAGTGTTGAGAAATTACACAGAACAGAATCCATGACAGAAGCACTGCAAATTGTCCCGAGTATACAGTCAACCTTAGGTGGCACAACTAAGCAAAAAACATCATATGACATGAATGCTGCTGTACAGCCTTACCCCATTTTTGAAGATTAGATTATCGGTGCTCTCAAATTGCATCTCAAAAGGCACCACATGGCTTTAAACTTGCTGAGATCACAGATTTTTAAAGAAATAGCTTCAACGCTGTAATGGAATGGATGTTGTTTAATAACTGTGACACTATACAGCAGGACTTCATCTTTTGCATCTCCCCCTCAAAAGGGTGAGTGGAAATGAAACAGAAGATCATGACCATCAATGATTTGAACTTAACACTGAGAGAAGGTTGCAAAGACCCAGCTTTACCTAACCTCCTCACAGGTCAGCTGTATGGGGAACCTACCTGGATCAGAAGGCAGAAACTAATCAAAAGCAGCCACTGGTAAGCAGGGTTAGCCTAAAACAACTTGCACATGCTTACAGATACAGCCCATGGAGGTGGCTAACAGTCACTCTGAAGCCAGAAACCTGAGTCACCAATCTGTAACATGCCCTTTCATTGAAGTTAGTCTCTTGGGACATCTCCATAGAGAGCCTTCTGTGGGCCTGAAGACCTCAGAAGTGTCTTCAAACTCTTTTGGACTTTCTCCTCAGCTTTATATATAGAGAGAGATATAGATATATAGATATGATATAGATATACGCATCATTTAACCATGATTGCTTTAATCATGCCTTCCTTAGAAAACATGCACAGAGCAGAAACTGAGACTCAAAATATTATGCATTTTTAATTATTACTTAATGTGCTGTTGGAAATACTACGTATATCTGAAAGCACATCGGACAGGCAGGTTGCAAAACTTGGTTCACCAGATGTCCCACCAGGAAAGCTTCAGGGGACTGACAAGTTACGCAGTGCACGTTGGTTTCCTGAGCTACCATCCACTTGCAGCATCTTCCAAAAATCATTTGTGTTTTGTGTCCTTCAGCATAAACCTTTTAAATAACCTCCCACAGGGAAAGGTTCTTCCTCACTTGGAAGATTATTCAACATTTGCTACATTTTAGTATGAAGCAAACTCTGAATCAGAACACATCCTTGTCTCTTGCTATTAAACACAGGTGGTAAACAACAACCCTCCTAAATACACTTAAATTTGTCTCTTTCATCCTGGTTCCCCCCAAAGAGAAGTATTCCTCACAGCCTGCTGAAGAACAGGCTTGCCAGTATGAAAAATATCAGCAATAAATTAATCATTATTTGAATAAAAGGTTTTCAGAAGTACTCTGGTGAGGTTTTACCAGCATGGATCCAAATTAGCAGTTTAATGAGTTACATAATTCTGGGTCATTCCTCGTTCCTAACGAGTACAGCAGTTGACTACTGTATTTCTTAGTGGTTGCTCCATAATTCTCTTTTCAACTCAAACAACTACAAACTGTTACAGGCATGGGGAAGAACAGCAGGCAGGAGTCTGCGCTCAAAGAGTAAGTATTATATTTGGGGGAGATATCTTTTTTTTTTTTTAAAGTATTTCCATCACTTCAAATTCAGAAGTGGCCTCAGCTAAGGAACTACAAACATCACTCAAGAGAAACTTCCACTGTTCTCACCTGAACGCCTCTTCAGTCCAGGGAAGAGAAAAGGGGAGGTGTTTTTGTTTAAAATATGTGCAATAGTAACTCACCAGGAGTGCCTGGAAGCACTGCGTTTTAATATACTTGCAAGAAAGCCATCACACAGAACTGTCACTTCCAGTGGAAACAGCCCTTAGTGAGGCTGAAACTGCTTGTGTGTTTTCGTAGTTTCTCCCTCGCAAGGAGGACGGAAACATATCACACACTCAGTGGCATCTTTCACCAAAATGGCCCACACTGTGGTCTGTTTTAAGGCAGCAAGTACCCCCACTGGCTCCTTGGCACAGGACCAGAAGAGCTTCATCTCCATTTCATCCTCCTCTCCAGGGCTGCAATCCCACAATATTCAAACACTTTAAATATGCCCATTCATCCTGACCCATGAGGCAGGCAGATACCAGTTGCAAACATGCCTATCTTAAAACACCCAGTGCTTTACGTGCAAATTGTTCAAAGATTAAAACAACACATTCCTCTTCCACCATACATCTCATCTCCAGCAAGAAGTGATGACTGCGAACCCCATTTCTTGCTCTCCCCATTCCCCTTGGGCATGCACTATGTCACAGACATACCTGAAATGGTTCTACCAGCTGGATCAAACTTACACTCTTAGTATTGCCTACATTAAAACCCATTTGTTCTAACATTCTCATCCACAACAACGAGTAGCTGCCCGTCCCGTTTTGCATAGCCTTTGATGAAAACGTGGTTTGCCTACCCTGGCACAGACATTCCAGCCCGCTTTCCACAAAGCAAGGCACCAAATGCCTCCCGTGTATGGATGAGGTGGAGAACAAGCACCCAAAAGCAGCTGAAGAACTCCTACCATACTGGCAGCAAGAAATGGACACCACACCATAGTTCTTTTAGCAAGCAAAAGAGAAAGTACAAAAGAAAAAGTGATGCAGCTTGGTATCAGAAAATGAAATATGAGCCTAACAAAAACATCTATTCGGTGGCACTCAATTCCATAACTTTTTACTAAACAGACTACTTTGCTGTGAAACTGAAGCCATAATAAACAAGCAGCTGTAACTTTGAACTACAAGAAGAACATTTACAGGGTACAGACACAAAACTTTGAGAATTAACACACTTTAAAATACCAGCAGCAGTTAAAGAGCAGAAAAGTTTCTCAACGCTATTTGCCGAGCTTATCACATCTTTACTTCCCATTTGTCACTATAAAAACAAGTCCTCGTTCAACCTCTTTGAACTGTAATAATTAATATTCATCACTCCCAGTGCTTTCTCTTCCCTCACGCTGCATTTCATAGAAATGGGTCTTCTTTAAAAGACTGTTTTTCTCCCGTGGGGATGACTAGCACAGACTGCCTCTGCTACCAACCCAATTACCAAACATTAGAGAGATCTGCCTCTGTACTAATCAGACGGGTCTAAGTAAGGTCACTCCATAGTTAGGAAAAAAGAAACCAGAGCACAGAAAACCATTTTTAAGGCAAAGGACAGAGCAGTTCAGACAGGCTCAGGAACCTGGGCTTGTCACTGGAGTGCATTTGCGAGAGGTTAAAGGCGACAAACTACACTCCAACCAAATGATCCATTGACAGCATATTTAGGGTATAAATAGAAAACGTCTTCTCCAAATAGATCAGATCTTTAATGCTTTGGAAGGCATTGTCTGCAAGCTCTGCCACACAATAAATTGATTTAGCAAAATGTCAAGTTGCAGGGAGGAGGCAAAAAAACAGGAGCTGGATTCCTCCCAGAAGAACATAAACTATATAACTGCACTGAAACAGGCAGCTGAAGGATTTACTGACCTGCTGGAGTATTTAATGTAATTATTCCCATGAGCACGATCTTTATGAACTGGATCATTACGATCTCTCCTCCAGTAACTTGCTCCCTTTTCAATATGCAAAAAGACTTCACACACACCTTCATACTCATGATTCCCACCACTTGTGCAACTAGAAGGATGTTTTCAGAAACCCTTTTACACTTTCACTCACCTGTCGTAAACATTCCAGAAACCAAACTTAAGCATCTCAAAACACAAACTTAAAGAGCAGTTCTGGTTTATGAGAAAACATCAGGTACACTCTTATTAAACACGGAAGTTTTGTATAATCTTCAAAGTGAATCAAATATCCAAGCTGACCATAAATATTGTACCAAATATCAAATTCAGTAACCTATTAACAAACAGAACCATATCAAAAAAAAAAAAAAAAAACACAACAAAAAACAAAAAACCAAACAACTGTAAAGCACACAGTAAAAAGGTGGGATCACTGGCAAGACAATTCAAACTCAAGTCTGATTTCAGAAGAGGTGAGGAAAAATATGTATTTTTAGCATCAAATGGTTACTACAAATTTAAAGTTACAGGTAAGAGCCTCTTACATTACAAAAGCTTATAATTAATCAAAATTGTTGGCCTTACTTCTGGAATTTTTTACATTACTTATGTTTGTATCCTCATTTCAACATGCCCAAAAACACAACCCTACAAGTGTTACTACAGATACTTATCTTGCCTAAGCTCACTGAGGTCAGAAGAGACTGGAACAAGCAGTAAGCACAGGTCAGACTTGATCAAATATTCCTGTATTTCTCTATTTACCAGCAAGTGATCTCTCAAAATATTTAATTCCTGACTTGCTTTTTTTGTTTATTGGGTTCTGTTTTTTTTTAGATTTTTAGTTTCTTTTGAAAAGGGTATCTTGTAGCATACATGCCACCCAGATTTTGTATACCCTAAATCCTGGAGGAAGGGAAGAGGCAGTGTGTACCTTGAAAGGAACAAGGTTTCTGACCTGCTGCTGGGTACCAGCTTGTGTTGATCACCTCCTTACAGTGCACCACTTCACCACCTGCCTGCCAGTCTTCACTGCCATTCAGAAAACATGATTTTAAAGTTAAGGAATTAAGTTTATTCCCAAGATATCATATCAATATTTCATTTGATACAAGCTGCATGAAAGCCACCAGTGTTGCCACATAAACAGCCAGTGTATCTCAAAGGCTACAGAAGCTCTTTCATGTGGCATGTGACATCCACCACTACACTGCACTTGTCCAATACCCAGCAGGAGATACAATCCCTCTTGAGTTTTCCATCCATGATCTGTGGCCAGAGCTTTCTTGCAGTACTGATTTGTCATGCATGAAAGGCAATGGCAAGCTGCAAGAAAAAGCATGAAAGGTTCACCAGCTATGCAAAGTATGCAGCAGAAGCGTGAATCTCTGCTAGGCCACTGCTCTGTAGAAACTGAACCAACACGGAGTCAACAGGGGCCTCAGGCACGATGTTGAGAGGCTTGAGTAGAAGAGGCACTAAATCATGGTCATAACAAGCAAACTTTCCCTTGTTTCCACTAAAAAAGGCAACATGGAAGGCACACAGTTATTTAATACAGCAAGTCCTTACCCACGAATGGTTCAAGGATTATGAACTGAAGAGGCAATGGCTTCATGCCATGATACATGAGAAGAAAGTCAGGCTCACTCAGTATTCAACAAAATAGTCTCCATTGGAGAAAACTTACTGCCCCCATTATTAAAATGAAGTCCCTCTTATCATCTCTCCTTTTACTGCTGTGGTGGTTTTACTCAGGTGGGCAGCTGAGCTCCACCACAACCGCTCTCTCACTCCCCCTCTCCTCAAAGATGAAGGGGGAGAAAATACAACACAGAGAACTCGAGGTTTGAGATGAGAAAGGTTTAATTAAAGGGAAAGGGAATGGGGAGGAAAAACAGAAACAAAAGAAACAATCAGTCCGCGCGGAAGCACAGAGAGAGAAAAAATTATTCTCTACTTCCCATCAGCGAGCGGTGTTCGGCCATGTCCTGGGAAGCAGGGCCTCAAACGCGTAGTGGTTGTTCAGGAGGAACAGCCCCCTCCCCCACAAGAACCCCCCCCTTTTATTGCTGAGTGTGACATCAGGTGTTATGGAATATCCCTTTGGTTGGTTTAGGTCAGCTGCCCCGGCAATGTCCCCTCCCCATCACTTGCCCACCCCCAGCCTGCTGGCTCTTGGGGGCTTGGAAGGAGTCCTGATGCTGTGCCAGCACTATGCAGCAATAGACACAACACTGGAGTGATATCAGTGCTGTTCCAGCTACGAGTGCAGAGTACAGCACTGTGTGGGCTGCTGCAGGGAAAAGGTGACTCCAGCTCAGACAGACCCAACACAACTGCTTCATTCTTTGTCTAGTTAAATGGTATCAAACTAAGAGGATATTGCTCATATTTTTACTGTTTTAATGCATATAAATTATAATAAAAATACCTAAGTGTGAAGAGCACTTCAGTATGCTATACTTCTTCCACTTCAAAATTAAAAAGAACAACTGTTTGAGAAGAGAAAATACAGCAACAAAAATAAATGTAGCATTCCTTGCAAAAATTTGTGAAATCAAATTTTGTGATAAAATACACTTCCACTCTATTATTCCATTGGAAACACTTTATATTGCTGGAAATGAGATGTCTGGTTTTGTTTGCTGTAGAAAATGGCTACATCTTAAAAGACATTACAGGTGGAACATACACAAGAGCCTTCTGCAAACACAGAAAATACATATGCCAGTGGACTGCTATAAGCAATCCTGGCCTCAAACATAAGGGAATTAAGTTTAAGCTACAAAGGCAACATGCAGTCCTTCCCAAGAGAAGGTTTCAAAAGACAACATTCCATTGAGAGAGCTGACAAATGCATAAGTACAACCCAAGAACCAAGATTCTTGGAGAAGAAATGTGCTTCATGAAAAAGCACGCTATTTCAGTGACAGTGAGGGATTTATTTCACTGACAGTCTTCATATTAATAATATATCCATGCATTTCTACTTTAAGACATTTTAATATTAACTCCGCAATTCAACTTTCTTAGGCAATGTCACAAATCAAACACTTGGATCAAAACAAACTCCCCCCAGGAAGAAGCGACGAGCCTACAGCAAGCTTCTCAAAAATCCAGGAATCTCAATACCCTTGCAGCCCAAGGAATAACCGATGAGGATGCTCCAGCTCAGCACCCCACAGTGCCAGAGGGCATCCGAATGCTTCTGCAGGGGGAATTGCCATTTGTGGATGAGACACAGAACTGACACTCTGATCACCTGTGGCCTTTAAAAGCAGCATGGCACATTCCATGAAAAGAGTCAGTCTCTGTCCAGTTCAGCATCAGCATCACATTTCAGTTCTCCACCTTTTTCCTTCAGCAATCTGTGTCACTAAAATCGTTGTCAGTCACAACAAGAAAAGGCATTGATGCCACTCAGTAGTTTCGTTCTTGTTTCAAGATCGAAATCCTTAACGAAGCCACGCTGTATCCACTGTCTGAACTTGCTGACACCACAATCAATTAGGTAAGAAGCAATACTCACTTTCTTACATTCATATGAGAGCAGATTTTCATACAGCTATGAACAACAATGAAAACAACTTAAAGAATTGAAGTACCTACCAAATTTTTTTTCCTCTTGTCTTACAAGGTCAGAAGTGTACCAGTCTATACAAGTCTTTGGCATGATCAAGCATGGTTGCCTTATCTCCAAAGGAAAAGATCAATAATAGATTAGGAAGAAAAAATAAACATAAAAACAAAAAACCTTAGAACTACTTTCATGTCAAATCACAGCGCCTGCACTGAGAGAGATGGGAGCCATCTCTCTGAGCTCCCCTTCCCCTTTCACTCATGATTACACACCTGCACCACATCCTCCTCCATGATGAGTCCCAGCCTCCTTATTTGTTCTTCACAGAGAAATTATTTATGTTTGAAATTAGATCTCTGCTGAATTTGGCCTGGATTCCATGAAATCTTAACAATGGGGAAACATAGGGGGCTAATTCCAAGGGACAATGAAGAAAATGTTTTTCTGCCTCCTGTGTTGCAGCAGAGAAGCTGACAAGCTTTTCTTTCCATAAAAACTGAACATTCAGGAAGAGAACCTGATGATACATTGCCATCACTGCTAAAGTACTGGGGAAAAGGCACGTTCCAGCCATTACATGAACTGGGGACGCAGCTGCAGGTCACAACCAAAACTAGTCTCTTACGTTCCACTTCTGTGACCACTGTGCCTTGGGACTGAGGGGATATGATTTCCATGAGCTGTTTGCTGTCGGCTGAATATTCACAGTTTAATTATATCAACTGTACAGTCTTTACCACTATACTGATGTATCACATGGTAAGTAGGGAAAAAAAAAAAAAAAAAAAAGACTGTAACAAATATTGAAGATCACTACCTAGCTACTGGAAAAAGCACCTGCATTTTTGGCTTGTGGTAGCTTTTCTGCGGTGACACATGTGACCTTTTCTCAGGTCAGGAGTCAGTTATTACTTCTGTGTCTGCTCCCTGACCCATCTCTGCTCAAACACCAGCTCATTTCTCCTGCCTGCACCCCTTCACCGCTCCCATTAACTCACCTCCCTAACCCCCTCCCTGAGAAGTCATTCTTGATTTACTCTGATCTTCAAGTAGCACTGACAGAACCCTGGCTTACAGAGATGGGACAAAACACTTCTTTTACCTACCCACTAAGACAGGTCATTAATAGCAATGAAAATGCAGAGGGAAGGGGAAAAAAATACAAGTGTCTTGGTCTAATAGTTTCAAATGGGTGTTTGGTTAAAATTTCAGGATCAGGCTGGCACATTCAATACAGGAATGTAGAGACACAAAAGGGATTTGCGTAGAAAGGAACAAGATCTGTAAGTCACCTTGTAACAGGGAAAGACCATCAGGGTGCTTGTTATTCAATAAATACCAATGCTAACTCAGCAGAGGAGCAGCCACAGCGCCCATGCTCCTGAATAAGAGCAAGGCCCCCTGGACACCCAGCTTACAGGAAGCATGAGGTCAGGGCTGCGTGCAAATCCACCAAGACCGGCCGTCCTAGAATAAAACCTTAAGAGAAGATGGGCAGAGAGCAGAAAAAGAAGAAATGCAATGTCAGGTCTGTGCATGGTCTGCAAAAGCAGCTCCTGGTTATACCTTATACATATGCCAACCTGAAGGCACGCAATTAGTGAACACCTTTACAACCACTCTGAAGCTGCATCACCACCATTATTCTTCTCTGGGACTGAAAAAATAATAACAACACTTGCCCTTAAGAAGCAGTACACAAAACCAAAACAGCCAGCCTCTTTTACCTTCAAAACTAAGTTGCTTTAATAGAACACAAAAGCCATGCCAAAGGTCAGATGAAAGAGTAATGGCCTCAGGAGGCAAAGAAGTGTATTTACATATGCTGGTGGTGAAAAAAGGTACTTCTAAAATCGACATTTAGCAAAACTGAGCAAGTGCATTTCATAAAGCCAGTCTAAAATTCTGCTGCTTGAACTTATGGCACAAAATGGGAATGGCCAGAGCTGATGAAATATCATAGCACAAATGAAATTGTTTTCTAACAGAATAGTTAGCAACTGGGAATATTTCCTGCCTTCGTATACCAATTACTGCTCAATTACTGTCAGGCCACCACACTTCCCGAAGTAGCACCAGAAGGTCATTTATAACACTGGTAAATGAAACGTCTGCTACGTCAGTAAGCAGCAGTGTAGCTGTTTGTTAGAACTAGGCCTTTAATTCAATAGATAATAACCAGGAAAACAATGTGATTGATATTGTTAGTTACTAAATTAATCATCTGGCATAATCGAATAATATTTAATAACAAAGATGATTTCATTCTTTTGGATGAGCAAAGCACTGGAAGAAAGATTCTTCTCCTTGATTACAGCTCTGGAAGAGCACTGCATTACTGCATTAGTAGCTGCTTCATTAATTACCTATTTGCTGCTGGCCAGATCAACAGCCAGCTGAGAGGGATGGGCATCTGCTCCCCTTGAAAGCGCAGGCATCCCAAGTATTCTGGGGAAACCATTTAACTGCCGTCACACCCAAACACCCATGCAGAAGAAACGGAATCAGCGTTTCCACAATCCAGTGGTTTCCAATGGTTTGGATCCCCCTTCCTGACAGCCTGAAGTCTGCATAAATCAGGGTTCCTACAAATTTTTTTTCACAATAATTCTGCAACATAAGAGGAATTCATCCTCTAGGGACAGCAAAAGGTAACAGAGCTGAAGAATTCTAGCACTTCTGTGAGCAAACTCAAAACCAGTATTTGCACAACTTAAGAAGCTTACTGAATTGATCCTCAAATACTTTTCAGAACTAACCTCCTCCAGTGCTGGTACTCTTCCACCTCAAAGTAGGATACTTCTATTTCCTAACAGAAGAGAAAGAAAACTGAAATTTGCTGAAAGATGGAGCAAAAATCAAGAAAAACTCCTTCCACTTCTACTCAGAGAGCAAGGCACATGCAGAGAAGCCCCTGGCTTCAAGGACAGTTTAGCATTTGAGGAAAAATATCCTCCGAGGATTTTAAGCACACAGGATATATCTGGAGAACAGCCTGGCACTGTTGTATTGTAAGGAGGAAGAAAAGCATGATGTAAGAGAAAAACTTTGGTAAAGAGATGAATTATCTTAAAATTAGGGATTCTGAAATGAGTCATAAGGGGCAGGTTCCTCTCTGTATGGACTGGACCACTGCAAACTGGACCTGTGATCCATAAAGCCCAGCCTTCTCAGAGCAACCTGACATGAAACACTTGATCTGCTGGTGTCTTACCCCAAGCTTTTATTATGATAGAATAAGGCCCAAAGTAAGTAATAGTAATAATCCACAAGTCTGCAGCTGTCAGCAGAACACATTCAGCGTACTTCTGGCCACTTGTACACTACTTTTTGCATATGCACAACTCCCTGTGAAAACACATGTTATCAGCACGTGTCGCAGAACCTGTCAATGTGCATTTCCAAGTCCTCTCAGCATCTACAAAAATGCTCAGGCAGTAAGGCAGGCATTGCATGACAGCAATTTGGGAATTTTGGTTCTCAAAAACCAAGCACAAGCATTTCCAAGGCAGCTTTCCCCATATAATTGTATTGGTTTAGTCAGAGTTCCTTCACGTTCTTCATACAAGATGCTTCATTCCTATGCAAGAAGATTTTAAAATAACTCTCATGCTAGTGAGAAACAGAGGCTATTTATCTTAACCCATGTTTCTTGTAATTCTAATTGACCAGTACCTAAACTTCACTATTTAATTCTCATTGTTCATGTACAACTCTGTTCAGTTGAAAGAGCTTAAGGTTGGCAATTTCAGCTGATCATACAGGAAGGCAATGAAGTATCAAAAGTAGAAGGTATTATAGGCAATTTACCTTTTAATTAATCTAAACTGGGAACTAAAATTATGATATGCAATTTAATTTTATGTTTTAATCACTCCCAATACAGCATTTTAATCTCCACAAGCACTCACATTTGGAGGGGTGCAATGCAGGGCTCATCTAAGCTCTCCACATCACTTTAAAACAGTTCCCAAATTTTAATTAACCCAAGAGCAACAGGGTTGTTCAAACTGGTCTCTGCACTAGCCAGAATTCAGTCAAGATCCCTAATCTTTGCCTCAACACTGAAAAGAAAAGGTCACATGAGAATACTAGAAACGAAAAGACTGCCATAGATGGCGCTTTTCCAAGCTAAGAGGAAGAGGGAAAAAAGAGCTGAAATCTGCTTGGAAATCTGTTTTCAGTGGGAAGGCTTATGTCAGATGTTCCTCCTGGGGAGCAATCTGTGGTGAGCTATTCTGCCATAGGTCAGTGTGCAATCTAAACAGGAAAAATGGCTGAAAACATACAAGTAGACATAAAGGTCACAAATAGCACGACTAGGGAAGTTTAATACCCTGGCCTTGGTATTGGGCGTAATTGCAGGTACTCAATTACATTAATTACATAATTCATTACCTGCAAGTAACACACGAGGCATCTGCCACTGATATTTTAACTCCTCACATCCACTCAGGTTTGGTGATGGGACATTAACACAATGGGAGTGAGAAGACAGGTTAATGGAGAAAACATTGGACAAGTCTTTTCTGAGAATTGTTGGAAAAGCAGAAGCTGACTTACTTGCATCCCCACTCACCCACAGGAACCCACCTCCTCCATGCCACAGGTGGAGTCTTTTGTCTCTCATTTTAGCAAATACAAGAGAATTTTGCTTCATGGGATCAAGTACACATCTCCATCCCAGGAGAAATTTTAGATATAGAAAAAAAATAACCTTCCACATAGTTTTATCCACAGTTACGGGAATATATACCAGAATAAACAAAAAATTAAAGCTAGGACATTTGGAATACTGTATGCATCCAATATGCATTGTGTTTTGTATTGGGATGAATACCAGCAAAGAAAAACTCTGAGGTTTGTGATTGGTATGCTTAAAAAGGTTTTAGTTCAGAATCAGTTTGTGTAGGTTCACAGCTGATGTACACCAAGCAACACAAAGAAAGCCTGCAACACATTACAGCCCCAAAACATGCTAAAGCTCTTCTCCCTGAAATAAACCAAGATAAATTCAGATGAGAATGTTTGTTAATAACCAGCCTCCAGGGGAATGGACGCACCCACATCATCTTTCCAGTTAGCAAATCCAGAAGCAAACAGCCCATCCACACGCACCGTAATACAAAGCATGTGTCAACTAAGTGCTGCCTTCAGGCTTTTGACAGGATGCCAAAGTGGTCCTTGGTAGCAGACACTTTGGGACCACTGTAAATAAAACTGTCAGAACAAGAAAAATGAATAGTATGAGTGTGAAAAAAAAATATTAATTGAACTTGATCTGTACATCAATTTAGCCTCTGGGGCAAACTAAAATTACTTGGCTCTTAAGTACCCTAGGAAGAGCCAAATCACTGTCCAGTGTGATTCATGTTCCAGGCTGAATCATCTGAACCAATTAAGAAAATTTGACTCGCTTTGTTCTAAAGAACAATCACTCTGGTCCATTTGGTACAGTGATGTTGCTTTGAATCTCTGTGGATGCAATGCATAAGGACAAGAGAAACGTTTAGCCAGACTGCTCAACAACTTTGTGCCTCTTTGTTCATGTTGTGAGCAACATGAAGATAAAGGACATGACCTTGCTCTGATACCCCATGCAGCTAAAATACTGCAAACCTGCAACTGCAGAATTGCTCTGTTCAACAAAGTGGGGAGAAACAAAGCCGGATTTTACTGGATTCTGCTGTCTATTTATACGGGGAAGAAATCCAGTAACAGCAAGAAACAGTTCAGAATACTGAGCTATATTGAGTACTACTCAATCTGATTTGGAAACACGTTTTTCTATGGTTTGAAATGGCTAGGAATGTAAGAGGTGACTTTCAGGCTCAGGCAGCAACACGAGAACTACCATTCAGGCACTCCCTAAGCAGTGTGTACAGCTGGCAAGTCAAGACTGCTTAATTTCTTACTAGCGAATCTATCTCAGAGGTAAATAGACACTCAATAACAGAAGTGAGAGAAGAAAATGTGAAACTAATATCCCTCTTCTGCATTCACAATCATTTCCCACTAAATATTTACAAATAATTTATCCAAATCAGTCATAAGCAGTAATGATTCACACCTTGCCATAGTCAGCAGCAATTGATCACAGCACATTAACAGCCAGTAGTTGATGAAGGATCTTGCCCTTACCCAAGCAATACTTTTAATCCAGTCTTTCTCAAGATCAGGTTCCTGTCACCTTCCCCATACAAAGCTTCTTCCCTAACCACAGTCAATACTTCACCTTTTTAACCATACATAATTTTGCCACTTTTCATCCTCCTTCCCTATTTGTCTACCCCCTACCAGTACCTGCAGAACCAAAGAGTGAAACCCAATCTGTGATGGAGTGAACTTCACTTGATTTCTAGCTCACAGATAGCACATTAAACAAAATTCAGAGTTTTAAAAACATAAAAACAAACAGGTGTTCGCTCCACAAGTCAGGAATTCAACGTTACTTTGGTAACTAACAAATATAGTCTTACAGGACAGCCACAAACACGTTTATAAAATTTTAACCAGTGACCACCTTGGAGAGATGCAGAGACTGGACGCATGGATATCCTTAGCACAGCTATTGAGTATCATGATGGCCAGTGCAGAAGATCCATTAATGAATGTCATAAGAAAGAGTCTAATTATAAAAAGATCACTTAGGTAGGGAAAAGGTGGCAGGCTCTCCTCTCAGCATGTGGAAGAACCACCTTTAGATGATTCTTCAACCCGCTGAAAACCAAGAAGCAATAGCTGGATCCAGTTCCATGGCACAGGTTGCTCTGACATCTTCCCAAGGAGCAGCCCACTGGCCAAAGGCCAGAAAGCTATCTAAAATAACATCACTCACCCAAAAATTATTCATAAAACTGAGCATCCTGCTTCTAACCATCTAGTCTGAATTCTGGTCACGAACTCATTCCAAGAGTAGTGGAAAAGCCAACAGCACCTCTAGCCAGCCTCAAAGATAAAGCAATAGAAATGACAACTGTCACAATTGCAGACAATTTGTGAAAGTTATATCTTTGCACATTTTTACTGCTCTTTTCAGAAGTTGATGATTCAGAAAGAACTGGCAGGAAAGAGTGGATACTCAGCAAATGTGGCTTTGCTTATTTTCATCACAAAGATTGGTGGTAATCATATCTGTAATAGTGTAACCGGCTTCCTTCCCAGCAGCAGATCGCCTTGCCCCTTCCTGGCCATGCTCTGTAACGTTCAGTACACATACACACCTCTCCTGTGCTGACAAAGCCTGAAGAACACGGCTTCACAAGACAGCCACGTCCATCTGCATCCATCACAATTCTGCTGGTACTTCACGCACAAGGGAGAACGGCCATGGAAAGTTCAAACAAAAATGAAGCAGAAGCAATAGAGAATAATCGAGATGCTTCGTGTGAGATGCTGTTTGCCCTCCGTGCTCTCCAGGAACTGCCCTCTGCCTGCCAGCAGCAGTTACCCTAGCGACACAACCTTCATCCAGTCCCATACAGGTCTGGGCACAGTGATCTACCTGGCCTTCACACTTGATTCCTGTAGCAAACTGCAGCTGTGAATTGCAATGAAAACCATGAAGCCCAGCAAGCCCCAGGTGAGTTTCTAACCAAGACTGGTTCTGAATAGCATGTCACTCAGCTGCTTGGTGCAAAACAATGTCTGCCTGCTTCCATGCTCATGTAATGCTTGTCACAGCCTTTAGCCATCAGCACAGGTGGCACAAAGCCTCTCCCTCAGACCTCTGGCCACCAGAAAACAGCACTGGAAGTGCTGAAACAAAGAGACTGTGCCCATTAGTGGCTGCATGTGGCTGTCTTGGAAGGTTTTATACACAGGACATTAATTTGGTGGAGAGAAAGAATTTAAGACAAAGCCATCAAGAGAAAACCGCAGGTTTCCTCGCCATCCTCCACCAGATTAACTAACATGCACAAGCTTAAATCTTTTCCATACACAAATCTACCACGGGGCCGAACAAGCACTGTGCTCTCCCCTGCCCCAAAAGCTTACTCGGTACGTCCTGCTGCAATTCAGAGGTGTGCGGGGCTGAATGCTGGCAGTGGGACATCCCACAGGCTGAAGTCTTCTCTTCCAGTTTGTTGGCGTTGTGAAGAGAGGCTGCTATTGCAACTTCGCATGTTCACTGCTTACCTCCTGAGTACTAAGTTAGTTTCCATTAAAATCTCATGTTCTGTGACTTGTGTTTTACCAGCAGATGCCAAAGTGAGAGACAATTCCTGTGGCTTTGCATTAGGATATGAACACAGTGAGGCTGGCGTTGCTTTGGGCTTTCCACCACCTTTCAGAACTCCTGGAAGTCCACTGTGTAAGTTTCCCAACGCAAACAACGATCCACACTGCTTTCTCCTACAAGCTTTCAAGTTGTGACCCATGTATACCAAGGCAATCTGAATCTTTTATTAAGGAGTCTGATGAATATTTCTCTTAATTAAGCCAACATGTAAGAGGAAAAGAAAAACTACTTGTAGCTGATGACTACGTCACTTGAAATAGGCACTTGCAATAACATATTTCAAGAGTATGACAAATGGCCTTTAAGAATTCAAATTTCTTCAAGTTAATATCCCTTCTGAGAAGTTATGAAACAAATACTAAGCTGATGTTAGCAAGCTGTTCCTTTTTTTTATTCTTAAACATGTATATATATGTGTATATATATATTCTTAAACAATTTAAGAAAGTGCTTAACTAAATCATCATTTGTAAATTAAAGAACTGCTTAGGACATGCATTTTCATCCCAACTGTATGTTATTTTACCATTTAAAGCAGGGCAGTGGGACTGGCATGCCAATAAATGACACCATGTCAGCTCCAAGAGTCCCTTCTGCACCAGGCACACTGACACAAGCAGCCTGGGGAGCACAGCCAGAAGAGCTCCCCGAGCCCACCACCACTGCCCTTGGCCCATGCCCCCAGCTCACACATTTTAGCAGCACCCAGGGCATCTCACTCCCCATCACACACAAGGCAGACAATGTAACTTAACTAAGCAATGCCCACAGCAAGTCCAAGAGGCTGTGGCTCAAGAGCGAGATAGATGTTTTAAAACATCTTTATAAATAACTTTATGTTATGAGTAAAGTTCCAAAGAACCCAGGAAATTTATTACATCCCTTGCTAATTTATTTCAGTGGTTAATTACCTTCAGTAAAATATTTACAGCTTGTTTACACTGTGAACTTTAATAATTTTGACTTCCAGTCATGGTATTTTGTTACACATTAGACTGCAAGCATAAAGACCCTCCAGCAATGAAAACTGTTGCTACATAAAAAAAATAACATTTTTTTAGGAGAACTGCCTTGATTATGAATCTTGGCCTCAGAAGGGAACCTTACGCTGTCTGGGAAGCACGTCTGCATTTCTTACCTTGGAATTCTGGTTCACGTTCAGGAACACGAACACCACATCTCACAGACAGGGACAGCACCATGGTAAGAATGCAGCCTGGCCCCAAACCCCCTCACAAGGCAATGGGCACTTGAATGCACGGCGGCTGAGCTGATTCTTATCAAGGGACAGCAAGGAGGGACAGGATCACAGTATACTTAACCTGAAAACATTAAAAATCCTTGAAATAGTTCAAACACTGCCACAAGTGTTGCTTGAAACCAGAGCATTTACAGGCAATTGGCCATTATAACCACGTACTTTGCAGTCCCAGTAACAAAAGCTAGGTTCCCTGTGACTTCCATGAGAGGCTACCAAGCGAGACTACAACAGCCAGCAGAATTCAGCTCTTCAGTAATTACAGCTCAGGAGTTAACAGAAAGAGTATGGCTAAGGTTAACATGGGGGAGAGGGAAGGAACAGAAAAACAAACAAACAAACAAACAAACAAAAAACAAACAACTACTTTTCAGCAATACCTTCCTTAGTAATCAGAATTAAAAATATATTACAGGCTCTATGTGAAATTAATACATGATTCATGGTGAAGCCACAATGAAGATGTTACTATCTCCTACAGCATCACGGCTACCCGTCTTTAGATCATCAGAACGAACTATTAGCTCATTTGTTTCCCTCCAGGGCTTTGCAGGAACACAAGAAATTTTTGCCCATTAGAAAATACAGAATTTATTTATGTTGCAATAGACTAATGGAAACTGGAGTAGAGAGCGGTGTACAGACCAAGAGACCAGGAGTAACCACGGGTTACTCCTTCGTCATTCCGGGGGCAGCAGAAACAGGACTGAAATTGCACCCAGGCCTCTACCCTGCATCCGAAGAACCACCAGGGTGCAGCAGAAGATAGCGCTTGCCAGCACAGAGTGTTTTTCTTTATGCTACATATTAAATCTCATACACTGTTAATGTGTATTTAGTAATTATTGGCATGAGTGTACATCAGGCTACAGGTATAGATACATATATATTATTAAACGTTTGTGTCCAGAAGTATTTTCACTGAAACAGGCTCAGTCTGTTATTAAATGTAAAAGTTATAGGTGTCTCCTCATATGATCCAGTTTGGCCCAAACGTACACAGGATAACAAAACACGTACAAAGAAGCTCTCAAGATAAGGAAAGCATCGTGTGTGTTAATTCTGGATCTCAAGGCACAATACTAGAGAAAAATACAAGGAACACTCAACTCGCGGTCATATTCAGTACAAATTCAAAAGTTGAATGTTTAAATATGTTTTGATACTTAGTTGATAGCCTGTATTTGAAGAGCCCTTTAAACAAATAATTATAACCCTAGAATATTTTTCTTTAGGTTAGCTGAGTTTCCTCATCTGCGAAAAGAAGAGCTTCAAAAGCTCTTCTCACTTTATTTGCAAATATCACTGCATTCAGTGCATCACATTAACAGAAACAAAACAGCTGATGTTTTGGGTCATCTAATTAAATGCAAAGTACACATTTGTGTCTCCTTCATAGACTCACAACAAGCCAAAAACAGAGATACAAGGGAGGAACCAGTTCCTACCCTTCTCCACAAGCAGCAGGCCATTTCATATGCAAACTACTGTCCTCTTGGAAGAGACATGCTTCTGACAAACAGAAAAAAAACAATTATCACTCTCTACAACTACCCCAAGGAGGCTACAGCAGGGTGGGGGTCAGTCTCTTCTCCCAGTCAACAAGTTATAGGACAAGAGGGAATGGCCTCAAGTTGTGCCAGGGGAGGGTTAGGTTGCATATAAGGAGAAGTTTTGTCACTGAAAGGGTTGTGAGGCATTGGAATAGGCTGCCCAGGGAAAGCGGTTCAGTCACCGTCCCTGGAGGTCTTCAGAAAACATGTAGATGTGGTGCTGAGGGACATGGTTTGGAGGTAGACTCGGTGGTGTTAGGCCAGCGGTTGGACCTGATGACCGTAGAGGTCTTTTTCAAGCTAAATGATTCTATGAAATCAGTTGTGCTCAAAAAATACAGTTGGTCCTCATCACAAAGATGTAACATGGTAAGTGAGCCTGGATTTGCCTGAGGTTAATGCACATCCTTCTGCAATGCTGGACAACTACTCCTCCAAGGGAAGCTGTATACCCAAAAAATCAGCCCCATGCGTTTTCTTCCCCTCCTCCTTTTTTACTCTTCTCAAAAATCACCTTACTGGGGAAGTTCAGAAGAGCCAGAAGCCTTAAAGCAAAACAGTCATATGCCTTTTAGGTCAGGGAATAAAGATCCCCATTACCCTCACTAAGAGGCAGAGTGACAAATTCATGCTCTGGCAGATTCTCTCCAGAAGGAAATAAGGACTAGAATTCTAGCAGAGATGGAAGTCTAGGAAAATAAGACATTTATAGTAAAATTAAAATAGCTAGGAAAAAATGCTCTAAGAAAAAATCAGCTGGCTATAACAGGAAAAAAGCTCTGCAACTGGATGGCACATTCACGCCAAGATGGAAAATTGATGCTGCTGTACTAAAAACACCAACAGTTAATGCTGTAGAAGCATAGCAAAAAATCCTGTAAAACAGCCAAATAAATCCATGATGGGGAGAAAGCATTATGCTCATTCGTACAGGTAGAGGAAATAGCCATTTAAAACAATTCCAAAATACTACAGATTTAGGAAATAGAGATCTATACCTTCCATAACTCCACCTAAATATCCCTACCCATGTAGCATACTTAAAAACAGATAAGCGTAAATGCAACTTTTAAGGAGCATTATACTTTCCATCATACTAACAAGGTGGTACTTTAAATAGTGCTGTTAAAAACATGACAAATACAATTTAAATGGTATTTTTTAAAAAAATGCAACTTGAGAAAAAGTGTTGGTTTAGTTCTGCCTTTCCTAGAGCCGTACTTTATTTACACAGGAAAAAAGATGCAAACAACAAATCCTAGCTGTACAGTTAACAGCATGCCTATTATTACTTTGGCATGGTTACATCATATTTAAGTTAGCAGATCCAATTAGGCCTGCATGACATAAAATCAAAGACAACTACCATATGGGCATTTCCTTTTTATAATGGGTTTTTTTGGTTTTACTGAGAACAACACAACCCACTAATTAAAGTAAAAGGCCATTTAAAGATTTTTAAGGCCAATCATGTTATTTCTCAAAGAAACAAATTAGTTTCCTGTGAGAATGCTGGGGGGAAGGGTGAACACAATGCACGCACCCAGGCCACACACTCCTTATTTTCGCATTTTGTTTACAGGCTCATGAAAGTCCCAATTAATCTCATCAGAAAACAGTCTTTCAGTGCACATTTTCTATCATAAATCTAAAGCAGGCATATTTGACATTACATTTCCAAATCAATGGGAATTATTTGGTGAGGAAAACAGAGAAATCTTAAATTGCAGAGATACCCATGGGAGCAGCAAGGATTACAAGGAACGCAAAATGCATAAAACCACTTGTCTGATGTGTTAGTGACCAATGATGTGCTGCTGCAGATGTAGCAGCACTGAAACAGAAGGCTCAGGAACTGCTGGACCATATGGCCCATGGTCCCAGCTCTAAGGATGGGTACAACTCACCCAACTAAGACTCAGGTCCCTGGAGTAAAGCATGTCACAGCACATACGATGCAAGCAGACACCTTCAACTTCTTGTGATCAGAAGCACTATGTAAACAGACAGCATCTCATGCTTTCCTGCTCCAATTTATTAGCAGCTTCCCCAAAACTATGCCGGATGCACACACTCATATTCCCAAGGTAGTTTAAGTTTCCAAATTTCAACAGCTCAGCCTGACCTGTGCAGCCTACAAGCTCTGCCAGAAGAGAGCAGAGACTAGCAAAGCCTCCAAAAAAAAAATTCTGCAATTTAGGCACTGAGAAAGGTCACTGAAGAAAGAGAAGAGCGATGTCTTCACACGTTGCTGAGGCAGTGATCAGTACAGCAGCCTTTAGGCCACAGGTGCCTTGTTACCCCCACTGTAAGGCAGCCCTTGAGCTCCAGTGATTTCTGCAGCCACAAACTGCACTCCTGTCTCATGGATGGGATGAAAGATGACCTCAAGGTCATCAAAGAATATGTTATTACTCATCTCGCTCAACCCAGCTACTGCATTTAAATATGCTATTAAAATGCTCAGAATTAAAGGACTACCAGTGATTTGGAAGCTTTACTTAACAGTATACAAGGAAGCTCACATGGTGAAAGCCTCAGCTGGTTGAAGGCAAGGCTTACCTGCACCAAACTGCCCATTTGCTGGCTTTGACAGTATTGAGAGTAATGTGAAAACATTAAATAAAAGGTAAATGAGTAAGGAACTGGAAGATGATACCTCATAATAAATCTAAAGGAACTGGAAGAACAAATCAGGTCAATGACTTCCATGTCCTTCTCAAAACAGTTTTCTTACCAATATGACAAAAAAGATTACCTGGAACAAAAAATAATTGGTGCGTGAAAATAAAGACAAACATACAAAGCTAGTAAGAGTCACATAAAGCCCTGTTCACAACAAATATATATATTTTAAATATGCCTGGCAGCTTTAGGCTAACACTTATGATACCTGAGGACAAAACCAGGTGTTTCAGCTATTCAAGACTGTGCATTCAGAGTTTGCTCAGAGCCCAAAATTAGCCCTTTGATGAACAGTGACAAACCAGCAGGTGGTGCAACGTGTTAATAGCGTTTTCTCATTCCCCAAGCAAGGAGCCATGCACAAATCCAGCCCAACTTCAGCCTTCTGCTACCTCCCCAGACAAGGCACCCCCAGGGTTGTCAGACAGGGCTGGGAACAACCACTGCCATCTCCTGCTCCATTCACATAGTGGCCCTGGGCTTTACTACAGCATTATGAGGGGTTCAATAAACACACAGATGCACGTGTTTTAATGAAGACTACACTTCCTTCAGAACACAGTGCAATACTTTAGACGTACAAAGAATGCATATATATATATATATATACACACACATACATACACACAGCTTTCTACTATCACCTTGTCATCTCTTGCTGGCCATACTGACAGGTGTAGGTTTGAAAACTACTTACAGGAAACATCTGGATGTAAGTTCATGCATACACTATCCAAAACTCAGCTAGCCATACATACCTTGAGAAAATTTGCAGCTCTCCCCTTCAATAAGCCTGTGCTTCTGCCAGCCTCCTCCTAACAAACACTTTAGAACTATATTGCTAGATTATATGAGCATAATTCTGAGTTATTTATGCATTTGCAGGTTGCACATGCATGTAACCACTATGTCATTGCCAAAGAGTTGGTCTTTTCTTAAGTTCACGTTACATTCAGTTAATGTAACACAGGTGTTAAAAACAAGCCTAGGAAGTCTTTAATGCAGAAACTAGTTAGCTTATTGCATGGTGCATAGGTATCAGTGTATCTAATTAACCAGAATTAACTCTCAGCTTTCGTGCCTCCCCATCCCTGGGTGCAGCGCCTGGATGGGCACTGTGGGGGCTCCAGATGAGGCTCCCTCAGAGTACAAGACAAAGTTTAGAAACCATCTCAGTTTGCTCATTAAAAGTTGAATCCATCTTGCTCTGAAGTCTGTGCTATGCTATTTCGGGGGGGGGGGGGGGGGTGGAGAGGAGAGGGGAAGAGGAGGAGGATCGGAATTTTTAAAAAAGTGTTCCATTTCCTTTTTTTTTTTTTGAACAGTTTCATAAGCATCATTTATAAATTACAAACATAAATGAAGTTACATCATCTTTACATTTCTATACAGAAGCCTGACTACTCAAGGCTAAAAAAAAAACAGCGCAGCAGATCTCAAGAAAGAAGTCCTTCAGACCTGCCCTCTGAGTAGGCTGCAACCAGAAATGCTACTTTTCTCTGCCAAAACAATCTGAGCTATCCCTGAATAGCTTAAGATACAAGTATTCAAAACATCACTTAAAGGAAAAATTAATAATAATAATAATCAACATTCCCTGCTTTTCACACACACGGAATCAAGAACCAGAATCTCACTCTAAAGGATCCCTTTGCTTTATTCCCCTGGCTGTTACATCACCAGCAAAGCCCCCCCTCCTCCCTCCCCCCCATCACCTGAAACCAAATCTTCCAGAGTTTTAAAAATCTTCAGATTTCCTCCTAGCAGCAGGAATTCAGTCTCCTGCTTCCTAGCTCCAGCTTTAACATGTTTTCTTGCAATGCCAAACGAGTCAGCCCTTCTTCGCTGGTAAACAGGCAACTTAATGAGCCCTACACACTGCACATGAGGGGGTTTGTTGGTGTGGTTTTGTTTTTGTTTTTTAGGGATGGGGTGGCTTACTTAACTCCTTGCTTGCTTTAAGCATTGATCAGTCCCTTCCTAAGAACAGCCTGAGAACCACTACTGCATTTGCTGCGAGGTAATCGTAACATTTCTGTGCACATCCAAATGACTCTAGGTTTAATGCGAGTGAGAAGCAACTATGTTTGTAGGAAGAAGTAAGGATTTTTGATAAATTATATAACTTTTAAAATATTTAAACCTAAAGAAACTGAGCAAGACGGTTTAAGTAGGAACCACGAGACTCAACCATCAGCAGACAAAATCAGACAGACCAATAACCTGTCAAAAATGGAGGGAGATCTGTGAAACACAAACCAGGAGAGTGCGGCTGGAAGAAACAAAACGCTGCTTTGGCAGCGGGAACAGGCGCAGAGGGCAACCTGGCCTCCACTATCCACCCTCTGGCCTGTCCCCAGAGTCTTTTGAACCAACTTGTTGGGTTTTTCCAAGGAGCTGAAAGACTCTTATAGAAATATTTAAACTTTTTAGTTCTGCATAAAGTCCGAGAGCCTAAAATGCCTATAAATAAGAGCAGTCTTTTGCACTTTTGTACATTGCTCCTATTTCCTCGAATAGGAGCAAAGATTCCTCAAAGATTCCATGGCAGAAGGTTAAGGGAGTAATTTTCACCTTCCCCTCAGCAACACTGACTGTACAGAAACGCCCAAGGATTGCCTGTTTGGCTGTGCAGTGTAATTCAGGCCTAATCCACGTGAGAAAGCAATATAGGAGTTCAACAGGTGAGTTTTGCCAGCAGAGCTGACACAGTTATTCTAGTGGAAACAACACACAGAGCAAGGCTATCTGGATTTCCAAAACATTCCTGTGTATCACCTATGCAGCTGTTTCCAGTCTCCTTAACTACTTGTAACACAGGTTTCCATGTGAATCAGGCCCATCCTCAAAAAACAGCAAGTTGTGGAATTTAAGACACTCATACAAACGCTGCTATTTGCTTAATTGGTATTTCTGAGCAACCAACCATTTAGAAACACTTAGAAGCAGCTGGTGGACCTGGAAGATCTCAGAAACCAAGGAACGGCAGCAAGAGCCCTGACCAGAACTCCAGGTAATTTGTTTCATTCTGAGTTTGTCAGTGTATGATTTAAAATTGTTGGGTTCCCAGAGGTTAAACATTCTGAAAAAAAATACAAGAATACACAGCAGGATTTGCACAGACTGTAAATGCCAAAACTATAAATCTTAAAAACCCATAATTTGTTTCTTCTCAGTCTTTGAGAATTAATGGGATTATTAAATGCAGTGTATCAGAAACGAGAAGAGTTTAAGCCTTCATTAATTTATGAAACATCTGATTAAGCAGCGTTGCCTGTGTCACTCCATGCAATGAAACTTCCTGTGCAGTCTTCCTAGAAATAGTTTTAACTTGAGGTTACTCTCATTCATGCAATATTGCTGCTTTTTATGACATGTTTTTAACATCAGTGTATAAAACCAAGACAACAGCAGCCTAATAAATGACTGTAGTTTGAAACAAACAAACAAAAACCCTCAAGAAATGGGGAATCTTACCAGTAATGAAGAAAAGAATCCAAAGCCAAATGCAACTGCATCACCACCTACTGGGCAATGATCAATATAGTCTTAATGCCAGATCAGTCAAAAAAAATTGAAGGTGACATTTTGCGATGAAAACTCTGACGGTCTCTAAGATGATGGATTATGATGTGCAATTTGAATCAGCATCAACCAGTCACGACACAGGAGAGCAGTCCAAAAAGGCATGGTATTTTGAAATGGCAATATCAGAAGTGAAATTAATGGCACTACCATGACTTGGCTCACTCTCAGCTCCAAAGCACTTTGCAGGAACTGACTCCAATAATCAAAATGGAAGCAGCTGAGTAGCACCTGAAGCTGAGCACTATACCATCAGCCTGAACGCAATGCATCTAGTGAAGCTTCAAGACTTGCCTATCCTCAGGAAGCATGCCACAGCTTTGCAGACTTGTTTTCACAAGGACAGACAAAAGGAACATACACAGATATAAACCAAAATAGCCCTAGGCAAAGAAAACACAGAGTTATCTCATGGAGGCTTCCGAGGGCACTCTCTATAGCTACAAATGTCTGAAAAAAAAAAGGGAAGGGAACTCATTTCCATTATCTGCTCTTTCCACTCTTCTATTAACAACAGATCTCTGAAGGGACCCTGTTGACAAGAGAACTTAAAAATTTCCTAAGCACCTACTGTAAGCGCTGTGGGGAATAGGCAGCCATCCCTCACAGTTCCTTCACCCATCATGAAAAGACGGAGATCTTGAGCATCTCTGAAAATACTGAGTTCAAAACCAGCATGTTCTTAACTCAAGTGGTATTGGAAATGCAAAAATAACCACATGCTTCGATGCCCTGGATCTTCAGTGGAAAATCACCGACTGACAGAACAACCTTTGCTGAAATACCTGTCCATATGAGGCATCAGCACTTGACTGAAAAAATACCCCCAAAACATAAAAACAAAATCCCCAAATCCAGTAACAGAAGCACAAAAGAAAAAAATAAAGTTTTGTTTGTTGCTAGCTTTCTCATTTTAAAAATAAAAATTAAAAAATAGCAAGAGTATTCATTTGGGGGGCTTACTTCATGCGAGTTCTCTCCTTTTAAATGAAAACCCCGCTGCCTGAGAAACATGGAAGGAGAAGTGAGCTTGCTTTTGTGACCTGTGTGGGCAGAGCAGAGGGAAAGATGGCTTCTTGCAGTACTGTTTGAATACTAATCACAATTAGGGGAAGATGAGTGCATCTTCACCCAGTGGGAAGATTCACAACAACTGCATACATGGTATGTGATTAGCAACTGTGAAATGCTGCATTTACTACAGTGCTCATTTTGGGAAATAAGAAAAAAAGAAAGAACTATGTTAAATGTAAATGTGAATTAAAGTAACCAGCGGAAGGAACTGCTTAGCCAGAATTTAAACATTACATTACTTGGAACGTAGCTTGCTGTATCCAAATCACATGTAGAAATTCAGAGGTGGGACTGTAAGTAACGGACCACTGAGAGCAGATTTGAGAGAGGCAGGACGGGGAACACAGGTAAATGGTACAGAAGACCTATACTGCTTAATTGGAAGTGCAATTTGCACTCAAAGTGAGCCATGAAAAATGGCTTTGCTATAAATAGGAGTCTACTGTATATTGCATGAACCGCACACCGCACTGAAATCCTGGAAGGAAGCAATTGCTACTGTTTGAGATTAAAACCATCTCAGAGACCCTAGGCTGTGCAGAGCTAAGGCAAGAGAGGGGAAGGAAAGATTAAGGGGCAGGTAGCATCAGCAATGCTGGTACTTGCTATACCCTTCTCATTCCCATTTCGGGAAGAGGCAGGGAGGGGATGACTAAACCCACACAAAAAAATCTTAGGAGGGGAGGGCATGCAGAAGCAGAAACCACAAGGGACAGGAAACAATAAAGATAGCACTGACAAAAAGAAGCATGTCCAAATGAGCTTCTCACAGATTGCTGCTTAAATGTGATGTGTATAACAAGGATTTAACAATCTGCTCCTTTCATCATAAGTCACTCAGCAACATCCATATGAAAGATTTAATCAGCGCATTCATATATATACAGAACATACTGGATTGAACGACACATATTACCTTAAAAATATGTATCAAAGTTTCTCAGATGCTACAGGGCATGAAAATGCAATGGAGGTATCTGAAAGCAGGAAGTGAGACTACAGAACACCTCATTTTTCTAGGCAGGAAAACAAAACCATATTTGAAAGGAATCATAAAACTGTAGGAACAAAATGATTTCTGATCTAATTTAAAGGATTATCTAAAAACTTAATAATCTCCGCTTGTAATTAGATAAATGGCATAATCAGATTGATTAAGCTTGTCATTTACAGTAGGAGTACACATTCCTCTTCTATATAAAAACAAAGAAACAAGAATGCTCAACTGAAATATTCTGAAATTGAGAAATACCAGCAGGTCAAAGCTGAACGACGAATGGGTACAGTGCTAACATATGGATACCATCAAAGTATTTTGGATTAGCCTGAAAAGCTGGTTTTGCACAGCACTGATTCATCTTTCTTAACTTTAAAAACAAACAAAGGAAGAAACAAAAAGCCCGTCCTTTTCCTGTCCTCATTTTAGGTAGCTGTCTGCCTCTGCCATCCCAGAGAGGCACGTACAGCCCGGCTGGAAGCATGACTTGCCGCTACAGGTTGCTGCTTCAAGAAGATATTGCCATGCTGATCTCATTCATCAGTGTGCCTCGCTAATTTTGGTAAAGAGCAAGCAAGCAACTGTGGGAACAACAACAAATGAAGACCATCCATTTAGCTGTCACCTTGACCGATCTCAGTTTCCACTTAACTGTTACCACCTTGAGTATTCTCATCTTCCCCAGCCACTTCCCCAGAAATGCAAATGCCGGATCCCTTAAGCTGCCTCCAGGAGCCTGTCCACCCTCAGCAGCTTTGGAAGTGGTGAAAGAAGAAAAACAGCCAGCACATCAGTGCCAGTTACAGATGCTGTTGTATACACAAATTATTATAAACCATCAGGAAAGTATGTGTTGTTTTCATCCGGTTATTCTCGCAATCTGTAATATACTACAATGACTTTCAGGCGGGGCAGTTCACAAATTTGGTGCAGATGTACCCTTCCATCTCTTCCAACCATTCCATTCACAGATGACCCTAGGCTGTTTCTTTAACCACCACTGAAAAGTCTCTAACAAAATCACCACGCAAACTTTGCAGATGTGTTTAAAGCATTATCCTTCTTGTTGAAAGTTCATACACACAGATCTAGCCCCAGAAATGATAGGTAACAAAGTGTTTCCACTTCTTTGGGAACAGTTTTGTGAGTATTTTGTTGCATCTCAAAAGCCTTAAAGAATAATTAAAAAACAAACACCATAATGCATTGAAAATGCTGAAGCTAAAAAAAATAATCATGAGTTTTATCAACACTACTCAGTTGGAATGAGACAAGACAGTGCATTAGGACACTGAAGACATTAACATAAGCCTAATGCCATTAATGACTAAGAAAACCTGGCTTTTCAAAGTGAAGGATTGCTACTTCTATTAATAGGCAAGAGGCTGCATAAAACTTTAGGATCAGCAACCTGTACTGACTCACTCCTCTGCAAATTTTTAATTTATTGACAAAGAAAACAATTGCACAGGACTCCATACAAAGTAAAAGACATTTCCACTCACATCTGCTCTGGATGAGCATGATTCTTCAGCTTACTTGCCTGTGTTAGCCGAAATGTCAATAGCTGCAATAATAAAAAGTTACTCTGGGAGCAATGCCTTATCTCTTGAGTACAGCAAGAGGAGTGATTCACAAGAGCGTAATAGCTTTGAAACAGTCACAAGGCCAGTCGCTTTATCCTAGACCTATCCCTTCAACAACAAGGACAAAAACTCCAAACCTCTTCCCCCTCCCCTTGCCAAACATTCTAAAATCATAAGTATAATATAGGCATTAAACAGTCTTAGAGTACATACCACAGAAAAATAAATAGAGTTGAAGGTAAATGCTGTAAGGTTCCATTTGATTGGTTTTAAATCATCAACACTAAAGTATGCTAATAATTTATGTCAATGTAAGACATCAGAGCAAAATATTCTGCACCCTTTCTCTAAAAATACTTATGAAACATTATTATTATCCTTGCTATGAGAAGAAAACTGGGGTTTTGCTCATAAAATTCGTTGGCCTCCTAAAACATACTAAAGCAGCAGCTTTTCTACATTTATTTTATAAAATGCTGGTCACTGAATGTGACTGATTAACTGTGAACAGAAAATTTGTATTTAGTTCATTGCAGATAAGAAAAAAAAAAGACATGTTATGTGCTTTTCCTTTCCCATGATGTCATACTTACTTCTAGATATTCTCTAGTGCTCAAAATCGCTACAAATCATTGTATTTTCTTTCAAGGAAATTTTATATATTTAACGATATTTCAGTGCTAATAATTGAGCAGATGAGGAATAATGTTTTTAAGAAATAGCTGGAACTGCTCCAAAATCCTCTTCTGGAGACCACTAGACATATGCTACTTCCTGTAACCTACACTTTGCAAGAACTAATTTTCCTGGAATTTCATACAGCTTATTATTACAAGTAGCATTCCAGACTCCTTTTACCCCAACTCTTATGAGAAAATATGTCCAAATTCTTCCTTGCAATTGTGATAGAAACCCAGTAGGGACAATAAAGTTCCTTCTCCACTCCCCACAACAAACATGCCAGTTCCAAAATTATTCAGAAGAGGGAAAGTAGAAGAAATGGACCAAGCACCAGCTGAAGAAATTGTTGGAAGGACCAAGTATAAGGCAGTGATTGCACAGCACTCCTCAGTCAAAAACCAACAATGGGCACATCACACTTTTCAACAGGGAGATGGGTACAACAATGAATGGTTTCTTCTCTAAGCAAACCCACACAATTTGTGTAGCTCTGGGTTTTGGCCAGGTTATACATAAAGGAAAATGTATTTATGCTTATCCATGATTTTGAAAAGCCTTGCCATTTCTGAAATATTATGTCTCTGATATTTTAACTTTAATATTCTAAGTCTAATACCTAGAAGTCACTAGAGTACTCTTCAGTCAGCTGATCTGGGTCATAGCACAGACATAAAAAACCACCTCTTCCAGCCATGCACAAACAGGGGTACACACAGAAGCATGTATTATATGTTTGAGACAATAAACACTGAATTTCCTTTCCACTTCTCATATTAACACAGTCAGAGGATTCAAAGAAATGGCATTAGAAGGAGAATGTATTGCTCTATAACAAAGTGTGAACTCCATCACTTTCTTGTCATTTTCAGAGCAAATTATGGAACAAAATCATTCAAATTAAGGGCAATTACCATCCAGCTTCCAGCAGCTAAACAGAGCCAAATGCCAGGCAGCTCTCCTCACGACATTCCTGTGGAGGGATAAAATGCATTCATCTGGCCCAGCCTGCTTTTGGGTTTATTCACAAATTTTATTTCTTTCTCTCCCTCATTGTCCTCTGTATCCTCCTCCTCCATGATTCATCTTTGCATATTCTTCCCATTCCTACTGCCCTTCCCTTCTCTTCAAATCCTCACACAGCTCTCTTCAAGAAAATGAGAAAAAAATAAAGTATCAGATCCTTGTCTCAAGTTGCAGCTTCCTGACATGGGCTTGAGGTCCCAGCTAATAGAAACTAAGGACCTTCTTAAAAGCAACTACACTGAGTCCGAAGAAAACTGAAGATGCATGGCCAGTTCTAAAGACCTAAGTGATCTTCACCAATCCGCTATTTCAATATCCAGTCTGATCAAAACTATGAAAAACTACTGCGGTAAAATGTCATACCACCTGATGACCCTAGCCCCAGGGGGCGCCGATGGGATTTCTGTGTCCATACTGCCCAAGGTGCGAATACAACGATGGCAACTTCCTGCACATCCCCTGCTGCAGAGCTAACCACAGTATCAGTGCATTCCACTGTTCCAGGAAGAAAAGTATGAGAACACAATTGGGGAAAATTCTGATTAGTAACAGTGATTTTCTTATTACATGGAGAAATAAGAGTCTACCAGGTTTTTGGCAGAACAGCATTGAATGTGGACGTCTTAACTAGCTGGTTCCACCCTGTAGTTCAGAAACTCCTCCTCCCATACAAATCAATATTTTCAAATAATGTTACTGGAGTTGGTGCTATAGTGCTTTGAAAACAGTGTATTTCTGCAGAATTCACATATTATACTGTTAGTAAAGACACTTTTTTTTTTTTTTCAACTGATGATATCTCAGAGGACATACCCTTAGCAAGCTTTGAATACAAGGGTATTCTGAATAAATCTCAGAAATCTGGCTGTAAAGCACAGGGTACTAAATAAACCTTCCTTCCAAATATTAACATAAAGGGAAGCTTTTCTCAGACACATAATTTGCACTTCCATACGGATTCAGTGATCCAGAATCAGAAAAACGTCACTCAGTCACCTCTCTAAAATAACAGGAAAGCATTCATTAACTGGACTTACTATTAGCATGACACAGTTCATTAAGTATGCTACTGTCTTCATTGGTACAGGAAACTGTTTATAATTCTGCTGGACGTGCTCAAGCTTCCCTTTCACTAGGGCTGGAAATGAAAGAATCTTCCAGATAATGCAAGCCAAACATCTGGCACATTCAGAGAACACTTGCATGCTAATGATGGTGGGAGAAGTAATATCTCTCATCAGTTCATTTCATAACAATCATGTAGGTTGTGTGGCGAGATAGGAAGTACAGAAACCTTTTTTCTTTTATTTTTCCGCTCCCCATCGGGCACTCAGATTTGTCTCACTGTCTGTGCATATCTACTGGCACCCCAGATGTCTGTGAACTAGAAAGACTACATCAGCACTGCCACTACTTACTGATTTTACATTCCCGCAGGTCTGCTGAAGTTAAGTTCCATTTCTTAGGGGTTACAGGTAAATTTTTGCCCATGGAGTATGGCGTCAATCCAAGAGCCATTTTCAATTGCACAAAGCAAGAGTTCAGCACTTGCTTCTGCTACCAACACTGCTCAGGCTCTGCACACACGTGCACAGCTGTGGCATAGACTCCGGCACCACCTGCCCCTCTGAAACCCCTCAGCACTCTCCACAGTGCAACTGGTAATGGTGTGAAAGCTGCTCAACTACCAGCACCTGGTAGGAGAGGTGTGACGGACCCTGGGGCAGGACCTGGAACTGTCCGAGGCAGCACCCCGAACACACTACATCCCTGCTCCCTTCAGCGAGCTGGAGCCACAGAGGCTCCTCTTCAACCCTGCGTGAATAGCACGGGGCTGCTGCGCTTAGCCCCACAAGATAACTTCAGTCCCAGCTGAAAAGGAGAAATTGCAGATCAAGAGGGTGCAGATGGAGGCTAATGACACAGCTGGGAAGTACTGCCCATCAGGACAGGACCTGGCGGGGTTCACCTGACTGTGAGGATGCCCTGCTACAGCCTCAGTACTGCCTTCTTGCATTTAGGCTTGTGGCAATTGCTGCTGGGAGTTCTGACCAGCTCCTCTTGCAGCACGAGATGACCCAGGCCAGCCTCTAGCTCCTCTGGTGGCCCGGACACAGGCCTCGCAGTGTCTGTGGCAACTGCCCAAGGTGCAGGCTGCAGAGCAATCTGCAGCAAGTCTCAGACCCTGCTGTGCCTGCCTCACCCGAGGGTGTTCACACAACAGCAAAAACAGCAAGGTTCAGGTTAATATAATGCTTCTCTCTGGCTTTATTTAGCAGAGGGCCTAAAAATCACTTGCCGATGAACGGTTTCATGTCATGCAGAGGGGGCAAAGCTGGCTTTAGCTGTAGGTAGAGGTATCTGAGCAGTGACACCGCTGCACTATACACCACATGGCAGTGTTTTTGCACTGAGCTAAGTCAACGTGAGCAGGTAAAAATAAAGGAGTTATGCCAGAATACCAGCTACAGGTCCACGTGCAGGATGGTTCGTGTTGTGTTCTCAAGTCTCTGATGTTGATCCAAGGCCAAAACAGCACTAGGCCTTGGATCAATCAATCATCTTTCCTCTGGAGAGCTCTGTAAACACTAGTGCCAGCCTTGAGCTATGGCTAGTGTGCAACTCATCAGCTGAAACAAGTGTAGTAATAACCATGGTCTACCACGGCTCATAAATTGCTATGTGGACTCCACTTTCCAGCTGATGCTGGGAAATCTGGGAGAGTCCAAGCTATTACATTTTAAATCACAGGGCCATAATTTCTTATCCCGCTCCCTGCTTCTATGGGAAGTGTTGCCTGTGGTGTGTTCAACATTCAGCTAGGGCAGAACCATACCGGAACAAAGACCAGGAGGCAAGGTTAAGAGAGAAGCGCATTTTCTCGTCTTGTTTACAAGTATGCTTGGGACAAGTGAGTACAGTAGATCTCTGGCTGCATCTCAAGCAGTATGTGTAGCATGAAGATTCATTTATGGAGGCAAAACCAAATCTCACCCCAGGCTCTTTAAAAAGCAAATTGGACACTGCACGGGTCTGATGTGGTCACAACAGTACAAATTAAACAAGCATCCAAGGGTACAGAAGCAGACTGAGGCATTTGCGTCTCACTTCCACCGAGACACACAGGCCACTTTGAATCAAGACAGCCCAAAGTCCGTTGTATCTGAAAAACAGAGGGCTGTCAATCCAACCGTACCAATTCATCCTTGCACCCCCTCACGCATAGGTTTGGTGTGAAGTACACTGCACAGAGCACCTCACCTGTCCAGGCCACACAATGCTCACCACCTGGGCAAGTAGCAGCTCTTATGTTTTGTTCAGGACAGATAAATCTTTCACAGCCATGCACAGATGGCCAGGCAAGGATGAATCAATTCAACATGGCACGGGATGTCTGCTAGCTGTACTCCAGACCCACCTTACGAAGAGTCGACACTACCACAACTAATAGCTTGGTGGCCACTTCACCTTGTATTTGGTTCTTCAGTGCAGAAACAGAGAGATGATTTTGTCTGGTGTGTTTCCTGTGAGGATGACTTCAGCCAGACTGTAATTTGCCCGGTTTTGTGACTGTAGACCGGAAATGATAAGCTATCCAACATGCTGGTTACTCTGAAAGAGCAGCCCTGAACATTTTTTTAATCTATTTACTAATAATCTGGGCTAAGCTGGTGTGGTGAGCTTATCAGTCAGCAGTGATTTCAAAGGTGCAGCACTACGTTCTCTGATCAGGATGCTCCAAAGCATGCAGAAAACTGAACGTAAGACACAGAAGCAGTGGTGAATACAGAGTTATTCTCAATACACAATATTACTAAAGCAACAGCTGCTTGGTAGGCAGGGAGACTGAGCAGGGAACTTCTAAAACTGAGTCACCAAAGGATAAAGTGTGCTGGAAAGTCATTACGAAACTGTTAAAGGGAGGATACAGTGTGAAAGTACATCACGGAATTAAAATCAAGTGTCACTTATTTATGAACCAAGTATGTAAATTTATGGACCAAGAACAGCCCTGTATCCCATCATCAGCTTCTGACCTATTGTGTCAAACAGCAGCTGTTTTGCTTGGCTGTTCCTGCTCTGTGAGTGCTGTGATTATGACCGTATTCAAGGTGGGACTTCTCCAATTTTTTACCATCTGCTAACTTGTAATCAAAGCCTGCTTTCCCAGGACCAGCAGTGTAACAGGTCCAGAATGCATTGTCACAGCTCAAAAACATGGGAGCACTTTGCAATGACATTAGAAGAGCAGTAAAAACAGCAACAATCCTCCCTGTTCCAAGCTCTTCTACCACAAGCCCAACGAAATCCAACAGCTGGGACTGTCAGGTGTGCACAGCTTACAGACTATGTCTAGACCAGGAACTTTCACTTCAGCTACCTAAATCCTCCTTCTGAAATCTAGAAGTATCCTGACCGGCAGATGCAAATTGTAACAGAACTAAATTCTGAAAATGAATCATCGAAAATCAGATCTCCAAATCATCATGTACAATTTGTCACAATCCTGGTCTACTCCTTCCTCACTCATTTGGTCTAAGACAGTGTAATCGCTTAAAAAAATGGAAAAATAATCTCATAATTTTATCTGTGTTGGTATGCTGGGATGGAGAAGAGTACTACCAAGCAATAGTAGTTTTGTGGAAATGCAAAAGCAGTCTTTCTATCTCAAATGTCACATGGAAAGTAGATTGAACTTACAGAATCACCTAGGTTGGAAGAGACCTCCAAGATCATCAAGTCCAACCTCTGACCTAACACTAACCAGTCCCCTACTAAACCAGATCACTAAGCTCTACCTCTAAACATTTTTTCAAGACCTCCAGGGATGGTGACTCCACCACTTCCCTGGGCAGCCTGTTCCAATGCCTCACAACCCTTTCGGTAAAGAAGTTCTTCCTAACATCTAACCTAAATCTCTCTTCGCGCAACTTTAGCCCATTCCCCCTCATGCTGTCACTAGGCATGTGGGAGAACAGACCAACCCCCACCTTGCTACAGCCTCCTTTAAGGTACTTATAAAGAGCGATAAGGTCACCCCTGAGCCTCCTCTTCTCCAGGCTGAACAAATCCAGCTCCCTCAGCTGCTCCTCATAGGACTTGTTCTCCAGACCCCTAACCAGCTTTTTCGCCCTTTTCTAGACTCTTTCAAGCACCTTGATGTCCTTCTTGTAGCGACAGACCCAAAACTGAACTAAGTACTCGAGGTGCGGCCTCACCAGAGCTGAGTACAGGGGGATGATCACTTCCCTAGCCCTGCTGGCCACACTGCTTCTTATACAAGCCAGGATGCTGCTGGCCTTTCACTTAAAAGAGGAATTTCACTTTAAAAAAAAAAAAAAAAAAAAGGTTTAAGATATTAAACTGCTATAAAAGTTCAGGAGACATTAAGTGCTTTTTAATAGAGCTTATAATTCTTTCTGTATTTTGTGATACTAAGGTTTTCTTCCTGAAAGCTCAGAATTCGTTCTAGCTTTTTGCACTGAAACCTTGCAGATACTTCTCTGTCAAACTAACAGTTAATGTCTACTCTGCATGAATTTGCTGGCAATTTAGCTGATGGTCCACTCAGGTCTACTCAGCTAAGTGGAACTTGAAGTGGGGCACCACCACCACAAGGATTGGAGTGCAGACATACAGACTGCACTGAATGGCGGGAGATTGTATAGTAGCTAACATGTACATATGCATGTTATATATGCATATATATATATATATATATATATATATGGAGAGAATATACACTCAGGTACAAGCACAACAATAGCATGGTTCTGAAACTGTGCAATCTGCAAGGACTAAAGCAGGATCTGAAGCTTAGAAATACTGTCTTCGGTGGCCTTCAGACCCAACTGTGAATTATTTCAAACAACAAACTCCAGGCTCAATTACACTTGCAAAACAGAGGAAGCCCTGGTGCAACCACCTAACTTGATCTTATTATTTCTCCAGACATGAGCACAGTGGATATTCTCTAAAGGCTTTCCAATTTGCGAAAGTGATACAAAGCCAGAAGTGCCCCATATGGCAAACTTCAATATTAGTTTTGGTCACAGTCACTCTGGAAAGAGACGATCCAGTCAAATTGCACTTGACTGCAGTAATACCATAAACCTTGAAGCACCATGTAGATCGTTGTGGCATTCTTAGAGAAGTAGGGACTATCAGAAAGTGTGCCACCACTGGAGATTTCAATTTTCCAGATACAAAGAGCAAAGAATACTGACGGCAGCGTAATTTGTGTGCTCTCACATGCAATTGATTCAGTGGATAACCTTTATATCTGTAAGAAATAAGGTTAATTCATACTCGATTTTCAGAAAATTCACTCACAGCAAAGTAAACTGGATTTGAATGGTAATAAGCTGATTAAATAAAACAGAAGAACAAAAGAAAACAGATTTGTAATTAAGGGTTATCAGCATTTGTTTTGAAAAAAATAAAAAAGAAAGAAATTAAGAGACCTAACTTGAAAAATCAACTGAATTGAGGAGCTCAGCTGTCAGAATGTGAAAAATATGTCCAAATACAATGTGTTCCTGCTTTTGATAGCTTTATAAAATTTCTTCAGTGTTACAGGTATGGAAAGATCAGGAAAATAACACCTTAGGCTCTCATGCAGGACATTTTTGACCTTATTGTTAGTAAGGGTTTTAATTAATATTTTTACTATGGCATGAGAGGAAGGAGATAAACAGTGAAAGAGAAAAAAAGCAAGATACACAAGGGTAAAAAAGAGGAAGTCATCACAAAGTGGAATTAAAAACTTAAGGAGCCATTGAAGAGTTGAACCCCAGGTTTAGAAATAAATGGCACTCAAAATTGAACACTGCTAAGACATTTCTTTTAACTGGGATACTGCATACAATTAAAGAGTAGGAAATAAATTATTCATGTTTTAAGTAAAAGAAGATTTTTCTACAACCCTTTAAAACTTATTTCAGTGGCACAGAGACCAAGTATTCTTCCCTTCGAATCTCCTTCCAGAGACTTGAAAGCATTGCAAAATGTGACCAAATTTAATAGGGGTTTAACAAAAGGTAGCTTGTGACAGACTAACCTAAGAGATTACTTCATCAGATAACATTCTCCAATTGCTGTAGATCTCATTAATTGGGATTTTAGCAGAGCATTCAGCAGTGTCACATGGGAAACTGTTAGCTAAGCTGCAACCAGCACAGCAATTTTGAGATGGGCGAGCATCTGGCTCAAGGGGACACAACAGCAGAAGTCCCTAAAACTTAAGTGATTATTAGAGAGTCTTAAGAATCACTCTTGGAACTGATCTTATTAAACGTTTCCCCTAATACCTCTGTCGCTAGCATTAGGAATAGGCTGATAACACACAATACAACAGGGATAAAGATATTGGAAGAGGGGACATGGGTATTACACAGAAATAACTAGAAGCTCTGAAGAAATGAAGCAGTGACAGGACAAAGGTCAGTAAAGCACAGCACACGTACCCAAGGGCTACAAGAGGTTTCCTGGTATGCTGTGTGCTTCCCGGTGAAAACTGCAAAGGAGGACAACTAGCAAGTTATAGTTAATTGCAACATCATTATAATGAATAATAAACATAGGTGTAAAAAAGCAAATGTGACCTTTGGATCCAGAATGTATTTCCAACATAAACGAGAAAGCAACGGTATCACAGAACAAAACACCAGTGATATGTCCGCATGAATGTAATACACAATTTTCTTCATTACATAGAAGAAAGCAGAGTTCGAGATGAAAGACATCCTCAAAAAGACAGCCAAGACACCGGCAAAAAAAAGATTTTTGGCACAACAAATGGTCAAGACTGTGTTTGCCCTGGAAATGAGGAGAAGGGTCTGAGTGCTAGGAGCTCCAGTGTTCCAAGGGAGCACCAGGGACAGAAGAATGAAAAACCAGCCATCCCCTTGTTATTAAGAGGGGGCTTAATATGTATTCCAGTGATGGTATGATGCTGTGGCTGCAGTAGCAAGAACCACAGCTGAAGACATGGATGGCCCTTTCCATTCTTAAGCTCCTATTACATATTTGAAATAATGAACTTGCATCCAATTTGTAGCCAAAACTGGTCATCACATCTCAGCCTTTAAAGTTTAATATCACTACTGAACTACAAAATGTCCTTCACGAGCCCACTCTTCATGAAAATTTGTTCTTCTCTCTTTTTTTTTTTTTCCCTGAAGATACTTCTTGCAGATAATAGACTTCCATAGAAGCAAAAGTTACAAAGCATCTTAAAAAGCAGAAATTAAGTTTAACACTGGACATCTCAAACCAAAGGCTGCAGCACAGAAGGAGTTAATTCTCACTTAATACCTTTAACCCTTAAAACAACTTAGCTACAGAGTAAGTAAAGACCAGCATCCAGCCTGGCCACTTCATCTTATTTTTAAGCCTAACAGATGTAATGGGTTTTGTCTTGTTATTTACAAGTATTCAAGAGCAAGTGTTTCTTTAGTATAAAGACCTGCCTGCTATTCCCAACACAAAGATGTTTTCAGACAATCTCGCACACCAGTAAACCAGTGAACTCATACACACACAAAAAAAATAATAATAATAAAATAAAAACAAAGAAAAACAGAACAAAAATGCCTTTAACAGCCCTCCCCACCTTTCCAAAGAACATTAAAACCTTTGCACCACAATTTTACAGGCGACTGCCTTTCTGGCAAAGCTATTACACCTGAGCAAATATGACACAAAGTGACAATACAATTATTCCACCAATGATTTAGCACAAGCAGGTAACTATAAAGCCCCAAACTTCTTTACAGTCTGTGTATTCACTACCCAAGTGTAAGGTGTGAAACACAGCAGCTGGGGCTAACTTTCTTGTCTCAGCAGCTCATTACAACAGCTGAGAGAGGAGCACTTCATCCTTAAGCAGAGCAGCACTCTCATTAAATTGCACTCTTATTTCATAGGGTTGTAACTGCAAAGCTGTGTGGATTATGTTCCTGCAACCTGAGTACTAACACCATAGATAAAATGCATCAAATAACCCCTTGCTAGCCTAAGCCCCCCCAGGACAAGAATACCTAAAGCGATAGCTACATTCAGGTAAGAGTAACTGGGAATTCATATACACAGTCTCAAACTCCCTAAAGCAAGGCTCAGTCCTGTAAAAGCCCTCAGTGCATTAATATTAATATCATTAATTATTTACTCTATCCCCTATACTATTAGCTTACCAGCTCCACCAATTAGAGGACTTTATAAGAAGAAATGAAATGTGGACCCAGAGTTAACCTTACACAGTAACATGCTATCCTCTTGTAACAACAGAGCACTTCAAATAAAGGCTTTCTTCTTGTGTATGAAATATGTGCATGCACATATGCATTCATATCCATTTTGTCCTCAAGTGACATCAGAAGTATAATAAAGTTGTTTAAATTATCCATATTAAATGGGATGCAGTAATCATTAGAAATCACCTTTTTTTTATTTAAAAAAAAATAAAGCAAATCCTTCAATTGATAGCACTATTGGAATGTGCACTGTGCAAGGAAAATGCAGAAATACAAGAAGAATAATTAGCAAAATAATACCAAGCAGTCAACATAAGTAACACAACAGGAGTCAGGAAAAGAATTGCTATGCAGCAAGAAAAGTTAAATATGAAAGGTACTCAAGTTATAACTGATTAATGTCGTTGTAAAAGATACACAAGGAAGGCTAACTCTGGTATAAGAAAGAGGAGCTGGAGGGGAGAAAGTGTAATGGACAGTACCAGCAGCATTGTTACTGTTTGACCAAGTTTAGAGGCATATCAACAAACTACCCATGTACAAGGCTGGGAGTTTACTAAGCCTTAACTCTAAAAACTGCAAAATTTTGCCAAAATGCTACTTGGTATGCTAGGCTGTTAGACAAGAGGTTCCCTGAAAATAAATTCCTCAGAGGACAAAAAGAAGAGTTGTGCAAGCTATACGTTGCAGCAAGCGTTCAACACCAGCACAAATAATTGAAAAACAAATGTTGAAACCTTTTCTATTTCACTGCAGGGAACTACGCTGATGTGAGAGAGAGCCTGAAGTTTCACAGAGGACATTCTGCCTAAACCAAAAAGGCTGCTTTTAGCACTGATTCTGGCACTACAATAAAATGAGGAGTTCATGGTGACAGGTTTCCTGAAAACGTTGATTTGGGGTAAATTTGCTACTGACAACTCCAAAGGAAAGGCAAACCAGGGAAAAATGCAGTTTTCCTGACTTGGTGGTACAAAGTTTGCCTGGCTGGGCTATGCAGCAAGTTTCCCTGCCCAGTCTATATGCAGGCACCCTGCAAACAACCTCCCCTCACTGCTCCCTGCCCCCAAAACAAAACCCGAGACAGCACGGAGCGATGCCGATCCCTGCTCAACACACGCCAAAGGAACAGCAAGGAGAAAAATACCTCTGCATGTCAGACCAAGGGGCACACCGCTGCTGCTCCGCATCCCCGTATCCGTCCCAGGCTCTCGGACAGCAGCTGTAGGGGATGTGCCTGCCCCTCTGCCTGCTGTTCTGCTCTGTGCTTGTCCTGCAGGGAGTGGGGCTGGGGGCTCCTGGGGATGCTGCAGCCCCCAAGGCCGGATCCGGATCCCTGCGAGGAGCGGTGCCAGGTACTTTCTGCTCCACGTCCAAGCTGCCTGTGCTGGCGGCGCTCTGCCGGCGCTTTCTCTCAGCACAGCAGCGTACGCTTGTTTATGATATCAGCTGACGGGAGAGGAGTAATCTCCTTAAAGCCCTTCTCAGCACAGCGGTGCTGCTCGTTGAGTCCACAGCACCTGAAATAAGGGTGCTCGATGCGAGACGGGAGCATTGCCTGAAAAATCTCTCAGACTTTTAAGTTATCTTTATTGTATTTAAAAAGCATTCACTGAAACTCCCATTTCCAAAAAGCCTGTGCAGAATCACAATGTGAATGATGTGAGACTGCACAGGAATCTCATCAAGTTTATTAAAAGTTGAATGATTAATAAGAACAGGTGGGATTTCACACTGAGCACCACCCTCTCCAGAGCTTTTATCTGTAGCAGGTCAGTATCAGTAGCAGTAAGCCCTGCCTAAGTTCGGGTTTAGCTTTAAACATCTATCCTTCAGCCTGAGCAAGGGAGGTGTAATTAGCGACCCTGCTGTGAGATGGAGAAAAACCTGCAATGACAGCAGGATGGGCACCACGGAAATGGGACCTGTCTAGGAATGAAAGCTAGTGGTTGTCCTCTCAGAGGTTTTCAGGGCCAAATTGAATTAACTTTAGAGGTCCTGGAATCATTTCCTACTCTAACACTGTCCCTATTATGAACATGTACCATTTATTTATTTTTTTTTAATATGAAAAAAATCCTATAGCACTTTGGTTATTTGAAAGCCTATGCTGGGACTGAAATCATTCATCAGCTCTTTTTTAAAAAATATACAGAACCCTCTTGCACAACTGCCTAAAAATTTGCTTCTTATACACAAAAACAGCTCATATTATTACTCAGTAAGACTTAAGTGATTTTAATTTCCCTCCAAAGAAACCCACAAAACTTTATAAATGAGACAAATTAGAAAAAAAAAAAAAAAAAAAAAAAAAAAAAAACACAACTATTTTCTTTGTCCTATAAGACCAAGATTATCATTAATATCTGTGCACTGAAAAGTTCTAAAATTTTAAGATATACATAAATAAAAAACAGAATTGAGAAATATTTTTAAAATATGGGGCAGTTACTCTTTTCCTGTAAGGGTGTGTGCATTTACGTTGCTCTGCTACCTATTTGCTTTCCTTTTCCCATGAGGCACACCTGTCTGTAGTACAAGCCACAAGCACCTCATTCTCCAAGCATGAAGCACAGGTCCTGTTTAAGAGCACAAGGTCTTTGGGCCAGGTTTCTGCTTTCCTATCATCATAAGAATTCCTACAAGTGGAAAGGATGATCCAGGAGAAACTGCCGCAGAGAAAGAGAAAAGACTTCCTGCTTCAGCATGGACATATACATTAAATATTTAATATGCTACAACAATATTATTGTTGTTAGTTTCATATTTTCTTGGAACATGATCAGAAGGAACTAATTCACCTTATGGTCTGAAATACTTGAGAGCATTACATAAGCAAAATATTTTGGAAGTGTGAAAATCAGGCATAAATAATGATGGTTGGCTTATTAAAAGGTACTCATTAATTTCTTTACCTTCTGAGAGGATCCTAGACATCACCAATGACACTGGTGTTCAAATATTCTAAAGAGGCCCAAGGTCATCATTTCACAGAGGATATTCCCTGCAATAAACTGATGCCTTCTTGAAATGTATTTACACAGCTGAAGTCCAGCATGGAGAAGATAAAAGCACATTATTGCAGACCCAGGAGGGTAGTTTTTGCACTCAGGGACAGGCTGCCCGTGAAATAAAGTCTGCTTTGCTAAAAAGGAGGAGCTCTAGCCCCATTAAAGAGCTGTGTTTGTTCCTCACCAACCTTCTTCCCACCTATGGCTTCCAAGAGGGTGTACCTGTACACCCAACTCATTGCTGGCCCAGACAGACAGACAAACTTTCTGACCTGCTGCAATGCTGCTGCACAGCTCTGAATCTGCCTGGTTACACACAGGTACAGCAAGGTCTTCCATCAGTCTTTTAAAATATATACTCGTATAAAGTTACTTTCCATCTTCCAGCTATTTTAAACACCTCGTATGACACAAAGATCATTGGAAATAATGGAGTGAGTCCTCCCAAATCACAGTTCTGGGTGTATGAAGGAGAGGCAAGTGATTGGGATCAGTCAGCCTGGATTTACCAAAGCTCAGTCACGCCTGACTGACCTGACTGCCTTCTGTGATAAAATGTCTGGCTTTGCGGATGAGGGGACAGCAGCTGTCATTTCCCTTGACTTTCACAAAGTTTTCAGCGCTGTCTTCCACCACACTTCTGCCCGAGTCAGGATGGCACGGTCTGAACGGGTGGACAACTGAAAAAATGGATGGCTTAAACAACTGGGTGAATGGTGGGGCTCCAACCTGGCAGGAGAGACAACGGGCCTTGGCTGAGACCAGCCAGGTTTGGACAAGGCTTATGGACTGTCTTCTCCTCACAAGCCCAGGAGGGTTGTGCAGCAGGCTGCCAGCAAGGCCATGCAGCTCCTGTTCTCTGAGGGCCTTGGGCCTGGCTGGACAAAGCCCCAGGCAACCGGTTCTGAGCATGAGGATAGGCCGGAGACCCCTGGAAACCCCTCCCAACGTAAAATTTCTGTCATTCTTGGTATTATCTAGAAGTTACATGCTTGCACAAACAGGCAGCAGTTTCTTTCATTACTTGGCAGCTGCTAAATACAGTTGGGAGCTACTAATCTGGAAAGATAGAAGTGTTGGTAGATCAAGTCCTAAAGTTACCAACATAGATATTTCCAGCTAAAAGCAAGGCCACAGCCACACAGAGCACTTTAAAATATTAATGGGTTTAAGATTTTGAGTAGATTAGCTGAGGCAGAGGGAACCATTTACAGCCTTCAATTGTATAGATGTCCACAGGTCTTGGAAGACAGCAGTACAGGGAAGGTGTTGTAATTACACCAGGCAAAATATAGAATCATTTTGGCTATAACCTGCTGCAATATCTCTACTATCTTCCCAAGAAGAGGAAAGTTTGCAGTTCTGGAATGCAGAAAATGCTGCTGGACACTCAGTAACTGATTTGGGGGAGGGAAGGGCAATGAAAAATTGTTCCTGGCTTCATTCTTCTATTTTCTATTTAGTTGGTTTGGCCCCTGGTAAAATATTTGCCTATGTTATAAATCCCTGAAAACAGGAGTTTATAATAAAATGCTGACAGACTCTTAACTACAGTAATTCAGTAGCAGGACCATTATAATGTGCCAGCAGGCATTCAGACAAGTCCATCCTTATTTGTGACCAGCTCCGGGAGAAGAGGTTTTAAGGAATGGGTGGTGAGAAAACTGAGCACCATTTGCACAGCCGCACCTCACAAAAGCACTGACTGATTCTGTTCCTGCCTTTTTCAGTACTTTTGTCACCAAGAGGCAAGGTGTAAAGGAACACAATCACAGCGTACGGGAAGGCTGGAGCATGTTCTGCAGAGACCTGTAATCTGCCCATCTGTTCACAGGGAGGGATTACACCAAATCCCACTGAGCTTTCATATTCACAAATCCAGGACGAGCAGTAATTGGTTTACTAAAGTTTGTTAGTCATAATTTCATCACAAAATCCTCTCAAGGCAAGTTCATTTACAGTATTAATTTTTCTCCCTTTTCAACGGCTCATTTGTTCCATAGCACTATAAATACTATGTGAATGAAAATCACGGGAAATGGCTATTCTGCACTTCAGTGCTTTATTATAAGATATGCTTCACAAAAAAAAAAAAAAAAAATCATGAAGCTAACTGTATCAGCATTTACATAGCTCCTTTCAGAAAGCATATCTAGGACTCTTTCTAGAGCACCAAATTACCAACCTGCGGCAGAACTGACTATATGCAAACAATCCGATATATTCCATATGCAGCTGTGAAGACTGCCATAAACATTTATATTCATGCTGGTTCATCTGTGCTCGGATTAACTGAGTGAGAAAAGCTGGCCAAGGACACCTATTTAAAGACCCAGCAGGTTTAAGTAGATGGAACCAGCGCGGTAACTTCTCATCTAAAGTACAGTGCAGCTAATGACTGCACAACCTGCAATGCCTTCTGCAAAGGCAACATGGCGTGTCACGGAAGTTGTGCTTGATGTGCAAGGAGCCTTTTTGGTGCAGGTCCTCAGCACAATTTCACAAAGCTATCAGGACTCTGCTAAAACACGTCAGAGCTGTGCACAGGCAGGGTACGCGTGCTGGCGGCCTGGCAGGGACAAGGCCCTGCTGTGAACTGCTGCGGCAGAGCCAAGGAGGAGTCCCATGTGTGACATGGCAGCACCTGAAGGGAAACAAGATTTCAGGGAAATACGTGGGATTTGCAATGCTTAAAGCAACAGTGCAGACTTGAAAACCTCCTTGTGTGCTTGGTAGCTGGTGAAAGAGCACAGGTGATACTGCACTTTGATCTTAAAATCACCCCGCTGTCTGGAGCTCCATCTCAGTGCAGACCGAGAATTTAGTCCCACCAAGGCTGACAAACTCAATGCTTTCCGGCTTAACCCAAGTGAAATCCAGACAATGAGGCCCTGGAGGTATCGGTTTCCTTACAAATCACCTCCCACGGCCTTCACAAGGTGGCAGTTACGGCTTTCTAGAAACACCCTGAGCCAGAACGGAGAGGCCTTTCATTCTCCTCATGGGAAATGAGACCCAACACTACCTCCAGGGCCAGAAGAAAACAAGAATGTACCACTCCTGTTTTGCAGGAAAATGCTTTAAGCACCAAGATATTTGCAATTCTTGTAGACATCCCTCACCTCTGCTGCTGAATCTCTGCCAGCAAAGCAGGTTTTACCAGGCTGCAGAGACAGATTAAGAGAGAACTCCTCGGTCTCCTGGTGATCAGGCTGTTTAATGTAAAACACAGAGAAAGTCCTGGGACCGAAACTCCTTCTGCTGGCATAGTTCACACAGAAAATATGAGCTCTGCTAAATGCTTGGAAGAAAGAGGATAAAAATCTATTCCCAAAGCAGCAACCCAGTAGTGGGCTTAAGAAGGTTTTCTTAAAATTCACATCATATTCCAAACAGGCAGAAGAACGTAGACAATAACACAAAAACACACACACACGTACATAAATGCACACCTATAAAAACAACTATGGGTATATATATTTATATATATATAAATTGCCTAGTAAATGCACACATTTTAAGTGTAAGAGTTTTGCACCCCTTTTGTCCCCTTTAAGCCTACCCAAGTTCAGAGCACCAAGGAATGCCAAGCACTGAAAGCACAAGAGAGCCAAACTGCTGAAGTTGTAGTTGAACCATAACTGGGAATTATGTTTATAATTCTCCCTCTTCTTTCTCTCCAAATGGCTGTGTAAGTTGTGCCCAAAGAGCTCTCCTTGGTAACACAGCAGCGACAATCCACTGCAACATCTAAATGCCATGGTCTTGCCCTAGAAGCCTCTGCAGTTCTGATGGCTCCGCACTTCTATTACTTTGTCAACAAGAAGGCAAAAAATATCAGGTGCTAGGGCAGTATTGTTCTGTAAACACCAAAGCATGAAATCAACAGCTTCACAAACACACGCTGCTGCTACCACAATGATTAGGATGTGAGCAGCTAACCACAGATAAGGACTGGTTTACTGCTGTCCTGCTCAAACCCCACTTGTTTGGGGTTGCATTCTGCTTCCTTCTTGCCAGGGCAGCAGCAGGCAGCAGAGGAAACACGATTTGCCCATCCTTGAGTAAAAGGACAGACAACTGCATGAAAATGAAACGCCCTTTATAGAAAAGCATTATCTTATATTCAAACACCAATTTTTGTGAAAGAACCTACATCTTCTCGGCTAGTAATTTTAGAAAAGCCATAATCTTTCTGGGATATTTCCCTAATAGCACCAGCAATAATCCAAAAATTGAAGTAGGACTTCACGCACATTTGTTTCTCTATTTGGTATCCTCTCCCATACTCTGCTCACTGTTTCCAACTGCCACGCTCACTGCATTCAATTGGTTGTCTGCTTTTCACTACCTGAAAATTTATTCTTCGAGTAGTTATTCTTAATACATCACTCATGCAACTAAGTTATTTCAAAAGATGAAAGGGTCTCTTTGGAGAGATTGCTTTATTGTCATGCTTCAACATCAGAATGCAACACAGCACATTATACAGTACAGTATTATACAGTAAAATACTCAGTAAATTTACTTTTACTAAACTGCTACAAAAAAAAAATAATTACTATTTTCCAAGCTCAACACAAACAAAGCCCTGATCAGTAATTGCTATCCACTGAAGACTAAAACCACAACTGTACTTTTTGGTATCCAACCTGGGTTAACTTTTCCCGAGGAAACAACAGCAACCTCAGTTCGGGCATTGATGTGTCTGGTGGGATCCTCATAGGAATTCCACTTCAAGCAAGAACCACTTTGTTTTGGCAGTCCAATATAGATGCACGTTAATGGAGGTCTGCAAGTCAACTGCTTGCCGGCTCTTTGTCAGTCAAGGCTAATCCCCACAGATTAGAGAAGGAAATCCTCATATTCCCCTGGGTCCTAAACCCCTGACATTACAGAAAAGAGTTTTGGTTCCTCTTAAATAATCTTCTGAGAGAAAAAACAGAGTTGTCCGTTCATTATTACAACCTGCACCACAAATACCAGAGGAGGTGACCTAAGGCCACCAATCTCTGTGCATTAATTCCCAGACCACCAACTACAAACACTTTGATTAATGCAAGGACCACATGGTTCCTTGTCCATAAGGAACCTGCAAACTCAGCAATGATTCCTATTTTCCTGGTGTCACTATGCAACTGCTCTGCAATGAATGCTGAGCACTGGAGCTCCTAGTACTGGTTCTGAAACTCTGAGGCAGAAGATCTAGATAACTCTTTGTTCTGGACCACAAAACGAAGATCTTCCCTAAGGAGAGTAGTATTTGCAATCAGATTCCTGTAATGGACTATTCCCAAAGTCTGCGGGCACTGCTTGGCAGGGGTATCCAACCCCACGCTTGAACAGAACCCTTTACATTCTCCATAGCTTCTCTGCTGCAATTTTTCCTTTTCACCCAGTCCCTTTCTCCCTCTGAACACGCAGAAGTATTAAATTCCCATTGTGAGCTTCCAACAGAAAGATGCCACAAAAAAGTGCCCCTCTGGCTACCCCAGGTACACACACCCAAACTACAAACAGCCCATCAAACACAGCCAGAAAAGAATTACCTACCCACTTTGCTCCAAACCTCTTTTTCTCAGCTGTGGATTAAAACTGAGTTTCAGGGCATTTTTAGCAACCTTTCCAGAGGCACAGACTGTGGCGTAACTCTGAGAGGCTGCTGGTTTGTTTCCACCATTGAGTCACTGTGTTTTGATTCACTTTTCTTTTCTCAGAGTAAGCACACATATTAAAGACGGGGTCTGAAAATACAGCCAGGAGTTAAATTTTCAGCTGGACTTCTACAACTCTGAATATATGTTATTGTTATTCTTGAAGTATTAAAATTTAAAACAGAAGAGGAGACTTTGCCAGCAATCCGACACAACTGAAGAACTGCCACTTTTTGCCACAATGTGGGACACACAGTAAGTGAGCAGAGAGCAAGTAATAAGCTTCCTAGTGCCAATGAGCTTATTGTGCACGTGGCTAGAGCGGTTTGACTTGAGCTAGGATGAGCAGAAAGGATGCTGGCATTCTGGCTCATCCACATTGCCCATGGCAAATCACAGAGCACTCAATTCCCATTTTTTCCCAATTCTTTTATAATGTTGGCAGTATGTGCTTCTTAAAATACTCTGCAGAGCTGACGTTTATTTGCTGTTGAAAACTCTTGATTGTTTGGATACATTTTGTGCAGTAGAAAAAAACATGCAAGTGTCTATAAAATACTTCTCTTCACATTTCTTACCCAGTTGAGGAAGGAAGACTGTAAGTACTAGCTGCCTTAAACTTCACCTCTTGAAATCATTTCTATGTTAATGCATTATTATGTGATAGACTCTGAGCAAGGGTCAAGTAGCTCTCCAAAGAAGGAACATTGTGCAATATTGTGAAAGTTAATGGGAACATCTTTAAATTATATTGAAAAGAACAAAGAGTGGATTAAGAACACCTTTAGGTATTCCCCAAATTCATTTTATGTTCATTCAGGTCTTACAGGAAGTAAGATAAAAGATTTCAAATGGCATTGAGATTTTTTTTTTATGTGTTATACAGAAAAGACAGAGGTAATTCCCACTCTGGTTTAAAATCTTTCCTACATAACCCTCTCAGTCCCTTTTCATCTCCATGTGTTGCTCTCTGTCGCATTCCTAATTTCTATGCTGAAGTACTCCAGAGCTGAATGGACCAGCCCAGAGAAAAGTGCAGCAGTAAACGCTGTCAGAAAAACTGTTTAGAAACCTCCTTGCTAGGTCCTCTGAGATGAGACAACGCAAGGAACGACGCCCTACCACCAGCAGAAGTTTTCATCATCCATGTGCCCATACTCTTGCTGTCTCATGGCACTGTATGGGAAGACACTCTACAAATATACTTGCAGAACCACTGTGCTGTCCTCTTCAAATCTCTCCTTCACACTCTTGCTATAATTGCCAAATGCGAGTGGATAGGCAAAGAACACAGTTTTCTAACACATTTTTGTCATATTTATATTTTCTAATGAGCATATAAGTCAAAACATGGTCCAGATCTTGACAAGGTCTATTCTTTCTCCCTTCTAAATGCTAATTATGTTCACTTAATTTGTCTTAATCAAGAAAGCTCCCTTGGTTTAAGCCTAATCCTTTCACATTCTCACAGAAAAAAAATATATATATATATGAAAATGAGGAGAGGACCACAATGAAAGAAAAACAACCCAGCAGTGAACAATCTTGGGTGCATACATTACTACCTTGTGCTGTCCTGACTCCTTGCTGTCTAAGACCTGATTTGCCACTTGAAAAGCACAAATAAAGGAGCCACTTGGATGCTGGACACCAGCTTCAAGCACAGAGCTGACTCCTGATGTCCCTTGTTTCACCTCCGTTCTTTCCAAATAAAAAGTAATAACAGAGAGTATAAGGAACAAACCATGAATAGGCCAAGCCCTGAGCACAACTTGACTCAATGTGGAAAGCAGCCTGCAGAAACCTGGAGTTTGATGTGCTAGGGGATACATCCAGGAAGATGCAGGTGTTGGGAAGCTTATGGTCCCTAGTACTTCCCACAGAACCAGTCTAAGCGTATGTCCCACATAAAGTTAGTCAAAATTTTGGAACTGAGGGAGCCAAGGGCACAATGGTAATCATTTTAATGCCCTCAATATGCAGTTCAAAACAGAGGAATTTATCTAAATAATGTACTTGCTAGGCTTGGTTTTATCTATAATGTCCATGGCATCGGCAGGTCAACATGAAACATGAAATAGCAAAATCAGCTCAGCTACAACAGAATACAGACGGTCCCGCAAATTTCTCTGCTGCTCTGCTCATCTATTACATGTTGCATCTAATAGCAGATGAAGAATAATGACAAATCATATTTAATAAATTCAAAATGTGAAACAATTGAACTAATTTGCATTCTTGCTGATAATTATAACTGATCTTCAATATCAGATTGTTACCAATCTTCATCTAATGAGACAGCAGCTTATTGATGAAGAAAAATTGAGATTTTGTTTGCATTGTACCAAATTATAATTACCTAGAAATAAATACTCTATTGTCATACATTCAGAAGCAAACTTAATTTCAATGCAAAGTAAGCATCTTAAAACCCCATTTCTCACCCTTTTGGCTAAAGTGTTGCATCTGCCTTTTTGACTCACAGAGGAACATGCAACTGTCAAACAGAAGCACCAGCACCTGAGTGAATTTTCTCGTTTGAGATCATCCTGTGATCTATACCTGATTATTATACTTAAGACAAGAGCACTTCATTTTATGATCGATACAAGCTGGACATCCAATGTGTGCATTCAGTATAAGTAAATGTTAACATTTTTAAATCATAATAATATCAGGAAGTTAAGATGCTGCTGAGAATAAATCAATACAAACGAGCAGTGATACCTATGTAAAGCATGAACATACATCTGTTCATGATAGGAGCCCTCATTTCTAAATACTCACACACTTTTTCTATGGGAGAATTTTTCATTTATTTAAGAACAATAAAAAACCTATCACAGCTGTGAGAGGTGATATATGAGTCTTTCCTTGCAAAAAGCAACACGTTAGAGTTCAGCTGGTTTTGCCTAGGGACATTTAGTTATATGGGAGAGATGAACTATTTTTGTAATCCAGAAAAAAAAAAAAAAAAAAAAAGCACCAGTCTCTCCACCCAAATTTACTTTTAGGCTAGGATTAGTAATGAAAAATCTCAATCAGTAAGTGAATTTAAGGGTTGCAAGCACTGAGGTAGTACACTGTGCTGAAGACCTGCTTATAATTTTGACTATGGCAGAACTGTATTACGTTGTGTCATTTTGAGCTTATACCTGATGATGACAATCACTTTTTTTCTCTGAAGTGCCATGCTCCCATTGAAGAATGGGACGTGACACGAGCAGGGTTTTTTCTCCCAATAATTCACTATGGGGATTATTACCCTTGCAGCAGTGGAACCCACAAGAGCACTTTAAACAGAACCCTTCCTTCTTACACATCTGAGTATATCTGTGACACCTGCTGTCAGTCTAGGTTGCTAACTTTTTGTTGACACAAAAAAGAAGCGTTTTCTTTCCCGTGCAAAAGCACTCAACCTTGCCCCATGACGATATGCCGTCTTACTGGCTCAACCAAAAAGTTTGGCTGTTTTGACTGCACAATTTACATTATTTCTTGCAAGTTAACTTGCTCGTAGCTTTGCTGTTCATTACCTGAAGCCCATCGCATTTTCTCCCACCCCACTGCGATATGGACCACACAGTTTCACAAATCAAAAATAGTCATAGTGAGGAATCAAAGTTGACTTTTTCCCCCCCTTAGACAATAAAAAGTTCTCTTTGGGAGGATTCAAAATTTCCTTCTACAGAACATAAATTAATGGTGATTAAACAGATAGAAACACTGTAAATGGGGAAAAAAATCAAAACCAAGAGACAAAGGGCTTGCCATGTCTGGAAACATGCAAGTCACTGTCAGTATCCCCTTGGACTGACTAGAGTCTTGCACCGACTCTGCTTTAAGGACCAGCTGGAAAGCTGCAGAAATGGATTGTCCCTTCTTTGCTAGTGTCTGTCCAGATTTGCTATTTTTTAGGTCCTAATACGCAATGGACATGTGCATATGAAAATTCCATTCCCCACTGCCACCCCCTCCAAAAGAAAAACAATAGCCCTAAGAAACCCTTCCTTGTGTTTGCAAAGACAGAAAAGTGATACCCCAGGATAAGGATCCCAAAACAGCCCTTTTCATGACTTTCAATCTATATCTTTTGATTTGGACCAAAAATAGCACCTCTAAATCAGTGCACTGCGTAAAAATAGTAGCAGCAACAATAATAACAACCCTAATAATGAGAATGGAGCTCTTTTTAAACTACAGAGTTTGATTTTAATCCAAAATTAATTTGTGAAGAATTACAGTATTTTGTAATACTTATGATCATTGTTTCCTCCTTCCATTCAGCTTTCAGGATGCTATTTATAAGAAGAAGGAGTCACTGCCTTGTCTTGGGATGGGCCCTTGGCATGGCTATATGTAACAAGCGTGACCAGGCACCAACCTGGGGGCAGGGCATTTTTGGGAGGCCGACAGCAACCTCCACCCAGTAACAATGAAACCTCTGTTCTGGGATTAACTGTGACATGAGAAAGAAACATGCTCAAGAACAGGAAAGGCAGTGGCCATCTTGATATGAAAATGTCGCCCCAAGACAGAAGCACCCTGAAAACCCTCTCCAGGGCTTGAGAAAGGACTGCAAGTGGCTGCTGGAAGTTTGCTAAGGCAGCACTTTAACTGGGGGTCGTTATATCCCTGCAGCCACTAAAAGCTCACTCTTTTGAGAAACCCTGTATGGCCTAGTGGAAACTAATGTCCGTGGCTGAAAACTTCCCATAAAGAGCCTTCATTTCAGAGCTCATTTAGCTTTATCTCTTGCGAGGTCATGAGATAAGCAAGCGCGCCTCAGCATTTGGGACACTCGAGTCTGGAGCCTCAGTGCAGGGCAAGATGTGGCCAGGATGGGTTTGATGCGGGTTATTCAGGGAAGCTTAAATAAATGAAAGGCTATTTCTGACCTTTCCTTGCCTTTCAGTGCATCACCCTACACACAAATCCTACCTCTGCAACTGGAATTTCGGGGCTCTTGCAGCAGCCCCAGCAGCTCACACTACCATCACCTGATGCAGCCTTAGGGTCACTTATAATTAATTACTGGCAGCTGTGAAGGAGACACTTAAGTCATAATAGGCATTTCTGCAGACAGCACGGAGATAACACATTTTTTCTTAAATGTGAACAGTGCTCTGGAAGATTGCGGAGGTATTTAGTACTCTGTGTTTTCAGGGACCAGTTAAAAAGGATCAGCAGAATTGATTATGTACGCTGGAAGTGCGGAATGAGAAGTTCATTTTCTCACTTCTTCTCATACCCACGCCAGCAAGCATTAATATCCCACACAGGCACAGGGATTACAGACACCAGCAGCGCAGATTTCTTCCAATGCTTTTACACTCCGTATAAAAGACTTAAGAAGCTTCTTGCGCTGATTCAAAAACATACTGCAAAAAAAAAATGTGTATGTAGCACAGATTACTGAAGGGTTCCTTGTACAAAGAAGCTTTATCTGCATTTTAGGGAATCTTTCCTTGCAAAATACAATCTTCAAGTTGCTGCAGAACATCACAGCTGCAAAAAGCTTTTACAGAGACCTTCTGCACCAACTCATTTGCTAATGTCTCCTGTTGACTGATCTAAGCCTGGCCTCAATCTTCTTTTAATGAAAGAGGAAGGAAGAGGATACTTTAACAGCTATAATTAGCTCTTAGTACCTGTCCAAAGAAAACAAAACAAAACAGCACCTTTAATTCCCAAGGCTTTCTCAAATGCCCAATGGGACATTTTTCAAGAAAATCAATATACGTCAACAAAAATAAAAATACAAAATAACTCCTCTAGCTTGCTCTGAGGCTATTGGGATGGCTACCTGCTTTTGGCCACTGCATGTCTTTTGCACCACCTTGAAGATCTGTACATGTATGTGACACTTTCTTTTTCCCCCCAGAATCTCACCTGATTCAATTAATGCTGCCACCTTCCTACAGATTAAAACACTGCATTTCCTTCCAGAGTTTGACAGCCACCACTTCCTGTAGGGCAGACAAGATGTAAGCTGTGCCGGCAGATGCACTGTTGCGTTCAGGACGGCATTAGTTTGGGAGCAAAAAGTCGATTTCCTGCAGTTCAAGGACAAATAAAGTGGGAGGCAGCAGCAGGGAGCAGACCAAGCACCACCGATGCAGTGCTTTCCTCCTCCTGCAGCAGGAATGAATGAAGTCTGCGAAACCTGAGAAATGAAGAAGCTCAGCTTCCACTTCCAAAAATGAACGCTTGTTTCCTTAGGTCTATTTTTATATGCAAGGAATCTGTGAGGTTTTTTTGTTTGTTTGTTTGTTTTGTTGTTTTTGTTTTTGTTTTTTAGTTTGTGAAAATAAGCTTTTGGATGAAATATTTAGTAAATGATGGGCAAAAATATTTGATGACTGAATAAAAACAGTAACGTGGCTGCTTCCCTAACTGCATAACTCGATAATTACCTCTTATAGGGTAACTGATACATACATAAATAGATTACATACTTAAAGTTCAGATTGTGTTGGTTAGATAAAGTAGTTATATATCCTCCAACAACAGCACAGATTGTGCTTTCAGCTTGATTTTATTCGCATTATGCAGCCTGAATAATTTAGAGAAAGAATGATTCACAGCAAACTTCACAGAGAATTTTGAACTATGTCGGACTGCATGCATATAAAGACCAAGAAAGACAGAGAGACTGCAACAATTTTGTGAAATGCTCATTTAAGTTTACTTTTCCCCGTATCATTTGTGATGAGCTACAAAAACCCTACTTCTACATTTGCCTGCTTAATGGCAAATGAGAAAATAAGGAAGTTTTCCACAAGCAATCCTTCAGTCTCAGCAGAGGGGCATTATTTTTACATAAAAATATTCTTGGCAGAAAAACAGGATTTCTAAATATATTAATGCCTGCTGCTTATAATTTGCACTGTAAATTATAATCATCAACAATTTTCACCTACCTGTCTCTTGGTAAAACACTAATTAAAATCCAGAGTCTGAAATGGGGCGGCTTGAACCTTACTGTCTTTGAGTTTACACCGTCTTTTACGTTCAGTTACACCTACGTGTAATTCACTGAAAGCTTCTAAGGGGGAGGATTGCTCCCATTTCCCATTAAATGCCTTCTGAAGGAGCCCTCCACACCCAGCCCAAAAGTGGATTTATGTAAGAACAAGTATCAAAATCTTACTGTATCCAGGTTGTCTAAACAGTTCTCATTTCTGTGTCCAAATTCACATAGGTGGTGACACGTACAGATGAAGGCCTTAGGATTTCTGCACCACTTTTGTCCTCTGAACTCTTCTCCTGATGCAGCACTATACACACATCTCTCTACATTTCTCAGTAACACTGTTCAAATGCCTAGAGTCTGTCATTATTGTCAATCGAATATGTATCATGAATAGAAGAAACCTTTCACTTTTTTACTAACACAGTCACTTTTGCCTCCTTGCTTCCTGAAATAACAACACGGCATTTTGATTAATAAACATGCTGCCCCATGGCTGATAGAGGTAGCACATGCATGGTGGGTAAACTGATTTAATTGCCCTGGATGTTTAACAGCATTTGTTGTGGTTACTGGTATTCAGACTATTTTTGTAACTAAAGTTGCTTATCAATTATTCAAACTGCAAAAACTTGGAACAATGCAAGACAAACTACACAACCGGGCTCGTGTCACATGTATTTCTCTGTGGCACAAAGTTCACTTTTGAAGGAAGTCTCCACCTACATACTCTGATTTACAAGGAACTTTTCGCTCTGGTATCTGTGAAAAACGATGAATTTGGCAAGAACATTAACATTTCAGATCCACTTTGTGACAGAAATATTTCTGTAATTTAAGCAATATCAAAAAATACAATTCACGAAATACAAATTGTAGCCCTTCCCATCTATGGTAAATGAACTTTTGCTTGATTATCTCAAGGAACTGCTAGAAAAACATCAGTCATGTATGCTTTGTTCCTCTAACCTGTTGGTCTCATGCTGTGGAGAAGAGAGCCCTCCTGGAAGCAGCATGCAGGCCGCAGAGGCCCTGCACCAGGCATCAGGCTCAGGGCCTGCAGCTGAAGCAATTCCTTCTGAAGCAGCCTTCTCATCAAACATGCTGCAGTATCCTGGTGCTGAACTGCCACAGGTGATACCTCTGGAAAGGTAGGTTTGAGACAGAAATAAATAAATAAACACGGGGAAAGAAGAAAAAGAGCTGCATCTCTGCAGTGCAGAGCTGAAGCTCCAGGCAGGCGACCACCACAATTCCCTTACCAAAAGCTGCTCTACAACTAATAACACTTCCTCCCTTTAAAATAGCTCTGTGATTCTTCAACAACAGTGAAGAAGATCTGAACACTTCCTGGGCTGTCTCCAGTCTTAGTAGATGCTTACTCCAGCTGTTGGAGCTTTTCTGACACCAAGTGCTGTATGGGATCTCCCCTGCGCTAAGGCTGCTCTACTTCCATGCTACTTTAATATTAAAACACACTACCAAGGGTTTTCTCCTTTTTCACAATCCAGAAAAGCTACCAGGCTGAGATGCTGTATGCTGGGATGAAAAGCAAAATACCGAGAAATGTGTTATTTATTCCTGCTTTTACTTCTTTAGCGAGCTTGCTGACAGAGTACCACTTATAATTTCACTCCTTGGGAAAAAATGATCGCAAAAGCCTGTTTGCTTTTTATAATGGAGAACAAAATCCAAGGGTCAGTTTTCTGTAGCTTACTTTTTTTTTTTTTTTTTTTTTTCCATGAAACGGTGTAGGAACTACCATGACGAGACACACTGCAATAGCAGCTCAGGAAAGAAACTTGCTGTGCGAAGACTGACTAGTGCTCAGCAGAGGAGAGCAGCATAGACTGGGGGAGGCTGTGCCCCACACCTTCCCCCTCCTCCTGTTCATTTCTTCCCCAGATGCCTCCAGATACATGGGACACCCCCAGTCCAAGCCCCTGCTCAGGGCAGGGTCCCCCCACCTGTGCCAGGTGTAAGTCAGTGTGGGAAAACCGCCTTTGGAAATCATCTGAGAAATGAGAGTAGACACAACAACTACTAAACATCAGTGCATTAGCCTACAATGCTAACCAAATGTTAAGATACAAACACTGAAAGGACTGCACTCTTTGTAAACCATGCTGCTTCCAGACCCATTTCCCCAGACACCGCCAGCTACCCTCCCACTGCAAATGCAGTGAGTTGCATTTATCAAACACATTAACAGACATTTATAAATGCAAATGCCACTGCAGGTCCACATGGCACATGCTGGTTATGAAAGACTACTGAGCCTTTGTAATGAACTGAGCAGAAAATTTCTATGCCACATATCACTTATTTACAGGAGATGGTGTCTGCTGCGAGGGGTTAAACCCAGAGTGTTTGTCATCTGCATTTTTTGCTCCCTGCAAAACTGAAAGAAGTGACAAGTAACAAGTAACACTCAAAGCAAGTAAATGAGAGAAAGCAGATACATAAAGAAAATGTTGTTAGATTAGGCAATACAATAAACCCAAGGTAACAGACAACAAATCAAACCGAGCACTTGCTTGTTCCATCCCATGAGAGGCTGTCTCTGTTCTGTTTAAACACATCGTACCTGCAGTACTCTGCCCCTGAGAAACACTTCCACGCAGGTACACCCAAAACCATCGATCTGCGTAACACATGTCCTTCCTCATCTGTGCATCCTCTGGTTTCATACCCTCGAGGGAAAGTTACACAAGGAGCGTCACCTGCCAGGTGACAGCATGCTGGTGAAAATCACCAAGACACACGTCGCTCAGTCCTGTACCATGTGCTAGCAGAGAAGGCTAAAAATTGAGTCCACCGAACACTGTCAGACCCCCAGGTCAAAGCATTACCATGCCCACTGGAACAGCAGATCTGGAGCTGAATGCTAAGCACTACGTTTATTATGATAAAACGTGTTTACTGTGATTTATGGCATGCATGACAAAGGCTGGCTCTTGATGCTAAGCTTTCACACCATATGTCCTAGAGCTGACAAATGTTTCCAAGCCACACAGAGGGATTAAGGACAGAGCAGAGATCTAACTGTCTTCACAGAAATGTACATACAAAAAGCTATGCAAAAACTAGCATAAAGTGTAATTTCATTGAAAAAAAAATCCTCCAAATATTCACATTGCTTTAAAACTTACAAAATCTGTTACACATTATTGCATACTGACTATTCTGCTTTTCAAACACCTCCTAATAACGTATGCTAAAGCAAACAGCACAGCATAACTAAATAAAAAGTTTTGCATTTTTTCTGGACCTGCAGCAGCTTGCACATGGTTTTACTTGCATTTGGAAGTATTCACGAACCAACAGTGGCAGAGTAATAATATCAGTGATTAGCAAGCAGGTGGTCCAGTGCTACATTACTGATATGTTCACGTGCACTACAATAACCCACTACTTCTGAATTTCCTAGCAATTTGCAGGAAACCCACTGGTAGGGATGTAAACCCAAACGAGGAGAGAGAACCGAGGACCAGCATTCTTTAGAGGGCAAAGAGGAGCAATTCAGCTCAAAGGTGGTTTGGAGGCAAAAGCCAGCGACCTGTAGCGCCCAGCAGTTCTTCCAAGCAGAGCCACCAACACGTACCTGGATGAGAAGATCAGACCGAATTTACAAATGGCCTTTGAGAAAGATGACAGCTGCCTAATTTCTTCATTTATCAATCATTTATCCATGTGAAGGTCTTCCCTTTTATTTCATAGCAGCTCAGTTTCTCTTAAGAGGCTTGATTAGGAACCATGCCAAGCGCTGGCTGAAATGCAGACACATTTCTTTGTCCACAGACTCGATGACAGCTCCAAAGAACTGCAGTATAGTTGCAGTTTAAATCTGCAAAAAATGAGGGTAGCAACCTGTGCAAACATCTCCAAAGTGATACAGATGCAAAATACTCATTGAGGTTTCCTGTCCTGGCCTAATTTTCTCTGATAATTTCTTTTATGCCTCTAGTACTGGTCCTATAAGCTTCTTCCATCTGGAGTATTTGCTAAACAATTAATCAGTTCTCATAATTGCTCTTCCTATTCTTTTTTTGGCATGCCTTACTGTTTAATCTGCCAGGTATAGATCTTCTCTATTTTCTTTACCTGGACACAACCTCAGCTTTCTGAAGAACCCCTGTACTTCTAGCAGCTATCCTTTCCCTGCTTTTGGCCAGGAAAGACTCCATTTGGATTTTCTCCTATCTCTTTTGATAGTTATCATGCTCAGAATATCTCACATGATGCCTTCAATTGTCTCCATGCCATCTGCAGGAATTTCAATTCAGGGTTGATTTTAACAAGTTTCCATGTCAAGTTGTTCCCTTTTATCAAATGAAGCATAACAGTAGCATAGATATATTTTTGGCCTTGGTTCTTTCTGTAAACAAGTTTCCTGGTTTCATTTATGGCTGTACCCTTTGTATTATTCTGTATCTGTTTCTACACACACCTAAGCGGAGTTCCTACATCCTTTCAGAAATAAAGATCTTAGTTTTCACTTCTTCTAAACACGTCTGATAGAAACAATCTTCATTCCCAACACCATTACATTTACATGCAGATAGATGGCTTAGAAAAAACACGGGTAGTAGATGTGCAATGAAGGAAAGCAAAAGGGCAGTCAGAGGATACAGAATATTTTCAGTGAACCAGAGTAGCACTCTGGAAAGAACTCTGAAAGAGAAGCCCAGACCCTTCAGTCTAGCAATGCTGTTAGTGAATATTAGAGAGACAGTAAAAATAATGCTTTCAGGCCAACAACGTTGTAAATTAGAGATCATAAGAAACCGATGCGTTTGCAGTATGCTCCCTCTTAGAAATGAATTCATGCCTTTTGACTTTGGTTCTTCTGATGGACAATGTATCAGGAAAAGCAAGACAGAAGTACAGACAAAAATCTTCCTTTCAGCCTGCTGTCAGCAGCTGAAGTTTCAATAACCGAATTAAAAATCTCTACCAACCAGCAGGTTTTGCAGAAAAGACAGTTCTATTCTTGGGATTTCCCATTACCAATGTAGTCCAGACTCAGAATGTGCTCCCATTTCTATTTATCCACAGTACTCCTACTTGTGTGCATAGCAACTGAGTAAGAGGAACAACTGTATGCCATTTAAAAAAAATGCAGCAAATACCGTATTACACAGCACAACACATTTGTTAACTCACGACAGTCTAGAAGCCTTGAAGTTACTGATGAGTTCAAATTCATGGATTAAAGTTAAGTTTTAAATTTACAAACGCATCACCGTTCCTTGCACTGTCAGTCTGCTGCTTCACTCCAGCACAGCCATTTATTTCCACCCTAAACCAATTGTTTGGGTCGATATGTCACCAGTGACACCTCACAAGGCAGAGAAGCTGCTGAACTCTGTAAGCAAGTCAGAAGGGGATGCCCCTTAATGCTCATTACTGTGTGAACAGAGTGAATGCTATTTCATGGCTCTTCAAATCTTACAGTAAAAAAAAACAAAACAAAACAAAACAAAACAAAACAAAAAAACAAAACAGGACTTAAAGGAAGCATGTGATAAAGAGAGTAATTTGCTTTCTCTTGCCAAGTGCTCCCCAATTTTAGTAAAAAAATGTGGTCTATATACTACATAAATATATCATATACATAAAAACAACATCTATCATATACTAACCATGAAAGTTCTAACTGAATTCCACTAAGGTTTGATGTTTCCAGTCCCAATTCACCATGTCCTCTCAAGGTGCCAATTCAGACCAGCTCAACAGGAGTTTGCTCCCATGGCTGTTGAATCCTTGGCCTCCAACCTCTTTCCATCAGCACCGTGATCGCCAGCTGCGGCACTGGCAGAGTCCCCATTAGGGACAAGGGAACACCCATCACATCTCATTTCTCCTAATTACCTGACGTGCTTTACAAGAATAACAAGCTCTTCCCAGTATGAAGATCTCCATGAGTAAAACCAGTAAGTTAGAAACTCCGGTACTCAATTGTTTTCAATAAACCAAAATTAAGATTATAAAACTACTTAGACACAGAGGTTTCGTAAATACATGTAAACCTTGTTTTTAAATTAAAGTTATACAACTGAAGTCAAATTACAACACAAAGGCAATTAAGGGAAACACCTAACAGAACATCAGATCATCTAACTGAGCATTCAAAAGAAACATTAGTCAAAGATAATATTAAGAGCCATCTCATACCTTATTTAAAATGATCAGTACCATCCATTAGAGCCAAATCTCATCAGCAGCCAATAATTCCTTAGAAATTAATTAAAATATTTGAAATAGCCGCAAAGGCAAAGAATTCTGTCTTTGCAGTATCACTGAACTTACAAAAAGACAAAGGCTGAGTGACAAGAGATGGCTTTGCAGCTACTGATACAGACATTTCTGTAAGAAATGATTCTGCTCATACTTCCACAGAATAGATGTTCTGCATGGTACTGAACAGTGCGTGAATAGATCCAGTCTCCACCCCAACTCCCTTTTCCCTCGTTCCATTCAGTGCAATGATGCCTTATTCTCTCTAAATGCTGTTTAACAGTCCTGCCAAGTGGATGGCTGTTATTTCAATCTCAGAAAATTTACATTTTTCCAGGAGGCTCAGTGCTGTGACCACTGCCCTGGGGAGCCTGTCCCAGTGCCCAAACACCCTCTTGGTGTATGCAAATGCTTTTTGTCCATTCAGAAAGTTTTTGGGATCTAGGTATTTTCCGGTCACTTTAAAAACAGGACGGAGTTACACTGTAAACATAAAAGGTAATATTATTCAGAGAAAACAAGGGGCACAAGTGCTCTTGAATATTTTTGGAAAAATACATCTTCTTGTTCTGTACTTTCCCATGAGTGCTTATGAAATCAAATTAACCCTCTTCCATCTCTAAGTGGCTAGTCTTAATTAAATGTGGAGCTGGGCAACCGGGGTTATTTCGGTGCCTGGATTTGTCACGTTCCCTGTTGTCACTCCAGCTCCTAACTCATATTTGGGAGGTCTATAGCCAAATATCCCAATGAGGTAGCAATTAAGACTATGTGTAAATTGATGAAAAGGGAATTTTCATGGTCAATATACTCATCATGTACACACCACGCTCCCCTTGAGCTAGTATAGGTTGTTTTGCAACCACGGGAAGTGCTGAAAAGGCCAAGGATCAGAAGCATGATACAGGCACGTTCAAAATGACAAGCTCAGAAAATTTCATAAAGTCGGTAAAGACATGTCCTTAAACAGTCAAGCAATACAAATCGCCTACCACACAGCACATTAATCCCCATCTTCTACTACGGTCTTTCGTTTCATGCTTGAAGAGTTTTCAGGACTAAATTTTCCCCTCCCAAGTCAATTACGTGTTACTTATTTCATTTGCTGTCTCCAGTGGATCTCCCCCACTGCAGAACTGGTTTTCATGCCCAAAACACGCGCTGAGTTTCTTCTCCTCATCTCAGCCCAGTACTCATCACCTCCACATGACTTCCTCTGAGCAGCGAGGCAAAAACTCACATAAATCCACTGCTCGCTTCTCGGTGGATGCTTTTCTGGGGCTCTGCTTGACCCTGCTGCAATGTGCTTTAGTGAGATTTCAGACAGATGTGGCTGATTTCCCAGTATTGGGTATTCTGGGGAATAATCACTATTCCCCCATACTGGCATCACTGTGTTTGTGCTCTGCTGCACTGCTACTGTAGCGGTAATGCTGCTCTGAAACACACCGACCCCATCTGTAGGAATCCCACTGTGGTCTTAGTGTGCTTTATGCTGCCAGGGCAATGCTCCACCATTTATTGCCTTATCTCGTGGTACACACCCCAAAGGTGCTGTTTGTTTTATCACTGCTGGTGTAACACACACAGCACAGATAGCTTTAGCTGTGGTTTCCAGTTACTATCCCAAGTGGAGTTCTTGCTTTTGATCTGCAGCATTCTCTTTTGTATTTACCAGATTTTTGACGGTTAAGTCTCCCGACACAGACCAGCAGCAACTTGGCCCAGAAATTCAGATTATCTGATTCCTTTTAAACGTGCTCTCACTGTTACTTTCTATTTGTACCTCTGTCAATTAAGTATCATCAGAAAATCTGTTGCTTTGAAATGAGGCATTATATCCAGTCATTCCAACAGCGAAGCAGCCGGGGGCGTCCCTAGCGAGACGGTGTTCTACCACTGCTAAGTATGTCCCAGTTTAATCAAAAGAAGTCCTTCATCACTTCATTACTACACTTTTTATCTTGCACTGTTTCACAATGTTCAGACTTTGATACTTTCCCAAATGGATTTGTAATCACTGTAACAGCTTTCCCACCTATCACACTGTACAGTAGTGAAGCTTTGAGTTATTGTATTGAACCGTTCCTTGCTTTAATCCCAATCTTCTACTGAATAAATCCTCTCATTTCAATTACAACTATCGTATAAATTCTACCGCTCACAACATGTGCATCGCCCTCCATGACAAAAGATAAATTTAAGCCATAGGTTAAAGATGCTCGGCCAAGATTGGGAACTTGTACAGACCACATTTATTTGCATCAGTCACTTTATTAAGAGCTAAGTGTGGAACAGGCGCGGGAGCCCAGGGGAGAGCCCTGCCGAGCCGTGCCCTGTCTCTGCCTGGCACCAGGACAAGCCCAGGAAGGGAGCAGGGATGGGACAGCAGGTGGTGGCTCTTCCTAGCAATAGTATACAGCATCTTGATGCTAAGACCTCTACGAGCTGAGGTTATATCCTCATGGGGCACAGCCTGTGATGGATTTTCCCTTTCCACCCCAGCTCTTCCAAAACCCCATCAGTAGAGCACTCCCCAGGGCACAAACTCTGCCCACAGGGTGACTACACCTAGGGGAAGAATGGCTTCTCTGCTTGACCTTGCCCCTGGTGTCAGCTAGATTCACCATGTGCTTCCTAATTCAGGTATTCAGGATTTCATGCTACTCTATTGTAAATATAAGCTATTTAGTTTCCACTTTCCCAAACTGAAGTGTGCCAATCTCTGCTGTCATTCCACGTAAGCCCTTCCACATTTTGGATCACCCTTACTGTCTTGCCCTCTATTTTAAACAGGTCTCCAGTAACTCCCTCTGAGTGACCCAAACTGCACCGTGCAGAGCTTATTACCATAATGCTTTCTGGGTTTGCTGTTGGTTCTTCTTCCAGTAAGTCCAATATTAGATTTTTCATTCATGACTGTCAAAGGACACTCAGCCAAACTACCCATCTTAATCCTAACTTCAGCATCACTTCAGAGCACCAGCAGTTCCCTGTTTCACCTGCACTGAATTACAAGAAATTCACTGTTTCCTCAACCAGGTGCTCAGGACCAAAAAATCCCTTCTGCATCTACCATCCTAAAAGGCTCAGCACCAACAGAAAAGTTCAGAAGAGCACAAGATGCTTTGGGAATCCACTGGTAACCATCCTCTGCACTGAAAACTGTTATTCCTTCCCTCTGGTTCTGTCTTGTAGCAACCCATCTGTGTTCTCCAGAAGCTTCCCATGTCCCATGGCAACTTGCAACCCCTCTGGGATGCCCAAATTCAGGGGAATTCCTTTCTTCACTGGCTGTAGTCGCTGCTTCTTGAGGTGCTTGCCTTTACAGTGGAAACAACTTATCTTTAATGTCTAATTTTGTTCACCCTTCATAATTAAAGTATGCATACAGCTGAAATTGCAACTACACGTGGATTTTGCAGTAAGAGCACTGGCGTGCTACCAGGTATTACTGCCAAGCTGCATTCCCCATTATTGCCCTTCTTATCCAGCAATGTTTTCTCCCAGAACTCAAACATTTGACAAATACTTTGTCAAATACTTCAGTCACCCTTCAAAATACTATGTTTCCCTTTCAGACTACAAAAATGCTTTTCATGTAAAGTCCTGCTTTGTCTCCTACCCACCCCTCCTGTCTCAGTTTCACAGATCACTATGACATGCATGAAGGACCCTACTTTTACACTAAGGGCCAGGACCATTGCTTGGAGATCAGAAGACAGAGCTCTTTGAGTAAGTAGTAATAGGTTGAGACTCTTCTGCTCACCATCACGATCTTCATGAGCTACCACCATTGCCTTTTTTCTGTCTTCTAGCTCTACTTCAGAATATGTTTTCTTCTTATACTAAGCTTCCCATTTCCCTTGCTAAACTTTTCCCATTTGTGGAGACATCTGACTGCCCCTCATTTGTCTTTTTGTCTTCCTTAAAAATTAATATTCATAAATCAGAAATCAAACCTGTAGTAACTCATTTCCATTACAATGAATACAGACCTTTTATATTTGTCCTTCTCATCCATATATGCCTGTATTTCTTACTTGCTCTTCCATGTACTTGATTTTGTCCCTTGAAACAGTTTTAAAACTCCCTTAGAACACTGCCTACTCTTTCATATGTTCTGTTATTTGAGATGTAAGCCATCTTTTTGTTGAATTAGTGTGGTTTCCAAATCTAGCCCAGGCTCCAACAAAATCAGCACCCCTCCCATCCGAGTCAGGCACTGCCTCTCCCATGCACAGTAATATTTGCAGCCTGTTCACACCTCTCCCTGCTCCCTTGTCCCTAGGAGGAGCTCTCCTAGTACCAGTTTGCCTCCCCCTGCTCTGTAATGAGCTGGCAGTGAAATCCCCTCCTGCAAATTTAAGCTTGTGTGCATGTTGAGAGCACCAAGCTGCCAAACAAGGCTAGTAAGCAGACGACACACACTTCTTACCTTCTTACACCTGATGGTGAGCTCTGGTTTCTTTTTTTCATTGTGTATTGTCTGCATCTTCATGACATTGATTTTTCTTTTTTCCCCAGTGAAGATGGAAATGTGTCCCATTTGTAAAACTATAGAATAAAACCACTGTGTAGCCTACTTAAATTGCAGGAAACTTTAGTCATTGGGCAAACAGATATTAAAAAAAAAAAAAAAAAAAAAAAGCATAATTCGGATAAAAAATGTTTTAAAAGTTATGACCACTTCCCTCAAAACAGAAACTAACCATCCTTAACAGGCATGGAGCATCTATAGCTATTTTTTTAGTGCTCAGTATTTGTTACAAGACATTCTCTCCAAAGGAAAGAGCCTTCTTCAAAACAGCAAGGAAAGAATGAACACACTCAAAAAGACAAAGCAAAGGTCCTAAGCTGTCTGGAGTACTCCATTAGTCCCTCCACCTTCTTCCAAGGTGTAAGCTGTACAAGGACTATTTGTACAAGGACAGGACTGAGGACTATCTCTGCCTACCCACATACTACTAACAGCATGGCCAAAATGGAAGCATATATAGTTCTAACGGTCCTACCACCAGCATGCTGCAAAGGTCTTAAAAAGCATTCCTAAGCTTTTATTTTTACCAGGTAATGGGAACTGAGTGCAGAAGAAATCAGATGCTTTACTTACAAAATAGAAGTTAGGCCCCCTTCATATAGCAACAGGGTAAAATTTTGTCAGTAAATATCTTTCTATAACCCAAGTAGAAAAGTATACCCTAGTCTCAACATAATTGCAGCACTGTTATCAAACCATGATGCGCTGGAGTGGTGCATTTCCCTTTAATTAAAACAGAATTACATAAATGAACCCTTCCATCTGATACGCCAACCCACTTAATCATCTGAAAAAAGAAACCTGAACACTCTAATTATTTGCTTTCCGAAGGGTCAGAAGTCCAAAAATGCATGTGGAAGCGACGCAGAACCTCTGAGAGCAGAGCTGTCAGATCTGAAGCCGCGGCTGTCGGGCTTTGTTACCTGCAGCGCAGAGCAACGAACCCAGGGCTGGCTGAGTGACCACTCCACAGCCACAGGGAGGAGGCACACAATTCACAAGCACATCTGTGCTTCTCCTGCTTATCTCGGCCTGCCTGCCTGATGCAGCACTCTGCGGTTAATAAACCCGTCTTTTGCCATGGTAAACTTGTACAGTTGTGGACGTTTGTCTACCCACTGTCACCAGGCTGTCCTGGATGCACGTCGGCAATGGCAGCGCTCACAGCTTTCCTTCAGCTCTGAAGCTGGAGGCTGAGCCTCCTCCGGGTCTGCTCTCAGACACAAGGAGGAAGAAGGGCAGGAGGAAGAAGCCTGCATTGTGCACATCCTGCAGCAAGCAACACGAGAACCATGCTGACAACAAGGCCACAAGAAGCCAGTGCAACCTCCAGGCTAACAGGTAACTGAATGCCTCCCCCCAAAAACAAAACAAAAAAAAAACACCAAGCGTCATCCAATACTTTAAAAACATAATACAGTAAGTGGGCAAGGTGCTCTCCACCACCATTCCTGCAGTACAACTTCACTTCAGATATTACATAAGGCCATCACAAAAGTACCAGTCATTGAACAGGAAAGAAAAAAAAGATTTTCCTGATGTATTCTCTTCTTTGGTGTTTTAGGGAAAGCTTCTAGATAGATTCAGAACTTTTCAACATATTTTCAGAAGTCTAGACCTCTGTTATTTCCATTTTTTCCTTTGCATTTTAAAGATGATGCTTTAAGAAAGGATACTACCCATTCTCAATCTACTTAGATTTCCTTTGTATCATCCACTAAGATATCCATTAGCTGAAGACCCTGACTGGCCGGAGTGAATATAACTGGTTTACATCAAATGAGAATCACAACAAATGAAAATGCAAGTATTTTAAAAAAAAAAAAAAAAAAGAGGTACGTACCTGTCAATGCCAAACAGCTCAGACTTGACTTTCATGAAGGATACCTGTCTTTCCTATTGCTCAAATCAACTGCAGAGTCCCTAGCTTTGATTACAGTTTCAAAGGGAAATTTGGTAATTTACTCTATTAGGGAGAAAAGCTCTGTACCCTGCTTTCCCTGCCTTTTTTTTTAATGTCTTCTTACATAACTCAATAACCCCAAATTTATGGGCGTAAAATTAAAACCTGTCACCAGCACCACTCTTCTTTACCAAAAGAAAGGAGTTCATTAACAGTGAGCAGTGTTTGAGCTGGAAGGAGTACAAAAGCAGGTAAGCCTGGGTAAATTCAATGTACCAAAGGATGCAGTTAGGATTTTTTTTTGTCTTGTTTTGTTTTGTTTTGAGAAACATTTTAGTAGAATTGCCTTTCTTACAATATCGTTCATCAGTATTGAACTCTGCAAGTCGAATCTTACTTACTGTAGGCCCGAATGTTTGTCTCAGTGAGACCGATGGCTCTTCTGGCTGCTGAAGGAGATTGATGGACGAGTTAGACATACATAAGATTGAGCAGTGACGTTAAGTGTTGTTTTAGCATGGCAGAACATGAAATAAAGCACCAAATAGTGAGCTCTCCTGATGCACTGCCAAAGCTGTGAAATTTACTGACCGCAGCTTATGCCTAATCATGTATCTTAAAACACTGTAAACAAGGTCAACTGAGGAACAAAAAGGCAGCTAAAGGTCAGCCCACTTTGTAAAACAAAGTAAGTGCAAGACTCAGGCTGAAACCTTGGCTTTTACTGAACTGCAGCAAAGAGGAGAACTAAATCTATCTTTTGTCTGAGCACACTTCTTACTGTGCAGCCTCTCTTGGATCTGAAAGGTTCATACTCAAACTCTTACTTAAGGGTAGTATTCACAATCCCTGAGCATCAATATTAAATGTCAAAATTATAAGCAATGATTAGGGATGGAATCCTCACATTTATATCTAAAAAGAAGAGACAGTAAACAGCATCTTTGAAAAGATGCAAAATATCAAGTTCAACCCAGTTCATCACAGTTTCTCCTGCCCATTTAATTTTTACTGATTTGGCCAGGCTCTCACTCCTAGTGGTTTCCTAGAAACCTCATGGTGGGGGCAGTGGAAGGAGGTTGTTGAGTATCTTAAGGGAAGAGCACCTCCGTCAGGTGCTTTGTCCTGCCTGGTGTGGCTTCGTTTGTCTTTTGAACCTGAGAACTATCCCGTTTGTCCCTTAATTTCCCCCAAAATGCTAACTGTGAACATTTGGACAGATTCAGCCAGACTGAAGGGGGAACACAGGGACAGAGTGCTTCTGTGATGTAATACTTATTCCAAAACATTCTCAGGTGTTCAACATGAAAAATGAAAATAAAATAGTCACTAACAATAATAAATTAGAGGAGTTAACACTAGCCTACAGGAAATTGTTCCTTGTAGTTTCTAGTAAAGAATTACTAAGCTCACTAAATGTCAACATCAAGAAACAATTTTCTTGATTTACTGAAACTATAAAGGTGGCTACACGTAGTTCAAGAAAGTATGATTTTTTCCCCCTCCTTAACCTTCATAAAATAATTGCCATTAGTAGGACTTCATGGATTACACTGGAAAATAGTGGGTCTGAAATTGCTTATGAATTAAAGCTCAGCTTTCTGCTTGAGGTTTAAAACTTCCATTGCATCTTGGGCTTGCCAGATAGGTTGACATACAATGGATTTGGAAAATACTACGGCAACAAAACACAGACTGGGAAGGGAAAGCAGTTAGAGGAAAGAAGAGAAGAAGGGCTGAAATAATCCAGTCCTCTGTTTGCATGAACGAGCCTGAAAATTAAATATTTATCTGCAGGACAGGAACTCTTTATACACTGAAGAGCAAAATTACACTGTCCTTGTGTCTTGGACTGCAGAGCAATTAAAAAAAAAAAAAAAAAAAAAAAAAAGGTAATTTTCATCTCATTTAGATACTGGCCCTACTGCTAAAACTTACAACAAAGGTACTATTTGCAATGGGAAAATATGCTAAATAGAGCACATACCGTTAAAAGCCTAAAACATTTGGGTCATAGTGAGCTGTCAAAACATAATACATGTAAATAGCTGTTTGCATTGCTGTGAATTAAGGTTAGTGATTTATTTATTTTTTAATAGTGAGGAATGTAATTTCTGAGGTGCAGAGTACTGCAGTGATGTGCTGAGTCTCTGCAGTGGGCCAGCGCTGGCAGAGCCAGCCACTGAAACCCATCCAAAGCTCTGCCTAGCTGCTCTCACTGCCCCATCCATTAATGATCACCTGAAATAATTCACTCTGTTGGCACTTCTCAGAGCTTCGTGGTCTGAAAAACAATGGCTATGCAATTCAAGATGCAACTTCATAAGAAAGGTTTTTTTTGCCAACTTGCAAAATAAATATTCTGCTTCAAGAAAACCTATTCAAAACAACACAGTTCCTGAACTCTATTTTGTGCTAGAGACAGACATGTGCTATGATAAAAATTTTCAGGCAAAATATCACAGCCACAAAATATTTCTTAACATCTCCCAAGGTTGGTTGTGCAGCATTCCACTTTTTTTTTTTTTTTTAATTTAAATAAAACAATGCAAAACAACAAAAAATAAATAAAGCAAAACCGTGAAATTTGCCCTCTGGAAACATGTCCTTGTTGACCGCCTCCCATTAATTACGGAATGCTCTGCTGCAGAGAAATACAGAGCTTCTTTACTGTCTGTCACAAACAACATACTTTGTGGTTCACAGGTGCAAAACCAAACAGACTGAACACACATTAAATCGTAATGCCAATGAGTTGTGCAGTACAAAACTACAGTCTCTGGTTTTTGAGTGATTAAATTGAGACAGTCAGAAGTTTCAGTCCAAGGACTATGCTGAAAGTATTTGCCATTTGTTGGTTCTCCCTCCTCTGCTTTTTTTTTTTTTTTTCTTGGCCTAGTCAACTACACACATGCACAAAATACGCTATTCAACTTATTTAGCTGTTTAAATTTAATTATTTTTATTTAATTTAATTATTTAGCTGGTTTATTTAAAACCCTTACTCTGCTCAAAAAGCTGGGATCACCTTGGGGTTGAAAGTTAGATTTCTTTTCTTTGTTTCGTGGCAGGACACCTACCCCTGTGAAAGTACTACTGGCCCAAACGAAAGGCTCCAGCAAACCAACCAAAACAGAAGGGTGCTGGGGGTCTGGCTGACATAACAGCACCTCCTGGGGGGTATTAGGATTTGTTGTAACAGTCAGAGATAACTAGACTCCCTGATACCTCCTGCCTCATTCAGTGCAATTTTCTTCAAATGGTTAGCAGCCTATTTGCAATGTCACTGCCTCATTACATTAAAAGATCTGACAAAGACTGTTCCTTAATCAACATCTAAGGATGGTATCATTATCCCATGAATTTGTTTATACTGGTAATTAAACAAGCTGAACACATTCAACAGACTAAATCCAGAAATATGCAGGGAACTGATATACAAAATTCCTTGCTCACGCTTTTATCTGCCTTGCAGGCCTCCTGCCTTTCAGCAACAGCTTTTCCATCTTTTTTTTTTTTTTTTTTTCAGAACATTTTCAAGACTTTGATTTTCAGACACTTCTGCCTGCAAAATTGGAATGCTTCAGACTTCTCAGATGCATCCCAAAGCACGTTTCAATTCTTTCTGATTTTGCTGAAGGAATCTAAGCAAATATCATCTATGGTTATAACCTCGTACACCAAGCCATAAAAACAGATCCATACAACAAGAGGTGACAAATGGTATGTGGAAAAGCAAGCTACTTCAGTTTGTGCATTTCTGTACCTCACACAATTCTTCCAAAGGTCTTATGTCTGTAGTGTCTCTGCGGGGCATATAAATATGCTGAGAAGGGATTCTAAACAAATAATCTCATCCCAGTCTTCTCTGTACCCTACCAAGACTCAAACTGTTCGTGTGACACCACCAGTCACGTCACAGAGTATCCGTGCAGACACAATGACATCGCTCAATTTCAGTGTAATTCTGAAAGCTTTTAAGTAATGGCAGTTCAGCACTGCACACATTTTTCACAGTGAACGATGATGTAACTGCTTTATACCTTGAAACTGCATGCTTTCATAAACTCCTGAAGGCTCCACGCTGTTTCTGTAACACGGTTGCTTACACACAGCTACTAACGAAGAACACCAACACCTGAACCAGTTTCCACCAGATCGTGCTAGCAAAATGCACTATGTGGTTATAGCATATTTTGTACTTATAAATTAACGTTGCCACTTGTGGACAACCTGGAGTTGCTGTTGCTTATTGCAGCTAATGTTTTTGTTGCAGGACACCCTACCACTTCTAAGAGAAGGGACAAAAACAGAGCAGCTGATGGCTGTATCCCTTTGAAACTACTCTCCTCACACAGCAGCCACTGAGGGTGAAAAGTAACTATGAGGAGTTACATACACACTCAGCCCCAAACTATTAGATCATGGAAACAAAATTCATCCACCATTATTTGGTACACTAACGATGAGAATATGTGTGGAAAGGAGATCAGAAAACAGGGTTTCTAAACCACTACGCATCCGCAGCTCAGTGCAGTCTGGCATTTCTGCATGCTGTCAGGTTTGTGGTGTGCCTGAACATCTGCACTTAGCAGCACCAGCAAAGATGCAGAAGGAATTATCCAAGTAAATCGTGTAACTCTGTATTTTCACCCTAGAACTACTTACTAAGTCTGCCTTACTGAGAATCTAAGACAACTTGCAAAATTCCTACAGTGTTATAAATGAAAGTTCTTCCCAAATATACCCTAGGCACTTTGGGCAGCTTCTGGGGTTACCGAGAGCAGGTAGGGCATGTCACCAGGCTGGCTGTCTTGGAGCAGGGACCATTTCAAGACTGCCAAGTTACAGGAAACACCTCCTTCTAGTTCGGTAATCTCTGCCAAGTTGATAATGACCACAGAAGTCACCAATGTTGCAAGTACTAAGTGGCAATTTCATTGGCAATTGCAGACAAGGTATTGAACAGCAAATGGGGGGAGAAATCAGCAAATGCTGCATTAAGAGTACATTGGTCCTATACACACAAGAGGGTTGAAATCAGGGAGCAGAAAAGCTGACTTGCAAAAATAAAATAAAATAAATAAACCAACCTCACTAGAATTCTTCTCCCATTTAGATCTAAAAAAGGAAAAACCCTCTCTTTGATTCCAGACAAATCAATGCAGCCAATACTCTGCTCTGAGAAATTGCTCCAAATACTCAAGTCATTCAAGTAGTCTAGGGATTATCTCAGTCTCCATCAAGGTAAACAATCCAGTACCATTTTTAAATACCAATCAAAGAGAACCGATAGAAAAGCAGACACTTAAAATGGTAATGAAAGAGAAACAGGTTATCCAGATATAATCCCATTTCAGCCCCAGTATTGGGAGCTTTTTATTTCTGTCTCTTCAGCAGCTGAGAATAAATAAGAGCCCTAGCGAATGTACTAATATCTGCAGTCACTCTGCACCCACGGCACTGAAAGCTCATCGGGTAGGTCAACTTTTTATGCAGCTAGCTAGCCTGCCAAGTTGTTATTTCTGTCTACACTGGGGGCACCACCCCTCCCCTCGCCTACAGGTTCCCTGCTGAGCTTCCTGGATAACCTGCAACAGTGATGTGACAAGTTGTGTATTTAGGTATTAATTGAAGCATTACCTAGTGAAAATGGAACAAAACAAAAAAGCATCAATGGCTGAGTGAGCCAGGCAATACTGGCACTAGTTAGCACTCTGTTTTGATATTAAACAAAGATTCACTAAGATATCAGTTCCAAGATGTTAGGGATTTAGGACTATTTTCCTGATGTATTTTATTTTACTGCATAAAAAAGTATATATGCAACTACAGAGCTTTCTTTTTTAGATCCTAGATCAGCATATATTAAGAAACAATGTAAGCAAAGGCATGGATACTATACATCATTCCAGGGCACCCAGTGTGTTCCAACAAGTGCATAGTAATGCCCTTCTCTCTCCTAGAGGCACTTGTGTGCCCAGTACCTCTGCAAGCATAACACATTGAAATGCAGAGTGCTGGGATGATCCTGCCAAGGCATCAGCTTGTTGCCACTACAGCAATGGCTTTGTAATGGCCCTACTTACAGAAAATGGGCCACAATCGTGAGTTTACTACTTTGCAGTTGCGTGGCGAGGTTCTTCCTGAGTTCGCTGTTCAGCACAGGTAACTGCTTTCAGGCTGCCTCTGTTGTGTCTCTTAATGAAAGCATTAGGAGTTATACTACCCTGCCATTACACTCAGGCTCGCAGAGAAGGAGCTACAAAGGAAAGGCATCGCAGGTGTAATTAATGGTGAGAGCACTGCAGCTGAGAGAGGGGACCTCTACTGAGAATCACCCAGGGAAACCGAAGACAAAGACAGTCCTTAAGCTGCTGACTGCAGAAATACATGTAAGTTCTGATCCAAAAATCAAATTGACTGCAGTTAACAGGTACTACCTGTTTTGTCCTGCTCTGCCTTGAAGTTGCTGTGTTATTGGAAGACCCTTTCAGGCTAACGCTAACACACACCAAAATTACCACCTCCCAGCATTTACCCTCAGTGAGACAGACCACATTTGTGCAGTAATAAAAGCAGGCTGCTTCCTGGCAGATATCACAAGGATCATCATTTGGATCACAGCAGTGGGCTCCTCAGTGACAACAGGAAGGCTGGGCATGCACATACAGCTTCCAGGAGGCAACACAAAGCAGCGCCAGCATTTGGGAGCTGATGTCCCCTGGCACTGACAGTGCACAGGGTCAGACAGAGGAGCATCAAGAGGCTGGAAGGAGAGAACAGCAGGCAGGCACCTTCCAACAGCAGCTGCTGAAGGGAAGGCCTAGTATATGGGAAAACACTGAAGAAAGAGCAGAAGATTGTTTTCCTCTTCTCCCAAAGGGTCTACAACGCACGACCGCTGACCTCCTTTCCTGTATTTGCCTACATCCTAAATGTACCCATCTGACCTCTTTATCTTTTTATACTCTTATTACCTATGGTTCTCTGGAGGAATTCTCTCTGGATATTTTACACTTTTCTTATACTCATTACTGTGATTGAAATCTCCTACAAGAAGGCAAATGCTTCAGAGCTCCTTCCTTGTTAAATCTCAAAAATCTCATCAATAATAAAACATTTTGCTGTAAGTGACAATTTGCAATGGCTTATTTGTGCTCCAAGACTCTGACACCAAGAAAGAGAAATCCTTCTGTGATGCACCAAATCCCCAATCAACCGGAAAATTGGGAAGAATAATGCAAGGCTGCAGATCTGTGTAAATTCATTTTCCATATTCATCTTCCACAACTAAGTTTCTAAAAGTGCTGACTAATTCTGGGTGCCCAAGCAGGCAGCAGGCACTGGTGTACAGCCAGGCCAAGTCACCTCCGTGTGGCTTTTCTTGTGTCTCTGTACACTTGCAATAGCTGACAAGATTTCTCTCCGTTTGGGAGTATAATTTAGGAACAAATTCACTTTGGGGAGGAATTGCCCAGTGCTGAGATACAATTCAACTGAAGTTCAAACTTCAGAGTCTATAAAACTACCTATAACCGTATCTTGAATGGGGAAAATAAATTTAGGGATGTACACAGGAGAGACAAATCACAGAGATAAGTATCATACATAAATCTACAGAAGCTACGTAATTACTGGATCAGAGATCCATGAATAATCTCATTCCTGTTTAGGACAGAGCTGCTGATACATTAAGGACGTCCCTGCAGGATTGCTGCAGTTCAGGCCAGATGCCCACTTCTGAAGTGGCCATCGCCATCGCTCCCACCTCACAGCATGGTGGTTTGCACTGCAGCGAGGTCTAGAAGCACAAAAACTGGATTCCTGGAGAATAAAACTCTGAAATCTAGGAGAGTCCTGGTCTTTCTGCAGCTGAGGTCCAGGCACCTAAGGGGACCAAGCTCGAGCCAGTCTGCATGAATTCTCCTGTACCTGTCAGTGGTTGTCAGGGCCCAGCACCAACTGTGTCACCCTAGGATGCACCAAGTCCATGCAACAAAGATTCTGCTGAAGTCTTGCCATACTTTAAAGATGGCATTTCCACTTTCAGCTGGGTTTCTCCAAGAAGCAAGGCTTACTTAACTACCCCATGCTACTGTCCCCGTGTCCTTCCCCAAAGAGTTTGTGTGGCGGTGTCAAAGCTTTGGAGACTCAAACCATTCCTGAGAGCACGCAGCCAGGCAGAGGAGAGCTGTTCCCCAGCACCCCTCCAAGGCTGTGGGTTACACTTAGTGTTCGTTAGATGACATCTGCTAATGAGGTGGTTGTTCTGACTCCCCAGGAGAGGGAACGGCCCCAAACTGGTGCCTCATGAGGAAACCCAGGGCCCAGGCAGGGGACACAGAGCTGCCAGGACACTAGGCCTCACCGTGCTCTTGCTGAGAGCACAAGTAACAGGTTCAGCAGCATTTCTGCTCCTCATATATATAAGATGATCTCTCCCCTGAAAAGTGCTTTTAACACAAATATGTGAAAAGGGATAAATGGTCAAACATCTGATGCACGGCTCACAATTTGCAATCTTACCAGCTGTAGCAAAGCAGGCATGCTCTTATGTGGAATGTCACACAGTACCTTTTGTATTCACATGAGCCAGCATTGCCAGTCACTGTGTTAAAACCTGAATTTCTCCCTCTGTAAATATTTTTTTCCTTCCTAGTGAATGTGGAAAACATCATTTAGTTCTAGGAGCACCTTTGCAATTATCTTAAAAGATTGTATAAGCCAGTGCACAGCAGTACCAGCCAGAGACAGTCATTGCTGCAATATTATTTTCTTTTCATCTAATTCCATTTGCAAGACCTCTAGAGGGCAGTGAATAAAAGAAAATAAAGTACCAGAAATAGCCAGAAATGTTAAATACAATATTAAAAACTGGGATCTCCTCTAATTATTCCCTTGCATTGAAAGCCTTCCAGGTAATTCTATGGATTTATGGATTAATGCAATGGGATTTCTCCACCCGCAAATCCTACGCTCTGCTGCAGTGTGCACTGACAAACCTTACAGCAACGCATTTCCCCAGTCATTTACTTCATTAAGCAGAAATCACTTTCTTGCAACTAAGCTAGAACATGCAGCAGGCCATCTTATTTCCACGGTGCTCACAGGCAAACAAAGTACTAATTTTCCTTCAGAAAGTCACACTAAGCCAAAACAAAAGGAAAACACAGTCTAGTAAACAGGAACTACAGCAGAATGTAGTCTCATATAACTCCTCTTTGATTTTCACGCATGTACTGGACACAGTTCAGGCATGCTGCTAATAGCTTCATTATTCATTTCATGGTAGGATATACAATTAACCCATTACCCAAGGAAAATGTAAAATCTAGGATAAAACTTGATTTAGGTACAACAGAAAAAAAATGAAGAGTAGATACAATATACTTTACCTTATCTGGTCCAGTAAGAATAGCAATCAATACAGCACCAGCCCATATTACATAATTTCAGCTATGCTTTAGTAACTTTTTATGGCTTTACCAACCTTTGTGTGACTCAGAAATTAGCTATGCAATTACCACAGGCAGAGCTGTCCTCATGGTGAGTTAATGCCCTGCTTATTTTGGGAATGCAGAACAGGTGTTAATGCATCTACAGACACAAGGAACTGAGAGTGCAACAAAATAATGCCTGGAAATGTGTATGTTAACACGTGATGTCAGGGCCCCATGGACACTAACGCACCTTGCAGGCCCCCTGGCTTGCCCTCACTGGCGTGCTGGGACAGCACACTACACTGGCCCCCAGCAAGACCCCAAAAGAGTTAGAGAGGTAACAGATGCTTTTGTCATTTGCATTTGTGAAGATACAGACTTACGTGAACTTCTGAGCCTTCTTCATGCTCCACTGAAGTTTGCTGCAATGTCTCTGAATGATGTCCTACAGGGACAAAAAATTGGGAAAAAGTTTTTCTTTCTCATTTAACAGAATGCAACTAAATAATTTTGCTAACATTTACACTTTCTGTCCCATCTTGAAAGAACAAATAACGCATGCAAGTGGCAAAGGAATGAGGAGACTTTGCAAAAAGCCATTTGACTTCTTGCCAAACTCCACACACTAGATAGGTTTTTGAAGGTCCCTTATTCCCCTCCTAATCTTTTTTCAAAAATTCTCAGACAAAACTGAGCAGCAACTCAAGCTATTTTCTCTTATCACAAAGCTTCTTATATTTAGTAAGTTCTGATGTGTAGAGCCAAGACACTTGTATAGAAACATCATTACTGTAGTGAAGTGGAACTGACAATGAAAGAAAAGGACCACTAGGCACAGACAGCCATGCTAGGGAGAGGACCACTTTGGCTGGTAATGTGAACTTACAAAACACCTGTTTAAAAGCCAGAAAGGAAAATGGATTTGACTGAATGAGTTTCAAAGCCAACTAAATTGCAATTTACTCACAAAGCCCACATCTGCACACACCCACTAACAGACAGAAATACGCAACCCCCCTTAGCAAATGCCTGGAAAAAAATTAAGGCCAGAAGTCACATGTTGGTCTCAAGTAATTGAAAAAATGGTGAGAAAATAACACTTTATGCAACTCTACAGCCAGAAAATAACCACATTCCAACTAAAGAAATAAAGACAAGTGCTCTGGGACATATCCTCACTGATAACTTTTCACTAATGCTCCCCTAAAAGTCTACAAAACATTAACCTCTTTACTATGGAGTCAAATGTCAGTGTGAAGGCAAGAAGTTAAGCCACAAAGAACAAAGAAGGGATGAGAGGATGAATCCACAATTTAAGCAGGAGGGCTGGGGCAGCCCTGACTACTGCATGCCAGGAGGGTCTCTCATTCCATCTCAGAGGTAATCTACATCATGTTCAGGCTGTGCTCCTAAAACAAGTGGCAGTGCTCCTAAAACAAGTGGCTTTTGAGGTGAAAGAGCACACCTCAGGCTGGAAACCAGAAGGGACGCTGGGCATCACCTTCCCCACAGCACGCGGAAATGCACTGTTTCTGCAAAGTGGCCAAGGAGAGGGACGTACAGGAGGCACAATTAAGAATGGTCTGTAAATCTCAGTTACATACAGCCCTGCTTACAAGAATCGTTTGTTTGAGTGTGAGCCAGCAACTCCCCACCCCAGGCATACAGGGTTCTGCAAACTGAACAAACTGCCTGGGTAGAATTAAAGCGCCCTCCACAAGCAGATTAAAGAACATGGCCATAAAAGTAGCACAGACAACTATCCTCTCTCTCAAACCCTGGAAAACAACCATGTAATTGAATATAAACTAAGAGAAGCTGGATTCTTTGAAATGACCTGCTTATGGTGTGCTCCTCCAGGAGTAATCCAAATGCTGTAATGCATTTTAGCATTAATGCAACAGAGACTTTCATTTCAACTGAACAAGTAAATACAAATGGTTATGTCTCAAACAAAGATGTAATTTTGCACAAAACCACAAAGCTAGACTCGCTCTGGCTCGTTACAAAACATTAGTAGTGTGAGGGCTTGCAGCTGAAGGTACTGTGAGGACCTGTTCTTCGGGCTAGGAAGATGAGGCCTACAGCAGATGAGACTTTCCTGATGCAGACCCTTGGGGCCATTCCCATCCTAAGGCAGCACTTTTCAGACAATGTCTCAAGAAATAAAACCCATCCTGACCAGTAACTTTTGTACAGGTTGGTATGTCTGGCTGCTGTCACTGCTGTTTGTAACACACTTTTTACTCCTGGAGTCGCTTGCTTAGGCAGCTGCAGAAAAGAGATGTTTCTATGCCCAAGGCACAAGCTCCTGCCTTCTCTTCTCTTCTCTTCTCTTCTCTTCTCTTCTCTTCTCTTCTCTTCTCTTCTCTTCTCTTCTCTTCTCTTCTCTTCTCTTCTCTTCTCTTCTCTTCTCTTCTCTTCTCTTCTCTTCTCTTCTCTTCTCTTCTCTTCTCTTCTCTTCTCTTCTCTTCTCTTCTCTTCTCTTCTCTTCTCTTCTCTTCTCTTCTCTTCTCTTCTCTTCTCTTCTCTTCTCTTCTCTTCTCTTCTCTTCCTTGCCCTTCTCCACCGTGCCAGGGACTTCTTCCAGCCACTGCTGCCACCCGGCAGCTCCTCGTACAGGGGAAAATGCACCAGCTGGCAAGACTCAGGCATATTTGCTCCATTTCATGGTCTTTTGCCTCAAATTTCTTGCACATCTGGTTATGCAGAAAATTAGGTAAAATAATACTATAGCAATAAAGCTGAATTACTGCAGAAAGCAATTTGGCTACGTAGGTCACTGGCAAATCAGAAAGGCTTCTGTGAACCTACTACTAGCTTAGTGAGGAGGGGGTAAATCACTAAAACAATGAAATATTTAATCCATAACTTTGAAATAATCCCAAATCTATTTTCTGACTTTCTCTCAGTAGCAAGTACATTAAGAAGCTCCTGGTGAGCACAGCCATCATGCTAATTAAAAACCAAAAATAAAAACTGGAAAATAAGAGTTAGCTTAATTGGAACAGGTAAGGCTTCACGTTCCCTCTCCACCATCAGTGCTATTGCTCCGAATCTTTAATTATAGCAAAATGGACTTCTCCCTTCAGGCACTATGATTTACAGTTGAAATCAAAATGCACATTGTGTTCGGAAATTGCCTGGGCACCTGTACATGCTACTGAGTAACCTGGCGAGAGCCTCTACATCAGGGCTGGGGGAATACACTGAGAAAATCTCAGCTTACCCAACCTGCAGACTACCGGCATCCCACTGCTAGCCCCAGGAGGAAAGTGAGGCAACCAGGTCACTGCCTACCTCTGCATTCACCCCTGCTTTCAGACGCATATGGAATTCACCCCCCTGCACTGGCCCTACATCTTTACGAAGCTGGTTATGCTGGGAAGCGGAGCCTAGGAGCTTGGACAGTGCTGAGGTGTATTTTAAGCGATTTGTTCAATGAGGTTGTCCTTTCTTTCAATTTTATTTTTTTTAGAATGAGCTCTCACTGTCACTACTTTACTTCCACTAGAAAACAGTGGATAATTAAGAGAAAACATTATTGTAAATCAACAGAACTGAAAGGAACAACTCCGGCATCCAAATGAAGGCATTTCACAATTCAAGTCTACAAGAACTTAATTCATTCACATTCAGGTTTCTGTTCCGGTTTTTGGCCTAATTTAGATATTGTTCCCTAACCAGAAAACCACATGGTTTTTGCCCCATGCATCAGCTGGCAAGCGGAGATGGACAAGCACCAAGTCCTCCACACAAGAAGAAGAAATCACCTGCGTATGGCACAGGTACAGCACAGGGATGGAGCTGCTCGGCACTGAGCAGAAACACTGGGGAGACCACGGAGCATCACAGCAATGCTGGAAGGACAAACCAGAACTCAGCTAGGGCGGTGTCCACCCAGTGCAGGAAGAAAATTCAGGCTCTGCTCTGGAGAGGTGTTCCCCAGCGAAGCAAGGCGCCCAGTCCTGGGCACTGAGCTTACAGACAGAGGGAGAGCATTCTCACAGCACTCGGGAACAACAGGAGTATTAAGGGATTTGCAGAATGCATCCTGCAAATAAAGACTGCAAGAATAAAAACGATCACATTCGTTAAAGTGTTGTAAAGTGGAATTATTTACAAAGGAAAGTAACTGTGAATAGCAGAAAAACACCAGACTTCTGTGCTTAGCACAACAGAACCTGCAAGGGTGATATAAACAAACAGGGATGGCTTTACCTACCCAAATTACCAAAAACCCTGCCTGCTCACAGCTTGAAAAAAGCTGCAATACCACTTCAGATGCAATTTCAAACGTTTCTGTCAATGTAAGGAAACAGAACCACCATCCTATCTTGCCCAAAGTGAGATTATTTATACATAACTTGATTTTAGCTCCCGATGAAATTCTGCTCGTGTTTCATTTTTCAGTCTGTCCATAAAGACCTTGCAGCTGCTGGCAGACCTCTCCAAGGAAGCGGGACATACACTTGGAGCAAACTGGCCAAGGCCAAGAAAGCACAAAATTGCTGTAGCAGCTTAATAAATAAAACAATGGCCAGGTAAATCCTACCAAGATTTACACCTGTGTGTGAAAAAGGGAGTAGGAAACATACATTGCACTTGTACTGCAAGTACAGTTAACTCAGCTCTGTCCTTTTGGTTCTACTCCACACAGGTTGTATACCTTGACTTAGGTGAAACTGAGAAAATGTGAATACATAATAGGAAACTGATGTAACTATTTTAAGAGAACGAATTTTCTTTCCTTTTCAATGTCTCTCCCTTTCAACAGTCAGCATCTGAAGCAACTGGCCCTACTTGCTCTCCTCAGAGGTGCTGCTGAAGCTGATGGCAGGCAAGCAAAGAACAAAGGAACATGGCAAAAGCAAGAAGCCTGCAAAAGGGTTAAGATTATGGCAGCAGTGCTGCTGGCTCTGAAAAAAAAAATATGTTACAAAGCAGCAATCTAAATCTGAAAGAGTCTGATGTGTAAGGCAGCTTTTAGGCATACGAGTTTGTATCCTGCTTTACTGATGAGTCACAGTTGTGCCTTTCTTTATCCCAAGCGTGTAAGAAAACAAAAAATTGTAATTGTTGCAGAAGTTCTGTCTGTTCAGAAAAAGTTACATTTTGTCCTAAGAGCAGTGCTATCTATCATGGCAGAACCTTCCAACAGGGCTCGCAGAAGCATGGAAAACATAATTTTCCAGTTGCACTTTGTCACCTTCAATGGCAATGATGCCTTTACCCATTTTATTTTTCAAGTGTTTTCTGTTCATGTTTTATTTGGGTCTGTTTTGCCTTTTAGCATTTCAAACACTCCTGAGAAATCAGAAAGGAAAAAAGGACAGCGGGACATGTTGAATGAGATGTTAAATTAACTACCTGCATATTCAATTTGTCTTTGTGTTGGAATGGTTGCTACTACGTGTTCCTCCAGGAAAATAAATGAGGTTGAGAGATGGGAAATTTTTCTTCTTGCAAAAAATTCTTGCAATAACTTATTTTTCTTTAAAACTAATAGCCTAGCTGGATCCCAATGCCAATCCGAGTGGCAGCCACACAACACAGACTCAGCAAGCTGCTTCCAGCCATCAGCACTTACACATTTTATGGAGGTGGTTGAAGTGCTCAGGTTCTTTGGTCTCACTGCTTCTCGTTGACAGTCACTAATCTAGAACGTGGAAATACTCTTAAAACAAATAAATGCCCTGGGAGATACCCTGAAATCATGAATATATGGTGCAGTTTTTGTTCATGGACAACTAGATTGAGTGTTTGAGTGTTTTCACAGCCTCAGCAGTTTTTATCTCAGATCTCTTCGGGAAGAAGCTGTGTATGTGCAGTGGGGTACTCCATGGGTTTATAACCAGTGGTATTATATGACCCTCAGAAACCTCGAGGTCTGTTGAATTAATTTTGTAGGACTAGCACTTGATACCTGATGGGGCCATGACCTCATAACGCAGCTAAAAGGAGGAATGTGGCAATCTAAGGTGAAGGGAGCAAGCCTTGTGATTTGCGGACATTCGGTATCATTATAGTAAGAACTTTCATCTAAGCAGAAATATACCAACGATAAAAAATATTTTACCATTGTTGGTAGAGTAAAAACAAAAAAAACAAACAAACAAACAAACAAAAAAAAAAAAAGAAAAAAAAAAAAGAAAAAAAAAAAAGGAAAAAAGTCTATGGAAATCATTATCAGAGCAAGCCAAGTCCTGACAGTCTCTCATACATTTGCAGCTCCGTGATTTCTGTACCTTCTGACTGGGTCATAATAAAGATGTACTGTTCACAGTGCTTAAATTAGGAAGCCTGTTCACTAGAGGCTGATCTGAGATCAAAATTCAAAGGTAACTCACTCACAGGTATACTAGCTTCTGCCTGCAAAGTAATAAATCAGTAGAGTAAAAGTACTCATATGCAGGAAGTAAAGCAGCAGCAACTTGAGGGGGTTTCATGCAGATTATGTAGCAAAACCAAAATTAAGATATATTTTATTTCAGCCCACTGAATTTCAGCATCTGAAGCAGAACTTCATGGTTTCTTCCTCTAACCTCAGTGAAATTGCCTGAGCTTGGCTTGCTTTTAAAGCACAGCACAGGAGGAGGTAACTCTTACTCCACAGCACTGTTTTCAGCACAAAGGATGAAGGAGGTTTCACCAAATGGCTGCATCCTGGAAGGACAACGGTGCTTTTAGCACAGCAGGAGGAGGAAGCAGGCATGCCCCGTACAGCAGGCAGGGCAAGGGAGGGGGCCTGGCCATGCTTTAAGGCAATTCATTGCCACATATGCTGAACACTTCCTAAATCAAGCTGGAGCAGAAGTGTTTAGGGCATCAACTCTTGAAACTACAGAGGAGGAATGTTGTAAATTAGATTGTTTCAGGGCTAGTTTTCCCACAGGAAGACAACAACCACCAAAAAAACAACAACACACAAAACAAAACCCACCAGTGATAAAAGGGATTTTAAGATCATTTTTTTCTCTTTGCTGTAAAGACACCTTAACAGGAAAGTACTTATCCACGTACTGTGGGGATAACTGTTGAGTGGTACTGTACCCACACAACATATGTGGCCTCTCAAGTTCCTAAGCCATATTGCTTTAGCCCTGGAAATGGAAACAAACTGGTGGACACTGCCACTGCTACCCTGAAAAACTAGTGACCTCCAAGGAGGTACCTCTGACTTGGAGATGTAGCCACATGGACCTCACTGGCGAGGTCACGTTTCCCTGTAGGACAATCAAGGCAATTCAGACAAAGGCATTCAGTCTATTACCCAAACACGAGCCCATCTACTGCTCTCCCAAACTTGGCATCTGACCTGGCTGTTGTGCCAAGTGCACAGCCTCTGATAAAAGCCAGTGGGCTGCTTCACTCTGCTGACTTGCAGGTCCCAGGAACAGAAAGATATGGTGTTGGCTTTGCCTTGGTACTCAGGATGGAGGCCTGCCAAGAATTTTAAAGCAGATTAATATATACATGTATGCACTCCACAGGCTCTTTTTCTAAGAGTTCCAGTGTCGGGTATAGGGACAGCCTGGATTTATGAAAGTGTGGGAATGTCCCAAAAGACCTATCACATAACTAGCAAATGTATTAAGTTCCTTTTTTTCTGTCCTTAATAGCAGCTTTAAGACAAGGGCAAGTAAAGTATGTCCCAGTTCTGGTAAACGTTCAGGGCTATCTTTGGAATGAATTTGAGGCAGGATTTCTTCAACACCTGTCAGTGGAGAGGCACACAGGGTGGCCTTGCCAGAGTTTGGCATCGCTCACTTTGCAAAGGGACAGAGCCCAGCACACATATCATCAAGAGCAACGCCAGCATGGTCCAAAAGGAGGCTCCAGAGCACCTGAGGAGGGAGCTGAGTCTGCATGAAGGAAGCATCCTCGAGAAGTTTTGGTGTTGCAGGCTAAGTCATTACTGCTAACTCCTGCAGACGTGACGTCTCCTCATGTGGATAACAGCATTTGAACTCAGCAGAGATAGCCTCGACCTCGGCCCTAGCTGCTCGGGTAAGTGAGCTACGGAAAGATACAGCAGCAACAAAGAGGGCCCCTGGGAGGATTGCTGCCCCAGTTTCTGTTGGGCAGTCCCCCAGAGGCAGCAGAAGGGATAGTATTACTCCTGACCCTGACGAAGAGACTTCTGCTTCACATTTGGAAGAATTAATTGATAGATACTCTGACCAGGACTAGTGGGGCCCTGCCTCTGGCCAGGTAGAGGAGAGGGACAACCGGATTTACTGGACTGTGTGGATTCGATGGCCTGTCACACTGGAACCGCAGAAATATAAAGCTTTAGTGGACACAGGCGCACAGTGTACCCTAATGCCGTCAGGCCACCAAGGGGCAGAACCCATCTCTATCTCCTGAGTGACGGGGGGATCCCAAGAGCTAGCTGTATTGGAAGCTGAAGTGAGTCTAACTGGGAATGAGTGGCAAAAGCACCCCATCATGACTGGCCCAGAGGCTCCATGCATCCTCGGCATAGATTACCTCAAGAAAGGGTACTTCAAGGATCCAAAAGGGTACTGGTGGGCTTCTGGCATAGCTGCCTTGAGCACAGAGAAGATTAAACAGCTGTCTACCCTGCCTGGTCTCTCACAAGACCCTTCTGCTGTAGGATTGCTGAGGATTGAAGAACAGCAAGTGCCAATTGCGACTACAACTGTGCACCGGCGGCAATATCGCACCAACCGAGACTCCCTGATTCCTATCCATGAGTTAGTTCACCATCTGGAGAGCCAAGGAATGATCAGCAAGACTCATTCACCTTTTAACAGTCCTATATGGCCAGTGCGAAAGTCCAATGGCGAGTGGAGGCTAACAGTGGACTATCGGGGCCTGAATGAAGTCACACCACCACTAAGTGCAGCAGTGCCAGACATGCTAGAACTCCAGTACGAACTAGAGTCAAAGGCAGCCAAGTGGTATGCTACAATTGATATTGCTAATGCATTTTTCTCTATCCCTCTAGCAGCAGCATGCAGGCCACATCCCTTATCACCCTCAAGCCTCTAGGAAGGTTGAGATGTACAATGGACTGTTAAAAACTATGCTGCGAGCATTGGGTACTGGGACGTGGAAACATTGGGATATAAATCTACCAGAGGCCACTTGGCTAGTTAACAACAGGCCGTCCTGGTCCTGCTGAAACAAAACCCCTATACACTGTGGGAGAAGCTAAAGTCCCTGTAGTGCATGTGGGGCAGTGGATGGGGAAGGCGGTTTGGGTTGCCCCTGCCATGGGAAAAGGCAAACCCACTCGTGGGATTGTCTTTGCCCAAGGACCAGGGTATACCTGGTGGGTAATGCTGAAAGATGGGGATATCAAGTGTGTGCCTCAAGGAGTTTTAACACTGGGATAAAATTAATCTGTCATCCAAGTTATGTGTTGTAGGAGGACACTGCAGAACCAATGACAGGCCAACTTTGCAAGGAACCGGGCAAGTGCAACAGTGATGTGAGCTGAGCTGGTGCTGGTGTCAAGAAAACCAACTCTGCCTGCCCTGAGTGACCACTTTGACAGATGAAGCTGAAACCATCAACAGTTTTTATGAACGTTTTGGGAAAAGACCTATAGAATAAAGAGAAGTACAGACATATAAATGCTTCAATGGACAGAAAACAATGGTGATGAGAACATCTATATACTAAACTGTACCTGATTGTGACACAAATGTTATGGAATAAGGGGTGGAAGTTGTGTTGGGTCTGTCTGAGCAGAGTCACCTTTTCCCTGCAGCAGCCCACACAGTGCTGTACTCTGCACTCGTAGCTGGAACAGCACTGATATCACTCCAGTGTTGTGTCTATTGCTGTGTAGTGCTGGCACAGCATCAGGACTCCTTCCAAGCCCCCAAGAGCCAGCAGGCTGGGGGTGGGCAAGTGATGGGGAGGGGACATTGCCGGGGCAGCTGACCTAAACCAACCAAAGGGATATTCCATAACACCTCATGTCACACTCAGCAATAAAAGGGGGGGGGTTCTCGTGGGGGAGAGGGCTGTTCCTCCTGAACAACTACTACGCGTTTTGAGGCCCTGCTTCCCAGGACATGGCCGAACACCGCTCATTGATGGGAAGTAAAGAATAATTGTTTTCCCTCTCTCTGTGCTTCCGCACGGACTGATTGTTTCTTTTGTTTCTGTTTTTCCTCCCCATTCCCTTTCCCTTTAATTAAACCTTTCTCATCTCAAACCTCGAGTTCTCTGTGTTGTATTTTCTCCCACTTCGTCTTTGAGGAGAGGGGGAGTGAGAGAGCGGTTGTGGTGGAGCTCGGCTGCCCACCTGAGTAAAACCACCACAAGGCAATGTTCTCAAACACGCAGCCCATGAGCAGGGCACAGGCAAAGGGTTATACATCTCAGCTCCATGCCTGTTGCCTTGTTCAAGCACCACAAGAAAAGATGAAAGGCTGGCACTCCTACCTTTCCACACACACAATTTCAGAAATATCACATTGAAAGTTTTGTGGGATGCGAGAAAAATGGTGGTATGCTCCGTCTCAGCTCTAGCTTGATTTGGAAGAGTTTCTTGTACAGACAGGGCTGCATATGTTTAGAAACGTGTAACAGCAGAGCATCAACAAATATTTTCTGATCTCTACCCATGTAAGGATTAAAAGTTTGTCAGCTCAATGAAGGCAAACTGTGGTTGCAAAAACTGGGTTTGCAGTGACCATAAAGTCAGAAGCAGTGGGTCTTGCAGTCAGTGTGATTTTATAAGCATTCACATTTAATAAAACGCCCACTCTGAATTAGTCACCGGTCCCTGAGTGTCAGAAGCATAGGATAAGCTGGGAAGCCTCTAAATAAACAGTTTAATCTGCCCAGAAAAGCAACAGTGGGCGTAACAGTGTGTCCAGATCTCCAAAAAGGAAATCTGCTAATGGAAAGATGGAGAACAAGAGGGTAGGAGATTGCTCAGAGGGGCCACGCTGCCACAGCACATGAACCTTGTGAGCTGAATCCAGGCAGACTTGTCGTTCAAGCATTTGTGTGCTCTTCAGCAACTGCAAAGTTTGAAGTGTTACTCTGAAGCACTTACATTTACAGTAGCAACGCCTACGTACACTAGCATTGCTGAACTTCTCAACCAAAATGATGGATCCATCCTAACCTCAGGGAACCAGCAGCATCGGGAAGGTCACGGTCTTGTGCTCCTCTTCCTTGCTCCATGTCGTACAAGACTTTGTAACTGCCCTCTAGGTTTCTGCTGTGCCTGCATGCAAAAAAGGACACAGACCTCCTTGCAAACTTCTCCAGATCCCCAGCAGCCATACCCTTGGGTTAAAACACACCAGGGTTGGTGTGCACCAGTGATTCTGACTATGCCAATAATAAATTTCCAAGCATTTGTCGAAGATCTGGAAGAAGCCTAGGCTAAAGTAAAGAACGAGGAGTGCAGGCGGTTTGCCTGCTGCTAGGGCTGGTTGGAGGGAACTGCTGACCCTTCGGGTTATCAGAAAAGCATATGAAAAGATGCGGGTTCTTCAAAGGGCAATGCTAATAAAGAAAAAAAAATCTCTATCATATGCTAGCACATCTTGATTAGAATTCATGATGATTCATATTCAAAGGCCTGCTTCTAATCCCTAGATATGATACTGACTTATCAACACAGACAGCTGGTTGCAAAGATGCTTTAAAGCATAATTGGCAAACTCACCGATTGGCATTTTTCTCTTCATCAAATGTATCAGATCTTTCATTACTTTCACTGTCTTCGCACCTCACCTCTATACCGATACGTAAGAGCAGTCATCATTTAAACTATGCACTGATGGTGATACGTGTAACTGATGGTTATATGTTACCTATCAGTTAGTGAAAAAGTGGACTCTGCTTATCATAACCGTTGAGACTGTTTTTCCTTCTGTGTTTACTTACATCCAAATACCCAACTTATCAACCTTGCAAATGCCAGTCTGCACTGAGGCAAGCAGCTGTAAAGTTCTTCAGCAGACACTTTCCTTGGGACTGAAAGGTCAGTGTTTCTGTTATTTATTCTTATTATAGAAATATTTTACTCTTAAATTGAGCAGGTCCTTCCTACTGTCCATGGAAATAATCATCGGAGAATTAAACCAAGAAATGCCAGGGCCTCAGACTAAATTATATTAAATCAAAGTAATCAATCTTGTTGAAGCGTGGACAGAAATATATACAGATAATAGACTCAATAATACAACAGCATCATACTCAAAGAGTAGTGCCCATTTCTTCATGAAGGCAGTGTCTCAGGCAGCAAGCCCAGATCTGGCTGCCAGCTCTCTTTTGTGAAGCCAAACCTGCAAAATCCACTAAGGCTGACTTCTACTGATTTACAATACCCAGAAAAACATACTTTCCATATCATAGGGGTATTCCATGTCATCTGGGGTCATGCTGAACAATATGTAGGGGTGGCTAGCCAGGGTGGGAGGGTGGACTGCTCGGGGTTTAGCAGGCTGGGCATCAGTCAGCGGGTGGTGAGCAACTGCATTGTGTATCACTTGTTTGTACACATTATTAGTAGTAGTACTATTATCATCATCATTATTATTATTTTTATTATTATTTTCCTGTCTTAATAAACTGTCTCTCGTTTCTCTCCCCCATTGCAGAGAGGGAGGCGGGTGAGTGACTGGCTGTGTGGTGTTTAGCTGCTGACCCAGTTAAACCACAACACCCCAATAACTACTCCCTCAAGGCATGCTGTATAAATAGATGGCATTACAGCAAAGTAAATCATGGGAGCTGGGGCTTCCATAAAACTACAGAGCAAAAGCAGGAGGAACAATCTGGGTTATTAGAGGGGCCTTACATTAGTTCAGGATCTGAAGATAATCTGAGCAATACTGACGAAATGCTAGTGAAAACACGGGGCTTCCAGTCGGACTATTCAGATCAGACCTGCAGTTGCTTAACTGAGAATATCCGTAAACTGGATTACCTCCAGATAACGATCCTATTTATGTGCAAAAGCATGTGCTTGCAGCATAACGATCAGTGTACATGAATGGGAAATGCTCAAGTAAGATATGTGGCCTAGCAGCAAACTCCTACTATCACTTGTAAGAATACAAACTGCTTAGGAAGAGAAATCTAATGAACTTCGCTGGTGCTGCGACTTGATCAACAATGCACTGATGTTTTGTTCCTTATGGCATTGGTTTAGAGGAGAAAATGTAGGAGATCACTGTGGAAATAGGTTTAATTTGAGGCTGGAGAAGTCAAGCCCCATGGTTAGCAGGAGAAACAGATGGACAGCACCAAGTTAGGTCTTGATCCCCTGCTGTGCTCGTACAAGCAAGCTTACAGATGGCAAATTTGCCATTAGGAACAGTGAAATCTCATGGTGACAGGCATTGTGTTAAAAAACAAAACCAGACAAACCCTAGAAAGTTACCTGGTACTCTTAATTTACCTCTTGCTATCTAAAAAGAGGACATGAGTGCATTTGGGAGCACCACAGGGTGCTAGAACCACTTCCCAGACAAGTCACGCTGCCTGTCAGAGAAGAAGGAGGCATATCCTTTTCTTTAAATCGGCTTAGTTCAATTACATACTGCTATTCTTTTCAGAGTCCGATGAAAACCTTCTTTAAAAACATCAGACAAATTCACCAGACACCACGTTTCACAAATGAGCAGCAGGTTTTAAATAATTTCTTCATTTCACACTGTTTTTTAGCATCTGGAAACACAAAATCTGCTCCCTTTCTCTTGGTTAATATCACTTCTTTGGTTTATGGCATGCTTCTGCCAGCAACTTCACTTGCACATCAAAAACTTCAGAGTGTTTATAAGTAAACTTTTATTTAATAACAAGGACTTCTAGGTCAGTTTCTCTAATTTCAGTGCTTCGCATATGAGAGCTGAAAATTAACATACAGGTACCTCCTTGGTACTGCCTAACTGCACAGCAAGGATGCAGAAAGCACAGAAAGCATTAAGGGAATGGAGAAGACTACAGAAACACCATAGTGCTACTACAGAAGTCACTTCTATGCCTACCTACAGGACTAGATTTATAGCTAATGTGGACCACAGGCATGTCCCAGCCTAAGACTGACAGATTTGAAGATAACGTGATTGGAGACTATTTTTCTGCTCCTGAATTATTCTACCATTTTGCTATGAAAACTGCTTGAAAAACACCTTTTTGTGGAAAAATACCAGACAAAAAAATGGGAAATCTCATTCGTATTCAAAAGCTGCGACATCATTTTTGATGCGGAAAATACTTTTTTTTTTTCTTTTTTTCTGTCCTCACACAAGGCTTTTGGTCTTTGCTGTCCAAATACTAAATTATTTCTCTTCATAGAGCAGAACAGCAGGCAATTTTGACACACTAAGCTTCTGCTAATGAGTTTACAGTTTTCTATTTCATAATGAGCACAATTAAATCAACTCTAGCTGCTAGCGTGTGTTTTCTTGCTAAGGGAAAACTCTATCAGTTGCTGCTTTGACATTAATATTCTCCCGAGTTTTGCTGTTTGTTTCTTAAAAAGAACAACCCTCCAAAACTATTTTGATGTGTGACTTCTCTTGGCAGAGCGTTCGCCCTGTTCTCTGCTGCTGCCACCAGCCGCCTGATGCGGGGCCGCTCCTGAAGGAGAGCCTCTGCCTTTCTTCGTGTGTCTCAGCCAGGGAAACCTCCCTGGGGTGGGGAATGACCTCCTTGGCTGGAAGCAGCCTGCTGCTCTACGTGCCCACCGTACAGAAAGCGTGCATCGTCAGGGTGATTCTGCCAAAAGCTTAAAGCTAGTGCCACCCCATCACTGAGGCCATTCTGGGATGACTTCCTCTGCTTTAACCCACCTTTTACTGTTTTGCTCATGCATGCAGGTGTTCTTCCAGATCTCCTCCCTCTCCTTTTTCCTATATTTATCTTCAAAATAGGTTAAAGGATTCATCTAGGATGAAGCATCCCAAAGTTAGTTCTTGTTATGGAAAATGAGAGGCATAAAGCACTCTTCAACAAAAGAATTGTGCAAATGGCAGTCTGTGCTATTTCCAGGAGCCCTGACATTACTTTTGCAAACTCCCAGGAGGTTGGCTGGTTGTAATTCCCTTTCAGCAAACCTCACTGCAAAGCTACTCCACCAGTTAGCTTGCTCTGAATGCAGGAGCAGCATGCTTGCTTGCTGCTTTGAGCAACAGAGGACATATTATGCATCCTCTGCATTATTTACTGTGGTTACTTTAAAGTTGATATTTATTTATTTATTTCAAGTTTCCATCTGTAGGGTCTGGCTGTGGTTCAAGGTCTTCTCTTTCATCCGTTTCTAATGGATATCTGCTCTCCCAGACTATCTGTCCTTTAGGGTCCTAATATGATACGCAAACTAACAGTGACAGCGTTTTTGTGGTACTTCCATTTCCAACAGCTTTTCATCTCACTATGTGTGTATAGTTTCTGGTTGGTATTCAAAATCCCCCGAATCAACTCATATTACAACTTTCTTTCATTCTTCACTATTTTCACATCCTCATGACTTTTTCAGCCCTGACAAAGGTGTTAACACTGTATTTGCAGTGACAAGCCACAGGACAGGGCAATGTTTTCTACTGTTCTAAAACTCTTAAGAAAAAACTCTATGAAAATGTGCTAGTTCGGATGACTAGTGCATGTCACATTCCTAACCTTCTTTTAATTTGCCTTTTCATTTTTACAACTGACATTCTCACTCCAGATCCCTCCCTTGGGTTTCTACAAGTACAAGCCGGAAGATTTTTTGCCCAACGTTGAATATTTTTATTATACCCTTTCTATTACTATAGTATATTTTTGTAATTATTGATAGTTATAAGAAACAAAAGAAAGTGCAGGGACCGTCCAAGCAGATCTTACATTCCATGTATTTTAATTTCTGTGTTTTAACAGTAGCTCTGAAGAGTCACAGTAATTGTATTCCTATGCAAGGAGTTACGCAGAGACCTGCATATATAATTGTTTCTGCTGTCCTTGCTGAGGTAGCCCCAGCTTTACTGCTGCATTACAATTCAGCTCCTGCACCTCCGTCTCACATAGCATGTGCCTGTGTGCTCCAAAGCCAGTTGTGTGTTTCCTGAGTTGGCAAGAGTGCAAGTGCAGATGCAAGAGATTTATTCTCTGAGGGAAGACAGCTTTTCAGCTACTTTCAGATAAATGCTAAGTGTGTAGGCTTTGAATCCAGCTAATGAATTCAGTGTGTGCACTAGAACAGAGGCCTGAAAGGACCACCTGGGTCACCAATCCCCAATAACTGCAGGCAAACATATAATAAATGTTAAGAGCAAAATGTCCTGCAGGAGATCAGAGTCTGCCCTCTCCATTCACTGCGCACCATAAAGTAACGTTCTTCAAAAACACACACACTTACCAAATGATGAACTCCTTAAGGGGATGAGCTCAAAAGCCTCAAACATTACAGTGTAGGACGTGGGAAGTGGCAGAGGGTAAAAGTGATGTGCTAGCACTCAGAGGATGCGTTACACAAAAACATCCACAATAGCCCATGGGACTGGTCCAACATAAACAGATACTGTTTTCATGTCCTAGCTGTGTTTGGAAAGCCCCTCATCTCTTTGGTTACATGCCTTCTAATTTCCAGTCAAAACATATTCAAGACATACTTATTAAATCCACTTGATTTTGCATCGGTATTGCATTCGATTCCCTCACTTATACTTCAACCCTGAGTATGTATTTAAAAAGCGAACAGATCTTTGTTTTGTTACAAAAGCACTTAGCGCCACTCAGTCCTCTAACAGGGAGGGATGGAGGCACACCACGCTGGTACTCATCCTCCTGTACAATTCCCCAGGTGGAAACGTATCACCTTCTAATGACAAGAAACCAAAGCCTAGGCCATGTGTAAACGAGCCCTGTAGAACTGTGCAGGCACTTCCCTGGTCCTGCTGGCCAAGCGCAGCCTGCAGTCACTTCCAGAAGTTCTGCTGTTGTTCCTACACACGCCCCCAGGGAGTTCCCAGGCCTTCGGTGCTTTTCCATCCCAAGGAACACACTACTCTAATTAATCCTGCATGCCATCCTTCCCATCCTCCAAACTTTCCTTGCTGTACCTTTTTGAGACGCAGGAACAGAGCTGTATACCACTCAAGCAGCAAAAGAAACACATGCTTACAGGGTAGCCACCTGCTATTTTCAGTATATTTTGGTATCTGCTTTTATAACCGCTATTGAAACTAAAGTTAATATTTTTCATAGAAGAACCCTTTCCTACTTCACAGCACTTTCCGTGCCCCAGATTTTCCCGGGTCAGTGGATGGCACTGGTCACTCAGCACTCATCAGCTCCTGTGTGGGATTTTTGTCTCCCTCACTTCACACCCACCTACGCTGAATTTCACCTGCCAGTGCCTTGCCCAGCCACTAAGTTTTGCAGAATCCTCCTGCAGTTTTTTCACAGTCAGCAGTCATCTTTACTGCTCTGAATAAAAGCATCATCAGCACACTGTTATCTTTTCCAGTTCGTTTATCAGTGGAGTATCACAGGTTTCAGCACAGATTCTTCCGAGACCCCGCTAGTGTCATCTCTCACTCAGAAAACTGATCATTTAGTCCTACCTTCTGTTTCCTATCTTCAGACCGATTTTTCGTTTATCTGAACAGCTTTCCTTTTATCTGACGGAAGCGCAGCTCCTAAGCATATGATAATAAAGTAGAGCTTTCTCATCCTTTTGGCTTTAATCACAGGTTGGTCACAGAGCAGAGCTGAGCCCTATTTCCCTAGGTAGGGCCCAGCGTTGGGTTCATTTGCTCCCTTTTACCAGCACGACTCCAGTTTGCCACAAATCTGGGGCTGCTAATTGGGATGGGATTCTCCAAAAGGCTCTTTTCTCCTTTTTCTCAGTGGTTTCAGGGTTACTCAACTCTTCTCCTGTAATGTGTTCCACTGCACTGCTCGCTCCCACAGCCAAAACCACACACTTTTATTGGGCAGATCCTCGGAACCTGAAGTTTAAAATCCAAGAACTTCTCTTACTGGAATGTAGAGAATGCAAGTACCTAGGATCTACATTATTTAGAATAAATTGGGACTCGCTGGTGAGCTGATGTTAAAGAAAACTTTTTAGATTATTAAAGGTTCAGCTGAGAGATAAGATGTTGCTTTTGTAAAAACAACCAAAAAAGGTGAGTTTACATATGCTGAATCCCTCGTTTGTAGCAAAAAAATCATCTGTTACTAGTCCCTAAAAGAATGGCAGTGTGCTTATTAGTATTAGATTTTCCTGTCTTTGTTACACTAATCCACAGAGTCCACAGAAGGTTCCCACACAATATTTGTGTCCTCCACAATATCACAAGAGTATGAAAAAATCATATCAAAATGTTGTGCCAAGGTTACTAAAGGAAATACTGCATAGAGCTGGTCACAAGGCCTTATCCTTCAGTAATACTTCTAAGAAGTCTCTTGCAACCTGTAACTCACCTCCCAGCACATCCCACCCTAGTCCCCTCTTTACCCAGTTTCTTATCTGCCTGAGCCAGCTTCTTATAATTCCTGTATTAATCTGCACCATCTCCACTTTAAATAATCATTTCCTTTGGGAACTGTACTGAATGAATGCTTCCTTGATATCTAGGCAGCTTAAGCTCACTGCATTACTGTAGTCTGGGACGTTCACCTCCTCAGCAAAAAGAAGCATGAAGTTAGCCTGACAAATTCTCCTTCTGATCACAATTTTGTATTTTATCCCACTTTTCACTTTGATGATATTCTTGATTACTCTGCGTTCAAAACTTGTCCTAAGGCATTACACAATGTTGCAATAACCTAATTTGCATGTACTTGGGGGATTTTTATTTTTAACTCTTTTGGCACATACGTTAGTATGCACCAGTCAAAGGCATTATCCCCATATTGCAACATACATTAAGAGTTTTTACTACTGGACTCCTGTGGCCAGAGGTAAAATCTGAAAAGTAATTCGTTCAGTTCCTACAACAGAGGTAACTAGTAAAAACGACAGTTTTCCTATCCCTTACCCATCCGTACATAAACCACACAGACCCAGCAAAAACAACTCTCCTCTTGGTAGGAAGAAACAACTCAACTGGTCATTTGGTATTCCAGTGTGGTTTTGCATTTTACTCCTTCAAGGGCAGTGTTATACCAATAGCAGAGCATTTAGAAGTGGAACAGAAGTACTGACAAGAGAAATGCACTGGGAAGAATTAGTTGATGTCATTTTTAGAACAACTGCTTAACATTGCTCGTTAGGTTTTTAATTTGATAGCAGTTCATACTTCATTTGTGTTTTCCATAGCAAATAATATTTTTTTTCCACTGAAGTTTACATCACCAGCAGAGTTCACTGCAACATGTCAAGGAAAAAGGAATCTGAAGTAATTCCACCTTCTCTTACCTTGCTGCTCTTTGTCTGAAATCCCAGAAAAAAATTTACAAGTGAAAACACGACTTGAGGAGAGGGAACTCAGGTCATTGTACGTATTTCCAACAAAAAGAACCACCTTTTCCCTGTGGTACAACAGAGCTGCTGAGCTGATTCCCATCTTGTGATTCAAATCAACACTTTAATTCTTGGTGACATGGAGAGTACAGCAGACACCATTCCAAGAGCTTCCTATGGATAGATTTTCAATCACTTCCCCACAACATTTTCTAAGTTAATCTTTGAAGGACATGGTTTACAGACACAAGTACATTACAGAAACATTATTCCCATCATACGACTCTATACAGATATTTCAACATATTCCTACTAAACTTAAAAAACAAACAAACAAACATAAAACCACCTAGAAGTTAAGAAATGTAAGTTAAAAAAAAAAAAAAAAAAAAAAAGTAGTTTTCAGGAAATAATAGCAGTAGAAAAAGTGGGAAATAAAAGCAACAACCTTTCCAGAGGCGGACCGAGCTTCCAGGAAATGCAGGTAATTAAATAGATTACTGGAGAGTGTATTTTGGAAAATGCTTTTACCAAAAGCACGCCCATATTAAAAGCAAAATTATGGTACCTTAATTGCACTTCTCAGCTGTTGCTGTTGAGATCATATGTTGATTTCCTGGAAAACAGAAAATACAGAATTAATCATGCTCATTATTTAAATGACGATTAATAACAACATCTAGTATCACACATTTTTTCTTTACTAAAATGGGTTTAAGCCTACAAAAGATACAGAGAAGAGCAGAATACAGTTTTTGATATCTGCTATTTTATTCCTGATAAAGGCAGCTTCGAATAAGAAAAATAACAAGAAAACAATGCCTGAGGTTTTCACTGAAGTAGTTTACATATTTCTATGAAGGCTGCCAAGAAGAAACCAATGAAAAATCCACAATAACTTTCTTTTATAGTATCTACCATAAAATATATCTATCAGGCATTTATCTGTAATTTCTTTCTACTCATATATGTTCCCTGTCATTCCCCAACCTAAAACATTTAACAATAAAACCTGTAGGGCACCTGTTTTTCCCTCTGGAGGAATCTCTCAGGCCTCCCCCTGGTAGCCTCTGGTGCCAAACTTTCCGAAGTGTGCCTGCTTACTGCCTACCTGTCACCATGGTGGTACGTGAACAGAGCTGTTTGGAGAGTTTACTGAGTTGTTCAGAAAATTTGATGGCAAGTTCCCCATACTTAACATAATTCAGCCCTGAACGTTTCCTGACGTAAAGCCCAAAATTGAAATCTGAAGCTACAGAATTGCACGTGGTCCCCTTTGCAGACCAGGCATGCGGAGTGCACCTAAACCAAGCCTCTTTCAGACAGCTCCAGAATTAAGGAGTCACAGCACAAGTGGCACAACTGTCTTCTACAGGTGGGCCAAGCTCCACTTGATCCACTCCACGAAAATCACAGGGACGAAGTTGAGTCAAGGCATCTGAACAGGACCTTCACTTTGGCTGGATGTTTCAAACTCTTAGTGGTTAGCTTTGAAACTGAATTGTATAGTTGCTGGGATCATTTCACCTTTCTCAGGAAAATCCAGATCTTCACTAAGAGAGCATCTGTCAGCATTATCTTCAGGCAATTTCATGTGAAGCAAAGCCATTTTGCAGGTTGCTGTTTTCTCTCTCATTTAAGCATTCGTTAGTTATCTATGTAATAGGACTCAATTGGTTGGAATATTCAAAGAGCTATGACTCAAGCATAAAACAACAAAACTTATTCTCAGGCTGTTAATTGTCAGCACAGAAGCTATTCATTACATTTGAGTTTGCCAGTTTGCCATGCACTTACAGCAGAAAAGAGGCAAATTTAGGTGCAGTCAGTTTGCTTTGCATTAACTGAAACTGTTGTTTTGTTCTGAAGTGGAACAAATGCACAGTAGGTTGGGTAGTAAGGATTTGTAAAATAACTCAAGGCTTCTTAAGATTGATGGAAGTTTGTGGACGCTCGTGGATATTGTACTGACTCCAAACAAAATGTCACGTAACGGCAAACAAATTGGCATTTTATTAGCCTTCAAAAACATTTTTAAATAAAAATGGGTAAACTTCACTAAGAGGGCACTGTGTGCGAGTGTAGTAGTATGTAAATTTTTCCCAGAATAGGTCAGACTGACCAAATCCATTCTCTCCTTCTAATATATAAAATGTATACACAAAAAGAAGAAAAAAATTAAAAAAAAAAAAGGAAAAAAAAAAAGCAGAACAAACCCAAGCAATAAGCAACTGCAGCTGATTACAACAAAAATCTGCTTATATTTCTGAAGCAATCAAACAGTTCTACTTAAATATATATAAATACTGCTTCCAGCAGGTAAACATATTATTCAAACTACTCCTAAACAACACATATTTTCTTCTTGGTAAAAAACTGGGGGTGGGAGGGCAGCTGCTCAGAGAGCCTGTGCACTGCTCAGTATGAAATCCCAGATGGCTCTGGATGGTTAGCATTAATTCCACCAAAATAATTACATATTTCACCCCCAAAACCCTACAGCATTAAGGCTGCGGTTAGTTTGCCCAGAGAATGCCCAGCCTTCCTTCGTGCATAGGAACACCACAAATTGCATCACCATGGGAACGAGGCTCACCACTTCCTTTACCAACAACCTAATGCCTGTGGCCAGCAGATTTTAAGATCAACGATCGTCATTTTACATCTGTGTAATGAAGATGCATCGTGCCCAGCGCTGTTCGCGTGCTGCGCAACGCTATTCCTCACGCTCATCAAGGGCTTTTAGCTCTGCGTATTATCTTCCAGAAACATAAGCTGTTCAGATTGTGGTTGTTTTGAATTTTAACACGAAAAAGAGCGATGCTTCATCCCTGGAGACAAGACCTGGGGATCCCTCAGCTAGCAGGGCTGATGCAGTTATGCAGCATGCAGCCATTCAGCCCCGACACCAATGTCCTAGCAAGGACTGGACAGACATTTGGCCTCTTATTTCTTCCCTGGCCTTGCAGTGATGCAGGAAGCAGTGAAAGGCGTTCTGAAATCCTGCTGCCATCTTCCCTTGCCATCCTTGCCAGCAGATGTATACATTGCTATTAAATTAGAGGAAGCACAAATTGCATGTTTGTGTAATCATTTCAAAATATTTTGCTGACTAAATACATTTTCCAGGCTGTAATTCAAGACTTGCTTAATTTCTACCATTGATAACTGCCTGAAAAACAAATCTTGTCATTAAATCTGAAACAATTTTTCAGTAAATTTCAAACATCTTAGTGTTGTGTTTGTGGGTTTTTTTTTTTTTTTTTGAGAAAAGCTTTCCACTTCTTTCTTAGTAACACAATAAAATATTTCACCTGTAGGAGAAGAAAAGGACAAGTTTGAGAAGAGGTAAGGTACAGGCAACTCTGCTCTTGAGAACACCCACGAGTAATGTCAAAGCCCAAAAGGACAGGTTCAAACTGCAGCTCTGCCCAGATGCTTGCAATTTTTCATTTTATGAAGACTGATGAAATTGATGGGTAAGTACAAATGCCTCTAGTATATAAGAGATTCACTTCTCAGGCTTCCTGAAATAGGTTCCTGACCTTTTTCAATAGACATCTGCTGACTCTTCTGGCAAGTTGGTGTTGCGAGCTTTCAACGTTCAGGACTTGGGTCTTTGATCCAGTGAAGCTGGTTCTATTTTCCTTCATGCTGAAGGACTCACTACCTCTGTGCATGTCTGTGTTCGTTCAGTTTTAATTGGCAGATCTAGGCACTGCTTAGGTACAGCCTGCTGAAGACTGGCAGTATTTTTCCCAACTTTGTTTTACTGAACACAGCCAACTGCAGACAGTGGTAGCCACGGGCAGGAATAAGGTGCAACCACATTTGGGGATGGGAAGCAGGTACCCGAGCAGAGGCAGCAGCAACAGGGATAAACCCAAGGGCACACCAAACTGAGGTGGAGCAGAACTGACCTTAAAATTCAGAGAATGAAAAATTCTTTGCTGTAAGGTCAATATTCCAAACAAGGAGCCATGTGGGCAGATCAGGAAACCAAGAGCAGGAACTGGGACTGGGCAAGTAGGTGCCCGAGGAGGACCAAGCCCAGAGAGCAGGAGACAGACGCAGGTGCCAAGGGCTAAAATGCAGGATCCCTGAGCACCGCAGCGCTAACAGCCTGAGAAAAGGGACCTGGCACAGGGTAGAAAAAGCTGACAAAGCGGCACAGTGGCCAAATTGTCTCTTTCCCAGTTTTGTTGGGCTTCCTGGTCCCTACTCCCTGAGGAGGACGTCCACAGCAGGACTGCAACCCTAGAGCTCATAGGCCAGGCCAGGCTGCCTCACAGCAAGGTACTCAGAGATGGCAAGGTGATGATTTCCACCCCACCTTCTGGTCAGTATGGCACTCTTCATCCCTTCCCTCCTGATGCTGCTGCGAGGCACCTGGCTGAGCTGTGCCAGGCTCCACTGCTATATAACAGAACACAAAACAAATCCGTGTCACATATCATACTGCAAAGTGAGGGAAATGCTGCTCACCTCCACCTGGGCCCCTCTGACCTCCTCCAAAGCTCCTGGCCCCAGATGCCCTTCACACCCTCACCTGCTGGAGGAACTGGTGGGACAGCAGAGCCCTCACCACCAGCACCTCACAATGCTCCCTGCCAACTAGGCCCCCAGCCCACCACGTTGCCTTCACCTGCAGCTCTCCTCACCTCTTCCCTTTCACTAAAATAAATGACTCAGAAGTACTTTTAAAAGGTATCTTAAAAAATCAGTACGAAGAGCAGCGTTATCAAAACTGGCTAAGGAATGTGAGTTCACATCTGTGTGAGGTGAGAATCCTACACCTCTCAGACATCTTTGAAAGTTACCACCTTTAAGTAGGAAAACGTTGCCTGCAGTGACCGTTACAATACATGATTTCACACGTAACATCTAAGCAACCTCCATCTCCACACTTCTCTCAACGTACAATATCGAATTTCTGTGCAGCTAGGATATATTCAGTATGTCAAAAAATTGAGGAATATTTAACATGTCTTTAAATACTCACAAAACCTGCTCTCTGCAGAGGCTAACCACTTTTTTCTCCCTGCTCACAAGGAAAATCCAAGAACCAATATCACTAAGTAGCTTTGGGGTGCAGGGAGCTGATTTGCTTTGCAAATATTTTTCTCCTCTCCTGTAGGAAAAATGCTTGATTCTGCCTACAGAATATGTGTAAATGGAAGTTTTTATCATGAAAAATACTAATAAAGCAATATTCTTTACAACAACTAAAACTTACCTATTCTATTTGTAAGTAGATATCCTCACCTGTTAGTAAGAAAACTTACAGGTGTTGTTCCTAAAAAAAACTCTTAGAAAACCACCATCATCTAAAAGTCTCCATCATCTATTAATAATATGCAATGAATATTACTCTGGCATTTTTATTATAACTTTGTTAAGTTCGAGGAATGAAAACTTGATTTACTGCAATCCTTTTCTGGAAAATCAGATGAGTCATGTTTCTTTTGGCATTGGAAAGTAAACTCGAGTCAAAGTGATTTGTTTTACCATTACTTCTTGGTTCCTATCTAAAATTTCATCTATATTTATGTCAGCCTCGTTTTAATGCATGTAAATGTTGGTTTCACATAGCTGGTGAAACCTGGTTGACTGAACACAGGAGCAGCAATAAAATTCCAAAACTATAATCCCAGTTTTAATTTTTTTTTTTCAGTTTCCTGTACTCTGTGCAACACAAACTCAATACACAGCTCAACTGCATCTGAAGTACACGTGGATAATATATTATTAATAAACACCCCCCTCCCAGTAACTTTTAAAAAGCCTTTCTGAATATTTTTCCTAAAGGCAGATAACTCAAAATTTCAGTGCCTTGGAAAAGGTTTACTTCTGGGGAGGATTTAATTTTTCTGCAAGGGATTGCATGTTTATTGCCTCTATTGAAGAAATCGATAAAACAGCTGTGTTTGTTCTGTAGCCCTCATAAGCCACTGTAGCGTTTTACACTGCCTCACACCTCATCTCTTCAGGCACTGCTTTCTTTGACCAGATGTCTCATTGTATAATACAGTGCACTTTACAAAGTCATATAAATAATCTCAACAATCAACAGCCATGTTCCATCATACCCACAGCTTGCTGCAGAAATTGTTAGGCATAGCACTACAAGGAACACCAGATGAGAAGACATCCCTGGCAATAGCTACAGTTAGGTACAGACCTGAGGAGACCTTCCACGTTCCTAGATGGACATTAGCTAGTACCATATTCAAAAACATATATATTTTTTATCTTATTTAAGAAATACTTCAGTTAGTCAGCTCTTCTTACAGAAACATTCTCCAAAAACGGTGAATTGCTGCAAGTTTTAAGAGGCTGTCAGACAGCTCCTCTTTCCCTACAACTCTCCCCCCTTCAGAAAGGCAAGTCACCTCCAGACAGACTTCCCTAAAACCAGGCAATGTTAGAAATCTGGCCCTGGGACAAGCTAATCACTGTGACACCTCTGAGTCCAGCATCCTTCTATTATATCAGACACTTACGGAAAAAGCAGTAAAAACTAGACATCAAACTTGTCAGATTTTTTGAAACCCAAAGTGGGGTTCATGATCCAAGCTACAGGTTACATTGCTTCACCATGGCAATCTGTAGTCTGTGAAAGCCCTGCCGTGGGATGATTTAATCAGTTTAGAAATATCACAAAAGAGAAGACCATAAAATGTTCTCAGGAGACATAAGAAAAAGTGGGCAGAATTTCATGGTGTTTGGAATGCTTCCCAGAAACGTAAAGGACAAACAATTAAGGTACATGTACATGCACACGCAATCCATCAGTAGTGCCTCTCCCCTTCGGTTTCTCTCAGCTCGTCATCTCCCGTTCTTGCAGAAAACTCTGCCACTCTCCTGGTTTCTCCTGCTCTGCTCTAAGGACCATTCTCTGACTGACACTTTCTGTTCTTTACTACCCCAGTTACAGAGCTGGTTTACAAGTCAGTAATGATTACATACACTGATCACTTCCCTCTAAAGACCCAAGATATCATCTATGAGCTGTGAGTACAAACGTAACTCTCATGCTTTTTTAAAGCATACAAAAAAAAAAAGCAGCCAAGGTTTGGAGTACAGATTCTCCAAATATGCCCCCGGATGAATCCATCCCCCAAATGACAGAGGGGAATTCCTCTCCTCTGCTCTCTGCCCACACTGTAACAGGATTTAGCCAAAAAGCATTGTGCACTCACCCAGCAGCCTACCCCATCCTTCCTCGTGGTGTAATGCATCTGCAGCGTGTTGTTGAAGAAATCGGCTGTACCCTTGTTGGGGGAACGGCACCAAGTGTCACTGCAGACCAGCAACAGAGAAGTACCAATATCCCCTGTATCTCTTCTTTTGCCTTCATCTCCCTCATGAGGGAAGCTATGTGCTTTCAGAGTATGTTCTTTGCTGCACGTTACAGGAGATGGCATTTAGCTAACACAACACAGGACGCTTCCTTCCTCCGTCAGCACCATCAGGGCCCAGAAAACCCTTGTTCCATTCAGAGGATGTCTTACTGCACAGAACAGATGGATCCTTCAAAACACAGGAGGGCCCCAATGCTTTGACATAAGGAGAAATGCAGGCAATATCTTTTACTATTCTTTTGCTTACTCAAGCTGGAAAGGCTTTGGCTCAATTACTACCGACTCCTTTATCAAAGCATAAAATCTGGCGCCCGCCCCTTCCAACAAAACGCTCTGAATTCATGGGGAGAGCAGTTGGAGAGAAACTTAGGGAGAGGACGAGACAGCAAACCCATCTGTGCCCAGCTCTGGCAGTGAGGAGCTGCCTGTGCCCACGTCTCTCCCCACCATGGTCCTGCCGGGCGCGGGGCCACCGGCGTGCTCTGCTGTCTGCTTCCACCACAGGGGAACACATTTAACTGCTGGGTTGGGATCACTGGGCTCTGAAACTGAGAAGTTTCATGGGCTCTGGTGATCGGCTCCATTGTGAGCTTTGCAGAAATGATCAAAAGCAGGGTGATGTCCTCGGCAAACAGCCTGAGATTCCTGAAAACTAGGACAGAATCTAGGCTCTAGCATTAATACATCATGGCCAAATTAAAGCTTAACAATGCACAAGCTGCTCAGATTTGTATTGAAATATGACAAACAAATGTCAAAAACAGAGGAGGTCTCAAGATGCCATTAAGTCTTACTTTTTAGATTTTCTCCCTGAAGACTACAGGACTGGGCAGTCAAGGGCTTTGCTTTACCACTCAGCTAAGAATACCTGGCTATAAATTTATGTTTCCCATCAAAGGAATTTCAGAATTGAAAAGTCATAAGAAATGCTCTTCTTGTCCCATTTCCACTTCTGGGGTTAACTTATGCAAATATTAATTTACAGTCAAACTAATTTTTATAAATGGTTTACATAAGCAGCTCTTCAGTCAATAAATTAACGCTGTCATTTTAAAACATTTACAGGCCTTGTTTATGTTACTTTGTTAATTTTATTTTAATTTAGTATTGATTAATAGCTCCATGGCTATAAAGTGTTTAAACAGTTATAACTCTTAATTGTGCCATAGCATTGCTTAATAAAACAATACACTATTGGGACTAAATCAAATTAAATTAATCTGTTACCTTCTTTTATGGGTAATTTAGTGCACAGATAAAAGCGGTCAAGGAGTTGTTTTCATGGCAAGTAGCCTAAGAAAACCTGCATACATTGGGGCTGGGAGCCCAAATCCACCCAGCATCTCCTCACCCACAGCCACCCTAGAAAGGTGCCTTTCTTTAGCCCTATTAGCTATGCAGAGCCACTTTATGTTTGGCATTGCTTAGTATTTGTCACAACTAAATCAGGGTTTAATTATTTCACGTCATTTCTTCATGTGCCAACATCGTTTAACATCATAACCCTGTCCTTGCCAAGATGCTTCCAAACCTTTCTGAAGCTGGTCCCATCCACACCTTTGCAACTCTAGTCGGTATTACGCCACAAGTCAATGAAGAAAAAGAATTAAATTTGTCAGCCTCACACTTAATACTTGTTAGAAGCCCATGGCAAACTTGCAAACACTCCTGAGTGACAGCACACACATAAGGCAACAAGGTCTGCATCCACCCATGACCACACTAGGGGTTCCTACCTTACCTCAGATCTCCCACATTTGCTTCTGAGAATAGTAGACAGAGAACTTTTAAAAGAAAAAAAAATATATATATAGTCATTTTACTACTAAATATATATCAGCTGTGTGCTTTAAAGCTAGGCGTTTAAAACAGATGCCAAGTGTCCCCTGTTAGACTTCTGCCACCTCTCCATCCCTATATGGGTCCTGGTTCTGCAGATGCTTTAGGGGTGATTTAATTCGTCTGGTGCCTTGAATATGAATCATCACTCATTATTTTAGCTTTATCTATTCCTCCTTACACCCTTGAATTATCCTCCTTAAAGTAGTGGAAAAACTCTGATTATATTTCCACTGCTTCTCTTGATGAGAAAAAAGCATTTAATTAAACGTTTGTATAATGTTATTCAACACCTCATTTTTTCCAAAATGAGTACAATGCATTTTACACCCACCTAGGAACTAAACTCAATTTAAAAATACCTTAAGACAGATATTTTACCCCACAGAGTGTCAAAACATTCACACCCGAAACCCCAAAGGCTGGCTCATCTCTTCTGCCTCCGCTCCTTTTACATGAGAAGGATGGGTATCTTGGTGCATCACAGCCCTCTGACAGCCTGGCAGAGACGGAGCACAACTGCTCCACTTTTTGGAAAAAACGAAAAAAAAAAAACAAAAAAAAAACACCGGAAGTTAGAAAAAGGAGCAGTTTGGCTATAAAGGATTTTGAGATGGCTAAACTGATATGACTTCCCAGCTATATCTCACATATTTAATACTTGATAGGTGACACCTTTGTCCTAATCTTAATTTTAGATTTTTCTACCTCCACAAGATATTTGCAGATAGGAAGTTTTATGCCTAAACATAGCCACCTCTGTACAATTTGTCCCTTCACTAATTATTTACTTTTGCAGTCTGTCCACAGGGCTTTACTGCAGTGATTTTTTAAGAGAACTCAAAAACACGAATTCTGGAAAATGAAAGGCTGAAAACCACTAAACAGAAACATGTTTGGGGCTGGCCTTACCTGGAGATCTCACATGTTGTGCACCTTCTTTACCTCAGCAATTACAGCACTTTTTATTCCTGAGATGTTCGTGAATGAACTGTTTTTTTTTTTAGTACTCTTCCTTCTCCTAAACTTATTTTGTCTGCTTATTTCTGTCTATTTGCTTGCTTGTTTTTTTTTTTTTTTTTTTTTTTTTTTTTTTTTTTTTTTGTAGAATGAGGAATCGGTGAGGTCTTGTTTCTGCCTGTGCAATAAATAAGCTGTCCCATAAGCAGCCAGGAAGGCTGGTGCTGAAGACGACCAAGTGATGCAATCATAAAAAAAAATCCATCTTCTGTAACACGGGAGAAGATCCGTGTGGAGTGCCAGAGAGCTGCCGGCTCCACGCTTAGCCACTGCCACTCAGTTCAGGTTGAGTTTCCTCCCAACTCCTCCAGCCCTGCCTGCAGGACCCCCCAAAATGTACTTGTCAGCCCTTTTTGGTGGCAAGCACACCCCAGCCACCTCCCTGCCTCCCACATTGCAGAGATAAATTAGGAATTGACGCCTCTCCCGGAGAATGGTGTGGATGTGATTAGGAGGCCTTGTGATTGCTAATTAAGAGGGAGGAAGGCAGCTGTGCTCTGGGCTGGTTCACCCTGCATTTGAAGCACAAGTGGAGGAGTGCCTAATGCTGCGGAAAAGCAAAGAGAGCAGACTTGAGTCTGAGAGGGGACCTCCCTGGCGACTCTCAGCAGTGCAGAAAGAAGCTCCCTAAATGACTCCGGCAAACACGAATGCTTGAGGAAAAATGAGCTCTCCAAACAGAAGTGCTGCCTGGTGTCTGCAGGGGCACTTCAGGGGAGCTGCACAGCCACTCGTGCAGCTCAGCTGCAAGCTGGCACCTTGCTCCAGGATGCCTACTGGGGCTGTAAGCACAGACCTCGCTATTACAGGCCCCTAGGACCAAAGCAAATGGCTGATTACTAATTTAAGAAAGTCACTGCCCACAAATGAACGTGCTGTTGTGACGTTTTAATTTCCTGACTGTGTAGAGAGAGAAAGATGACAAAACGAACCAAAGGAGAGTAAGGAGAAAAGAGAAAAAAATGAAGAGTGCACCACAAAGCATGTGGTGTGCAAAGAGCAGCCTGACATTACGCTCAGATAGGACTGGCCATTAATCATTTATCATCGTAATTATTCAAAATCACTTCAGAGCTTGCAATAGTCACAAGCAACTATTTAAATTTTGGAAGTGTGCAAGGTGTTGTACCTTCCTTGTCCTGTATTTGGTACAAAAGTAGTAATTTTTCCTCTGAAAATTCCTACATAAAAGCAAATCTTAAACAGTAGCCTGAAAGTGTTTTAAGCTTCAGAGATCTGTTTTGGTAGCAGCTGAACGATGGTCCTGCCATTATGCTGGCTGCCAGGAGGTGACCTCATGCAACTGAAAAGCAAGCGAGAAACAGAAGGGTAAAAAAAAAAAAGAGAAGAAAGAAAATAAAAAGAGAAAAAAATAAAGCAGAGTTCTTCGGTGTCTGCTTTCTACAACTGCGTTATGCTAAAGCATTTAGACCTAACAAGGAAACACAAGCACACAGGGCTTTCTCTAACATGGCTTTCTCTGTTAGCCCCAGGTCAAGGACTGAAAATTCAGCACTTAAGACATTTCTGCTCTGGATGTCTGACCATGGCAGTACACAGTAACAAGCCATTTTACAACTTCTAAGTTTCATGCACTTGTACTTTCCTCTCAGTTTCTAGCAGGTCAGCAGCCACCTTTGTCTGTAATGCATCTGTCTGAGCTGCCACCCAACTAGCTCAACAATTGTGGTTAAAAATAATTAAATAACAATAATAATAATATCTCTTGCATTCCAGACACGTACCAACCTCACCCACAGAGCTTTTTCTTATCCATTTTGTTTTAAACATGGCTAATAAAGAAGGCGACATCTCAGAGAGCCCCGCACAGGACGGAATTACTGACAGCATCAGAAGAGAGCCAACATCCACCAGGCAGTGTTTAGAAAAAGAGTGAATTGATCTTGTTATATCAACTTTGAAACTGCCTTCTGTAGCACCCAGAGAGAGCTTGCCCTTCAGGCAGGTTTTTACAGGCTCTCACAGCTTTACTTTGATTGCTGTTGTAGCCGAAATATATAGCTTTAGTATGAGGGGATTATCTGTTATCCTACCCTTCGGGAGAACCTCATACTGTGACAAAGACTTTTCTGTGCTGCATCTCTTAAGTTTCAAAAAACTAACAAAAGTGCAGCACTTCTTGCCTTTTTTTTTTTTTTTTTTTCTTCCCTTTTCTGATGTCCCTTCAGCCCCTTGAGGGCTAGGCAATCACTGAATGGTATTTAAAATCACCGTATCTGAATCTTAATTTACTGATAAACTGGAATACGATGACATTTTGGGGTTTGTCTAGTGTCACACTGCTTGATATGGCCTTTATACTGTATCTTAGGGGAAAGAGTGGAGCCAGAAAGAACTAGCTCGTGGCCCTGGAAATAAACAGCGTTCTGCACTTCAGGTTCAATTGATTTCAGTATCCTCTCTCACAAGCATCACCCCTTGGTATCAACAAACCCATTTAATCCCTTGCTGTGGTTTTGTGTATTCTCTCCTGCCTCTGAAAAAAAAAATCTTCACCAACAGCAACTGCTCCCTGGGAGATGTAGCATCATGCTAGTGAAACTACATTGGGCTGTCTGAACGGAGATTGCACAAATCAGGGCTCCTTACAGAAGAGAAGCAGCGGGCAAACCCTGAGGGTTTGTGCCAAGCTTCACGGGCAGTCCCCAGACTACCAACGCGTCCAAAGGCCCCAATTCAGGACATTTCTACACTGAGCCCCATTCAGATAACCTGGGTGGCATCTTGGGAACACTTGAGCTTGTTTGGAGTTCAGCTAGAAAATGTGGGTCACTCATCTTGATGGAGGGGAGCAAGAGCAAAGTGAGCAGTGAGCACTGGTCCTGGACCCCCCAGGGGGATGTAGGTTTGTGGGACTTGTTTCTGCAGCTTAGAACAGCATTCATAAAGGACAACTGAAGATCTCAAGGTCATAATAGTGCACAATTAATTAGGGCTATATTAAATAAATCTCTAATACTAAAAGCAACCAGAACTTTTCTCGTCCCACCTCGATTCACTGGCTCTTGGATTCAGATATGAATACAGATACAGGAGGCAATATGCTGTTCATGCTGCCTGCCTGAAGGAATACACTGCGAGGCGTGAGAGTTTGAGCAGCCTCCCCCACTTCTCCCCTTCCACCAGCAGCCTCTCCAGGGGCAAAAGGCAGGTATTCATCCACGGAAGGTGACTTCTGTCTACAAGTGCAAAGCTGAACAAAGTGCTCTGCTTGAATGTTAAAGTAGGGAGGTGGAGAGAAAGAGACAAAACAGAAATACATAATGCAGTACCTGGAAGAATACTCTTATTACAAACAGGCAAACAGGTTTACTGGGTTACATATCTGTTTTTTTTTTTTTTTTTTTTTACCCACTGACTTTATGAGCCAAGAAGCTTTTCTAAGATACGTGCTATGTTTCTTCTGCCTGTTTTCTTGTATTGAGCATTACAGAAGTGCTTTTGTTTCAAGGCATTTTTGTATTTTTAATTAACTTCCTGTATTTCAATGCCATGCAGAGAAGCAATATGAACTGGAAGGCAAAAGCAGTCTGGCAGCTAATCGCCCCTACACCGGAGAAAAAGACAGATGCACCCAGCCAGATCATAGGTCTACTACAGCACTTCACCATAACTTAGGCTTGAGGATTCAGAGTACCTGCATGAACTTTATGGACATTACATTTTTAAAAACAGATCACTTACTCCCATTGTTATAATTTTGGTGGGATGTCATCTGAGAGTTTCATTCTCTCATCCTCCTTTTCAGCAGAATGCTAAGAGGTACGATTTTTGCGCTTCTACCAAATAATCAGAATGAGAAAAACACTTTTCCATTGATTGTGGTGGGCATCCTATTAATGTCTCTGAATGCCCAGTTTTGACATTCTTGCTCATGCTAACATCATCCTCAACATATGAATGCATGTGTAGATGCAATTCTTGCAAGTCATCCATACGAGAAACCTGCCACAAATAACAAGAGAAGTACACAAGAAAATCATTCAACGCATTGCCTGTTGCTTCTTTTTCACCATTCATTACAGAATTTCACTCAGGAAAAGTAGCTCCATTCATTGCTAATACACCTGCAACGGCAACTCCTGGTAGATAAAAAGATGAACCAGAGGAATTTAATTGAGAAAACTATATGAGATTTTTTTTATTATTAGTTTTTAATCAGAATGAATATAAATTTGAAGCATAATAAAAACCAAATGCCAAATGCTTGAGTAAGAAGGAGAAACAATCAAAGAAACCAACCACGTAGAAAACAATCCTTTCCAGTGGTAATTATGCTGCTGTTCGAAACAGTTAGGCAAAAGATGGAACTTAGTGCAAGCCAGATTTTTCTCTTAACCTTATCATTTGCTCTCATCCAAAAATAAGAACCCTGCTCCAATCAAACCATAAAAATGCTCGGGTATCTGTCTTGGAAATGCAGTTGTACCTGCAGATAGGAGTTATTTCTATAAAAGGATCCTGGAGAAAGTATGACCGTGTGTGAAAAACCCAAGAGTTAGTGGAGGGAATGAATATGGAGGTTGCAGCTTTTCCCTTCCTAATATGTTTGCCTGCATCTGGATTCAGAACATGTTCAAAAGGAATACGTTGGTTGTTGGTTTTGTTTCTTTTCTTTTTTTTTTTTTTTCTATGTAGCAATTGGATGTTCAGTAAAGCATGTTTTGACACTAATCCCATTCCTTTCAGGCGCCCTCCTTTAATTATCTCATTTGTGTGCAGTGCAACTTGTTTACTATCTCTGAGAAATACAATTTCTTCTCATGCCACACTGGAGGAACTGGTTTATGACCCAACTGTGCTAACTTATCCTCTTACAATGAATTCTTTATTGTTAGCAAACATGATGCTCATGGTACTTTACAGTTAAATAATATCTAGTTTAAATAGAATATTTTACCATATTTACCCTTGAAAAGATCCTCTGATATCACCCCTATCTAAATTAAAAAAGTGAATACTATGACCCTTTTGTAGAACTTTCACCGAGCAAAATTAATAATGAAATTAAATGCAGAGAAAAATTTTTCATTAGCTGAATCAGAGATTATTTCTAGGAAAAAAATGCTCAATGCTGGCAATACCAATGCTGTTTCCCCTTGTTAAATCGCTCATTAAGCCAGTTTCAGAACTCATTTCCCCTTGGAGGAGAAGCAGCAGCAGTAACACAAAGTCGAAGCGCACACCTCTCACCAGCCGCACGTGGGTGCAGACGTGCCTGCCTTAGCCATAGGCAAGGAATGAAGAAAGCCCTAAAACCCAAACCTCTGAGCACAGCTAGACGTGAGATTGCCAACAATGTCCTCCTCAGAGCAACCAGTGCTTAAATGCTTCTATACTCACAGCTTTTCTTAGCACAGCACCAGCGATGGACTACCCCAAGAGCTGTCCCGAGGGCTGTGAGGCAGCAGTTTACGGACACTGACCGCAGCACAGCCAGTGACCCAACAAAAAGAACAATATTCTGTCAAGTTTATTATTATTATTATTTTTTTTAAACTGAATCACAGCCTGACTCTGTGCCTCTGGTGCTGGCAAGGAATAATTATTTTAAAGCTCCTGAGGTTTCGTGATGCCATTGCTCTGCATGGACACCTGAGTGTCACTTTCAAGTACAGAAATCAAAAATAAAATCACTTAAAATTTATCTGGATGATTTTGGTGCTCCCATTCCAGTCACCACTTGTTCACGCCGGTCACTTTTCTTCATCCTCCTGGTGTCTGTGATGGCCCGTGAGGATTTCAGCCCCTTGCCCTGCAACTCCTGCCCCAGTGGTGCCCCCCAGCCCCTGCCCTCCCACCCGCTGTCCCCAAAGCTCCCTCCTGCCCCAGCACCAGCAGGCTGTGGATTTCTTCCCTCGTTAGTTAACAAGGAAATCACCACGGACTGAAACTGGAAACAAAGCACACACTGGGGGGACCTTGGGGATTTCCACCCTGCCTGTTTGGTTTGTAACTAATGAATGTGTTACAGACCTGAAGTAATGTAGGCTGCTTCCCCTTGTTAATTCAGAGAGAAAAATGTTCATTATATTTTTCTGTGGCATGGAAAACCCATCGCCCACAGAGCATACAAAAGTGATTTTAGGAAATGCCCAGAACTGGCGTTACAGAGTGACACGTACTGGCTTCCCGGCATTCTCAGCAGACAGTGATTTGAACTGACAATCTGAAATCACGTTAATTAATAGTTTTAATTAAACCATGAAAAATACAACCATATTAATGTGCCTGATAAACCAAGCTGCAAAGAGAGATGGGCTCATACATAAAACGCTGCAAGGTATGATTGCATACCATGATTATTAGAACTTACAAATCAGTTCCAACTATAAAACCATCGCTGAGAATAACTACAAGCCCAAAACAAACAAGTCATTTCAGTCTCGTATCATGAAAACTGTTATACTCATCTTTTTTTTTCTTTTTTTTTTTTAATTAAGAAGTTAAGAGTCCAAACTAGGAAAATCATACCCCAAAAATCTAACTATACAGTTGTTTTAACACATACCTAAAAAGACCATTAAAATCTTCTATAAAACTGTATGCATACATCTTTTCTTTTCCCCATAACCAGTAATGTTATGTAGAAAGCACGCAATTGTGAGAAGACTTCAGAACCATAAAAAGTAAGAAAAATGCTACACAACTGAAAATACCTCTGAGATCACAAGGCTGGGGGAACAAATCCAAACCATCCACAGGAAATAGTGCAAAGATCAACAAGAGAAAACCAGTAGCCCCTTACACTGCAAAATATGTCTCTGTGTTTCTTTTACCATGGACACTGAACTCAAACAGGCTCACGTGGGTTTTCTCAGCAGACATTGGGTGTCACAAGCTCAAGTAGTTTTCGTGGTGGGGATTCTATTTCTACCCCTTTGAAGGCTAATGAAAATAAACCAGATTCCTCCTTTCTGCTCTCACAACTCACCCTTACAAGCTTTCTGCACGGCACACGCAGCCCATATACATCTCTTTCAGCCGACCACTCCAGTGCAGGGCAGAGTAAAACGACCGGCTTCTCGAGGGGAACACCAATCTCTGCAAATTACCACCCAAACAGTGGTAGGAACAAGCATGTATCAAATCACAACTTGAAACTACCCTCCTGCAGGAACAGCATCAGCCCTGAAATAGGAAAAATTACCATGCAAATTAGAGCAGCTAGCAAGATGTGTTCTTTACAAAGGTGTAACACTCTGATACATAAATACTCTGACTTCCTGGGAAAAGAAATAAATTCATTATTCTACAGCACTGTGAGCCTGGTAATTTAAATTAGGTTTCAGTCTTAAAACATTTGACATTGGTATAACAGAAACAACAGTGTTGCAAACGTACAGATGCAATTTCATACTCCTCTTCCTCTGCACAATCAGACAGCATCAGGTTTGATGCTGCTGACTTGTACCAATACAGGAGCAGGTTATGTGCACCTTACTAACAAATTCGGGAAGCAGCACTCTGGGTGTGGACTTTCCAGCACCCCAAACCACTTCCCAATAAACGTAACGTGGTTTGTGGGTGAACAAGTCTCACCTCTCCTCCGGGAATAACACTGCAATGCTGATAACGTAAACTGTACTTAAATACTTCCTATATGAAGAAAAGGAGCATAATTTATACGCCATAAATAATCATTTACCAAGGAAATTACCTACAATGGGCATATACATTATGAAAAACAGACACTGTGAAGTGCTTTTTTGCCACTGTGCTCCACAGCTAGAATGCTTTGCACCTATTCTGTGAAACACATGAGAACAATACACCAGAAAAGGTGCCTGCTTGCACATAGTAAGCAGGATGTGAAAGAGGTCATAAGTGTATGGATACAGCTTAGCACCAACATTGTGGTGTATTTTAATGAACAATGCTGGTGAAAGAGCTTTATGAGAGGATACTGTTTGGGTGAATGAGCCAATACCATGATGACCATGAACCAGCAGCTACTGTGACTGTGACACAGAGGAAGGCAGACACAATTCTGGGGGACAACAAGAAAAGACAGAGAGAGAGGTGCCACCACAATACAGGCTATGCAGAGTCAAAACACCGCAATGGTGTTGAAAGAGGCACGCAGGAGGCTACTGAGCAGATGGGGAAAGCTCGCTGAGGTGCATGCATCACAGGCTGGGGACTGCTGCTGGTAGGAGTGTTGCTGCATTAAATACCAGGGAAGAGGAAGTGCTGCTCGAGCTCACCTCTGCTGCTTGTTTCACACAACAGCAAATAGCTATAAAGTGGGAATGATTCCACTGAGGCTGGAAATGAGAAAGATAACCACTTAGGGCTTGATTTACAGCCGTCAGAGGGAAAGATTTCAGGAAAACACCCCACCAGGAGCTAAAGGCAAAAACAAACAACTTGGAGATATACCACAAAAATGTTATGAATGACAGACCAAGCAGCCTCCTGCTGCCCCATCTGCACAGTTTGCAGGCATCCTTGGGAACTGCTTTCCTCACCCTAGGGTACTGGAGCAGCTTTCACTGCCAAACCTGCAAAGATAATGCTATCTGCTCTGCTGCTTGGAAACAGACCGAGGTCAGACGCTAACTGTATATATTCTTAACACCAACAACATCAAATACATCTTTGTGCCCAGGGCTGACCTCAATCTAATTCTCATCAAAAACCTATGAGGGAAAATAAATAATATCTGCGCGTATCTAGCCCCAGGTTCCCTGGAAGTCCTTATTCACTTTTTCTACATTCAACTTCCCCTGTGTATGCAAGTCTTTACCAATCAGAACCAAAACAGTATATAACAGCTGGGGTAAAAATAGGAAGAAGATAAAAGGTGAAGACACCAGGATCCAAAATAAGTATAGCAGCTACTTCTTAAGGCCTTAAAAGCCAGATAAATTTACAGACATTTGTTGTCACCAAGGTACATTACAATACTCCATTTCAATGGAGTCTCATCTGCTTCAAAGCTGCATACAGAAGAAACTTCAAAAGGTGAGGACACATCATCATTCTGGAAATGAAGCTGCTATCCCAAGTCACATTAGTGCTGTTCATTCTCTGCAGAAATGAACCCCTGACTCACTCTTCCTGGCTGACTCCTCCAGAGGAAACACCGTAAAATTTTCAATATCCTGCAGGGCAAATGTCTGCGTGGCAAGATGCTGGGAAGTCGTGGGGGACATGAACCTTTAGCAACCCTCCCAGTGATGGTGTTTTATTGCTGCCCTGCACCTGTGGCAGCCCAAACCACCGGCATGCACTCAGCGGATGAACTTCATGTGGACAGAGGTCAGCCAGGATTTCTGCAAAGATGTGAAGGGCATGCCTCCTTACACAGCCAATGCTTTAGAGCCTGGAAAAAAAACATTAAATATATGTATTATAACTTAATAGCTATCACATGATGGGATTCCAACCAGTTGATACATTCAATCATTCCTTCTTTGACAATTTCAGGTTCGGACAGTTGCTATTATCCGGTGTTATTTCAGGGAAGATACATGCATATGCACAAAAATCTCAACACTAAACCAGTATCTCACAGCTGACTCCAAAAACCGTGGAGTTGGGAGGTAATTACTTTCAGAAGATGATGCCTTAGATAATATTTTCGTTCATTCATTTTCAGCCCTATTGCTTTCTAACAGTGTTCTAACTCATTCCAGTACAAGAGCTCTCAACGCAGGCCCAGGTGCCGGGAAGGATCTGAGGTGATGACACTGGGCATCCTTCGCCCCATGGGATGAGCAGGTGGCACAGATTTAAAAATGAGAAGAAAAAATGACCACACCATTATTGCACAGTATGCAATATCCTTACTGCAAATAAGAAAGGAATTTCTGGAGGTCAAACAGCATTAAAGGAAAAGCAACCTTCATTTTAAAATGCTATCTGTTCAGCAGACTTGAAATGCCAGGAAGCCAAAGAATTCCCCCACACTGCCACAGAAGAGCCAGAAGGATGCATGCTACCCTACACTTCTTCCCTCTTTGGTCACACTCCCGGGTAGTCACAACCAGCTTTACAAAAGTCTTCCTATTTCCACAGACAAACTTTTTTACTTTTTTTGCCCCATTTTTATAAGGATTGAGGATTTTTCTCCACAACTGAAAAAGTGCTGAAAGAGTGAGTGAGTTCCACTCTTTTCTTCTGCATGTTTCAATTAAGACAATGAAAATAGAGATGATTAGAACTGAAAGAATACACTTGTGGGGCATTTTCATGAATAGATGTTTGTGGCTTCAGACAAGATGTTTGCACTGGATTGAGAAGTACCCAACAGGACTGCATTAGTCAGTACTTACACTGCAAGTTCTGAATTCGTATTTATATCAGGGCAATACAGAACAAGATTACATGATTGTGAAAATGACATTTTTTCTCACAGCACTTAATTTCCACAGTGTTGCCATTAACATAAATAATACGTGAAGCTAATGTTAAATAATTCTGGGTTTTCAAAGCCCTTGGGAACAATTACATTAAATATACAGTGCTGACTGGATTTCTTCACATTTCCATTCACAACTCTTTTCCCGCTATGGCCTGAAGTCTTCTGTTAGTGTCCTTGATCGTACACAAAACCTTGCTTGTTCTGGCAGCCGAAAGCCTCCCCACATTACCTGCAGGGAGATATTGCTGACTGCAGGACGCTATTATGATTTCTCTATTAAAGAACTCTGCAAATAACTAGCAGTGAGCAGAAGGCAGGGTACCTGCCAGCTAATGCAATGCTGTCAAACATTATTATTTTTTTTGGCCTGGCTGTAAGAAAGCCATTGGTACACAGCATTATGTCCTAAAGTGCTTCCTCTGCCATCTCTTTCACTGCAGCAGCACGTTGATTTACCTTAGGATTGGAAGAGGGAGAGCAGAGCATTCATTCCTAGCCTTGCTGTGGCATGAAATCATTTTCTGTGACCTCAGGAGAGGACTGAAGGAAGTTCTGAATCAAGGACCAATAAAGGTAAGTTATCTTTGTGTTCGTTCTCAATTTGTGACAATTAATCTGTATCTGAAGGTGTGTATGGGCATGTGTTTTTTTTTTTCCCTGTTGTTTTGACTCTCCAGGAGACACAGAGCAAAGGAACAGGTTGATATTCCCACACCACCTCCACCTGCACAGCCTTGGAAGAGGGACTGGGGCCATCGCTGCTTCTCTGCTGCAAGACAGAGCAATTCCTTTGGTGCCAGTGGTTCAGCAAGGCAGGCTTTTCACAGGAGAACAAAGCCCACATCATTATGCCTCGCCAACACTGATGGCACTCCCCCAGGGGAATGGAAGAATGATGGAGCCAGTTATCTTTAGCATGTGGTTCAAAAGCCAGCAGTAAATTGCTTCCACCTTTAAATTGACCTGGATTAGGGAAGCTTAGGGAAGCACAAGAATTTGGCACTGTTTTTTCCCCAAAGAAGGATTTGGTAGTAATCTGCTATCTGCATCTAGAAAGAGCCTGAAATCTTTAACACGTCGCCTGGGAGAAAAAGAACCACCTTCCCTGATTCCCCTTGCTCTCCAGCTCATTTTCCCTTCTGAAGCACGGTAAGCTCAGATCTCCACAGTAAGCCCACCTAGGCAGCAGGGGATTTCTGGGGGTAGCATCAGTATTGAATGTGGCTGACGAAGCCGCTGGTTCACTACGACTAATCAATCCCTACCACATCCCAAACCACACTACTCCACCAGCTTCCCCTAACCCATTTCAGCCCATTAAGTCCTGGGGATTTTTGACCAGACACTGCAATTTGAATCTTTCGCACCTTGTGTTACAGGCCCTAGGTAATTGCTAAGCGTGCTCAGGCAGCCCCAGCAGCGTGGTGCTTCCAGGAGGTCTGCGAGGGCAGCTCACTGCCAGGTCCTCTGCTTGCTCTGCACGGTGACGTGGTAGCCTAATGAGAATGAGCAATGAGATGTCAGCCAGGAGCCTTGGGGGTTTGTCTGCAAAGAGAGCAGACAGCTCATGAATTTCAGACTGCTCACTGAATAGGCTGGTAAGCGGGCAATAGTCATCAACCAGATGGGAAATTAGACAAATGTAATTTAGAAGAAATATTTCGAAATGAAGATGCTCTGCGTAAGTTTAAGAAATGTGGGTGTCTGGCCAGGTGCTGAGGAACATTTGTATGTCTACAGTTACTCTCCAGGACTACTGTTCAGGAGAGGGCAGGTGGAGGAGCTCTGGGCAGCAATGCAGATTTGCACCCAGACTGATCAACAGCTGGCCTTCAGTGCTGCCTGCTCAGTACAGCTCAGATGCAGGTGGAGAGGCACCACCCCAAGCTACTTCATGTACGTGCTACACCACAGCAGCAGCTAACTACTAAAAAACACAACTTTAATAACTGATCATATACCAACCTAGAACTACACCTGTGAAAAATAACCAAATGATCAGTATTCTTGATTGATTGTTTTCCTACCTTTGGAACTGTACTCCCATTCAACCTTCAACGTAGCAAGCATTGACAACACCGAGAGAAGCCAAATGAAGCATTCTAGGTGATCATAGCACATGCAATCGTTTGCATAGATAAGATTCAACCAGTAATAGTTTCTAAGTCTCTTTTAGTACAGAGAAATCATCACCCCCAAAGAAAAGAAATTAGTCCCTCACTGCCATTAATCCTGTTCCTCTTTAACAGCATTAATATTGCACATTAAAACAACTGACAAGGCTATCCTGAAAGAAATGGCAAATATGCACTGATGTTGCCAGCTCACCTGCACTGTTCCAGGGTCATGGTTTTGATGTAGTTCAACATGCATTAATGGCAAATGCCATTAACTTGGGGATGGCCTAGTCACGGTGAACACAATTCAACAGCAACATTTAACTCTTCACATTTAATTTTACTGAAAAATATATGGCAGGTAAATATTTACTGAATGCTGTAATAAAAGCGGTACAGTACTGAGTAAATGTAGGTATTCTAAAAAACTATATGATCCTTCTTTGGTACAGTCTGTGTAGGTAGACGTTGTTCTCCAGCTCTTCTTCTGAAGGGCCAGCTAGATTATCTCCTTTCCAGCCTGGCCCAGCACACCACCCACAGGACATGCTGGAGCAGGGAAACTAACCCGTCCTGCTGAAGATTGCACTCACTGAGCCTCCGAATAATTGAGTTTGGATGAGAGCTGGAGACCATCACCACCTCTTAGAAAGCAGACCAACATCAGGAGACACTTCTCGCCCATCTGCTTTTGTTACCCATATGCATGATACCTCTGCAAGAGCAGAAGTTAAAACCAGTGACCATACCTCTCATTTCTGCACACGTATCTATCTTCTAACGATGGAGCCTGTAAAGTGAGACAGTCTTTTAAATGAACGCTTCAGCAGGTGACAATCTTCCTTCCGAACAATCATAATTTCACGGTGCCAAAGAGCTTTCTGAATTTGACTGTTTGGCTTTTGAATTCTGACATTTTCCACACATCCATTAGATTGCAACTACCCTGGCTGCTATATAATGTGCTTAAAATTATACTCCTCAGCAAAACTCATACCAAACCGTCTTATTATGTATCATTACTATAGTCAGTGTGTCATTCCGAGCTATATAGATGTTCCCTGTGAGATCACATGTAAATTGGTCACGTTCCTCAGAAAAATTGTTTTTGGATAGCTGGAATAAGAACCAAGAAACCTTATTTAACTTTCTGTAGCATACGCAGAACTACAACAAGCACAGACTGATCCTCTGCCATCGCTGAATATTTCACCTTAGACAGTTTGTTTGGCAGTCTTGATTTCACATTTCCTTTAGCAAGTACAACGTTAAACATGGCAATTGTTTTGGTTTCATCAGCTCCTGTCTTTCTGAAATATTACTCTTCTCATGGGCTACATATGGGGGAGCAAGGGCTCCTCCCCACTTGCTCCCAGGTGCAGCCTGGCTGTACTCTGGCCTCACAACTGGATTCAGTTCCCTTCCCAACCTAGTCCCCTTTAGAAGGAAAGCCAAGAGCATGGAGGGAGCCACAGGACGCTCAAAGAGGCTCTCCAGGCTACACGATCAAGGGATCAGGAGCACGGGGCACACCGTGAGGTTTAGGACAGCATGTCTTACCATAAACGAGCACTCCATGTCTAAACAATCTCACTAGTGGCTTACTCTTGCTCAGTAACTGCAATATAAAGTCACTTTTGAATTTGGTCCTTCTTGCCAGCCCCAACTGCCTTTCCAAAGAGGAAATATTCACATCTACAGCCTTCTGAACGCTTGTCTCTCCACACATTTCTGGAGTGCTCTGGTGGTGAGATGTTTCCTGCACCACTTGTCTTTCTGCAGTCAGGCAGAAACTGGTACACGCAGTGGCACGAGGCCCTGCAGAAGGCAAAAACCAGTTCAAATAGTGCACAGTGACAGTTGGCATGTAATTCTGAGTGTGACTGTGTCAAACTGAACTTCTGGACTCTCAAGCATAAGCCTGCTACTTGCTATCTGCATCAGTAATTCTCCGAGCAATAGAGAGGTGAGAGTGAACCAAAAATTAAGCTGATCATATGTACTGCAGATAAGTTATTTAAGGTTGGGAAAACCAAGGGAGAGGAAAAAAGATAAAATAAAATAAATGGCAACTGATGTCCTGGGCAGTTGTGGTCATTGCATCCCTAACTAACAGAGCACACGCCATCAGGGACGTGCTGTATGGGGACACCTTTTGTTTCACCCAGGCTTTTCTAGCAAAAAGTATCTGCCTCCCTCCCTATTTAACATGTTTAGCCAAAGGTCCCATGTGCTGATACTTACACCTTAAACTTAAAGTGCTAACAAATATTGTCACAATAAAAAAATTCCATGTTAAATTCCTGGACATCAACCCAATATTGTTACAGGCGAGATCCCCCTGATGTATACAAAGTATTCCTAATGCTTGAGTCCAGCCCTGCCTGTTGTTAGGATGTTAAACATAGCTGTTGCTCTCTTTCAGCCTTTGTCTACCTTTATATTTTCATTATTTTTCTCCCTACAACACTGGAATGAAACTGAAGCGAAGCCTGCATGGGGATGCTGCAGGTCAGGGTTGCTCACTTTGTCAGCTGCACAGTAACATGGAAATAAAAGTCAGCACCTGAAATACTTAGCTAGTATTTATACAGATACATTCACACACGGTATTGTGTAAGTGAAAAAAGAAGACTATGGTGGGAAACCAAGATTTTTTTGTCATTGGTTCAGCACTAGAGAAATCCAAACAACATTATTTATATTTATAAACAAATGGTTTGCTAAGCAAAGCTATATTTGATGCAGCAAATTATCATAGCCTCTCAAATGGTAATTTTAACCCTTGTTTCTGCATATACTGTAACAAGAAATAACTATGCTATGAGGATAATGCTCATGTAGCTTTAAAAAAAAAAAAAGTGTAACAGCCCACAGAAACACTTTAATTCAAAGTTAGTTGTTTAATTTAAAGTTATTTGTTTCAACTTTTAACAAGACTTGCCACCATCATCATGTCTTTTCGAATTAGTGGCATGCAATAATCGAGTTTATGAGATTTAAAAAAAAAAAAAAAAAAAGCACTGTCAATGACCATCTCAGCATGAGGAAAGAAAAAAACTAAGCTGAACTATCTATCTATTTATCTAAACTATTTATCTAAAAAATCTAAGCAGAAACTATCAATAAACAAATTCAACTGACAGCCATTTCAGCTTTATTACTTATTTAGAGAATTTTCATCTTCAGGAAGCCACACCAAACAGACAATTTCCCATTCCACTCCAAACTAATTCTCACATCTTATCTTCCCCTGGATGTACTGGGATAGAAAAATGTGACTGTAGAAGAGGCTGATTTATGAGCATCTACATCTACTAAGTTCAGTGCTTGCTATTAGTTTCAGAAACTGCATCTCTGTAGAAAATACCAGCCACAGGAAAGATAAAATGTTTCTAGAAACTGTAGACTACTGCTTCTATATCCACCTTAAGTTTGGGCTACTTTAGTTATGGTTTGTGCTTCTCCACAATCCACTGGCAGGCTTTAGGATTCTTATTGCTTCCTGAGTTTGGGAAGACTGAGGAAGGTAAGAAGAGATTTTTTTTTTTTGCAAAAACAGATTTTAAAATCAAAGTACAGGCATGCTAATGAGATTAATACAATCTTTAATAGAAAGAGTAAGTATTAGCACATGAAATCCAATTTAAATGGAAAGTCAACCTTCTCTGAAAGTGCCTGCATATGTTAAAAGACAGTATTAAGGCTAGGCACTACATGCCTACTTTCTTACTTCTGTAGATTTTGCTCTTCAAATCTAGACTTCCTTGAAAATAATGTTGTCTTGCTGACTCAAAGGTGCTTAATGCAATCCCACATTTCATTCCAATTCCTCATTTCTAAAAAAAAAAAAACAAAAACAAAAACAAAAACAAAAACAAAAAAAATAAACTAAATTGTTCTGACAATAACATATACTGACAAATAAACTGAATAAATTGGCAACATCTTTAATGCGCGATGCAAGCACGAGATTCACTTTTTTCTCCACTCACACAGCCACAAGAAATTTGACTTCTACATCTAAACCAAACAGAAAATCTATTATAAAGTTTCTGGTACAGAACCACATCCAAACTTTAAGCAGAATCAACCCCTTTTATGTCTGCAGGTAAAATCAAGGCAGAAAAAGATCCTGGGGTGACAGCATCCACGTCTCACACACCTTCCTTACTGGGGGCACTTCAGAAATCTCTCCTCTCTCCTTGGAGCTGCAGCTCATTACCAAGTTAATATAAAAACATTTCTTCGGCCAGCTGTTGTTCCACACAGGATGAGCCCTTGGACCTCCCCATCTTTTCCCCCCCAAAGGGTGCCTGTGACCTCTCTCACGTGTGGATGGGGCGGTGGGCTGCTGCTGTCAGGATGAGCGATGTGCTCCTGGCAGGACGTGAAGTCCTGCTGAGGACAGGTCAGAAGAGAAACCCAGCCTCACGCTTACCACCAGCTGCTGTCTGAAGCAAGGTCACAAGTATCTGCTGCCCTTGCAGCCCACAGGAACAGCAAATACATCTCCTCAGCATCACATTAGTCCAGGTAGGGAGGTAGCCTTTAATTGCACGCAGCTATTTGCTGAGGAACCACCCTGTAGCAGCAGCAGCCATCTGATGAGAACACTGCGAATTACACACGGTGTGTCTGGGTTTGTAAAGATTAACTCCAAAATTATCTTTCCTCTAAAACAAAAAAGGAAATTGTACTGGATCCAAGTGATGGCCCACTTAGAGGAGGAAAAAAAAGGGAGAAAAAAAAAGCTTTGAAACAAGCAGGATTGCACGGGCATTGATTTCCAGAACCATCTGACAGTCTCCTTGCCATCCGTCACAGTGGTAGAGGCAGCAGGGAGCAAATTAAGCAAAGGCTAGAATAGCACCCGCATCTAACTGGGGAAATATGGGCAGAAAGGACCTGGCACTGTGAGAACACTTACAAAAACAGCAACACGATTTAATTTGATATAGCCTTTAAAACTAATGATACAGCTATCTTGCAACTCCGATCCATGTTTTAGAACTGATACAGATATTTGCAGAAAAGACAGACCCCTATTCCTGAATGCACTCAGAAGAAATTAAAGCTCAGATCCCAGCTAAACTGCACTACGTGGCTGCTCCTGGAGCCAGCAGCCAGGTTCAGCAGTCCCCTGTGCCCTACTTGAATCTCTGTAGCTGCCATCACATTACACCATAATGAACAGGAAAATCACAAGCGGGGAGTAGGATGGGACAAACAGATATCCAAGGCTTTGCAGCAGGAGATACTTCGGGCACTGTGTGCTCCCAAAAAACATGCAGTCTGCAGGTCCACGGCTCTGTCAGCTTGCCACGTTCGGTAAATAAGCTGGAGGAGAAGTGAACATGACCTGACACATGCAATTAGGAAGGAAGACAGAAGGAAAAAAAGCTTTATATTCCTGAAACTGATAATCCTATTTGCTAGAAAATGACTCAAGATTTGCAAAATTCTTCCCCTTTACACACAAGCTAGGAATCCCCGAAAAGACCTCACTGGAGGCAATGAAGTCAGCTTTGAGTAAATCACCATCCTGCTGAACATGTTACAAACTGTCCTTCATGTGAGACATCATAAAGCACTAGGAGTTACAGCATTTTATAACAAAAGACAACAGGAAAAATAGTGGCAAAGTTCGCTTCTCTACACAAGCAGTTCATACTGCACAGCATGGGGGCTGGCAATTTAATACATTTGTAATACTGCACCTTTTAAAGTAATCTGTAGGTACTGCCATGCCAAACCACATGAAGGGCATTTTGTTGCTGTTGCTGCTGTTTTAACAGTGATTCTAGGATTAAAACATGGACATCTACCTTTGAAGAAGGAAGCTTTTTTTCTGGAACAAGTCACTTTATAATTTCTCCTTGGAAGGTACTTTCTGGGCCTTTCTACTGTCACTGTCAGTATAAAACACTAATTGCACATGGGTAAACATCCACAGAGACTGATACTCACCTTCCCAGGCACTATGTTAGCTGAGAGCTGTGTCTGTCTTAGGCACAACTGCACAAAATCATCACATGTGCTTTTACAGCAAGAAGAGTATTGGGCAAAGCACCAAGTAAATTTTTTTTTTTCCAAGCCACATTTGTAAATTCTGGATTCCCAAAGCAGCCAGGTTATCCTCAGGATGAAACAAGGCTGCTACAGATCCAGCAACCCTCTCATTCCCATTGTAAGAAATTACGTGATATGCATACTTAGCATCCCATAAACACGTTGAAAATATTTAAAGAACTGGATCCCTTCTGTGTAGCAAACAGTTTTTGTTTATAATAAAAATAAAAAAATTGTATTTGCTTGTCACACCAAGTTATTTTTAGCAATAACAAAGTAGCATATGGCATTGTTATCAGCATTGCACAACCAGTTCATTCTTATATGTGAAAGGGAGTGAGATGAAAACCACGGAAAAATAAACAACCTAGAAGCAATCCAAGTGAGACTCAGTCATAGGGGACTCAATCACAGGGTGCTAAATATGGGTGCTCCGTTCCACTAGCTAAGGAAAACAGATTGAATCAAGTGCTGTCACTTACAGACTTAAAATACCTACACCAGAATGCACCAGCAAATTCTTCAAGTGGTATTTCAGACCCATTATTTTTATGCAGCCTTTTCAAAGCTTCATTATAAATTTCTTCTTAAACACAAAAATATGTTAGCTACAGGATAAAATCTACTGCACAAATAATTTCTGCTATAAGGAAGCAACAAAGGTCAATCAAAACTAAATCGGTTTCTTCTAATAAAAAAGAAAAAAATCTCAAGCCATCGAGTTTTTTTCCAAAAAAAGCAGACCGTATAATCTAATGCTATATATATATGGTGCAATCTGGTCAGGGACTATTCCTACCTTCTGCTATAAATTCTGAAGGCCATTCAACAAATCTGCTAGAAAATTCTCTGAAATTCCAGGAATGGGTTTTGTTAGCGCTTCTGTAAAAGTGGTCAATATATATTAAAAAATTGTATTATGGGACACCTCTCACAAAATAAATCTTCAGAATAGGATGGGGAAAATAATTATTACAAGAATTTGTGGAAAGGATATAACAGATTTGTAAGTGTTCAGTGTGGTTCAAAGCAAGCCAACCCAGTAATTATTGTTCTTTTCCAGCCAGTAACACCTGAGAAGAACAGTGACTAAGCACTAAGTGGATTTTTTCCACATTATTTATTCAAATTGTCATCTTGGAAGAAAGTTGCCTACATTGACACACAGCCTGATTTACAGACACCTTCCACAGGCTATCCAGCTAGAGACAAGGACTGTTCAGGTAGGTCAACCATCCCTGCAAAGTGAACATAATCTTTCACAATCAGCAGCCTCAAGCAAGAAAAATCATTGTCCTGCATCTGATGACCATTTAAAGAACACTAATTTCCCACACAGAAGGAACCTGGAGAACCGTGCAACACTCCTGCATTGCTTGTGCCAGCTTTCCATGAAACCGCCTATTACAGATGAGGATTTTATTTAGAGGGTTCTATCTCCCGAGCTGAACAAAAGCTTTCTTTGTAAAAGACTATGATGTTGCACCCTTCCCATGTGCTAGTCAAAATATTCTTCCCCAGCTACTACCACAGCAAGAGTTTTAACAGGCCTATTACTATTTTAGGCTTTATGATCCTGCTCAACACCTTTTGCCACACAAGAGAAACAACCCAGCAATTCCCATTTATCTAAAGATAAATAGGTAATTACCAGTTAGAGAAAAAACATGAGTATCCCCACACTACCCATGACAGGAAACTGCTTTGGGAAGATATGTTTTTTAGACTATACTAGTAATTTTTGATGAGTGTGAAGGCAGAACAGGAGAGCAACAGAAGTGACTGAAATAGGAACACTACTTCTCTTCCCTTCCCCCTAGCATCTCAAAACCAGTAAGGCAATACGCCCATAGGGCAAACTAATAAACATGAAAAGTAAATTTTAGATTAGCAACTCTGTAGACCTCCTTGGAGTAGTTATGATAGCTAGTTAGTTCAATCAGCCTGGTTTTCAATAAACAGTCTTAGTTTCAGCTAATGTAATAGATCAGCTCTGGCCTGAGTAAACAGGAACAGGCTGTGCCATAGACTTCAGCTGTCTGTCTGATTTGACTAATTTCCTTGGAGACAAAATAGCTGAGAGAACCTGCAAAAGCAAGAAAAGCAGTGACAGGAAACAAAGTGACCCTAGGTTGTCAGAATGCTCCTCTGTATTTTCAAACACATCAGATATAAATCAAGTAAGGAAAGCTTCGTTTCCTGTTAATTTATATTTGAAGAAAGCAGACACCAATAGGAGGGTCAGGGTACAGCGCAACTTAGTGCAGAGTGTGTGCAGGGACCCAAAATTTGTTTGCCTGCTATCAGATTACCGTTTTGCTCACGCTGATACCAAAGTCTCTGTAGCAAGCTTGAAATCTCACAACCCTTTCCCTTTTTTGCTGTAAATCTTCCTTTGCTTTCCAGGGGAAAGCTCACACAGAGAGACCTCTGCCGTTCCCAATATTTCTCGTGCAGTATTCATTTCAGTGCTGCAGGCAGGATATGTTAAGAAGAAAAAGCAGAGCCTCCCAGCAAGAGGGATGAGGAAGGACACTCCAACAAAACCTGAATTGTATTACAGCTTTGAGTCATTCACTTAAAGAAGCTGGAATTTAACTAAGCAACAAACACTGCTAAGGAACTATAAAGCTGGACACACATGAAAGGCAGGATGATTTCTGGTTTTGGTTGCTGGGTCTCCCATGAACTAACCACAGTTTGTACCCTACTACAAAGAGTATGCATTTCTGTATTTCTCACTTCTTACACCCAGAAACAGACAGCTCAAGCCACTAAGCCAAACAAAACCATGCTACATTAATACGTCACTAAAGCCCCAAAAAGGCTGAGCAAGAACAAGAATCGTGTCAAATGTTTAAAATCCCTCTGCTTCAACTTTGAATTTCTCTCCCAAGTCAAGAGGGATAGAGCCAGAAAATGCCAGAGAAAGCCAGCAACACTATTAGACCACACTTCTCTTTGAAAACACTCCTATTTTGCACCAGACAGATAGAAGAACACGTGTCTGTTCACGTCTCAAACTGGTCATATGTAAAGCTCTGCTGACAGAATCCTGAGAAATTTATTACTATTAACAGCAAAGCTGTTAAATCCTGACCTATCAGTAAACCACACAGCAACAAAATGTGTGTTTTAAAGTGGGTGTGTGTGTGGGGGGGGGGGGGGGGGGGGCACCAGTACTGCAGCCTTTCCCATGAGGAACAGAATACCACAGGAAGGAAGAAATTGGCACAATTACCTACACCCATCCTCTCTTCCTAAGCCAGGTGAACGTCACTGGGTCTTCACTTTGAAAAACAGTGAACAGCAGTACTTGAAACTAGCACTTTCACATTGATACTCCCTTCTTTAATACAAATACTCATTATATACAGAAATAAAAATAAATGCTAGTAACCATAACACAATTACTTGGCTATGCAGCTCTACCATTAACCTAAAAATACAGTGAAAAACCGAGCAAACATGATTAATTTAACATAATAAATCATTTTGCTACAGAAATGTAAGTATATATACATGCTCTAATTAAAACATTAAAACCCTTACACCAAGCTGAGCACTAAATATGCTATGAAATCAATGAAATAGCATTTACTCCTGGCAAATTCTCCAACATACCTAATGAGGTGAGAATGTGAAATACAATTGAATCCCCCATATTTTTTAGTACAGGCTCTTAGCTCAGCATATCACCATTCTGTAGCTGTTAAATTCAGAACTTGCTAAAACCAAGAACTGAGTTTATTGGCACTTAGCAAGGCCTCTGGCAAAGTGTACTCACAAGGAAGGGAAGATAAAACAAGTCTCATCTCATTAGCAAACAGAAAATGCTTTAAATTTAATTTCATGATCAGAAAATACACTTGTTTTAAAAACTGGCATAGGAAAAAATCCTTTGAAAGCATGGACCATGTATCAGGGAAGCTAAATGTGTAGAAAAAGATGCAAGACACTGCATCACCTCTGACCTCTTATAGTTTCAGTTCTGCTTTCAGCTCTTACCAGAGTTTTGCATTTCAGGACTTGATTTTTTGCACATTGTGGATTTAAACCACAATTCACAAACTCAGAGCTACCCTTCTGTACTTCATATCATGACAAAGACTGACTACGACCAGTTTTGGTTTACCATTTTGACTACAACCAACATACTACAGTCATTTTTGCAGATTAACCAGCTCAAAGCATCACAAAAGCAGACCAAGAGCTCTCCCTTGGTCAAGCTCACAGCAAGCAACACCTGACAAAAGCCCCAAGGTGCGTTACCTTTGGTAACTCTGCTGTCCGACAGAGCCAGAAAACAGCAAGGCCACCTGCCCTGCTTTTCTTGGAGTAATGACCTCAAGGATCTTCTTTTGCTCCATCAGAAACCCAGGGAGCAGTCCCAGTTCTTCCCAAATAACCAGGAGATATTTATCTAGCATATGCAAAACGCCTTCTAGGATCAAACCTCTCCAGTCATTAAAATTTTTGATCCACTGCCAAAACATGAAATTATTTTATAAATGATGTTTATTTATACATTTGTATTGCTTAATGTGCTTGTTTCTAAACCTTCACACTTACAAGCGTTTTATTTTCTAAAAGACTAGAATTTTTTAAAGATGAGAATGCCAGTTTTCATGATGATTTAAAATTAAAATGCTATACAACACTTCCTGTATAATTGTATTGAGTGTGCATATCCTTGAAATCCTGTAAACAAAAATGAATCCACTTTTTATTTTAAATACATGCCAATTAGAGAAGAAAAGGCAGTCCGCCCGTTAGAGAAAATAGTGAGTCAACTTGCTGAAAGTGTATCTGTTATTTAAAAACATATATATTTAAACAAGAAAAGAAGGATTCTGAAATTTCTTGCAGCCATCCTGCATCAAGCTAACCCCAAACTCACTTTATTCTAGCTTATTACAGAATATGGCAGTAAGGTGATGGGTATCACCCCTTGACACGTCCTGGGTATGTGCAGGTGGGCTCTGGGAGCAGGTCTGAACTCCCTGCGGTTGATACCAAGGCCAGCACAGCTGTAGCAGCACTCCTCAAGCTCAGCCTGCCCTAACTTCCCACTGTTGCAGGTTATGCTGTGACTGCTGTAAATACACGCCAGTGCCACCTGTAATCACAGCCCTCTGCAGGATGATACGGACGTATGCTCAGCAAGGGTCAGGAATGATTTCCTGAGATTATACCATTGGAAAGCCACTTTAATAAACTTTAGAACTGTGTATGATCATACGGACAACTCCTTGCTGCTCTTTCAAACAAGGGTATTTCCTTGGCAACAAGGAAGTCATATAGGAAAATAACTTTTAGACATCAGTAATTTATTTACTTCCTAGAAAAGCTCAAGCTAATAAAGCATGCAGGTCTGACACCCCAAAACGCCCATTTTCTTCTGTTGAAATGTAGCATGGCATGGTCACTGAGTGACTGTGAATGAAACAAAATACCGTTTATTGGAATTCAAGTCTCTGAGGAAATCACAGAAGGAGGGCAAAGAAAAAAAATGAAAAAAAAAGAAAACAAGGACTTGACTGAGACTAACAAAAATCTAGGGCAATGTTTACACATTGCACAAACCTATTCAGTCTTGGGGTCGAGTTCTTCCCAAAGCTGTGCAGTTCTGCTGTGGCTCCCATTGTTCGAAGTCCCTGTGGATGGCATATTTGTTTTGCTGCCACTGTTTGTGAGATTGACTTCATGCTGAGGCTCTGCTGAATTAAGTGGTGTGATGTATTTCTGCAGAGACATAAATATTGAAAATACTACCCCCTCTGAAAATTAATATAGTCTCCGAGAAGCTAAAAGTTATTCTCCTAGCTGCCTCTCTGTCTAGCATGTGCAGGCCATAAGTCAAATTATGGTAACTAAAGACCTTTATCATGTAGCACATGAATACTGACTTTATAGAACTGAATTATAAACTATGGATTGGAAATGAACTCAAGCTTCATGAAAGCTTCTGCCAAACCTGAAAACATCTTACCAGAAATCAAATCTGTTACGAACAATTCTGTAATAAAAGCTTCCTTGCAGTGGTATTTGGTATGGAGTCTGAGAGATGAAAATCCTCCTAAAAATCTCTACATAGATGGAATTGGAAGGGTTATCTAATGTGACATCAACAAAGCGGGAACAAGGTGAGGAATTTAAAATCCAGCTCCTTGCTCTTGATTTGGCATTAGAAGTGCTGAAGAACGTAGCTTAGAAACAACTGATAATTTATCTCTGCAGTATATTCAGTTAATGCTATAGCAGGCATTTATGAAAAATCGGTTCTTTATTCCTTCATGAAATCTTGAAGCTAACCACCTAGGCCACACCTACTATTTAGTAGTAGGTTACTTGTGAAAATGCCATTGCAGGAGTCACACCCAAATCAAGAGGTCAGAAAGGGGAAATATATAGGGGCTTGAGGTGGGAAGACTTTCTCGCCATCACTAACCCTGTTCCATGGAAAGTCACAGAGAAACGGGCAATCGCATTTGTAAGGTCTGCATGGTAAATCACTTTGTTTTCCTGTACGCTCTATAACCCTATCAACTAACCAAATACTAATGGACAAAAGCTTATTTTCTCCACCACAGCTGAAGGAAACAAGGAAATCTAAAAATCATCATTGGAATTCTAGAAAAAATACAAATAAATGAAACAATACAGAATATGTATTAAAAAACTTGTGAAGAGCACTGCTGGAATTTGAATAAAACAAGCAAATCTAGTAGATCATTCTCAATAATTCAACTGTTTTAGTAAAACCTAGTGCCAATTAACTTACACAGCTGCAGCAAGGCTCTATGGTGAAAAATGCTTTACTGTGATCCAGCACATAGAGAAACAAGTGTGCATTGCACTGCCGCTCCCAGGAATTTTAATTTTCTCTGATTGCTGCACAAAGTGTTATCAATTTCATGAGAAACTTCATATGTACGCAGATGTTTGCTTATCAGTACGTCAGATTATCAGATTGATTATCAGATTTCCTCTGTAAGCACAGACAAGTGACCAGATGACTGGTATTTTGATCACCTGCCGGCATTCGTGCTCCAATCTATCATACATATTGTACAGGTACATTTTTTCAGCTATTTGATATAAATTTATAATTAGAGGTCTAGGATAACAGTTACTGGCTAGAAGTTTCTCTCTTAGGGAACAGCTATAGATCAGATCACAATTCTGATATTACAGCCATGCATGTACAGATATAATAAAATAATAAAACATGTGAAAGCGCTAACTGTAACTAATAAAAATGTAACAAGGTACAAAAAATGCAAATGTTGCAGCAATTTGCAGGTTTGCCTTCTGCAGAATTCAGTATCAGCAGTACCAGTATGGTCAAACCTCAAAGAAACTTTACTATTAGAAACCTGAATTTCTGATGCGAATGCACATCCTTAACTTCTAGAGGAATTTACAGCTCATACAGATTGTCCTTCTACATTTACTAATTCAAATATTTTTAACTTTTCCTTTAGTCTTTAGCAACATCCAGCTACTAAGAGAAAAATGTGGGACTGAACACAGGTCGGGACACCTGAATTACTGCTTGCTCTGGGAAAGTAACTTCTCAGTGTATTACTGACCGCACACCTGGTTGAGCCACCTGTGGCTAGGTTACAAACACCTCACTTCTAACTTTGGCATTAAAATGTGTAGGAGGGAAAGGGATGCTCATAATGAATGCACTTTTTTCATTAACTATTGCAATTAGGCAGCAATCAGCAGTCGACTGACCACAGGGCATTCCTTTGATGGAGCACTGCCACTTAAACAGGAATGTATTATGCATAAAGCATGTTTTACCTAATGTACCTAATGTAAGTGAGCCTTCGGACAGCCATAAAACAGTTAAATGTGTGTAGCTGGCTCCCTCTCCAGCGCTCTCACCTACGAAATGAGGCTCCGGCCTCATCTTTTTAGCCAGACAGACCATTAATTTTCCTAGGTGTTTATTATCCACATGAAATGTCCTATTCCTCTGGTATCAAGTGTTTTATATCTGTGGCTTTGCCTGTGTGAAATCGGTGAGATGACCGAAGACCTTGATATTATCCTGATGTTATTACTCAATGTGACATCTCTGTGCCTTGGTCTCTTGAGCACAGTGAAAGGAGTTTTATAGTCAATTTTGCTGCCAAATAAATCAAGCCATAATCCCCTCGCCCCTCCAAAATCCGTGATTTTTTTTTCCCCAGGTAGTCTCGGCACCAAAAGACATGCTATATGACTACCTACTAAACCTCAGACTTCCAAAGTAGATGATGAATTATCACAGTTTATTAGACAACTCAACTTGCTATATATGCCAAATCACATAGTATCTTGAGATCTTATTCTTAGATTGTCTGCAATTTCTGAAAGTATGCTTTTTTCCTAAAGACTATGTTTCTAATGTTAAAAGCTAAGTGTGACAGTTTTATCCGTTAACTAAAGCATAAATTTTCTGAGCAGCGACAGGTGGCCATATGTCATATTAAATTGGTAGTAAATCTTTGCTTCTGGTGCACTCTGTAAGCTTTGTTAGATATGTATAACTTCAGAAGAGCAAGCGTAACAGCACAGCAGCGAATACTTCATCTATACAGCGTAAGTTGCTTTTCCTATTTTTTTCCTCCTTTTTTTTTTCTTTTTTTCCTTTTTAATGCATTCTCATAAGCACTTCTTTCCCTGCAGTGGGAGGTCAGTCTCTGAGAGCTGTCACTTCAAATAGCTCAGCTCACAGCTGCAGCTTAATTTCATACTCTTCCTTCACATTACTTCCCATCTAACTGGGACCACCTTCGTTAGCATCTTACTTTTAGCCTTCTATCAACTGCAATAATGTCAAGGACAATTACGCCTTTCATGCCATACAGCACATTACCACTTTGTTTCCTTCTCCCCCTTTTATTTTCATCAGCTATAAAATCGCTTTTCATCTGGAGGCACTGTTCAAAGAGACGTAAATGAAAGTATCCAGATAATTTTGGAACACAATTTGGATCAAAACTTTGCTAATGTTATTCTTGATCTCCTGTCTGCGATCCTTTTGAATGGGGCAACATTGCAAGGAGGCTTTTGCTCCGCATCTAACACGAGGACTGAGAACAAGGCTGTGTTTATGAACATGACTCACTTATTTGCTGGTTTCTTCTCCCAGAATATAGCATTTGCTATGCATTTGGGAAGCAAATACTATATTAACTCGATATGATAATGGCTTATGCTCTACAATCAGACATTCATTTAGTGCTCAGCATTTGTGAGGCACAACTGTATTTTCACTCCTTACTGAGCCTCTGCACCTGCTCCATCTCCTCTGGGAACGCGTCTCCGTCCATCCCTTTAGCCTTCTTGCTGTGCCCAACCTTTTCTGCACTGCAGGATACACAACAGCTGATCTGTAACCTTCTTCCTGCACCCAAGGCAGGATTTACACTGATTTCAAAGAAAAAATCCCTTTTCCTCTTGGAGGCCAGAAATAAATATATCAAGTATATGTGTTTTGAGTAAACTAGCTAATGATAGAAAGAATGAAGAACTAGTAAATTCATATTTACTAGTGGAGGAGGAGGAGGAGCAGTAAGCCAGAACTGCAAGCTGCAGAGAAATGCAGCCCACCGCAAGGAACGGCACTCTGGTGACAAAAGGAAGCAGCCAGGCTCAGCCATAGTCTCACGGTAAACAGTCTAATGAAAACCATCACTGTAAATGCAACTGCTTGAACAGACAAGTTCACCCCTCAAACAGCCCTTCTGCTTCTTTGGAAATATTCTGAAACCTACTGGCAAGCAACTTAGCAGATACAAAAGTTGGGCTGCACTTGTCCACAAAAGGAACTTTTGGATACTTGGAAACCAAAATGAAAGAAATATGCAAATTGAGCCTTATCTCTACACCCATATGCTTACAATGCATACTCATTTGCCTTAGTATTATCTACAAATGTCCTCCAGTAAAGCTCAAAGCTGATGCCACACAATTAAAATCACATCTGTTAAATTGTACGAACCCTTTGTCCTTGATAACATCAACCTTGCAACACTCTGCTTTTGTTTAAGGACACGATTTTTAAGCCCACAAATAAACCCATCTGCCACTTAGCTGTCATCAGTCAGAAGGTGATCAGTCCCCAAAAACGCCCAGTTTGTCCTATGAGGAGCTCAAGACAGACATATGGACTGCCTCTTGACCACACTGCCAAGAGTAAGGGAGAGCAGCACTCAGTTTATCCATCTCTTAGTCTCCCAATCTCCTCCAAACACAAAAACTCTGCCTCTGTCAGGATATCATAGTTAATCCCAGGGTAACTCAACCCACCGAATACCGTGTCAGCAGTGGGAAGATCCAAAGAGAACACGCTCACGCTGTCCAGCCGAAACTGTGCGAAGCACAACTGGAATCTTCCTCTGAGAACACAGAATGGAGCAGGAAAAGGCAATGGCCTAAATTAAAAAGTGCTGGAACATGGGAAAATACAAAACTGTGTGAGATAAACTGAGAATGAGATAAACTGAGAATGAGTAAGCCTGCTCACAGATCTGGTATGAATGACAATTACTTGGCAGTGCCGTATCCTTGTCACGCCATCTAAAAAACAGCTCTCTCTGAAAATAGTGAACACACTTGATTGCATTTAATTCTTGCATCATGCAGCAGAGAAACTACAAAGCAGGGAAGAAATGATGATAAGAAATTATTGTCATCATCTTAATGATAGCGATTAAAGTGACAGCTACCTAAGTAGAGAATGCAGCAGATTTCTTCGCAGAGAACTTGATTTCTGTGAAGACTGTCTTCTGAAACCAATCTAAACATTTTTTTCCTTGATTTATTATATAACTTTGCATGAATACTAGCACACAAGAGTCCTCCAAAAGGATTCAGAAGCTTCTGAATCAACAGCTCTGAAACATGCACTTCCATGTAGTTTAGGCTTATGCTAATGAGCCAGCTGAACGACCCTGTCTGTAATAAATTTCCTACCAATTGTGTTTCTCTCTTCTCTAACAGTGAATCACAGCACTGGAAATTGGCTGTTTACTCTCCTTCTCTTACAAAGTAAAATCTCAAACACATCTTAGCTTCCTCTCCCATGCTATAGGAAAATGTTAGTTCCAGAAAATAAGAGGGAACAACTTTGATCTAGCCATTTCCCCACAGCATCCTCTATGGGAGCCGTCACCAGGGGTGCATGAAGCAGGGCTGTGTACGCAGTCAGGGCAGACTTCTCTGCCTAACCAGCTCTAAAAATGCCAAGCACATGGGTAAGAGAAAATTCCTGAGAGGAAGCAAAGGCTAAACAGCAGTTAAGTTTGTTTTTCTTTAGTCATTTTCTCAGCTCTGTTTTTTAAATAAGTACATTGCATAACCTTTATAAACTTCAGACACATGAGTTTAAGTAAGCCTAGCTCACCACTGGGACGTGTGTCACCATGAACTGGAAAATTCAGTTATGTGAAAACCCCCTAATGTTTAATAACCTCGACAGCAGTTACTGTCCAACTGAAAACATAGTGAACCCAAGGGAGATGGTTCATTCATCTGACCTGCAAACACAGCTCTCAGCTGTCCGTTTTGGTTTTATTTGCAGACAGCCAACAAGAAAAAGACAAGGTAATTTCCATGGCTGAGTGGGCTTTTTTTATAACTACTACCTTCAAATGAGAGTCAGACCAAGAAGTGATTTTTCACCACTCTAAAACATTTGTGATTAATGAAAACACAATTTTAAAAAAGAAAGATTGAAAGGGAGTTAACTGATCCCTACAATATGTAACAGGCATACCACAAAACCTAAATTCACAAACTTTATAGAATACTTCGACCAAATACTTTCTACCTCTAGGTAAAAGACATCCATTGCTCATGTAAATAATGAAGAAATAAAAGACACATGATAAATGACACGTGGATGCCCCAACCCTGGAAGTGTTCAGGACCAGGCTGAATGGGGCCCTGGGCAACCTGATCTAGTGGGAGGCATCCCTGTCCATGGCAGGGGGTTGGAACCAGATGGTCTTTGAGGTCCCTTCCAACCCGAGCCATTCCATGATTCTATGATATTAGAGAGCCTCCCCAATTCCTATAACCCCCAGCAACTTTAAAAGGTATGAAAATAATTACACTTTAAATATATTCTTCATGTAACCCACTTTGAATTATGTAGTGTGAAACTTAGCTAACATCCTGGGCAAGCTAGTAGCTCTATATAGCTGACCTTCCTTGAGTAAATTCTACACCTTACAGAATATACATTTGTCATACATCATACAGAAATCATCCCAAAGCCTGGCATCATAATGAAAGAACATCAAAAGCTTCAATAAATCTAAAGCAACAGCAGGTCACACGTGGTAACTTGCAGAAATTATTTCTCACAAGAAATCTACCAGAGAGCAAAAGTACTTAACCCTTGAATTGCAGACATGAGTAAAGGTTAGGACCACGTAAAAAGAAAACTTGCACCGATACAACCTGCTGAAACAGCAGAAGTAAGTGATCCTTGCAGGGAGTTGGATAAAGACCACAAGAAAGACCAAATTAAATATACAAAATAGAAAACCATGGCAGTAATAACATAAAGGTGTGAATAAGAAAAACTGTGCAAGGGAAGGCTTCCCTTTACATTTTCTTAGAGCTGTTAAGACATGAAAGGTGAGGGAAAATTCTTCCCCTATTTAGCCGTACAGCTGTTAAACAGAAGAAGCAGGAAAAAAAAAAAAAGAAAGAAAGAAAAAAGCACACTGCATTATAAATGTAGTGTCAAGTAGCTAAGATAAATGAAGACCAAATAGAGTCTCACTTTGTATACCTAATTGGATTCACTGCTTTCCCAAATAGCTGGCACACTGGACTTTTCACAGCAGGAGAACATGAGTCAATAATATAGTTTAGTCACCTAAAAATTATGATGATCAAAAGACCATTACAAGGAATTTATAACTGCAGCAAAGGACAAGGAAAATTATTCTCAGCTTTGTAGACTGAGTCATGTAACGAAAGATGAAGAGCTGGCTCCGGCAAGGCAAAAATGGGAGATGAAGTGGAAATTGCATTGTTGAGAATGAAATCCTAGAGATGAGGGGTCAGAGGAGTGTCACTGCTTTTAGAAAAAGCAACTGACTGAAAAACAAGAGGTCACATACTGAGGTTTTTAAATGAACTAATCTACAAGCAAGTGAATAATTTTCTCAGAATGGGTGGATGGCAAACAAACCCCAGTAGCAGCAGATAGCCATGCCCAGCCTGTCTGTGAATGTTTCACAACCCCACAGAGAGCACCATCAGAAGGGGCAGTCTGTAGCTCAGCAATTCTGCTTTGGACATGTAAACAAAGGTTCATAATATTCTCTATACTAGGCTCCATCTCTCACCTCTGTACATGAAGAACAACCTTTTCATTGGAAGAGGTACCAGCAGGTGGCCAATACTGAGGGGAAAATATCATATTGAGGGAAAACACACATCCTATTTGATACATACCTGTTACACACTGAGCATGTAATGTAATTCTTTCACTGCAGCCTGGAAAAAAAAATGCTTCACTATGTATCCAAAATATTTGAATACATCACTGCTATTTTCTGTATTCATAGAAAGGAAAAAACTAATCTATGATCCACTTACCTTGAAACAGAATACTTGCACATTTTCTGAACTATGTGCACAGCTGCACGATGCTACTTCTCTAGTAGTCCAACATCTGCTTTATATTTGACTACTACATGTGACACCAAGTAAGCACATTCAGTGCAGTTCATAAAACCAATCTAGATTGAAAATGAGTACCTTATCTTTACAGACATGGTGATCTTTCTCCAGTGGGATTATTGAATTACCCTATTTTACCTTATCATTTTCACTTTTCTAGTACTTCACAAAATATTCTGAGATTTTTTTCCATTATATTCCATGGAAATAGAGTTCTGTATTGTCTTTATGTATTTGGAAGATACATGTTCTCTGAATCTAACTGCCTGAAGTGAATAAAAGCCTATTTGGATACGGGGAAGAGTGTATTGTAAAGGTACCTAAAAAACAAAACAAAACAAAACAAAACAAAACAAAAAAACTTGTCACTTTTAAAAAGTATATTCCAGTTCAGCATAATGAGAATATCATCATTGCTCCTACTTTGCCTTAGCACTGAACTGATTATTTGATTCCCAATATCCAAATCTAATTATCAACAGAGATAAGGAACATTTCTCCCATTTTTCCTACTGTCTTCAAGCTACAGGACTGCATGGGACAGTGAGAAGACCGCCAAGGGCCTGCACAAAGCAACAGTCAATGCAGCATCGCCAAGGGGACAGGCAGGGGACACAGGAGTGGCACAGACCTCCCTGGGCCATCAGGACAGGACCCTGCCACTAATCACCATTCAGAAGATAAATATTTCCTAAATTTACAAATTTAGGAAACACTACAGACACACGTATATACACACATACAAAAAAGAACATTTTCTGTTCCTATGCTTTGCCCCAATTCCTCCTAAAACGGTGTTTGCAAAGCTGATTTTGGTGATGACCTGCACCTAGTTTCCACCATAAACGGACTATTTTCACTCATCAGTTACCACACCAGCCTTGGATCTCAGATCAAATCATCTCTTTCACCTCTGGAAATTTACGGCTTATCACACCACCACTCCAGCCAGTTTCCTACTCCCTGAAAAATACTCGGTCATTATCTTCTTTTGGTTTATGAATAATTCACCATCGGCGAAAGTACCTAATACTTCACCAAAGTCCAAATGGAGTAGGCCTACAGAAATGTGTACGAAATGTGTTGAGCTTCAGGCATTTCCAGTTCTGTTTACCTCCACCCAGCTCTGAATTGCCCATTGCTCCCTTGCTCTCCCTGACATTACAGGGCTGAAGTTTGTTTCTTTAATCTGCTTTGGAGACCAACACCCCCAAAACCACCTCTTTAAAATAAAAAGCACTGCTAAGTATTTTAATTCTTTGAATTAAATCTGAATATGATGCTGAGACTTGCAAACTTTCTTGCCTGTACTTAGACTGCAAGTTAGAAATGGATTTTCATTGCTGGCCTGAAGAAATCCCTGTTCCTTCCACTTCCAATTTCATCTGACCCCTTCAGCTGATGTCTGAATTAACCAACGTTTCCAGTTTCTATGAACACAACCCACAGATAAGGAGGGCACTTCTATTTTTAGATGAAAGTAATACAAAACAAAGCAAGAAGCAACACAAAATCCAGTAATATTTTGTTCTTTATGTTCAGTCTTTCTGCTTGGCTTTCTCTAGTCTAACAGAAGCAGAGGAATAGCAGATAGGAGTTACTGGAGACTCAAGATACAGCCCCCAAATCCCAAAGAGGTTTGTTCTAAAGAATTTGCTATTTCCAGTATTTCTTTTTTAACTCAAGCAAAGTGACTAGGTGTAAAAGCATACTCTGTCAAGGAAATTCATGCCAAATAATGCTCTCAGCATGGGAAAAAGGAAACGTCAATAATGATCTAAACAGAAAGCATGAACAGAAAGTATAAACAGCAATGGCACACACCTAAACAGCAAATCATTTCTATCACAGATTTTGTTCAGGACCAAAACCCTCAGAGAGAAATGCGTGAACATTGGAGAACGAAACTGGGCAAAGTTTGCTGACCAGGAAAAAAAGACAGCCAGCTCTCAAACACAGCGAATAGGGTTCATAGGTACTCACTACGAGAAGACAAAATCCTACAGGGGAGGTGACTGATGAAGAGAGATCACAGCAGCAGCCTGTGGAGAGGCACCTGGTGGAGCAGGCTGTGCCCCTGCACCCATGGGTCCCACATGGAGCAGATCTCCACGCTGCAGCCCGTGGAGGAGCCCCCAGTGGAGCAGGTGGATGTGGCCTGGAGGAGGCTGCGGCCCATGGAGAGCCCCCGCAGGAGCAGGACCCAGGCCAGAGCTGCTGCCCATGGAGAGGAACCCACGCAGGAGCAGGAGGGCTGGGGGGGAGCTGCCACTCGTGGGGGACCTGTGCTGGAGCAGTTTGCTCCTGAGGGATGGATAGACCCAGTGGGACGGAGCCGTGTGGGAGCAGTGCTTGAAGAGCTGCTGCCTGCGGGCAGCCCCCGCAGGATCATCTGAAGAGGGGGAGCAGGAAAGTGGTGTGGTATTCCTGAGCTACCCATCGATGTTACAAGCCCCAGCTACAGAGATTAGCCAACAGCAACAACTACACCCAACAGCTGGTATTTGGTATGTTTCCAGAAATGTTAATGATTTATGGATTCATTTACAGATAGCCAATTTTCACAGGAACTACTCACACACCATTTGCTGTCACTGGCCCGTGCCCACCTTGGGAGTACAAATAGTTTTCTCTGCTAAAGCTAATGCAAACCCAAGAAATAGCAGATGCTTTGGATACACTCTGCAAAACATCAGCTAGATTAAGTGTACAAGTATATTCCATCACAGAGTAGATGTACAAAAAACTTATTAGGGACTGAAAAAAAAAAATTAAGCAAGGTAGATGAGAGGCCCCCAGGGCAGCTCCAGGAAGGCTGCAGTGCCAGCGGACAGCATTCCTCCGCTAAACAGAACTGTAGACTGGACACACGGTTTAGGAAATAAGCAGCATTTTCTAAAAATCCCCCAAGAGAGAGAAGACCTGCATGGATTTGGGCACTTCACTTGAAAAGGTCTGAGACGAGCAGAGTCCCCAGCACGCTGCACCACCTAGGCCCCGTGACAGAGCACACCATGGATCACCATTTTATCAGCAACAGCATACCTTAAAGGAAATGCACAGGTCATCACGGCAGCTCATTGTACCTTGGAAACTAACCAAACACTGCTAATCATCAGAGCATCTATTTGACATTTACATTCTTTTTTTGTTAGACGTGCAAGGTATGTAAGGATTTGAGGGCATTAAATGTAAGTCAATGTTCTTGTTAGCTCATTCTTCCACGAAGTCAGAATAATAAAAAAAGTATGCAAGGGATGTTATCAGCATCAATATCTGGCTCACTGCCACAGTCCGTTTTATTTTAATAAACAAGTGGATTATTCAGAGTAGCCTATTTGGAGTCTTTGGAGCCTACGGATAACAAAGTGTGTAAGGTCCCCCAAGTAGTGCATCCACTGAGGGTGACGTGAAGGGTGGCCTATGCAAGCAACTCGCTGAGAAGTCCGGCCAGTGCCAGCAGATCTGTATTTCACCCTCCTGACTGCAGTGCTGAGGTGTCGGGGGCATTTCTCAAGGATCAGATGATGAAGACACTAGGCTCAACGTGTTTTTAATGAACCCCCAAAATAGAAGGACAATTCATAATGACTTTCATAAGAATCACTGTGTTCATTACCACTGATGGTACATTTCCCACTGCCGTGTGTTTCCTGAAATTACTTCAATGTATTTCTCTTGGTTTCCAGTTGTTTCTCCCATTTCCTGATGTTATTACCTGTTGTTTCAATATGCATATTGCTAGTTTCTTCATATGAAAAGAAGGTTATGAAGTTTTCTACCAAAATTGTTCAATATCTTGCATGAGATGCAGATGGAGTCTTTATGTATTTTACCAATAATAAATGAAAAAAGAGAGCAAATGAGAAATAAAACTTCTTGCTGAGTGCCCAGTGCTTGTGTACATTCAACTGAAAATTACAGGTAGCTTTAGACCTCAAAACCTGTGTATCCAAAATATGAGATCTTGACTTTTTATTATTTTCACTTAAATACAGTTAGTACCATTATTAATTGTGAGCAACCTTAACATGATTAATTAGATGTAAAATGTTTACTGAGTAGGATTTGAAACAATAAATTTACTTCATTAATTTGTAGCAGATTTCCATTTTGAATTATTATAATTCAAAGTATTTCTATTCATTAAGAGTGGAAAAAAAAAAAAAAAAGGACAACATACTGTGCCAAATGCAGGTTCTGGATCACTGAAGGTATTTCTTGATATAAACCATTTAGTTTCCTCTCTGTAGTTTCTCACATGTAAAATTAAGTAAAACATTCTTTTAAAACTTTAATTACTACTCTGATTTTAATACACATCCTTTCTGGTACTCCAAACACTTTTTGCCACTCACCCATCTTCTGCTAAGCATATTTGTGAGAAATTTTGAAACACTGATACTGTTTAACATGAAAAATAAAGGTGTACATTCATCTAGTGACTTGTTTCCTAATTCTAGCTTTTTCAGAGCTCTCCTTAACAAATAGTACGCTTGGGTGTTCATCATATTTCAGTAAAATATTTAATTTAAATAATTTTGCTGCAAGAGCCGTGCACAAACATAATTATCTTTGCATATTTGAAGGACAGACCTGGATATTAGGATGGTAAACAGTGGAGGAACACAGTATATCCATTCTACAGCAGAGTTGTAAGTGCACTAAAAAGCAAATTTCATAATTAATTCAACATTTTTACTATCATTAAAAGGATTTTTTTTTTATCCTTTTGTTCACTGGACTATACAAGTCTAGGAGGTCCTGTAACCAGTTTCTTTTTCAAAGTATGTCCATCGTTGTGTGAATATTTCATAGGGAAGAGGATTGCAGAATCCTTGGACCTCTGAATATGAAAACCACTCTAGATTTCTTCCACTTATGGCAGGGAGAGTACTGTCCTTAAACCCCCAGAGATGTATTTCCAGAGTTGCACCATCTAGGTAATCAAATGAAAGGTCTCCATACACATTCATTGCAATGAATTGCAGTAGCCAAAGCCTTTGGATGAGATTCAAAAAGCTATCTTTGAAAAGAATCCAGAAGAAGTAATCCCCTTTTCCCTGATTCAGTTGATTCAGTGTGAAACAGGTTTTTTTGTTTTGTTTTTTTTGTTTTTATACCTCCTGTGACTTTTTCTCATTCAAAAATTTCCATGCAGCATGTCCCTGTACCGCCCTCCAAACACCCAAGCAAATAGAAATCTAAACTAAATCCGTACCTATTTTCAAACCACTGTGCTGTTCCCTATGCCGTGCTTGACTGAAAACCCTGTCACCTGTTCTTAGAGTACCATGGCTTTTGTTTTAGTGCTCTTGATCCTAAATGAAAGCTCTGCAAACAGCACTGGTAAAGTCAAGAAGGCATTGAATGTATAAGCTTTTTTAGGCATTTGGAACAAGAGCAGGCTACACATTTTTTCTGCAATAGCTTGAACTCAGATATTTTACTTATTTATTGCTTTCTGCACCACACAAGTTTATTCATGCAATTTTGATCACTTCACTCTGACTCCAGTTTCCCCCTATCATGCTAAAAACTGCCTTAACTAGAGACAATGCAGATATTGGATACCTTTCTCCTTGCATCAGGCTAACAAAGCTCTCCCATCTCATATTATGCACACATATACCCATTCCAGGCATGCTCCTTGAGAGTTGTTGTCCATATACCGCCATGAGAAATTGTGTATTTGGATATGATTTAACTCTACTGATGCTTCCTTTCATCTTTATCTTTGCTTTTGGTAGTGAAATACCTCTCTTATTTCCAACAGGACATGTTCCTCATCACTGTACAACACAGAGTGAGCTGTCACATGATAACATCAACACTTGATTCAACCTTTGTCACAGAATGAGGCATCAATACCACTGTAGGATCATTAGTTTGGATTTTTTATCCTCCTACTATGAAGGCCATCCTTCTTTGAAACTCAGCACAAGTGACATTTGACGAGGCTAAGGCTGGCAAATGTCTCTCTTTTGTGACTCTTTAAATGACCTATTAGTAAAACAAACAAACAAACAAAAACAAAACCAAAAAAACTCTACAACAGAGAGGATCCTGAAACAAAGGCTCAATACAAAAATGGCTCAATACACACACCCCCATCTATGCAGTAACTTCCCAGTTACTGAACGAAATGAAAACAGTTACGCTCCAATCTTTCTAATAAGGATTGTGGGATCTACTCCCCCTGTAGCTTCTCAGAGCCTTAAGGAATGAAATTTTTTTTTTCCTTTTTAAACAAGTTTCTATTTATTTCCAACCTCAAGCTTAGAAACTCCTACTGTGAAACAGGGGGTACAAAAGCAGCGGGTTATGAAACACCAGCATGACAAAAAACTTTCAAGAGCTGCCTGGCTTCCTGATAAACTCTGTCTTGTGTAACCCAAATACTGGCATCTCCCCATAGTCACTCAGCTCTGCTGACCCAGAGAGCTCCTTCTGCTCTCAGCATCCCTCGTACAAGCTCTGCCACTTCCCACAGGTGATGGAGTCTGGGGCACGCATAAGCGGAGAGCAAAAGCTTACACTGGCTACAGCGGAATAATACAGAAAACAGCACTGTTTTGATTTTCACTAGTAATCATATATGGTAATCACTGGTGCCCATATTTAGTAAATATGTTCAATCTTCTGAAGAGGAAGGGCTGTCAAGGACAGGTTTTCCTTGCTACATTATGAGGCATGTGTATTGCTACATTGAATGCACCTTTCCAATCTGGAATCTCCTGATTTTCCGAAGAACACAAGGAAGAAATTAAAAGAATTAAACCTGATTTGGTATTAATCAAATTTTGGAAATCGATCATAAGGGTTTCTAAATGCTTTTCATTTGCAAGAGAGGCAGCAAATGGAACTAACTGTGCAGCGAACCCATGACACACAAACACCTAGCATGCCTACAAAATCTTGAGAACTTTCTCACTACAAAACAGCTAATTTAGAAACTTATTTACAGAATTAAGATAGAGAAGTAACAGTCCCACTAAATAATATCATGATCACAAACATTATAATATGCTTAACTTTCAAGGATAGCTATATCTAATTCTAAAGCCCCTGTTGTTGTTTGTTTGTTTGTTTGTTTGTTTGTTTTTTAAGTTCTCATACTTTTAGTGGTTTAGCTCTGCCATGTGGGATTTCAACACTGAACTGCTGGGCTGTAAAATTATGAAGCCTGAAGTGTGCTTTTAATGGCAGCTGCTCGTGTGAGTGATGCTGTGATCTAGAACATCAGCTCCGTTTTGTCACCTGAACAGAATAATGTTGCGGGAGCTCTTTCAGGCAGGGTCAATTTAACACCTGGTTCCAGCTCTGCTTCCAGATCATCAATAAAATCTAAATGGAAACCTGACAGTGCAGAAAGCCGTAATTGTACACGTATAGGGAAAATGTTTCATTTTGTGGCCTATTTGTCCTTAAAAAATACACTCATTAACATACAAAGAAAATCTGAATGACTATCACTGAATGTAGACAGGGAACTCATTAGGGAAAGCTAAATAATATAACTCTGAAAACTCCCCTTCAAGTTTTCAGACATCACTTACTAGTTTGTTCCCTCTGTATTTAACAGATATAAGCAATTAAACTTACAATGACCTCCTCTACACTGCTTATGAATACAAGTGTTTCTTCCAGTCATCAAAAACCATTCTGTGTAAGTAATTCAGTGTCCATTTACTCCTAGATGTGGCATTGTGACAGCTTATTTAAGGTAACACACATTAATTCTTGGAGCGTGTTTTTGTGGCAAGTCAAAATTACTTGATTTTGTATTTGTTTTGTAGTAATAGTAAGGAGTGTATCACTTGTCAAGTTGACATCACCTGCAGATCTATGGCTTTGTGCATATGCAGCAAGACAAAACAGTTTTTTTGCTATGTCTGTCGATTATGGGTTTAAGGACTGCCACTGGACAACAGGGTTGGAAAGAAAGAATTGCCCTAAGAAAGGAAATGCAAAATGACTGGCATCAGCTACATAAAATGTGTACTCTTTCTCCCCCTGATGATTTTACAACATTTCCAATTCTACTCCTGAAGCTTGATACTGTAGGTAAACAAAGCTATAAAATATTAACTAAAGTCATTAGCGCACAAGAAAGAAAGTTACATATGGCAGGCCAACAAAGCAAATGGGACTGAAGTTTCACCTTTAAAATGCAACAGATGCTGTGTGCTGCTGAAATAGATCCACAAGAAAATCTCACACAGGGAACCAGCTGGCAAAAAATTCCACGCTTGTCATATTTTGCGTAAAAGTTTGCCTCAACCAGCAGATGAGAAATGATTTGAAAGCTCTGTGTGCTCTGTTAATTGTTTACATGCAACTTAAGGAGCTTCAAGTGGATGCACCCAGCTGAACAAAGATACACAGAAACCAATGCTCAGTATTATCATTTAAAATGCTTCTCCCCATTTTAAATCAAACAAAATTAAGCCATGCAAATCATGTCAAAAGATCATCTTGCAGGAAGGCAGGCAGTGCAGGAGCGCAGTGCTGAGTCTTGATGCAATGACCCACATTAAGGCCAGGGAGCATGCAGTGGTCAATATTTTCACAGAGCAGATTTCACCCATCTACAACCAACATGACCTAGTGTTTCACAAAGTTATTTACAAAACAGTGTAACGATAAACCAATATAAGAATAAAAATAAACCAATGGGGCAGCCAGAGCTCCTTGGGGCATCCTGATGACCGAAACACTAAAACCAAGGATTTTTTTATCTGCTGAAGCAGTAGTGCTATCATGCCCAGCAAAGCCATCCGAAGGCCTGGCAGGAAGGTTATCAGAGTTTCCCACAGATTCAAAACACTGCTACTTGCCAGTAATGAAGAAGAAAAATATTAAGACAAGTAGGGCACTAGTAAAACGCCTCATTAAAGGCCTGATTCCTTAAAACTTATTTCCTGAAGATTCCCGGTGAGTGCTAGGTGGCAGCCATGTAAAAAAACAAGCATGTTTTTTTATTTCAAAATCCTTTTGTTGCCTACAGCTAAACCACTTCCCATGCCTTGGGACAGGTCGGTTGTGAGCAGCTCAACAACTCTGTACTTACGTGCTGGAAGTGAAAAATGAGGTATGTGAGTGTGCGTCTCGTTGAGATGATCAAGCTTTTCTTTAGCAAATTTACTGTGCAGGAGTACCAAGAAGCTCTAGAGAAAATGCCTCAGTACTTGACATTTTCTTTTGGAACACCTTGAACATTTCCAGTTGACCACATCCTTGTGGCTATAATGTGAAATCAACTGCTTAAAAAAAAAAAAAAAGGAAATAGAAGGGGAAACCCAGGTTTACAGTGAATGTACAAAACCACTACCTCCTCCAGCTCCATTTTGAATGGAAGCAGGTTTCAGGATGGGAAATATTTGGTTGTCATAGCTTTCACTTAAAAGTGAACTTTTCTATATCCCTATATGTGAAAACACATTGAAAAATAGGAAAGTATTCTGCCTAAAAATACAGGCCAGAACCTAGCTGATTCAAATGGGTTAACAGTGAAAGCTGAATTGTCCTTTGGATGTCTGCTTGAAATTTTCCTTTCACTCAGAATATTAAAAATGAAAGAAATGAAGCCAATTGTTCTTACACTGACAGGTAAGGACAATACAAGCTACCCACTTAATAATAAAGCGTGTGTGGCAACCTTTCCATCCCCTGATATTTTCTACTTTTTCTTGCACTGTAGCTCAATTCTTTCTTCCAGTCAGGCTTCTTTCTTGGATAAACATTTTTTGTTAGACATGACTGAAATAAACACACGAATAGAAAGAAATATCACACCACAGTCTCTGTATCCGAGGCTAAACACATGAACTTGTAAGCTCCAAGATGAAAACTACAGGTTTGAAGAATATTTCAGCTTTCCAAATACAAACATCCTAATAAATATACATGTATCTCAAAGAGAATCAAGCAAGAAGGATGGCTGTAACATGTCATTAGCTGACAAGAAACTAAAAGTTTCCAATGTAATTTTTGCAATCACTTCATTTTAAGCAGCTGGGATCTATTGTTGCAGAAGGAATTAAAAAAAAATCCACAGAAATACTAACATTTTACAAGTGCTATTAAAATAGCTTTTTAGTAACATACTTCAACCATTTTTATTGGCTACATCCTTTAAAAAAATATTTCTCCAAACCGCACTCCAACTCTGAGGAAATAATTGTATAAAAGTACAGGGAAAAAAAGGAGTCATGAATATGGCATGACTAACTGTGTTTATCTGATTACACCTTGGAAGAATCCTGTTACTATTAACCTACTCAATTATTTTTAAACAACAGAAATTGTAAAAATGAAACAACCCATGGGCTTCAAATTAGTATCAGATTTTAGATTTTAGCACCAGAGTGGGTGCTCCTTAATTCAAGAACTGCACTGATTGATTGCAAATACATGAAGAATCAGAGTGACACCACCGATACAGTTGTTATTCAGAAAACTCTATTCAGGATCTCCCTTACGTCCCCGTATGTTGTACAAATACTCCTGCAAGGCAACTCTTCGGTTTCCTCTTTTGTCTACAGAATAATCGATACAAGATTCCTGGAGGGAAATACTGCAAAGCAAGGGCATACTTGTACGAAGCCTCATTAAAGCCAGATGTGTTAATAAAGGAGGTGTCTTATGAAGGAAAGGGAAAGAGTTATTATTGCTCCCCAACTATGAATGCAAAATTTAAGCCTCAGAGGGTAGGTAACACGAGAAATGACACAGACCCTTTGAATTTGACCTGTTAATGCCAGCATTTAAACCACCTTTCAGGTAATTTGTCTCTCTTCTTCCAAACGCAGAAGCACTCCCCAAATCCCACATATTTTCAACACAGCATTTAACACAGCGATGCTTTTAAACCAAGGTCTAAGGCCCACAGACACAGAGGACTGCAGAAGACCTTGCCCACCTGTGCCGGTCCCACTGAGTGATCATTAATTACCTTTCTGCATCTACACTATAAATAATATCAGCTAATAATGATGAATACCATGGTGCTGAGAGCTCCATCACCACGCAGCCCAAACTGGGCTATCCCCAACACATCCGTCCTCTCACTCAGAGAAAAGTAGGCTCACTAAGCAGGACACCTTCAACAAGAAGCCCGACTTTTACAGCCTGTAGGTAGCTTCTACCACACTGTTCTGTAGCACAAGTGCTGGTACATTTTTTTTCATTTTCTCCTTCAATTACAAGGTCCCTCTTCTGATCCTTTGGGGATGCAGCTCTGCTAGTACATTTTCATTTACTGAGCCCAGGTCAAGGGCTGCCAAGACAAATGTGTTTTACAAGAAAGCATTACTCTATTTGCCACTGCTAAAAGGTCAAGCACTCAAGATATACACACAGTTAGCTTTTGGAAGGACCCCATTTTTTTCAACATCAATATTACTGCCTGACAATGCTGCCCCTCCACCAATTCCAAGACCCATGACAGAAAAAATCAGCAGAAATGGTATTTTCCCCTCACCTGTCCATGTTTCAGCTCCAAATCAATGTCACTGGGTCGCCAACAATGCAGGACAGGACAGGCGTTAGTGATGGAGGTTGAGTCATCAGGACACGTCTCCCTCCTACCCAGTGCTAATTAACAAGATTGGGCTTGCCTCGTGTGCGTGCTGCTCCTGTCCCCTAAGAGTGCACGACCACAAACCTTACACTTGTACAGCTCTCACTTCTGCTGGCCACGAATTCAGAAAACAGAACTCTGCCAAATTAATTGTACAACACCAAGCCAGTGTGTCAAAACAAACAGACTAGCAAACAAAAACACAGACCCAATTAAAAACAAAGCAGAACACTTCAAAATCACATGGACCACATCCAAGCTGTGTGAAGAAAATGCCTATTAGGGACATGCAGAAAGTAGAAAATGGAGCTAATTTTACCTAAGTACTATCAAGGGCACTTGAGTTCAACTTTATTAACACAGTGTCTCAATGAACATACAATAATTTACTTACAGTCTACATTACTGTCAAAAGTCCTACTTATACCCTCTTTACCACAAACCTCTTGTAAGCTGTTTCCCTTTATCAAGAAGTTTATAATTGAACAGTAGAAAAGAGTACTGCAAGTTGAAAACTTTTTTTTTTTTTTTTTTTTTTTTTTACCATATTTATGTTATAACAACAGTGCATGAAAAAAAATACAGGACAGGAAAATCTGAAATCCCCAAGGACAATCAGCAAGGCTGGAAAAGGAAAATACAATGTTACAGGTCATAGCATTATCACTACTTATGGGAGTCAGTGCTGAACAAAGACCAGCTCTCACACCTCCGAGCAGCATTATTCCCCAAACGTGGCTGCGCAGCTACAAAGCCACGGCTACAAAGCCCTGCAATAGACCAGATCCTTTAAATTCATTAAAAACATGGTGACAAGATGCTGGGTAAGGATGCACCTCACAGGGTGAAAAATTAATATTAGAAATAATATATGCATTGTCTCTTGACATCGTCTGCAGTTCTGTCTTTCAAAACTCATCAGAGATGTCAGAGCAAAAGATGCTTCAAACATCCTTGACTGCCTTCTGAAAAGTAATTAGGCTGATGTCTTGTGAGAGCAACATATTGTGAGATGATGCTAAATGTACAGCTCCACAATGGTGAGCAGTCTACAACGTCTTTCAGTTCTGTCCTGTTTAGTATGAATTATTTTCTGTGCCTTAAAGAAAAAACAAATGGTGTGGGCCTTCCCACTCATTAGCAAATTGGATTTCCATAAATACTTCTTAATTGTAAGCATTTCTGTATTCCCTTTGTGTTTCAGTATTCTGTCACAATTCAACTGCATTTGTCAATCCTACATACACAATAATACATACATAAAAATGTCTGACTATGTTTTAGGCAGTGCACAGCTCTGATGAAGCAGACACATTGCTAAAAGGTTATGCTGAGGGGGAGGAAAAAAGTCCACAAGCACAAACAAACAAAAACCACTAAAACAATAACGGCAAACCAACCTCAGAAAACGGGTCCTTACAAGTGAAAAAGGGCAAAAACCAGTATTCCTAGTTACTTGTTTCAACTACACAAAAGAGGAGAGATCACATGAAATCTTGGAGTCATAGGAAGCTCCAAATACCAAAATCATCAAAATTACATCAGTGCCAGGTGTTTTGCCTGTTCATTTTAGCTAACATATTCTCCTCAAAACGCGAGGAGTTGATGACCCTGATGGTGATATATGCAGGGCATACCAGGGAAGCACAATTTGCTTCTCTAATAAGGAGGGCTGGTAGAAAACAGAGGATTATGAAGGATTTTGCACAGACTGCAAGAACAAGTAGGATGTGGGAATTCAAGCCATGCACCCTCTGATAGCCTGAAATAAAACCCTCAGCCAGCTGCACTTTGTTTCCATAGAGAAAAACAGACTTGGAACTGTCACTTCAGGATGGACACACAGAAGGAAAAAGAGCTCCTGCTGAGGAAAAGCTCCTTTCCATTTCAGATCTAAATACTGCACCAGTCTCTTCCCCAAGGAGTGAGCCTTGGGATTCTCTGGGACCTCACAGCTAGGGGATGGCACGGATACTTCACAGCAGATCTGTTATCTTCCTTAGTAGAACAGGCAGGGCAAAAGAGGGTGAGCCACCTTTGAAACCACAAACACTTCATGGGGCTGAAGGGAGCAAATGCAGGTTGTTTCATCGGCATCAGTGAAAACTTGCTGCAAATCTGCATACCTTTCTTGTACGAAGAACAAAGGAGGGAAGCAATTTGAAGAGACAAGTATAAAAATATTTCTGAATTGCATGTGACATACTTCAAGGCTCAGTCAAATCTTTTTTCACTTCGGTATAAGAAACCATGGAGAAATTCTCATCACCTCAAAATGAAAAATTCAGTGTTATCATGTTCTTGATCATCTGTGACATTCTAAAAATGATGCCTGGTTGAGATCCCATCAAAAGTTGCTTTAGCCAAAATTCTCTCCGAAGTGCACCGTAACATTCAGTGGTGGTTTTCTGTACCTGAAAGCTTCGTTTTTGCCAAGCCAGCCATCTCCACAGACCAAAATGAATGTGCTGAGCAGAAGTACAGGAGGAAAGGCCATCACTCAGCACCTCCTTGGAGCTGGCTCTCACATGGCGCCGCTGTAAATCACGGCTCTTCAGCATGGCCTTTGCCACCTGGCTATGATTCTCCCCTGAGAAGAACTGGAACGGGGTCATATTTTCATGGAAATGGAAGTGCAATGGTATGCAAAGGCAAACAGAAACATTTCACAGTCACGCCTGAATGTGAAAGGCTAAAATTTACGCCACCTACTCATCTGACAGCGTTTGGATCATTTCTCCGCAAAGGCCGACTCCAAATAAACCAATCTGGTTACGATAGCTTGAAGTGTGAACGGTAAATTTTCTTTTATTGAATCTGTAATTCAACAAAACCATGATTTTTTACTGCACCCTTATTATTTCTGAAAGATTTTTCTTCCCAAAACAGTCACTTTTTGAAGGACAGGAAACATAAAACCTACAGTAAAAGATAGGCTTTCTCTTGGAAAAAAACAACAAACACTGTGTTCTCTTAATGGTAGATAGACCTAAGAAAATCTAGAGAAACTTAAAAATGTTCAACCAGAAATAAATGGTATATAATAATGTGGTACCTCGGCAAGATACACATGCAAAGGTTATTACATAAGCACTTTTAAAGTGAAATACGTTACCCGATAGCAGCAAACATCCTTAACAGCATTGTGGTTCCAAAAAAAAATGCCCAGCACATTGCAGTAACAGCCCCAGCTTACCAGGGTGTACTCGAGCCAGACAAACCAAACCATCCCATCTGTAAGCCCACAGTATCCTGCCCCGAAAGAAGAAGATGTATCAGGCTGCTGAAGAATGTAATGAAAAGGCTGTTAAGGAGAAAAGGAATTCGAAAGCAGAGGAGGAGTGCATATCTAAGGTTTCCGAGTATATATCTCAGACCTCATTCAAAGGAGGTCTCTACATTTTATCAGTGCTTTATAAGCAGTGCTTAACTTTCCTGGCAAAGAAAACCCTATCAGTCTGGTAGTAAATGCACTGCAGGCTTTGAAGTCTTTTTGGAAGTTTGTTCGAGTGATACCTTCAGGAATGAAAGGCAGCAGTAAAAGCTCAGCAGCTTTAAAAGAGCACTGTCGTTACGTTGCATGTGCAAGACCTCACGTGATGTATGAGGATTTACCCCCAAATCCTACCAACTTCAGCTGGTTTCAATACTCACTGTAAGAAAAAGTACTCTGCTCCCTTCCAAAGTAGTAGTTCAGGTACAAATGCTGTGCTAAACTTGCAAAGATATTTACTAAAACACAACACTTTAAAGGTAATAGCTCAGCTATTGTAGCTGCTACTGCCTCTTACAGCTTTGATCCAACCACTCTCCAAAACAACGGCAGCACTGATACGCACCAGACCGCAGCAGCACAACTTCATGCTTCCACAGCCACAAGTGGCACGCTGAAAATTCAAGCACCAAACAAGCCACAATACACCATAGAAATCCCTCTGAATGTACACAGAAAGAAGACTTATGTACACAGACATAAGGAGCACACACTGTCTACTGAACTAAGCACCTGCTTGGAAATGCTCCATTAATAAAAAAGAATTTTAAACAAGGCACTACCACTATCCTCCAGCTAGCCGTGAACTGCTAGTGTCTTCAGCAAGCTACTGTGACACAACTGTTTCCCCATCTTTCTAAAGATTCCTGTGCAAACCAAGCTTTACATTTTGCTCTTCTAGGAAATGACTACAGGGCCCAAGAGGACCTGAAACCCTGCTACTACCCCTAATGGGCAGTCTTGGGTCCCAGAGAGCCAGGGGCTAAGTAGAGTACTCGCTGCTTTATGTGACCCGACCTCTGCTGCCTCCAAAACAACAGCAGGCAGCGCCTCAGTGAACGTCATTAAAAAAATAACTGAAACGAGTAACTTCAAAACAATGCTCCTTTTAAAATCTGCCTGGCTTCAGAAGAATTGCAGGCATTTCTGATAAAATGGTAAAGCTATTTTTTTACCTTCAGCAGTGTGAGTTTGCCCCAGTTCCCACTTGAAATCAGTTTTACAACTCCTGTAGACTTCAGCAAGAATGGAATTAGATCCTTACATATTTGCATGTCAAATCTCCTTTCTTGCAGTTACAGTGCTTTCATCCGTGACATCTGCAATTTAATGGTACATTTTCTATGAAAAAGCAATGCCATGTTTCTTTGAAAAGGCAGCAGCAACGCAGTAACATTGGTCAAAACAGATTAATACTAAGAAAAAAAGAACATGCTTGCAATAGTGAAACTCAACAAAGCTTCCACTGATACCAAGGAGAAGAGGTCACACAGGTGCTTCTTGCACAAATTCACATGTGGAACTAGACAGCATTTCCCAGTATTTCCACAGAACCAGTTTTGTTGTCAAAAACCTATCATTTTAATTCATGCATCTTGTGCAGGCAGCCCTCGAGGCATGAACAAAGGTGGATAAAAACAACAGATCAAATGAGAGCAGGGGGAGCAACGGGTCACCAGCACGGACCACGCGCAGAGTCACACCTGTTATCCATTCACTTCAAGGTGCTTAAGCTACAAAGAAAAAATGTGTATGTTGCCTGTTACATCTCTTAACAAAAATGAGTTTAAAAGCTGTGCTCATTCATTAAATACCTACACTTTCATTACTAGAAATCAAACCTTTGCATGGCTTCTGTTTAACTTACTTCTCCAGGCTCCGGCATTTAGGCCAACATCAAACTGAATTACTCTCATTCCTATCTCAAAATCCATCATCTTGCCTACAATTATATCTTGTAGGTTCATTTTCTTCACCCATTGAACAAGTGCAGCTGATTTGTCTGTTTGTTGTTGTTGTTTTTGTGTTTTTGTTTTTGTTGTGTTTTTTTCCAATTACCTACCCAACTAACCCCGATCTTCGTACTCATATCACAGGGGTATGTCACAGAACGTCTCCTGAAGCAATCCTTCTGTTCACTTGAATCCATATGAACCATTTTCACAATTAAAATAAAAGACATTTCTGGATCTGATATTGATTGTTTCATTATTTTCTATTTTTAACGCATGGTGTTTTGGGCAGAAAATATTTACGTTGGCTGTACAGCATAATTAATCTTCTAATATATCTGTATGTCAAAAGCCAACTAATTATTCAAGTGACAGCATTAATGTTTAGATTCTTTGTTAACCATGATTAACTTTTAGGCTTCTGATTTGAAAAGACGTCTAGGACCAATATAGGCTTAGTCACTGAAGCTATTTTCATCCTACTGTCTGAAGGTTGTGTTTTGAACCACTTCAGAGTAATAAATGATCATTACTATGCTGTTTATGAAGTTATAATATAAAGTGAAGAAATTTTTGCATTATTAGTGCTGACACCCAGTGTACTTTAAAAGCTTTCTCCCCCTCCATTATTAATATCACTCTTTATGTTTCTCTCTCACACCTTGCTGTATGGATGAGGGAGTCACATAGGCATTTAACACATCACTCTGGGTAATTCTCATTTCTCCACAATTTACAGCTTTGCAGTGAAACCTAAGACAAATGATCTATTTCAAGCTTGTTTTCTTTGACAAAATTCCTTCAAATTAAGCTGTACATGACGGGGAGGCAATTACCCAATTTTTATGTACCCACTGTCTGTTACCTAAACTACGCTACCTTTCCTCTACAGCTGTGGAAGTGAATTACACTGTTTAATATTTTCTTCCATTTCAGTCAATCCATGCCACTTTGTTTGCTCCACAATTACAATATTAAAAAGTCTCCATACACCGCATGAGCCAGCTGCAATAAATTATAATTACTATCGCAGACAGAGCAAGCTTCTATACCTGATCCACGTGTTTTGCATGACGCTGATAGCACAAAGCAGGTGGAAAGTTAGCTTATTCAGCTGGCAAGCATGCAAGCAGATGGCATGCAAGGCACAACAGGAGAAAAGGATCCTGCTCCAGTGGTACTGAACTCCAAGAGCCTCCAGATCTCCGACAGCTGGCACATGATGCCGCCGCTAGGAAAAACTTACAGAGGTCTTCCAAGACACTACTAACTCCCAAACAGCCTTGGGTAAAATAAACCGCTAGTATTTCACAGAAGCATCTCTGCTGAGTGCCTCCTCCAGTTCTCACGTTTGGTGTTGGGCAGTGAGACCGTGAGGCTCTTTGTGTTCAGGCTGGAACACCCCTGCGCATACAGAAACATGGTCTTGTGCAGCATAAATGAAAACGAGCACACATTATAAAAGCTCAGGGAAGTTTTGAGAACTGAAGGATGTGATAAACGAAGAAATGGTGTATTAGTGTTGAGAAAGAATGTCTTTACCAAAACATTCAGTTTTCTTCAGAAAATTAAAAGGATGGGTTAAAAACAAAAATAAAGAAGGGAAGGGAGGAATATTCACTGCCTGAACATGAAACCTTAAAATGATTTTGAGAATAACGTAAAATGTCCCATTAGATTCTCCGTTCTCTGGTACCTAGGCTCCCAGCCCATTGTTTTCAATTGGATTGTCTCAGAGTTCTTCAGCTGGCCAAACCTGTAACGTTCATACAGACTCTGACCTCTGGTAGCTCTCTAACTGTGGTGAAAACGTGTTCATTATTTATAAGGAATTAGAAAACATATACATCAAACCAACAGCGTGCATGGTTTGCTTTGTTTATTTCATTATGGCTTAAAATATTTTGTGCCACTACAGCTAATTAGCATGTTTTCTTAGCAGAGCTAATAGATGTTCAGAAAGCTCGTAAATCAGACTAGCTGTGTTTGTAAGCAACATTTCCCTATCAGACACTTTCTATTATTAGCACAGAAAATCTAACTGTTGAGATACCCAAACTACAGTTGCACGCACCCTCACTTGCATGTGACCATTCAGACAAAAAAAAAAAAATACTGTCTCTGTTTCTTACAGGATTTATGCAGTCACTTAATACTCTGATCATCTGTTTTTTCCCAGATAACTACCAGAACATTTTCTTTATTTCACACAATTATTGTAATTTTGAGCTGTTCAATGAAGCTCACGAACAACTAAGCATTCATTGGTGGAAAGTCCACATATGAGTTCATTACAGGCATATATTATCCAAGTTAACCACTTGGCTACACCTAGATATATGGAAGAGCAGGCTCCCATATAGGACAAGCTCCCATAGCAGCCAGTAGAGCATCAGGACAGGACAGGCGAATTTTCTGTAAGACTGGACTGCAGACAAAGCAAAAGAAAAAAAAAAAAAAAGGAAAGAAAAAAGAAAGATGAAAGCAGAAGAACAGCAGAACATCTTTTGATTTGAATTCCTCTGCAGGTACAGATATGGCAGAGAAAGCTACAAGATGCTGGAGGCAAAACGTGCCTCAACCCTCACCCAACAGATAGGAACACAGTGTGCCCAGATGTTGTCCATGAGTACCTCATGTCAGAGGACCAGGCATCTCCAGCCTCTCACAACTCTTAGCCTCAGAATTCATCCTCACCTTAAAATGTCTTCATTTCCCACAGAAATATAGTGAACCTTGACCAAACCTAATTCCAGCCCCCAGGAGCTGTCCCCATCCCAATGCCAACCCAAAATTTTCAAATCCAAAAGCCAGCTTCTGGGGAAGGTGCTCCAAACGGAGCTGCAGGCACAGGCACTGAGCACACATCTCTCCTCTGGAGTTGCCTGCCACTTCTCCCAACTCCCCCTCAACTAAATTTTGTATTTCAGTAACTTTCAAGACTGCTTAGAGAATTCCTGCTGGTGAAATACTATTATTTGGTGTTTTATGACAAATATGTAGCTATCCAGCAACTACTCTCCCATTTAGCATTTAGTTCACAACGTAATTACAGAAGGTCGGCTTCTCACTACAACTCTGATGACAACTTAATACTTAAGTTTCATTAATTCAATTATCCATACCCGCAATGGGTACTACCTAGGGAAAAAAAACTAATGTATGAGGCCACACCTGGAAATGCCAGGTTATACCCATGCTCCCCATGTTTGACTGTGCATGAGTGTCCCTATATGCAAGCAGAACAGCAGCTGACTTCTGCGCTTGCAACAGCCTGCCCATACAGAGCCAGCCACAGCTGACAATCTGGCCTTCACAATGCTGTGCCCAGGTCCTGCGACCCCAATGTACTGCATTTATCACAAATTTTCCATTTATCAGGCAAGAAAAATAGTACTGAAGCCCTGTGCTGTAGTGGGCAAAGAAACAGCTAGACACAAGAGTGAAAATTAAGATAAAAGTCAATTCTGATTGACTGTTTTTTACATGAATCTAAGTGGGGACAGAATTCAGTACCAGCTGCACTTTTGATCAGAAGCTGTTTACATTTGCAGAATACTCATATCTGGAGTGCTTGTTGAATCCTTTCCTCATAATTCTAGCTTTGAAAAACACAGTGCCATTGAAAAGATTTAAAAAAAATCCCTATGAATTTCAATTAAACACACTCTCCAAAGTAAAAGAATCATTGTCCCATTGAAAAACCTGCATTTTATTTTCTTAACGTTCTTTAAAAATCTAGTGTTCCTCAGAATCTGGATTAACTGAATTGTTCAAAACAGCAATCTTCTTGAAATGGCCACTGATGCATTGATACTGTGAATCAGTTCATATTCCTTAATTTTGAGAGATTAAGACAGGCTTGCATTAAAATGGAAAGCACATGAGAATTTGAGATCTAATGCTGAGCTTTACAGGTCAAGGGCACTTGGAGGTAAGTCTCTGGCTTGCAGTTCACTCTAGCACACATGGGGGGAAAAAAAAATGAGTCTTCATTCCCATTTAATAGATTAATAGCTTTTATCACCAAAAGGTTGTACTTTGATCATTTAATGCTTAACTATATAATAATTTTGCCAGTAATCCTTGGCTTCAATCTCAAAGGTTAAAATCAAATGTGGAAGTAAATACAGTCACTTCCTTTAGACAAGAGACACAATTCGTGGGATTCATACACCTTAATGAAGACTCCCAGCTTCCAGTGCATAATCACATTTGAGGCAATGACCAGTTGTAACACCTGTTAAATGCTACTTCACAGGATCAAGCTCTCAGCTGTTCACCCCATCAATTTCAATATTTATTTTTTTTGAAGGATGTAACTATGAAGTTATAGTGAAGTCTTCCAGATAGGTCATACACACAAACTGTATGTAGAATGTATTCATTCTTTGCATGTAAAATACATACATGCATGTAAAATGCATGTATTTTACATGCAAAGAATGAATAATGTTACATGAAATTTCGTTCAGTAACTTGTCCCTGCCTTGCGTAGCAGTCCTCAGGCTACTCTAATTAAGGGCACTTTCTACTAACTACATTCAAGATATTCCAGCGTGGAAAACAAACAAACAAACAAACAAAATTCTGACTTGTAAGCCCACTGAGAGCAACAAAAAGGGAGAGAGAGAGATTACACAGCCCAGTGGCTGCCCAACATACTGGGGAGGGTAAGAAGTAAAGGGCTGGAAGGCTACCGCCAGGGCTTCTTTCAGTTCTAATAACCGAGGGACTCTGTGAATTTCCATGCTGTAGTGTCACTGCAAACTGATTAGGAATGTGCTGTGAAATCATGTATTATAGTAAACCTCCTGTAGATTACAAGAACACGTTGTTTATTTAAAAAGGGAAACATCCTTCTATCTGCATGTGAAGTGTTGAATGTTTTCAGGTAGAATAACCGTGTCCCAGTAATTACAGTACTCCTAGATGCACACCGTCTGCACTGATCTTTAAGATATCCATACTAAAACATTCTATAAATCATTATCAGTGATGACAGTAAAGCCCTCTTCTTTGCAGGTATGCCAGAATTCCTTCAAATGGGGGGTAAGGGGGAGAGTGGGCAAGACAAAAAGCTTTAAATGTATGCCTGAGAAGCATCTCGCCACTAGGGGACACTGTCACGTCATTTCAAAAGTACAAAGAAACAGATATTTTTCCTTTAAAACCACTAATTAACATTTAGATGGATAAATGAACCCTTAATGCATTAGTCGTGTGCTTCCTTACAGCTGAACCAGTAATAAAAAATGAGAAACTTGCCCAAAATAACACAGTATCTCATAATCATGTGCGAGTCTATACGTTATACATCCATATGCAACAACCCAAGCAACAACACCAGTACAGATACCTCCGTCTTCCTCAGTAAAATGTCGCTACAGCATCTTCAGTGCTGCCTCCACCAGCTCCACATCAAGACAATAAATATGCCTTTAATGGACTATAAGGAAATTAATGCAAAAATGCAACATAAACACAGATAGCTTTCACCTGTCCCTAGGACATTAAGATATATTTAAATCTCTTGCAGTCATGATAGTGAAAGAAAAATCTATTTACACAGTTTTTCTCTGTTGATGTTGGTAGTTTAAAAAAAAATATACAGTGAGATTTGTTAAATTCTTATATTTAGATTAATTTATACCTGATCTGTAGTTGCCAAAAGCAAGCAAAGAGACATTAGATGAAAACTGCCTATCCATAAATGCTGTAATGAGACCGTACCCTGCATAAAGCAGGAGGTAGTGTCTCCCACATTGATGTCAAACAGAAAAACAGGAGATAGAAGGATGAAAACACAAGCATGGAAAACAGGGAGATGGATTTATGAGTTTTTCTGTTTCAGCTGCATATTTTAGCTTCATAAATTAACACTTTGTGCTGTTTCTGTATATGCTAGGAAGTGCAAACAGATGTCCCTAAACTCTTGGAAGTCCTGAAGGCCATACACTAGAACCATGCCTAAATGTTGACATCTATATTTACAATGTAAGTATCTCTGACAAGTATAGAGTTACCTTTTAAATCATTTAGCTCAATGCAACTTTTACTTTTTCTTTTTTTTTTTTGGCAGGTGTAGGCTTCATCCTTCTTTTGCAACTGTGATCTGCAGTACCTGTTTCAACAGACAGCACATACATTAAATGATGAAGAAAGGGCATATGAAATCAGTAAATGAACGCTCTAAGTGGTATTTTACTTACCATGTGTGGCCAAAGACTCAAAATTTTACTTCTGTGAAGCTTAAGACTGTACTTGTACAAGCTTGTGTTGTCAAGTACAGAGTAAATTGTACTTAGGTCAGCTACAAACTTAAGATGCTGCTGTCTAGAGCTCAGTATTCCATATTAGAGACATGTAATTAATAATAAGCATGTTATTTCTATTCTGTCCCACTTAAATACCTGAGCTAGCAATACAGACTAAATCTCACCAGTTAGAGCCCCTTTCTGTGCCTACGTTATATCAAAGTCAGATGAGAGAACCCAATATTCCTTAACCACATCAGCCACCATGGCACTTACTGTGCTTTTTTCAGTTGTCAATCTCAACGGGAAAAACGAACAGACATTTTAAAATGAAATAATCATTCCAAAAATTTAGATAAAGATTAAAATTGAAGTCTTTGGAAACTTAGGAAAACAGATTTCTACATCAAATTGCCATCAGATAGTCATGCAGAAAGGTATCAGTCAATAGATGTTACAGAAAATACAAAGGAAACCAAGAAGCACCTGACACCACCTCCAGCAAAGCTGAGATACTACATTCACCAGAAAGTTAACAGCTTACACAGAACATTCTGTGACATCTGATCTTGAGCCGTGGTAACTTCCTGGCTGGAACTGTATTTGCCTGGTCTGAGCCAAAGCAGCAGGTGTGCAGCCCCTGAAGTCCTTCCAAGGGTAATTAAGCATGTCCTCTCGGGGTGCAGCTGTGGTGGGGCAACCCAGTGCTGTCCCCTGACTCTTCTCATCACTAAGTCAGCTCCAAGCTCGAACTCCCACACTTCTGCCAGGAGAAGTTTCAGCACTCCTAGATTTGCTTCCAGAAACACCAGGTTTGCTCAAGCTGTTTTAGAGCTGCCCAAGACTTTTTTGGAGAAGTCCCAGTGCAACCTGATGTAGCCAGACTTGCTTGGGGCAAGGGTTGGACTCAATCTCCCACAGAGCTCCCTTCCAAAACAAGCTACTCTACAACAATGTGATCCTTCTCTAATTGCTTAAATTAACACAAGGTGTGATCATGCCATTTACATCATGCTTTCAACTAAAACTCTCCACTTAATTTGAACATGGAGGAAAAAAATGAAAATACATTAAGGCATTACCAAGCAGACGAGAACAAGACTGTTATCACAGATGTGTCATATGCTTTGGGAAATCTGAACACCCAGACGAATTATGTTATTTACACTACAGCTATGCTTTACTAAAAATCCATACTGTTAATATGTGGTGGTGTTAACTGGTAAGATTCAGTCTGTGTGGAAATGGAAAACAAGACAAGCATTTCCTGTAAGATCTGAAGGCAATTTTGCTTTATTAGTCTTCAGATATTAGAGGGTTATTGTCCCCTCTTGAAGAGCAGGCTTTTTAATATTTTTAGATTCTGAAAACAAGAGGAGAGAAAACTTTGATGGATTTCTGACCCTTGCCTTTTCTTTCCGCAGGCAGCAAGTACTAAAAATTGGGACTCCTGGTGCGCAGCCCTGATGCTAACAAAAATTTTCAGTTCTGACATTTCGGTGACACTTCATGCAACTGTCAGTGGGCCTTATTCAACATAACAGATACCCACGCAAGCTTATGTCTCTCAGAGATAACACTCAACTGTTCCAAACTTCTTTTCACATACATCAGTAAAAGCATCCTTTTCTGGCACCTTTTTGCCATGCATTTTACTGAAAGGGGTTGATTAAGTGTTAAACGCTGATTAGCCTGTTTTGCAATTATAAAGAATTGCACTTGAAAAGACATGACAGTATCTCAAGCTAATCTCAGGCTTACACAATATTTGTGAAGCTGATCTTTTTATATATATCTAAGAGTCATTAAAATTAACAACTTTGTTAAAAACAGAAGGAGCAGGAGCTGAAATCCAGGCTCCCATCAAACAGTCACTGCTTAATGACTTAACACATCTCACCTGGATGGACCAGTGCCCAACATCCTTCAGTCTGCTCAGGGCTGTTCCTTTACTGCTCGTACCACAGGACCATCGGTCATGATGTTATGACTCAGATCTGTGATAGAGATGTAGGCCAGGATGATGAAGGCTGATGTAGAACTGGCAACAACTGGAAATGCCTAATGCCTGCATTAGAACTTGGGGCAAAAACCTGCAACACATCCATGTGATACTGAATTACGTTCACAGAGGAGAAAAAAGCTCCTTGCTCCTACACATTATCAGAAAAACAATCAAGATATAGCAGTCATCTTAAAAATACATACACAGTAAATGGTTGAAAAGTAGAAATTGTCCTTGCATTTGTTAATTCCCTCATCGTTTAAGAAATTAATGCCTTTATCACACTCTGTATAGCAGTGAACATGTTTAAATGCGGGCTGGGGTAGAGAATACCAGAGAGAACAAAACTGCACTCTCAGATATTGCCATCTGAAGCCACAAATAGACTTAATGCATTACACAGGCTAAAAGAGCCTGCCTATTATAAGCAGCACAATTATTACCTCCAAGTTATTCTCCCTACAATTTGAAACAGTTTGAATTACAGTGCTACTTACAAAGAAAAATAAATCCTGTATCCTTACTACGATTTAGAGTTAAAAGCATTTCAAATTCCTGTGCACAGCTTACACGGTTGTTTTTACATATATTTATTTCTACAACATCCATCATGTACAGACAAGAGGCAACGGGCATAAACTGTAATACCCGCAAATTCTTTGTAACAGAAGAATAAAAACGAGAAGGGTGACTGAACACTGGAACAGGCTGTCCTGTTAAGGTGATAAAGGACATCACAGAGGTGTGTTTGTTGTGTTTTTTTTCTCCTCATTCTCATATAAAATCTCCCCTTTACAAGGTCAGTAGGGCTGGTCAGTAGGTAACTGGAGCACTGTGTGCCTTGTCAGCAAAACTATGTGGAAAAAAAAAAAAAAAAGCACAGGCTCCACAAAGGAGGAACACCCCAAATTTAGAGACATGAACAGTGGCTACGGACTTCACGTTTTAGCCTGATAAAACTGGGCCTGGTTTGAGAGATGCGGGTTCTTTACACAAGTGTGGAATTGAACCCCATACCTAATGCATTCAGAGCCATGTGCCCTATTAAATAAATATTTACATGCCATGCTTTCTAGTTATGGTACTTAACACACAGTGTCTGCTCTAGACAGTATCCTTTCAAAGCTTGCTAAAACACTTTTTGGGTGTAAATAATTGAACGCCTTCATCCCGTTGTCTTGCACAATGTACTCTGATCTAAAAGCAGGCCAAGACGAAACATCAAAATGTTACCAGTTTCAGCATGCAGGCAGTCCCAAAGGACCATGAAAATCCTTATGAGTTGGAACACTTCTAAGCTTTCCATTGATTCCCAGCCTCAGATGACTTTCAGCAGAGTACCTTCTACAGAATACAAAATACTTCAAGGATTTAATATCACACACAGTGATGTCTACTAAGCACAATATTATTAACTTTTCATGTAACCATTTATAGGTTTGTGGCATGACACTGTAATTCATTATTTTTCCAGAATGGCTAGTACAGCCCTGACATACTCCCTTTCTATTCATTGAATTTTGCATCAACTAAATCAAAATCAACACAAAGCCCAAAATGCAATCTCTCACCTGAAGTAAGAAGAAATGCCTAAGATGGTCTGGACTTCTTATATGAACCCATGTAAGACAGAAAAAAATACATAGAAATTACCATCCACACAAAATCCTGACTTCTTCACATATTAAGTTATTAAAATGAAAACTGACAGAACTCATTTGTCAGCCTCATTTAATCCGATGACACCTGACAATTTCCACACTGAACTGGGAAACTGCGTCTCAAAAAGGATGTACAACCGCAAAAAAACGAGGAAGAACTTGTCAAGTCAGGGGACACAGATACAAGCCTCATAAAGGAAAAATGGCTAAATATATTAAATCAGCTATAACTTGCAAAATAACTATGGCAATCATTCTAGCCTCTTCCCCATCATTTTTGCAACAGTGACATGTCTGCATGGGAAAATAGGCTTCAGTGGTTTTGAAATACCTAGACATGCTGGGCTCTGTAAAAAAGTAATTTTTTTTTTTTTTTTTTTAAAAAAGCAACTCTCAAAAACCTTGCCTTTCCGCTTACTTTTAACATTAAGAAAAGGAAATGCCTTTTAAAACCACGAAAGAAGAAATCAATAATTTCCTTTCAAGTATATCCTCCTTCAGCATCTTGGACTGTTGCCAATGTAAACTTGGAGAAACGCTTGTGACTATTAATAATTTCTCAAAAGTCTGAGAGGAAGAAATAGGTAGAGCTTCAACAGGGATAACTTAAGTAATTATTTATTTATATATGAATTAGTGGCTGAGCAGTTTTAGTTCTTTTTTAAACACCTGATGCTCAAGAGCACAAGTGCCATTCCTGTCATCCTGCAGAGCCTGTAAGAATTTTCAGCTTCAGAGACTTCCCTGATTTCAGCTGAGATACAGTTAATCGTCTTCCTAGTAGCTGGTATGGGGCTGTTGTGGATTTGGGATGAGAACATCCCAGGCAGCATGTTGGGAATTGGCATAATTGTTCGATCTAAGCTTGCTTTAAGCAACCAGGGTAGGCCTTAGAAATCTCAGGGCCTGCTGTAGCTGAGCAAACCAGGCTGCCAGAGTAACTGTGAGAAGCTCCCACGGCAATGACTCCCACATCACCCAATTAAGGAACTCAGAAAATATTGTTATCAGCAGCTGGCCTCAAGGACTAGGCCTACGTGGCCATTAAGCACAAAGGGGGTTGTTTTCCTAACTTCTAATCAAAAGGGGGGTTCTTTTCTTGCAGGTGGTGTTATTTTCTTAACGGTTTGTCTGAGTGCTTTTGACCAATAATCTTGTGTGAAACACTGTCCACCCCTGTAAAATTCACTATAAAAGTTGGACTATTCGGGCAATAAAATGGTGAAGCATGATCTGACTCTGCTGGTGTCTGTCGTGCTTTCGTCCGTGCTTCGCAACAGCAGCACACTGACGTTTTCGTTGCTGCAGAGCAGTGCTTACCTGAAAAAAAAAAGGCTGTCCAGCTTCACACACAGCCCTACCTGGGAGGAGGCTGGGAGTGCCCGGGAAGTTGGGAGGGGGCACAGCCAGGACAGCTGGTCCAGGCTGGCCAACGGTATGGGTTTTCACTCTTGCTTGACTGCATCATCGGCCATCCCAGACAAAGCCAGGGGCTCAGATAATCTGCTCCGTACTATTAACCAGCGGAGAAACACGCCACATCTGTGGCTGCCTAGCAGTAGGAATACAGCAACTACCTTCGACATGAAGAGACCCTTCTTTTCGGGAAGGGTGGCAGTAAGCAGGGGAAAGCTTGCTGGAAAACCACCCCTCGGATCTAAGATTTGAATCTCACTGCTTACAATGCTGCAGGTACTTAGGGCTGCAGCTCAACAAGTTGCATTGTAAAAAGCCTGAAGCCAGTATTCTCTGGCCACCTCTTAGATGCCAATTACAGGGATAATCAAAGAGACAATCCTCTGAGTCACCAGCAAGAAAACAAAGACACTGAAGGTAGGAATTATACTTTTTTCGAACCTAATAGGAAAAAAATCCTAGCTATGTACCAGATCTTCATAAAAAGCTAGAGAATATTTTAAGCTACAGGCAGGAGAAATTAATAGTTTTTTTAAATAAATAAATGTTAACTATCAAGAAAATGACAGGAAAGGAAAGCTGAAAGATAAGAATCCTCTTTTCTTTTTGTCCAAATCTCAGAAGGTATTCATAACCACTGAAAGACGGGTAAAGCATGCTTGCTTACTTGTGGAAAATGCAAGGGAAAGAGCTGCTACGAGCACATCACAACTTGAAAAATGAACATGCAGTGCATCTATCAAGACTTTGTTTTTCAATTTAGTGGAGAAAAGACTCCCTTAAATAATTAGGATACTTTATCAAGTAGGACGTAAGTAAATGTAAACAAATTTAACAATTTCATAGTATGCAACTAAAATGCACCATCACTTCCAGGGGCACAAGGAGCACCAAGCAGCCAGCCCCTGAGGCTCCAGGGTGCTCAGCTTACTGCACCAAGAGCCAGCTGCAGGGCTAGCGAGGTGTTCTCCATTTAGCTGCTCCTGCTGCAGGGACGTGAAGAAACACTGAGTATTCAGTGAGTGGACAAAACCCACAGCCTTCCCCTGTGACGTCTGGTATATGAACACGTGCCAGAAACTACCAGGGAGGAGATGCCGGCTGCTGAGGAAACAAGCAATGAGGAGTCCTTCTGCAGAGCATGCACACAACAAGGCAGGATCCTGGGCACATCGCCAGAGGAGTTTCTTGCTCTATGACCTGAGTGGAAATAAGGCAAACCCTCAAGCCAGAACTGGGCACAGAATTGTAGACGTTTTTCTTATTGTGAATGACAACCACATGATCAGTGGTACGGGAATTCCCTTGGTAGAAGATGGTGGGCATGCCATTTCTCCAGGGACCTTTGCTCTTCCCTGAACTAGAAAATTCATTCCGTGAGAGAAATGGAGTATACTAGTCCTGCTAAAACATATCACTAGCTCATAGAATCACAGAATCATTTAGGTTGGAAGAAGACTCTCAAGATCATCAAGTCAACCCATCAACTTGTAAGACACTAATACATCCAAGTATAAGATGATCAGAGGGCTGGAGCACCTCTCCTATTAAGAAACGTTGAGGGAACTGGGCTTGTTTAGCTTGGAGAAGAGCAGGCTCTGGGGAGACTTAATTGTGGCCTTCCAGTACTTGAAGGGAGCATATAAACAGGCGGGGGAATGCCCGTTTACATGTGTTGATAGTGATGGGACAAGGGGCAATGGTTTTAAACTCGTTAACGGGTTGCCCAGGGAGCTGGTGAAGTCACCTTCCCTGGGGCTGTTAAAAGAAAGCTTGGACCTGGTGCTCCGGGACATGGTTTAGTGGATGACATTGGTGGTAGGGGGATGGTTGGATCAGATGATCTTGAAGGTCTTTTCCCCAACCTTAATGATTCTGTGATCCTATGTCCTATATTTGGGATACTGGTGTGTCCTATCTCCTGTCCCTCCTCCCCAGATTCCCTCTGATCAATGCACAGAATTTACATACTTGTACCCAAAGCATATGCGATAAGCATTGCTAATCCATCTGAAGAGCCATTATGCAGTTAGTGCACTGGACCCAGCAGCACAGATACCGACTGCGGGGTCACAGCAGGCATCTCCAATGCCTCCAATGCCTGTGCAGCCGATGAATCACAAAGGTTTTCCTCAGCTCCTCGTAACGTGACCTTTCTCTGCTAAACTTCAACTGGCTCCATGCAGAGGCAGCACACAGAGAAACCAGGGAAAGCTTCCTATTAACGCAAACTTTCCCCACATGTTCAAAGCTTGCTGCTGAGCACACCCAGAGGTAATTCTTTTGTATCTGCCCACACTGCTCCCAACACATAAAACACATATACACTGCATTTTTTTCTGAAATAAACTAAAAAAGTAAGAGAAAAAAAATACTGCAGTACTAATATACATGTATGTATTAAAATGGATGCTGCTAATGATATCTGGCACCCACCACTTATGGTAAGCCTTGTGGTTTTCCAGCTACTCAACTTTTCCCATCACCTTTGGCATTTGAGCGTTGCTGGAGTAACTTCTGTATGCCAGTGCTCCACAAATTGATCCTATCGTACCTTCCAAAGCACCTTTTGAGAAAACAGCCCAAAACCTCTTATGACCTTTGTGTCCAGGGGAGTTTTCTGTGTATTTGAAGCATAGGTGCCAATTTGATTCACACATACACAAAAAAAAAAAATAGAGGGAAAGGTATTTTCTACTTTAAATTCATATAATGTACCAAAACAGGACAAAGCTGAAAAACAAAAGCCCAGTCTTCCCTTTAGTACATTTTAGCATCCTACAAACTGCAAACCCCATGAACGCTTATCCAGTGTTGTCTGCTTACCTGCTGCTACCTTGACATACTATTTTCTAAGGACATAACAAGACAACAGAAGGAATCCATATTCAAACCATACTCTCACAAACTCCTATTCACATGCAAGTAGGTCCAAGAAAGCAAGAGTTTAACATGAATAATATCCTCAGAATTACAAATTTGATCCAAGATGAGGAAATTATATAAATATTAGGTATCTTCCTCCTTTTATTTCATCAGATATTAAGAATAAATCCTAAAGTAAAAGGAAGCATATTGGTATTCATCTGCTTGTGGAATCAGTTGTCACACATTTTTGCCATGAAACTAAACATGCAACCTGTATCATCCTGTCAGTTAAGCCAAACAACTGCCTAAAATGAACCTTCTTGTATTAATAGCCCACAATCTTATTTTACTTCACCAGTTAGGATCTGACGCTCTCAGGTAATTCTGGATATACATAGTTATCAAAATGTTAATGTAGCCTGTTGGCTGCTTTAGAAAAGAAAATAAATTCTAGTTTCTTAGTTGTCTTACTCAGATATATGCAAGAAACTGCTCAGAGACTGACTCAGACATACACCAGTCTGTGCCCCTGAAACTGACTTCTTCCCTTCTACTATTTTTATTAAAAATAAGCATCGTGCAAATCCCAGCACTTCCCATTTTACTAGGTAGATGCATAAGGTCTGTGCTACTGTAGCACCATTTACCAACCACTTTCTTGGTCTCCGTAATTATTTTAAAACTCCGTTTCACATAACTGAATCCTAATACGCTTTTTTGTTTTTTAAATAGTACTGTTTTCAAAATGTCAAATTGAATGTTTAACAGTCCTGTTTGCACCTGAAAGCTTTTGAGACAGATCAGATAAAATGAAGCTATTTTAGCCTAGCATCAATCTCAAAATGTTATTAGCTATACTTTGTATTTAGTTTTGACACCCGAAATAATTGCGTGCACAGCCCAAGCAATTAAAACTGCCTTTTGATGTTCAAAGGCTTATGATGCAGGGGTCTGTAACAATCCCCAGGTATCAAAGTCAAAGTGGTATCTGATCTTGGATTACTCATCAAAGACCAACTTCCACTGATTTCATATCTTCTGCATTAAATAGACCTGGACTTTTACCATGCAATCAGCATGAAAGACAACTATAAAACTTATTTTTCTCCCCACACTGGAGTTCTGAATATTCCACAGCCTACATAATATTTAAAATAATCAAACCCTTTCACCAGTATGCGAGGTCATGCAAAACAATTCAAAGGCACAATTGTCATCTGATACTGAAATTTTCCATGGGAAAGTCCCTCTTTCAGGTTGATTCTTTACTTAAACAACGTCTGTTGAAGGCTGGGTGATCAGCATTAACATACGGTAACACGTTTCAGGTGCCAAAATGGGTGCTTTTTGGCTCCAGAAGTTGAGCTAATCACTTCAGTACACAAATTTGATCCGTTGTTTACTGAAACTCTCCCACATTTTTCTCATATCTGATCACAGAAAATTTAGATCATTGTGAATGACTGAAAATAATACTCTATTACACTGCATGCAGACACAAATCACTTTGTATTGTTAGTATTGTAAAAATATTCCTGCATACAAAATTGCTTTTTTGCTAACCTCCTTTGGGCAAATGGTTTAAATCCAATATCCAAGGACCAAATATCCCTACCTGCACACAAAACACCCACTAAATTAAAGTGAAATGTACAATGAGCATATACAAGCCTTTTATATCTGTACGGTCTATGCTGAGTCTGGATAATACAGCTAAGGATAGAACAACCCTAGTTTTATAATTTCATTGCCCACATGTCATGGGAACATGTGGGCTCCATTAAAGATGATTACTCTGAATGAATCTAAAATGAAAATTAAAAATAGATTTTTACTCATCAGAGTAATGTGTTTCTGGAGCAATCTCCCAAAAGCAACAGGTAGATAAAAATCCCAACCGTTACTCAGATGGAGCTTGATTTTTCTGCAAGAAAATTCATGGTGTCATTACTTACAGCGAAGGCGAATGGAAATTCATGGTTCTTGAGATTCCTGAGGTTCTCACATTCTTTTCAAAGAAGGAATACACAATTGGTAATAATTATTCAAGTACTTCTGAATGTCACATATATCTCAGAGCACTGCCATTGAAATGTATATGTCCATAGCATAATGAGAACTTCATATCAGCAGGAAGAAAAAAACACACTGGAAATGATCAACTCTGCAGAAGATGAAGAATAGTACAATAGTTGAAAAAAAGTAATTTAAAGACATTAATTTCATTAAAAAGCAAAATATAGGATTTTGTATAGCCTTAAAAACTCTTGATTATTCACCAACATACAGAGAATACTCACAATTCGTATTTAAACTACAGACACCTCCTAGGTGGTTGCACAGTTGTGCTACCATACTGTTCCTTCCCCAGTTACCACATTACTCTTTCAAGTCTCACAAAGTCCTTGCCTCGTAAACCAGCAATATGCTTCCAATATATTACACCTGTCGTGATCTGATTATAGACCTTTATGATTCATGCTGTTTAAAAACAGTTTTCCTACTAACTTACACTGAGAAGACACAAATTTTGATGCAGTGCCTTTCACTGTAGGCTGCCTCAGAACTTGGTCTCAATGGGGACTCCCAGGTACTACCCTAAAAGATAAGATTCTTAATAATGAATGGTTGATTTTAAGGAGTCTCTGATCCATTTAAATGTAAAAAACACAGGGACTGCCTTTCGTGTGCGTATGGTAGTATAACTGTGGAAGCCTGCAGACAAAACAGACCTCAGAGAGTACTCGAAACATAAACTGATTTTTATCTTATTACAGACAAAACATTAATTTCTCTCAACAGAACATTTTCTAACAAATGATTCGGTTTTCTCTCCAACTGACATTACATGGTAGTGTTCTTGAACTTCTATTTCTACATATAACCACCTATCTACAAACACAGAAGTACCAACATTACATGGTGAATAAATATCTAGTGTTATCACTGAAAAAGATTACAGCAATAGATTTTCTTTTCTTCTCCTGTCCACCCCTTGCTTATATGTAACAAATATATGACATTATTTGCCCATCTCTTGATGTTTCATGTTTCACTTGAATGAGCTGGTTTTGGATCAAAGAGCTAGAGAAACTGCCATTCAAAGCACAAAGAAATGAATTGATAATGGAACTGAACAGAAAAAAAAATGGTTTCATAAAATTCAGATCAGATTTAGCAGTAGGTTTAAAAGCCTTGTACTTTTTAAAAACGAATGAAATTTATTACTTTTTCATATTTGCTAAAGGAAATCTGAGATGATTTTCCATTAACATTAAATGAAAATTACTGATACAGAAAGTAATGATTTTTCTTTTCAAAACTAACCTATACTTTTAAAACAATTTGGACGAGCCTCAAAGAATCTGAAATGCTATTGGAATGAAACATAACATGGTGGTTGAGTCAAACAAACTTTTCCAGAGTATCTCGTTTTGTGGAACCACTGTCAGAATTCAGCTGAAGATGCAAAGTTTCCTTTTTTTTTTTTTTTTTCTTTTGTATTGCCATGTAAAAAATATAGTGTTTTAATCTTTAGACTTTTAGGCAAATTTTTAGGCAAAAATTTGTCCAGAAGGTGCTGTGAGTGACAGTACCAAAGATCTTCCTGTAATCCAGAAAGGTTCCCTAAACCACCTTCCCTTATCCGACTTTACCACAGAAAGAGCTCAAATTACTAAGGCAACACTCTCCTTCGATGAACCCATGTTGACTATGCCTGATAAAATCTCCAAATGCCTTTCAGCACACTCCAGGACAACCTTCTCCTAAATTTTTCCAGGGGCTGAGCTTAGACTGAGAGGTCTGTAGTTTCCTGGGCCTCCTCTCGTGCCCTTTTTGTAGACGTGTACAACGTCGGCTAGCTTCCAGTCAGCAGGGACCTCTTCCAGCTTGCATGACCTTTGGTGAAGTGTCAACAGGAGTTCAGCAGTTCAGCTCTAACAACTGCTAATTGCCACAGTACTCTGAGGTGAATCCCATGGACTTACGACCATTGAGCTCATACAGCTGTCCCCTTACAATTTTGGTGACCACAGATGGAAAAGTCACTGCTCCCCCAGTCACAGTCCTCCAGCTCTGAGCTCCAGGCAGCCCAAGATCTGTCATTACTGTTAAATACTGAGGCAAAAAAGGCATAAAATACCTCTGCCTTTTTCTCCTCCATACTTGTTAGGATGCCATCTGCTCCAAGGATCAATCCAATGTTTTCCTTTGACTTCCTCTTGCTGTAGGCACACTTGAAAAAGCCTTTTTTTTGTCTGACACCATGGCAGCCAGTGTCAGCTCAAGCTGGGCTTTGGCTTTTCTTGTTTTCTCCCTGCAGAAGCGAACTGCAGCTCTGCCTTCTCCCTGGGAAGCAAGACCTTGCTTACAGAAGAGGTTTCCTTTTTTTTTTTCCTGCCCCATTTCCAGGCAGAGTTCACTGTTCAGTCCCACTTGTTTGGCTAGCAGCACACTGGGGTTACCTGTATTGGGATTGTCACAGGTGCATTTTAGAAAGCAAGCAGCTCTCACCAACCCCTGAGCCCTGTAAAGCCAATTCCCAGGGGCACTAACTAGTCCCCTGAGCAGCTTAGTGCCTGCTCTCTTAAAGCTGCCAGGGTGGCAACTCAGCTGACCTTTCTTCTCATGACACCAGCAATTTTGAACTCAACTAATTTGTGATCACTGTGGCCAAGACAGCCACAGAACAGACAGTAGCTGCCTGTTCTGTGATAGCACTCATCTTAAATGTTCTTTAAACAAAGGAAAATTGTTACAGCGGATGGCAGAACACAGCTGAAGAGGTGGAGAATGCTATTTTCACTTCTATATGCTATTATCAAAAACATGAACAAGTGTCTCAACAGAAAAACAACAAAAATAATTAAAATAATTACAAAAACACATTAATCTGCAGCACATGAACTACTTAACTTCCTTTTGCTAACTTTCACACCTCTGTTTCAAACATTCCTCTACAGCATTTTCTGTTATTTTGCACAGCAATGAAATTGACTTTTTGTTCTGCAGGCGGAGAGCAGCTTGAGGACAGACAGCCACCCATCTCTGGAGAGCCATTAGGCAAGGAGGGGAAGTGCCAACCAGGAGGATTCCCATGACAGAACAATTTCCACATTGCCTTCATCAACTAGAAAAGCTATGTCAAGCAACCCCAACCCTTTCTAAGAGCCTACAAGCATTTAATTAAATGCTAACATCTTTAGACTTGCAAAATAAAATAATTGTGAATATTGCCGCAATACACAACTATCTGAATGTGGCTAAAGGAGGGCTATGAAGGTGGGGAAGGGTCTAGAGGGGAAGACAAGTGAGTTGTGGCTGAGGTCCCTTGGTTTGTCCCTTGTAAATCTGGAACTAGAGCAGATTTACTGGAGGAACTCTGGAGTAACAAAAATGTTTCAAGTTTTTGTTTATTCCCCTAGTATTAATAAAAATCAAAGTATTAATCCAAAAGCTGACAAAGAAAAAAGAAAAAAAAACAAAAAACAAAAAACACCTTAAGACTTAACCCTGTTCTGTTTTTCAGACACCAGTATTTATTGCCATTCTCTGTTGCATTTTGTTTTAATTACAGATGACCAATAACTTCCATGGGAGTTTTTACTTCTCCTGACCACTGCAGCACGGACCCAGCTGCAATTCTACCTCTTTTGCAACGAATTCCAACACCATAACTTGTGTTCTGGGAGGGACCAATGGTCCCACTTATTACTTATATACTATATACACTATCTTTAAGCATCTCGAAGCTTATATACTACCTTTAAGTATGTTTCTCACAAATGCTCCTATACTGCCTCAGTCCCAGAACATGCATTAGAGGAATAATGATTTTTCAATACAACTTAAATTGTCAAGCACCATGAAACCTAATCGTACCAGTGAGCAGAATGTAACAGAAGCTGGTAAGAATTAACTACTGAGAGGGCCTACAGGATGGATCTGGTAACAATGCACTGCAGCAGGGAGTAGGTATCAAGTACAGAAAGAGAAAAGGAAACAGGAAATTGCATTAAAATCAACAGAAATGGACAAACAGTCAAAAAAGAATGGGAAAAAAAAACAGCTGTTTAAACTTGGACACAAAGGAAAATGATTACATGCAAAGAAGAAAAGACAGATGATTTTGTAAACCTTGCCATCTGTCTCTAGAGGAGAACATGTACTTACAGACTTTCTTTTTTTTTCATAACAAAAAGGATACAAATACTCCCCAAGAACATGATCTTTCCAGTTCAATGAAATGTCTCACACATCAGATGAGTATGTGAAAAGTGTTAACAAACTACTGTTTTAATGTACCACACCAAATTGTTCTGCTATTACACTCAGCAGCATGCAGCTAACTGCAAGGTCAAATTGCAACTTGGCAGAAACGACCACAATATTACTGCAGAACTGCCCTTACAAAACAGGCCCAGACTGAGTTGAAGACACCTGGAGATACAGTGTCATGCGGCACTGACCTGAATCAACCAGGGTGACAGGAATCAACCGTCTGGCTCTGAACAGAGGTGCCCTCCTTCTCCAGAAGCTCTTATTTATAGACCTGCATGGGAATGCAGTGCATGTCCCCCGGTGTGCCCATATTCTCTTGCCCGTTCCCAGACTACGGCAAAGGGCCTCATTCTCTTTCAGATCGTATATTTGGGAAGGAGGAGAGCAAAGTCATCTGCATCCATTCATTGACTCAGGCTTGAGAATAACTGGCAAGTTTCCTAGAAGGGGTCATCCACCACAATCCTTTAGGAATAGAGGCCACTAGTACAGACAAGGGGAGGGCTCCACTGCAGCAATTAAACCTTTCCAAGGACCAGTAACAAGAAGACACTCAGAAATATATGTCTATGATACACTGATGGAATAATTTATATTCCAGGGGTGTGAGGGATGCCCAGTGGTAAGGGAGTCAGAGGTGCTTTGTGTTCTTGCTAAGTCTTGACAGCCAGACTCTCTTCTGGTTAGGAAATGACAAATGTTGAGCATAAGAAGACGGCACAGATCAGAAATACATCCAGTTACCTGAGTTCATTTTACCACAAAGAGATACAATTTCATATTTATCTTTTATTTATACTACTTAACTAGTAGGGAGAATTAATGAACAATGTACGACTTCTAATTTCTTATTCTGGGCTGAAGTGATCATCTTTGTTCTCTGAGGGAAAAGGGGAAGCAACTACTCTTCATACCTGAACAGGTATTCTCTGGTATTCCCAAACACCCACAGAAGTCATGGAATAAGGCAACAGCAGCTGAAATACTCAAGACCGTAACCACAAAATTTATAGCTGAAATCTATTTCCACATTGATGTGAAATTCAGCATGTTGGCACAACTGCTAAATATTTCAGTATTTCCACATTACCTAGCAGTGCTGACGTTCATAAGCCGCTCTTCCCGCCTTACTTGTGGGTAATTATTTTGAAGAAGCGAATACTGTGCTGGCAAGGTGTGCTTGTAATGGGAATGCCAGACCACAAATTCAACAGCAGTCTCTCCATGGAACTGGCATTTCCTACACCCATAGCAACAAGAAAACACGCTCCTGGACAGTATTAGATGAGGATCGGGAAACCTCAGTATCAGAAATCAAGTCACTTACCTGCACTCTCTTGTACGAGTGCTAGAATATAATCCACCCTCCAGTCTCTTCAAGAATAACAGCTCAGGACACTTCCAAATCGCAGAATCCTGCAGGCTGGAAGGGATCTGCAGGAAGCACTGGCCCAGTGCCCAACACTCCTGAAGGGGGGCGACCTTCAACACCAAATAGGGCTGCTCAGGGTGTTCAGCTGAGGTCTAGATCCCAAGACAGAGATCCCTCAACCCCTCTGACTAACCTTTCACTGTTTCACCTCCTGAATTGTAACTTTCTTGGACAGTATCTCATCAGAATTTTCCTCAGTGAAACTCTGTATTTCTACAGCTCCCTTGGACCTTGGTAAAGGATCAGTAAGAATTTAGGCTATTCCTCCCTAATTTCATCCACTAAGGAAAACCAAAATGTTTTCCAGCTGTATTGTTGGCTGCCATCAATCTTTAAAATAACTTCCATCTCATGCAACCCCACAGTAACCCTACTTGCAAAGAATCTAACTATAGTCAGACTGAATACATTATTGGTTATGACTCAACATGTTCCAAGTTAATATGAGTTTACATTCTGTGTGACTAGTTCTGCATTTTTACTTGAAGTTTAATAATACTTAGTAGAAATTATGGAGGAAAAAAGCCAAAGCCTGAAAACTGAAAAAAGAAACTCAGTGCTCATAGGAGAAAAATAGGAAGGCTCGTGAGCTCCAGTGGGTTACTAATAAAAACAGAATTAAAGGGCAATTAAAAGTTATGGAACTGTGCTTGCAGAAAAGCTTAGTTAAATCTTTGTTCAAACACATCATGAGCAAAAAAAAGATTGCCAAGGAGCTTGTAGAGCCAACAATCAAACCATAGAAAAGAAATTCACAGAATGATGTTTTCCAAGAAGCAAGAATCCTTTATGGGTGACTTCTCAAAGGATCTATCACAATTACTGGCAGAAGAGGCAATGAGATAAACAAAAAATATTTAGTTGATGACAAATCATCAGAACCTGGCAATATGCAGTATTTCTGGAAGACCTCACCAGCAAAACAATGAATCACATTTTGCAATTCCTTACCTTAAGATGCTCATGTGTCAAAGAAGCAACCATGATATTAATTCAGTTGTAAAGGCTTTGCAGAGGTCAAGAGAGCTACTGATCATTATGCCTGCTGTCTGTACCAGGTAAATTGGCAGGAATAGCAGCAAAGAACACAACCAGTGTACGAAGAGACAGAGATTCAGGGAAGGATGGCAGATGCTGATCAAGTAAATGAAGCAGCTCCCACAGAAAGATCACTATCAGGGACCTGTACTTGTACAGCTGGGAAAGGAACAACCTGGGGAAAAATCAGAACAGGCCTGGAAACAGGGAAGTCAGCCCAAGAAAGAACAGGGCACAACAGTTCCTTGCCTTTTCTGATTGATAATGACTAATACACAACATTAACCTTTTCTTTTGTTTGGCAGACATACTCAGAACACTAATGTCTTTCTGCTACGTTAAGATTTTCTGTTATTAAAAAAAAAAAAAATCCAAGTAGAATTGAATGAAATTACTTGGTTATAGGTTCAAAAGGAAGAAAACCTGATGGTTCCTCACTCATCATGGCATTAAGGTGTAGCATGTTTTGAGGAAGGATGTTGTGGATTCCAGAAGTTTACACAGACTCAAAAAGCAACTGGGCCAATTTATGGGAAAAAAATTTCCATTCTGAGATGGAGAAGCCTGGACAATATTCTGGAAAAGGATGGCACATTGCTTGCATGGTGCTGCTGCTCTCCTTGAACTGGTACTGGCTGCTGCTGGAGAGCGAATTCTGGTAGTACCTGGTTCTCTCATCCAACCTGGTCGTTTCTGTGTCCAGGTTACCGATGGTTTGGTTTGTCTTTCCCAGTAACTGCAATTATAACCAAGACAATGGTGCAAAAATTCTAGATTATATATATTTATATTTTTAATTGGTCTCTCTATTAATTATGAAGGCATTAAGTTTGTTGATCTAAAAGTTTCAGATGGATAATGAGCTGATACAAAATATCAAAGACAGTAATCTCCCCAGATTTTAAGTCTGACTGAAATCAATTTTATTTTTATGGAATAAAGGGTAAAATCAGAGAGTTTTTTGACCTTGGAATTTGTGGATGAGCAGTAAGAGAAATTACACTACGAAAAGTTTTTTAAATGGAATTAAAACCTACTGTCTAGATGTACCTTTAATACCTACCTGTAACCCTAATTCCTAGTTCAAAGTTAAGGCTGGACACTATACAATGAGAATGTTTTCCAGTGTTCGCATTAAGCTCTTTCTTAGTAAGCCTTCAATTGTTTTGAAAGCACCCAGAACAAAAACGTTTCTGTAGTATTGTAGGATTTCACTTTTGGGAATCCAAGGCCTATATGGATTAAAAACAGAATTTAGAAAAAAAAAAAAAAAAAGAGTGAGAGAAAGGTTGTGAGCTACACTTCTAATTTATTCTTCCACTGGTTCTTTAAATATGTCTTTTAAAAAATTAATACATAATTTTCATGAATCTTTTAAGAAAGGCATTTGAACACAGTGAGGGGGCAGGAGAGTGCAAGACAATGGGCACAACTGTAACAGAGTCCAACAAAATAAAAAGACCTTTTGACATAATCAAAAGATCATGAGAAAAAGTGTTATTATGAGAAAACAAAGAAGAGTTGTCAAAGTAAAAGACTAAGCATATGCCTCTTCCTTGCAGCTTTCAAAACAGAGAGTTAGCAGTTCATAAGAATAATAGAAATCTGGCCAAGAGCCCAGGTCTCTGCTGCTACAGGTCACGACAGTTACCTAATGCTACAGAAAACCACAGCAGGCATTATAGATCAGGCAACTTCAGAGACCGACTGGTTATGACCCCAAACACAAAAGAGACACGAGGAAACAGCTGAGAAATAACTGCAGCACTACCTAAGATGAAAATCATGCTAGTTCAGTGAGATCACAGCAGAGTAAGCCCACACAGAGTGCTCTCCCCAGCTGTTTTTCAGATGGCCAAAACACGGGATAAAAACATGAAATGGCTGGCAAACAACACGGCAGCTATAGCAGAGCAGCACTTTCAATATGTCTCTTCTTTTTATCAGGATTTTCAACAGTTCACATGTCTGTATTATGTCAAATTATCACCCTTATCTCAAAATCATGGCTATACCTTCCCTGATGCTAATAGAAAAGAGAACTCTACCTAGATATGCATTGTGGATCAATGTGATACAAAAGAAGTATTGAATTAGCTACTTACTGGATGAGTTAATATTTCTGTTCACCATTATGCTCTTATAAACAGACCCGCCACAAAGAAAATCATCACCAATTTTGGCACAAGCAGATTTCTGGTAATCCAGCACAAATGACAGCAGGATGCGCTAGAAAGCAACGTGTTCCAAATCTCTGCAAGAGTCAGCTACAAAGTTAATGTGAACAGAGAGCAGGGAGTGGGAATACAAAGGAGATAACATGCAAAAGCAAAGTAGCACACAGCCTATCAATCCAAAGCAATTGAATTTGTTATGCAGAATAATATGGAATTACTGAGGCTTCCTCGGAAATGGTAAGTACAAAGGCTGCCTGTTTTAAGAGAACCAAGAAATTCTTCAAGCAAATTATCATTGAAAGAACAAGGAAAGAAAGAAAACCAGGCATAAGGCACCAACAAAGCTGGGGAAGATCAGATCGGTTAGGTGAGACTGGATAGAAAAACTCAGATAACACAACCTTTGAGTAATTAATATTCTTTCTACTCTAGGTGAATAGAGCTAGAATTCCATGCAAGAGTGCACACCCATTGTAGTAATGTATCAACACCTGAGGAAATCATTACAGCTTTACAAAATGTTACAGTATGTATAATTCCCATTGCTGTGTGGAAAAAAAAAAATAATAATAATAATGTAAGAGCTTCTCAAGCACCAGGACTCAAAACTGGCACCAGAAAGGCTTAAAGCTCTTGTAGCTCTTGTCCAGCCTGGGCTGGCCAGAGCAGCACTGCACAGTGACTTGGATAACTTGCTGTCACTATACATCTGCCCAGATTTCCTTTGTGGCTGGGAAGCTGCTCAACCCTTAGGTAAAGACTGCAGTCATGATTCAGTTTTCCCTCATTATTTTTTCGGTCATGTGTTTAACAATTACAAGACAACTGCTGCTATAAAATAATTCAACAGGAGTCTTACTTGAGAAATTCCCTTAACATTAAGTCTCCCTTTGCATCAAGACGCTCCGTGGACACATATATCAAAACAAGACCGCTTCCCTCTGAGCGCAGCTGCTTGTTGGAGCCTCCTGTTTCAAATCAGTGTGACTTTGATAATTTCCTGGAGTGCCAAATGGATGAGGATTACTCTCCATTTGGAACCAATCCTTTTTGCACATCCCTGAGGGTAATGGAACAGAAAGGCACTCTAACCGTACAGGTCCAGTCGTGGCGAGGAGATGACTGCTGACAGCAGAGAAGTGGCATGGGGGCACCTGTCCATCACGCACACTGTGGGGCTGAGGCTTGGCACGAAGAGCTGGCTCGCTCACCCCCAGCCTTGGGGACTGGAGTGTTTCTGGATCCAATTTAGGGAGTGATGTAGTCTGAGCCCCAAGTGTTTAAAATGGAGAATTCAGAACAAGTAAGCCACAGGTTACGTGTTTAGCCCCAAATCTAATATACAACAGACAGAACAGCAGACAAAGAGGCAGTTCCCTCTATGAAAACCAGATATTCTGGACAGGTCTGTTGGGTAGTTTTTTGACATCTGGGGGGGAAGATAAAATATTTTCATTTACAGGCATACATAAAAATGTCATCTTCAGCACTGTGTGTCATTTTTGTGCTGCATTTATTCCCCTTGTCTGTGTTGCCTTTAACTGGCCAAGGAGGAAAACACACAGCGAGGAGCAAGCTAGCTGCTCTAAGCAAGACTTCCTAACAGAAGGCGACCAAGCCTCACAGTGAATTCAACACTCTTAGAAACACTTTCAGAGAATGCTTTTTCTGCTTTCTCAGTTTCTGCACTGATTATAGAGTGGCTTGTGTGACTTCTCTTCATCTGCACATCATTGTCCATCATACAAATAAATTGAGCTCACGCCCCTGACCTCTCAAGAAAGCTGCTTTGGGTTTTAGTAAAAATGAAACTGCTCTCTGTGGTAACACAAGTCTCGATGTGGCTCTCTAACCCATCCTTATGCCATGTGAATGGCAGGCACATCTAAAGGTTAGTTCTCTTATTATGAAATTACTACAGAGTATTATGGAAGTTTAACATTTGGGGTTAACATTCATCTGTAATTTGTAAAGTGGTTCATGCTATCAAGTTTTATTGACTCTATTGGAACAACCACTTGATTAAGATGAGACAGTCTCTTGGGATGAGACAGGGAAGTGTTAAAATGCTGACCTATGCATTCTAATTGAATTTTAGGTACCATATGCTTTGCTGGATTCATTGAATGGAAAGTAGTCATCGCCTGCTTCATCAGCTCCAGGGAGAAGCAAACACACAGAGGTTACAAAAGGATACGTGTGATTTATAGTTCTACATTACTACCATTTCAGTAATAAAGTGACTAAAGATTTTTAAAAATATTTTTAGCTCTTGTATTTCATGTACATGTGATAGCTCTTCGATACTACTCCATTTTAATTTTGGCAAAAGCCCTAATTGCCAATTCCAACAAATATCAGAATAAAAGCATGATGTTTATCAAGACAAGTAGTTGACTGGAGGAAATGATGCCACTGATAATTCTACCATCATCTCATTACAAAGGCACCAGGAAACAGAATTAATGAATCTTTAAAGGACCCCTCTCCCAGAGATCGTATGAGCAGTGTGGTCACTGTTGCAAAAAAATAATCTCTAAGGAGTGCTGTCAGAGCTACTGACAGTTCTATAGAGTTTTACCAGCATCATGCTGGTGTGTTCTGAAAAGAGAAAGCATCAATCTTATTAAAGGTCATTAATGCAGATGATCATGCAAGTAAATTTCTGCTGAAAGACAAAGTGACAACCCTTCATTCACTTCTGGGCCAGGGAAGGAATAAAAAGCTTCACAAAAAGTTTCACAATTTAACTGAGGAGAATTGAAAGCCAGATAGACTTTTTTTTTTTTTTTTTTTTTTTTTTTTTTTAATTGTGATTATCACAATGGAAGTTTCCTGGCAGGAGGAGACTGTTTCAAACATGAGACTGGGTGGTTGTAAACTATTCCTCCTTAGCCAGCTAACGCAGTATTTACCCATTCTGTGGCCCCAAACGCTTTGGGATGTCGAATAGCACGGTGCTATGCACACACCAAAAAAATGTTTTTATTTTCACAGTCAGGATGGAGCCTAAACCTTGGTGTAACTGACCCCAGGGTGAGTGCCCCAGTCAGAGCTGCTAGATAAAAAACAAGGAGGGAGAAAAGGAGGAAGAATCGATGATTTTGGGACTGTAATTACCATAATGTTTAGAACATGCACTCTGGGTTGCTGTAATGTTTTAAGGCATTCACCTGTCAGATTCGTAACTTTTTTTGAACAGCAATAAAACCAAATTGTAATGAAATCTGAAAAAAAAAAACAAAAAAACAAAAAAACAAAACAACAATGTGTATTTTAGTAATTACATACTCCTGTCAACATTTCTACTGATTATTCACACACAATGGGCAGTGTATCTTCATAATGCGTGACCAAGTAATCTCATCTGCAATTACAATAATACTGACATCAACAAAGCAAATTCAACGTCAACAAATTTAGTACCTTGTACCATGTGCTGAAGTAGCATAGTCTGCATGAATTTGGGTTTAAACTGGTATGCTCACAAATTGCCTCTCTGAAAAAAATAATTATCCAATAAAACCACAATGCTAGGAAGTAAGGCTGTGAAATCACTATCCATGAAGAACTGGTTGGTGGCCTGCTACGGCACTTAGATGTGCACAAGTCGATGGGGCCGGATGGGATCCACCCAAGGGTACTGAGAGAACTGGCAGAGGAGCTGGCCAAGCCACTGTCCATCATTTATCAGCAGTCCTGGCGATCGGGGGAGGTCCCAGTTGACTGGCGGCTAGCAAATGTGACGCCCATCTACAAGAAGGGCCGGAGGGCAGACCCGGGAAATTACAGGCCTGTCAGTTTGACCTCAGTACCAGGGAAGCTCATGGAGCAGATCCTCCTGAGAGTCATCATACAGCACTTGCAGGGGAAGCAGGCGATCAGGCCCAGTCAGCATGGGTTTATGAAAGGCAGGTCCTGCTTGACGAACCTGATCTCCTTCTATGACAAAGTGACGCGCTGGGTGGATGAGGGAAAGGCTGTGGATGTGGTCTACCTTGACTTCAGCAAGGCTTTTGACACCGTCTCCCACAGCATTCTCCTCAAGAAACTGGCTGCTCTTGGCTTGGACTGGCGCACGCTTTGTTGGGTTAGAAACTGGCTGGATAGCCGGGCCCAAAGAGTCGTGGTGAATGGAGTCAAGTCCAGTTGGAGGCCAGTCACTAGTGGTGTCCCCCAGGGCTCAGTGCTGGGGCCGGTCTTCTTTAATATCTTCGTCGATGATCTGGACGAGGGCATTGAGTGCACCCTCAGTAAGTTTGCAGATGACACCAAGCTATGAGCGTGTGTCGATCTGCTCAAGGGTAGGAAAGCTCTGCAGGAGGATCTGGATAGGCTGCACCGATGGGCTGAGGTCAACTGCATGAAGTTCAACAAGGCCAAGTGCCGGGTCCTGCACCTGGGGCGCAATAACCCCAAGCAGAGCTACAGGCTGGGAGAGGAATGGTTGGAGAGCTGCCAGGCAGAGAAGGACCTGGGAGTGATGGTGGATAGTCGGCTGAATATGAGCCAGCAGTGTGCTCAGGTGGCCAAGAAGGCCAACGGCATCCTGGCTTGTATCAGGAACAGTGTGACCAGCAGGGCTAGGGAGGTGATCGTCCCCCTGTACTCGGCTCTGGTGAGGCCGCACCTCAAGTACTGTGTTCAGTTTTGGGCCCCTCGCTACAAGAAGGACATCGAGGTGCTTGAGCGGGTCCAGAGAAGGGCGACGAAGCTGGTGAGGGGCCTGGAGAACAAGTCCTACGAGGAGCGGCTGAGGGAGCTGGGCTTGTTCAGCCTGGAGAAGAGGAGGCTCAGGGGCGACCTTATCGCTCTCTATAGGTACCTCAAGGGAGGCTGTAGCGAGGTGGGGGTTGGCCTGTTCTCCCACGTGCCTGGTGACAGGACGAGGGGGAATGGGCTTAAGTTGAGCCAGGGGAGTTTTAGGTTAGATGTTAGGAAGAACTTCTTTACTGAAAGGGTTGTTAGGCATTGGAACAGGCTGCCCAGGGAAGTGGTGGAGTCACCATCCCTGGAAGTCTTCAAAAGACGTTTAGATGTAGAGCTTAGGGATATGGTTTAGTGGGGACTGCTAGCGTTAGGTCAGAGGTTGGACTCGATGATCTTGAGGTCTCTTCCAACCTAGAAATTCTGTGATTCTGTGATTCTGTGAAATGATTCTAAAAGAAACAAAAAATTTTGAGTTTGGTTCATACACCAGCTGATCCTCAATAAATCAGCAAAGCTCTGAGGCAACCATTTGAATTTACATTAGCTGAAAATGTCGACCCTTAAGCCTAAACTCCAGCGAGCGAAACAAGAGAACAAGCATCTAACTTGTGAATATTCATCAGCTTTGAAGCTTCATTTCCCATCGTATCCACAGGACAGAATCTTGATATTATTGCAACTACAGCTCTTTACATAAATCACTACAACACTTTTGAAGCATAAACCAGCACACACAGCCCATCTCCGAAGCAGGAGGTTCAAACCCCGAGTGCTGATCTATATGAGAAATATTTTTTAGCATACACTCCACAGTGCCTCTCCAAGCAAGAGGCAGTTTGCTGCTTTTCCAACATCAGTCTTGTGTGCTTCTTTCACCCGGAGAAGCCTGCCCTACTCTTGGACCCAATTTTGTTGCCTACCACTGAAAACTTGAGCTTAGAAGTTCAAGAGAGCTCCACCAAATCAAGCACTAACCTCAAGAGTCCTCTGAAGTGCTCTCCTGCCTTTTCTTCTAATGCATTCGTTCACAATATAGAAACTTCTGGGTGTTTATATGCTTGGACTGCGCATTCACACCATCACAACTGCATGCATTAATGCTTCAGTGGGTATGCGGTCAGCACGTGGAAGTATTTGAACAGTCCACCTGTGTTTTGTTTTGTTTTACTGGTATTGGCATCATCACTTACAACACCTGCAAGTGGACCCTGGATGGTCTGTGGGACCTGAGGCTCCGTGGGCTGCACAACCCCTCCAAGCAAGGCTGCAAAACTATGAAAATAAATTACTTTATCTGTTAAAAGTCCCCTGCCTTACCCACCAGGGCTATATAAAGCTTGAGATGCTTACTACTTTGAACTGTGTGGCTCAAAATCTACTGTGTTTTTTTTTTTTTTACTTCTTTTTCTTTGTATTTCCCACCACGTAGCTACCTCAATCCTAGAGACTGAGTTTTGTAGCCAAGTCCTTCCCTAACGGATCAAGTTTCAAGTTAAAAAAAGAAAAAGGAAAAAAAAAAGAAAAAGCTTTTCACTATTTGATTTATCAGATCAGTAACTGCAAGGTGGAACTCAGAAATGAAAAATTACATCCTCAGTTTGAGACTTTTCCAGGAGTTTCAGAAACTTTTTTTTTTTTTTTTTTTTTTACAGGGAAATACATTGCCAGGTAAGGCCAACAGAGGTCTCCCTGGAGTTGCTACATCTCTGTTTCACTCCTTGGGTATTCAGTAGCTGCTGCTGTCCAGTCTTGAGTGCAAATCCTCCGTCTAGTCCCCAAACTTGACAAAGAAGGAGGTGCCCTCGCATTTTGGCATTACAGCCATATAGTAGACTTCAGCAAGGCAGCATCCACGCTAGCCACATTTCACTGCTTCGCATCTCATTTAGAAAGAGAGGACATTCTGAGGCAGGCAGGGATTCCTGCTTTAACCATGGGTTCAAGTGTTACAGTCATGTAACACAAATTTTGTTGATGTTTGGTTTTGTTATTCATCTGTTTTTATTATTATTATTATTATTTGTTTTCTATTTAAGAAAATTTATATTATTGCTGTTTTATTTACCCATTTGTTGAGCTTCCTCTAAGCAATCCCTACAGAAAGGGCTAGGCCCATTTCTCACTTAATTCTCTCCTCTCATTTCAATGGTTTCAATTCTGACCACAGCCTCTAAGGCATGAATTCCTTCACGAAAAAACTTTTGTTAGACAATTCTTTGTTTCACCTAAACAAGTTCCCAGCTTCCAACAGTTTGCTGCTAGTGGCCAGAGACAGCTTCTAGGTATTTAACTTTTAATGAATTTTTCTTCCATAATCACATCCAATTTCCCCTTGCACCTCCATGAACACCAGCCAGCGATGTTGCAACTCACTGCCTCCAGAACCACCTGCTTCTAGTTGCTTTCAGTCTGCAAGCCTTTTAAGACACAGCCAGCAACAACTCCCTACGTTTCCTCTTTGGGGTAGTCATAATTTATTACCTGCTTTCATGCAGGCATCAAATGGCCACTTCTCCAGCACAAAGAGCCTTATTCACTCCATGGCGCTGGGTACCCCCACTGCTCTGAGCCTCCCTTAACCCCACTGAGTCTGGTGACAAACACTCCTATCAGAGATGCACTCTGGTTAATTTTTCATCCTTCCAAAACCCCTTGACATTGTATTTTCCCCCAAATTATATTTTTGATAGGTAACCAACACTGAACTGGCATTTTTGTCAAACCACCTAAAATAATCACATGCTGTTCAGTTTCATTCTAACTTTACTCTCATGAAGCTTTAACCTACTGAAAGTGCATGCCTCTAATTCCATTATTAAAGTGCATCTATTACTCTCTTGCATACAAAGATATATTCTAGTATTTTTTTTCCAGAAGCAACTTAGGCCACTGGATAAGACCACTGATGGCATCCATTACAGTTGCAAACTCAATGCAAACAACTTTAAATTAAAAGAATCTGACTGACAAACTACCTTATTGCCTCCCTTTTCCTGTTTTTTATCACAGGAAAATACACTTCTGACATTTTTTAATTTTCTTAACACAAAAGAAAAATAACATCCTTTTATCTCCTCAAAACTTTCTTCTAATCTTTGCCAACTTCTCAAAACAATGACTCATTTTCAGCCTGTGATTCAAAATGAGGTATGATCTATAATTGCAGGGGTTTTGTTCATTTTTCACGCTGCAAACTTGTACATTTAAATTTTTGCATGAAGCTTCTCAAGCTCTGCTTTTTAAGTGCTTGTGTGTGTGTGTGTGTGTTTAAGGACTGTGAAGCCATACAGGTTGGTTGCACATCAACTGTATACATTTTATCTTCTCCCTAACTGTAGTCAGTGGAACTTTCACCATATATTCTGATTAAAGCAGTGTTTGTTTTTTTATTCCCCCCCCTTGTATATTGACTCTTCCTCTGCTATCTCAGTACAATTAACTCCATGTGTTCAAAGCTCATGCGACAGACCACCAGAAGAAATAAAAAAGTGAAAATCCTCAGTTACGTAAAAGTAAATTGTGATTCTTTATTGTCATTCTGCTAAGCCTTTTGACTTTAAATTTTTTAGGCTTTCTTATGCTTTTCTTTGCAACTACGATGCTTGCAGGCTTGCTTTTAATGAAAGCTGTGGTTCACACCTAACTATACGAAACAAGTGATAAGATGAGAGGAAATGGCCTCAAGTTGTGCCAGGGGAGGTTTAGGTTGGATACCAGGAGAAATTTCTTTACTGACAGAGCAGTGTGGCATTGGAACAGGCTGCCAGGGAAGCAGTTCAGTCACCATCCCTGGAGGTCTTCAAGAAACATGTAGATGTAGAACTTGGGAGCATGGTTTAGTGGGGGACTGTAGTACCAAGTTAAAGGTTGGACTAGATGACCTTAGAGATCTTTTCCCATCTGAATGGTTCTATAAGGAGCCAAGAAAATATATTTTAAGACCTACAATACAATTTAATGAACACTGGTATTGTATTATTAATACTTTCTACTTTAAGAATGCACAAAAAATAATACAGTCCAGATCCTGTGGTTACCTGACTGCTTTTTCTCTGGAAGAGACTCATTATCAACAAAGGAGGACAGCTTTGAACTCCTTCACGAAGCTCCGTCTCCAGAAGACCACAGCAGTAAGAGCCTGACAGCCTATGTGCCTGCTTAGGTACATGAGAATACTCTGGGAGAAGTGGTGGCTACTCCTAAAGCTCTTTCAAAAGAAAGCAGTACTTCCCTATTCATAAAGTGATTATTGGAGAATATTCATTTTTAGAAGGGCTGAAATAGACTTGATGTAGTTACCAAAGCTATCCCCCCATCAGCCTAGTGGGTGTTTCTCATAGTTCATGATGCCCCAATGCCTTTCAGAATAAGAAACTTTATTGTCCCTTATGAACAATATGTCCCTTATATGTCCCTTATGAACAATATCACACGGACCTTAAAGATCATCACATAACTGAGCATGCATTATCTAAATACCAGTCATTTGGATGAAGTTACGGACACAATCTTTTCTTTAACATACTACTTATCCAGTATGGTCACTGCTAAGCACTAATTATTTTGTTATCGAACCAAGTACAGAAGTGACATTTAAAGGTATTAGAAGGCTTTCAGTGTAATAATCACCTACTTTCTCCTGATCACTCTGTTCTGAACATTTTATTCAGTGCCAGGAATTTCCCATTCTTTCTTCCTGTTCTGTATAAGCTTAAAAATCTCAAAATTCTTCCTGTTCACAACACAAATCTTGTCTATCAGAAACAACTTTGCAGACTATGGTAATCTTACAGCATATAAACTCATAGATGGATTCTTAGTTTTTGACTAAAGATTTTTAAATTATTCTGATGAGATTAATGTGCAAATCAGCAGCACCTTTGATGGATTACAACACGCATTCATGACATCCTAAAACTGTTAGAAATCTCTCCCAGCACAGCAATGGATTTTGCCTTTCCCTAGCCTATGCCACTGGATACTGTGCTGTCGTGGTTTAACCCGACCGGCAGCTAAACACCACGCAGCCGTTCGCTCACCCTCCCCCCTCCCTCTCTGGGACGGGGGAGAGAAATGGAAAGTGAAGCCCGTGAGTTGAGATAAAGACAGTTTAATAAGACAGGAAAAAAAAATAACAAAAATAATAATAACAATAATAATAATGATGATACAATGGTGATAATACGAAAGTAATAATAGTATGTACAAACAAGTGATGCACAATGCAATTGCTCACCACCCGCTGACCGATGCCCAGCCTAACCCCGAGCAGTCCGGCCCCCTCCCCCCGGCTAGCCACCCCTATATATTGTTTAGCATGACGTCAGATGGTATGGAATACCCCTTTGGCTAGTTTGGGTCACCTGTCCTGGGTCTGTCCCCTCCCAGCTCTTACTGCACCCCCCAGCCTGCCCGTTGGCAGGACAGAGCAAAGGCTGAGATGTCCTTGGCTTAGTATAAGCACTGCTCTGCAACAATTAAAGCATCGGGGTGTTATCAGCACTCTTCTCATTCTAAGCCAAAACACAGCATTCCACCAGCTACTAGGAAGAAAATTAATTCTGTGCTAACTGAAACCAGGACATCTATCCACCCCTTATTCCATACCATTTATGTCATGCTCAGGTTACACTCTTTTCCATACATTCTAATTAGTCACCTATAGTAATCATGGTAGTGATAACATACAGTATAATATACTATTTAACATGGTGCAATTCAGTTCATGGGCTATTCTCACCCAGTATTAAATCTCCTTGAGGTACACACCGGACCTCTCCGTTCTTTTGCATCACCCACCAAGTATATCCAGGTCCCTGAGCGAAAACAATTCCACGAATAGGTTTGCCTTTTCCTGAGGCAGGAGTAGCCCAGACTGTTTTACCCAGCATATTTTTTACATGCACTACAGGAACTTTATCCCCATCTACAGTACGTAACAGGTTTGATTGGGCAGGTCCAGCTCGGTTGGTAGATCCCCTAGTATTGACTAACCAGGTGGCCTTTGCCAAATGCGTATCCCAGTTTTTGAACGTCCCAGCGCCCATTGCTTTCAAGGTAGTCTTTAACAGGCCATTGTATCGTTCAACTTTCCCGGAGGCTGGTGCATGATAGGGGATGTGATACACCCATTCAATACCATGTTCTTTGGCCCAAGTGTCTATAAGGTTGTTTCGGAAGTGAGTCCCATTGTCTGATTCTATTCTTTCTGGGGTGCCATGTCGCCATAGGACTTGCTTTTCAAGGCCCAGGATGGTGTTCCGGGCGGTAGCATGAGGCACAGGATATGTTTCCAGCCATCCGGTGGTTGCTTCCACCATTGTAAGTACGTGGCGCTTGCCATTGCGAGTTTGAGGGAGTGTGATGTAATCAATCTGCCAGGCCTCTCCATATTTATATTTCAGCCATCGTCCTCCATACCAAAGAGGCTTTGACCGTTTGGCTTGCTTGATTGCAGCACATGTTTCACAGTCATGAATAACCTGTGCTATAGCGTCCATGGTCAAGTCCACCCCTCGATCACGAGCCCATCTGTATGTTGCATCTCTACCTTGATGGCCTGAGGTGTCATGGGCCCATCGGGCTATAAATAATTCACCTTTATGCTGCCAATCCAGGTCCACCTGAGCTACTTCAATCTTAGCAGCCTGATCCACCTGCTGGTTGTTTTGATGTTCTTCAGTAGCCCGATTCTTGGGCACATGAGCATCTACGTGGCGTACTTTCACAGCCAGGTTCTCTACCCGAGCAGCAATATCTTGCCACAATGCAGCAGCCCAGATAGGTTTGCCCCTACGCTGCCAGTTGTTTTGCTTCCATTGCTGTAACCATCCCCACAGGGCATTTGCTACCATCCATGAATCGGTGTAGAGATAGAGAACTGGCCATTTTTCTCGTTCAGCAATGTCTAAAGCCAGCTGAATGGCTTTCACTTCTGCAAACTGACTCGATTCACCTTCTCCCTCAGCAGCTTCTGCAACTCGTCGCGTAGGACTCCATACAGCAGCCTTCCATCTCCGATGCTTCCCCACAATACGACAGGACCCATCAGTGAACAGGGCATATTTCTTTTCATTCTCTGGCAACTGGTTGTACAGTGGGGCTTCTTCAGCACGACCCACCTCCTCCTCTGATGATATCCCAAAGTATTTGCCTTCTGGCCAGTCCATGATCACTTCCAATATTCCTGGGCGACTGGGGTTTCCTATTCGAGCCCGCTGAGTAATCAGTGCAACCCACTTGCTCCATGTAGCATCAGTTGCATGATGCGTAGAGGGGACCCTTCCCTTGAACATCCAGCCTAGTACCGGTAATCGGGGTGCTAGGAGGAGCTGCGCTTCAGTACCGACCACCTCCGAAGCAGATCGAACTCCTTCATATGCTGCCAATATCTCCTTTTCAGTTGGAGTATAGCGGGCCTCAGATCCTCTGTATCCCCGACTCCAAAACCCCAGAGGCCGACCTCGAGTTTCCCCAGGTTCTTTCTGCCAGAGGCTCCAGGTGGGGCCGTTCTCCCCGGCTGCAGTGTAGAGCACATTCTTTACATCTGGTCCTGTTCGAACTGGCCCAAGGGCTACTGCATGGACTATTTCCTGCTTGATTTGTTCAAAGGCTTGTCGTTGTTCAGGGCCCCATTCAAACTCATTCTTCTTACGAGTTACTTGGTAGAGTGGGTTTACAATCAGACTGTAATTTGGGATGTGCATTCTCCAAAACCCCACAACACCTAGGAAAGTCTGTGTTTCTTTTTTGTTAGTTGGTGGAGACATAGCTGTTATTTTGTTGATCACATCCATTGGGATTTGACGACGTCCATCTTGCCATTTTATTCCTAAAAACTGGATCTCCCGTGCAGGTCCTTTGACTTTATTTTGTTTTATGGCAAAACCGGCTTTCAGAAGGATTTGGACTATTTTCTTCCCTTTCTCGAAAACTTCCTCTGCTGTGTCACCCCACACAATAATGTCATCGATGTACTGCAGGTGTTCAGGAGCTTCCCCCTGCTCTAGTGCAGACTGGATCAGCCCATGGCAAATGGTAGGGCTGTGTTTCCACCCCTGGGGCAGCCTATTCCAAGTATATTGGACTCCCCTCCAAGTGAAGGCAAACTGTGGCCTGCACTCTGCTGCTAGAGGGATGGAGAAAAATGCATTAGCGATATCAATTGTGGCGTACCACTTGGCTGCCTTCGATTCAAGTTCATACTGAAGTTCCAGCATGTCCGGCACTGCAGCACTCAGTGGTGGCGTGACTTCGTTCAGGCCGCGATAGTCCACTGTTAGTCTCCACTCGCCATTAGACTTTCGCACTGGCCATATGGGACTATTGAAAGGTGAATGAGTCTTGCTGATCACTCCTTGGCTCTCCAATTGACGAATTAGCTTATGGATGGGAATCAGGGAGTCTCGGTTGGTGCGATATTGCCGCCGGTGCACAGTTGTGGTAGCAATTGGCACTTGCTGTTCTTCGACCCTCAACAACCCCACAACAGAGGGGTCCTCTGAGAGACCAGGCAAGGTAGATAATTGTTTAATGCCCTCTGTCTCTAAGGCAGCAATACCAAAAGCCCACCGGAACCCTTTTGGGTCCTTGCAGTATCCTCTTCTAAGATAGTCTATGCCAAGGATACATGGAGCATCCGGACCAGTCACAATGCGGTGCTTTTCCCACTCATTCCCAGTCAGACTCACTTCAGCCTCCAATACAGTCAACTGCTGAGATCCCCCTGTCACTCCACAAATATAGATGGGCTCTGGTCCTTTATAGCTCGATGGCATTATAGTACATTGTGCACCGGTGTCTACTAAAGCCTTATACTTCTGTGCGCGTGATGTGCCAGGCCATCGAATCCACACAGTCCAATAAACTCGATTGTCCCTTTCCTCCCCCTGGCTGGAGGCAGGGCCCCCCTAATCCTGGTCAGAATCTTCCTCGTTTCTGTGTTTGAAGGACTGTCTGCTGGAAGTTGGAGCAGCAAACTTTTCGGAGAATCCCTTTTTCCTGATTGTTTTCTTTTGCAACTCACGTACCCGTGCCTCTAGGGTCGCGGTAGATTTTCCATCCCACTTTCTCATGTCCTCTCCATGGTCTCGTAAGTAAAACCACAGGGTGGCACGGGGTGAGTACCCACCATATCGTCTTCCTTGTGTGGGTGAACGCCTACCCCTGACAGCTGAGACACTGCTTTGTACAGGTGCGAAGGAGAATAATCTCTCTTCAAGTTGGTGAACCTTTTCAGAAAGTTTCTCCCAAGTGTTCTCCTTTGGTCGGTGGGCACTGGTTGGTTCAGGTGGGGAGGACAATAGATTCTCTTCAAGTTGGTGAACCTTTTCAGAAAGTTTCTCCACAGCTGAGACGCAGGCCTGTAAGGAAGAGGAGAGACTTTCTTCGTACTGCCGGAGTTGTTTAGCCGCTTCACCCACTGTGGGTTCCTCATCCTCTTTCCAGGCCATTATTGCCAATGAGCTGGCATATGATGATGGTGCACTCCGTACAAACTTCCGCCACATGGGTCGTGTACACTTGACTTCATCTGGATCTGTGGATGTTTGTTTGAGGTCTGGATCCTCATAAATCACTTCCCGTACGGCTAATTCCCTCAGGTACTGGATTCCCTTCTCCATAGTGGTCCACTTGCCTGGTAGACATAAAATATCTTCCTTGAAGGGATACCTTTCCCTCACAGCTGAGAGGAGACGCCTCCAGAGGCTGGTGGGTCGTGCTCCATCTGCAATTGCTTTGTCAATGCCGGCGTCTCGAGCAAGGGATCCCAGCCGCTTGGCTTCCCTGCCGTCTAATTCCACACAATTGGCTCCAGAGTCCCAGCACCGGAGCAGCCAGGTGACAAGCTGCTCACCTATACAGCGACCAAAATCTTTTCGCACATCTCGTAGCTCGCGCTCGTTTAGGCTTCGGGTAGTTACTGTTGCTCTTTCGGCATCCTCATCTTCCTCCTCCTGAATCCTTGACGGCCCAGCGTCGTCATCATCTTATCGTCTCATAAGCCATTGCTATAACACTTAGTACCATAATGGTCTGAAACCAGGGCCCGGAGAGGAGAAACAACACTACAGAGAGCAAATACGGAAAATAATGTACTATAATACTCAATTTGGAAAACAGGCGCAGCAGAGTTGTGATTAAAGCAATCAGCATCATGACAAATGACTATTAAGCAGGTCTAATCCTTACACCAATTTTAGTTTAACACACTCTGATCAGATCTGCCGTTATCTCAACCTTTCGGGCCCCACGTTGGGCGCCAAAAAGACTGTCGTGGTTTAACCCGACCGGCAGCTAAACACCACGCAGCCGTTCGCTCACCCTCCCCCCTCCCTCTCTGGGACGGGGGAGAGAAATGGAAAGTGAAGCCCGTGAGTTGAGATAAAGACAGTTTAATAAGACAGGAAAAAAAAATAACAAAAATAATAATAACAATAATAATAATGATGATACAATGGTGATAATACGAAAGTAATAATAGTATGTACAAACAAGTGATGCACAATGCAATTGCTCACCACCCGCTGACCGATGCCCAGCCTAACCCCGAGCAGTCCGGCCCCCTCCCCCCGGCTAGCCACCCCTATATATTGTTTAGCATGACGTCAGATGGTATGGAATACCCCTTTGGCTAGTTTGGGTCACCTGTCCTGGGTCTGTCCCCTCCCAGCTCTTACTGCACCCCCCAGCCTGCCCGTTGGCAGGACAGAGCAAAGGCTGAGATGTCCTTGGCTTAGTATAAGCACTGCTCTGCAACAATTAAAGCATCGGGGTGTTATCAGCACTCTTCTCATTCTAAGCCAAAACACAGCATTCCACCAGCTACTAGGAAGAAAATTAATTCTGTGCTAACTGAAACCAGGACATCCTAAAACTGTTAGAAATCTCTCCCAGCACAGCAATGGATTTTGCCTTTCCCTAGCCTATGCCACTGGATACTGTGCTTTTATAGCTTCCCAAACACTCCACTGAGAGTTCATGAGACTTGGGCACTGCCTTGCATGACACAGCAGTCACATCTAGACCTCATTTATCTGACCCTGAGACAAGGAAGAAAAGGCCACTGCATACCTAACCTGCCCCATTGCCATGATTGCACTATAAAGCACAGCAGTGCTGAGACTGGTCATCGGAGGACAAAGTGCGTTTTCTGTAGATCTAAGGGTTTAGGATAGTTTAGAACATGGTATCTTTCCCAAGCTTAATTCTGAATTTACATTAGATTCCTGTTTAAAAAACATTATGTCTTTTAGAGGCAATTTTGGTTTACCCATATATATGCACAAGCCTTAACACATTGTTTTCTATGTATGTCTGTATCACTTCTGTGAGATTTCATAAAATACAGACCTTGTTAATAGTGGAGAAATATTAAAATTATGGCTGTGTTTCTCTCCAGAACATTTTCCATCAGTAAGGTACACTTAATGCTCAGAAGTTGGCTCTGTGCAAGGTAAAATTAATCAAAAAAAAAAAGTCACAAACTGTCAATCTGTGGTCACAAGACAATCAGGTAGAAAGATTAAATAGGGACAAAGCTAAAATCCAAGTAAAGGAAATGTAAGAATATTATACACTCAGAAAAAGGTATTGGAAGTAAAATGTCAGATTAAGTAGTGAAGAAAGTAAGTCATACTAAGTAGCCAGATAATAAAAATTAATGCAAGTTGTTCTCATGATGCAGGTACTTATTACCCCCGACTTCTGATGCTGGAATACCAAGTAACATTTGTAAAACAAGAGTCAGGTCACCAAAATCATAAGCCCCAGCAAATACAGTCATTTTAATGGGTTTCTGACTTTTAAACTATTTTGAGTCGTTTTCAAGCTTTAACACAAAAGACTAGATAATACTTGTCACTTTCACTTCTTTGGATCCTTGCAGACTCCTGTTATCATTTTTATTTACTTTAAAACCGAGCTCTTTAATAACCCAGATACTCTCAGATATCCTAAATTTTCTGACTTAATAACACTGAGTCACACTAATGTCTACACCCACCCACCGATAATTAGTTATATGCCATGAGATGATAAAGGGAAATGAGCACAGATTGTAGAAAATATTTTTTCCAGATAAAGAGTAAAAAAAGAACAAAACACTAAACTATAGACAAAGAAAGAGGGGGAGAGAGACAATGCATGCGTGAGCATAACCAGGACTTCTTAGAATAGCTATGTTATACTGCTGAACTAACTTCTTTCTTCTTCATGTCTTTAATGGCTACTGAAAGATTCACATGCTTCTATGTTGATGTTTTACTACATTTAAATGGATTTAAGATCCTTAAAAGGTGTAAGTGAACCATAGTGCAAGGTCAAAATACAAAACTGTTTGCACAGCCACACTTGATACTTCAAATTTAAGGAGAATTAACATTCCTCAGTTCCCCATTCCTCTATTTCTATAAACTGAGGTGTCAGGGGGCGTGGGTCGGAACTGGAAAGGAAGACCCGGCACACACGCGGCTGGGAGGCAGCACAAGCAGGGGCAATGGGCATGCCTGAGCATAAAATCCATCCCCCAAGAAATTCACTTGTTCCTTGTTAGTAACTGTGTTAAACCTACCTAATATCTTCTTTGGATCAAGCTATTTTACTCCTAAATCTCTGTTGTATTACCAGTCATTTAACAACTTCCTATCCTACTACAGACCGATACAACAGATCTGCTATTTCAGTAGGCTTTACTGAACACAAAATACATGAGATGAGATCAGTTACAGTTTCCACCTAAATACACTTTCTGCCTAAAGGCCCATAGTTTTCTCTTTAAAAATGACTCACGTAGACAATCCTTTACTCTGTATAACTTGAAAGGTGATACAAGCAAGCATAGGCTACCTTTATTTATATGCACACACAAAACCAATGTGTACATATGCATGAGTGTAATTCACATAGACAAAACTGCAAATAGTTGATTTTGTATCACACACACAGCAGACAGGTTGTGTACACCTAGCTGGGTACCAGGTATTTCTCCTCCTAATTATTTCTAGATACTTAAGGACTGAAGTTGTATGTTTCATCCATATACATCTCCTTGAGCCAGAGGAAGCTCTTATCAACCACATTTTCATCACTGCTAGCTTTTGGGGATAATTCGTGTTCATTTTTGTTGTTTCCATTACTTGATAATTGCGCCAGTTTGTATGCCAACACCACATGCTTGTGTACACAGTATAGTACACTACTCATTTTTTCTGAATGATTTTTTTTTTTTTTTTTTTGGCTTGGAAAGTATCCACTTGTCCTTATCTGTAAGTCAAACTGTTGTCAGGTTTAACATGATGAAAGTAAACATTTACTTTGCTATTGCTGAATAACTCTTTTTTTGAATAATCTTATTTCCAATCCTTATCTTATTTTCTGGTAAGTTGTTTGCTTACACAGAAAGATAAGCTGTAATTTGATTAAAGATAGCTGTTTTCCTACACAGGAAAAGTAAATAACACACTTTGAAAATATTTTAAGACTTTACAATTTATAGTGTATGTATTTGTTATGCAAACTAGAATCTCCCACATGTGGATTTGCTGAATGAAGTTCTCAACACACCATAAAACTAGGTTCTCTATGTACAAAAACTGCTTCCTGTTACACTTTGTGATAAAGAGCAGGGATTAGCAGCACTGCTGATGTGCCACCTAAAGGACTCATTAAAAAAATGTTGGGAGAAAAAATGCAAGGCCCAAGTAGACCTAAAATTTATCAAATTTTATACTAGGAATGAAAAGAGCAATTTAACTGAAGTATACCTAAAGCAGCAGCAAATTTGAATGAAGGGAAATCATTACTGAAGTAAATGCTTATTCACAAAAGGAGCATTTCCAGTAGCCTGATCACTAAGATCACTTGGGTATCATTCAGATTCAGTACTGGTAAAGATTTAGCCTTCTCTTTATTACCTTTTGCTTGTTAGGCTAGGAAAATTGGTCTACACTGGAGAAAATCAGAAGGTGGATTGGCTACCCTAGCGCACACATTGTGAACACACAGTTTCATGCACAGTTGCACATCAGATAGCCAAAAACGACAATCCAGTCAATTGCACAGTTTGTGTCCAGGCATAAGATGCAACTCAAACGTCAGGGATGGAGTGCCTTCCTCCATCTCTGATACCATGGATGTGGAAGTATGCAGGCTGAGACCAAGGAGATGCAGGAAATTTCACATCACATCACAAACACTGAAAAAACTTTTTCTTCTTGTTTGTCATTTATAAAACCTGTGACAAAAAAGGGTTTTTAAGCCTTTTGCTAAGATATTAGGACAGGGAATCTGAGAATTTATACTCTTGGGACAAGTTCTGACTATCTATTCCAAGTCATTGTAATGAGAAATCTACATTTCACCCAAAGCTCAACTACCTTAGGGGTTAGGTTTCTTTTTTTTTTTTTTTTGTTTCTTCTTCTTCTTTCAACTGGATTTGTCTGCAAATTCACCTCAGGTACAATATATGTCTGCAGGAGTTAAGACATTTTATTCAGAGAATTCTGACTTTCAAATACAAGTTTCTTATATCTATTTCCTCACAGGAAAAACAATTTATTTTCCTGTAAATCCTGTAGCTGCTGGGTAACAATGGAGTGTGTTGGACTAGCCCAGCCTGCAGCAGTCTTCCATGTGCTTGTAGAATCTGTACCACTAATATTGCTCAAAACTGAGCACAAACACAGCACTCTACCTATTGTCTGTCTGCTCAGACATACACAACGGAACACAGCTGAGAGAATGCTTTTAAATGAAATCATCTTAATACAGACCTATAGCTGTTACTGTAAAATATTGGGACTAAGTCCAAGTTGCAAATTCCTCACTTGCATTAAAATGGCCATGCTTCTGCAAAACAGATTTTAGGCAACTAAGAGCAAAATACTGCTATAGTATACTGAGGGTGGCTTCTGCCAAGGTTGGAGGATCAAGCTTCTGATAAATAAGCAACTGATTTTAAGAGTAAGCAACTAATCACAGGAAGGAATATTTTGCAATGTATATGCATCGTCTGAACTGATGTTGTGTGTAATTAGAGATCACTTTCCATCGATTGAATAGCACATCGCTAACAAAGCAGGGAAAGGTAAACACACACATGCTAAATGGTAAACATGAATGTTAAAAATGTATTTGTCAAACTGAGATGTTGTAATACAACAAATGTTGACAAGTTTTGTTTTTTTAATAGTAAATGCCAATCTCTATCCATTGTAAAATAAATCTTGTAATATGAAGCACTTGCTCACTTTATCTAATCAAAAATAACCAAAATTCAATTGTTCTTTGAATTGCCTACAAATACAAAGACTGCATAACAATTTCAAGCAGACTAGAAGGAGACAGACTTAGGTTTCATGCCAGGTTCTTGTAATCTTGAAAGAACCAGAAACACTTACTATAGATGTTCTGTAGAAGGTTGATTTTTATTTTTTTAAATAAGTTTGATAATGCAAGTCCACTGCATTAGAAAAGGAGATGGGTACCTACTACTCCATGAAACCTGTCAGTAAGTAGTTAAACAGACAATACCTTTCATGCAGGATACGTGCAATAGGCCCCCAAAAGCAAATGAACAACATACCCTGCTCATATAACTGAGGACATGTAAAAATAAAAATAAAGAGGTAATTTACAGAGAGATGGAGCTGTGAGGACCTGAAAAAGAGACAGTCATACAGTTTGTTTTAAGGACAGACTATTGCAGTGTGTCACACTGAATGTTTGCCACTGTGAAAATCCTTCCTTTGTTCCACCTTATTTCCCTTGGCAGAATTGAACTCTAGATTATAAAATTGAACTCTAGATTAAAGAAAACTCAGCCAAAACGAAGAGATGATTGAGATGTAAAACTGACAATACCCCCAAGAGATGGGACGTGAAAAAACATGAAGATTCTTATTAGGATTCTACTGTTAATTTCACTTCTGAAACTGTTTTCAGAAAAACAAGTTGTTTTCAGTTCTGAATACCAAACTCATCATTATCACAGAATACTGCTATGGATGCACACAGTTTCCCTATTATCCTACTCAAATGTTCACCAAGAACAGGCTAATGTTCAACAAAGCTCTGGGATGTTCACAATGATCCACTTCTGTTCTGAAACATCACGAAGGGAAACAGAAACCACTTCTTTTTCCATAGCATGGTATTTCCATAGTATTTTCCCTAAGATAATACTGTTGCGGAAACTTTCTTCTGAGAAAGCAAATGCAAGAAAAAGCATAGCAGGCTGGGAACAGCTGGGGAGACCACTCCAGTCTGATTGCAGCCAATATCAAATGCCCTGGCAGGGCAGCATGGGGGCCGTGCTGGCCAACACATCCATGGCAGCACTCCCCTAGCTGAACATGAAGTGATGTTGTAGACCAAATGGTTGGTCTACGCTACAGATCTCTGCCAGCAAGTCAGTGCAGGATGTAAAAACCTGTGCTGTTTCATTACCTAAGCGTATAAACATGAGTACTTAATGTAATACATGGATACGAGTAATTAATGTAACTTTATCTAAAATGATACCAAAACAAAGTGTACTCAGTGATGAAAGACATGTCTGGAGGGGGTTTTCATTTTGGAGAGAAAAGCTGCATGGTATCATCTTTTTAGTTTATGTCCTGAATAAAACAAACACAACTGATAAACTATGCAAAATTGAATGCACTGTGATGGCATTCAACCAGCAGGCTTATGTTATCCCGCAAAACCAATTCAGTTAGAAAGCTTACCTTGAAGGTAAGTGCTTCTCTAACCAATACACTAACCTGATGCCTGTCCCTAGATACTTACACAAGGAAAACAAAATCATGATAAACATCTATCTCTAACACCAACCTACTTACAGCCCATGAAGGCTCACAAATGATGAAGGACTGGAGGGAAAAAAAAAAAAAAGTCATCAACTTCCTCACAATTTCCAGTGCTGTTTCCTCAACAAGGTACTTGAGAATGCTCAAGGAGTTCTGCCAACCTCACCATTTCTTTGGCAGATTCTTCCTCATCTTGTGTTTCTGGTTACCGTCATAAAACTGTAATCAAAGTCCTACACCCCACTGGGAATCAAGCCTCGGAGGAAAGCGGTGTTGCCATTAACACAGAAGTTGCTCTGCTCAAACAACTGTGTTGCAGGTTCTGCTACTCAGCCAGCTAACCAGCTGAACTGTTCTGTTCTCCTTTTCATCCTGACTAACACTAACAATTAAGCATTCAAATCCCCCTAACTAAGCAATGCAAATAAAAATGAACAGACAAAACAACTGCCTGTTCTGAGGTTTTCTTCTTCTTCTTCTTATACCAGATTAGGGCTTGGGGACCACAGCTTCAGCACACAGGCACAAGTACCTACTCCTGACAGACAGTCAACATGATGCAACCACTGCTACCTCCTGGTTTGGGACTAGCATCTCTTTTTCATCTCTGCCACAGACATATTGGGAAATGAAGAGCTCTGATGACAATGACAAAAACGGGGAAAACATTAATTTCCACATCACAAAAAAGGTCTCAAACAACCCATAAATGTCAGAAGAAAATTCAGAAGAAATTATGATTAACTATGTTCAGAATATTCCAATTAGCTTACTAATGCAAAAGCTGAGATCAATTTTCAACATAATCATTTTACTTTGGGTATCAAAATGAACCACAGATGTGGAATAGACTTGTGCATTTATTTATCTACAAATTAAACCTATCACCTTAATGGCAATCTCTTCCGAGCCTGCTAATTATGAACTTGTCTCTTCTGACAGCCTCCGTCAGGGACCTTTACTTTTCCTGACTCTACAAATGATTCAACTGATTGGTCTGGGATGCAAGCACAAGGAGGGGAAAAAAAAGCCACTGTTTCTAAACTACAGTTGATTTCTACTGTATTCTTACATTCCAGTGTCTAACATCATTACAAATGTATGTCATTTTAGCTGTGCTCAGGACCAACTACTGAACTTAAAAGCAACAGCAGCTCACCATGCACCAAGGTGAAACAAAGCTGGAATGGCATTCAGTCCCTTGCAAGAGACTTTTGTGGAATTAGGAGTAAGGTGTTTACATGGGGGGGATGTTCAGGAGGAACTGGGGCTGGGGAGCAAATATTGGCCAGAAAATTAGAGTAGGAAGTTCTGAAGAGCACTTCTGCAGTCAGCCCCAACACTTGCTTTTTAATGATGCCGTCTCTGGACATGTCAATATGGCAACCTTCAGTTTTACTCTTTATCCTCTTTTCCATCTTCCATGGACAGTACCATGAATTTTGCTGCTGTTTCACTTTATTATTTGTCATCGTGCAAGGTTCCTTTATAAACACTGGGGAAAGCTGAGGGAGGTAAGCTTCCCAAGGCAAGGTGCAGCAGGCAGCACAAGGAGCAGAGCCCCTGCTGCTCAGGAAGAACAGGAGAGTGCTGAGCCAAGCAGGCTGCAGACAGCCTGGCTCTGTAAGCGATGGAAAGAAACCCCAAAGGAAAATGAAGGGACTAAGCAATGCTTGCTCAGCAACTACTTGCATCAACCAAAATCAAAGCACTGATCATAGGAAGAAAGGTGCTTAGAAGCCCCCTGTACTTGTGTTGTTTCACTTGTATTTTTCTCTATCTAAACAACTAAGCATTTGAGCTACTTTCTACCCAAACCTGCTTTTATTCAATGTTTGAAAGCATTCAGTCATCTTAAAAAAAAATCACCATAATGGGAAGGACTAGACAGATCCCCCTCAAAGCAGTCCTGGCTATCGGGGGAGGTCCCAGTTGACTGGCGGCTAGCAAATGCGACTCCCATCTACAAGAAGGGCCAGAGGGCAGACCTGGGTAACTACAGGCCTGTCAGTTTGACCTCAGTACCAGGGAAGCTCATGGAGCAGATCCTCCTGAGAGTCATCATACAGCACTTGCAGGGGAAGCAGGCGATCAGGCCCAGTCAGCATGGGTTTATGAAAGGCAGGTCCTGCTTGACGAACCTGATCGCCTTCTATGACAAAGTGACGCGCTGGGTGGATGAGGGAAAGGCTGTGGATGTGGTCTACCTTGACTTCAGCAAGGCTTTTGACACCGTCTCCCACAGCATTCTCCTCAAGAAACTGGCTGCTCTTGGCTTGGACTGGCACACGCTTTGTTGGGTTAGAAACTGGCTGGATAGCCGGGCCCAAAGAGTCGTGGTAAATGGAGTCAAGTCCAGTTGGAGGCCAGTCACTAGTGGTGTCCCCCAGGGCTCGGTGCTGGGGACGGTCCTCTTTAATATCTTCGTCGATGATCTGGACGAGGGCATTGAGTGCACCCTCAGTAAGTTTGCAGATGACACCAAGCTATGAGCGTGTGTCGATCTGCTCAAGGGTAGGAAAGCTCTGCAGGAGGATCTGGATAGGCTGCACCGATGGGCTGAGGTCAACTGCATGAAGTTCAACAAGGCCAAGTGCCGGGTCCTGCACCTGGGGCGCAATAACCCCAAGCAGAGCTACAGGCTGGGAGAGGAATGGTTGGAGAACTGCCAGGCAGAGAAGGACCTGGGAGTGATGGTGGATAGTCGGCTGAATATGAGCCAGCAGTGTGCTCAGGTGGCCAAGAAGGCCAACGGCATCCTGGCTTGTATCAGGAACAGTGTGACCAGCAGGGCTAGGGAGGTGATCGTCCCCCTGTACTCGGCTCTGGTGAGGCCGCACCTCAAGTACTGTGTTCAGTTTTGGGCCCCTCGCTACAAGAAGGACATCGAGGTGCTTGAGCGGGTCCAGAGAAGGGCGACGAAGCTGGTGAGGGGCCTGGAGAACAAGTCCTACGAGGAGCGGCTGAGGGAGCTGGGCTTGTTCAGCCTGGAGAAGAGGAGGCTCAGGGGCGACCTTATCGCTCTCTATAGGTACCTCAAGGGAGGCTGTAGCGAGGTGGGGGTTGGCCTGTTCTCCCACGTGCCTGGTGACAGGACGAGGGGGAATGGGCTTAAGTTGAGCCAGGGGAGTTTTAGGTTAGATGTTAGGAAGAACTTCTTTACCAAAAGGGTTGTGAGGCATTGGAACAGGCTGCCCAGGGAAGTGGTGGAGTCACAATCCCTGGAAGTCTTCAAAAGACGTTTAGATGTAGAGCTTAGGGATATGGTGTAGTGGGGACTGTTAGCGTTAGGTCAGAGGTTGGACTCGATGATCTTGAGGTCTCTTCCAACCTAGAAATTCTGTGATTCTCTGTGTTAAAGCTCTGAGTTTGGGATTTAAATATGACATGAGACATCATCTCAAGTGCATTACATACTCAAGCAACAAAAGCATCAATGTTTACGTTCTTGAGCATTAAGTGAAGTTGAAGCATCACGTGGCACACAAAACACAACAATATTGATGTCACTTTTGCAACGTGATGGCTAGCACTGTAAAATGATTTCAGCAGCCACCAACCTGTATGATTTCAACAGGCAGCATTTCGGCTCAAAGCACAAGCCTACAGGTGCAACAAGCAGCTATCTCAAGCTTGAAGTCTCATTTCACACCTTAATTCAAAGTCAATCTGTGTGCTGAATGCGACGCCTTCTCCCAGCCTGACTTGTGGTGGAACCAGCCAGTAACCGCAGAACAGCAGAAGACCCTCTCCTAGCCTGCAATTCCATAAAATCACCCCTCACACTGACAGCTCCAAGGCCTCACTTGAAAATGTCACTTCATATCGATTAAATGACAATAATGCAATCAGCCATTTTAATGACCTTATCTTTAGCCAGTCTTGCCACTATCACTATACACGCCCAACAGTTAAACGATGTTTGGGATCGTTCTCGCCCAAAACAGTTATCACACTTGCAAGCTGTGATATTAGAGAAGAAAGGCCATTCCAAATTAAACCCAACAATGACACGTTGCAGTTTGAGAAACTCAGTAACGAATTGCCATTAAGTTTCTGAACACATATGCATCTTGACAAGAGCAACCACCACTTAACTACATAAAAATGAGAAATATGTTTGTATGATAGTATTTTTATGCAAGTTGGTAGCAGTTGTACTTTAAAAACAAGTAATTCATTTATAAACTAATTTGAGCAATATAGCCTGCCAAATTGAGCCTGAAGCTTGAAAATCCAAAGTTGTGCAGTAAGAAACTAGTCCTCTAATTTCCTGCATGAATGGAGACACAAAATTAAGACAAAGTATCATTTTATTAAGGCTCAGAAAACATGCTTTTAAAACTAAGGTGCCTTTTAATTCTTTAGTTTCCACCGCTTTTAGAAACAAACACTTGTTTAAAACCTCTCAGTGATGAGGCTTAATGGGCTGAAAGCAATCTGTGTTAATGGTGTCTACTCTGGAATGGATTTTTTTTTGCTCTCAATGCCTTTAGCTTGGAAATAGCCAACAATAATTTTTCTCTAGCTTCTCTTTATTATTAACTATCGGAACAAGAAATTATCAGCTCAACTTGGACTTCGCCATGCTTAAACCTAAGATGATGTAAGTGCTGTAGGGAGTTTTGCTGTTGTTCTAAAAAGAACAATTGTTAGGAACTTAAAGGTACCAAACCATTCTTCCTCTAATTACACATCGCAGGTATTGCTAAAGTCATTAATAAAATGAAGTCACCATTCTATGGTTGACAAATTATCAAAATTAGTGTGTATTCCAGTGACTAAAAATACTACCAGGCTGGAAACTTCTGATTTAAATAGGAACTGTTACAGCAATGATACAAATAATGTACCACAAAGGCCTCCTAAAGTTTTTGAAAACTAAATCAAAAACAAACAAAAAAACAAAACTCTTATTACTTTCCATGTGCATCTTTTTGAATGGCCAATTATCTTGAATTAATTTTTAGAGATCTATAAACAAAACTTCTGTAGCTCTGTAAGCAATGTGGGTAGGTAAAATTATGTTTTTTAATGTAAAACCAGTACAATTATATAGCAACAGGCCTAGACGTATCTTGGCATTTTACATGGAAAAAAAAAAAAAAAAAGCATTTTACAAATGACTTCCCTTGATCAGAGTGGAATAAAAAAATAAAATTTAGAGTATTGTATCACATTTGTACTCATCTCTTCAAAAAACATCCATTTTGGTTACTCATGTTAAAGTTTTTATCTGAATTTAAATACCCCTTAATTTTAACTGACATTTTCAATAGCATTCAACATTTATATAGACTTTTTATATTTACAAATGGAGAACATTCGCTCAATTCATGCCGGTAACTGTGACTTATTACAGCAAACCTGAGCTCTTCCTTTAACAGTTATGTTCTATTACTTTCTGCATCATTCTTTTCCTTAATGGTACTTGACCATCTTAATATGCTTTTAATTATAGCATGTGTCTGTACCAAAGGTATAATTCTACTAAAATCAAGAGAGCAGAAAAGCTTCATTACATACACATACATATGGAGGCGGTTCTTCATCCCACATAGTTAAGAGCCTAGAACAACAATAGCTACTACTAGGCAATCTCCTTGGTTGTGTCTATTGGAAGGGGAATACTAAGAATCAAAACATTTACTTACAGATTTTGATGGCTATTCCCTGAATGGGACTAATAACAGAGCAAGACCACTGCTTCATTAATTATTATTTTCAAGCATTCCTGTAACTCACATAGCACCTTACTATTTGTGCTTGATGGTTTGTGGCTACTTGATGATTTTATCCTCGAATTTCTGTTGTCTAAAAATACATGTATTGACAACTGTTGTCTTTATTTGTGGTCAATCTATCTCTAGTTGACTACATGCCATAAAAGAAGCAGCCCAAACACTAACCAAACTGACAATTAACTGTGTTGGCACATGGTTCTTCTTATAAGTTCTTTTATTATTGAATAAAGCATTTGAACTGCTTTTGACACTAATTTTCAAGAAGAATGTCCATCAGTTTCAGAAGTGCTTCATCTAGCCTCCCCTCCTATCAATTCAGGATGTGCAATTGTTTATGCAATTTTTAGCAATTGATTTTAACAGCTGTTCCTTCTTTTCTGTCTTTCTACATATAATAAACTTGTTTGCAACAGGCTGCATTTAAATTTCAACTTTTTATTTCCTAACTTCAAAACAAAAGGCAAGCCTGAATGTTTAGGTTCATCTTCATGACAACAGCAGATCAAAGTTTGATTTGCCATCTGCCTTGAGCACATCTCTTAAATCTTTGTTTCTGTAATTTATATTTACTACAGAGTAAGCCAAGGCTATTACCCATATTATTTGGTGCTTGTGATGTACCTCCAAATATGTTAAACCATTACTTGTGTAATCAAAGCATAAGTTTTGTTCAAGAAACGCTGCATAAAAGAAGCTGGATTTTCATCTTGAAAATGTCAAACTTCTGCCTATAATGCTCAGCTACATTTTTCTGAAACAGCAAAGTTCAGAAAAAGCCATCAACCTGACAGATCTCTGACACATCATGATAGATGTGACAGCTCTACTGCTTTATTGCCAGAAATGTCCTCCAACAGAATGAGGCAATCAATGAAAAATAATAAATTTAGTCCAGATTGTGAAACTATTTTTTGTACATGCACGAGATATGATATGACACATTTTTTACATCTCTGGAGACTCCTATTTTAGACTGATACACTAACTTCATGTAATATTATACCATACTAGTTACTCTACCTAATCAGTTTGCCTGTTTTATCTGTCAAACTGTTAACAATGTAAAATCGATGTGAATCTTTGCTTCACCAAGCTAGAGAAAGAAAAAAACATCTAATTGAAAACATGCTTTCCTGCAAAAAGAACAATTTTTTCTTACCTTTTTTCCAGTCCCTCTGTCCAACAGCTGAACAACAGCTGCTCCAAATATAACTGCTGAATTACATTCCCATCTTCCTACAAAATATTGTTGATTACTATCACATCAAGATTTTACCTTGAGTGCACAGAGTGAATACATTTCTTTATTTTTTTAATTCACATATACGAGATAGATTACAGCAAATTTTTCAAGTTATTTTGACATGCATAAATCAAAGCTTTCTAGATGAAAAATCAGTTTGATTTATAACTAACGCTTTTGAACGTATTCTACCCTCTACCTCCCAAGTTACAGCCTTGATATCACCATTAGGGAAAAAACTCCAAAAATGAATTTTCTGAAATCATTTGACCACAACACTAACAAAACAAGCACGGCTAAGTGATAAAAACATTGATAAAAATACACTTTTTTGAAAAAATGGTACCATGACTACATTCAACATTTTCAGTAAGTAGGCTCAATAAATCTAAAAACTGATGCATGAATAGATTGATGGTTACTTGTGTTTGTGTATGATTTCAAAAATACATCAATGTATCGCTGTCATAACTCTATTTCTTCCATTTTTCATACATTCATAAACACAGACAATACTTAAAGTTGTAGCTACCAAGACTGAATTAAACAGTATTACACACACAATAGTAAATATATGACTCCAGTTCACACAATTTTGAAACTAGGACGTTAATATGAGGATTTCAATAACAAGATACAAAAAAAAAAAAAAAAAAAAAAAAAAAATCTATTTATTCACAGTCATTTTTTGACTTGGGACTGTGGTTCCAAAATAAGAAATGCTGTGACAGGGTAGGAATGTTATGGTACTCTTACAGTCTTATCCCCTGAAATGTGATGGCTACATGCAGAAAGGCTGAGTACCAGCTGTGTAAAGAAACAAGAAAAAGAGTTTGTTTTGCTCTTGTATAAACAATAAATAAAACGAGGAAATAATTACGGGCAGCAAGGTAGGTGAAGTGCATTGCTGGCTCCTGAGGCATTGGGATGCACCTGGCCACCATTTTGTGCCCAGGCCTTGCTGAGGGGTGGGCTTACTGCTGACTGAGCAGTATTTGATAGCCTGCTACAGACAAAAGGGGATTTTGAACTTGAAATGTCAAAAACAGAACATAAGAACAAAAAACAGATTTTGTAATTGGGTGCATGTTACTCAAAGGTAATCTTTTAATTACATGTGTGGCCTCTCTTTCTCCAACAAGCCCTGGTCACACATGGCTTCACTCTCATGACTCCTGTGAAAGACAGGGAAGTAACATATTTTGTCATTCAGATAAGCAAACCTGAAGTACAGCAAGATTGTGATAAACTTTCAAAGAATCATATAATGTTCCCATGACAGTCATTTTAATGTGTGCATCTCATAGCTGTTTTTGGCAAGCACAGCTTGGGGTGTTTTTTTGTGGTCATTTTAGACAATTATTTTAAAATAGTCTTATTAAGTCCAGAAAGCAACAGGCACTGTATAACAAAGAAACTGGTATTTCCCTTCAAGCCTTGTGATATTTTTTGTGCTATATTTTTGCTGATATCAGACAAATGCTCTGAAAATGCACGTCCATTTTCCTTTCAAAAATATTAAAAGCTAGCTCTAAAAAAGAAATATTTTTTTCTGTGAGTTTAAATGTTTTGAATTTATTTTCATTTTTAACAATATCAAAATATTTTACATTAATATAATGGAATTGCTTACTACATCTGAGTCTATTTTTTGATTTTTCATAACTGGCACAGCAGTTCACCTAATCATATTTAATTTTGCTGTCATCTTATTACCTTCATATTCAAATGTAAGTTTAAAAATAATGTTACAGAGGACAAATCTGGAACTGGTAAAAATGCATTTCTTAATGTATGATCAATGCACATCACACAAGGAGAAGAATATCTATTAACATCTATTAATATCTATTAATATCTATTAACAACTGACCTGGCATCTCAAGCTAACTTTGTTACTGAAATTCAGTACTACCAGTTGCTGACAAAGGTGTAACAAAATCTAAAAACAACATTGATGCACTAACAAGAACAAGTTGTATTTGGTGCATATATATTCATAATAAAAATATATGATCAGAGCAAGGTATGATCATATATAACAAACTACATGAAAACCTAAACTACTGGAGAGCATCAATTTTTCTCCATTCTGATTCCAAAGCTAGCTTTCTTCCTATAAAAGGATCACTAGAGCTAGCTAACAGTAACAACACACTTGCCTACAATTATCCAGGACATTATCTCTAACCCTGAACCAGGGACCTAAAACACTAAGAAATGGATTTATTGTTTCGTATAGAATGCGTCTGACATCTGAAGAGAATTCAATGCTGTAAGTCCACTTCTATTTTCTGCATATACCACCATCTAAAACTGAGTCACCACAGCTTGTTGCATAATAGATCCCTGTTTGGCTTCCTTGGTCTTCTCTGGATACTCTTTGGTTTACCTGTTCACCTCCACAAAATACAGGGGCAGGAGTTTCCTGCCCTTCAGTGGGTCTCAAATCACTGTTCACCTACAGAGCAGTTGCTTCAAATGCCCTGTAACACATAACACTCATGCTCTGCCACTTGATTTTACAACAGCTCCCTAGGTGAAAGGAGAGTCTGCCTTGGGACAACTGAGATTCACAGATCTTATGCATTCATTCTCACTGCATTTCATAAAAATAATTTATGCTATTTTTAGCCCTTAAAGTGTAACAGAAATGAGCTATACTGTCTTCAGTTACCTACTGATCTACGGACCTTATTTTTAAGTTTATTGCATATACCACTGTGCATAAGCTGTAGCCACTTAATTTCAAAACCAAAGCAACAGAAAAACTTGTTCTTCATCCGCTAATAGAGACAACCCTTAAGACACGCTAATAGAGGTAACACCGTTCCCCTACACTACAGCTGAGTAATTTTTGAATTTTCTCTTTAAATGTCAGTGTGGTGATGACTAACATGAGTTTATGGGAGTAGATTTTGTCCCACCCAGGCTTCCAGCTGTCTTTGAATGGCCAGCCAAAGTCTCATTTTGTACAGTTTGTACTCCATCGTACATTTTTGTACAAGTAGTACACACCTTCCCTTTAACATCTGAAAAATAATGAAGTCTTGCGTTGCCCAGATATGACCATCATCATAAAAGAATCAGACATAAGTAAGTTAAATCTCCTCCTTAGTATTACTGCCTTTGAAACGTTGCATTCTAAGTCTGACATATTTTAATGTACTGAGATTTAAACGTTAAAAAAAAAAAAAAAAAAAAAAAAAAATAAGACTAAAGCTAATATGAAGGAAATGCTCACTTATTTTGTTTCAACTGAAAGCAGCTGTATTAGAATGGCTTCTCCTTCAGGTACTTGAACACAGAGGTTTCTTTCATGATACAAAATCAGTACTGGACAAACAAATGATAAATCAGTTCAACATTGATTCCAGAATAGATGCCACCATTTCATTATGGGGTTTGCTGAAAAGCAAAAAAAAACACCGTTTCAAACTAAAAAGATTTCTTATTAAACTAAGGCCAACAAGATCCGAGAAAGTTTGGCATAATTTTTTGAATTTGTTGATTTTAGCTGCAAAATCAAATAAACATTTTCATACACATGGAACCTGAGAACCTCCACTACAGGTAGTACAGGGATCTTGATTCTTCTTTCCTTCCTTAGGCTACTGCCATTTCTCTCCAATGTAAATTCACTTAAGTCCTGGAATGTATTTCACATATCGGTACTTAAAAGTAAACTGATCAAAATAATTCAAGAGCGTAAATATTTAAACGTTTTTTCCTGATGAGATTAAAACATAGCATATTCTCTGTCAACTACGGTCTAGATAAAAATCTATTTCTTTTATAGCTGCAAATGAGGATTTCAAAGGCTTGTAGGAAATAAAGCAATATAGATGTTTATATTAACAGCACTCTCCCTAGATCAATATCACTTAGCAGAGATTAGCTCAGAATGCTGTTTGGTGGCTTTTTTATGTATCTGTTGAAGTACTGTGATTTTAAAGCATTATACAAATATAAACAGTAAGATGACTGCAGCTAAAACTCAACAAAATTCTTGTTCCTTCTGAGATGTGTGAGGAACACATTATTTTTATTCAGGATGGCCAAAAAAAAGTGGTATTAAAAGAGGGGATGAGGAAGTGCAACATCTTACACTTAAAAAAGAATCACTACATTAGAAAAATCTGAACATAAATTACCTTTTACATCATTTAAGCATACCTTATGTAGCCTCCCTTCATCACTAGATAACCTATTGCTTGGCTAGAAGAAAAAAATCTTGGTAGAGCAGGGGTAGTGACTGAGCCAGTCTTTCTCAGAACTCCACGAATATATCTATCCACACATGGGGTAACCAGCTCTTGAGGCAGTAAATAAAATTCATCCCTTCACTGGGTATGAAATACAGAGTACTAAGGAACTCAGCCCCTGAGCAGTAGCTGCACAGTGTGGAAAGCAGGGCCTGTCCAGAGCTCAGGGTGTGGAGATGACCCCAGGAGGCTGAGGCTTCTGCCTGATGCACGGCACAGGGGAGAAGCAGCTGGTAATTGGAAGATCTTGTGATGTGTCTGCTTGATGCATGGTGGCTTTCTGTATGATTTCCAGTATCTGAAGGCCTGGCTGGGAGCCAAGATGCTTCCCAGTGCATACAGAATCACCTGAGGAAATTGTTGCAGTTCTGGTTGTCCTGCTCAGACCAGCATCAGTTCTGTTGCTGCTTGCCCATCAGAATCACCCAGAAGAGGGATTTCCAAAATGCTTTAAGCAGTACAATATTAGACAAATAAGCACTGGATCTACTTTACACAGGCCACCAAAAGATCAGGAGTTGGTAAAATAAAGATTGGCAGCTTCTGCCACTGTCACTACTGATGCTGGTACCTAACAAGAACGCTTGGTAACACACTGCTATTGAGTTAATAAACACAGGAGATGGCATTTGCAAAATGAGCACAGCTCAGTGACTTACAGCACCTTCATGCCCCACCAGCAAGATTCCTGTGCCTGAAATCCTGCGTTTCTCCTGATCCTTCTGTCACCCCTACACATCACTGCAGTAGTAACAGACACAGGATACAGTAAGCACCCAGGGATTGCTTTCTTGTGTTCTCTTTTCTAGCATTATATATCCAAATAATCAGGGAGGTTTCTCATTAGGACAAGACTCAGTCACAGAGAACAATGCTGACCATGGGAGCCTGTAAACCACCTAGGTATGGGGTGAGCCCTTCAGTGGACTTCTATCCAAACCCTCCTGGGAGGCAGGCCCCATCCACAGGGAAGATGGCCAAAAGGCTGCTCGAATCTTGGATGCTCTGCCCTTGGCAGTGTTGGTGGTGTGTTCCAGGAAGGGAATGTCTCCACAGCTCTCCGATGTCCCTTTAGGTCCCTTTAAGTATTGGATCTAGCAGCATATTAAAATTGGTCACTACCATCTCTCTTCTTTGATCTTCTTATGAGACCCTATTTATCTTTCTGTATTCAGACAGAATATAATCAGAAAGTAAACTATGATACACATCAGAGTCATAAACAGTAAGTACAGCCATCACTCCTGTTTAAATAAATAATTTTGGGAGGCAAAAGGCGTACATAAAAACAGGGCTAGCAGCATGTCTGTGTTACCAGAACACCTAAAGAATGTTACAGAATAAGTCTGTTGGAAGGTTGACTGGAGCTATTTGCAAAACTCACTGTTCTATGTACTGATTTTACAACATATACCGTACTGCAAGCACAGGCAGCTAATCAAGCCTTTCCAAAGGCAGCATCTTTCCTTCAGAGATTTTCATATCAAGTCTATATAAACTATATATCGTCCTTTACATGGCCATGATTTTCTGAATGATATGTTTCCAACTGATTTATGTTCTAAGCAGTGTATAAAAACTTGACAGGAAGCTCTAAACCGATGAGGATTCCTACCTTGCGCTTACAGTGCTTTTAAAAGAAAAAACAACCCTAAAAAGTTCACTATGTGTTGGAGATCCTAAAACAGAGTCCAAATTTTAAGAGATTGCAAGGACCGAAAAATGCCTTTGCTTTGGTAATAGAGCATTTGGTATAAAGCAAACAAGATTATTAGGCAGCCTGTACTGAAATAAAAGAACTTAACAGGCTGCGCTCCGTGGCCAAAACTGTATCTGAAAGCAGCATGTTCCATTGTTAACGATCAAGTAATAGGCATAACTAGGACATCTATTCTGAGAACAGATAAACACAAGTCAGTCTAGCCATCAGTGCTAAAAGAGGCAATTTTTACATTCAAATGTGTATTAAGATACATAAATATTAACATCATAAAATACTTGAATTAGGGAACTAATTTATTCTTGAGGAAATTACTTCCTGAATATTTTCCACAACATTTTTTTTTCCACACTAGTGGCACCTGCAGCCAAAGACAAATAGTAGTAAAGGTAAGTACATTGCAATAACTTAGATGCACCAACTTACCTTCTCCAACTAATTAAAGGGTTTTTCCTCTGTGCCTAAAGCTATCTAATCATGCAAGAAGTATTCCTCTATCATTAGAGATGACTCTCTGGAATTAATTTTTGACGCGATGCAGACAGAATTTAGTAGCTGAAGTTTTAATTATGCAAGTTAGATGCAAATCTTCCTAAGTTTTATGCATAAACATAAAAAAAATTGCTATGAAAGGAAGAGGCTAACACAATTATAGTTACAGACCTAAAATCAAGTACTTAGACACAAACACCCAAGGATCTCTGAAAGTCCAGATAATACATGAGGCATATCTATAAATCTCTGCAAATTATTAATATAAATTTATTAATAAAGTTATAGATCTAAATGGCAATTTTATTTATTGCCTCACAACAGATCAGTTCAGCAAGCTACGTGGATAATGAACCCTAAGTATGGCTACAGAAGTAAAGGCTCACCCTACTGCTCCCAACAAACCTAAGTGCTACCCACTGTAAAAAGTTTCTGGCTCATGCAAGCACTTGCAGAAATGATTTCTTACTGTTGCCACTACTAAGTGGGACTAAGTTAAACTAGTTGCAACAAGGGTGGTAATTCATAGATGGACAAGCCAAAAAGACAAAGTGTGGGGAGGATCATGGGAAGAGATTACACTAGCCAAAAATGATCTGAACTCAGTTTTTCTGGGTACATAGCCACATAACCTGTAACATGTCAAGTAAATGAATAATGGAAGAATTGCAGATGTAAAGACGACAGGATTTTTTTTTTTAAGGCTACATGAGACTTCTGGTACAATTTTTAGTTACTCCTTTTACCTTATTTGTTCTGAGCTACTGAAATAACATATTTCCTCCCAGTTCTGGCCTCAGGCTTAGCCTAGCAAGATTTTGAAAGCCTTCTGTGAGTCCCAAGTAAGCTTCAAACCTGCCTCTGTTGTAAATTGAGGAGAGCACTAGCACGAACATGGACAGGGATAAAATCAAAGACTAGCATTTTATCATCCTGTAGAGTAAGACAGACACACACAAAAAATCTAACACCATGGAGGAGCTGCTGGAGACGCACATTCCAAGAAATGCAGCTTGCTGTATTTCTTTGCTAAGCTATTGAAGAATCATGCTATGTGCTGGAAAACAAAGCCCTAAATCACTGAGGAAAACATTTCCTTTGTGTTGCACGCCATTTGCACTCGCTGTATTATACATTAGCCATCAGTCAAACAAGTTAGCTGATAAAACTCTTTTAAATCATCATTCCACATCCTCAGTTACCAAATTCCTTCTATGTAATGTCCTTCTGTGAAATCTAGAGGATGTTCAGTAACACATCCTCTGGTTAATGCCATTATGCTCTTCTCCTTAAACTCTGCTTTCCTTTGCAAAGTAATCAAACCATTCACACGGCCATACTGTCTCGTAAATAAAGATCTATGAAAGCAAGAAATACCATTTTGCAGTGTACTTCACTGTTTTGTTGTCTGTAGAATTATTCTGAAGCTAACAGAAGAGTGTTATTCCAACAAGTGCTGCAGGCTTCTTAAACAGGACTGAGATTTCTCTCTCTTTTGTTATTTATAAATGGACTTCAACTGAGCAATTTTGTTTTCACAAAAGACAAGCATAATCCAAATGATTAAACACCTAAAAGTCAATACATACCTAACATTGCTTACCAAAGAGACTTTGTAAGCAAATAGACTTTCTAACAGTCACGGCTGATATGGGTATCATTTAGACAGTTTTATCCTTATTTTTTCTTGTATTAGAAGAAGAAAGAAGCAATTGAAAGGGTCAATATATATTTATATATCTATTGAGATCTAATTTCCTTTTTATTCTTCATAATAAATAGGATGTATTATTTTAATAAACTGAATTACATAAAAATGTTTTAAACCAATGTTGACTGATCTAAGTATGAAGATAGCAGCACATCCTCTATCACTTTCTTTACATGTTTTTCCAGAGACTGATTTCTGGAAATGTCAGCTATTCCAGGAAATAAAACTTGCCTGTAGTCAATGCTTAGGTAGCAGAGCACATTCCACTCTAAAACTCACTGTTTTCTTCTTTGTTGTTTTGAAGATCTAAACGAGCCTGTCATTTCCTCCATCCCTTTGAGAATCAAAAGGGCCCAGTCTATAGGAGATGAAATGCAAGTTTTAGCTGGAATCCGCCACCCAGCTGTGAAGAGCCACCTTCTCCTGTCTGTTCAGTGTGCCACTGGGGCACTTCTTCATTCTAAATAAACCCAAAGAGATCGCTCTCCTCTGATCTTACACCACTGCCCCCAGCAGCACTGCACCGCGCTGCTTGCAACATGAAGGACCTTCCAGCACAAGCAGAGAAAGCCAAGATCTCCCATTACCCCGTCCACATTCCCAGACCTGGGCAATGGCCTCAGAGGGCTTCCCGCATGAGAAGCACAAAAGTGTGTTCTGTCTTGATGCTCTTCAAGAAAAGAGAAAAGAGACCAAGTGAGTCTCTCAGGCTGAATTTGTTTCCCATTTCTCTTCAGAAATGACAGCAATCAGCGGGCTGTTCCCAGCCGTTTCTGTGCCTCCTGTCTCACAGCCGTTCTCTCTGCAGCAGCAGCGTTCCCGTGCCACCAGCTGAATAACCTCCCGATGAAACACAGACGGGAGAGTTCAAGGCTTAAGCTCTGACAGTGACTGTAACGCTCCTTTTTACCCGGTGCCTCGACTAAACAAATACACAGTGCTGTGTACACAGCAAGCCTTTTAGTTAACCTGCATTGTCTCAGCAAACAGCAGAGTGCTGGCTGGAGGAGCGCACTGCATTTTCCACTGCTGAAAACCACTTGCTACATGAGGTCAGGAGGAGAGGACACGAGAGAAAATACCTTATCTGCTGTGCCCATCAGAGCTCCTGTGGACCTCTGTCAGCGGCTGGTGCTAGCAGGGCACTGAAAACAGAGCATTTATGTAAATGCTAAGTTACTGAACAGTAGGAAAAAAAAATTGAAAGTATAGTGATTTGGGAACTTTGATGGAAATTGTAGAGGTCAGAGCAGCCTGTGCTTTAATTGTCATCAGCTGCATGGTGAAATATATAAAAGCTTTTACCAGCAAAGGGGATGGCAGCAATGAAAGTAGATGCTCCAAAGGCACTGTTGTAACTTTGAATTTTGTTCAAATAAACTCTTTATCTGACAGGCAAAAAAGGGAGGCCAATACAGACTTTAGTATTAAGAAATGTTTAGAATAAATTAGTTTAAGCTACTCATGTAGGAAACTGATTTTTGAAACTGCATCCATAAAGCTTACAAAATACAGAGGCTGTCTGGTTCATGTTTCTGTTCATACTCCACCTAAATTCTGAGCAATTTTAGACGTGAAACCTTTCCCATGTGTTCACAGGACTGTTCTCTTGACAGATCACCAGATCACAAAATCTTCCAGACTGCCTTAAAACAAGAAGTGGACAGGTCAAGCAAGAAATAGGGGGGGGTCTAATGCAGCAACAGAACTCAGGGGTACAAAAGTGGTCCTATAACAAGCATCAGGAACTTAATAAACTCTGGGATTATATTTCACTAAAAGGTGTTCCCTACAGCTTACTGGTGAAAAACAGAGAGCAGTTATTATATATACCCATTCAGTATATACCCATTCATGCTAAGGATAACCCTGGTTTCACAGCCCAACCTAAATTTGGGGACAATTGCAGCAGGAAAAGTGAAGTTCTCACAAAATCTGTCCCATGGATCTCATCCTCCCACACTGCCTGACCACTCTCCTGCATTGAGACCTGGATGAGGATTTCCTAATTCTTAACACCACCAGAACATCACTTCAGCTACGTCCAACATCAGTAGATGCCACCACACACACAATGTCTTCCTCAGATACCTTTAAGGGCACCTGAACATTCACATCAGCAATATTGCCTTGGCTGAAGTAGTTCACATTTAATTCTGTCTCTTAGGCTGGATGTATCACTGTATGAAAGTCGGAATCCACATCCTTTCTCAAAGAAGAGGCGGCTTACATCACCCTTCAGTAAAGTGCTCCTTTGCTGAAGGCTTTACTGAAGTGACCCTTCAGGACAGAGGAAAACTGATGTTCAAAATGCTGGTCAAGAGAAGATCAAGGCCAATCATTTGCTGAAGAGTAACACAAATGAACAAAAAAAATTGACGGACACCAATGGGAACATTTTTCATTAAAATGCTATCTAGATTGCAATGTGTGCATTTGTTAAAATAACTTGGAACATGAATTAATGCAGTATGAGAATTATTTAGTGAAACTCTTCTAGCAGAAGTTTTTGTAGTAGTAACTTGATTGATAATCAGCAATTAAATCATTGCATGAAAAGTTCCTACATTAGATAACCATATGAGATACAAAAACTTGTATTATAGATAATGTCATGGACTAGGTTTTAGTTTAATCCTGATTAAAATCCAACAGGTACAAATAAAAATAAATGTATTTTATCGGATTACTCCTCTGTACCTGTTTAGATTAAGGAATAATTGGCCAGGCAGGAGTTTTGTAAAATAGGATCTGTGTTTTATAAAAGTTTCATGTTCCAGCATATTTATTAAACAGTATTCCTTCTCAGTGTCAGGATCATACTTTTAATACCAACCCACTACTCAGAACTGAAAGGAAATAAAGACAAATACCACCTATAAAGCCTGAGAAATAAAAACTGCTTGAGCAACCATGTTTCAGCATTAAAGTCAGACACCGAGGGTTTGGAATTTTAGCATAAAAACCCTTGAATAGGACTGCCAATTTTTAATTTCATCATCATAATGTGCTACAGAATTTAAACAAAAAAAATCTTCATTGGGATTATTGTCATCACAGCTGCTAAATCTAGCATACTTTTATCATGTAATTCCAAAACAGTAAGTAAAATGGAATTAAGCAATGAAACTGAACTAAGATTACTAATCCACTTATTCTGCACTTTTACAAAGTACAAAAAGACATCTACGAGTTTTCTAGGTGCATTTAGCAATGACTATTAAAGCAGTCAAGTTGATTCTTAGTGAAGTACATGACATTACAATAGCACAAATAAGGATAAAATATCAACCCCTGAGAAATATTGCCACAGCACGGCCACCTGTGCAACCTTTTTTTGTCTCATTTGGGTATGTTTCCTGTGATATCATGTGTGGCTTCATAGTTCTGTTTCCATGGGACCTCTTCCTCAACAATTTTATGGGCTGTACAAGGCTAGGTTACTAATGAAGCTAATCTGTTTTCTTTAGAGTGTGATTATAGATTTTGTTCACTGCACAACACCGAGAAACTGCTGCATAGAAGTGCACACTCCCTTGAGTGCAGCTGAGATGCTCACTACCAGTACAGCAGTAGGGTGTCACAGCACCCAAGTCTTTCCGCAAACTGAACTTCCCAAGACACAGGGAGCAGCTTTCCCCACTAGACAGACTGAGTCAGAGCACAGATGAACAGTAGGAAAGGTATAGAAAGAGCAATAAGGATTCTACTGGTTTCAACATTCAATTTGAAGTGTTTCATTTTTCAAAGTAGTAGCTGTAGCATGCTAAGTTTACGTGCACTTCTGAGTGTTTTTACAACTCGGGAACCATGGAACAGAAAATAACTGCATAGTCTAGGTTAGGCAAGCCGCCCACCCTCTGTAGACTGACTTTGCAGTACTGGAGGAGGGAGAGAACCCATTTTATCAGCGTGGTGCTCAGGAGTGATGACAGACGTGGTCTTCTAGTTCTGTTTCATGCACGCCGTGTTTTGTAATTTCTAGCTAAATTGGACAACAATCCTACACAACAGCATGATCTGAATTTGGTTTCAGTGCATTGAAGCCCCTCATACTGAGTGAAATGGATATCATCTTTAAAATAGTATCCTATATGTAAGAGCAACCTGCTAAAACTTTTGAGGGCTATTCTCTTCCACCTCCAAAAAATATTTCAGGACATATTTGGGGGCACTACACGTAACACTGGCATTGGAGAAGGGTTAGGTATATCTCAAAACCTCTCATTTTCAGTTTGGTTGCACCAAATGCCTGTAAAAATGCTCAGAATAGCCAAACGGTGCGTTAGTAAGATGAGCTGTGTCATGCATCTGATATTTTGTTAATCATTTGAGTCATTTGTTTCATGAAAATTCACTTAATTTCATAAAAATATTTATCCTCTTTGCAATATATATGTACACAACTCCCCCAACCCCTCCCCCCCCAATTACTCATATCACAAACACACATCAAAACAGAGCACCAGTTCGGAGCACTGCACTCAACTGCACCAAAATAAAGAGGGCCTAATGGCAAGCTTAATTCCCTCCCAGGGTTATGCACGAGGAGTGCTTTGGTTCATCCGGATGTTGGAGCCGTGTCTGTGAACAGCAGTAGCAATCCTCCTGGCATGGCCAAGGACAGGCTGCTGGAGTGAGCTTGCAAGCAAGCTGCTTGCTCTCTGCACTGCCAGCAGCGACAGGCAGGTCTCCACGGAGGGAAGAATGCGGTCTGAAGAAGCATCCAAAGTGTCAGATGTAAATATTCTTGAAGTAAATTTGAATGCTTATTATGCCAGAGGAAAGCTGAAAACTTTGTGACATCAGGAGTTTATGAAAGTGTCTTGCCTTGACACATTTCAAATCTGTGATAAAAAATAGAGAGATTATTATAGTGTGCTGAAAACTAACTTTGGCTGTTATTTCGTGATTCTGAGTTTCACAAACAGATGACTAGCTAGCCTAGAAATGTCTCGTTAGCTCTACAGAGTGCTGTTTTCAACTAATGACAAGCCGTGTAGAAAGACAAACATTGTGAGAATGAAAAAAGTTAACTTTCTGAGTAAAGTCAGCTGAGGATCAATCTAGCATACTCTGCAGTAACTTCAAGCATCAAGTCAGAAAGTAGTACTTGTATCACAGACTGAGTGCTCTCACCAAGAATTCCTTAAATTCATTATTTAACAGTGGAGAGCAAGGGATCAGTCCAGGGGAGAAGAGGAAAACACTTCTGAACGACCATGTGTGCCTACTGCCTAGGATGAGCAGCAACTTTTGGTTAAGCAAAAGTAGTTCACAGAAAAATTAGCCTACATTTGCAGTGAATGAAAAAAAAACCCTCTGTATTACCCAAATATCTTGATTGATAAAGAAAAGCCTGTGCAGAACAGCTTCAGCTGTTCCTATGTCTTCTACAACACACCTAAATAAACCATGTCTCCCTTTTGTTCATGAAAAACAAAATTGAAACTCAAGTGTACTTGCCTTGTCCAGCTATGTTTCCCCGTTATTTAAACCTGTTTTTTAAACACCAAAACCAAGACAGATGGATTAAAAGTGAGGACTTCCTCCTAGAAATAAATGTTTCTAATCTATCATAGGAGGAGCCCCACCTGGCAATGACCTGCAAAACAACAGCCTGTTCAAGTTTTCTTGTATTTATATATATAAAGGATATTAGAAATTTGTATTCACATTCAGTCCTTCTATTTGATACAGACCTGCAATCTTAAAGAGGCGATCTGCTTTTATCTTCATTATTTCTGCACAATTACATTGTTATTCCTGGCATATACGTTAGACATTCATGGTCAAACTGTCAAACTTTATATTCTCAGAACAGAGTTATAAAATGTCAGACAAAAGAGGATAAATCTGTCTCTGCTCCCCCACACAACACCTTCACTCAAGGATAAACCTGAAGAAATTTCTCAGGTGTACCTAAACAGATGGATAAACGCAAAACACTTCATTATCCAGGAAATACAAGGTGCTAGCCCCAAAAGCTCTTCTCCACTGGAGAGTACAATTCAGATGAGATAACTAAAAAGGCAGAGCAGGTTTATTGCTGGAAATTGGAAGAAAGCACTCACATTTATACTGGAGTTGCATCAGCCCCAGTGAGCTCCATACAGCTCATCAGCCCTGAGGGTTGCTTCCCAATGGCAGTGTGCTTGAGGAAGAATTTAGAAGGAAGAAAAAAAAAGACAGCACATCTGCTAGAGAGAATATGCAGATATTTACTGCCTCTGAGAAAAGTACATCAAAAGCAGGAGATCACAAAGAGCTAGTGATTCATTTTGTAAGATGTGCAAGCCTAAAATCCCTTTGGTGATATTTTGACTCTCCACTACTATCAGAGCAACTGCATTACATTGCATGATGACCTCAGAGAGACTCGTATGTCTCACCCCATTGTGATCCATCCAAGTAAAACACCTGCAGAATCCGGCCTAATGATCTCAGCATTGTGAAGACAAGATAATGAATCTAACATCTCGTTAGAGACACTAATCAGGAGTGAAGCAGGAAAACAAAATCCAACCCATGTCTAGACCACACCTTGGTGCAGGGGAAGCTTAGTCAGGATCCTAGTGCTAGAAAATACTGCCTTATCCCCATAATAATTTGCATCCCGGCAGCAACTTTACAAAAACAAATACATAAAAAATGCTAAAGATGCAGAATAGTCTTACCTTTTCCTCCTTTTTGGGGGTCGAGGCAAGGGAGTATGGGTGTCTTCTTGCTTTACTGGAAAATTTATTCTAAGGAGCTCCTTCAGGACACAGTTCAAGGAAAAAAACAAGTATTGACTCAGCTTCTGACTTAGAGTTATTGCAACCAATTTTAAGAGGCAGCACAGGGGGAGGTAGCATTTGTTTCCAGCCTTCTCAGGAAGCCTTGTAAGCACAGGATCAACTAATTAACATTAACATCCATTCCCATGCCAAAACAGCAATAGCTTCCATTCATACATGCACTGACAGAATTTCAGCATCAGAAAATACCATTAGTATACAGTAAAAATTGCTGTATACAGAACTTTAATGCCTCCTTTAAATATTCAATAGAGCAAAAGGAGGCAACCAAGTTTACTCAAGGTAGCTGTAGCTCTAACGCCCTTGTGCCAATTTCAAAGAACAGGAATGTTATATCTCCAGACCATTTCAGAGCAGGGGGAAAATTGAGTAAAGTAGTGCATTCAAATCCAAAACATACTAAGTTTGGGGTGTTTTGTTTTATATTGGGGGTGGAGGTGGGGCAGCTAGTTTTATCTTTGGTTCTAAATAATGAATTTAACTTTATTTAGGGAAAAATGCTCTTACAAGATCAAGCAGTTTGACAATACAGTAACAAGACTGCAGGTTAAGGAGCACCACCAACTACTGCACGCTGTTATAAAGCCTAGGAAACAATTGTTAATCAGTGCTTCTCTTTAAGAGTTTTCAGAGTCTGTAATATCACACTGAAAATGTTTACTAAGAAGACATAAATTATCTGGCAAGAGCGATTTGCTGCCAGCCCAAATGCCAGGATGCTGTTTTGGGGAAACTTGCTGGCACGCCTTACAGCGTTTACTGCCTCACAGACCTTCATTTCTGCCTAGTTCCTTGGCAGAGGTTCTTGAGTAACATTTTATTTACTTTTTGTTAATAAACAGTTACTGCTTTCAGAACAATTATACGACTCTAGGCGGCATAATATTGTAACAACTATTTTCTACAGTTGTCTGAAAATGCATGGGGATTTGTGGGCCACTTGTAAAGGGTATGTCAAAAATGACTACTGAAAGCACATACACAGCAGTCAACACGTGTGAACAGAAAATACAGATTTGCACTTCACTAAAAAATATTTCCATGTCCACAGGCACTGATCTACTTTATCCATTTTGTTGTATTCCAGGAATTAAGTACTGTATTGTTGATGCCAGCTCTTTAATATTTATACTGCCATTGTTAAGTTAGTGAATACTAAGCCTAAGATTTAGCACTTCTGTTCTGAACTCTGAACTGAAAAAGAAGTCTATCACATATCCTACATGGATATTAAACCCTGCTCAGGTTTAATTCTAAAAATCAAACTGAAGAGTCAAAGCAGGCATCTCTGGGGTGACTACACTGAAACAGACCTAGAGTTAAAATGAGCCTATTGCATGCAAGAGGAGCTGTAGTGAACCACACACAAGGTGCCTCTTGCTGAGGGTCATACCTTTAAACAGAGCTAGTAAAGGGCCATTATGAAAAAAATTCAGGTCAGGGAATGTATAGAGTTATTTTCTTAATCCGTCTTCTAAGCATCTGAGAAACTTAATATAAAACCTCTAAGTTTATTCCAAGTAAAAGACTCTACACACTGTATTTTCTTGTGGCCTTTTAACCTATATACAACCGTATTTAATAACACTTGGAAAGTACAAATGGATCTTAAATTTAGAAGGATTTTTTTTTTTTTTTGTCTATTCCTTCATCATCCTTGATGCATTTCTCTATGGCCAGAACTGCAGAAACAAGCAGTTTCTGCATTCCCCCAGAACAGCACTGGAATTTAAAACTAAACCGCACTGGTGAGCCTGTGTCATTTTAAGAAATATACTGTTATTCTTTATGGAATGGTGTAATTTCTCTTAAAAATCAAAACAACAACAACAACAAAACAGTTAAAAGTGTTCAACTGCTAAAAAAAACAATTTCCAGCCTTCATACGGCACAGCTTGGTCAGGGCAGGAGGCAGATGCAGAAGACTGGAATGCACTTTTCTGCCAGATGTTTCTGGGTCTTTCCTGATCTCAGCAACCTTCTGGGACAGATTTACAGCTCCCTGCTTTGGCAACGTGTAGATCAACTTGGGAGCCTAATGGAGAATCAGTTTTATTGCCTGGATTTCTTGTTTCACAGTAAGAAATGCTTATCTGTACAACGACAGTGCTTTCTGGTATTTTTTTATTTTTTTCTCCGACAGCAGTATGAGTCTTACAATAATTTTAACAACACAATTTAAAACTAATAATGTGTATTTCATACATATATGTACAACTTCTAAGGCAAAGACCTGAAACCTAACTGAATCGACCAGTCATGAAAAGCAGGGTAAAAACTAAATGAAAGTTGTAAAGCACGAATCCTGTGTTCTGGAATTAGAATACAGGAGTTGACTCCATGAGATCTCACCTTGTGAATATGCTTCAAGTAGATCGTTGCTTGCATGTTTTCATGGTTGTCTGGTTTAGTCAAGAGGGTTATAAACCACACAGTCTTTATTTCCTAATATTTAGAAAGCTAATTCAATAACTTCTGCAAGTTCTCCCTTTTATTTCAGAACAAACAAAGCTTTCTTTAGGGCAGGCATAATGCTTTTTAGCAGAAGAGACAAAAATTGAATTTTACTGCCCTAAGGATATTAACAAAATAACATATTTTTTTCTTTTCTTAGTCCCAGAGCTGCAGCATGTAGTTATGACTGTGGACCTCCAGGCTCCAGCCTTCAAACAAGTCAGGATTAAAACGTCTTGCACAGGTTTAGACTAGAGTTTTTCATGGCAAACATACCCTCCTTGGTCCTCTTTTGCAGCCTCTCCTATATTCTCAGTCCCACAGTGCTGCCCTGATTGAGGTTCAGCTGCTCCAATCAACAGTTAGCCTGGCATTTTTCAGTAAACCTCTATTTCTTCAACACAGCAGTGTTTTCTTCGGAAAAAGCACCCCTAAGAAGTCATGGAAAACTACCCCTATGTTATAAAAGCAAATTTGCTGCAATGCCTCCAGCACAAACTATACTCTTGCATCTTAGAAATCAAGAGAATGATATAAATTTAATGTAGAAGCACAACTCTGCCTTCCTAACATGAAGCAACAAAGAAATGACCACTTAAGCAGTTATGAAAAACGATACGATGAAGTATTTGCATAAGGCAGTGGAGCAGAAAGTCATAAAAGTCCACTGAAAATTTTTGAGCTGCAGGGAGAACCACAGTTAGACCCAGACTTGGTACAATACACTGTCATTCTGGGAGTCCAGAAAACATAGAGTATTTATAATTTTACAGAAAACAGTGTCAAAGAAAGCCTTTCTCCTCTTAGCACTACAGTGCCCATTTCCCATTAAACTTTCCTATCTTTACATCCTGAGGTTGTTCAGGATGCCTGCAACATGCAAGTCACCTGACACTTACCAAGTGAAATGAAAGATACTTTATAGATAATTAACACATTCGAACTTCCTACTGTCTGGCATTCACATGGGATTAATTATGTACAATATCTAGAGTGTCCAAATTTAAATTCTGCACAGTGTTTGATTTTCACACTTGAGAGCACTAATGAATCATACTTCTATCCTGTCTGGCTTCTAAGCCGGAGTTAAAAAATTATGCAAGAATTAAAATGACCCACAATACTAAACCCCCAACAGCAAAAAGTGGGGAAGAGATTTTTGTTACCTTGACATACTTAGCTCTAGGAAATAAAAGCAGCTCCAGCAATGCCATGAAGCTTGTTTTAAAGGTCAGAAATATGAAACTTTCCTCATTCAGTACACTGGGATGCTTTAAGGCAGCACTGTCCAATAAACATTTAAAGTAAAAAACAAAAACAAACAAACAAACAAACAAACAAACAAACAAAAAAAGGAACAAAACAACAACAACAAAGTATTTTCATATTGCAAATCAATGACTTCACAGACCTTAGAATTTTACACCTATTGCACATTTATACATTCAAGTGTAACATTAAACATCTAAAGTTCTTTACCTTTTCCAGTTAAAACAACCTTCCAAACACTTCCAAGAAATCTATTACTTCTAGAAGTCTGTGAAAGTCTTCAGACTATCCTGAACTCCTCATTCTGAACATGCAAGAGATTCTCCCTAATTAGCACCTGCAACTACTAAGCACTATTAGGCATCAGTTTCAGGAAGGAGAAACACAGTAATATTATAATGCCCTGGCATTAGGTAGTCCTGCTACAAAATGTTAACCATCTACAGAGTAATGTTTAAGAAAAACAGACCTTCTCAACTAACAAGTCAATACTTGCCTCTTTTCCTACTTAAATTTTAAAGACCTTTCCTTAAAGGAAGAAATAGATTGGGTCTCTGTGCAAACTCTACTACACCTCAACATTTTTTAGAAGATTAATGTCAGAGAAATAAACAGTGGATAATCAAAAATATATCAAATAGCAATGCCACAAGTGAAAATCTTAAACAAGTTCACAAAAATAAGGACATATCTTTATTTTAATTCAAAAATAAGCTAAAATTTTCTCATTGTATTTTTCATTTTCCTTCAACATATTTACTTCTATTGCTTTACAGCCTACCCTATCCAAAACTTTGAAGAGTAAGCCTACGAGATTTGCCTTCACTCCCACCAATTCAAGCTACCGAGATATATTCTCATTAGAAATCCAAGCTCATCTTAGCACTACCCCTCAGTACAGCCAATTAGCATTACAAATAACCTAGCATGTAAAGCTTCATGCATTTAAAAGCTATATACTTCATTTCGTTAGAGTATTTTATTAAACTAGGTTGCCTAGACCTTCTGATAACACATCACTACAAAAATCAGAATGACAGAATGTATTTGTCCTTGTATTTATAAATCCAAGCATGTGACATGAACCCATAACAAATGGTTGACCCTAGCAATATACACAAAGGATAGAGTTAGTCAGAAAATGATTTTATAAGAAAAGACAGAATGCCAGCTTTTATTTCCATGTCCTTATGGTCGAGCCTCTTTACTATCAAAAAAGCTATTTTCAGGATACTTCCTTCAAGTGCTCTATCCTCTCCACAAAATAATTTCCAGCAGAAGTAAACTTAACAGAAAATCAAGTTAGGTACGTACTTCTGCATCTCTGAAGCAGTAATTCCTGCAGTGTCCTTAGAATTGACACAGACAGTTCTCTCGTCAAGCACACTTCATATTCTCACATTAAAATAAATCAGTAAAAAGTAGGGTCCTTGTGGTACAGAAATAGAAGTCTTAACCTGCTACTTGCCCCACAAATTATTTTTCTCAATTAGCAAGTACATCTGAAAGCAACTGTATGTTTGTGCAAAGATAAGGGAAATGCGTGCAAGGAAGATTCAGAGACAAAAAAGATGAATGTGGTATATATAGAGACACTTTTATTTTAGAAACAATTAAAAAGTCCCCAGCTCCAGTCCGGGTGCATTCCTTCCTCCCTGTAAGGTATAAGGCAAGTAGAAAGAAGGAAAAACTAGGGAAGAAAAGCAACGTGCAGTAGACCTACGGTAAACTAATGAATAATTATTCCCATCTTGTTTGTATTGGTCCCTACAGTCATCTTTCAATTTACATCACCAAAAAAAAACAATACGGAAGGAACATTTGGAACACAGTAAGGAAAAATGTTATTCACAGAACTCTAATTTATAAATTTCATGGACAGTTAATCCGAGTTAGAAACTACTTTCAAAATGAAAGATTTTCTGTTTACAGTTGAGTGCAATGTCAGCATAAACATAAAAGAAAAGAGAAAAATAAATTGAAAGATCTCCACTTAAACCTTGTCAACATTTGCACAGGCCTGCCTATCTGCACACACTATTTTATATTAATAAATCTGTGTCAAGTGACAAAAAATTTTAACTACAAATCACACTAAAAATGCTTTTTCACCTTTAAAGCAAAATGTAACCCACAGATCTGGCATCAAGCTGCTGACCCAACAACATTCACACGCCAGGACAAAGGAATCAATTTAATCTTGAAGTAGTTCTTCCATTACAATTATCCTTCTGTTATAAAAACTGTGAAGCATAGCACCCTATACAAAGGGATTCTGGATTCCAGTAGAAAATGCAATGCACAGAAAAATATTTTGTTCCACTGCTGATGACACTTAACTCAAGTACAAATTGCTTACTTCTAGACCTTCATGGTTACTTGTGAAATGTTTAAAATAAATTAAAAGTATATATCCTAAATATTGCAGTCGTGGCTGCTTCAGGATTAGCTATGGAATTGCATACCATAATACTCCTCGCATGCAAGTAACCTTTATGTCTTCAAAGACCAAACATTCAGCATCACTCATGTGCTGGTATTCACCAGTTATATGTGAATGCTACACCAAACCGACAACCGATCAGTTATTTGGGGTAGATAAACCCTATGTATGGACAGCAACAGTAGTACTTTAATTGCTGTGCCATACACACAATATTTACCTTCAATGATAGGAAGTACAGAACTGTGGTGACTAACTTTAGATTACAGGAACTGGTAGCAGAGAGGTCATTTCAGATACCCAGAAAAGGGAATCATACAAATTAGTTTGTTTCTCAGTCATGCCAGAGCTTCAGGAAGCTTTTACGATGTACTGTGGTTAAAAGCACTTTTTCAATGTTATATGTATAAACACTATCTCACTCCCACTAAAGTTTAAGCAAAAGTCATATTTTACTGTCATACACATTTCCCCTCCAAAAAGGTATGTGTAAAAAGCCCACGCATTTATCCAGTGTTCCGTAATGTAGTCTCATTAGAGAAACCTGGGAACTGGATCAGGCTCGTCAGTGCCCTGGCCAGATAGACTTGAAAATCTCCAAAAAGGGAGTTTCCACATCCCCTCTGGTGTTTTACCACCTTCATGATGGAAAAAAAAATATATAAATAAAATCCTTACATACAACTGGAATTTCTCAAATTCTAACTTGTGTCATTTCTCGAGTTAAAAGAGCGTGGACCATCTTGTCTATACCCACCACCCAAGACTTTGTTCAATGATGCGTGTAAAAAGCACTCACTTTCCCAACTTGCTTGAAGAAGTGAATATATTTCACTGATCATCATAAAAAATATATATATATTAAAAAAAAAAACTGGAATACCTGGTGGTATTCCAGTGGACCAGTGGAACTTTCTGAGTGCCATTCACATTCCAACACCATTCCATGTTTTCCATAGTCTCTCTTTTTTTTTTTTTTTTTGCTTTGAGGAGCAGTGCTCCTGTTTGACAGTGAAGAACTATGAATCATTTATCTAAAATGACTACATCAATGAAAGAGGAAAAATAAATAAAATGAAAGAGGGATTACAAAAATCAATCCACATTGAATAACTCATTTACTGAAATGTCATGAAGTTTGCATCTCACAACTTAATTCACCTGGGTAACAGAACCTAAATATGGCATCATACTTCTTTACAGGCTTTTGAGACACGGAGCCCCTGAATCTTAGATTGCAGCCACATTTCCTTTCATATATTCCTCATTTTATAAAGTTTAAAAACAACTGTGGATAAATAATATAAGTCACTGAAACAAAAGGCATAATATGAACACCATACTGATGTTCAATCTTTTCGCTGATCTATTTGAACCCTATATAGACAACTGTCATTATCAAAAAAAAAAGTAACATCTGCTCTTTACCAAAAGGGGAATGGCAAGGAACATTTTAGAGATTATCTAGAAAGTTAATAAGTCTAAAGTGATTAACTGTGAAAAGACCCAGGATCTTTGTGGAAATAGCTTTTAGATTTTGCTGCTTGAGTCCCGATCCACCTGCCTGCTTGTGGCAAATCAGATCACATCACAGAGAAAGCGGGACAGACTTTTAGATTAAATGCCAATATGTATTAGTGAGGATATAAAATAGATTGCATATAGAAGCGTAAAACTCACTATCTTCAAATATTCTGCCTAAAGCAATATGGGACCTCCTGGAAAGAATGCTTTCCAGATCAAATACACAAAAGCAATTTTCAGGACCAGTAGAGAAAGACAATTTGAAGGCTGAGCCTCCTCATAGCGAATGAACTATCCTTTTATTTTTAACAAGGCAATTCTGCTTCAGTATGTCTTTTTTTCCCACAGTCGCCACTGTAGGGCACAGACTACTGCTCAGATAGGTCCCTGACCACTTCAGGCATCAGAGTTCAACTTCCAAAATCACAGAGCAACAATCTAACATGCCTACCATAAAACTTCTCCCATTAACATAGGAGATACTCCATTTTCAATGTCTTTAGCTTTCAGCTGAGCCAAGGATAACCTGTAAAAGTTCAGCGAAGTAACCTGAATTCGAGGTAACAAAGTCATACATTTAACTTTCTGAATTGTTGAATGCCAATACTAATTGCCATTCCAGCCATCTCCCCTGCGTTCAATAGGGATAGACTTTGTGAACTAAGACTTTCTCCTTTGTTCTGTTTAAACTGTTCTCCTCATTTTCCTGTGGTGTTGAAATTGAACATTTTATTTCCCCTTAATCATAGAAAAACACAGTATTTCCAAATATATTATTTGTAGATGCAAACAACACACTCTAATTAAAAGCATTCCAGAAGATGATAAGAACAACAGCAATCCAAATATACATACTTCAGAAAAGAGGTAGAGTAGCAACTTACACAAAAAAATTCAAGACAAAGTAGTATTTGTAACAATGCAATCTGACAGCACAAGAAAAGTGAAGTTTCTTCTCCTAATTTACTCAAGGCCTTCAGAAAATTCACTTATATTCTTCACACTCAGTTATATCTAGGTCAATATCTAGTAAAACCAGTAAGGAACTGAGAAGCAAATGAAACTACAGACCTGCTGTAAAAAAAAAAAAAAAAAAAAAGAAAGTAAAAACAAGAAACAGGGAGGGGGAAAAAAAGTTTGTGTTCTTGTTTTGTTTTTATTTCATCTCAGCTTTACAAGGCAGTGAGAATAAGAACCACACAGAAGAAACTCTTAGGGCTCTGGAGAGCAGACCCTTCCCTGAAGATTATTATTTTTGAAGAAAGTAAGAAGTGACAAAAGTAACCACAATGTGTGGCATGGTGGCACTTCACAGGTGGTTGAGGCGGAGCAATGCAAAACAAAAACAAAAACAAACAAACAAACAAAAAAACTTTGGTGCAGCAAAAGAGAGGAACGATTCTGTACTTGTGCTGAGACAGACGGAACAGGGAAGGGAGGATGCTGGCTCATCCCACCCAGCTGGGTAACGTCAGGAGAGTGGATGCTGTGAACACTGCAAGCAGACCAGCAACTTTCTGATTTTTTGCACCCTCAGTAAGTTTGCAGATGACACCAAGCTATGCGCGTGTGTTGATCTGCTCGAGGGCAGAAAGGCTCTGCAGGAGGATCTGGATAGGCTGCACCGATGGGCTGAGGTCAACTGCATGAAGTTCAACAAGGCCAAGTGCCGGGTCCTGCACCTGGGGCGCAATAACCCCAAGCAGTGCTACAGGCTGGGAGATGAGTGGTTGGAGAGCTGCCAGGCAGAGAAGGACCTGGGAGTGATGGTTGATAGTCGGCTGAATATGAGCCAGCAGTGTGCTCAGGTGGCCAAGAAGGCCAACGGCATCCTGGCTTGTATCAGGAACAGTGTGACCAGCAGGGCTAGGGAGGTGATCGTCCCCCTGTACTCGGCTCTGGTGAGGCCGCACCTCGAGTACTGTGTTCAGTTTTGGGCCCCTCGCTACAAGAAGGACATCGAGGTGCTTGAGCGGGTCCAGAGAAGGGCGACGAAGCTGGTGAGGGGCCTGGAGAACAAGTCCTACGAGGAGCGGCTGAGGGAGCTGGGCTTGTTCAGCCTGGAGAAGAGGAGGCTCAGGGGCGACCTTATTGCTCTTTGTAAGTACCTTAAAGAAGGCTGTAGCAAGGTGGGGGTTGGTCTGTTCTCCCACGTGCCTAGTGACAGGATGAGGGGGAATGGACTAAAGTTGCACCAGGGCAGGTTTAGGTTGAATGTTATGAAGAACTTCTTTACCAAAAGGGTTGTGAGGCATTGGAATGGGCTGCCCAGGGAAGTGATTGAGTCACCCTCCCTGGAGGTCTTTAAAAGACGTTTAGATGTAGAGCTTAGGGATATGATTTAGTGGAGGACTTGTTAGTGTTAGGTCAGAGGTTGGACTTGATGATCTTGAGGTCTCTTCCAACCTAGAAATTCTGTGATTCTGTGTGATTCTTTTCCTTCTTGCAGTGCAGAAGGCATCACGGTGCCTCTCTGATTCTTCCACCTGTAAGTAATGTAGTAAAACCTACAGCCAAATGTTTACAGCTGGGCTAGAACTTCACGGCTAGCCAGTAAGCTCCTTGGATCCTGGTGGAGCACATATCTAAAAAGAAGCACTCTGAACTGATGGCATTACAGCACAAGTCATTGAGAGATGGATCTATTATAAAACCCATTCTGATCTTATTACCTGAAGAACTGGTGCACACATACACAATAAAAAAAAAAAAAAAAGGAAAGAAAAATACCTGAGTCCCTGAAAAAGGGAGTGCATTTGCAGTCACTCCAAAAATGACCTCTGCTGCAGGCTTATTTCCACTTCTGTTCAGCGTGACCTGTTACCACAGTACAAAATGCAGTGCTCCTGCAGCACGAATTAGCAGTGCCCGACTCCTCAGGCACATCTCTCTCCTTCTCCACATAACTGACAGTTGAAACCAAGAGATTAAGTATCAGAAAGATGCAGTTGATTAATTTACCCATATTATGGCATATATTATTTTAAGTATGTCCTATGGTCGCCCTTGTCATTTGTGCTAGGTTTAGCTGTAGCGAATGCAGGATGTGTTTTTCACTCATGGGGGTGTTTACAAAACAGTGTCTGATCTCAACTGCCAGACTAAACTAAAAAACAACCAAAAGGGTCTCATGTCCGTGAAAATACTTCACATACCCACATGCTCTGGGTTTCTGTCAAATCGAGATTCTATTAAAACTACACGGAAAAGGGTCAAAACCGGAAAGCAGTAAAAGACAATTAGTATTTCCAAGTCCTATAGACCTGAGACACTATTTTATATGAGTTTAGTTTACCTTATTCAGAGAGGAGTAAGGTCAGCCTGTTCTTCCTAAGCATTACATAAAACATAACAATACTGTCAGGTACCAAAAGAAAACTCATCTCGTTTGGCAGACAAATTAGGGTAGATTCAATTTCACTTCTTCCATTAGCACAGCACAAAGACAGAGAAATTTTGTCTAAAATCCACTGAGACAGGAAACAGACAGCCAAATTGGGACTGGGAGGTTCTGAATGGCATCTATGCTGCAGTAACTCCTGAAATTTATTTCCTAAGTGAAGCAATTAGCGAGCAAAAAGATAAACACAGTCATTTGGGTCCAAGTGACTATTCTGCAGTTATTTTCAATTGTATACTGATGTTGTATCAAGTTTCTGACTCCACAGGGATATGATATCACTAGGAGATGCATCAAACCTGTAAACATAAATCTCCACATGAACATCGTGCAGATTTTCTTTGTGTGTTATTTAAAATGTCCCTGATAAAATACTGCTCCTTCTCCAAGATCTAGTCTTGACAGGATATTTGTATCTGTAATTGTATTTGCAATGCATCTCACATCAGTTACTGTTCTAACATTTTTATGTTAGAAAGTTGGATGCCTGCTAAATATTATAATGATTTTAAACAAACTTCTCCCAAAGATTATAGTCTCAAGCCCATGCTCTCCTGCCAGAATGGCGCAATATTTTACATTTCACAGCACTTCAAGTGCTGGCAAGGAGCAGTAAGTGTATTGGAGTAGCAGTAAGCTTCATACAACAGCACGTGCTTTGTCTTTACCAACTGCATCTGCAAAGACAGATGCACACACACACATTTTTCCCTTAAATTTCCCTTATGATTAGAAGGGGTTCTTCCTAAGTCTAATATGTCTGTGTGCCACACAATGTGTTCAGCTAGTTTTGCAAGGCTCTGGTAAAGAGCCTTAACCAAGGACTTGGCAAAGGGAGAAAAAAAAAAAAAAAAAAAGCAACCAAAAGTCTTCCTATAGTAAGTTTGTCATCTGCAGGGTAAAACAACACTGCATAAGTGCTCTCCGCACATATGGCATAATAAATATAAAATACAGAGTAGTGGGTAATATACATTCACTTTATAACAACATTGTCCTTTATAATCCTGCTTTTACCTTGCAGCTACTTGCAATATGAAGATTTGAACTAGTAAGACCTGTACTCATATTTACAAAAGTTCAAATTTGAATGATTTTTTTCTAAAGTTTTGCAAGAACACCATCTTAGGGATGAGTACCACAATTAGACTGGTCCGTTCAGACCCAGAACCTTGACCTGGTGCAAGGAGAGCAAGGTCCTGACGAAAGCAAGGTGCAAGATCTTGGTATTTGAGACAGTCAGATATTATGTTACCATGCATTTTTAATTTTAGGAAAGGTACCAATAAATCAACTCTTTTACTTTTAGCAAGGAGATTGTCTTTCTATCAAGTAAAAGAATATGAAAGCTGACATTTTTCAGATCACTCCCATACTACACAATATAACCAATCCACTGGGGCTGTTGCTTTTTGACAGCTCAAGTTTATGACTACAATCAGTCCATAAGACTGGCAGAAGATCAGACAGATCTGTCTTATTGAAGTAGGACTTAATAGTATTACAGATAACAGCTATAAGACTAATTGCAAATTAGTCAATGTTTGGATAGCTCATTTATAAACACCAAGATGGTGTTTCACAAAATGATGGTTGATCAACCGCAATGATGACAATGACAAACCCATATGGAAGTTGCACATAACACTAGCAATTTTGGTAGTAATTTTCTGATCAAATATGGTGCTGGACCAACATACCTCTTTTGAACTCTTCCATGCAATGCTTTAGGGTAGACGCAGGATTTTCAGCATGCCACAGTGAGAGGATTAAGAAATCCATAAGGACTTGCTCAATGCACAACAACAGTCATGTGCTTGCAGCCTTTATACATACCGTAAAAAACTTCACTTAGAACAGTTTTAAATGGAAATCTGTGACATTTCATAGAACAGATCCAGACCAAGTCAGCACATTCACACAGAGGCTACAGTTTCAGTGACCTATTTAGTTTATCACTTTATGCACCCAGAAGAAACTGTTCCTCCACACACTTGCAGCTGCTATTAAAAACAAGAGGCAATACTTAGGCTAGAATGATGCACAGTTACAATTATGAAAGACATTAAGTGAACAGAATTGAATTCAGGAGCCCATTTGTTTGTGACAGGATGATCTACAGTAATGGGGAGAGCAGAATTAGACTATTCAGATCAATTAATCTAGACTTCTTGAATTGGCTGCTAAATAAAGAGCCGTTTGACCAACTGCCTGGTAAGACCTACCAGACACATCAGCTACAATACAGAAGACTTCTCTTTCACTCTTTTGGATCCTTTGAGTTCTTACTCAATACACAAGTCTTCTTCCTAGCCTTAAAAAAATTTAGGCCACAGTGTTCATTCTTCTCTGATTGACCTTCAACATGCACCTCTGCTGATGTTTAACTAACTGCAGGTGGCAGATTTTAGTGCCACCACATCCTTCTTGCCCGTTCATGCCACTGCTGAAGACATTTCTCCATGGAGCACAGTGTGGGTGTATATGAGATATGAGGCAATAAGATATCAAAAAAAAAAAAAAAATCATAGACTTTGCTGTTATGTGAACTATCAGGCTAAAACATTCTCCTCACGTTTTATGGGAATTTCATCACTGTACATGGTAATAGAAGCAGTTTGCAAAAGTGGATCAAACCATAGCCAGTCATTTCAAAAGAAAATCCACCATATATCTGAGGACTGGTAGGGAGTAGAAGCAGAAGCTGAGCTGAAATTATTCAAGAAAAGTGGCTCATGCAGGATTCTTCAATTATTCCAGTCCTTCAAAACACCCGATCAGACTGAAGAACGATTAAGTATACAATCACCACCTTTGTGTGGATTACTTTCAAATACTTCTGTCGCTTTTAAATCTTTTCTCTTTAATCTCTTTCATTTCTTGTCCAGCAGTTCATTCAGGTTTTCTGCAGCTACTTAGGGCCATTCATGAAACAATGTGGAAAGAAAAAGAGCTGAGCTGAAGTTAGTTAATTGAAAAGCTACTGTAAGTCACTCAGAGGTTGCTACCTAAATATGAGTCAACTTCTGTAGGGAAGTTGAAGGGAAGAGGCACAAGGTTTTGTGCCTCATTTATGTTACTGCTTTACTAAAATCATTTCTACCACTGAGATGCTTCTAAGTAATCCTGATCATTCTGCATATCAAATGGCAAACAGGTGGAACTGAAAAGTTGTATAACAGTGTCACACACACGGATTTAATACCGACAGTAATCTTCCAGCTATTTAAAAAAAAAAAAAAAAAAAAAAAAAGATGGAGATATCTGCATCATTAAAGGACACTTGCAGAGGGCTTTTACCTCCTCCCTTAGTCTGAGTAATCCCTGTCCTAAAATACTCTTCTAACCTTCCAGACGCTGAACTGTTCAAAAGGCTGACACTGAAATAAATATCATTAGCTCCAGATATAGTTATATACCCTCAATGCAAATATTTTATGTACAAAAATAATTTGGCCTGAGCCAGAGCCTCCCTGCTCTGAGCAGGAGGGTGGACCTGAGCCTTGCCGCCTGAATTATTTGTACTCCCCGTCCTTGGTTCCTCACTACTACAGCAGTCATCCTAGAAGCCAAAGGGATGATGAATGCTGCCCTGAGAACGTCTTCCTTAGAATTGCTTTCTGCAGAGCCCTTCCAACTTTCAGTCACAATGGTGATAAGTGAAGAATATAGTTGTACAGGAAGAGAAGCTGGGAATTGCCCAAGTGGTGATTAAAAAAAATGCCTAAATTGCTTGCAAGAAAGGACAGCAGAAGATGTAACAGTAGACTGTGCAATGAGAGTGGCCAATTTTCCTTTGCAGTAAAGACACATGAATTTGTCAGTGGCAATGAAATTATATTCTGTTTTACCAGCATGAGCAGCATATCATAGCACATTATTATGATCTAAAACTAAGGTAGATCTAAACAAGGAGTAACATAGCAACTCTAGCTGGGTCTCTGAAGTAAAGTCTGAAACAACTGCATACCTATCATTACAGCATTACAATGCAATGAAAAGCAGGGAAATAATTAAGAACTTCATCTCACAAATTTTCTCACTAAGCACGAAAATAGGCACATTTTATCACAGCACCTTGATCATAAATGAACTATAATATTCTTACTTATACAAGATAATGTGCTAATCACTGAGGATCATGAGTTCAGCATGAATATCATTTATGATATGAAAAGGGAAGTCAGATCTGACTTGTTACTCTTATACTTAGGAACAATAATACCACCATAGTGCAGAGCAGACAAGCTTGCCTACAGAATCTGTAAAAGCTAAGATCACAATTGTAAAAAGCCATCTTAAACTGTAAAAATGAATATATTAAAGACACAATAGAGTTATATAGACATAGAAATCATCCATTTTGAGCTCCAATTTAAAAAGACACAAGGAAAGATACTTGTCATTTTTTTGGCCACATTCTTGCTTTCTGCAGCAAGAGATAAAAGACATACATGAGAATACAGCTGCATGTTACCTATCAAACCTCTTCTATTTATGTACTAACATTTATGATATAGCAAACATCTAATTGTTATTATTTTTATATTAATATTTTATATATCTTGTGCAGAATTTCATATTTTTCAAAAATACCACTGTAATACATTTCCCTAGGCAGTTATAAAGCATGGCTTACTCTTAATTATTATATCAAAACTGCATTCATGTCAGTAAAAAATACAATTATACTACAGTGTTAGCCAGAACTGTGGGTTAATGAAATCTAAATTTTTATTTGAGCCTGAGTAAAATTTGTCAAACATTAAACAGCATACTGACTGAATTAAGCCTTTTAAAAAGTCAAAGGCAGCACATCAGTAAATCCTTAAAGCAAGACTATCAGGACAGTTTGCAGTGAAATCCCATAACATTTAAACTGACTCTACTAAGGTATATAGCTTAGCCAGCAATGCATATTAAACACAACTACTAAAGCTTGCAGATTGATCAATAAAGTTTTTACTTACACCTGTAAAGTCCAGAAAGAAAGAAAAAAAAAAATACTAGCAGAGCACACAGTTCAGGAATTTTAGCACATAACAACTCAACAGCATATTACAAGGCTGACAGAAGTATGCAAAAATGCAGTCAGCCAACTGTGCAAAGATGCAACAATAGTGGTCAGCTAATTGTGTTAGGAAGGTGAAATTAAACTTTTTTTTTTCTAGGTATATATACTTTGCTGTCACACAGGCTTGCTTAACAAATACATGTGGTCAGCGGTCAGTTAATGTGCAAAAAGAAAGGAATAATTAAGTAATCCTTACGAAACACTAAAGTATAATGAATAAATTAGTATTTATGATAAGACTTTAAATTAAGCTAACATCACTAGGGTACCTGCTGTTCAGCACAATAGTACTGACTGAGGAAAAAAAAATGCAGAAACTTACTCAGCTCAAGAAAATCCTGTATTTCGTAGTAGATATACACACTACACAAGTAAAATTCAAACTTCTGAAGTTCTCCTTAAATCTGTTGTAACATCAGTATCTTTTATATATCAATTTATCCTTTTTAAAAGAAATAACGAATTAATATTAATAAAATAATAATTAAATCCAATAAAGTGTTTGTACAATAAAGGAAAACAAGGGAACCAAAAGCCAAAATGTCTGTTACTCTGAACATGTATTGCACATATGCTGTATCCTACAAAGAATGGCCTAACAACTGAGGCAAAAACTAGCAGAAGAACTAAAAACTGTCATAGTCTGGCTCAAGGAAAAAAATGAGTATCTCATTGCAAAGACCAGAACCTGTAACATTTGTTGTGCTCTCTTATAGAATTATAGAATCATTTTGGTTGGAAAAGACCTCTAAGATCATCAAGTCCAACTGATAACCTAGCACTGCCAAGTCTATCACTAAACCACGTCCCTAAGCACATCTACATGTCTTCTGAAGACCTCCAGGGATGGTGACTCAACCACTTCCCTGGGCAGCCTGTTCCAACACCTCACAACCCTTTCAGTGCAGAAAGTTTTTGTAATACCCAACTTAAACCTCCCCTGGCACAACTTGAGGCCATTTCTTCTTGTCCTACCACTGGTTGCTTGGGAGAAGAGGCCGACCCCCACCCCACTGCAGCCTTCTTGGGGTACCTGCAGAGAGCAATAAGGTCTCCCCTGAGCCTCCTCTTCTCCAGACCAAACACCCCCAGTGACCTCAGCTGCTCCTCACAGGACTTGTGGGCCAGGCCCTTCACCAGCTTTGTAGCCCTGCTCTGTACATGCTCCAGGGCCTGCATGTCCTTCTTGTAGTGAGGGCCCAAAATTGAACACAGTACTCGTGATGCTGCCTCAGCAGAGCCGAGTACAGGGGGACAATCACTTCCTGGCCGCACTATTCCTGATACAAGCCAGGTTGCTGTTGGCCTTCTCGACCACCTGAGCACACCGCTGGCTCATATTCAGCCAACTATCCACCAATACTCCCAGATCCCTTTCCAGCGGGCAGCTTTCCAGCCACTCTGCCCCCAGCCCATAGTGTTGCTTGGGGTTGTTGCACCCCAGGTGCAGGACCCAGCATTTGGCCTTGCTGAACCTCACACAGTTGGCCTCAGCTCATCGGTCCGGCCTACCCAGATCCCTCTGCAGAGCCCTCCTACCCTCAAGCAGATCAACACTCTTGCCTTTAAAACTCACAGTTATCTGTTTCTGTTGCTTTAGTACTAAATCTACATAAAAGCAACATATTCAGCCAACTCCATAGTCAAATACCATTCTTGGTGTTGAAAGTACTGTTTGGTAGCTCAACCACGGGGAAAGGAAGAAAGAGAAGTAGTGTGAAGATTAGATTATATTTGTTAAATTCATCATTTAAAGTTATAAAATTCTTTTAAGCTTCAGTATTTTCTTCTTTCTCCCTCCACCAAGAATTCAAAAATATTTCAGGCATTTAAAATCTTATCAAAAATTGCATTCTTCGCAGATATGAATACAAATAGACTGGTTAATGCTCATCTTGTGGCTACATCGATAAAGGAAATGTGCTGTGGGCAGACAAGAGCTTGTTCTGAATTATTCTGTGAGCCCATCAAAAACTGCACGAAAGATCAGCACAGCTCCATGATTTTGGTGATAATTCACCATTCTGCAGAGTTTTAGCTCAGGTGCACAGCCACAGAAACTGTTTTTAGTTCTCCGGAGCACAAAGAGAAACTGTGTCTTTCCAAAATAAATAAATTAATAAATAAACACAACACACACACACTTTAGCCACATCCAGACTACATCTACTATGTATAAAAGCAACCTATGTGTATCACACACATATATGGTTTATATTGTTGTCAACTATTTCCGTTTCTCCTTTTTAAACACTTCATATTGAAAATATTTCCCTAGTTGCCTACATATTTATTTTTTAGAGTGAATACAAATAGCTGTGATGCTCTCAGCACAGCAGGAACTCTGCTTCAAATATTTCCATTAAAAAGTACTAAGAAAGATAACTTGACCCAGAAAATCAAGGTAAACACGAGACAGGTCCAAAACCACTGTTGTGTTATAGCTCTTTGACTTAGAATAAGATCCTATACTAATTATACTTACTACAGTCATAAATAAATTCAAAGGTGCAGAGAGTAAAACTTTAGGGCGTTGCATTGCATAGGAACTGACAAAACCATGGATCTCTAACGCATATTTATTGGGTGGGGAAAGGGAAACTCAGGCAGCACCTATGACTGTCATCAAAATATGGCAAACTCCAGAGGTCTCTGATTGTCTTCTGCTGCTCCTCTTGGTAGTTTTGCTACTTTTCTTTACTTGCTTGCTCTTGTGCTAGTAACAAAGCAGGGCAGCTCTGAATTTCATCTTTCAACTTGGATAGTCATGTTGGCTTAGATTCAAGGACAGAGGAGCAATGATCAAAAATACCTCCATTTCTGTGACTTTCTTTCTATGACTGATCTTTTTCTCACATCAGTTCAGACAGAATTTGTTACACATCTGAGTGTCAAACACTGCTCTGTGCAAAATAAATAAAAAACCATGACCTCTGCCCTTCAGCTGATACTGATATTCCATGAAGAGGCATCCTCTAACTTTCAGTTTCAGTCACCTGTGCCTCACATGTGATAACTTGGAAATGCAGGAAAATTTACTTTCTTCACATCTTTTCTGGAATTAGATCTTCCTACCACCTTCAAGCTAGAGAATTTCTCTGACAAAATTCATTAATGCCAGAAAGAACTTACAGAACTTCCAATCGAAATCGTTTCACACAAAACTGAGCATTTTTTCACATTCATTTTCCTCATTTCTCCAGAGCTCTTCTGCCCTATCTTTTGCACACCACACAAAACGTACAAAGAAGATCAATTGAGGACAGACCTAATGAAAGTAGATGATGGAAACTTGAATTATGAGCACTTTTCCATCTCTGTTACAATCTGCCTGGGTCAGTACATGTTGCACTCGTGGGCTGACGTGACACTGAAGCAGCCCCACTGACTACACTGAACTCTCCCTACACCATATCCATGAGATGTTTTTGCGTTAAGGCATTGACATGCCATGATCCAAGTTTTTCAGGGAAATCTGAATCTTCTTCACTGAAATGATAGCAGAATCTTATACCTGCTTGGGTTTGCTTTCAGGTCTTCCCTACTTAGACTCGCATACAAATTTAATGAAGAAAAAAAAAAAGACAAAAAAAAACAACACACAAGATGAATAAAACACCCCAAACTCACCATCATGGCCATTCTCGACACCATTTAGCAACTTGCATCACAAAACCTTCTTCCAAATTTATCACAGGGATCTTGTCCAGCTTGGCAAAACTACACCTCACCTCTTAAGAGTCACTCAAGGTTAATGCAATCAGTAATTCAGGATTTAAGTTTATGGCATTCAAGCGTATAAAAACAATAAAAGATGGAGCAAAACACACTATACAGTGCTCTGCAATAAAGTGAGGCACTGTTTTACTTGTGGAGCACCCTATCAAATTCTGACCTAATGACCTAATCCACCATATTTCTTACAGAATGTATACAACATCATATATATGAATTAAATCCTTTTAATGTGACACCTTCTGACCTATGCATACTTCAGCGCTAAATGGCTTTCCAATATAAGCTGTATCCATAGTGGCACCAGCATGAAAGTCCTAAAATACCACCAACATTTCAATTACTAAACAAAGCCCGCAAAACAACCCTGAGGAGGATGTATCTGATTTTGATTACATATTACATGTACATATCCTAAACGTAGACAGATAATCTATTTTTATGTATCATTCTAAACCGACCATTGTAACTGCACACCAGTTCGGGTTATTTAATTTCACATTCTATCAAGAACAAACAATTGGAGCTCTATTTAAAAGATTACTATTCTTTTGTAGAATATGTAAGAGAGATTGATAGAGTTTGGAGAAATTATTTTCCCAGGTGGGATTTCTTAGGAAGTTTTTAGAAAGGCAAATCAATAAGTGTTTGCAGATTGAAAATCTGATCACACTCGTGACGGTCCCAATAGAGAGCTGTGAAATTGTCATTTCAGTGAAAGGATCTCTGCAGAATTAGTTATCTGTCCCTGAAAATTGCTAAAGGATAGGGGACATCAGTGGGTGTAGCAAAAGCAGACAGAATCAATATAGGAGCACTCTTTGTTATTTATACTAGCAGACCTTTACCTTGTGATCTCTATAATAGGAAAGGTTAAAATTTCTTTTATGCTTCAATAAAATAGTTAATCAAGACTGTATGGCTATTTGGGGAGGGTCTAAGGAGGAGCTATGGATAGGTATACTGTGATATGAAGTTTTATTTCCAGTTCATTAAATCAAATCGGACTTCAGAGAACCAATACTGTCTGAAAGCTCTTGGATTTATTTATATTTGGTCTTATCCTTACCAAGACAGACAACATCTTAGACTTGTTTCTTTTTTGTTTTTAATAAAATAACAGTATCTGAGAGCATGCTACAATGGAGCCATATCCCATGCATACAAGGAAATCAGGAATGTACAAAACATATGGTTATTTACCAACGTAAACACATACAACTTTCTGTGTGCCTTCCTCACCTCAATGGAGCTAAGAGGAGACAAGGGAATGAGCCTTCTCCAGCTCCATTGTCGTAATTCATGGAGGTCTTCATGGAGTATTGAATGGTTTTGCATTTTAATCCTCCATGAGAAGCTGACAGTCTTTTTGGCTTTACACCAACCTGTTAGAAAAATGGATTAGAATCAATTCAAACAACAAAAATGGAATTTCCACATCTGGCTTCAATAGGTAGTAATGCTATTAGGGTATAGGAGCTTTTTTATTTTTTCTCCTTTCTTTCTCTGTTTCTCTTGAGCACTTCCCCATCTACCCTCACTTTACTCCTAACATGTGAGCATGTTCCATGTATAATGCAGCAAAATACTAGCTAGAACTGAAACTGTAATGCAAGGACTGACTTAAAGCTGAGTCTCTCCATGGGCTCAAGATGACAGTACAAAGAGAAGAACTGGACAGAGTACTAACATTATTTTCACAATAAGCAACAGTAGAAGACGTTAAGGTCCTGTAGTGGATGGCCTCTTTATTCTTTTATTCTTTTATTCGTGTTGCTTTTTCACATTAGGATGCTAAGAAATTAGATGATGTTACATACACAAATAAAAGTACCAAACTTAATTAAGAGTAGTGAAGTTCTAATCAGACTAACAGAATAGAGTAACATGAAGAACATAAGGGACAAGGAGAAGAAATGAAACCTTTTACTTGCAGAGATCTGTAAGTCAATCTGATTGCAGACAGATACATATGGTATCTCATGGAGAATAAATTTGTCTTACACACATTTTACCTTACACAGACACACACACTAAGACGGATTTGAACTAGTGATTGTAAGAGCTCTGCTATAAGGTGGTCTGCCCCAGCTTTCACCCAGACTTCATAATGTGCCAATTCGCAAATGCTTTTAAAACTTTTCTGAAATTTATCCTATGAATTTAGATGAATTAGGTATCAATTGTCTGGTATGTTTATAGCCTGTCAGTGTTCTCTGAAAAGAACACCCCTAGAATCCATTAATTTAACAACAACGTAACTCGGTTTATCCCAGTTTACCTGTTTATTTATTTATTGAAAGTGACTCCTGTGTCTGAAAACTTGTCAAGGACAACCCATACAGATACAAAATTGAAGAAGGTGAAGTCATTGAGTGCCAGCTTTTTTTTTCTTGGAATTCTTTGCTAGTGTCTGCACAGGAAAAAGAGAGATGCCACCATGCAAGGATGCTGGTCCCTTAAGACAGAGCTGCTCACGAATAGCTGAATATGGCCACTGTGAAATATGAGTCATTTCACAGCTCCAAACACACACCTATCCAAAAAAAAAGGTGTGGGTGGTGGTGGGGGGGAAGCAGTTCCTGAGGCTCCATCCTCTGTCCAACAAGGAAACAAACCACTTTCAATACTATAAAAAGGTCCCCACCTCTTTTCTTACCCAAATCAACATAAAAATTTTCAACTAGACTGGGAAGACTTTTTCTCCTAGTAAAACATGCCATATTTGTAATATGTTTAAAGGTAAAAAAAAAATAAAAAATAAAAAAAAAAAGGTTTTAAAGTATGGTAAGGAGGTTCTGAAGGATCACTTTTAAATGTATTTCCTATTGGAGAAGAAATAATGGAAATAACCCAAACTCCTCTTCGTACTTCTCAGAACCCCAAAAATCTCTCATTGCCTTGGAAATCCTGCTATAAACCTACCTCAATCCTGCTTGGCCTCACACTTTGTTTAATCTGACTGCTTTCACACTTCCCTTTAAACTTTCGCTCTGCAAATCTGATTTTAGCCTGTAGTGGGATTTGCAGGAGCTGAATGCAAGAGATGCGCCTCCGATGTGGAGCTCTGTGTAACCGCATTCATCAATAAATCCTTGTGAAACTACAGAGCCTGACCAATAAAAATGAAATTAATTATAGCGCTGTTTAACATGAATGTGTAGGTTTCACATCTCCAAAGAATATCTCAGTAACTATTTTAATGGGGGGTCATCATTATTCAGCGAGGCATGTAACAGCGTGCTCTATGTGGTTTAATCATTTAAAAAGAAAGGTTTCATCAACTGCAAAGGCAATTTTCATGTTTTCTATAGAAAATGTTTCTTTGCTACCATGAAATAAAGAAGACAACAGAAAACATCAGAAAGAAAAGGGAAAGCTCTTTTCATCACCTTTAAGTTCCTGCTGTGTATTGGGCATTTAAGCAGAAATGTCCTCTTTTCCCAAAGAGAATTTTAAATGCTCTTCTTAACTGAGCATGCATTAGGCTTAATCAATTGGCAGCCAGGGATCAAATCTTCAAAACTTAGCAGCACCCAGCAGCTCTCATTATGATCCAAACACCCACTTTATCAGATGTTCAAGCAACCAGAACAATTTGGGGACTTGAGACTGACCCTTTTAATAGGCAAGAGAAAATGTTTTGTAGAAGCATAATTTTGTCCCCCCTACCATTCTACTGTGGAGACAAAGCTGTCTTCAATCCTGGACCCTAAAAAGAGAATCATGAAACCTAAAATAGATCAAATTTCTTTTGTGGTGTTGTTCCCAATCCCCAGCAGTTGTAAGCTATCACATTTCACTTTCAGAATTGCAAGACACACTGAGAGCTTCTTCTATTCCCACTCTTCAATGTACAATCATTTTTTTGATCAAAAACGTCCTTTACATTTCCCACCTCATGAAAATGTGATTGTGAGAAGTCATACATCTTCGTACAGAAAAAAAAAACATACAACAGCATACAGACACTGATAAAAGTCATCACAAAACCTGGCTAAGATCCACAAAGATTAGGACAATGCTGATATATTTAAATATAAGTTTTGTCAGGACTCCTCCACAAGTTTCATAGCAGACCACAACTAGAAATGAAAATAAAGACATCATCTCTCCTCAGTGAGGACTCCTTCACTGGATTCCACAGCAGCTAGTACAGGAGGGTATCTGTATCTTAAAAGGAAATAGTTCAAAACAAATTGACGCAGTAACTTTTGTACTGGATGAGAAGGAGAGTTAGAGTCAACTGAGACAGAAGACATATAGACATGGCTGGAGGTTGGCAAGCAAAGCACTAGAGGAACAGGGTGACAATGACAAGGCAGAAGGCAAAAACAGCCTGAGAAGTGAGATGACATTCAGTACTCCTAACTATCACATCTTAAAGAACCTCATATTGGGCTATATAAACTGAGAATGTTATTTTCTTTATTTACAAGGATGTTAACAACAACCACAAATCAGTCTCTGTGAAATATCAGATAACACAGAGATAATCAATACAGGAAAGTCCTTAAGGAAGTAAATAATGTAATCTCAAAAGTCATATTTGAGTAGCATACAGCAAGCAAGGCACAATCCAAATACTCATTAAAAAGGGCTGCCAAATAGTGAGATAAAAACGATCCATTCTGTGCTAGGAGAGGCACAGGTGCTCCATAAAGGAAAAAACAAGGAGTACATGACTGATTGTGGAACACTAACACACATGTTAAAAAATAAACAAACTCAGACTGTGTAAGAAACAATGCTTCTTCTGGCATCACCACAGCATCTCCTGGCTTGATACAAACCTTAGTTCATTCTTTTGAATAGTGTGCTAACTTGTTAAAAGCAAGACTGAAACTTGCCTCCTCAATCCATTGTCTCTATGCACTAGTAAATGTGTTGCTTTGTGTGGGGGTCATTCCAAAGTAGCACCAGATGAGAATATTCTCCATTAATAGCATTAGTCAAAGATAACAGCACTGAGGCAGCTCTTGGGCCCTTCCAGAGCGCCAGGATCAGCACATTTCAAACTTCTGAAACAAGGTGCACATAGTTGGCACCAAGTTGCTCGCTGCCCTCTTTGCACATATATTCACGTTTGGTATTTGCAGGAAGGGCAAGTCATCCCTGGAGTCAGTACTTGCAAAGACCAGCTCTGTTTTGTATTTCTACTTGCCAAAGTACACTTCCTTCTACAAAGAAAGAACTGTTTCCCAGCCCTTTCTCCTCCCTTTGTATTACTCTCACCTACGAAGTAGTTAACAACAAATCCCATTTGCCTCCTATGCTGTTGTAACCATCCACAGAAATACCTTCTCTCAAATGGCATCTACAGTTTTTGAGAAAGACTGGTCAAACATGGACATACTCAAACTAGGAGACTGACAGTGGTCCGGAAAACCTTTTCATCATAAGAAAAGGAAATTAACCAAAAGAAACCAAAATTAGGCTGCTTTATTCTTCTAAACTGAAAAAGATAGTAAATAGGATTGCCTGTAACTATGACAAGCACATCAGTCCATTTTCTTTTTAAGAGGAATGAAATCAATTAACAAATGGGATTTCATAGTAGTTTACAGAGACAATCAAACTCAGTGGTCTCCTCCAATAATATTTCTAAGCTGTCCTGGCTGCTGTTGTTTGTGTGTTAAATAAGTCTGTTAATATTAATTAAAAGAAAAATAAAAAATCTCTTAAGTATAAAACCTTATATACATAAGGGAAAGGATACACAGTCTTACTGGACTTCCAATTATCAAATTACTATAATTGGTTCAAGGAACCTTATTATGGCCTCAGTGGTAGCTCCACTGACCTTTCCAGGCAAAGGGAGGGGATGCTCCATCCCTGGCAGGTGTTCAGGACCAGGCTGGACGAGTCCCTGGACAACCTGATCTAGTGGGTGGCATCCCTGCCCACGGCAGGGGGTGGGAACCCGATGGCCTTCAAGGTCCCTTCCAACCCGAGCTGCTCCATGATTCTACGCGGGGGCTAGAAAGCAGGTTACAGAGCAGGGTGCCAGAACAGAGATCTTGGCAGGAAGCAATTATCCTGTCTTCAGAAATAAATTCTGTATTTGACTCTGACATTCAACACTTCAGTTGTTGAAGACTAAAGACTTATGCTTAGAAACGTGGAAAACACAACAACTTTATGAGTGCTCTGGAATGTTGTCAGTGTTGTGTTTTAGACAAAGAAGTGTGTGATTCTGAACAATAAACAAAAGTATCTCTGGTACATTACTTCGCTTATTTGCCATTTCAATTCAAGTACTAAAAGCTGTGTCAAGCTGAAAAAGTAATCAAACATTAACTCCTGTAAAAAGTACTTCTACGGCTCTAGTCTTGAGAGATGAGCATAAACACTGCGCACTTAAAAATTTAATCTCTACATGCAGCAGAAAACTAAATAGCAGAGCTTTCAACAGGTATTTCCTATAAGTGCAAATGCATAACTAGGACTGTTTCAGGTTGCCAGTGAATAACCAGAAGAGGGAATTAGAGCTATCCATTCCAGGTCATTACTCATGGAAGCCAGGGAAATTTCCTATTGCTAGAAAGAAACTGGTTAATGAAGAACCATCATTTTGCCCTAGGAAGCATGTACTCCAGCTATTCCTCCTGCGTTGTCAAAGAAAACTTTTTAGAACTGGAACAAAAAAATAACACTGATACATCAACATATCTTCTCTGGATTGCACAATGCATATTTATAATATTACTTGATCTCATTTGAATGTTCAGGAAATCCAGTTTCCCCAGGCTTCAAATCTGTTCCCCCTTCATTGTGCTGAACAGAAGCACAGAACTGTTTGTTCATTGCCCTGTTTATTATTAGAATGCCTGCTGCAAAGAGAAAAACATCCAGAAGACCTCCCAGCTACAATTTTGTTCTGAAGTCACAGCAATAGCAGGCAGTATTTAACACATTTGAATGTCATCAAGATAACTTGCCATAGAATAAAGAAACTAAGCGAGTAAGAGAGAGGCACTGAGACATGGATCTCCAGGCTTCTCTCCTGCACAAACAAAGGACAATTTGTTTATACTAATGTAAACCCTGTGTTGCACCCAAAGACATTATTCAACTGTGATTTTTTTTCATCAAGTTTCAACTCTGTCTTCATAAATGTTAAAATAACAAACTGAATTAGGTCTTCACTCAGCGAGAAAAGGAATTATATTTCAACAGCCATAGATGAAGCAGTGACATACCTGAATCCTGTTGCTTCTGCTCAGTAAGCTCATTACATTAGCCACAGCACACCTTTAACCTCAGGGCTTGCTAAAATGTCTTTTAAAAATTTTTTTAGAACATTTTTCTTCTTATTTTCTCATTTTTCTAAAATCATCAAAGGGAACACTTCTCCAAAAAAAGAAATTGCGCACGCCATTTTTTGGCTTCCCTCCTCTGTACAGAGAAACTTAGACCTCAAAAGCCTACATAAAAGATAAGCTTCAAGTTTCAATTCTTTGTAAAGGAATAGAGTAGGTGACCTCAAGAAACCACAGGTTTTCCTCTTCCTGTCGAAAAGAGGAAAAAAATTCATTTCTGTAGCTACCATCAAATTAAAACAAAAACAAACAAAAAAAAAAAAAAAAAAAAAAAAAAAAAAAAAAAAAACACAAAGCCTTGTGAGCTGAAACATCAGAAATTCAGAGATGAGAAATATCATTTGCCCTGTACATCTACCAACAATAGCCTCACTTCAGCAGATTACAAAAATACATCAGTCATTTATTTTGAGTGAATAACACTCACAGAATGATGACTAACAAAGTAAGTGAGGGCAATGAGCGAACTAAATTGGATCAATTATGTGCCAAGAATTGCCAAGCTTAAAGGGCTGATAATCAACAACTGCAGGCAGAATTGATGGGAACACAAGTGCTAGGTGTTCAATGCAACTTAAGAAGATCAAACATTACTTTCCATATTGTTTGAAGTCAAGAATCTCAACAAGAAAAAAGTATAGGTAGTTCCAAGAAGAGTCATAACAATACAGTCAGGTGACAAAAGGTGCTCCATCTACTGTGGAGGTCGTATTTTGGAGAAAAAACGACAACCAAAAATCAAGCGTGACATCACACGTTATAAAGCTGCTCAACTGATGCTTTGTCCTTAATTAATAGCTTCATTACAGAACACAAGCTAGAAGGAACAAATAATAGCACACATATCCCTGGAAGGATGGCTTGAAAGAAATGAGAAGAGAAGGCTCCAGGAGACGTCAGCGGCCTGCCCGTGCCTAAAAGGGGCTGCAGAAAAGCTGGGGAGGGACTCTGTATCAGGGGTGTAGGGATAGGACAAGGGGTGATGGTTATAAACTAAAACAGAGGAGATTTATGTTAGATATGAGGAAGAAATCCTTCCCTCTGAGGGCAGTGAGGCCCTGTCCCAGGCTGCCCCAAGGAACTGTGGGTGCCCCATCCCTGGCAGTGCCCAAGGCCAGGCTGGATGGGGCTGGGTGCAGGGGGCCCTGCCCATTCCATGGCAATGATCCCAACTGAAGCACCTAAACACGAATAAATACACAGATTTTATTTTTTTTAAGTAACTCTTTTACTGAAGTTTTAATACTTTCTTTCTTTCTTTCTTTAGGTTAATTCAGATTTAATTCAGTCATAAGTGATTGTTTAAGCACACATGCCCTTGCACCATATGCAAAAATGCTTGCATATTAAATTCTACCTTTAAAGCTGAAGCCATCCCAGCCTGTAATGCACTAAAACTATGCTCAAGCACGTTACATTCATTAGAAGATTAAAACATGTCTTATTTATTCCTTTTATATTGAAACATTCAAAACAAGGTAAATTGAAAGAAACAAAATTCTAATGGCTAGCCATGAAAATAACCAGATATTTGAATGCTACAAATATCAAGTGATTTTGACCTTAAATAAAGGTAAGGCTGCCAACTGCTGATGATTTATATCATCATAATTGAACGAAATTGAAATTTATATCATCTGAATTGACAGAAATAAAAGACAGTCAGAAGGACAGAAAGAAGCAACCAGGCTAAGACTAGAAAAATCTGGTTTGGGCAGAAGTTTCTCGTGGGAGAAAGGACAAACCTAATGCTCAGCCCAACGTTATGTTTTACATGTAAACACACTTGCAAGTCCCTGTTCTGTGTATTTCCAGGGTTTGGAACAGTTCGCCTTAGGAGCCATGCTGTATAGAAACATATACGCCCTGAGATTACAGCCCTGTGTGTTTTCAGTAATTTTCAGTGAATCGGTGCAGGCTAGAAAATGAATCAAATCTGTATGCCTTATCTGTAATGTACAAATTCTGGTTGACTATTTTTATAAATTGGGTATTCCAATTCATTTCATTAACCAAGGATTTCATTTGTAACAGCACGTCAACGTAAAGGAATGCAAACAGAATTGGTTGGATACCAGAAGAAATCTGGCATGGTTGCATGCTCTCACTTCATCTTCTTGGACTGTTCACTGAAAAATTAATGTGCCCATAACCACCTTTGATGATTATAAAGATGTCATTTACTTGGTCTAAAACAGATGTCAGAATATACATTGTCTTGATGACAGCAATAAAGAAATCAAAAAAAAAAAAAGCATTTCAGTAAAAAAAAAAAAAAAAAAAGTGATGAAAATTGCTATGAAATTCCCATTACTTCTGGACTTCTGATAAAAATCATGACCTTGGCAATCAGCACATCTGACCCAGAAGCAACTGAAGTATTAACTAGGCCAATAGCAAAAAGAAATTGGCACTAATATCAACAGGAAATCATCAAGAAAAGTACTGCAGACTGGATTGTATTTACCGATTAACCCCACAAAAGTGGCATGTGATGCAACCTAGACTTCTAAAGCCTTAAAGAAATTTGGCAGGGACAATCTAAGGTTTGTTCTTAGCAATACCTCCATATGCAGTGCTGTGTGCTGCATGCTGTGTTACAGTTTTAAGGAAGGAAACTTCTGAACAGCATATTAGAGAGCCACAGTGCCCCCTTTTATTAACAGGGGTATGAATCAGGGTCAAAATTAATCCCCTGCCCTGCTTTAGCTACAGTGCTGGTTTCTTCCCACCTGTGGATGTGCCTTAGTGCTACAGGGCATGACGATGTACACGTTTGTGTTCTCTCTGACCTCTGTACTGCTTTATTTTCCAATTTAGACATGAATTTTGTAGTCTCTAAAACCACCCATCTCTAGAAGATACTACAGCATGCTAACTACTTGCAGATTCTCCTGTGTGTAGCAGCTCATGACTAGTTCCAACAACACAAATCATGTTTGTGCTTTTTTTCCCCCCCACCACTATTACTATTTTCCCTATTCTTACCATGATATCCTCCTCTAAAAACAGGTGCAGACCTTCAGGCTCTTGCCTCCAAGGTACTTGGTCTGCATATATGAAAGGTCACTTTTTTCCGTAAAATACAAACTGCATATATCCCCTCATGGAGCAGAGCCTAGCAAAGCACGAAAGGGTCTCACTACCACAACACTGTCCACAAAACTTTCCAAATCTGACAGCCACATTTGTGACAGACAAAATGAGACTTCTCTTGGACATGGACTCAACACAGAAGGAAAAAGAAACAGAAGCAGTAAGTTACTGAAAAACCTCTTTTGAATTCAAGCATATAGTTACAAACTGTACATCACAAAGTCTCTTCTGCACCTGAACCTTTTTGCCTGTATACTGTAAAGCTGTGCACAATCACAGATACCACAACAAAGCAACAATTCTGGTGTAAACACAAAGGTAACAATCCACAAAAGGTTTCTGAGGTTGTTATTACTGGTTTATTTATTACTCCTAACTGTATTCTACTTCAGTTTTTTGTAGGATACTGGGAATCGTTGTCGTTGGCACTAGCATATATTTTTCTTGCATGGTCAGAGGTAATAGAAAGGATTTTGTGTACTGCTTTCTTGCCAACAGCATCAGACCTAACTATGCTACCCCATGAATATGCCAGAGAAATATGCTTAGAGAAATCAACTTTAAAAATGCAAAAAAGATGGACAAGACATAAGCCCTACAACAAAATGTATACACATGAAACATGCATATCCACATACACATAGATACTAACTAATGGCTCTTCACAAACTGGAATTCAGGCTCAAAACATAAGAAAGGAGGCATCCACCACCTAGTACTGCTCCTGCACTGCCAGAATCTAACACATTCATTAAATAACATTTTCTTCTTCAATTCATACCATTAAAAGAAAGGAATGTACCACATGTATAACTTCTCTCTACATCAATACCAATACCACTAAATAAAGACCCGTTCTTCCCATGTTACAGAAGACTGAGGCACCACAGATACCTGAGAAAACTGCCCATTAGAAAATAAAGTTGATGCTGGAGCTGGGAACAGGAAGCAGTGGTCGAACCTCAATTCAAGCATATCCCATGTTGAGGAGGGATGAACTGGGAAATAAGAAATCCGTGTTTGTACTTGTGATCAATTATGGATGAGTAATATAATAATGCTTTGTGATAACACACTAACAAGTTGAATTGCTAAGTTTACCCACGTATCAGACTTTCACACCCTTGTCCAGCTTTCTAACAACTAAGCAGAAGTTATCAATGGACATACAGTAGGCATTACAGCTGGCCCACAAGAAACCAGTCAATCACCTGCACATATTTTATGCATATAAAAGCAATTTAGGACTGTTTCATTTTCCTGCCTCATCCTTTTACACATTGCCTCTCATTTCCAAACTTGATCCCGTGGGGAGGCATACATATGTGACTCCTGGACTACTGAGCCAACTCCAAGGCTCAAGAAGGTGGCAACTGTCCCTTGGTCTGCAGGTGACCCAGCACTTTTCTTGGCTTGGTTAGGAGCTCTGGCCTCTCTGCCACAGGCCTAGTGAAGTCCTAGAAGTTTGTAAGTAACAAGAAATTGAAGACATTTTTATTTAAAAAAAAAAAAAAAAGGAAAAAAAAAGATTTCTGAAATATGAGTGACCTATTGTCTCACTTTTAAAGGAGCAGCCTTCGGTGGGGAGGCAGTTTTTTTAAAACACACAGACAGACAGCCTGTAACTCAAGCTATGTCTGGGTACAAGCTTTTTATCAGACAATGAAGGTTACATGCAGCAAACTCGGCTCCCCAAAGTAAAGTGACAAAGAGATTTAGGTTGATGTTCTCAAAGTCAGAGGTTTGTACAAGATCAGGGAACAGACACTTGCTGTATATGAATGAAGAGACATCAAACATATAGTCCTTATCCAGTCAGACAAGGTATCTTATAAAAGCCTCAAAGGTTTTTCAGAATGAATGCTTTCCATTTCACCCTGCTTGTGAAATAGAGCATTGCTAAACAAACAGAACCATGTACAGGACTGTTCTTATTCAGAATGATTTCAATGGCTAATTTGTCTTTGGAAAGTTGTAACACAATGTTTACTGATACAGGCCCTTTGCAAATAAAAGCCCTTTTTTCACAGCACAACACTACACCAACTGACTGAAACACAGCATTCAGAATCAGCATTGATGCGCATTTCTGAAACATTTGATACCATCCCTCAGTTAAATATTCCCATGCAAGAAATGTATCTGTTCTTCCTGGCAATACAGCAGGAAAGCTGTAAGGACAGCAGCGGGATTTATGCCCTTATTGCACATCCTAGGTATTTCTAACGCTGACATTCTGCTTCCATTGAAATGCAGGGGAAAAAATGTCACACCTTAAGCAGACATTGTCTTTCTGGTACACTACGAGAGCTCTGAGGTGTACAGTTAAATTGCCTTATTTACAGAATTAATATGTTTTAAATGTTTTCGATTCCTTTTACTTCCTTAAGGAAGTGAAAGTGGTGATATGGGTGTGCCAATGCTAAACTGGACAAAGAGTATGCCCTGGCACAAAGATTTCATCCCAAATTGCCCTGAAACATTTACTGTGAGGCTTCCCACCACTCAGGCTGGGAAGGAAAGACTGGCACTGAAACTAAACCAACCTGAAATGCATCCACTTCCTTCTAAATATAATGAACAGCTCAAAAAACTTCTGACAAGATGATATTTAGGCCCATGAGCAGCACAGAAGTTGAAGGTTAAGAAAAAGCAAAAACCTTCCCAGTGCACCTGCATGAAGCCTCGCTGTGCGGCACGTCCCTCCATGGGAGCAGTGCCCTCCGTGGCAGCCGTAACCACGGCTCGGCACCCTTCCCTCCTGGGCACCATGCACCCGACAGCTTGAAGGGAACATTGGCCTTGATATAAGCCCCTAGAAAAAGATCTGGATTCTCAGCACCTACAACAATGTACAGAATTCACAATTTCTGGGATGAGTTGGAAAAACAACCTGATGCAGGTCATTTCAATCAATTTACAAAAAATGATCAATTTACAATAAATCAATTTACCAAATAGATTTGAAATGCCTTCTCAATATTTTCCATTAAAAAAAAAAAAAAAAAAAAAAAGTTTTCTATACTAAAAAAGTTTCTGTAAGAAAAGAGCTGGAAAGAAAAGATTTAGGAACCTACCTAGGAGCAAAAATCATGGATGGTAACATCTAAAAATGCCTGTAATAAGGAGTATTTTCTCTCCAGAAACTTTGCCATGCAAACCTGTCCTTTCTGTGTTTGTGGGCAGCGTGTGTGGCTGGCCAGCCCCCTGCCAAAACTCTCACAGAACAGACTGCTCAGTTCATAGAAGGGAGCAGAGCAGAGAATGAAGAGTTTGTTTCCTCCAACACACAGCACTTCCAAACACCACCACCCAAAAGGCAATTTGCGAACAGCTGATACTAACACCAGCAAAGGATTTATTGTTTTCCTTAGCCACAATGTCATATCAGTAATGTGGTATAAAGTAATCAACAAGATTAATTCATCCAGCAATGCAGAAGTTTAACCTCTAAGGAGTAGGCAATCCTGGTTTTGGGGGTTGTTGTTGGCACTGTTTTTGTGTTGTGTGTGTGTGTGTGTGTTTTTAATGTCAAACAACAGAGCATAATCCTGATTCTACAAGTCTAAATGAGATGAATGACATTTTCTAAATGAGAGTGACTTCCCTGTTGTTCAGGAGAATCAATCTACCTCTGTAAGCTTCAGATTACCTTCAGGTATATGTCAAACTGCAAACACCAGCCTGACATTTAGGATAAACACAAGGAAGGCAAAAGCACTCCTCTTCAGACATATGGCTACAGTGAATATGCACAGAGGTAAGAATCCACATCAATCAAAACTTTTTTTTTAAATAAACTGCAAAATAGGTAGAAAAGATAATTTTATCTTAAGCCTTCATCCATGGATCTTGAATCATCTAGTTAGCTCATCCTATTTAAGCTGTCACACCAAAAAAATATTACATGCCAATCCATCTTTTAAGGAATTTATTTAAGAAAAACATACACACGTACTTCCTCCTGAGATTCCTAACGGGCTTCATGAAATGTTTGCCCTCCTGCTACTCAGGCAGATCCTATGGCAATAGCAGCATAATGCAAAGAATGAAAAGGGCCGTGCTGGACCCCATGTGAAGAGCTGAGCCAGTGCCTCACCTCTGGTCTTGTGGAAAGCACAAGCCAGGTGAGAGGAACACCAACAAAGAAAATCCCCTTGAAGATTTCTCCGTGTTCAACCATTTCCTCATCAGGCATGCCTCAAGCTATCTCCCCCTCAGTTACTCACCAACTTCGAATGGATTTCTGCTCAAAACCACCCCTGCTCTTTCCTTCAGTCTGTGTGAACTTCCAGCACCCACAGCATCTCCCCAAACCCCAGTGGGGTGAAGATCCACCTCTCCTGTTTGCATTGAGCCCCATCTCCTGCAAGCTTCACCTGAGGTCACCCGGTTCTTCATCTCTAAGCAGCCATCAGTAACTGATTCCTACCAACCCTCCTCATGAAGCTTCTAAAATTTATTGATTGACATTTAACATGTTACTAGCAAATCACCCTTGTGTTTCCCAGCCCAAAGTGTCCCACCCTCCTCACATATCTCTCAGACAAAAGATCTTGCACACTTGTGTCTGGCTTATTGCCGTTCCCCACGCTGTTTCCACCCACCCACACTTCACATGGACAAGCATGGCACACAGCATTCAATGAAAGGGTGAGACAGCACTGGCAGCGATGCTCTGTCCTGCTTTCAACTCCTCTTGAATAATTCCTAACATTTAAGTTGATGTTTCGCTGCTGATAAATACTGACTGGATATTTTTTTATGGTAATATCCACTGTAACTTCAAACTCTTGTTCCCAAATGGTAACAATCAATTCAGAGATGAAGGCAGAATTATTTTTCTCCCCATGGACATCCTTTCCATTTATTTATACAATTTAATCTGTCATTTCAATGGCAGTCACTTTCATAAGGTCTTCTCCAGCTCCTCCTTGCCAGCTCATATCTTTAGTACCCGCTAAACAATTCACTAGCATCAGTAAATTTTCTGATCCCACACGCAAACATTTTTTCTAGGTCATTTAATGTTCCTATAATGAACATCAGAGATCCTGGTGGTATGCCAATGGAGAATTCCTTCGTCTCCAAGAACTGACTGTAGACTCTCAATCCTTGTCCTTGTATCTAATCAATTATTTGTTGGCACAAGGATTTCCCTTAGTCCTGGCTGCCTAGTTCCGTTAAAACACACTGGTGAGGATTTTGGCCAAAGGGTCTTGATACATAAGATCCTTCTCAACAACTACCACCACCTGCTGCCCATTACCCATCTCAAACAAGAGCATCCACACAGTCACTGGTCCTCACAGGGACAAATACACATAACAATACCTGGTAAAGCTGTATGACTGTGCTCTACAACATTAAAATATTGTGGTGTTTAGTCTCTGAAAGTCTTCCGAAGCAAGATTTTTTGTACATTTTACCCTAAATCAGTGCAGAATGAAGTTACTCATTTTCTCAGGAAGTTTGCTAATGGATATCCTCACAGAACACTTTGATTACTTCTAAGAGCCATCACGTACAGTTCAAAGCTTACATATGAAATGTTTCACAAATTACAAAACTTGTCACTCCATAAGCTTAGGGTACATTGCTTTTGAGTTTTCTTTTTTTTGTTTGTTTGTTTTGTTGTGGTTTTTTGTTTGTTTGTTTTTTGTTTTTTTTTTTAAACCTAATTTTTATCACTTAACACCTACTGACTTTGAATTAGATAAAAACACACCCCTATAAACACACCACTATGGATGACCTGTAGTGTCTGCAAAAGGTGTAGGCTACTACATCTGTTGACCTTTTACAGGCCATAAGGGACCAAGAAGAAACATTTTCTAATCTGTTTGGGCAACTTCAGAAAGACATACAAATCTTCATGATATATTGCCTTCCACAAAAACCTCTCTGCCTTGAAATAAGCCAAAACCAAGCAAACAAAATCAAGGGCCATCAGGTTGCCCTCCCCTTCCTGCCAGTGCCTAAAGGGGGCTGTAGGACAGCTGGAGAGGGACTGACTCTTTGTCAGAGGGTGTAGAGACAGGAAAAGAAGGAATGGCTTTGAACTAGAAGAGGGGAGGGTTAGATTAGACATTAAGAAGAAATTCTTCCCTCTGAGGGCAGTGAGGCCCTGTCCCAGGCTGCCCCAAGGAGCTGTGGGTGTCCCATCACTGGCAGTGCCCAAGGCCAGGCTGGATGGGGCTGGGGGGGCTTTAAGGGCCGTTCTACCCCAAACTGTGCTGTGACCCTGTGCTTGTATCATATATATATATATATATATTTATATATGTACACAGAGAGCACATGCATGTAAGTTATGTGTGATTACACCAACTGAAATCAACAGGCAATAAACACTGAACCTCAGATTACTTTCAAGTGGAGAAATAGACTACCAGGTTTATTGAACAGTGGTTATAAACCAACACTACACAGGCAATTTTGTCATTGCATATTCCATCACAATCCAACTTTTTGATTACCAAACCTCTTGAGCTGTTTTCAGTTCTACATTTTAACTTTCATGCCTTGCATGATAAGAAGTGCCATTCAAAGGAAAACAAGAAAATCCCTTCATGGCAGGCCAGGTCACAGTGAGCACGATTACTATCAGTTAATATACAGTCAGTCTCTTTCTGTAACAGTTTTCTTGTGCTAAACGCAACATTTCTTCTGTTGATAAAAATGGGTAAATCATTGTCTCTCCTCCAGCAAGAGCCTTATTTCAAGATAACAGAACAAACATTTGTTTTTGATATTTTAGATATCACACAGGAGACTGGAAACTTCACAGCAATCAGCATATAATCTCTTTTCATGCAAATAACATGCTAAATCCATTATTTAAACATTACATCTGCTTAAATAGAAGTAGGATGTAACATTTCCTGCAGCCCATTAATTTTACATATGCAAAAGGACTATATTGTCAAAACAACTCATCCGCATGTACACTTGTGAGCATGGATGCACGTATATATATATGTGTATGTACATCACACAGAAAGACCTACTTTTTTCACCTTTCACCGTACAACTCATGAAAAACCTGTGGACTTAAAAATTATCACCATAAAGACTGAGTTGCTGAGACTGTCAACACTGGCTGTTTCAGACTGGGTAACAGTTGCTAATTTTCAGCTGCCTGCAACACAAAACAATCCTTCAAACAGCTGAAAGATGAAGTCTCTATCTGTTTTTATAATGCTTTCTTATCTGGTTATACCTTACTGCATTTTTTTTTTAAATGTGCAATACAGCAAGCTTCCTTAGAGAAAAGGTAACGCCTTTTTCTCCATACACAAAATAACCAAAAAATACTTTCCCACCCCTACAGTGACTTCATTAAATCAATGTTCCCTTCCTCAATGAAGCAAATTATAATCAATCCACAGCTGGCAGTGTTTAGCTAATAGTATAATTTTGGGTTGAGTGGCCCTGGTCACCAGCTCTTTCACCACCCCTCTCTTTTTCTGAAGCAGGTTTTTATTATATTCTTATATTATCTAAGGGAGCAATAAATAGGATCCACTAAATAAATTTGCTTGAGACATTTATATGAAATTTGAAAGTTTAATGTAACTGCCAAAAGCTTCTGGAGTGCTGGCAGAATTAATCTTAATACTCATTACATTTATAGATTCAAATCAAGCCTGCGGACGTCAGCATAGGTGCCACTGCTAAGAAATAAGAAGTTTCCAGGAAATCTGTAAGTAAATTTAAAGTGGTTGCCAGCTTTGGAGAGGGAAGATTTAAAAAATGATGTGATGGATGTGATCTGTATGCCAGGAGATGCAGCACTAAACACACTTCTTGCTATAATTTTGGTGATGCTTTCTCCAATACAGGTTTTTATAACACAACAGAATTAGAGATTAAGCTACATACCTCAAGCCTGGACTTTTATTTATTAATTTATTTTTAATTAGAGGTTGCAATTCACTGGACAGCCAACTCCAGCTGTGAGATCATTCCACACCTGATAAGCAGGAAGAGCCTAATTCTGCTGCAGTTCCTGCCCTCGAGTGTAAGCAGTGGCTTTAATTTGGGGGATGGAGGAACATAGGGAGTGAGTTCTGGAGTACATTTATTACATTTGGTAGAGTGCACCTGAGCTTAAAAAACATGTGGAAAGTAGTGAAAAATAATGAAAGTAACATTAAACAACACAACCACAGAACTATCCACTTTACTACCCACCCCACAGCTGAGCCAGACTGTGGAGGACAAGAGAGGCACTTCTTGGGATACACATCTTGTGGAAGTGTTACCTGAAGACAAAGCCAGACACCTGAGCTGGAGTCTGCTCCACACTGTCTTCTTTATCTATAAATACAGTAACAGGAAGTATTTGCCAACTGCGGCTTGCAATTAGAGCCAGAAAGAGAGCAAGAAGATAGGAAGAGAGCAAGAGAGCTCATGGTATCCACTAACACAAGGGATGTATAAAATCAAAGAAAAAGCAACCATAGGTCGAACATTGTGTTATATCTGAGTTTCAGTATTTCTGCCACCATTACAATGACAATTTATCCAAGTCACTCTAGAAATGACAGGCCTGTATGCACCAAGTCAGCACCAAGTTTTCCCACCAATGAAACATGAACTTCATTTATCCATGACAGATGCTAACTTGAAACTGTTGTTGAACTACAATATAAATGCAAACATAAGGAGCAGGTGAAAGAACAAGTTATGGGAAGGGTGAAAATGGAATTACTTTGCTGCATATAATTCCACCTAGAAACCTCCCTTGCAGCACAATTACTAACTACAGATAATGCAACACTACGATCCATCTGGAATTTGAAAACAATAAGGTTAAGCATGGCACAATAAAAAAAAGCTTTTTTTTTCTGACTGAAAATGCAACTGGCTGAAGTAACTTAAAATTCACAGAAAATCTCCTGCTTAGCTGGGTAGGAAGTTGAGGTGACAAATGACGAATCAGGCTTTTTTCCTTTTTTTTTTTTTTTTTAATTTAAAAAAATAAAGAACATAAAGGGGGTCACCACCCTTAGAACATAATAACGACAGAAAGGACAAAAAACAAAAGACAAAATAACATAATTTATAGAGGAAGATATAACTACTAAGACATGATTTCTGTAATCTTATCTCTTTGCTCTCAGTTGGCAGTTAAGGACTAAGACCTCCTCTCTCAATAAAGCGTTTAGAGTGTTATCAGTTAGTACATGCTGCCTACAAATACAAATTCTGAGAAGTTGAGTCTTAGCTCCTAAAACACACTTCTGAAGACTAGAGCACTCTCCCTTGACTACCTGGTTTTGATTGCCTGAACAGATCTGCTATTTATTATCTACAAATAAAGACAGCAGAATACCAAACTGAGCAACTGGTGACAAAATAATTCTGATAAAGTTCTCATTGTTCTGTTTTTGTTTTTGTTTGTTGTTTGTTTTTTACAGAAGCTTGTAAGAATGGCTACCTCTTTGTAAAAGAATACAGAACAACCTGTTAAATTGACTGGGATGGTTCATATTTTAGAAATTGTTGATACTTAATGTTTAACAAAACATATACATGTATGTGTGTGTGTATGTATATATATATATACACATATATATACATATATATATAAGTTCACCATTTCTGAATGTTCTGCCTTAAAATTCAATTTATAACAGGAAAAAATTAATTAAAAAACATGATACCTTCTCAGAATTCTTTGAAGTTTGAAAATTTGCCCAAGAGATTATAATTTAGCTTTATTCTAGACAGTCTTTGCAGAATTACTTTAAATGCAAAATATTAATTGTGTTTCATCCAAAAAAAAAAAAAAAGGTATTTATTGCCCAAGTAATACCTAGAATGTTAACCTGGCAGACAACAGGATCAACTTGTTAAATTTTATATACAAGCTCTCTGTAATTCATGATGCTGAAGTGTTGCAGCTCTACTCCTGCCATAAATCAGTCACGGTTTTCCACTAACATGTTGTTTTACTACCCTTTGTAACTGAAAGCACAAAGTAGAATCATAAAATATGCAGTGTTTCTCTTGTCTATAAGCTAGACTGAACATGTTCATTGGACGCAACTGGGAATGATACCCGTGACTGCACTAAAAGATTACTTTTCATTAAAAAAGTCTGCCTTCGTGTTATCAATTGTTTGTAAAAACAAACAGTCAACCTCAGATATATTCATATATCCCACACAGAAACAAAAGCATTGAAGTTAATTAAGCACATTGATCAGCAGGGGAAATAGATATGAATATAGCAATCCCGTGCACTGGAATTAATTACATCAAGTTTCTGACCATACCACATATAAAGCTCAGGATGTACTAATGAGATTATCAAGAACACAAACTGTAAATCTCGTATAACATTCAATATCACACATTCCCCACAGAGCAGCATTAGCAGCCTTTCAGGCAACCACATCACAAGCACATATTTAGATGTCACATTCAGAAAATTACTTCACCCTTAAACATGAAATACCCACCTTTTCTCAGTGGTTGCAGAACAAGCTTATGTTACCAGTGAAACACGGAAATAGGCTCAGATTTCTGAATGGTGCCATTCCTAACACTTTGTTTTTACCTGGTATGCTTCTCTGCCCTTTTCTCTCTCCCCTTCAGCAGGCTGTGCTTTCCTCCACCATTTCCCCATTTAAAGCACAACAGAGAACACCCTAATGCACATATGACAATCCACACACTCTTATTTGTTTCTGTCTGAATTATTTCCTTAATAGGTCCTTCCTCACCTCTGATTACCATGATTACTGTGATTTTATTCACCAAAATTTAAATCGTATTTTTTTCAAAAATATTTAAAGTCAAAAATTTTTACTCCTTGTTTCTACTCTGTGTTTGTCTGATTTCAGCCTCCTACCAAGGATCCTGCTATGCTCCTTTCTGCATTACTCAAGTCTGCTTTCTTACTCAAGTTCTGCCTTCAAGCATTTTGTTCAGTCTACACACTTCTTCGGTTCCTGTCACTGAAGTGTCAGGTAAGAGTCATCTCCATGGACATTTTTAGTCCAAGGACATACAATCACTGGGATGGCCCTAAAATCAAATTCTAAGCAAACTGGTCAAACTACAGCCAATTAGTGTGAGTGCTTCTCCTGACAACTTTTGTAAAGATAGATATTAAAGACAAATAACCAATCTTTTAAAAAAGTGTCTTCCCTGAGAATCTGTAACAGTTAAAAAAAAATAAATCAAAGAACGCAGGAAAACTCACCTTTCGATCCTGGATGGATACGGTCTCTTAAAAGTCTCCAGCTTAACGTACTACATCCTTTCTGCTTTTCTGAGCAATCTTTTTCTTCTGTAACTTCCTGTCTTCTGGCTTGCTAGCTTCACTTTATTCTATGTACGTGCAAAGGAACCCAAGATGTTATCCAGAGCTGCTCACTTCTACTCTGTCTCCACAGTGTTCACGTCACTTGTAGCACCGAAGCTGCTGAGAAGCCAATGCATCAGCTCTGTGAAAGAGAAAGTCAAAATAAACCAGGGCATGCAGACCCAGCACTGGGTGATCAGCTTCATAGATCCTGATCATGATGCCAGAGTGAAAATAAAACACGGAAGGCTGCAATGATCAAGCACAGCAGTTTGGAGGTGCTAATGAAAAAATAACACAGCCTGTGAATACAGGTCACAAGCATGAAAACCTTCAGAAAATAAAAGAAGGAAGAAAAAAAAAAAAAAAGAAGAGAAAGCAGGATCTGATACCAGATAAGCAATTGCAGAGGGTACGCTGGATACAGAGCGCAGAACTTGTTAGCCTGAATGATACCAAGGGATGTGCCTTGTGAGACGATCAATACTCAAAGGCTCAAATAAAGGACTTGGTTGTCTTCCCCGCCCCCACAACCTGAAACAAATCTCCTCTACTTCTAGATATTTCACACTGCCTGCTACAAAACCTCTCACATTTCTTTCTAGAATTAAAGTTCTGCTCAGCACACTGTTTTTCAGATATGAACAAAAAAAAGCACACAGTAATTACAGCTTAAAACCCTGTGTTTCTTCAATAAACCCCAACTGATATTAAACAGATGTCCAACAGCATACATCAAAATACAGAAAACACAACTGGAAAATTTCAGAGCTGCACCATGCAGTGGGCAGGGCAGCCTTGAGCTGAGCAACAGAGAGCTGCTGTACGGGCAGGGAGAGAGGCTGGGGAGGAATTGCACCAATATATATATGTACTTATTTTTTTCTTACAGTCATTTTTTCTTAATGAAAAACAAATCGATTTGCAACACTCTTTTCATAGATAAATGAGAAAAAGCCTTGGTCTAAATAGAGAGAGAAAAAGAGATCTACACAATTCTGTGACTGAAACATCATTACACGCCTTAGCAACACAAACTACAAGGAGTTTTGCTGGTAGAGACACAGGGCAGAGCAGTAGAGCTTCTTTAACAACAGGTATTTCCTTAAACAAGTATTCAACTTCCAAGATGTTTTACATCACAAATGTGCTACAATTGCTATAAACCTTCAGTTGACACTCAGGAATATGACTTTAGTTCTTTGTCACAGCAATGAGTAAATACTCTTTGAAAATAAAAATAGAAATTAATGGTACATCCAGCAATTGCTAACTTCTGAGTACTTGAATCCCTAATAAATAAAATAAATAAAAAATTCTTTGATACACAATGCGTTTTCTTTTAATTCTTTGTACAGAATGTGTGCATACAGATACAGCCATGTATCACCTCTGTGTCAAGTGTTTTATAACTCAAAGATGGTCTCCCCAAAAACCTGCCTCTCCAAGACTTACTTCCCAAGAAGAAGAAATTCACCAATTCCCCTTCCTCTTATCAGTGCTATGAAGAAGAAAAGCCACCACAAATTGCACAGCCCCTTTCCTCCAGACAAGCACCATTTAGCCCACAGTTCCTACACCTCTCTGGCAATCTTCCACTGCTCGAGTGTGCTAACATTAATAAAATAGTTCAAGGTGAACACGAACTCTTAAAAATATGTCAAGGACTGGGGAGAAAAGGAGTATTAGAGAGGGAAAGCCATTATAGAAACGAAGAATAAAATCAAGTCAATTATGATTCTCAAATCTCAGGTCTACCAAACTGCCCTATTAAAATGGCCTGTAAGAAGGAAAACAAGCAGGGAAACAATTAGGAGAAATAGACTCCTGAGTAATTCTCCCTGAGAAAAAGGACTTGAAAGTCTCATTTAATTCAACAAAGATGAGAAATCACGCGACTTTTTCAAAGCGTACTGGGTTCTGTACACCTTTGCTACTTATACTAGTAGGCAGACAAAATTTCCTTCTGTTTTCCCCGCAAGTGTGTATACATATGTATGAGAGAAGAGAGACTGCAGCACTGCAGCTTTTGCTTGACATTTTTGTCATCTTCCCTATATTCATCCACCAAATCTCCCCCTCCAATCCATTTTTTCTTCTCCACCATCTTAAAGTAACTTTTAGCTACTGCTCACATTACACCACTGCTACATATCTCAAAAATCAAACTGAAACGCAAAAATTTAAGGATGGGAGTTGCCAAGGCCTTCAAGCAGTATGTTTTCCAGCACCTAAATTAAAGCGTACAAAATAAAATGTAGTTCAAAAATTACAAGTTATCGTTCTTACATGAAGTGAGGTACTTTATTGAGAATGGTTCCTGTGGGAAGAAGTATTCTAATATGAGCAGGAACATAAGGCACAAGCAGGAATACAAGGAACAACCTTATCCTGGTAGAGACAAATCACCCCATTAAAGCCTCGTGGCACTGGCAGGGCCCCCTGCCCCCAGCCCAGGCTGCTGCCAGCCCCATCCAGCCTGGCCTTGGGCACTGCCAGGGATGGGGCACCCACAGCTCCTCGGGGCAACCTGTAACGATGGAGCAAAGTTATACAGAGAGAGGCACAGAATCAAAAAGAGAACCTGGGGGATGGCATCCAAATGCCCCCAAAAAACAACAGCTACACAAGAAGTAACATTCCCAAGGAGCAGAATTTTCTGGCTCATTTCTTCTGTCTCCCATTTGTTCTCCACCTCAAGTGTATGTTCTGGCAGGAAACCCTCACAGAAAGCTGCTTGCATCTCGTTACTAATACATCTCCTTCACGCCAAGTCTTTTTTCTTTTTAATGAAGAATTCTTCATTAACAGAAAAATGCCAAATGATCTATTTTCCTTTAGAGGTGAGCCAAATCTGCATACTTGATTTCTTACCTAATGTGGTCCATTTATACCAACTACAGCTTCCAATTTCTCCCCACCATGACACAGGCTTCTTCTTCAGCACTGCGCCACTGCCATTTAAGTCACCAAAGAACATAAAAAGGAATATATTTGATTAATATCTGACTCACAGTAGCATTCGGTGCAACTACAGCAATGGACTGTTTTTACAATTCACCAAAGATTTGTATTTTTTAATCGATACAGCTCACGTAGTCAGAGAAGACTAGTATACTCTGGAACAATCTAGTCAATAATTGCCAAGACGATAACACTGCTGGACTGGGGGGTTCCAGAAAGGGAGAACACAGAAAGCAGCAGCCAGCAACAGCAGAGACTGAGCAGATCCTTTATGCCATTTCTTCCACTTTCTCTCCAGGCAGAGTACTGTTCCAAGGCCTGTTACACGTGAAAGTAGCCTTCATAACTTCCAGACACTTTTGAAAATAAATTGTTCTGAGAGTTTCTCAAAGCACATTGTATAACCTTTGAAGCTATGTATGTGATGCAATGGTTTAAATTCTGGCCCTAACACAGCCTGGAAAGCCTGGCCTATACTGTAAGCTTTTACAGATATCCCTTGGAAGTAATTATTTTCTTAATTGCAAACCCAAAAGATATCATAAGACAAAATACAAACACTACAAAGGCAAACCAGAGGGACAGAGAAAACAGCACAGCAGACATCAGCATGACATTGACAGAGCTCTGTAGCGTCAGCCTGACCATTTGGCTTGAAATAAGGATGCAAATAAGTGGTAGGCTGCCACTTAATTCCAGTCCTCGTCAATCTCTCCCCACGCCACTAAGGCATACATCAATGTGTGCTGTACTGAAATACATACATCTACAGATCTGTAACAGTACTGAAAAAATATTGTGGTTTTATGTTGCCTTGATGGAGGTATTAAATCAAACCATAATAATCCCATGAGCTGATGCATTTAGAAGTCATTACACAGAACAGTCTACAGTCCACTGTCTCTGGGATCTGCAGTCTTGATGCTGTTCCTCTGGGTGCAATGGGAATGCTTATAAAAAAGTTAAATGCTCCCATGTCTGCTCAATTGGTCTACGCCACAGACATATCCTCCAGATAGAGCAAATAATGCCATATCTTCTGTTCCATAATCTAGGTCTTCATGGTCTTGAAATGCCTAAGGAAAGAGGTTTTGCTCTGGAACAAAACTAAACAACTGTTGGCGTAGTAAGATATTTAAAGCAAGGGCAAAAGACTTTCAGGACTAGCCATTTTTCAACACAGACTACAACTGAAATACACACTCCCGTTTTAATCTAATTCAACCGTGCATCATGTTTTACATTATAAGATTTATTTGAAGAACACTGAAATGCCTTGCAGAATAAGCTCTGATACCCTAACGAGGAAAATTGACTGTTACTACATCCATTTTACAGCTGAACTCGCATCAAGAGTAGTGCTGCCACAAACCTCCACCAAGCAGCACAACCAGTGTGCTTCTCTTTGTGCCACCCAACGCCACAGCATTCTGCAAATCACGCCTCACAAGCCCCACGTTTTCTGCCCTGCAAACAGCAGCAAACCAAAGTTTAGCAAAAAGCACGATTACAGACACAGGATGGCTTTTATACATTTGTACGATTGTTAGTTATGTGACCTGACCTTCTGAAAAACATCACGACAAGCACAAATTAAGTTTTCAAGGACACCATAAAATGTACCGTAAGTACATTCATCCTCCTCTCGTTTCCTTGTTACATGTATTGCCTGATGGATTTGTGTTTCAGGTATAATATAAAACACTGAAGTTATATCAGGTAAAGTTTAGGTGGAAATCTAGAAATCAAACTCCCCCGTTTTTATCATATTCTACTTGAAACCGAGCTTTCACATTATCACTATGCTTTATACTCCTAATGTAGTTCAGAAAACAGTTTAACCTTGATCAAAGATTAAAGAAATCTGAGTTGAAAAGAATGCAAAACCCAAAATACTGCACCTCTTCCAAGCCAAAATAATGCATGATGTTGTCTATAACACCCTTCAGCACTGAAAGTTTTCCTCCAAGCTGCAATGAAACAAAAATAAATATTGGAATTCCCTGGGAGAACGACCACACACACACGTGCCATTCATTTACCTCTACACCACTTATGCATCAAGGTCTTGTGTGCAAACTTTGAAGGCTCAGAGTCTTGCTGTCAGCGCTAACAAGTACAGCCATTGAAGACTAAGAAATAGCTTCCTGAGGTTATTCCAAGGGATAAACTGGTCCTATGCAGTCTCCCATCACTCATAAACCGAGCAGAGGTACCACAGATGCCAGGCAGGGAGAAGTGAGGATGCTAGGGTTCTTTATGAGGTTGTTCTCCTTCAGCGGCAGCTCTGACTTCCACGCTCCTTACTGAGAGCAACAACACAGGGGCAAGCTATTTAAAGAGCTGAGCATTTCTAATTCTCTAAGTACCACATTTATCATATGTATTTTTGTTAATACTTGTGTTTAGTCAGATCATGGATACTTCAAAGTCAACTGGCTTAAAACAAGCAAACAAACAAACAAAAAAAAACCACACATTTTACCTCTGATATGATAAATTTGAGTTTTACTGAAAAACAATAATCAAAATAATGATTATTGAAATCGCTCTTAATCATGAGTAGAAACACACAGTTTCTCCACAGTTCTGCCTGTACGATTAATTAATGTATTCTGAGTCCATTCACCAGGTTGAGCAAATCTAAAAATATGCCAGTGCTAAGAATGATGATTTCTCTGTTTGCTCTTCAGACAGCTTTCCTGCTCGCTGTCTTCAGGGAATCCTCTGCCTGGTGCCTCCACATTTCAGATTCAAAAAGAGATTTCAAATAATTTTCTGGCAATTCTCCAGTATTAACTATGACAATATCAATTCAGCAGAGAAATGCCAGATTCCATATCGCGTCTGAGTGGGTGGGATTGACAGTACTTTGTTAATGCCAGTCCCCCTCCCCTCTTTTATTACAAATAATTTTTATATCTATTTTCCTAACAAAATTTGATTTTGTCAACATATCCAGTGGGCTTACAATACATCTATTGTTGCTGGAAATGTCAGTACTTCAAATGTGATTCTTGATGTAGCTCTTATAGGATATGGAGAAATAGCCAAGTAAATTTATTCTTTGTATCTAAATGTCACTTTAGGTATAAAATATATTAAATATCGTGAATAGAAGAAGTATGTGCACTGTATATCTAATGTGATGACTTGGATAGGAAACAAAATTAAATCTTTCATACAGACTACAGTATCTAAGTGGAGGATATCAGTGGCCCCTCTGTAAGTGGAAACGTACAGTGCAGATGCAAGTAATTTTACAAGATCCTTATTGTAATCATACAGCGTAGAAACATGATGAAATCAAGATGTTATAGTTTAAAATACAATACACTGAAAGCCATTATATGCCTAGCGTAATGAGTACTTTAGACAGAGACATAATCACAAAGTAAAACTTTATCTTACATCACTAATGTAAAACCTGTATTCTCATGAGACAGTTTTCAGCAAGCCTCCATCCATGTCCCTCCACAAAAGTCAGCAACGCCTCCATTTATGGAAACTGAGAAAATATTAAGGAAAATAAAGTGTCTTTGCATGTGTAAATGATTGGCTAAAAGACAGGAGAAAGAAAGTTGGAGTAAACAGTCCACGTTTTCACAGTGGAGCATTGTGGAGATATGGGGCAGGAGCTGTGCTGTCCACCAGGTTCCTAATTAAGCTGTGAAAAGAGGAAGGTGACACTCTGTGCACGATGTTAAGGTACGTAAGGCAAGTAGAGATGAGGACCACCTGCAGAGATCTGCAGATGGACCTTCCACGTCTCGGTGACTGGGAAATCAAAGTGATAGATGGAACACACCAGAAAGAAGTAACGTACTGGGGGGTGAAGGTCTTGGCTTTACACACAGAACGATGGGCTCTGAGCTGAATATCAACATGCAGGAGTAATAACGTGGGACTGCAGCTATTAGTTCTGTGACAAAATCGGCTCAGACTCCTTGACACTCACATATAAATGGCAATAATTAGAAAAGGAATACAAAACAGAGAAAATTAATTCGTCACCGTATAAAACTTAGAGTGCACATTTCTCAGACATAATTCTCATGTCCCTAATCTCAAAAAGGATATGAGAGGCTTATAAAAGGTTTGAGGAAGGAAGGGCTCAGGCTTTTCAGCCAGGAGAGAGTGATGCCTCAGCAGAGAGGGGGTGGAGGTCTATTAAGTCCAGAGGGAGATGGGAAGGGTAGAATCCCAGCATGCTGCTCACTGTCCTCAGAGAAAGGTTCAAAATGAAGAAAGGGATGTGGGGGGTGTCCCAGAAAGGGGGAGAAAACCCCTGTAACTGTGTCTGTGGCTACCCAACAACCTGAGCTTGCTGGTGGCTACAAGAATTTTCTCAGGAAGTTTTATGGCATACTTGGGCTGAACTCATACCTCCATATAGCACCTGCTTTTCAAGTGAAGAACCCTATCCTATAAATGATGGAGAGGCACAGAAATCAAGTGGTATCCAAGAATGGCAGAGAAAAAACATCCTCCTTGGACTCTTTGTGGCTGAGGCAACCGCCAAGTAAACAACATAGTATGTGAGCATGTCAGTGCTTCACATATATAAAGGAAAAAGAAAAAAAAAAAAAAAGATCACTTTCAGCCTGGTAGTTTTCCTTGTTCAGCCTCAACCCTCATCCAGTGGAGATGGCACTAACTGAGAACTGGTCTGTGACTCCACTGGCCATTTCCACCGCTTGACAGGGCGGCAGGACCCCAGCAGAGGCTCTTTGGTCACAGCAGTGCTCCACACTGATGCTCTGCAACTCCCACAAGCCCAAGCCCTGCCTTTTGGTCTCTGCCAACTGCTGTATCTGGCTTCTGCTCCCAAAACGTTCCCCAGACTTTGACCAGCCTTGCTTGTAACTCCCTGCTCACACTAGTAGCCCTTGGGGCAGAACATCTTTCCCCACATCAGGAACAACAAGATAACGTATATGTGAATGTGTATGCAGACAAGCACGTGATAAACAATAGACAGGGAGCATTTATGCAGGTTCCCCCTTTTCAGGATACCTGGCTCTCAGAGCCTAGCATCTACATTCTAGTCTAGACTGAGCCCAAAGGTCTAATTAATTTGCTCAAGGTTTAGCAGATAGCTGCTGCAGAGATGAGAATCAGATTCCAGTCCTATGCAGTACTTTAATTGCACAGTATCGCCTCCACAACCTGATTTATTTTCCTCGGGTCTGCTCTACTATAAATAATTAACCTTCCTCTGTAATGCCCAAAAGCTCATTACATGGTCCAGTCAAACCATTCATAATTATTAAGTTATCTGATGGTGTTTGCCCTATCGTGTACTTGAGCACCTCAGTGTCAGAGAAGGCTTTAAAGCATTTACAAAATAGGTAAATAATTTATTTTTACCTCTGAACATGATTGACTCCGGCCATTTGCTGTTTCATATTGCATATTGTTAAACGCAACCCGTCACCTAAATTACAGGATGTTACCACTTTCCATACAAATGTCTGAACGGCCAGCATATCAAGCCATAAGTGGGATTTTATTTAACAGCAGCCACTTCTTGTTTGGGCATGAATACCCTGTGCCTGTGTGAATGCAGATACCCACAGAATTAAAACTTGTTCTCTGAACACTCGCTAAAACAGAAACACATCATAGATGCTCACAAGGAGCCTGAGCATGACTGATAAGAAAGCAATATAAATCTCAGCATACGTCTGCAAACAATTCTACAACTTTCAGCTGATTCTAACTGCAGATTACTGATCTTCTCCAGGCATCCACGTTTTCATCTTCGGCTAAAAATATCCACTTACCCAGACCGGCAAAGAAGCAGTTCAGGGTGCCCAAACTTTAATAAATCAGAGCCATCGATTCAATCTCATGTAAATGAAGCTTCCCACTGTCCTTTCTAAACAAACAAGGAGGACACAGAGGCCTGCACATAATCACTAAATTACAAAGAACAGATGCGAGACATTAACAAGGAAACGCTCATGCTGGCAAGGAGAAAACACTATAAAACAGCACGCACTGTACCAAGCCAGATTGGCTTTTAAATGACTCATACTTAAGAGATTACAAAGAACAAGGAACAAAAATAAAATAGTTCATTTGACTGGGCCTAATACACTTTAGTTACTTTAAATTAACTGCTAATTGTGCCATTTCTTTGCCTTGCACTTTTCCTTCTGACATCCTGGTTGAAGTGTCTTGATGGAAGGGAATGTACTACAAAAAGCACATCCTAAGCCTAGGCATTTACCAGTTGCAAATTTATTAGTGCTCCCTTCAAAACATGCATTTGTTTCCCCAAAAAGAAAGCATCTCTCCCGACTGCCGGCCCAAGGCATCACTACACCAAGTGGGCACATGATGCATTTCTTTCTCAGTTTTCTAAATGTGCTGTCTGAAGTTTTATTCCATTCGTCCCATGCATTGTAAGGCCCATTCCTCAACTCCCACTGAGCACAAGGAATGGAGGAACAGGAGCCAGTCACTTCTTGCAGTGATCAGCAGCACACCTCTACAGACCTCTGTGCAGAGCTGCCCAGCGTTCCCCTGCGTGGCCAAGTCACGCCCCAGGACCCAGGGGAGCAGAGAAAGGGCTGCCATGAGGTGCAGAACCACGCAGGAAAAATTCCAAAGGCAACTGAAATTCCATGCACTTTAATTAAGATCTTAAGGCAGTTATGACAATTGTTTGGAATCAAGCTTTTTAAATATAAGATTGGTGTGGACACTGCCTGCCTCTCACACGCACACATTTTGTATTCCCCTGCTTGCCCTACAAGCTTTCTTTCCTGTTTGAAGCAACTTTATGGCTTATTGTCCAAGGACAATTTAATCAGCTCACCCAACAGCATATACTGAAAAATGCAATCTCGGCTTGCAACACTAATGCATGCAAATTCCCCAGGCCCACATGTACTCCAGCCATTATGTCCTGTATTCATATGCGAGCTGTATCAAGGAAATTGGAGTCTTTTCCTTTTCTCCTTGAACAAGGCTCTAATTCAGTCTCACCCTTCCAAAAGCCAAAGTCACCAGCCACTGCTGCTCTATCAGGTGACACAGAACCGGACAATTAATGTTTTGGGGCCACACACAAGGGCTCAAGCACTTTCCATTTGCCTTACTTAATAAACCAAAAAAATTACAATGTTCTTGTAATATTCTGCCTAAACCTTGTCTTGCAGGACTACTGACAACCAGAAATTTCATCTATTGCAAAAGAAATGGCAAAAAGCATCCCACATCAAATGCTGCTGGTGGCTCCCTCCTTTAGCTGCCCTTCTCCGACTTGGACCCAAACAATGACAGTATTTGTAACATCAACTGCACAGAAAGTTGCTCCCTTATCTTGTTTGTACCTAGGAACAACTTCAGCCCTGAGTGGGTCAAGAAAGCTCAAGACCCAGTTGGAACAAAGAAAGGAAAGTTAAGAAGGGCCTTGCACATCACTGTTTGGACACAGATCTACAATCCCACATCCAACAGATCCAACTTACAATTGCTGCTAGGGCTGACTCCAACACTCCACAAGAATTATTTCAAAGACATTAGTATGTTGGTGGAGACAACACACTGCACCTTACAGGTGGGAACGTCACCCTTTCTAAAGATTTCCACTGATGGAGAAAGCAACATCCTTCTGTAAACCGTCTCAGGGCTATTTTAAGCTGTTACAAATCTGGGCTTTGCCATCTGAATTTTATTGAATCCTTTTGCCAGGCTTTGTTACGTCTTCATCTAGTAGATTAAAGAGCATTTTAGTATAGCATGATGTATAGATACTTAGCCAGATAGAAGTTGTATTAAAACCCCACTGCATTAAATAGTGTTAAAGCAGTTTTTGTTTAAACAAAATGGACAATTTCTTCTTCTCTGAAGATTATCGGTTTCTGCAGCTCTTTCCTGTACCAACTCTGATGATGCAGATATTCAGAGCTGATTCTCCAATGCGGGAATGAACTCAACAGTACTTCATATGGAATAACACCCCTTTGGAGTCCAGGCTGATATTGCTCTATAATTATTATTACACACATCCACGTAAGTCTGTTCTCGAGAACACTAGAGAAAATACAGATGAATTTAATTGGCTGTAAGTATTTAGCTTCATTATCCAAAATGTATCAGTGTGTGAGGAGAGTACTATTTCTTGGTCTTTATAAAGAAGAGGGCTAATCTTGCAGCAGGCAGCTGGGAAGTGAAGTACACCCTTTGCGAACCTGAGAAAGCAATACATGGAAGAGACAGTCTTCAGAGGTGGTCAAAAGAGCAGCTGGAAACAAAGCTGAAGTTAAGTAAAGAAACTGTTCCATTCAATGTTTTAATCACATTTTTATTGAAGAATAAGAACTGCCATCTCAGAGCCTAATTACAGCATTTGCGATGAAGTCCATTGACTTAAGCTGCAGAAATGCATACTTTCTCTTCCTAAACCAAATACTTATGTTCATAATCCAGCTTTAACAGATTTATTCAAATCCATTATTCCTGCTCAGATTTCTTAGAAATTTTAAAGTAAAAGAAAAGGAAAGAATACAAGAAGAAGGTGGCCTCGCAGCTGTGAACTGTAAACCTCAATTTTAGTGCCAACATTGCCATTGTGCTCGAGGCGAAAGAAACCTGAGCACGTTGCCTACCAGTGCTTCTCCCTCTACTTTCACAACAAACTTGTGAAATCAAAGGACTGTGCTAGCACCTGTGATATTCAAGGCACATTTTCACTAGCAGCAGCAATGCACGGGAGCATTAAAAATAAAGACTTCAAACCAAGATAGAACACTTCGAAAATCACTATTTCTCCTGCCCACTACAAAGGAAAACAAACACAACCCTATTAGAATAATAGTAACAGAAGATTCTACCTTTTTAGGGGATACAAATGAATGGACAAGGACCAGAAAGTGATAGAAAACATTTAAAATGTGTTTTGCACTTCATTTTTCTATGACAAGGTCTATAGGGTTATAGTTTGAAGGGGTCCAAATATTTATTTTCCAAAAAAAGCAGAACAACTATTTCCTATAAAGTCACTAGGATTCTCAGCACATTTCATTCATTATGCATGCAACAAAGCACCACAAGGCAGGAACAAGTAGGTACTGCATTCACCAAGACCATGCAAGTCCCTCGGAAGGCATAAGAAATGCAGTGGTTGAGACCCCAAGCTGTTAGGAAATAGCCCTTTTTATTATTAGACATCAGGAAGAATTACTACTCATGAGATTACCTCCACATGACCCTAATACTCCATTTGAGTATTTCTGAAGGAGAAAAGAGATGCAAGCTCAGTTTTGATGGAACACACTCTGATGTTTGAAAGTCAAGGCGCACAAGCCAGATGATAACAGAGTAAATGTAGGCATCATCTACTTGGAAACCATCCACCGGTAAGGGACCTTTACCTTCAGGCAGACTAGAAACCAAGCAAAGAACTGGGCAATCAGTCAAACTGGCTCAGCTCTGTTAACTTCACGGAAGAAAATGCCATGTGTGTCTACTTTATCCATGCCTTCCTCCTCTAAGGTCTAGAATGGCTTGAGGAAGGTGATGAGTGATGTAGCTTATCCTGCGTACTTTGAAACAACCACTAATGCCATACCCCGAGAAGCACGTGGTGCAGGTCCTTCACTAGCAGCCCATTTAACACCTGGGAATTGAGAGCAGTCTCTGCAAGTATTGCTCCACCAACAAACCACGTCCATCTCTCCAAACATGAAGCCTAAGCCCCAAATCTGACTTTGTTTTAAGGATACAATTTCCAGAGAGGCCCAGGAGTGTCGGGTGCAAATCCGGTATAGGCACATAGCACAGCTGATGGACAGCACTCCTTCAGGCATTAAGAAAAGCACTGTCTTATCCCTTCCAGGCATTTTCAAAGTAGTGAAGGGCAGAGCCCTTGAGAGAGCCAAGAAGGAAGGACATGTATCTATCAGCCTAGGGTCAGGCCTCCCTGGCTCAGAAATCCACAAATAACTCTCAGTTACCAGCTACTAGGCCTAAGTTAAAAACATTTCAGTGACTATTCTTCCTTTGCCATGACAGCTTATTTTTTAGAAGTGAACAGCGAGTTTCTTGCTATTGTTGGAATATGTAATAATCACAGTTACCCTTTGCCGAGGGCAATTTCCATAGTCAGAAACACAGCCTTCCTGTGAATTAGGTGGTAATTGGATTCCTCTTTGCTTATTTATGTTCTTCGCTATTTATTTATGTTAGAACATTACCACCACGAGTTATTCATCAGGGTATGAACCGTGGAACACATAGGGATATGGGTAGAACAGGCTGACACATTTCAGCTCCAGGACAAAGCTATTCTTAGCTCAAGTCGTGCGTTCCCAAACGAAACACCAGTACAGCATCTGGGACCAGCCTCGTGCTGGGGGGCAAGGAAGGGAGAGTGGAGCTTTTTATGTTTGCACTTGAGCAATCATAGGCTGAGCTCTTTTAGAAGCAGGGGCAGCAGCAGCCGTGTACTCATGCAGAGCCTGTGCCAGGGGGGTCACAGACATGTGGCCATAGCGCAGCAGAAACGAGCTGCCCTCCTCACTGTGTCTGTGTTGTCAAATGGTCACTGAAGACACCAAAACCTCCCATTGCCCAAGGAGGCTTTGCCTATGAATAAGGCAAAATGTCCATAGTCTGCTGCGTGAAAATGATACAAATTGGTATTATCCTTCCTGCATGAGGAGAAAAAAGGAAAAGGATGTAAGCTACCTTCTGCTTGGCCTTGCCTCTGATCTCCCAGGCATCTAGGCGCAGAAATGGATTCCCCATGTCCTTTGATCTCCTCTATCACTCCCTTGCAATTTTGTGGCTGGTTTCAGCACTATGAAGTTTCTGAAATTACAAGGTTTTTGAATTATCTCCTCTAGGATAGGTCTTAGAAGACAGACAGAATATGCAAAGTAAAAAACAGAACCTGAACTGCAACACTGAGCAAATATTTATAATATTCCAGTAATCAATGCTGCAGTAAATTCTTCTGAGCAGAACACCACGTGTCTATTTGCCAGACCAAATATGCATCCCAATTACAGCATTGATCTCCTCTGTTGCAGAGAGAGAGAGAGAGAGATCAAGACGAAAAATGTTTGATATTCTTTATGTCCTGGTCATTTCTGTTCCAGTATGAAGGAAGCTTGTGTTAGCCGTCAAAGTAGGTTCAAGCTTTCGGACAAAACTAAAAAGGTGATTAAAACATTTAAACTAAGGTAAGAAATAAATAACCTAAAGCAGAAATAACACATAGAAAGAGAAGAGTAAAGCATGTTGCCTATTATTTCAACAAGTCAGAGCACAAACAAGCACATAGCTTGTGGTATCTGCAACTAAAAAAGCTTATTCTCAGCTATAGTCCTGCACTTCTGCAGCAAAATGCTACATACCCAAAGCAGAGCAATTAGTTCCTAATCATTAATACTCTTCAAAACTGAGGAACAGGTCCTTAGTAGCTATAAGACAATAGAGCTCAGGATCTGTTCTGCACCTCACCCCAGGTTTGGATGGGATGAAGGTCACTAGACCCTTCCCTTCTGGCTACATGGGCCACCTCAGATTTATAAAGAACAAATTAGAGTTTCATAGATCAGGAGTACTTTGAAGGTATGAGGCAGACAGCCCAGCTTCTAGTCTCCTAGGTGTTTCCTCCCAGAAAAGGCCTTCCAAATAGCATGCCTTGACCATCACCAAGCTTCTCAGATGCTGTTGTGCATCCTCTTTCTTTAGTGGAGATGGTAACACTCTTGCCTCAGCAGGGGTTGATTGTTTGGAACGCCTTCTCTCTAATACCACTAAAAGCTATTTCAAATACATTCATAGTACAGTGTCTCCTTTACTTCAATCATAAAGTTTATTTGGGAAGCTGTTCACAGGCCCCATTACACCTGGGCTGATTCCCACATTTCAGAACAAAGCCTTCAAACTGCCCTTCATGGCTCAGGAAAAGCTAAAAATAATAAATAAATAAATGATATTTTATCATAAGTACTACAAACCAATGATGCAGTAATCAAACAGCACATAATGCTTCACAGTATCAGCTGTTAACAAAAATTTGCAACAGAAAATCATCAACAGGTAGCAAAATGTTCTAAAAGTACAACATGCAGATCCCACATACTTCCAGTACAAGACATCATAATTTTATATATATATATATATATATATATTATTTTTTTTTAAGCTTTAAATGGGCACATACATCCACCTTTATGGAGAGCAGTCCATCTGACAGATTCTGTAATTCTAAGGATGCTAGAAACTCTTCAAAATGACCAACAGACTGATCCTAGTTAGGAAAACAATTACAGAAATTATATATATTAGAATGGTGAAATTATATATATTAGAAAGGTGAACCCAGGACCCATCTTCAAGAAAAGAACTACGATATATATCAAATTTATGACTCATAAATGTATCTATGTATGCTTTTCATTCTTGCCTATAATTATTCTCCAATACTCAAGTGAACAAGCATTTGAAAATTAAAGCACACACACACACAAAGGCTAGCATCAAAACCAATCATTAGTGTTCATTCTCATCTCACAAAACATAGCAAGACTTTCTGTTTGTGAGTAGCTTCTGGAAAAAGGTCTTTACCCTCACTATCTTTCTAATCAGCAACTTAAAAATACAGTTTTATGATGTATTCCCATTTCTAAGAGGGTATGATTTCTCCAGACGCACTGGATTGATCTCAGCAGTGTAAGGTGAATAAAGCCTTGATGATTGTACGGGTTGATAGCGAAAGGACAATTCAAACACGAGTATACTTAAATTTACCTCTACTCTTTTAATCCTCCTCATACTACAGTGATGGCAAATCTGAGACTGAGGAGCTGAAAGACAGCATCCCCCTGGTGCTGTAACTTAGGGCAAGGAGCAGGGAAACTGTACCAGCAGACAAGTCTGCTGCAAGTTTGGGGTCAGGATTACCTGGGGCTGATGCGAGTCCTGATCCCTGCTCCTGGTGCCAGGCAGAAGTGCCCTATACCCATGGGGGTCACCTTCAACTGCTTCACTGCACAAATCAGTCCTAAATATGTACCTGCAGTCCTCCCAGGGCACACTGCTGCATTTAGCACTGTGTTTATGGAGTAGTTTCTCCCCACCATGCTGATGAAGCGGGGCCTCTCCTGACATCTGAAAGATGTGTGGCTTTAAGACAGGCCACATCGCTTCATCGCTGAAGCTGCAGACAGCTTTTGGTTGAAGAACCACCTGAATTGTGTCAAGTCTAAACAGCCTGGTTCCTGCATGCAACAGCGGAACTACTTTGCAGCAACTCCAGATTAAGTTTTGCATGCATTTCTTAATAGCAAGCAATGCTGACAGTTACTTGTTGTAGCCTCTGGGGAAAATTTCTCTTGGGCAGCAGCTCAAGACATTGCTGAAAAATTTGAAACACAGAACACAGCACGAAAATATTGAACTGGCCTCTCTTTCTGCAAACAGAGTAAATGGAATTATCAAGGACTCCACCGGTGAGAAACAACAGGTTGCTATATACAGTGCTATGGGATACCAGGCAGTGACAGCAGAAGAAAAAGAAATCTGCTGCTCACTTTCATTGCTTGAAGACTTGGAAGTCACTGAAGAAGAGAAAAAGCAATGAGAATTTCAGCACTGGGCTTGTTTGTAGTGGAACTTCTCATTACAATAAATGAAAAACAAAAATAGAAAATGAGGAAGCCGGTATTTCCATCACCAAAACATGCTCCTTCAACAGCAAGCAGCAGGGAAGCTAACAAGATGAGAGTAACGATATAGACACTAAAGAAAAAAAAAAAAAGAAAAAAAAGATGCTGTGGGCTTTCAACTTGATTAAGACTGGATTCAAGTAGTAAGAAAGCACAGAGCAACACCATCTAAATTTCCTGTAGAACTATGTTGTATTTTCTGAATTTAACAGTGGGGCATTAATTATGGTATGAAAGCATGACCCAACTTGACTGCTTAAATAGGAAAAGGAAAAGGAAAAGATTGAAGGATGCTCCAGGACAGACCTGTCATTTACCGCATGCTCCTCTCTGACATTAATCCTAGTTGAATATTCCTAAAAAAAAATTATTTATTTTTTTTTGGCACTTACAAGACAATAACTTCATTTTTCAGATATGCTAGAACAATTTTTCTTTTCATTGCAGCATTCACAGACTCAGTAGATGGAATTTTTTAACAGCATGCACTCAGCATAAAAACCAAAGGCATCCAATAAAAGAAGACAAATAATGATGAAAATTGAGTATTATTAATTCCTCTGGGCAGAGGTGTGAAAAAGAGTTTTGCCAATAAAAATGGTTGCAACTGAACATCCAGCAATCAAAATTTTGTGGACTAACAGATGTCTAACAGATCATAAAAACCAAAGACAATCTTTATTTCCATTGAAACCGTTGCAGCTTGAAAAGGAACAGTGCCTTCACGAGAAGAAATCCTTCCCAAATGGACTTTGGAGAAGCCCGTTTCGGTAACGGGGGAGATTAAAAGCACACCTCCCTGAGCACAATCCATGACCACTCTGCTCGAGACACGGGCAAGCAGCTCAGCACCACCACAACATCATCTCCTGGCAGCGATTACCTACCTCGGGTACGGCTACGGAGGCACTGAAGGCTTCCACAGTTGCACATTTATGACCTGTGAAGTTGGAATTAACTTGATGTCCTACGGAAACATTTATACGAACCTCCCTGGTTTAACACAGCAGTTAAAATAGAGAACTTGCACTGGCCAGGAGAATAAATTACACTTGTTAACTTCTCGCCTGGGATGCATCACATCAGGCATGCATTTGGAGCCTGATTCCTACCCAGGGAAGAAGAGTTGCTGCAGCAGTGAAGCGAGGGAAAGATCTAAAATCCAGCGCTACGTTAATTAAGCTTGAGATCCACAGGCAGAGGGAAAAATGAGTGTAAATATCTTATTTCATTGTTTGTACTTAGGAGCTAAGATACCTCTAGTGACTGCCCGCATGGAAAGGGGAGCGATGTAAACCACCATAGTACCAGGCTTCCTTCTGTACATGGGGCACGCTCAGGAAGGGGATTTTGAACTGTTCCACCAGGGCAATTTCCCCTCTCCCTCCAAGCAACTACCAGGCATTGCATTGCTTCCTGTGCTAAGGAGACTGATTTCCCTTGTAAAATATAGATTTTGTGGAAAGAAAAGCACATTAAACTTCTGTCTGCAACCTAATAGAAGCAGGAAGGTGTACCCTAATAAATGTCTTCGCCATTACTGGCACAAACCATTAATTATCATGGTCCTGTCAGTGCAGGGCTTCAGGACTTGTCAAAACAAGGGAGCAGTATTTGCACTGAGAAAACATAATTTCATCAGGCATTTAAAAAGAAATTTGACAGAGAATTACAGGGCAATAAGCCGGCTGTTTGTGCAAAAGTGAAAGAGCCAAGGGTTCAAAGGTAAACTTAAGTTAACAAAGTTAAACAAAGGCAAAGGCAAAGTTAACCAAGTCAAACTCAAAGTTCTTAAATATCTACCACTGGGTCAAATTTGGTTGGAACTGTCCAATATTTCCACAAACTATTAACGTGAGGGAGAGAAAGGAAAATGGGTAAGTGCACAAAAGAGGCTGCATGACCCTATAAGCCTAATTTCCACACATAAACCAAACTAAGGATGCACAAAGGAGGAAAAACAGAAGGACCTAAGGGGAAAAAAAATAATAATAATAAAAAAAGAAACAGTCTATAATATCATTTTTGTTATGAACACAAGCGAGCAGGACTCCTGTGGAAACCCGAGACATATTTACCTGCAACAGAGTCTTCAAGAGGGTGTTTGAATGATGCGTCTCACAACAGTGCACTCTAGAAAACAAATAACTTCTCGGTCCAATTCCCCATGAGCCTACACAATGCTGCTAACTGTCAAGTTACATCAACAACAGGGTATAAAAAAAAATGTTTGATGAAATTAGATGAAATTTTGTACTTCAGGAATTACCCGAATATTCAATTGAAAGTTTTTCTGCAGTTTTATTGTCCAGATTTTCACATCAAATCACCTGTGACAGAAACCAAGTACTCAAGGGAAAACAGAAAACTAAAGTAATTGCATGACAGTGTAAGGCCAAGCAAACCAACAGAGTTGCAACAAGCAGCAGCCAGACTTTTCCTCTTCAGCCACAGCAAATTACCTCTTCTTTCAGCTCTCAAACAGAAGACAAACTCCTCTTTCTGAAGCAAAACGAGTATGTTGCTGCAGCACATGAACCACTGGATCACCTTGAGCCTGCTACAGCTTCCAGGCATGCTGGAAGCCACAGAGGCAGAAGCACCTGTAGAGGAGAGCTTTGACCATCAGTCCCTTGCTGGGACAGGGGGCCACAGGCAGAACCTACATAAGGATACATCAGATTTTGTTTTAACACACAATTTGTTACTTAAGGGTGCTAAATCTCAGCTAGGAAACACTGGGCTATGCAATAAGTGTCCACAGAGCCAGAGGAGCTTTGCCCTTCAGGAATTTCATCAACTTCTCTTATCTGGAGCATCCCCTCCTGCAGAGGGTGAAAAGACTGGAAAAATAATTTTTAAAGAGGAAAAAAAGCTAACAATGTGTTATGAAGTACTGAAATTAATAACTGCTCGCTTTCTTTTAATTGCAAAAGATGTTCCCCTTTTCTTTACTTCCACAGAAAAAAACAAACACCTCAAAATGTTCAGATTGTTCAGATCAAGGCATTATATATTAGAAAAAAATAAAACAACATCCCTGAATTTCTTAATCATGGTCTTTTCAATTATCCTCAGAAGAAACCACAGAAAAAGTAACAATGTTTTTCGATGTTGCTTCATTTTTCCTCTTCTTCATGCTTCACTAAGTACATATACACACTGTGTTTTATTAAACAAACAAACAAACAAACAAACAAACAAAATAAATAAAACCTGCTGAGTTTCGAAGAGCATTTTACAGTACAGCATTATTGGTTTCTGCTATGCTTCATATAAAAAAGGGCCATATGAAAAAGGCCCTTAGAGCTTACCACTGTGACTAATACCATCTACTCCTTAAAAATAATAAGTTTTAACCATCTCTGTCTATAAATAATGACGAAAGTCTACCTGTCCTCCTTCCAGAGCAAGTAGTAGGCAAGTCAGGTGGAAAAATGACTTGCAAAAGAGAGCAAAGATACTTCCCAGTTTCCTTTTGATAGGAAAGAAATAAATTTAACAAATGCGTTCTGAAATCTACATCACAAATATTGCACCGGAATATAAAATAATAATAAAAAAAAAATAAGATTGGACCTGTCTAAATATAGATGTCCTATTAATATATTTAATTAACAGCAAGCAAAAAACAGGACACACCTGTTTTTCCATCCAGGAAACACAGAACAGCATCTATGGTGATAAAAATCTCAGAAGGCTGTGTGTTCATGCAGGTGTTAACTCTAATGCCCACTGAAGGCTGAATGTTGTAGACTGTCAATCAAAACGCCGCAGTACCCCAAATTCCTTTGAAGTCTCTCAAAATGCCAGCATCAGCCAGCTAAATCCAGCAAAGACATCTGCAAGAACGACCCTTCGTCTGATGCTCAGCCCTTTAAAGTCACCAGCACTTTACCAGGACAGAAGGGATTGTGTTTTGGTTTCTGTAGCAGAGCGAGTGATGAACACCAGTTTCGTGTCCTCTTCAGCTCTCTGGACCTTCCTGGCCTCTCCTTTTGACTTGCTGCATTGATAAAACCTGAATAATAACAGACTCTCCCAAAATCTAGGCAGATGTGAAATATCACAAACAGGGATGTATTCTGAGGGAAAAAAAAAATACATCCAGGTGCTTCAGCAGCTTAAGCTACAGTACTCCAAAATGAATATACGCATCCGATGTGGAGAACTGCCAAGCAGCCTTTAAGCCCAATTAAAGAAATACCAGCGTGCCAAGAGGTTTATGACTCTCCCAAGACTAAAATACCAGCTAGTCCTCTAAGCAACCTCACCTGTGTTTTATTATGCTGTATTCGGTGAGGGAACCAAGGCCTTTCGCTTACAGTGGCCAACACCATTCCCCTCTGTTAGCCCTGCAGCACAATCAATGCCCAGGGCACTGGTACTTTGGGTCTCACTTGCTAGTTTGCCCTCAGAAAAATATTTCTTTGTCAGGCTAAACAGCAAAGGTAGCATAGTGGACAGAAAAGACATTAATAATAATCATTTCTACAATCTGGAAAACAGTCTCAGATATTCATTATGAAGTGAAAGCTAGCACATGAGTTTTCTGTCTAGAGGAATGGGACAACAGCTTTTCTAATATGAAGAGTAAGTTTTTGGGAGTAGTTTAAGCCCTTCAGATAGCAAGGGTTATCTGAAAGAAAAAAAAAAAAAAGTATTCCTTTGTCTCCTAATTACAATCTCCTATTTAATTTTTCAAAGGCATCTTTCGCCAGTCCTTTACAAAACCCTGCTGTCAGATCTTCGGTGCTGCACATTCTCTCCTTAAAGAATATGGCTCTTCTTTGGCTCTGAACTTTTTAATTCTCTGAAGTACAACATTTTTCTTCCATATACTGCCATTTAGTGGGTTTTGTTGTTGTTTTTAACGGAAAGAGGATATATGTAACTACATGATAACTATAGGAATGACTTTGTGTAGGACACTTTTCCAAGATACAAATTTTCATTTAATGTATTCACTGTTTATTTCAACATGACATACAATCTCAACGAGAGTAATGTATACCAGAACAGCACTCAAAAAGACATTTTGAAGCAAATAACAGAGCCTGCCATTTTCACATTCAGCCAGAACCTGGCCCGGAAAGAGCAGGAGCTGGAAAAGCCCTCGCTCCCTCTGAGCTAGCTCCGGTAGTCCAAAGACTCTCCGTCCATGCCACCCTAAGAAACCTTAACTGCATTGCGACCCAGTAATCAATTATAATTTGCAGTAATTACCCCATGAGCACACTTCAGTCATCATTAAACATAATTTTGAACAGCTATATGCACAGAGACATCCTTCTCTATCCATCTGCACTCACAGACAACATATTGCAAAGAACTGTTGAAATTTAGCAGGGTATAGCAGGGTATTTAGCATGGCAATTACAAACAAAGCAGACTCATCTGGTGATGTCCAGTGCTAAAATTAGGCCTAGGTGTGCTGTCAGGTGCTGACAAAATGACCTGAACACAAGACAGACAGACTAGATAGAGCAGGGAGATGTCCTCAGCCAGGGCTCAACCCCTGCTGCATACACAAAGGAATTAGGGTCTTCAAGAGCCAGGGAACAGCAGCTCACCCTATTCCTCCTGCAGCACTATCCTCCCTGCTGCTAGAGAACAGCCCCTTTCCTCCTTCCACCATCCAGTGCTGAAAAGGAGGAAAAATCAAATGATACTCTGCTGATCTTCAGTTTTCTCTCCTTTGCGCAGGGCAGCTCTTGCTCCCTAGCTTAGGTTTATGGGAAGAGGGGGAAAATAAAATGAAGAAAGCTGCCTGTAGGAGAGCCCAGGGCTCTTGAAAGAGAAAAATCCCTCATGGTGCCCTCCAGCAAAACCAGAAGAGCTCCAGCTTCCCTTGTGCCTTGGCCAAGGCAAGGCTGCCGAGTGGAGGAAGGCAGGAGAAGGATCACGCCCTCAGGCCAGGCCTGTGGGGAAGGTTCTGGAAACCCCAAGGGAGAGATAATCCTGTGTGCTGCTGCAATTCGGAGGAACCTATCCAAATCAGCAGAGACGAAAAGAGAAATGAAACCATGCTGGGTAAGTTCTGCCTTGGCCACAAGAGAAGCATAAGGAGGAGAATAAGCAGTGCTTTCCCTCTTTGGGCCTGGCGAAGAAACCCTTCTTGCCTCATGAATGGGGTGAGGACCCCACTGTTGCTCACCCACACTAATTCCCTCAACCAAAATTCCTGTCAGTACTTTGGAACAGCTAACCGGGGTGCAGTACCCAGAGAAGACTGCCACGAACACCGCAGCTCACATAGTGTCACGACTTTGAGAAGCACCATGACTCTCCTCAAGTCCACAGCTTCCAATATTTGACAGCTGCTTTCAAACACTCCTGCTGAAAAAATGTTTGCAGACTCCACTACCTCCCTCCCTTTCCACCCCCCACCCCTGTAACTCTAAAGATTCATTTCACCAGCAACCCAAGGGGCCCAATTGTAATTCTTGCTTACGAAATGTGTTTTCCCGGTCCTGCTTCTGCACAAGCTGATTGCAATTCAACCCTGAACACCTCCTGCCCTTCCCTCGGAGCTCGTGCTCTCTCTAACCTTGTGGAGACAGGCTTTTGGTCTTGTTCAGAGCTAGTAAGATTCATTTGCTCTCCCTGGGCGTCAGGAAAAGCTTTCTGGTACAAGCCCATAAAACTTGTTCCTTGACACGTACTGCATCCTGGTCCTAACACGCATTACATCCTGGTTTCCCCCCACCTCCCCTCAATCTGAAATAAATTACAAACCACACAGAATGAGGACATCCTTTACTATTACAGTGCGGAAAAACCCTGCTTTTTTTTCTTTTAATTTAAGGGAATGTTTCCTTTCTGCTGGCACATTTTAGGACTCCAGGGATGCATATAACTTATTTCTAATTTCAGTTATGGTAAATGGCTGGCAGGATAGTGTGCTCATTCAGTGCATGATTACCACTTGCTTTTCCTGCTGTTCTTTCTTCCCCTAAAGTTAATTAGGAAGCTTTCTGTGGTCATTTGACAGACTAAATTAGTATTAAGGTTTGGATTATTTTTTTTTTTAGTTTCCTTTTTGAACCTACAATGAAGCCTCTGCTATCACACCACCTTCTTACTCCTTTTCAGGTTACATTTCCTTACAAAATCACCAGCTGAAAGCTGTATGCCATGCCAAGATTTCTAACACCATTAAAGAATGAGGGTGGGGAGAAAAGAACGAACAAATTTTACATTATCACAATGAAAAAACTTTAGTGTGTGAATCCTTGCCATAAACTAAGCATTTCTTTCCTCAGGAACATGGCCTTGTAGAGCACTATATTTTTGTTGTCAAAGATGAGAAAGACTAGAGAACCCAACAGACTTTACTCTTTAGTTCAGGAAGAGTTGTTAAGCTCTGGTTTTCATGACAACACATATTACATCAACCTTAAAGCAAATAAAAATTTTGTCATAACATTTTCCAAAACAATGGCCAATATGATCCAATCACCATTTTCCTCAAATCCACCCTTTCATGGTTCCCCAATTCTGCACAGACAAAAAAATAAAAATAAAAAAATTAGCCCATAAGTAAAGCAAGTAGTAAATAAAAAGACGTTGTGAAAGACATCTCTGTATTTCAGCACTGCTGTGACAGTGTAAATAGCTAAAGGATCAGATTGCAGATAACATCTCTGTGTTTAAATAATTTATTTTCTTGCCATGTACTCTTTTAAGTCAATGTCAAACACATAAAAATGCAAAAGAAACTGGAGAAGCACTCAAGCAAAAATGTCGCTGTTAAATGAACCTTATATTATCAGATGCACTATTAGGGTTAGCAATTACAGCTCTTTAGAACATGGCCCAAACATTTTTATCTGGACCAATGTCTATCAGTAAACTTAATTAGTGCTGAAGACGTTTTTCTACAAACATCCAACATGTGCTGCTCACCCTGATTTCCATTTCTTTCCTTTCCAACAGCTTTTCCACTGTTTTTCTTGCATAGCCGAAAAAGAGATGAAGATGTCTTACTCTCCTATCTAAATCTAAAGTGTTTTACACTTTCAATATATGCATAGTCAGGAGCCATTATTGTTTTTTTTTAATAATTAATTCACAGTGTTCCAAATGAGATATACCCTTATAATTATTCTCTCAAAAAACACTGGTAAGACCCATTACATATTCTTAATTATGATCTTGAATGCCTTTGACAGCTTTTCCCCCCAACACAGATAACCCTACCTAGGGTTCAAAAAGGCTGCTGATAGAATCTCTCTAGGGTCAGGCAGGGGGAAGACAGCAGCAGATGTGATAACTGGTCCCCAAAATAAATAAATACATAAACCCACTTCAGATTAAACTTTCAGTGTTGGAAACCCTAGGTGAGAAAGCCTGACCTTGGTCAGGCATGCTAGCAGGAATTGAAATGGTAGCAAAGAGCAGAAATAGCCTGCAGATCAATAACCACAACATGTGGGGAAGAGTCAGCCCAGCTTTCATAAGGCGAAGAAGGTACATCTCCTAGATCTGGTAGAGTTTCCTGAATATAGTCAAGTATATGAGCAGGGGTGCAGTGGTCAACATAGCCTACTTACATTTTTTAAAGGCTCCAGCATAGTCTTCCAGCAAAGACTCCCACAAAAAAAAAGTACTGCCATAACACGTGAGGAAAGGCTCCTGCCTGTCTCACCAAGCAGCTCACTGGAAAACGAAGGGGAAAAAAGTTGAAATAAATGGCCATTGGAGTATCTCAGGTTTGGGGCTATGCAACATGTTCCTAAAGTAACAGAGAACAGAGGTAGGAGGGTGAGATGTCAAACGTTGCACCAAAACAAAGTTTCAGCTTATACATACTTGGAGCTGAACTGCAGAAAAAAAATCCTCTAGCTACTACAAAAGCCCTCAAAGATGCACGGGAAGCAGTAAGAAGTATGAGAACTGGAGAAAACTGTCCAATGGCTATGGCAGATTGCCAGTTCCACTGGTACATGATGGAAGGGGAGAGAAGATTCTAAATTGCAATTATTTTTCTCAGCTTTGTACCCTTCTTAGCTTTCAGTTCCTACCTCCACACAGGAAAGAAAATCTATGAAGTTAATACAAGCTCTTGGGTTCCCTACTATTCCTGGAATGCAAAAATCCTTGTTTTAAAGCTACAAGGTCTGATCGTACCATGCTGAAATCCAGCCTAAGGAATCAGGCCCCAAGATGCAACAGCAGTTGTGCATCTTCCCAATTTAGGTTCTAAGCTAACAGCAGGCTGACAAAGCTTCCAATACATCATACAAATTAAATAAATTTTTCTATTCTCCTCCTAAAATTAAATCAAAGCAGAAGTCTTACTTCAAGATAAGACTGTTAATTGCACCTCTGGAATATTGCATTTTTGCTGCTAAAATGAAAGACCTAGCATCAGAATAAAACCCAGGTATACTAATAGCACTAACCATGTATACTAATGGAAGCTAATACTCAGGGTTTTAACTTGGAAGGAACCCATGCCGAAGCACTCTTAATGCCAAGCATTTCCTGGCTGAAAGGTAAGATGAACTAAATACACTGCACAACATTGATCATAGTACAGGATGCTACACCTAATCAGAATAATGTTAGTACGCTTTATAAATATATATATATACACACACACATCTTAAAACTGTTATAATTTTTATTTTTAAAAAGAGACTTTCTTAAACCTTTACTAAACACCCAAACTCCATCAAAAAGAGGCCAGTATGATTTTTTCATTTATGATAAATTAGTATGGCAAAGATAACAAAGAGGCAGGATATTAGCAGAGCAACAATAATACACAGATAACAACTCTCCCAGATTCCAGCATGAATTCATTCGTTGGTCTGTCCTGCTGACAAGCAGTTGCACAGAGGACAAACAGCCCAACCTCACAGGATACCTAAGGGAAAAATGCTCTTTAAGAATAATCAAACCTTCAACAAAGGTACTCTAAATGAACAACTATCAATATAACCTGCAGACACATAGTTTTGATGTCTGTCCTTTCCTATATATTTTTGAAACTATGCTTTTGGGGTTTAAATCTATGACCAATCCTACCACCTGTAAGAAAAAAGGGATGGGCAAGCTGTGCAGTCTGGTTCCACAGTCACATGCAATTGTGTAAGAGTCAAAATGTGAATCCCAGTATTAATCACCCAAGAACCTGCTACAAGCAAGCACTTTAGCACCGGAGACCCTCATTAGAAAATACCTTGAAAAGCAGAGAAATGCATTTCCATTTTAGCAACTGGATGAAAGTTGACACACAAAATCTGATACTTAACTCAATGCTCCTGCCTGTAGCAGGCGTACCATTTAGCTTTCATTCCTAACCTATACTTTGATCTTAAACAAAATTTTTTACTGTCATGAATGTTTAATAGACAAAGAAACAGCAGGAGGAAAAAGGTGCACACTTGCAAAGCTGTAGAACACTGAGTAATGGTATTTTCAGGTTAGTCTTCATCTCAACCAGAAAGTAAATACACCTGCTGCAGCTTCTCTTAATCTTACAAGCCCCGATGCATGATTTAGCCAATTTAAAGCAAACCCAAATATTCAGCAAATAAAAGCTTTTCATATCAACAGAAATCATGCTGCTGTTTCAGATGCAGATGCATTCTCATTTAATCCATTACAGGCAGCTTAGAGGCAATGAACCTGAATACATCTTTCAGGACTGGCTCAAGAAATCATTAAGATCAGACAGATAAATCCTCCCACATGCCTTTGACCACATGACTGAGAAGCAGACACTTGTTCAATTGTTTTTGTTTTCCTTTAGGAGTGACGCAAGCTTGTTTTGCCTGTGATAGGAAGCACGATCTCCATCAAAGTCAGCCTACCGTACCACTCACCGTCATGTTATAAATGATGCAATTCCAAGAAAATAAATTCAGTAAGCAAATATTTGGGGGCTAGGCCTTCCAGTAATACTGGCAGGCACTTAACCCGTTGTGTTCTGCAGATACGTGTTTTTTGTTAAAGAATATATTAGTATCTTACCTAATAGCTTTTCTAGTAAGTTGAGACTCCTTTGTACACAAAATTGATTGCTGCTACTAGCTAGTGTGGGCTGATTGGAAAATTAGAAAATAAGAGTTACTATGCAGGTGAAACATGACAATACAAACAAAATTTAAGAGCTACAATTTAATTTCATTACACTGTACTCAACATGCAAAACTCCAGCTATCCTTTCCTTCTCCAGTGACTTCTAGATTATGTGCCATTACAGGTGTAAAACACTTGTGTTCAGCACAATTGGGATGTACGCAGAGAACCTTCCAGTGCATCTAATTCCTGTTTCAGCCATTATCAGGCAATAAATAAATCCAAGAGGCAATTACATTTTTCATTGCAAATCATGAAGACACCAGCTTGCCACATTCCCATTTCTCTGCATTTTTTACTTAACTCCTTCCAATTTTGCCTCTGTAATACGGTGCTATAAAAATACAGTATTTAATTTTGTTTTACTGCTGTATAAATATATAGAAGAGCAATCTGAATGGATTTATTTTATTTTTTATGATTCTGAATTTTCACTGGAAGCCTATCTGTAAATGAAATAAAAAGTAGCCCAAAAGGATGTTATCCAAAAATATGGGGAAAGGGAAGAAAGAACAAGAAAATTTATTGAAGAAGAGACAAATGAAAAACACTGTCAATCACAAATAAACAGCTATACAGTGTATCCCCTGACTTTTCAACACACAAATGACAATACTGCCAAGAAATAATGAGAACAGGATGTGGGAGCAGAACTTATTCCATGTAGACACAGCTTATTCCGAAAGCAAAGGCAGCAAAACGTGCTGCCAGGCGTCATGAGGCACATCTGGTTATAGCAGGGAAGCACAGCGGAATTATCCTCTAGGTAGAACCTGACAGTAATTACAGTTTTAAACACCTATCTTTCTTTCAAAGAAGGTATAAAAAAGGCGGAGGACAAAGCACTGATTCTCGGAGCACAGTGGGGACCTTACCAGGGGAGCCACGCGTTCAGGTTTGATTTTACCTATGGAGGAATGAACAGAACTTTAAGAGCAGTGACTTGAATGAAAGCGATTCTCAATCAGCAGAGGCTTGCCAAAAACTGAAGGGAAAATTAACAGCAACAGAACAAGAACAGAAGAACTGCAGGGCTGAGAGGTACCTACAGGTATTTCTTTCTTGCTTATAAGGTTAAGCCGGATCTAATAAAACACTCCTGAGCAGCAGCTGCCCAACCTACTGCAAACGCCTACATCAGAGACCCCCAGCCTCAGTAACTTACTTCAAAGCTCAGCTCTGACTTCTATTAGAACACTGTTTTCTTTCCTCTGTATTGTAATTAACACCTTCTCACCCCACCACACATACCACCTTTCTTTCTTTGCCAAGTAACACAGAGATCTACCTTCCAGGGCATTTGTACATAATTACCATTTTTTCCCCTCATTACAACATAAACCCAAATCTTACAGATTTGCTGGACTTGTAATATTTTTTTCTGACCTTTTCTTCAGCTTTTGGCAACAGCTTGGCTGTTGACTCACATTCAGTTTTCATGTACTGCATCTCCAAATGTTTTTCTCTGAAACTGATACCTAGCAGCCATTCGCCGAGCATATTTATGTGCATTATGTTTGCCCAAGTTCTGTATACTGTATATATCCCTTCGTAATTGCATGCTATTTATTTCAGGATAGTCTTAAATAGTGAAAGCCCTCCTGAAGCACAAACCATGCTTTCAAAATGCTTCTCTCTCTTTCTTCCTCAGTGCTCAATATTCAAAAATGTAGCAAGAGTATTCCACTAGAAAAGGCATTAATGGAAAAGCTGAATAGGACTGGACCAAAAGAGGCACCATTCAGTACATCACTGCTGAACATCAGCTGTGAACTACTGATAACCGCTCTGAATATCTTTTCCAAAAAGTTGCAGACTGTGAAAAAAGCTGACAATAGTTCCACATTCTCTGGTACTTTTTCACTGTGTGCCTCCTTGCCAGAAGGCAAGATCCACTCTGTCCTCATTATCTCACTACATTGGAAGTGTATGGGAGGGGGAACAATTTAGACCTCAATTATAAAGCCTCAGTGGTTGGAAAGCCCTGACTGAACAGACATTGGAAACCTCTGGGGACACTGGAAAGAAGCAGAGGAATGAAGGGAGGCACAAAGCTTGCTGTTCCCGAAGGAGAAGCAGAGCGATTCCCATCCAAGGAAGGAATTCCAGTATTAACATTGCAGTAGCTTCATACAGACCTGAAAATAATGTCATTTTCAGGAAACCAAAACCACAGCACAACAGCAAATGACTCAATGCGGTTTCACAGCACATTTGATCTAAGCGGGGCTGCCACCAAACAGAGCCATCTGTTCTCCCCTTCACCGCGCTCCGCGAATTCCCCTTCCCTTCCTGTGCTGGAACTATTGATCACGCAGCTGCCAGATGAATAATCAGCTTATCAATGGGATGGAAAAATCATCTGCCAAAAAAAAAATAAAAAAAAAAATTAACCAAACTGGTTAGCTGTGTTCTACAGGCCGGATGGTCAACCAAGACAAGGGGGTGGGATGTGCAGCAGGGCAGGAGAAATAGGGCTGCTGCCTCTGCTCATGTGAAATGCAACCGCAATTGCCTCGTGCCAGCCAGCATCGCAGAACTACAATGGCACAAAGACATACAGCTCAAAGTCTGAGGCACAAAATGAATTACTGCTGGCATGGGACATAACATTCAGAATGACAGCATCCTAAGTGCTTTAGAAGTAGAGACAAAAGAAGGCACTTATGACTCCTTAGTGGGGAAGATAAAAAAAAAAAGTCCTGTATGCCAGTCTGAAATGCTCGTACCTTTTTAGCATCATTCTTCACAAATAATAGACATTACCAGATCTTTAGGCCAAATAACCAGGGTTAAAGAAGCTCTAGCCCCAGAAGTTGGGGAATAAGTAGCTAAAGGATATTAAATGTATTAAAGATTATTCAAATCACTAGGACGAAGTAAAAATTAAATTATTTTAGAAACTAGTGGAAAAACACAAAAGTGACAAAGTCCCTGAGGACCAGAGAAGGGCAAATATAGGACTTGATTAAAAATGGGAAGAAGAAGGCCTTGAGGAATTGGAGATCCATCAGCTTAACTTTGCTACCCAGAAAGATACCAGAACATATTAGTAATCAATTTACAGGCACCTGGGGGATAATAAACTGAAAGCAAACAGCCAGCATGAATTTGTCAAGTACAAATCATGTCAAACCAACCAATTTCCATTGCTGACACAGTAACTAGATTAGTGCATAAATACAAAATCTCTTCACTCAGCCTCCTACCAGCGATGTATATATTTTCTTCCTTAAGAGAAGGTGAGCTAAGTTTCACAATTAGTTAAAAAGGCACAAGAGTCGTTTTTAAAATGTTCTCTTTCAACCTGAAGGACGTCTCAAGTACAGTTCTGAAGAGATACGTCCTGTGTTCTTTAATATCTTCACTAATGATTTAGAAGATGAATTATGGAGGAGACGTACAAAAATATGCAGAACAAGATAAAAAGGGCAAAAATAACCCTGGAGAACAAGATCAAAATTTGAAGCAAACGTGAGAAACTTGAAGATGTGCCCAAAATGAAATGAACAAAAAAAAATCCAGACCAAAGTTATATCTGAAGCAAAAACACATAGAGGGGACCGCATGGCCAGGGGGCAATGATGCACAAAGAGAATAAAGACTTTTTATAAGCAGCATATTCAATGTGTACATGACAAAGCAATGTTGCTGCTGGAAGTAAATAATTCACACTGGGCATACACCAACAGGGGTGCCAGATGCAGCAAGCAGAAGTGCAATCCCTGCTTTGTACTCTAAACGCCACACCTACAACTTGTGACCAGATCTTTTCACTGTGTTATAAAGACAACACGGATTAACTGGAAAAGTCCAGAGGAAAACAAGAAGAATAATTAAAGAGCACATTAAAAATTGCTGAAAGAACTGAATTTCCTCTTCAAAAAATAAAATGCAGTAACTTGCACACAAGACTTCAGCCTTATAAGGGTCATCATGAAGAGGAGAAGGATCAGCCCCTCCTTGGCTCCTGTGGGAAGGCAGAGACAGGAGCGGGCTCCGATTTCAGCAGGGAATGTGCTGGCTGGTGCTCAGGAAAAGCTTGCTGGGCACGAGGCCAGTGCAGCCCCAAGTCCAGGCAGCCACGAAGCCTGCAAATCTCTTCCATAAGAGCAGATTTAGGCGAACATCTGTCAACATGCTCGTTCCCGCATCCAGACAGGGAGACCAACTAAGATGCACTCCCAAAGAGCCTCCCAGTCTAAAGCTGAGCTAACTCCCTGTCTTAAAAGAGTGCAAAGTTTCAAGAAAGAGAATTCATCAGAATAATATTTTCAGGTGACTCGTTTGGCTTTACAGGATAAACCAGCTAAGCCCCAGGTTGCCAAACACAGCTATTCGTGAGCTGACAGACCAAGTAAGCATGAAGACACAGATGCAACTCCTTCATTTGAAGTGTCTGTGTTGACTAAAACTTTCCCTTCCATTTCAGCTTAATAGCTATAAAAACATACATCCACCTTGCATTGCAAATGCACGTAAGAAACTGTAGTGGGTTTATGTGGCTTCACTCTCCCACACAGCAGCTGGGAGAGTGAAGGGAGTGAGGAACAGCCTGCAGGTGCCAAGGTCAGTACAGTAGGAGGGGTAGAGGTGCTCCAGGCGCCGGAGCAGAAGTCCCCTGCGGCCTGTGGTGAGGACCATGGTGAAGCAGGATGTCCCCCTGCGGCCCATGGAGTACCACGGTGGAGCAGGGTTCCACGCTGCAGCCCGTGGAGGAGGCCACAGTGGAGCAGGTGGCCCTGCACCGACGGAGGCTGCCGCCTGTGGAAGACCCCTGCCAGAGCAGATTCCGGGCAGGACCTGTAGCCTGTAGAGAGGAGACCACGCAGGAGCAGGTGACCTGGCAGGAGCTGCTGCCCGTAGGGGAGCCAGGTTGGAGCAGTTTTCTCCTGAGGGATGGACCCCGTGGTACGGACCCATATCTGGAGCAGTTCTGGAAGAGCTGCTGGCTGTGGGAAGCCCACGCTGGATCAGTTCATCAAGGACTGCATCCCATGGGTGGGACACCACAGCACAGGGGACGAGAGTGACCGAGAAGGAGCGGCAGAGAAGAAGCGCTGTAGACTGACCATAACCCCCATTCCCCTGCGCCGCTCGGGGGGAGGAGGTGGAAGAGGGTGGATGGGGGGGGAAGGTGCTTTTGGTTTCTTTCCTTTGTTTCTCACTTCTCTAGCTTGTTAGTAATGAGCAATAAATCTTACTATCTTCTTATGCTGAGTCTGTTTTGCCCGTTACAATAATTATTGCGTGATTTTCTCGTCCTTATCTCAACCCTTGAGCCCTTTTCACATATTTTCTCCCCATTCCTCTTTGAGGAGGGGGAGTGAGAGAGCGGCTGTGGTGGAGCTCAGCTGCCCACTCGAGCAGAACCATGACAGAAACTCAAAGGGATACAGGTAGCTGCAAGGTTTTTGTTCCCGTCTAATTCTGAAACAATGCTAAAATGAAAGTTGCTGAGAGGGTCTGCCTGTTTTCAGCTGGAGTACATTCGAGGGTTCAGGTTACCAGTTGTTGGAATTCACCTGGCTTGCTGCTGTCCTCAATGTTTTTTTCTCCCTTTTTCTCTGAAAACAGATGGAAGGCAGTAATCAAACAAACTACCATGGTGGCTTGTATTTTCATGTATTATTATTTTTAAAAAAGGATAGAAAATACTGCTTGTGTCAAAAATTAACGCCACCTTGAGGAGCTGACCTATCAAAAAAGAACCTATTAACCACCTCCCTCCTCAGCCTCAAACAGCTCGATAAAGCAGGATTTATGGGCACTTATTAGTACCCATATGCAGTCCGGCTGACTGCTATTTTTATTTCCAGACGAGAACACACATGTCTCAATTTGATTTGGATCAGAGCAGGAGCTTTCAACCCCCCCAGTTTTTGTTCATGGGGGTTTATTGGGTATTCTTTTTCCTCTCTGACTATAGGAAGCGCTATTGATTTGTTTATATGGAAATGCAGCCTGGCGGTGTAACTTTCTCTAGGCTACCTTCACAGCTTTCATATTAAACTCTATCGCTTCACTCATTTAGTAAAGACTGAAGAACTGTAGCTGCAGCATGACTTCCTTACAGAGTATTTTATAGAGTATAAAGGGTCTGAGTTTTTTGAATTTTGAGGTTTTTTGGTTTTGCATTTTTGTCATTTTATGTTTAATCTTTCAATACAGACATTGCTTCTTAAGGATTTCAAGAACTTCTAAGAGAAATGGATTTTTATTTTTTTTAAACGCTTGGTGACTCAAGGCAGCAGCAGTTATCAGGTGGAGCCCTAAATTTATGCAGACAGATTACTCCTACTAATGTAACCGCTGGAAATTTCACCTCTCTTGCCATCCCTAATTCAGCTCCCCTGCATTGTTGAAATAGCTGGACTTGCATCGACTTTTCCTTTTGGAGAACTTCAGGAGCTCTTCAGTTCTGCATCATAAAATCAGAAACAGAGGGTTTCCTTGAACCACAGCAATGACTTCATGGTGGTGGGGTTTTTACCCTGAGTATTCACAGTGACAGGGGTCCTTCTATGCCTGCCTGCTGTCCAAGGGCTGCACCCACCCATGTTGAACAGCAGACATGGTGCAGTGAGGTTCATTCATGGGCTCGTGTGATGTGGAGGCAGCTTACCTCAAGCTTGGGGCACTCTGCAAAATGTTAAATATGCACGGCCCTCGCACCCAGCATTTCACCAACTGGATCTGAGCCCCAGGGCTCTGCAGTCTCACCCCAATGGGCTAATTGCCAGCACCAAGAGGGCACAGAAGATAACCTGGCAGTAAGCAAAGAGGACAGAGAGGCTCCTGATCCTGCTGGCGGTGAGGCACCATCTCCAGGAAGAAAGGTTCACACACAATGGCCATGAAGAATGCTCAGAAATTTGCCAGCTGGAAGGAAAGGTTTTGGATCAGATAAAGGGATGAAGTTTCAGACTGCTTCACACATCCCCAAAACCTTTTGTTCATCCTGGTATGTTAGAAAAAAAAAAAAAAAAAAAAAAAAAAAAAAAAAAAAAAGACAAGAAAATAGTGCTTCAGTCCGACTACACAAAAGCTGAAGAAATGAAATACATATGTAATTCTGTGAAACTTCAGACAAAATCCTTTAGTCACCCAACATGGTACTGGCCAGATAAATGAATGCTCAAAAGCAAAGAAGTGTATTTCTGAACTCTTGTCAAGAAATAGCAAGTTTTTTCAACATACACAAGGGGATTTGTTTTTCTTATCATCAAAAATTGACCTCAGAGAAAAAAGAAATTCACAAAAAAGCCCCTCCAAACATTTTTTTTTTTTCCAGCACTGATCACAAGTTTTTTGATGAAGGTATTTTTCAAAGAAAACCTGTATTTTGCACAGAGGTAAAAAGGAAGGTGTCAAATTCTCCAGTCGTGCCATGCCTGCTTCCACATCTCTCTGTCACAAGTCTGGTTTCTGGGACAAGTTTAGGAAATCAAACCTCCTGCAACTGAGGCACTCTGTGCTCCTTCATCTCCGACAGCATTAGCAGCCTGTGATGCTTCACCTCCAAAACCATCCTGTCCTTACAGAGAGATCTCCTTACATCTACTGGGTAAGTATGAAGTGTGATTTAAAGAGAACAAGAACAAAAATACCAGCTTAAAGCTTCAAGAGAACAAGATAATGTATTCTATTTAATTTAGCATGCTAATTACCAAATTACAAGCAGATGCAAAGTTAGGGGACTACATTTAAAGAAGATAAACTATTTGTTCTGATGTGGTGATAACGCAATGATTTTTATCTACCCATTCATTAGTAGTCATGGATTTGTTTGCTTTATGTTTATTTTTTTAGCTTGGCTAGTTGTCGTTTCATTCCCTCCTCTGCTTCAAACAGGAGGAATTTTAACCTTCAGAGTGATGAATGAAACACAGAACAGAGCCTCGGTTTTAATTCCCACTTGAGAATGTTTGAAACTACACTTTGGGTTTAAATTGGTGAAAGCTTTCTGCCTGCAGTTGTTAAGAGGTATAAGGAGGTGTAGGATGAGGAGCACAACGCGATCCCATTTTTAAATACAACCAATGCAATAATTGGTAGGAAACCACAACCTAGAGTATCATTTACGTGAAGGAGCTTAAGATTTCAGAGTGTGAATTTTCTGACAACCTTTACAACTGTCCAAAAATCCAAGCAGTTTGGTCCATCCTCTCTCCCAGGAGGCGACCAACTCAGCGCTGAGCATAAATTCCAGCCTGAACTTGGGGCCCTGCAGGTTGCCTTCCAGTTCAGTGAGTGATGGGTTCTTCAGGGGTTAACTCTGATAGCTACCACCATGTTTCCTAAATGCATGTATAGATTGTCAATCACAAACATTAAAATAAAAATAAAGAAGAAAATTTAAAAACAAACAAACCACCACAAGCTCCCAACATCAAAGAGGTAAAGCTGCTAGAGAGATGCACTCCAGGCAGAATGATGTAAATCAGGTGGCCTTGCTGGAGCGAGCCCTTTCTTGTTTTCTATTTTAGGGAACAGAAGAGATCACTCATTTCTCTCTCCCTTGATTCCTGTCTGTCTCTGGGAGTTGCATCACATAAATAAAGCATCAGTTAGCCAGTATCATAGGAAGCTGAGGTTACAGAAAAGCCAGCTCCAAAAACCAAGACTGTGCTCACAGCTTCACTTCAAAGAGGATCTGCACTCCCTAATTCACACATTAATGACTTCACCCAGTCCCTGAGTGTAACTGGAGGTGACAAGAATGTGGGCAGAGGAGAACATTTACTCGCTTGTACAGAGAAAGGGCAATAAAGAGAGCAAACCAGAAGATGCCCTGAGGGGAGGAAAATAAAAGTTGTCTTACAGTTTTGTGCCATGCAGTCGAAAATACTAAGCCACAACACAGTAATTAACTCCAACATCCATCTCCCACCCTGCACCAGGAAGCCAGGAGATGTCTGCAACCATGCGCCCATCGCCTAGGTGTGGCAGGAGAGCTGTCAGCAAAGCAAAGCTTGTCACCAGAGCACACCTTTGGATACCAAATGAGACACAGGACCACGTATGGAGCTTAATACATGTCTGCTACTTCCCAAAAGCATCCAAGATCACAGGTTCAGCAAGTGAAAGCTCAAGATATTACACTAACTTTGATGACATCTGCAGAAATTTTATTTATTTATTTATTTATTTAAAATCAGCATCAAACCTTTGCACACACTTTCTGTAATGCTTCTCTTCAGACGCTGAGCAAGTGACAAGAAAATCACTTTATCACCTGCAGCCTATTCCAGATAAAAATTCAAATCCAAGACATAAAGAAGAAAACCATCCACCTTGGACAGGTGACGTTTTAAAGCAGCAAAGCAACATGAGATCACTGAATGCAAATAAGCTGATAAACACATCTTAGAGCCCAACAGCACTCCCCAACTCCAAAATCAAAATAAGGTCTTGAAAAATACCTGCCAAGGTCTATCAACAGCCTAATCAAATGTATTTGTGTAGAGGTGACAACAAGAAAGGTGATTCTGGGAAGTGGAATTATGAAGGCAAAAAAGTTGCTGGTTTTTTTCATTCTGCTTTAGCATGGTGTCAGATGGGAGAAATGCATAGCAAATCTCCAGGAGGTACAACAGAAGCAAATAATTTTCCAAAGGGTGTAATCAATGTTTATTTAAGAAGAAAATATACAGACTCAACATCCTGATGGTATTGCAACAGAAAGCTTACAGAAGACTACCAGACTTTTTGGCAGAAATCAGGCTGAGTATTGAAAATAAAGAATAAACTGTAAAGACAAATACATTCCTCTTACTTCTCATGAGAATAAGCAAGAACAGAGAAGTAAGCATTGATATGGCAACTGCTTTTTTGAATGCAATCTTCACAAAACAATTAGAGAAGAGCTGCCAAAGTATAAGAGCCGTGGGCTTTACCCAAGTGTCGTAAGAAGACAAACAACATCTGCAAAGGTTGGGTTTTACTCCTACAGCACGCTAACTAAACAATGGTAAAAAGGTGCAACGACGATGCTCTGTCGTGCTGAAACACGACTTAGACCTTTCACCACAAAATGACACCTGGCATTTTTGTCCTTGTTGCAAAAGCAACACAATACAATGTGTATACACTGCCTTGGAGCTCGGAGCCTCACCCCTTCGACCAAGGCACCAGCCCCTCATGTCCTCCAGGTTCAATTTCATCTTATATCCCACTATCTCCTAGAGACCTCTGCCATATCCTACTGATTCTTCAGGCTCCTCCTCATTCGTGTCCTTACTTTTTACATTTTTTAATCTTTAAACTGAAATAAAGAAAGTAGACTGTGATGACCAAATTAGTCCTGTTTTAAATAACCTGTTGATACACATACCAAGGCAACTTATTACTACCAGCTGCCCCATCACAATTTACCTCCTTAGCTCAGATTTTGTGGAAATCATTGCACCCATATTTGTTCAACTTCTAGTATACTAGAGCATATTTCTAGTGTGCATAGCTTCCGTTTTCCACAGCAAATTTAAAGGGAGAAAGGTACAGCTAATGCGCAGAGCATATATAATGCATATGCAGAACACTGAGTAGAGGCATTAGTTATCAATCCAAAGACATTTAGCAGGCTACCTTGGCATCTTATTTTCCAGCAGGATGGCACTAGTGGCAACGGACAGATGTGTGGCTGCTACACAACCTTCCTCAAAGAGGCTGTCACTTGATAAATTAATGTTGTTATGAATATGCATGGCACCGTGCTGTTCCACTGCCAGGGTAGTGAGTGGTATTGAAGGGACAGCATAAATCAGTGACTGCGGAAGAACAGTGAGATCAGTGCCCTGGTCGGGCATCCACAAAGCAGAACTGAAACCCACCTGAGAGGTGGCACCTTGGGTTTCTCATCCAGTCTCTGCCACCAAGAGGTGTCCCAAGCACTCCCCAGTGCTGTGCGCTTACTGGAGATGACTCCTGTTACAGGACTGAGCTGGAGCTTCTCCCCTCAAGGTTTTTTTCTTCCCACTGGAAATCCTTTGGCAGATGCTCTCTTTGGGGCTGGAAAAAATTCCACCTGACCCACTGCACCGCGTATTTTCGAACTCTACCAGCAAAATTGTTGTTGTTGGGTTCCTGTGCATGCAACACACAGCTTGTCCATTTAAACAGCAAAATATTTACTCCCCATGCTTTCAGCAGAAAAGCAGCTGACAAACAGTCACAGCCCTTCTACACTCTAGCATGAGCCCTACATCCAACCTGCTGTGCTTGCAAGGTGTAACCCTTCCTCTCTGCTCCACCTGGAGCAGCAACCTCAGCACTTCCTGCACGAAGCCAACTCCTTACTGCCTCAGGGCTTCTTGTTTGCCAAGTAAACACAAGATTTCTTTTGCTGAAGTGTCTGACAGTCTAAGACTAAAAGAGCTCCACCTCACCTTTCGCTGATAGGTTTAACTGAGCTACAGGTTAAGCACCTTTATCAATTAGCTGGAGATGGCATAGCTCATGAATGCCATTTTTGTCAACTCTCGTAAAGCACTGACCACTTTTAATCAGCTCCCAAATGTCTGGAATTACAAAGAAAAATGTCAGATGCTATACAATTTACCTACAGAACTGATGGAAAAATCATCTTTTTAACTCAAATCCAAGAAGATTCAGCAGGAAGTCAGCATTGTTTTTCTTATCTTAAGAAGAAAAAACTGATTACATCTTGCTTATAGCTGCAGTTTTTTTCTACTGCATAATGCTACAATTGTACACATCAGTTTGATAATATGTTATCTGTCTCATCTGCCTCCATTCTCAAGTTTCCTATGCATATTTGCAAAAAAAAATCCATATTAATGATGAGTCTGGTATCAAAAGAGACTCTCATCTCTTCATTTAAAACAGAGTTGTTGATTTGACTGTTGAAGTCAGTAGGGAAAAAAAAGGCATGTATTTTTCTTTTTTTTTTTTTTCCATTGCTTCTGGCGCACCTCCTCCCAGCTGCCTTTCTGGAGCACTGGGTTTAGTGGCTTCACGGCCATCGCCTCTGTTACCTGTTCACAAATCGACCGTGCTTCTGAGAGTCCCCTGGCGGCATGCTCCAGCTCCAGGACAATGGATCCACAGCTCTTTAATGAAACATCACAACACTGCCAGAAAGAATGGGCCCCGTGTTGCCAAATGACTAATTTCTTTGCAAAGGCATTCTGCTACACGAGAAACTATGAATGGCCAAGAGAAAGAGATGTTTAGTGGATTTGGGGGGTTTTAATTAAGGCTGTATCCACATAGAGAACTGTTACTGTGCTGCTCCAAACACTGTACTTCAAATCATTTGATTGAAACTCCACAGACTATTAGAAAAATGCAGAATTTTCCCGATTAACTCAGTTATTTCTTCGCCAGATTTTGTCATTATTTCTCATTAAAAAGCAGTCTATTCCATAGCTGTCCTATTGACTGATAAAGTACTATAGGATGTAAGGACCTGGCACAGTATGGCTTTTCCAGGCACAAATACAATTGCTGGAATTCAATCATTTAATTTTAAACTCTTTTAGTAGGCTAAGTGTATTATCTATCAAAAAGATAATACCAGAAATAGTATACCATGACCACTGGAGACAGAAAATGACAGTGACATCAATCACGCTCAGGTTAGCAGCCATTAGAAACAATCGCAGGCAGCGCAGCTTTTGCTGGGCTCCCAGGGAACAAGACGAGGGGGAAATGTTAGAGGGGCACTCTGCAGACAGAAAGAAGGCCTTACCTAGTGAAAGGTTTGAGCAGCAACATAACTAACCCAGGTGACAGATGCTGCTTGGACCTGATTTGAATTCTGTTTGTTTATATATATTTTGGTAATTTTACTTTGGCCATAAAGAAGGGCTAGTGAAAGAAGGATTTGGCATCAAAATGGTGAAGTACACAAAATATTCTCTCCTAGAATGTAAATTCACCATTAATGTTCTTTAAAGTAATGCTTCACTCTGAAAATACAGATTCTTTCTTCCAAAGTTCATTTTCATTCTGATCTAGAACCAGCATAACCTATAACCACATAAAATGGATATTCCCACTCAAGTTTCCTATGTGTTGCATTGCTGGGGAGACATCCCAAGCATCCCAACATAAGGAAGCACAAATTCAATTCTTGCAGTGAAGTAAAGGAAGGTAATGGTGACCTACAATTTGGTTTTCAGTGGAGGATCTCAGCAAGCATGCACTGAACTGCAAAGCAAGAAGCATGACCAGGCTGGGACGGAGCTACCAAAGCAATAGTGTAGATCCAGGAATACAGGATCTCAGTCTTCAATTCAACTTCTATATTCCTGCAAGAGTTTCCAGGACAAGTTTCAAGCAAGACAGTCACAGCAGGTTGTATACAAAAGTCATCACCTTTGGAAAGAGAATTTCACTGAGAAAAGAGCAAGGCTGTGCCCAGCAAGGTTGAGAAGCTGCGTACATCTGGTGGCACATTAAGTCTTTGTGAACTGCAGCAAACCAAACCAGGCATCTTTCTACGAGAGTGAAGAAATAAGAAGGGCAATTTCATCATTCATCCCTAATCTTAGAGCACTTGCACCTTCATTAATCAGCATTGTATCCTCACCAGAAGGCATACACCATTTCAGACTATTCACACCCCTCTGAAAATCCAGCCAGTTCGTGCTTCCTTGTCCAAAAATTGACATTTTGCTGGCAGTGACCTGTGAAAGAAGGGAAGCTACCCCTCTCTCAAGAAATACTTTCCAAAGAGAAATGCTACATAAAAATTGACATGATTTTATAAAAGCTGATGTTAAATTTACTATCAAGCAAATTTTAAGGAAATAAATCCGTTCTGTAGATGACAGTTGTGTGCTGCTGGACACAGCTGCCTTTGTGTTTTCTTTGGCAGACTTCTTATGAAATTTATTTAAAATGTATTCGGCAGTTCAAAGCTAAAAGAATAATAAAATTTATATTGGTTATGTGCTTCAAAGTGACATTCACACACTGTCCCTATCAGAGGCATCTGGCACGCCAGCAAAAGCAGTCTGATGCGCGTTGGCAGCCAAAGCACACTGCTTATGCCCACACTAGCATTGCTGGTTTATGTATGTGTGATCTCTTCTCTTCTCTTTTTTATTCTTTAATTAAGCAGAAGGATTTGTGCCCCATTTAGGAAGTGGTTAGCAGAAAGTCACTCACACCATCCCATATATTCTGCTATAATCCTGGTTCCTGCCATGCCCTAACACACACATCTGTTCAGAGGGGCATAATAACAAAGAAACTCACCCATTTTAGCCACCATTCAGGTTTTTATGGAATTAAAAGCCCTATGTGGACATACTGCTCATTTAAAATTCAGTATCCGTTTCCCTGAATGTGGGCTGGAAACACATATAGGTTATTCACGTAGTTTATTAAGTCCCCTTCTGGGAAACATCTGTACTCTGCTTATGGAATAGCTGACTTGATTTTTCGAAACATGAATAGAAAAAAAAAAAAGCTGAAAATTAATTAGTTAGAGCAAAGTCACTTTAGAGCACATTAAAAGCTTCCCTTGTATATTTTTTTTGATTTTAAAATCCTGAAGAGAGCTCGGTACAGATCATGGAAGTTCAATATTCAGATGAACTAAGCAGCTCCAACAAACTGCTGCAGAACAATGATACCTTTCCTTAGTAAATAGATAACTCCTGGCAACGTTCAGGTTACCCTGTGCGTGATAACAATATTCTGTATGTTTTAACATACAACAGTGCAGATTTGCCTAAATGAACATGTTGTGTTAGATTTAAAATTTATCTTTTAGGAGTCTACTTTGATGAAAGCTCCTGGGATCATGCATAGACCAAGGTCAACAAGAACAACACACAAAATTTATGTCCGCTAAAGCACACTGCAGCTTGCATTCTTTTGTAATTTAGAGTCAAAACTTCTATCCTAACATTCCCTCTAGCGCTAAGGTCACAGAGTTTTTCCTTAAACATCTGGGTAGTTTCCCAAAAGGAAGACTGCAAACAAGCAGATATCCCCCAGCACTCAGCAGGCCACCTAAGGATACCACAGACACCATTACAGCTGAGCAGCAAGACCTTGGCATTCACCCATATTTTAGTTCTGAACACTGCACAGGATGAAGCATGGTTTACTTCTATCAATTCTTTTCTTTAATGAAGCCGTGCATTTGGTTTTCCCTAGCATTGTGTTTGTACTATCAGTCTGAACCAACAGGACTCCAACCTCATTGGCCCCAAAACAGCAAAATGTCTTGGCATGTGCAGTGCTACCCAACTAATAGGATCTGAATGGAAGTTGTACACTTAAAAATTAAGCTGTCACTGCTAAAATGCTTGAGTGGATCGGAGCCAAAATATCCAGCAGCATAAAGCAAGCTTACTTTTTATTTAACACTTTCACATAAACAATTGTGAGTAGCTTTCAGAAGTTACCTATATTTCACACAGAGATGCAGCTATTTTCCATTATACCCTCTTTCTGCAGATACATTTACAGACTAAAACTCCCCACAAGGTAATGAAATTTTAGTACTTGGACTTCATCTTGGAAAATCTGGGTTAGAGAGGTAATTGATGATTTATGACAAGGAATGTGGAGTTTCAGGGGGAATTTCTTTGGCCTCTGAACTGCAATAGTAACAGGAAATTTCAAGCATTTACACTCAGAAAGTCTTCCTCCAAATGGCGCTGCCATTAGCTAATTACCACCCATGACTCCGAGTTAACCCACTCTCTCCAAATGCGTCCCTTGGCTCAAGCAGCATGATGTTACGCTGGGAGAACACTTCAAGGACAGGTCACGAAGAAAACAGACTGTTTCTGGGAGAGGAGAGCCCCGGTGCTGCAGGGATGCGGAGGACGCTCCGAGGTGCTTACCCAGGTAAATCATCTCACGCTGGGCCCACACATCCACCTGCACATTAACCGTGTACATACAATGCTGGGCTCTCAGCAGGTGAAAACCAGTGTTCAGGAGGCGTTTCAACATCACCATCTCTCTGTCAATCCAGTCAAAGTTAATAAACTGCTCTTCTTTCTGAGAGAAAGGACGTCGTGGTCTCATTACCTCCTTGTTACTGACGGTAACACATGCACGGAGTGTGGGTAGTTAGGGTCTGGAAGCCAGAAGATGTGGCGCTGTACGGAAAGGTGGAGCCCCTGCCTTGATGGGCAGTAGCGTGTGGTCTGTTATGTAAGCAAGTGCAAGTGACGCTGTGGGCCATCTGTGATATAACCCCATGTGACTCGACAACAAGCGCCATTTGCCATCCACCACATTGGTGTCTGTGAGCCGATGGACTGAGCGGCCTGGGGTTGGTCGCCACTGCTCCCTGAAGGCAACAAGTGGTGCCGAAACCTGGGAAAACTCCTGGATTCGGGTGAACAGCGGCTGGAGCGGCGGGACCAGCCCGGCGGGGAGGACACTCCCGGACCAACAAGGAAGATGGAAACCCTTGTGAAGGTTGTATTAAAATTATGGAAGCTATGGGGTGGCTCAGCTGAGGAAGCCAGGGGCGCTGGTGGGGAACCAGAGCCTGAGGAAATCTGGGAGAGGCCACCGCCATGTGCGCCCCAGTACGGCGCCGAACCAGAAGACGAAGGGTGGGGCGAAGATGCCTCTGGCAGGAGCGGGGAACAAGTGCTAGGTTTGACTAACACGTGGAAATAGGAGGAGGAGAACGAGAAAGAGGATGGCTGTGGGGGCGACCGGGGAGTAGGTAGAAGCACGAGAGAGGGGCAGAGAGCTGATCGGAACATCCATCCGAAAAAATGCTGCTGTGGGGCAAACGCCTCGCCGAGCAGAAGGCAGGGCGAGCCACGAGGGAGAGAGCGGCCCGCCTGCAGGGGTGGTGGGCAGGGCCAGAACTCGACGGGAGGGTACCGGGACTCGGAGGTGAGCAGTCAGCCGAGCTCCGACTCCGGATCAGATACCGCTTCAAATTTGGAGGAGGAGGAGGAAATGGGGACAGACAGCAAAAATATCCCCATCCGAAATAAAGCAGCACCGCGAGGGGGAGAAATTCCTCTCAAGGATTGGAGGAAAATTAAGATTGCGTGTGCTGACTGGGCCCCATTGGCCACGCTAGTGTTCCCAGTCCGGGTGACGGACGGGGGCCAGAGGGTCCGCTCACCAATAAATCTTAAGGATGTACAAGCGATGGTTAAAGCCATCGCAGATAAAGGGCTTAATTCTGCAATGGTCTCCACCCTCATAGATGGTGTTTTTGGGGGAGACGACATGCTCCCGTTTGATATAAAACAAACTTGTAGACTGATCTTTGACGGGGGGGATGATCGTTTTTAAACAAGAATGGGAGGACAACTGTACGAGACAACTGGCCCAAGTAACTGGGGCAGATCACCCGCTATATGGCTCTAGCCTGCAGCGGCTAATGGGTACAGACCCAACAATGATCACCCCCCAGGCGCAAGCCCAGGGCCTGCGGGCCCATGAAGTTATGGCAACTACTCGTGCGGCCAGAGAAGCTCCAAACAGCCAACGCCCCAACTTCCAGTGGAAAATGCTGCCTTAAGGAATGATCAGCTTGCCTACTATCTGCCAGATCACGGTGGATCGGGCACTGGCGCCAGTTCAGCGCAGTGACCCGACCGCAACTATCATCCAATACATGGACGATATCCTGATCACTGCACCATCAGGAAGTCAAGTGGACCAGCTAGTGTCAACAGTCTCAGAAACAATAAAAACAAACAGGTTTGAAATTGCGAGCGTGAAAATTCTCAAGCGCTAGAAGAAGGCCCATCAGTTATAGTTAGAAATGAGCTGGGAGAATGGGAACAAGGGTGGAAATTAGTTCTGACAGGTGAGGGTATGCTGCAGTCAAAAAAGATGGCAGAGTCAAATGGTGTCCGCTGAAGTCCATCAAACCGGACCTTCAGAACAAAACGAATGAAAACTGTTAGTTTCTGTTCACAGGAACGAATCATCGGACACCCCCGTAATCTGTATACCCTGGTGACAAGAGAAGCCAGTAAGTCGGCAAGCGTCCTGTCTAAGCCTGAGAGTTCCACACTGGCAGAATCCATACAACAGCAAAGCGGCCTCCGTGGGTGAGGGGCTGCAATGCCTTTGTGTGATCTTATCTTTGGACCTTGTATACTAAATAAGCTTGTGTTGGTTGTTGGAAGCCGGTTAGAGAAAGTTTACATTATGTTGGTAGAACACCAACAAGTACTTTAAGAGTGTATTTACTCAGGGTTACCAGTTACCTCCTAGTTTTCTCCTGGTTATTGTGCCTTATGTTTTTTATTTAAGTTCTGATGTCTACCTCTTAAGATTGTTATATTTTAGATAATTTGGTTGTGCATAGGGAGGGGGGAAATGTGGGTAGTTAGGGTCTGGCGGCCAGAAGATATTGCGCTGTATGGAAAGGTGGAGCCCCTCCCTTGATGGGCAGTAGCGTGTGGTCTGTGATGTGAGCAAGCAGAAGTGACGTTGTGGGCCTCAGCTACATAACACCACGTGACTCCACAATAAATGCCATTTGCCATCCACCACATTGGTGTCTGTGAGCCGATGGACCAAGCGGCCTGGGGTTGGTCACCGTGCTGTTCCTGAACCAGGTCGCCACTGCCCCCTGAAGGCAACACGGAGGCAGGCGATCCAGCAGCTGTCCTGCTCAAGTTCATGAGTCACCACAGAAAACTAAGGTTTCAAGATTAAAAACCACGCAAGACCATTAGGAGATATTATAAATACATTAGTATAGCAGTAAGTATTATGCTTCCCTGTTCTTTTTAATTTCATCATCGTTCCTAAAAATGGTTAGACACAGAAACCAACATAAATAATCCATTACGACAATCATTTTAAAAAAACATTAACCACCTTGCCACGTTGTTCTTAAGGAAAGCTCTGACGGGTTTTTAAGTGCATGTTGTTTTTTTTTTTAGATTTTCCCCCAGCTAGCAGCTTGTGTCACTGCTGCAGCCCCTCACTCCACTCCCATCCAGCCCATCTTCATCTTCGGATGATCTTTGTCATCACCACGACGCCCATCTTCCTGTCCAGATGGCACTTTACACTCATTTTCCTCCTGCAGTTTTTATTGTGTGGCCTTTTCATGGGACTTAATCCAGGGTTAAACAACGAGAGCTGGCAGCTGCTCCTTTTTTTTATGCTCTGGACAACGGCATAAATTTCATTTCATATTGACTTGATCTGTTACTTAATATTATGGCAATGCTATTTGGCAAATACTCAAGACTGAATTGTCACCGTACTTTCCTTCTTACAACTGAATTGATCCAGAATCATTAAACAAATACCAAGAGATTTTTTTTACTAGCGTTTTTTAAGACTATGTACTCACTAATCACCTATTTTTGTTACAATGGATTCATAATTAAGCATTTTGCCCGCCCAGAAAATGCCAATACTTTTACAAGCTGCTTCTCAGCATGAATCAAAGGAAGGATAGGATGTGATTGTTTTCAATGGGCCCTTTCATTTTCCATTTCCATGAAGTAACCTGTCTCATTTTTCCTCAGGCACCGAAATAGGCAGGAGCCATGAGCTCCTCGGTACTCATTCAGGAACCATATCCCAGCAGCGCACAACAGCCCTGGACAGATTTCACAGAGCATACGCTACCTGACTACTCATTAAGCAACCAGCTGCTTTCACCACTTGAGCCACAATTTCTGAAGTAACCACAGATCTGTGTTTTCCACTCTTCCTGCCATCACCAGGAGCCTCAAAGAGCTCCTGAAATCCTAACGAAGATTTTCTTTCCTCTCAGACACTAGGAGGAGACGGCAGAACCAAGAGAGAACCTCAAATCCCACATCTTCCTCTGTGTCACAAAGCAACAACTTGCGTCAGTAACCCGCAGAGTGACAAGTCACATCAGGCTCTCTCTTCATATCAGGACTCTCGTGGGGACTGATGATGCATGCTGGCAGCTCGTGGGACTGCCTTCTGCTTCCTGGGAGAGTTATTGTGTCTGACGCTGGCTGACAGAGTAACACTCACTCCTTTCCCACCTGAAATGAGTTATCTGCATCCGCTTCGTCTGGCTACCTCCCGTGGCTCCCAAGGCTCCTGACGAGGGATTTGGCACCAAGCAGACTCTGTGCACACTCTGGGCAGGACCACTACCAGCATCATAGCACCGCAGAGATGACGCCACTAAGACTATTAACAGCCCACGTAAGGAACTAAGGCTAATTGCAGCTCTCCCTAAATGTAGCACCTAGGCTTTACCTAAAGGATAATACACCACAGAGACCACCGCAGCCCTCACTGTGCTAGAGCCCAGGTGAGGACGACCTCTCCCCTGACCCAAGAAATACACTGGAGGTCCTTCTCCTCAGGCATCAGCCTCCACGTTGACTCCACGACGGCATTCCTCACCTCCTCTAGAGACGCTCCCAAGCGTGTTTCCAGCTCCGGTGCAAACGCAAGCACAGACCCACACCCTGCATCAGAGCGTGGCTGATGGTGCAGGGACGAGGGCAGGTCGCCACCACAAGTCCGAGACTCCTGGGGAAGCCACCAAATCAGGTGGTGCAAGGCTCTTGGAAGCACAGGGGAGAAACAGAAGGCAAGAGGCAGAGGGGAAAACAGCCCTGCTACCAGCAGCCACAAACCGCAGGTGGTGCGATGAACAGAAGGGAGCAGCATGCTGCTCCTAACAGGCACGGAGGAGGAAAGGCAATGCACGATGTAGCACTCTTACACAACAAAACCAGGGCCAACTACTGGAATTTTCTCCTCTTTTCCAGGTTTTACAACTAAGAGAAAGAAAATGCATCAGATTCATCTGCATGCTGTGAGTATGCTACAACTGCATCAATACCAAACCACCATAAATCTGAAATAACCCCCTGGCTAAATGTATTCACCTACTGTCTCAATATAGCAATGAATTTGGCCATTGTGCTTTGTGATGATGCATATTTTTTTCCCAAAAATATTCAACCTGGCTTTAAAGAAATCAATTAGAAATATTATTTGGCACATCAGTAAAACTGAGAGAAACAACGCTCCCTTAATATTCATAAAGAGACCTTCTGCAGATAACATGGGGGAACACTATTTTCACCATGTAAGAATAATTCTACTTCACTGAGCTAGGCATCTCAGCACACATGCAATTATCATCAGTTTTTACATAATGACAGTACAACTACCTGACACTTTATGGGCTTCAGAGTCACTCCAGGAGAATATGTAAACATTTCTTGTGAAATTTTTGACTCCATCAATGTTACTGAGCTCAAAAAAAAAAAAAAAAAACACAACAAACATACCACATAGCACCTGTGGGACATGTTCGTTAACACCAAGAGCAGCCAAAACCAGAATGAAAACGTAGATGTGCTTTTCCTTGTGCAGAGAATCTGTAAGGGTCCAAAGCAGCTAATCTAGAAAGAGAAGATTAGAAGACTTACCTCCCTCGTTTGGTTGAGATCTAGAATTACCCCCTATCCACTTCCATATGCTACATAAATAGAGAGGACAGTGAAGAGTATTCCAAAACGCCTTACTGACAAATGCTTCCTAAATCATCACGCAAGACCTGTGCCACATCTTGTGCCAATGGAGAAAACGCACCGGCTGCTGGTGTGACACGACTGGCAGAGGAGCAGCAGCACCTGTAGACACTACAGGGCCTTCAAGATTTGGAGCTCTGATTGAGAAAGCACTCACTGGGCTGCACCTTTGCCCTGAAATGCCTGCTCCTCATGGGCTCCTCAAACGCTGCTGACTTCTGCACTCCTCCAGCTGTCCTCAGATGCTCCCGCACGCCGAAGCACACCAACGTCCATGGAAAATTTCCCTGCGGGATTTGGCAGCAGCGTAACTGCTAAATGAGCAGCAATCAAGTAGTTCACCCAATCAGTTCTCTAATTCACCACAACTGCTATAAATACCACCCATTATTACCGACTGTAGCTTTTAGGGGAAAAATAGATGCAAACTTCCCGCAGTATCTAATCTATGCGAAAATTATACAGAACATTACATTAAAATCTAAGTAAACACTTTGGCATACTCCTGATGTATGTGCATAGATCATTTGGGCGTACTTCTGGGATAAGCACCATTTGATGTTCAGATTATTGGCGGATATTTAAAGTTGATTACCCTAGAGGTAAGATATAATTGGTAAACAAGGAACATATAGAGAACAACAACAACACAACTACAAGTTGTATTTATTTCACAATTTATTCTTACACTCGGGACAAGAGTTCAGTAGAGATGCTAATTTTTTTTTCCCTTTTATCTAATGAAATGAAGTTCACTGAGCAACATGGTGCAATTGTCATCCCCTCTGCACCCTCCTCCTTCCAGGCTCCTGCCTCCCATCACTGCAAGGAGCTAACAAATTGCTGTTGATTGGGTTTCCCACCCATGACCTGCACTTACACATCGAGCAGCACTGGGCTGTCAGCCCTTGGCTGCCTCTCCCCATGCACAGCAGCTCCGTTTTGCCTGGGTATTATCACATGGGTAATAATGAAAGCTACATGAATGCAAATAAATCACAGTGGGAACCTCCCAGATCCGACAGAAGGCGTTGAAGCAGCAGCCTGAGCCCTCCTCCCATAAAGACAGAGGGACTCCAGAGCTCAGACCAAGGAGGCAATGAGGCACGCAGGGAGAAGAAACAGCTCCACTTAAATCCTACCCACGGCAGCCGTAGGGGAGAGCCTGGCTAAAGACCACTTCAGCACTAATGCAAGCTGTGGGAAGGTCCACACGCAGCTGTGAAGTACAAAACTTCATTCAGTTAGGCCATCACATTAGCAAGTAAGCAGGAAAAAGCACCATAAACTGGAGGAGCATGGAAAAAAAAAAATACAGCGCTGAGATCCAGAAAGCACGGTTCAAGGACACAGCAGCAAGAACAAAGCAGTTTGCAACCCTACATACATTGTTTTCTTAATGTTAACACACTCAGTACCTGAATTGCGTTTAAAGACCTGGCACATCTCTGAGAACACCCCAGGCTGCAGGACTCCTGCCCCGGGGGCCAGCTGCCTGCTCCCAAATCCCCCCACCCAATTTCCTTGCACAGTGACTGCTCTCCCCTGGGAGCAGCTTCCACTGCAGGAAAATACTGTCCATGTAGTTTGCCAAGTGTTTTTAGCATAAAGTCACTATAAAAACTCCTGTCTAAGGCAGTGGACAGGTCAAGGTTTCCCACCACAAGTTCAGGACACTGACCTTGAAGATGAAAAACACCTCTGGAGGCAGGGGCAGTGCAGCTTGCCATGCAGAGCCCAGCTATGGAAACAAAGAACACAAACTTTGCAGTTTTATATGCAAAGCAAGGAATAAGAATGCAACAGCAATGAGAAAGAAGAGGCTAGCTAGGCGGAAAAAGAAAATATAAAAGATTTCTTCAATCACTTTACATAAGATAGGATGTAAAACAGGAACAAGTGTATTCTACATGGGACCTAAATACGAGATTTCACAACTTTGAGCATCTCACGCATGCTTTTGTCTCCTCATTATTTTGATTTCACAAGGTGTATCATAAAATCATTGCGTGCTTCACTACCAGGAAAGTGAAAATGGAAAACTGCTTTTAGTAAGCATTCATTCATTCCTTACGTTTTAGTGGTAACAAGCACATCTGCCATCTGTCTTAAAATAATAGAATTTAATAGTGCTATTCTAATACAGCATTAGAAACACAGGCACGTTTCTGGTGTTACGCTTTTCAAGGCAGCACTAGGAGCTGTCCTCAAGGCAACAAGTATTCCTAAAAAAACAGCAAACACTTCAGTGAGAAGGATTTGGCATTGAGACACAAAAATCCTAAAAACACTTAGTGCCGGTGCGGCTTAACTTGGCCAGGTGCGATTTCTAAATTGTCCATAGAAGAGGCATAAAAAATCCTACTGTAACACAGCTTTGCCAGCAGCTCATAATTTCAAATAATTTGAAATATACAGAAGGCTTTTGAGAAATATGGAGAGCTTCTTCAATATCCTCTGATAAGTATGAGGCACAGATAATGGAAAGCAATGTAATCTAAAAAACCCTGTTATGCTACCAGAGCGTAAGGAGAGTTATCTGCCTGGAAAGACTAGGAAAAAAAGCTGAAAAAAAAAAGGGGGGGGGGGGGGGGAAATGTCTGTATCATGAAAGAACGATTTGCTGATGCATTGCAAGTTCTGAAAAATTCAGGATCTACTTAACTGTGTTGGCAGATCTCTGGGTTGCTGGACTCGAAGAGATTACATCAAGTGGCGTGCACCAACCATGACGTTACGTACACGTAAAGGCAGGATTTGGAAGTGACCACCCAACACGAAGTACCAGCCAGAAATGTGCAGCCCTCCTCACAACCCTTCATATGAACCCAGGGCTACAAAGCAAAGCGGTGCTCTGCCTACATAAAAGAGAAAGAGTGCCCTAAGGAAGGAGCCAGAAGCCTTCCAAAATGCTCCAGTCACTGTTCCAGTCACTGCTTCTTGCTCTCCCACTTAGGAATTGCTCCGACTGTCTCTGCCGCTGCCCTGCTGAAAGGGATTTCTGTTGTTACAGTGTGGGATCAATGAGCATTGCTCATTCCCAGTCTCACACTCAGTTAAGCACTAGTTATATAAAGCCATTTTTTTCTCTCCCTAAGAACAAGCTTTAGGGGATCTGAGCCGTTATTGCCTATTCTCGTGGGCTCTTATAAACAAAACATCTTTCCTTTTAGAGAAAAGAACCCTCGTGCTGGGAGCAGTAAAAACCAGGCACCGGTTACATCACCATGCCTACAATAATGCAATCGTAATGGCATTTTGCTTGACACTTTAGAACATAAAAATTTTACTGGTAGAAGGGAGAGAGGTTTTCATAGAATAATAAGTGCTACAATCCTAAAATAATCACTCCACTTGAATACACCTTCAAAACACATTCCACTTTGTTATTACTGGTATAAAAGGATTTTTTTTTTCCCTGCACTGGATGAAAACATCAGGTGTTCAGAAACATGGGGCTTTTTAGTTTTCTCCATTCAGGCCCACTTACAACCCAGCCATAACATACTCCATTATCTGTTCCACGCTAATTGGCAACAAAAGAAAAACAGCTATTTTAAGACAAAGCCTCTTTTTATGTAAAACAAGGTAAACTGTCATGGGCAACATAAATTACTCAAAGGACGAAAATGAAAAGGAAGGAAGACCACGAGTTGAGAAAAAAAACAAACTTATATTCTGAGTATTGGAGCAGAGGCAAATTTCCACAGCGTGCAAAAAAAGGTATATTGGTGATCACTGCCCCTCGTCTAGTTCCTTGCAACAAATGGTCCCCCACACAGATGAAGATTGATTATATTACTAGGATATTTTTTTTTTTTTTAACTTTGTGTTTCATTGAAGCATTAAATGGAGAACAAACCAGATCTGCCAAGCGGTGCCAAACTGGAATATGTTCATCTTTAGTGGAGCAAATGTTAACTAATATTTTCAATTAACTTGCTAAACCCCAGCAGTTTGGGAGTGCTGGCTCTTCCCTGGGCTTGGCTGCTCTGCGGCAGCAAACAGAAGGCTGGGCTGGCAGGAGGAAAAAAAGCATCCATCTCTTCTGTTAGGATCCAGCACACTGCTTCAGGAGCAGTGCTCTGGATAGCTGGAAGACGGAGAGCCTCGGTGCTAGGTGAGACACCAGCAAATGACTGTTCTAATTACAGGGGAAAAAAAGGTCCTGTTAATGTGAATATATCCTACGGCAACGTACGGAAATACAGGGAACTGGGTGTCCCAGCACAGCAGACTGCAGTCCTCAGTAAGGAGTACAAACCTGAAGCAGGGCAACAAGGCTGACAGCCCAAAATCACAGGGTAATTACTAACTCATGTGTGCACCAAAGAGAAGCGCACAGTCCTGCCCCTGGGGAGGAACAGCCCCAGGCACCAGGAGAGGCTGGAAAGCATCTGGGCAGCACAGGTCCTGGGGTCTTGGTGGGCACCGAGTGGAGCACAAGCCAGCAGCATCCCCTGGCTGCCAAGAAGGCAACAAGAGAAGAGGAGGCACAGGGGGATCTCAGCAATGTCCATGAACACCTGAGGGTGCAAGGGGGATGGAACCAGGCTCTTGGTGGTGGTGCCCAGTGCCAGGACAAGAGGCAGGGGGCACAAACTGGGGCTCTCAGGAGGTTCTGTACAACCATCAGGTGTGTGTCACAGCACTTCTGTGCTGCACAGATGATGGAGCGCTGGCACGTGCTGCACAGGGAGGTTGTGGAGTCTCCTCCTTGGAGAGCTTCAAAACCCATCTGGACAGGGTAATTCACTGTTGCTGCTCAGTTTGGGGTTCTCTGTTCATTGGGTCTCAATTCTGCACTTCCAAGACACAGCAGCATAAGAATTAATTTCAAAGTGAAGAACCTAACATTTTCCAAATTCTTACAGACTACATGTCTAGTGACAGATAAAACATTTCAAGTAACAGGAAAAAAAAAAAAAAGCTATACAAACCCATTCAATAATTCCTTAAATGCTGTTCTGTTCCCATTAGCATCCAAAAGCAGAGGGGCCAGGCTGTTTAGCACACACAGGAGTATCAGAAGCACTCACCCATGCGCTATTATCAATCAATATCCACTGGCATTCATGATGCCAAAGAGGCTGCTTAAGTGACCATTCATCAAAAATAATTCAGAAAATGAGGAGAAGAGAAAAGTGCCATTTTAAAGATAAATACTATTTATTGCTTCGGTTTAAAGGTTGTGTTATTTTGGTAATGCTGCTTGTGAAGGTAGCTTTACGTGCTACAGCACAAAGTTAATAGCTATGAAAACAGACAGGCAGTTCAATCAACAGTCAATTTCCCTTCACATTCATTAACTGGAAGAAGCAGTTAATGTTCCACAAGTGATGAAAAATTAGGATACCAGACTTCAGAGACCTGTTCCAACCTTCCTCTGCAATATGCCCAACTATCCCTCTGACCCTCAGGAACTTAGCACACACTTACCTTTCCCTACACATCTCCTGAACTCCCTCCATGCAACCCGTTTTCTCACCTTCCTCTAACATCCAGAAATGATTACTGTTTAGGAGGTGGCAAAAAGTGTGGCTGGTTCACATATTGAATGGTCAGACCCAGGTTAAATAGAGCAGGTTAACTCTTGAGCCCACACAGCAGTTCCTCTCACTGGACATAATCATTCGAGTATGTTTTCTACAGCCAGCTACGATTTTCCTTTGCAGTATGTAAATGAACCTTGAGACTCTATGTCCCTGGGTCAAAACGTATCAGAAATAGATGACAGGGTCAAGAATTACTGAAGAGATGATGACAAACAGTAAGGAAAAAAGGCAGTTAAGCCTGCAGGAAGAAACCTGGCTGAAAATGCTGTAAGTGCCATGGCCAGCAACTTGGTTTGTGCCACAGCACAGCAGGGAAGTACAAGCTGTACACTGACCAACCTCAGGCAGGTGTTTTTCATGCTCCTTCCTTTTACATTATGCACTGACATCAATAAGCTGAGTGCCCCAGGAACGTAGGAAGGAGGTATTGTGCAGTCCTGTGCTTGCTGCCAAAGCGCAGTAATCAGAAACTGGAAGATGCCAGTGATGTCTTCACTTGCTACTGCAGAAAAGAATCAAGAGCATAAATTTGAGTATTCATAGCTTTTGAACTACCAGCGTACCATGCAGACACATAACGCAAAGGCTTTGTTCCTCAGGAGCTGAGGAGGCCGTTCCAACAAACACGAACAGGCTTTCAGATGTGCTTCGAGCACACACGCTCCCCTTGTTCCATGACGACGCGGCACGGCAGCAACAGCCGGGTGCCTTTGTAAGGCACTCGAACTGGAAGAGCAGGGGAGGGCTGTGTTGGACAAAATCAGCCTTCTGCACATGAGCTTTTCTGGCACGCTGTTTACCTGACACGTGTCAGCAAACTGTTTACAGAAATATCATTAACACTGCAAAGGCACCAAGAGCACTCACTCCTCCTCAGGGCTCCACAGACAGCTGACAAGTTCCAAAGCCAAGCGCATTGTATGAGCTGCATCCACACCACAACACAGCACGTTTATCAGCAGGTCATCAAGAAACAAGGTTAGCGACCACACTGATCTCCACACTCTTTGTGGTGTCCAAACAGGGATGGCCAGGAAGCACCTGCTGCCTGAAGCGCTGAGAGGAGTTCGGACAGGTTCAGTCGGCATCGGCTTCCGCGGCCAATGTACGTCACACGAGGAGATGTAACCCCACCACGCTGATTGTTCATTCTCTCAGTGAATGAATTATATATCAAATGAGCCTTGCAGTTGGCACTTACCAACAGCTGCTTTTCTTTCCTGAGCAGCTGGCAGACAAAGCGTACCCTGCCGTAATTCACATCCCCGTTAAAGCCACCAGTGACGCTGCGCGATGAAAGCTCAATCTGGGCTCCTCAGTAGCTGTTTTAGCAGTTCCTGTGCCACAAGCACTGTCCTCTCCGCCACCCTTTTAAGACCAATTAGCATGGCAGGTGACCCAGTTGTACAGAAAATAAAGCTCAGCAGCAACTAGCACTTGAAGCTGTCTGTTCCTGCGGCACCACTGCTGGTCAGACCTCTGGGTCACCCCTCTGAACTCAGAGCTCGAGTTTGCTCTGTGCCCCAAGCACATCAGTCACCCTTCCCATCCTTCCCTTCATTTACAGAGAGGGGATAACAGCCCCAGCTACACCAACTGCACAGCAGTGTTGAAAGGATTAATTAGCTAATATCTGTACAGTCTTAAGCATGCAGAACATCACAGATGCAGAGTGTAATTACTGTTATTAGGGGAGTCATTTCTTTGACTCACTGGGACAACACACATTTTATCTGTCATTTTTTTTCATGGCACAGAAGTCTACCATCAAATAACCTCCATTAAAAAGAAACTTCAGTCACATGGCATAAGCAATCCAGCCCAAGGATTACCTTTTGCTAGCATCTATTATTTCAAATTAGTGGGCTGCTGATACCCGCGAAACCTTAAAGCTAGCCAAAAATGAGACAAAAATGATACTGATGCACTTGGTAAGCAGACTGCCCTCCTAGAAGCTATGCTCAAAAGTAATCTACGCTTGGTCAGCTTTCCCTGGCGGCTAGCAATGTCAGTAATGGCTTCAGCTGCTGAACAAAGCTGTGCAATAGAGAACAGCTCCAGACCTACTCACCTGACAGCCTCCCCTTCTCCTTGGGGCATACTGACACGGCTGGGGTCAGCAGGGGTACTTGAGCATCAGCTGCAGTACACTCATCAAATGTTTTGCAGAATGCCATAAAACTTACTCTCTCTCTTCTTCTGGTACATCATGTCTATAGCCTAACAGCTTAGAGACCTCCTGTAATGCTCAACTGCTTTCCTAAAACAAACCAGTGGTTAGGAGAAAATCACCATGGACAAACAGAGATCATAATCACCACAGACTCAGAAGTACAATAACCTAAACTGGAAGAAAACGATGAGGGTTGGGCTTAGGTGCAGCATCTGCAGGAAAACCAACCTCAGAGGAGCACCATAAAGCCACAAACTGTACTTGCGTGTGTCTGCCCAGTACGGTGCTACCTCACAGTCTGTATCCCACAGCGAGAATAAGGGGCGAGTGCAGGATGTTGGTGTTCTTTCTCTACAGCAGAACTCGCTGTTTCCCATTGAAATTTAGGTCATCACAGATGCAAGCCTCCTGAACACCCTGTAAGTAGCAATCACAGTTTAAAGCAGTGCTAACCCTAGGAAATACAGCACCTACAGACATCGAAGGTCACGGTACGTTCTTTCTCTCATAGATTTGCCATTGGGTTTACCTTATTTTTTTTTTGTTTTGTTTTGTTTTTTTTTTTTCAATTCCTTAAGAAAAGGACAGTAACAGAAATACTCAAAAATAACACTGCCACACTAGGCACATACCTAGTTGGGCACGGCTGCTGATGCCAATTATCATCCAACAGCACAGAAGCCTATGTGAGGTTGGTGGAGTGACAGGGGTTACATGGGAATCTCCAAGGCATGGAGATTCACAAAACTTCACTTCCCCAGGACACGTGCAGCACACCAAGTAACGCTGCACTCTCAGCAATTCTAGCTGAAAGCCCACCAGCACTGGGGACAGCCAGCTGGGATCACTGAAGCCAGCTTTAATGGGAACACTGCGGAGCCGGGTGGGAAAGCAAAGAGTTGTTCTCGCAGATTCTTGCTTTCACCAATCTGTCACCCACAGAAAGCTGTTTCTGCAGTCAGTCACAGCTGAACGTCTAACCTTCGTGATTAGCTAGCATTAGCAAACCCAAATCAATGGCCTGATTGCAGACTTGCCAAGCAAAAATGCAATATGCATGCATTACAGTGATTAGACAGCTTCCAACTTCATTATCTCTTCTGGAGATAAAGCATTACCTTAGAAGTGGCATGTATATTTCAAATAGTTTGGAAACTTGTATCTCATTCCAATCCCCAACAAGGAAGACCAGATGATGATTACCAGAAGACACGGTGAGACAAAGCCTGTCGTCACAGCCCCTGCAGCAGCATTGACCATGCCATCACAAGCCCACTTTTCGAGGCAGAATTCAGAAAAGCCAGACGCCAAAGCACCTTGTACTGTGTACCCCATCTGTAGGGAGATGCTGAACAGCCACATGGGAACGTACAGCAGAGTTACAGCACAAACAGTATTTGCAGCTAAAGCGCCAAAGATTTTTGGAGCTAAAAACAGTTTTCACAGACGGAAAATTGTTATTCTTACTCACCACTTGTGAGGTGAAAATTAGCAGTTAGACACAACTCCTACTACTGCTCGGTTGTTTAGGCGAAACCTCTGGCTTTTACTTTATGTAAAACCTCAAAGGTTTTACAACTTCAAACTGCTGAATCTCTGCAGTCTGAACATTAACCTGCATTTTATCAAACCACTATACTTACATTTTTAATGACAGTCTTTCCGTGTGTCCTCCTTAAACTGATGTTCCACAAAAGCCAGGGAGGTCCCACACGTACCCTACAGCAGGCATTCCATCATGCAACCAGCCCCTTGCCTACATGCAACCCTAAAACTCCTATGGAGTTGTATCTTTAGTAGCTAAAACGACAGCTGCAATGCTTAAATAATTTAAACTACGTGAATGGCTTTGTATTTAACAAGGAGAAAACCAAGCACTCTCCCATATCTTAAACAGCAAAAGCCACAGCGGGCAAACAGGGGACTACAAGCTCACTGTATGGTCTGTTACAGACAATAATTTGGTGTTTAATACAAGGGAGACCAGTGCCAGGAACACCACGTACTTACACACCTACACATGTGTTGCTGAACAACATTTTTTAAAACAGAACCCAGAAGCCTGAGTTGTAGTCCCACTACTCATTTATGCCTACCTGTAAATAAAAGATTGCAACGTATTTGGTTCCAATTAGGCGTCATTATGCTGCTGTATATTATGATTTTATTCATTACTGTTAATGAACTAAAGTGATACCATGTATCAATAATTACAGTGCCTGCAAAATGGTAACAAAAAACTTCCACAGGAAGATGACAATTCAAGCTAATAAAGCCTGACCAAATTCCCCTTCTTGAACAAAGTACCAATTAAGTGCTGCTTGGAGTCACGAGCCTTATGAAATCTTTCTTAATATTTACAAGCACAGGATAGAGTATACAGCAATGTGTACAGCTCCTGTCCTACTGAGAGGCTCTGGCAGGCAGACCCAGTAGCTGACACCATATAACGCTGCCATAGGTTACCAGCCTAGCTAAAAAGCACCTTTGTACAAACCAAACCTACCCTAGATGCCTGTGCAATCATGTGCAATTAGGTTAGTGCAGTTAGACTGAAGAAACAGTGCCGCACCACCGTTGGGGTGAAATCTCCCATCACATTCAATCTGACTGTCTCAGGTAGAAACCTATGGCCAACACCAATTTTGTCTGACCCAACCCAAACCAATTTGCTTCCATCCTCTAACTGTCCCCCATGCAATCCAACACCTACAATGAAGCCCAGTACACAATTAACACATCACCTCCTCTGTCACAACTGGAAAGCTTTGGACTGGGAGAGTCTCTCATTTCACATTACCTGGCATACAGACACGGAGCAAAGCACTGAACACAAATCTGTGTTTTTCTACCTCACTATGTGAAAAATTTTGAAAAAGCTGCAACTGTAACTTGTTCGAACTGACAAAGTGCCTCCCTCCAAAAATATCTTTTGTATCATAGTTGAGGTTGCCTTTGTAGTAAACTCAACAAGTAAGGGGTTGTTCCATTTTTGTCCACGCTTTTGAGTAAAACTTACTGCAGATGAGCATTCAGTACTTCTATGGAAACAGATTGCTTATTTATTTTTTTAAATAACTGAAGACCACTTGTATTGACTTTACTGTAGCTGAACATTTCAATTTGTTAGAGGTCAAAATACCTATATTTACACAGGAACATTTCTGATAAATTTTTCAAACGTACAAATAGGAACTTAAGGATGGTGTTATCAGTACAGATCCCTCAAAGTCCAAAACAAAGTAAAAAGCAATTTTTTTATAGTCCTGCACCTCTTCCTATGTCTGTATATGAAAAATAGTATAGGCTACTAGACAAAAAAGACACACATACTCTTGCTTTTCAAGTAAAAGCTTTCTCACCTTTAGTACAAAGCGTATTCAAAAAGCACTCACACAACACATACTTTATGCCAACCAGAAAACTCTTAAAATCCCTCTCTCTTTAGGAAGTGGTAGTCAGTGGCTGATTAAAGAAACAGATCCATCTAGTGGTAACACTAGCTTTATGCTAATGCCTGTGTCAAGCAGGAGCAGGGAGGCCTGGTGGCTCGACAGAGAGGCTCTATTATTCCACCAGAGCCCAGTGGTGATGCAATTTTTTGCTTTACGTCAAGTAGAGAGAACTTCTCCTCTAATGAGGGTGTTGAATGAGGGTTTTGAAGTAATTTATTTAATATTAGTACTTACAGTCTCTAGAAATGACAGGGCCTTCCTATCTAAACTTACCAGTCAATACCAGATTGGTGCTGAAAAGGTTCAAATACCTGGGGAAAGGGAACAGCTGGCATACTCTTCAGAAATTGTAATGTGAATTCAAAATATCCTTAACCACTTCAAAAGTTAGATTTGTTTATTATAATGACTTACATTACCTTGACGATTTTCAGTTCTCAGCAACTGTATGCTTTGCTCCATTGGTCTAGAGCTCTTGCATATGACATTGCTGAGCAAGAATAGTCCCAAGGGATTCAAAAACAAACCAAACAACAACGTGCCAAAAAAATGAAACCCACGCAATTTTAGGCCTGTCAGAACATTCCGGGTAAATAGTATAGAAAAACTAATTAGGGCTCATCTAAAAATGAATTGAAAATGACAGCAGAATTAGCATCACTGGTCATAATTTCACGGTAAATAGATCATGTCAAAATAGAGTTATGCAGTTTTTCAAAAGCAAAACCTCAGACTAGGTTGGTTACTTGGCACCTCAGGCCACCTCCACTGGAAAACAAAAGCAAGGTGAAGACGTACCAAAGAGATTAAGCACCACCAGCATGCTGCTGTAAAGGAGGACTGAGATGCACGTGTTGTTCCAGGGAACCCGTTTCCCACCTAGACCTACCCAAAATCTCCTCCATCCCAAACTCGGACAAGGCAGGGAAGAAAACACAGCATTATCAATGAGGAGGCTTACAGATAACACAGACTATGGGAAAACACTAGGGAGCTAAGTAAACAAAGTGGCCTACTGCTTCTGCTGGACTCAGGTGAACGCAAAGTATGTTGGTGAACAGCCAGCTGAGCAGATCTACCCTGATCTTTAGATGCATTTCAAATATTTACATTTTATATTAAAAAAAAAAAAAAAATATATATATATATATATATATATAACAGGTAAAAAAAAAAAAAAGAGAGGCCGCTTGAGCAGCAGCAGCCAGCTCCCAAAGGTAACTAACTCAGTTCTGAAATGCCCCACAGACCCAGAAACCAGAGAGCAAAGAGGAATTGGGAAGATATGGAAAGGAAGGGAACAGAAGGGGAGCAGGGCAGCAAAGAAAGCAGCCAGCAGTGGCTTTGATCCAGGAGAAGAAACAGAGGCAAGACATTGCTGCAAATTCTTACCCCCACGAACAACCCTTTCTCCCCAGTCTCCATCCTCGAAGAGAACCCTTCTTCCTCACAAAGGAAACGAGCACGTGTGGTCATTCCTCAGAGAGCAGAAGCAGAGGAACAATGCCCTCGCAACCCTAAGGCCTGTTCATGGAGTCTACTCTCACAGAAAACACACGCACTCACACCCCCTTCTTCCCTTGTGCAGTATGAAATTTGCTATTTAATGCTTTGCTGTGAATTCCAACTCTGACGTTGCCTTGCACTGTCAAAACCAATAAAAAATGCCCAGATCCTCACCTGATGACATCGGCGGTCAGCAGCAGAAGCTGCATCCTGGAGGAGCAGCATTCCCACTCCCACCCCAGCCTTTGGACCTTTTTCTGGAGCTCGAGCCCAGAGCCCCGGCAGCAGGGAAGCGCTGTGGCAGGGCTGCGCAGCCACCAACTTGTCACAACCAAAGTCAGGGGCACTTATTTAGGAGCCCAGGCTGGGCTGCAGCAATAGTTCGGATCTCCCCAATCTGTACCATCCATGCATTAAGCGAAGTCCTCTGATTTGATGCAATGAATATGCCTGATACGCATAAGATATATGAACTCAAGTCACAAATTAGTATCCAGGTCAAGAAGTCCCCTTTTTATATCTCTTTGGAGGTTGTGAAATTACAAATACAGTGTCTTCTGGATGAACCCTCGCTCAACATGGAGCTTGCTTGAAAAGATTCAGCCACCCCATGACAGCTTGTCCCTAGGCAAAGGCAAGTAAGGAAGCCAGTCCCGACCCCAGAGTGCTCTTCCAGTCCCTGGAATTTCCTAGAAATGTAAAAAGCCTACAGGGAAGTCATCTGGGAGTGCTGAGAGAAAGGCTCCCATCAAAAGCTGTCCAACGGATGATTTGTCTGCTGCAGAAATTGTCCAGTGCAGTCCTGGAGATAAATTAACTACTTAAATGGTGCCCAAAGGAAAACAAAAATGGAATTGAGCAACTGAAGTTGGAAGAAGGATCACGACCACGCTTTTTATTGAAGATGGATACTCCTAACATCCGCTAGTGAAACCTAATGCCCAAATAGCCATTTCTGTCCTTTTTTCTCTCAATTAAACTGGTGCAAGGCACCAACACCGTGGGTAGCAAAGCAGCATTTATTTATATGCAGCTAACGCTCACCATGCAAAACAAGTTGGAACCTCAGTGCTGGACCAGTTCTTTAAAGAAATTAGAAACTGAAGCTACTAACCTATGCTACCGTAGCTGTGGTGTCAAACCTGGATTTGATTTTTTCATTACCAATTTTTCTAAGTGTTGTTCCCAATCTAATTTATAAGCACAGTTTATAACAATAGCAATAGATGAGTGGCATCTGTTGTATTTACATGTGGCACGTGTAAACATTATTCACGTGTTGTCTTCTGTGCTAAGGGATGCACAACCATGGAGAGGGGCATTGGGCCATTATGCAGACAAATAAGCACTTAGCATTCAAATTACAGCTATCAAGGACTAAACTAAAATCAGTTTCATTAGAATATGACTATTAAAATTTCTCTGAAAGGAAAACCTTTTCATGCAGATGTTTAATAGGTAAGAGAAAAAAAAATGAAAAAAAAAAAAAAACACGTTACTCCCCCCAGTATTTCACAAGATGCAATCCATGGAAGAACTAGATGAATGCTGTAGCAGGAAAAAAGTAAGAAAAACTCATGTAGCCCGATAACAAAAATATGACGTTAGTATGTGACATCAATACAAACTTTATCATACCTACAATTATGTAAGAGTTAGATGAAAACTGGATTTAACATCCCTGTGAGGCTCCACTGGGACTCCTGCACAGCTGTGGAACTAAGATGCTGGGCCTAATTCAAATCAAAAGCCAAAGAACATAATGACAATAAAGAACAACCTCATAATTCAGCATGAGAACAGCAGAGCTGCAAAAAGGAAAGTGTTGAGCTGCAAACTGATTGACACAAGCTGGTAAAAAGCACTTCTGGGTCACTCGCCTCCCGCTTCAGGAGTTTTGAAGTACGCTTACCATCTGACTGCAATCATTCATGTACGCGGCCTTTAAGTGGCTCCAGGGCTAATTATGCAGCATCGGCTCAAGTGCCTGTAACACAAGGTTGTGAAAACTGAAAGCATAAAACCAGCAACACGGGGATGATGAAGGTCATCTTCTGCACCTGAGGGACGGCTGCAGACTGTGGCAGGCACAACCCACCAGCACTGTCACCCTGGGTCAGGGCTTCCAGGCACCATCCGACCTCCAGAGCCCGAGCATAGCACACGGCATAAGGCAGGGGACAAAGCAAGCTGCTCTGGAAGCTACACTGCTACTGTATACATTTTATATGCATTTATACGTACTGTTATGCTTAAGTCTTTCCACACACACAGGGGTTAAGTCAGGTGGAGTGTGGGCACAGGGAAGAGCTGCTTTCAGTCATTCCTTCTGTCATCCTCTTGCCTATACAGCAACCTCTGCTGTGCTTATGTATTCAATAAACAGACTTTGATTCATTCTCTTGGGTATGGAAGGTTGCTTTGTAAAGGCTGAGAACTCTAGTCACAAGGGTGACAGCATAGTAGATGAAAAGATTATTTTTTAACATACTGATCAATTATTATACAGCATTTTCTGATTTATAGTAACTTAAAATACTGTGTTTGATATCTTGATAAGCTGCATAAGCAGGTTCAAGCAGAAACCGGGCAATGTGTTTTTTCTTCAGATGAGCAGAGGGATCACTTTTATTTTCCTCTGTGTTTACGCACAGCAAGATAATAAAGAGATGGTACTGATGTGCTGACTGTCTTTCCTCTGGTACTGAGTTGACATCCACATTTAATGTGAAACCTGGAGACATAAACCAGTATGCAGCAAGGTGATGTATTTGTAAGGAATCTGGGTGTGAAAGCAAATATTACCCTTTCAGAAACAGGCCAAGAGTAAGCATAGCATCTCTGTGATTTTGCCCCTGAGCCTGCAGCACCTTGCCCCTGCTGGGCACCATGGCAGGTAAGCCCAGCCACGTGGAAGCACTCGCTGCAGAGGGCAGAACCCAGAACCCTTTATTAAAGCATTTTTGAACCCTTTATTAAAGCATTTTTGCCATCCTTTACACTGGTGCAGCACAAGCTCTGCCAGGTCCATTATATTAGTACTTATTCATTGTCACTTGATCTCTTAAAAAATGATTAAATGGGATGATATTTAATCACCGTCCTAAGGATTTAACGACACTCAGAAGTACAGCTACCCTGAAAAGGTGCTGGGGAATGTAGATGGAAAAAAAAGGCTTTATCTAATTCTGGCATTTCTTTTCTTCTTACTTAGCCATAGCACAATACAGGATCCTACTTTTTCAGAGTCAGAAGCACACAGAGCCTCTCAACACATTGCTTCATGTTTCTGAATTTTTTAAGCGATTTCCATACAGCTTCTTTGGGAGCATATTGTTTATATGCTCAGAGAACAGTGGTAAACTGTTCTCTGTGGTGAACCCTGTGGTAAAGGGAGCCTGTTAGATCAGCAATGATTTCTAAGGAAAAATTCTGTGCTCCCCCCGCACCCAGAGAAAGGTTGCTGGGGCTTTGTTTTGACCTCTCCTTTCTGTTGCTGTTGGCATATAGGTGAAAAAAGCTCCTATTTGTTTTTGCCTCTGGTCTCTCACTGACAGACAGCAGTGCAGGTCGGGGCCATTCAGCTAACTTTGCTCCCAGAGCTGGGTAGCCCCTTCAGGTGTGAATTACTTTTCTTCCAGCTCTCCTTCAGGCTTAGCTATTTGCGTTGCAATGGGATCAAGCTTTACCCTATTAAAGGAAGATGTCATTTTAAGTAAAGCTGCAAGAGTAATCCCCTGCATCAAACAGAAAGCTACAACTGGCACACTGTCATCCTCCACTGATAAACCAGCACAACCACAAAGCTGTTTTTAACTCTTGTCTTTGCACCCCTCCCAAAACCCTGCACTGCTTTGTGCAGCTGTGCGAGGTAAGGGAGCTGCAAAAAAAGAGGTAGCAACCATGACAGTCTAGCCACCAGTTACGGAAATAGAGGAAAAAGATCTCCGAAATAGTAATTTTGCATCTTCCATTATGACCACATCCTGGTTTTAGAACTTTCTGTGCCACTTCTCCATCAGCTGACTTGCTCAGCTCTATGCACAGGGATGCGCAGTGCACCTGCTGAATGCACGCTGCTCTCCCTGAGCTCTTTCTGCCTACTTTTTTGGCCAAAAAAAAGGACAATGCTGCAATATAAAACATGGGCTGCAAGGATATGGAAGAACAACAAGAATACCATAGAGCTTTTTTTTTTTTTTTTTTTTCCTCCTTTCTGTAAGTTTAAAACCCTTCGGGAAAAAAAAAGTAAAAAAAATTGCTCATTCACCATGAAAAATCATATTTCATCATTTCATCTCCAAGCTGAAAGACTGAAGCAGCCCTTCCCCTAACAGCTCAGTGAACTTGCTCTCTCCATCACATGATGCTGACAATTTCACTACAATCCTTCTTTTGCAATTTAGCAGTATAAGAATTTACTTTTCACAGAAATCAGAATTCATATCTATAGAGAGAATCGTCCATCTCATCTTTGCCAATACACATCACTTATTCTGCTTTGCAATGTTGGGTTAGATTTCATATTGATAGCACATTCAACACTGTTTTTATACCTCTTATTCACTACTGTGTTGATGTTTTCATAGTGGCTTTTACACTTGTCACTTATCTTTTTATTCAAGCATTACTTCCTAATTTACTGTCATCTACAGAAACAAAAATATTGTAAGGGTGTTTTTCATTATGTAAAGGTCTGTGGTGGCGGTTTGTTTTATAAATGGACTCCCAGTGCTTTGTTTTTTCACTTTTGTAAAGCTGTCTTGTATAGGAAGGAAATTAAGTCAAAATCATTACATGGGGTTAGACTGGTCATGAAGAAAGTCACCAGGCAGACACCAGGTAACTTAATTGGCTGCAGTGAGTCCTACCTTCAGCGTACTTGATGTGAGCTTCTCGGTACTTGCTCTGATGAAACATTTGCTCTACAAAAAGCAGTTAGGAAAAAACAAACAAACAAACAAACAAAACGCTAAATCAATCATTTTATTCTAAATTTGCCACTTACAGATCTAAACATCCTAGAATTGCTAAGCAATAGAGCCACTGATCTCTGACACATTCAGACGAAAGTAGCAAGGATCAACCCGTGCTGTCCATATACCTTCAAGTTATAAAAACCAAAGTATTCATATTTGAACTTACAGAAGTAAGTTCAGGGAGAGACAGGGGGGAGCTCTGAAGGCACAGGACTTCATTAAACAAATCCCTAAAAGGCGGTCAAGACTAAACCTACCCTGATTGTTTTCTCCACAAGACCTCAAGAGAAAAACATTTATGGACAGGAAAGCCTGCAAATTTCTACTCAGAAGACAGAAAGAGAACGGACCACCAATGTCAACAAGCATCAACACCCTGTCAGGGATTATTTGTTTATCACCTTGGACTCGGCTGAGAGCATCCGTCAGTCTCTGAGCAGCCTCAATCCATCATCGCGGGAAGATCTCATCCCCACAGCAGAAAGTTATAACTGTGTTCTTGCTCTGTCATCGCTTCTGAGCTCCTGCTGCCTCTCCTCCAAAAATTTAAATGCATGGAGAAACCTTGACAGCCACAATGCAGTGCCAGTCTTAAAGCCTGATGCTAGATCAGAGCTACGAACTGCTCAGACAATGCAGAGTAGAACTTCCCTCTGTTCCAAAAGGTCCTCCTCATCTGCTGGGAAGACTGCAAATTTTGCCTACTTTGACAAGGAAGCTTAGACAAGGAAGTTACTAGCTGTTATTATATTCACAGAATGATACCACTGAAAACAGATGGGATATGTGCCCTTCACTTCAGCATCAGAAGACAGAAAAGGACAAATACTACACCTGCTAATCAAGGAAGGGGGTTTCAGAACGTTGTCCTTTTCTTTAAAATAATATTAAAAATAACAAAAAATTAAACCATCCAGGTTTTGCTATTTTTCCCAAAAAAGGGCACAGCTTATAGCCTATCCTGCCTGCTCTGAGGCAATACAACAAGACGACAAGAAAGCAAATCCCCTACTGCGTATGACAGCTAACCACCCTTTGGGGAAGTCGGGTGGTCTACTGCTTGACCCTGGGCTCCTAAGATCCTTTTGATTTAGGTTTTTTCATTCTCTGCAGACCGTAACACAGACCACCCATAAAAGCGTAGAGAGGAATTTAGTGGCTGGATTTCTAGAGCTGGTTGTTCAGGCAACAACTGGGGAGTACCTTTTCTTAAAGTTGTGAAATTTTCTGAGAAAAACTGCAGGATCTGCTCTGCCTGGTTGTTGTGGTTCCGCTCGAGTGGGCAGCTGAGCTCCACCACAGCCGCTCTCTCACTCCCCCTCCTCAAAGAGGAATGGGGAGAAAATATGTGAAAAGGGCTCAAGGGTTGAGATAAGGACGAGAAAATCACACAATAATTATTGTAACGGGCAAAACAGACTCAGCATAAGAAGATAGTAAGATTTATTGCTCATTACTAACAAGCTAGAGAAGTGAGAAACAAAGGAAAGAAACCAAAAGCACCTTCCCCCCCCATCCACCCTCTTCCACCTCCTCCCCCCGAGCGGCGCAGGGGAATGGGGGTTATGGTCAGTCTACAGCGCTTCTTCTCTGCCGCTCCTTCTCGGTCACTCTCGTCCCCTGTGCTGTGGGGTGCCACCCACGGGATGCAGTCCTTGATGAACTGATCCAGCGTGGGCTTCCCACAGCCAGCAGCTCTTCCAGAACTGCTCCAGATATGGGTCCGTACCACGGGGTCCATCCCTCAGGAGAAAACTGCTCCAACCTGGCTCCCCTACGGGCAGCAGCTCCTGCCAGGTCACCTGCTCCTGCGTGGGCTCCTCTCCACGGGCCACAGGTCCTGCCCGGAATCTGCTCCGGCAGGGGTCTTCCACAGGCGGCAGCCTCCGTCGGTGCAGGGCCACCTGCTCCACCGTGGTCTCCTCCACGGGCTGCAGCATGAAACCCTGCTCCACCATGGTACTCCATGGGCCGCAGGGGGACATCCTGCTTCACCATGGTCCTCACCACAGGCCGCAGGGGACTTCTGCTCCGGCGCCTGGAGCACCTCTCCCCCTCCTTCTACACTGACCTTGGCACCTGCAAGGCTGTTTCTCACTCCCTTGACTCTCCCGGCTGCTGCGTGGCGCAGCGTTTTTTTCCCTGTCTTAAATATGCTCTCACAAAGGCCCAAAACAACATCGCTTATTGGCTCAGCTCTGGAAAACAATGGGGCCCTTCCCAAACATGGGGCAGCTTCTAGATCTTTCTCACAGAAATCACCCCTATGGCCCCCTGCTACCAAAACCTTGCCACGTAAACCCACTACACTGGTGTCTTTTGCTGAGGATCCCCATGAATGAAGATACCATTCCACAAAGCAATTAACATGGAAAATGCTGCCATGAAAAAGAAAATGAAATGAAACAGGAATAAAGCTTACCAGATATTATAAAAAGGCAGAGCTGGTGATGCTCCTTTACTTTGCTTGTTTATCCTGACTGTAGGCCATTTTAATCTCTCCTAAACTACTGCAATTTGTTTAATTTATCCCAGGAGTAAATGGAAGATATAGTGAATATCAAACACTTAAGCTTTTAAGAGGCCAAATGTTCTTCCTTTTTTTTTTTTAAAAAAGTGACATTTTCAGGAGAGACCATAAACACAATATGGTCATTTTCATATGGGTGTCCACAGCAATTACGTGAAAGAAAATGGTACTTAAATGAACTAGCAAAATGTAAAGCACTTCATTTTTTTTTCCATTTCCTTCCTATAGTAGTACTTTAAAACAAGAAGCATTGTGCTTCGTTATCAGTCTTTGTCTTCAGATAGAGCGCCTTTATTTTGGCAACAGCACAAAATCTAAGCGGCGCATGACAGAGGCCACACTAACACAAAAAAATCTTTTATATCTTCTATCCTCTTTCAAGCTATAATTTGTTTGATTTCCTCATTGAATTTGTAAGATCAAAAACAAATGCAGTTAGTCGAGTTCAACATTGTCTACTGCAATGAATTACTGCAATACAATTAACTTGCATTCCAAAAAAAAAAAAAAAGACATTAACCTGAAAGAAGAACACTCATTTCAAAAGTACAGAAAGGGACAGCTCTTCTACTGACATTTGTCAGTCTTTCAAGATGTTAAAGATTCCATTAAAATAGCTTTTTTTTTAAAGTAAAAACACTTAACAGAGGTGCAGAAAGCATCTCCCGAGCTAGTTCATCGAAATATGACTACAGGCAAAAAAACTACCAACAAGTGAGGAACGCACTAATCTGATTATTCACTTGACAAACCTCTAATGGCATTATTAGAGGAGTTTTTTCAGACATTTTTTCAAAAACAAGACATGAACGCTTTTAACTTGATGTTCTTAACTCTGTATTGACTTTTAAGGCCCCAAACCCTCACTAGAGGACGGGTTTAGGTTTGCATTTCAGCCCATAGTTAATCCTAGGTCTCGGGATCCAGTTTCAATTCCAAGAAGTCTGACAGGGGATGAAGAGCAGCCCATGAGCCACCAAGAGGCGGTCTGGTCTCCCCATGCTACACAAGACCTTACTAATTAGGAAGGATCTTGAAAAAAAAGCCCTTTATTTCCTTCATGCCATTAGAGCTCTGATGGAATTAACACATCATTAGTTAATACATACCAAAGTGTTTCCAGTGGGTGCCTCAAAAAAAAAAATTTAAACCAGTCACAATCCTTAGATGTTAAGGGCTGCTACTGCTAAGTACCCCATAAATGAGCTGGTTCTTGTTCAGTAAGCGCATATTAAAAACAACAAAAAAAGCATGATTCATTACAGCAAAGGAGAAATGACAAAGACCAACAGTTGAGTTCCTCAGACCTTCATTACGCCCAAGATGTTTGCAGGAACATGTTTTTTTCTCCAGTTCTACAAAAGGGATCATTATATTATGTATTTGTGGACTTTCATGTAAACAGCCTTCTGAAAGATACAGCAGGAACACCCAACCCACTCGCTCAAATTTACAGTGTCTCAATCCTGTGATAAAAGGAGCAGCAGAGAGCCCATTCTCTCAGAGGAAGCCAATTTCTTCCCTCTAACCATCAACATCTTTCATATTATGCAGCTTTGATAAGATCAATGGTTGCAGCTAAATTAACAGAAAGTTGATTTTTTAGTATGAAGCCCTTTAAATACTCTCCAATCTATAAATAAGCATCCTCTATGGCCTCTGGAAATTCAGAATACACTGCATCTCAGTATCTGCAAGGCAGAATTATCCCTGACAAGTTCATTTTGATTGAACTGTTACAAATAAGTCCAAAGATTCCATGGTTCAAGACAACTCGCCATGTATGCGAACAATGAGAGTACTGAGAAAAAATGTCCTATATTACAGTAGATATTTGGGGTCTTTGAAAATCCTAGCAAAACCCAGAAAAAAAATAATTAAATGGGGGGGGGGGGGGGGGAGGGGAAGGGGGGGGCGGAACACAGTGGAAACACAGTGACAGAACTTATAAGAAGGACACATGTTTAGGGAAGTCCAGAGCCATGGAGATGTCCATGCCATCATTACAGAGGCATTCAGTTCTCTACCACTAAATCTTCCTCAGATTTCAGTGTCACCCTTCCCATCACTCCCCAAATTCTCACTGTATTGATCAATTAAAACAAGTTATATGGGAAATAAGCAGCTAACCCTGTGACTTGCCATTTGCTCCCAAAAACTGGAAGGAGGGTATCGTCTGGAAACATTAAAAGGTCATAAATCACCATACACAGAGAGATTGTGAAGTTAGTAAAGGTTAATGACAGTTAAGGTAAAGCGATTCTGTATCAAAACAGAGCCTTTTGGCAGAATAAGGGTTACAGCTGCTGCTGCAAAGAAAAAAAAGAAATGCACTTCCAGCACTAGGCATTTGTAAGAATGATCTCTCTTACTTAACGTCACACGACTACTTTTTTTACCTTCTTCCAGCTGTAACATCCCTGTAGTGATTGCACGGTCCAGTTCTAGTTTGGATGCAGTTAAAGGTTTCAGATGTTGTTTTAATGGAATCAGTTGTGTTAACTGGTAGCATAACCCTACAAAATAACTTGTTTTTTCTTGAACCAATGTTCCCTGATCTACAAAAGATCCAAAGTAATCTCAATCTATAAATCGTTAAACTGTGTGGGCCTGCCAACAAGTGCTAATTATTCATAGTACCTTCAGACTCAAAGCTTGTTAAAATTCTAGAAATAATACAGTGCAAAAATAGAGAAATGCCAACACATGGAAAAAGAATTTGAAAGGGCACAGAAGACCAGAAAGGGGACTGCTCCACAAGCTGATCAGAACAAAGGTCTGATGGATAAAAACACTTGTCAATGCAAACCTGTAAAGCTATCTGTGGCTTCACCCAGCCACAGGATTATTTCTGAAATAAACAAATCTCACTGAAACACCACTGAAGGTTCAGCCCCTTGGAGCGGGTGATATACAGCATTCTCCTAAGGGAAGCCGTGAGCCTCAGTATCTAAAGATGGCTTGAGAAGATGCCAAATCTCAGACTGACACAACAGGGACCACTTGTGAACGTCAGCTAAGAGATCCCCCAAGGCCAAGGAACACCAGGACCACAAAGGAGATGGCTCTGTTAACCCAGCTGAGCCCTGCCACAGCCTTGGCAGGAGAACCACTTGCATGTCTCATCCTGTCCTTACCTACAAGGTGTTTTATTTTGTTCCTGGCACCCCATGGGAAATGAAACAACTATGATCGGGTCATCTGAATGTCCTTTACTACCAGTAGCTAATAAACAGCTTGAGAAAGGGTGATCCACCAGCACATTTTGGTCTCGAGACATGTCCTGTTGTTGAATGAATGTCACCGTGTTACTTCACAAGCAGACAGTGTTCAGACCAAGGGCTAAATTTTCTTCCAGCCTCTGACTGCATCCACCCATGAAGTTATTTTCAGCCAAGTGACCTCTAGAAAGTGAAACAAAGAGATGGAGCAGTGCATACCCTTAACAGATGCCTCGACTCTTCAACATTTAAGGAAAAGCCTTGAACGGTCCACATGCCACCCGGCAATGTACAGAAGATACTAAGGACTGCACGTTCAGCCCTACCAACGTCAAGCATTTCATAAATACCTTCAGTGTTATGAAGAGGCCAAATGAGGGCAACATGCATTTGCAGCTAGAAGCTCTCGCAGTGTATTTGGAGTACCTTCTACATGAAAGCAAGACTCCCCAAAATAGCAGCCATGTAACACAGCACGGACAAACTCCTCCTTTGAATTTTTTGGCTCTTTTATGTGATTCAAACTTCCTTCCATGAAAAATATCCTGATCATCTTGCCTGTCCTCAGACTTTGAAACCAATGCTGCTTTGAAGTTGCAGTACAGCACTCCTAAAGGTCCTCGCTAGACACAGTTGCATGGGGAATCTGAATCGGAGCGATGTTTGCAGTTGTTCCTCGTGTGGTAGCACTTCCATCTGCTCTGATGCCAAGCAGATCTCCTTGTAGCTCATGAGCCCCACGCCACATCTTCAGCATGAGGGCTTATTCAGAAGCCTAAATTTAGACAATGCGAAGTTACTAAATTTACCTTTGGCAGTGAAGACTAATTTGGTCCTTATTTTGGGGAAAGCTCTCTTTAAATTCAGATTTAGAATCTCAATGGAAATAATTGTTCTTTGTTTAGAAGTTCCAGTAATTTCCAATTCTCTTTTGCAAGCTGATACTGAAAATCTCTTCCAATCAGCCTTCTTTCTTAACTTGTCATTCAATGTCCTTTTGCAGACTTTCTTGGACCGTCTTTCACTGCACTGACAATTGATGACCATAGGGCAAAATACATACAGAACTGCTTGAAGGCCACAGGATGAGGTTGGGAGCCATCATCTGCTGTTTCTGATGTGGATGCCAAAAAAAAAAAAAAAAAAGACACCAACAAGCTGTCCTTCCCCAGGGGCACGGTCACTGCACCTCTGTGGGCTCGGGGAACGGCCAGTGATCCCAGCACTGGGGCAGTTACTGCCTGGAGCAGGAGGAAAGCAGCGAGGAGGAGGCAGGGGAGAGGCACAGGCTGGGGGAAGCTGAACACATCCAGAAATACTCCAAAGTGCTGCTGGGATTTGCTGTAAGAAAGCACAGCTGGTGGGATAAGCCATCTGACTTCCCGGAGGTGGATTCCACTCACCACGCATGCACTGCAGGACATGTGCAATCACATTCTCCTTACCTGGATCCTCAAGCAGGAATGAATAACCCTGCCCCTGAACTCCCTCACCTTATTTTTTGCAGAACAGGTTAAAAAATAACAACTCTAGATTATGTTGTGCAATGTATGGAGACAAGCACTCAACTCGACTGTCATCAGCAACAGAACAACCTAGGGTTCCCATACTTACTGACAAATAATATTGGGCTTTGTTTCTAATCTGAAGATATGCTTTCAGGATTACATACTGCAATGGAAAAATCCCTCGAGTCTCTTTCCTGAAGCCAGGGAAGCAGCAGGGACTTAAAGCAGTTCCACTGCAGCTGCCCAGCTGCCTCGTGGGGACCAAGCAGTGCCACCACCAGCACGGCTGGAGAAGACACGCTTTGGGGTTTTCATCCTCTCTGTGCTGTGTTCAACCACTTACATTGGCGTAGAGCAGCAGGCAAGGAACCACTTCTCTAAAGACAACTCAGCTTCTACTCAAGCAGCACGATTTCAAACAGTTCCCAACACCCAAGTTATTTTTCTCCTTAAGTGAAATACTTTTCTTCATTCTACAGCGAGTGAGCAGCTTTCATTTAAGAGAAATTGTTGTCCATTAGCAGAAGCATCATTTGGGCTGTGCTGACTCCATCCTGTGGCAATGCGATGGACCCTGCTGACATGTGCTGGACAGCACAAGCAAGCCAAGGTACAGAATATCAGCTGCTCTGCATTGCCCTGTGTTACCTTATTTCCCTTTCCACCCACGCCCTTTCTTTCTTTTTTTTTTTTTTAAAGCTGGAGGAAAAAGATTCTCATGCTTACTGCTGGGTACCCTGAGGACAGGTGATGCACAAAATATTTGCCACGTGGCAGATGATTGATATACCCCAAGCTCAGGCTTCACCTCACCCGGTCATAATTTTCTTATTATTTCTAGGGACTATTAGTTGTTCTCTTTGCTATGACAAACAAAAATAACCACAACTTCAACCTCTAAAAATATGCATCATCTGAAATTCAGGAGGCAGTCAAGATTTCCATCAAGTCTAATATATTCCAGGAATACAAAACCAGGTTGCATGACACCACCATGATTCAAACCAGATACCTGTTTCCATTCACTCAGCAATGCCATTTCACATCATTCCATGCTTTGGCCCTAAGATGGTCTACGCTAACCAGTTTTGCTGACCTTTTCCATTTTTCTCACAAGAATTTTCCTTCCAGTGCTACAAAGCAAGGAAAAACTTTACTTTTTTACATCCCTTCTTCCAACAAGTTTTCTGATTATTAGATTAAATCTTTTGCCACACATTATTCCACATCTGTGCTCCAACAATGGCAGAGCCAAGCTTCCATCCAAACACCATTTTCAAGGGGATGCTGCTCCTATAGCACAAAGTGCTCCTCATTCTGCACAGCTCAACAGCTTCAACAACTCTGCTGCTACTACCATGCTTTACTTCCCTTTCTCACACTGTTCCACACATGCTACTTTATATATATATTTATCTATATGCATACACACATGTATTTTAAATGAAGCAATGTTCTTTCCTTCTGCTTGGGAACATGGTCCTGATTTCAAAACTTAAGAGAACAATTGAATGATTCTTCTTTCGTTGGGTAACACAGCATATTATAACTTCATCCCTGCTCCATCCATAGTGTGATTTTTGACAAAATTATTATTGAGCTTGCATCTCCTAATTATGTTTTTCTTCTCATACAAGCAGCTTTGGCCTGGTTACTGTGAAAGTGAGGGATTTGCTTAGGCTTTATACTGAAGATGCAGGCATTAACTTGCCTTTTTGGCTTTTTTTTTTTTTTTTTGAAAGCATTTGAAATCTAAGCCCTTTAGTGCTGACAAATACACACCAAGAAAATGAAATAAAATACAATTCCAAAGGCATTTTAAAAATCCAAGTCTTTCATCCTCTACTACTTTCCATCCTAGCCATTCATCTAATGTCCCAGCCTGTGTTTCTGTTGTGTCTGTGAGCTGTCAGTCCAAAGACCAAGAAACTTTAAAAACAGAAAGACTCCATCTAAGCAGGTAGCTGAAGAAAAACAAGGGTTCTGTTGGTTTCAATGTATTCAGTTATAAAATGGTCCCAAGTCCTTTGCATGGACTGGAAAACTCTAGGCTATCACAGGGAGCAAGAAGAAAGGAAGCAGATGGTGATAGCTTTCACACCCTTCAAGCCCCTGTATGGGAGTCCAAGGAGAATTTCATACAAGCACTTCTTTGGCAAGCAATGCTAGCTGAACACATGAAATCCAGTGAACATGTAAACACATGTTCACCAACTTGACATCAGCAGAAATGTTGTGACTTGAAATCCCTCTACAGCAGGAGAGAGGCCAATGGCAAGACATACTACCAAATAAATGGCTCCTCATTTACACAGCCAAGGTTTCCTTCACTCCACAGGCAATTTCTTGCTTCCGCACATCTGATATTGTGAAAGCAAAAGAACTACTTTACTGCCTTCAGTTGAGCAAGACCTCACACCATCTTTTAGCGGTAGAAAACGTGTCCTACAGAGCTGGTGCTGCTGACTTAAAAGCCTTTGGATGACAACAAATGCCTCCTGCCCCCAGCAGTTCAAAGACATACACAGAGTTAAGCCAAAGTCTCACCCACCAGGTACACACTTGTTCTCAGCACGCCTCCCATCTTCACAGCAGTCTCTCCAGATTGCTCCATTCTGCATGTAGTAGACAACACCTGGTCCCACTGCAAAAAGTCTCAAGTTAGCAAGCTTCTTCTACAAACCCTCAATTCTTTTTATTTATTTTTTTTTCCCGGGAAGGGAGACAGCTGTTTTACTCCAGATTAGCACAAAACATGTTTGACATGCAAAACAGAATTTTGCCTCCTGGAAAAATACATGTTTCATTTTACCTTTTATACCATGCAAAGAACAAAAAAAATTCCATTATATACAAAAGGCAGCAAACATATAAATTGCTTTTTCCTACACCTTACCAGAATCTGCTCTCACTACAAACTGTAACAGAGAATGAGACCAAGATCCCAGCCAGCCTCACTAATTTAGCCAGGAGCAGCCTCATCCATCCAGAACTCAGAAATCATTTTTACTCAGGGGGTACGCCTCCCTCTGGCAGCTGAGATTGTGCAATTTTACATTTTCGGGATTCCACAGTGGTACAGTGCCTCCAGCACTGTCACTGCATCTGTGCCAGCAGGGGAGAAAACACATGTTAGCTGAGCAAGGAAGAGACAATAGCTTTTAGAGGTATCCTCTGAAAAAATAAAAAGTAATATATAGAAGAGGACAGAGAAAAACAACGCTACAAGTGCTTCTGTTTGAACATGGGAGGGAAAAGGTTCATTCCCCCTGGATGTCCAGAGCCAGGCAGGAGGAGAGCTCAAGGTTCCTTATCCGTCCTGTCCTTCTCCATTTCTTCATCTGCCTCATCCAACTTGGCTCCCGTGCAAGTTTTGGGTTGTTGTTGGTTTGGTGTTTGTTTTTTTTAAAGAGAGGAGAAAGATGATTAAAAATAGTAAATCTTGTGAAGTTTTTAAACCTTCAGGAAAAGATTTTGGCCTTTTAAATACACACCTATGCACAAGAAAAAAAACAAGAAAAAACAAAACAACAACAAAAACAAAACAAAACAAACAAACAAAAAAAAACTGACTCTGATGTCACAAAGCCCCAGATAATTGGCCTTTACTTTCATCTCTGAAGAGCAGCTTCATATGGAAGATCTCTAGAAATGTCTGGTTTAAAGCAAAGGGTATTTTTTTGTTTTGTTTCTTTATAATAATTTTAAATATCTGCATAACAGTTCAAAGGAGAAAAGTATTTCTGTCCTCAGAAGGACTTGAGAATAAAATTCATTTCTATTGAACTTGAAGGAACTAAAATGTGTAAAGTGCTTCTCTGAATGTCAGCCAAAACCTGCAAAAACAGTTGAGTGGGAGAGTAAAAAAAAAAATAATAAAAAAATAAAATAAAAAAAGGAAGAAAGGTTTCACTCCATACGTACCCTTATAAATGCCTCTGGCTTTTCCATGTAACATATCTGTTATCTGTTCAGATTTTGGTATATGCCAATATGGTCAGAAAATTGCCTGCCCTACTGAAAAGAAACCCAAGAAATATCTATCAGTCCTGCAGAGCAATTACTCAGAATAAACAAATAAGTGGGAAATGTCATGAAAACTAAATATATCCAGATCAATAACTTCACCCAGACACACAGTCACGTGCCACTGTGTAAAACAGCTTCCTCTAAAAGGTACAGCTGGGCTTCAGCAGGTGAAAATGGTTTCTCAAGAGGAATATGCTTGCCTAACTCCTTACAGCAGTGTCAGTAAGGGAACACATTACCAAACTTTCCTGTGCTGCAAGGTGGAGACAGAAATTAGAAAACAAAGCCCTCCAGAGCAAAAAGTCCTCCTGTGCTATGGTGCACAGGAGGAACGTGGAATGACACGACCTCCACAAGGTCTTCAGGAGTGAGGATCACGCCCCAGCCAGTTGATGAAGGCTTTGCCAGGCTGCTGCGGGATGGTACGCTGGTCTTCCATACGTGCTGCAAGGCTACGGCTAAATGTGATTCAGCTGAGTAGGGAAGCTGTCCAGAGTCCAAGACTGAGGTCACCACACTGCTCTAAATTAATACAACTTTATATGCATAAATGTCCCTCTTCTGATCTCTGTCAGAGTGAAAAGTTCAGGACTGTTATCTCAATTTGGGATAAAAACGCAGGTAACTAAATGGGAGGGAGTTCCAGCCACTCAGCAGGAAACAGGCATACAGAGAGAGAGTAACCACAACTCTAAACCTAACTCTGCTCAATCTTGCCCACATTTGTAAGGATCAAGCCAACTCCAAAAATACACACATGCACACATCAATTTCAAGGGGAAGGAAGTGTTGAATTATAATGGTGTCATAATGAAAGTAGCCTTTTGATAGCCGTCACCTAACTTGTCTCCTGGAGGCTGATTTTACAAAGGTAAGTGTACAGCGTACACATGTTCTGTCCCCGTCATATGCCAGTAAATCAGTTACAGAAATGTTATTACAGCTCCTTGATTCAGCCTCTAAGTGCTACATCAGAAAGTCCTCAAGCCAGAATTCTAACAGGAAAGGGTTTTTATGCAGTGAAATCTTTTTCCTGCCAAGCTGTAGGCAGCTGAAACTCTTCTCCAAAACCAGGTCATAAATGATAAACAGTTTCCACTGAAGAATGCAAGAGATTCTGCTTCACATATCAAAACTGCAGCACTTCTTGTTTTTAGGGACATCACTCATCAGGTTGCCCGACACCCTTGCACTTCATCTTCCATGATGGGAACAGCAACATGGACTGAGGGCACAAGAAAAAGCTTAAATCTTTTCCACCTATACAGAAGGAAAAAAAAACAAAACAAAAACACAACACCCTTAATGGGATCTCACTACCAGCACTAAAGCTATTGGAGCATGTTTTTTCATAAAGTAATCTTCTCCACCTATTTTCTTCCCCCTTAAATGTTTCCTTTTAGGTTTTTACCCCCTGGCTTTGAAATTCCTTCACAATTAGCCCATCTTCTTCCATACAAATCTTCCTTCCTCATGTGACTCCTGAGCACTTCCTCACCCCCAGAACCATTCATGTTCACCCATGCATTTTGGCAGGGGAGGATCTGCAACACAAACTGGAGCTGGCTGAGAACAACCGAGCTCCTCCTGCCCAGCTGGTCCCCCACTGAACAGCATCGGAGACTTGAGGGAACCCAAGGAAGGCAGCCCTTGCTCCCCAAGGAGAAGGAACGTGCCCACGCAGTTGGTGTTTGCCTGGCAGCAGACATGGAGTTTTATATCCAGAGCCATTTGCCTTGCTACATGGAAATGAGCAGCAACAGAGTAAGAGGGTAAATCAGGAACAGAGAGCATCATGTAATTGCACTGCTCCTTCCCAACAGTAAGAATTTAGTGCACTGCCTTGATTTTTTTTTGTTTTTTGAGACATGCAAAATACAGGGTAATTTACAAGAACTTTTTTTTTTTTTTTTTTTAATTTTCATGAGACCTCCTGCTGTTTTAATTAGGAGAGCTTGAGAAAAATATTACTGAACCTGATACTGTTACTATGGAGTTAACTATCCCTGGAGAAGCTCCCAAAGGCATTTCCTTAAATTAGCCAAGCCAGTAATAATCCTGTATTTCAAGGGTCTTCCGGAAGCAAACCTCCTGTTTCCTACCATTTCGAGCCACCTTTCCTTGCATGAGCTTATTGACATGAATTAAGCCAAGCAGGAACCCTGTGGAATTCACCCAAAGGGACAGTTTTCCCTCAAGAAAATACTTTGAAATATTATTGCTAGTTACTCGAGTTACATTCTCATGGTGCCTCCCTTGTTTTTAAACATTCCTCGTTTGCATTTAAGCATTGTTTACTTAACAATGATTACCTGGGCAAAACTGCACAGTGTTGCATCAAGTGAGTCCTTTCTTTAAGCAGAAGTCTTTCTGCAACTTACAGCACTTCAATCCAAAACTTGAAGCATGTGTGAAGTCAAAACTGACTTTTCTCATGAAGGTAGGTAATGTAAGTGATTTTTTTCCCCTCATTTTTTATTTTAAATACTAAACACTTCCAAACAGCCAAGTGCTAGCTTCATAACGGGGTGCTTCTGACCCCAGAAAAAACCCAGTCAAATGGCCATACAACACATACAAAATACCCTTAAACAACAGCAGACTGACGGCATGAGATCTCTACTTAAGATTCTGCATTACCAAACTTTTGTTTCGAGGTGAAACCACTTTTCAGCATCATACAATAAAGCTGAGAAATGCACAAATAGATAGATTTTCCTGTCTTCATAAAACAGCTACAGCGTAAAAGAAAAATTTCAGGAGACTGTGTTTTATGGCCATCCCTCCCAGCCATTAATTCACATTTCCAGCTTGTTTTTAGGCTTGGTTTTAAATTTATACTACAAAAGGGAGACTTCAGCAGCCTGCTGTGGGCCAGTGCAACCACAATACACCAGCCTCATGCGGGAAGCTCTCTGATTTCGCAGCCAGAGCACCTACCACCACTGAAAAAAACATTTCAGCCTGCTTGGTCTGAAGAAATGTTTATTTATTTATTTTTAAATAGCCTGAAAACACTAGAAGCTTATTTTGAATTGACAGCTGAAGATCACTGCAACTCTTGTTCGGGCAAGTTACAGCAGTGCATGCCCACTGCAGCAGGGAATACAAACCTGAGCTGTTCTCAGGGTGCAATGAATGTGCAAAATGCTTCTCGGACTGGTTTCGTGTTACTGTCCCAAAATTCTCACTGCAGCTTTGAAACAAAAGCAGTCTGTCTAGGATGGCAGAAAACTAACTTGCAGGAGATCCAGATGCAGAAGTCCAGAGGAGAAGGCGACTGCACCCAAACAAATAAATCTATATAACTGAAATGCTTCATCTTCCACTGAATCTAGCTTAAGCTGACATGCAAAATGCTTGTTGATATACAGATATGGATTAAGATCCTCCTTCAGAGCAGCATTCCTTATTCCCTCCCACTTCACTAGTTGGAAAAATATCAAAGGGCAAAATTATTAACCAAATCTAGCGAAGAGCACTAAGGCAAACAGCATCACGTTAACAAATTAATTCTGGTACAGCAGACTTTTTTTTAAAAATATATGCGTTTCTGAGTCACCAAAATGAATATACAACTAGGAGAGCTTGAAAGGCAGACTGCGCTTGCCTTGTTGCAAGTATCAGATGGTAGCTACATATGTCTTTGCCTACCGTGCATCTCTAATTATCCTGGGAACATGGTGACGATGCCAATCAGCACTGGCTGGCCGGTGGAGAACTGGTGAAACCTACGCTTCCAGTAGCAATTCCCTTGAGACCACTTGTGTGCTCTCTCTCAAACAGGAAACATTCACGAACAAATTCACTTCGACAGAAGGATTTCTGAAAATCAGAGCTGATACAGAACCACTAAAGGAGAAATTACTGCAGTGACTGAACCAGCTACTGCATAATTTCTCACCTATGAGAATAAAAAGCTTCCAACTTCTGCTATTTGGGTCACTGCTTCTAAGGAGGGGGGGGTGAAATCTTGACACCATATAAATCCAGCTAATGTGACACGATGCAAGCAGACCTGAGCAAAGTTTTCCTGGCACCTACTTCCATTGTCATAACTCTGAAGACTGAAATTCATCATTTTTAATTCTCATTCACCTCTGCTCTATCCTGTCTTCCTAAAATCTGTATGACATCTTCCCAGTGCAAGTACATAATTCATCTCCATGCTTATTTTATTAACTTACATGCTTTCTATCACAGCATTCCCCATGCTCAATTCTTTTTTCCCCTAATTTCACATAATGTAAATAATTCCCAGTATGCTCAACTCAGAAGTCAAGAGCTCTTCTTTCTGCCCAGCACCATCATCTCTCACATTTTAGCCCAAGTAAGGGCTCATGGGTTGGGTTCTTCCCTTGTAACAAAGGCTGCTGTAACCCCCCTGGTTTCATCTTGCCAACAGCTAAACATAGCCCCCTTCAAGTAAGATTTAAGATCAAGCACCAAAAGGAGAAAACAAGTAAGGGAAGCTGTGAAAAGCAAGTGGGAAAAGTATGGCATTTTTTTCCTTGTAAGAGTTTTGTGGGTTTTTATATCTTCAAATGATTCCTAGAGGGTAAGGCTGTTTTTTCATTGGGGGTGGTGGTGGTGGTGGTTTTTGGGGGGTGATTTCAATATTTTGAGTTGTCTTTTCTTCTTCTAAAACAATAATCCCAAATTTGGGATCCTTGTACTCAGTGGCAACAGACGATGCCCTTTGTTACTATCTTTGATGTTTTCTAAGCTCCAACCTTAATGCATTTGCTCCACAGTTACAATCACATGCCACTTTCCAATGCTACAACACCCAAGTAATTTCCCAGATGGATCATTTGATTAGAATTGAATCAAGTCTGGAAGCTCACAGTGCTATCAGATCAAACCAGAGGTGTCTCTGGCCTTCCTTGGAAGTTGCCAAGGGTGACCAAGAGCAGATGCCTCAGGAGGTTGCTAAGACAAGGCAAGCACATATTATTCCTCTCCAGTTGTCCACAGACTTCAAAACACTGCAGCCCACACCCTTTGAACAAGGGGTGGTATCTCTGTGTTTAACCACCTCAGTGAGCTTCCAATTTCTCCATTTGCTTTCAGGTGCATGTGGTAGTACAACTTCTCTCCACCACCTGCATGTGGTGCCGGTGAAGAAACAGCTCCTTTTGCGCCCTTCTGAACCTGTTAGTTTCACGAGGCACCCTCCACAGCCTCTCAGAAAAGAAGCTGTTTCTCTGCTCACCTTCCCCATATCCCTTGCAGCATCACAGGCCTCTATCACTCCTCTCCCCCATCTTTCTTTGGCAGACTGACAGGGATCGCCTAGCTAGCCGTGCTGCACAGACACCACTCTGTGCACAGGTGATGCCTCTCATCCATCTCTGAATTGCTTCCATTGCCACTGCTACTCTCCTCGACACTGGAAGGATGATAGCTGTGGAAAGATACAGGAGACGCATGGATTTATGCGGACATATAATGTTCCCCTCTGTTTTCTACTCTTTTTATAATAATTCCCAACACTTGAGCTGGCTTTTTGTCAGCTGCCAAGCACTGCTCTGATACCTTCATAGAAGTCCCTATTTTAACACAAAGATCTCACTCCTGAGCGATAACAGTCAGCTCAGAGCCCAGATTTGATATGATAATCAGGTTTCCTACATACAACACTCAACATTTATCTATACTGCATTTCATCTGCCTTTTTATCAGGCAGCCACCCAACACTTTCAGGCCCTCTTCTAGCTCTTCACCATTAGCTCTCATCTTTCTTACCTGAATAGTGATCATCAGCGTATTGCTGCTGCTCTCTTCCAAGGCACAGCAGAACAGCACAGGCCTGTCAGTGACTTCCCTGCACTGTGGAAGTTGGCTCATTATTTCTAAGATTAATTTCTTACCTTTTAATCACCTTGTATCAGAGCAAGAACCTTTGTTCTTATTCCCCTTGGTACTTTAACAGCCTTAGTTGAGCCCTTCAAAGGCCTCAATAACTACATTAGGATCAGCTTCCCCCTACAACAGCCACACTAATTCTTCCACACCTTACTCTGCTTCTGTGCGCCGATTAACTGAAGCCTTTACTAAAGGTTTGATCAACTTGCCTAGCACTGATGCAAGACCTGTAACCTCACCCAACACCCCTGGGGCTCCTGCAGAGCCATCACGCTTGTGACTTTTTGTCTCTGCAGCCTCTGGTCTCATATTCCTCTCACTCTCCTTTCTGATACCAGCCCAGCTGCTGAACTCCTGGTGCCAGCTCCTGCAAATAAGCATGTTCTGGTCCCTACCTGAACGGCTCTTGCAGCAACATTACGAATCACAAAAACATCTGAGAGCCCATGTCATCACAGCCACTGAAACTGGGCTCTGTTCAACCTTCACTATTTCCTATTTGCACTTCACATCTGCCTCGTTTTTTGATTCTGACTTAAGTTAAAAAATTTCTTCACCACTCTTGGACAATGCTTCATCCCAAAAGATGTACATTTCCACCCCTGTGTTTGGCTGGAAGTTACCCCTCAGTCTCAACTCCTTCCTTAAGCACCAAGGGTTCATTTTGAGCCTCTAAACCTGCTGGGCTGTTTCAGACGTTTCCGAACTCCTGACAGAGGTAAACTCTCTTTAGGGCATTTCAGGTTACCTTGTCATCTCAGACACCACGATTCAAGGAGACGTACAGCCGACAACCAAAACCCTGTGCTGCCACCCCATCCCCTCCTTGCTGGAACCCCTGTCACCAAAGGGGTGTTCTCATTGCAGATGAGCATGCAGCCATCAGCACGTGATGGGGAGAGCCTATTTACAGGACCATTTCTGCCTTTATTGCACTGATGATCTCCTGCACAGAGTTTTCCCTCTTCTCAGCAGGTCTGCGGCTGCTGGCCTAGAGATGAGATTGCTCCAGGACTCTTGCATTAGACAAAGTTAACAGTGCATGGCAGCAGCAAGATTGAAGTTCTGAATCAATTTCCTGCATGTCAAGTTGGTCAGTTATTTTAACTAAAGCTTGCAATTACTGAATAAAGCGTCAGAAAGCAATGAAATGAACAGACTTAAGACCTTCATACTGTTAATTTCTGTGTCTATCAAACTGTAATTTAAAATTAGCAGCTATATCACAAAGATACAGCTGCAGCTTTCAATTTATCCTTGAGAGAACACAGATGGAGAAGGATCACCCCCTCAAAACATGCTCAAACTAGCAAACTGTGAGCCCCTCTGAATACAGCTGCAAACACCCCCCTGGTTGACTTGCTAGGAAAGGCTCCTGCATTTACCCCTACCTGCGCCCTGCTGAAGCAGACACAACAGCCTTGCCACGTCGGCCACCCCTGTCAGAGGTGGCATTGCCCCCCAGAGCCAACAAAGGACTCTTTTAGAGCACAGTACACACATCTCTCAAATCCCAAAACATCAAGAGCTTTCCTAACGATATTTTAGAATGGAAGTGCTTTATTTATCAAGACAGTGAAGGAAAAGATGTGGTTACAAGACCAACAAAAATGCCAAGAGAGCAGATGCCATTGATTGCAGATGGCTACAGAATACCTGGACTCAAGCACACAAGCAGCTGATAACACAAGTGATAATTTTGCCTCTGAATTATTAGCATACATAAGAATAAAATTTTGATGGGAAAAGCTTTTTTAAAATTGAGAAAAAAACAATCACCAAGGTCACATGAAGTTCCAACTTACCAGCTCTGGAATTATGTTTGCTACATAAGTGCTGCTTACCTGAAGCAAAGGTGCTCCAGACCAAGTGTCTGGAGCTATCTGTGAAGAAAAAAAAAACAAAAAAAAAACAACTGGTTGTGAAGGTCCTATTTAATACTTGCCCAGATTATGGTGCCGTAATTGAAGTTCCTTTGCTTCAGCATTAGTAAGGTTAACTGGAGAATTGAAAAACCTCCCAAAGAATGAAAAATGTGAAAGTTTTCAAGTGGCAAGGCAGTATATCGTACATGCATTGTTATACTACAACTGCTTATACGGAAATACGCAGACACCCCTCAAATTCTTGCAGGAGGTGATAGCAGCTTTGGAGAAGAGGAATTTTTCTGTTTTTCTTTTGTCTGTTTCTGAGGAATTAAATTTAAAGAAGGACAAAATGGAGTAAGAAGAGAACAGACACTCATCCTGGGAGGAGAGAGCAGATGAAGTGGTAGCAGGGAGCAATCCAAATGCTGTACAGAATTACAGTATGTGATGTCCCCAGACTCTCTAGCTTGGCAGAGTTTATTTTATTGTCTCTGCCGACTCATTCCTTCATACACACACAATACGTCGTGTCTTTCAGCTCAGCAAACAACCACACAGTGCAGCCAGATGATTCTCCTTCCAATTGTCTGTAAAGGTGCCTTTCTCTGTTTTGTTTTTTAATATTGCGTTTCCTCTAGAGAGGCTCTTCACTAATGCTGCCTTGGAACATATTTCACAAGCTAACATGCCGTAGATAACAGCCAGTGATGTGTATTTTGTGCTGCAACCAACTGGCCTCCCACAAAGCATTTGGGATACTGGTACACACAACAGCAGATGTAGTATCGCTTACAATCTTGTGCAGGTTTGCACATACAGACATCTGAACTATTTAGCATCTTAAACGCTCAACTAGTTTCTAAGACAACTTTGCAACCCTCTCCTACCTCTTGGGCCAAATGATTAGTTGGCGCGTGATAATACCGTAAGCCAAACAGACAGGAAAACACTTACCCTTTCAGACAGGAGCTACCCTGTTAGCAAGACGCCATCAAAAACATGTATATGCTATAAAGCTATCCTCCCCTGGGACAGAACTTTTTACAGGGCATTTTCAAATAGACAATTAATCTCTTGAGATAAATACAGCTTAAAAAAAAACATTTCATGAGTTATCTCATGTTTGTATAAGTGGTGTTGCAAGGGAAAAGGATGTGAAATGACAGAGAGGTCTGTACCTTGGACTACAATGGCAGAGCTTCATATATAAATCATGCAGTTACACCACCAAGTCTCTGAAGCAAGATAACGCTGTTCAGATGTGCTGCCGTACACATGCAATTACTATGAAAGACTTTAAAGCTAACTCTTACTATCCTGTCTCCATCCTGATTTTAGCTATTACTTCAATTGCGCAGCCAGGGCTATCTAGCAGCAGGTTGAACTGCTTGAGCAGGGCTTCCCTATCCTAAGCAGCAAGAAGTTATAAAGGATGTTGGTGCTCCACAGCGGCTTCATCCACAGCTACAGCTGACTACAGTTGTGGTTTTTTTCCTCCCGCTAATTTGCACAGAATACCCAAAGCAAAGCAGAAAGCAAAACAACAACGTGGCCTTTCGAGACGTGGCAAGAAGTACTTTCCATAAAGGTTTTTCCCTGCAGAAAGGGCAGCTGCCCGCAGTGGAAGCACTGCCCAGGTGCTGCTGGGCTGTACAGAGGCAGCAGCCACCAGCTGTGCCTGGTGGCACAGGCACTGCAGTGCTTTGGGCAGCTGTTCCCTCCAAACACTGGCCAGCAAACCCCAAATGTCAGATAACCACACTGGTTTTCCATGGCCTCTTGCTACCAGCCACCCACGACGGCTGGGTAAAATTGCCTTGGTACTGCACCCCCTCCAAAGCACAAGGATCTTGACATTTCTCTCAGCATTTTTCAGAAGTTTCCAGCCAACAGCACTACTGGAAGAAACACGTACTGGGAAAAGGGACAAGGCTCTGGTATCTTTATTAACACAGCCGTTGACTTATTCTGACCTCAAAAATCAAGGACTTTGCCTCGGGGAACACAGAGGAACACTTAAAAGCATCTTTGCTCCTTCTGCTTAGTGGCTGTACCACTTGTAGGCACCCACGGACAGCAACACACCCCAGGGTTGCAGCTTGTATGGGCAGCAGTGAACAACAATAATTTAAAGAATAAGAGAACCGCCAGCATGCTAATCATTATGCTGAATGGATCAATCATTTAGCAAGAATTATATCCCAGATTTATTTGTAGAACTGAATCAATTCTGAATTTATTCTGCCTCACTCTACCATAACATCGCCGACATTCAAATCAATCCACATTAAAGAACTTACCCTGTGCAGATAAGCACTATTCCCTCAGCAAACAGCTAAACCATTTGCTGGTGTTAACAATTTACATATTTCTTGACAGCAACACTGCAACTTCTCGCATCGCATCACCAAAGAACATAGTCATCATCCCAAAAGCAGAGGGCCAGCTCTCTTTAATCACATACTGCCCAACACTTGCACACATTTCCCAATACGTGCCACGTTTGCAAGCTAAATATGTTTCCTATTTGGTGGGCTACTTCTGGGTTGTGTTTTTTCCTCTACAGTTCCATCTGAGTTGCTCCGCAGAACACAAGTTCACCGTTTCATTTAAGAAAATCCAAATATCCGCTTCATAAACTGCACTAGTCTATTACATCAGAGCATTGCCAACAATTTCATTTACTTGATCTGTTTTAAGAAATCATTCAGCATGTTCTTTAAAGAGAAGTTCATGCCAAAGAAAATTGCTTTCTGATATTTTACTTTATCCACAAACAAATGCTGGAAGACTATGAAAACATGCACCTGTTCATTCAACATCATGAATAGTCTCTGTCCTCCCTCCCTAATGGGAGGAAAAACATGAATAAAGCACAATTACTATGCCCTGCACAGCCAAAAAAAACCAACAAAACAAAACAAAAACAAAAAACAGGCAGATAAAGACTGACCACCACAGCTGGAAAAAGAAAGGAGAAATGAAATCCCAAACACCCATGAGCCTGAAACTTCTGCCCTGGAGAGGAGCTGGCCCCACTCACATGGCACAAGCTGAGCGTCCTGAAACCTACAGCATCAGGCTCTTCCAACACCCAACTTCTTATCTTGTTCTACAACGTAAAACTAGAAAAAAACCCTTTCAGCTCCCCCATGGTAAAGCGTGAAGGAGCAAGTTACTGTTTCCTGTAATTAGAGCACGTCAATAACATGTGTCCGTGTCTCGTTGCTATCTGTGATGTACAGCCCTGTTACCTTCTAGTCAGCTATAATGTGCTCGCTGCAGCACAAGCAGGTTCTGTTCACAGCAAATGAATGCTTCCAGTCATCAGCAGATTTGTATCATTAACTGATAAGTACAAGAAAACATACACTTTTCTGTGGGTCTTGCAATAAAACGAGTTTTCTTTAATCTGTTCACTACAGGATAATGATGTATAGGGCCATAGCATGCAATTTAGCATATGCTCTAAATCCTTTTGCAGTTGACTTCAGCAATCTGTTCCATTCACACAGGCTTCTTTTCCAGCCCAGACAACGCTACAAGTCAAGCCTCACTTCTGCAGACCATGCAGATATTCCACTTACAGAGAACACACAGCAGCAGCAGGGTCCAAAGATCCTCAAAACTGTCCAGCTGCCCTCCTCCGGCCCAAAACACTTCGTCACCGAGCTAACCTTCACACAGAGATAAGCTGCAACATGGAGATTATCAAAGAGCGAAAACGTGCAGCTAGGGCTCACCATGACAGTGAGAAACTGCAGTCACTTTTCTGGGTTTTCTTCTGGTTTCTACTTCGAGCAGCGCTGGTCACACCTCTCAGATGCGGTGGCTTCATTACAAGAAGCCACAGCATGGAAGGCAGAGAAGAGTGCTGCGTACTGAACAGCCTGCAGGTACCTGATCCACCACTCGTGAGGCCAATGCCCATGGGGCAGGCACAGATCACCTCCAGGAGCAGCTGTACATGGTCAGAGGAGCGTGACATGGGCCTTTCCAGGCAACACGTAGGCACAGAGCCTGCAGATCTGCCCATCCTCGCGAGGTGCCAACATGCTGCCAGGAGAGCCAGGCACGGAGCAACAAGGGACACCCGGCATAGCAAGCACCCCTGGCTGCTGGGTGCAGGCCTAGGAATTTGTCTGCACCTCTGCTGTGGCCATGTACCCTGGTTTCCCAGGGATGGAAGTATTTCTCAAAATAGATCACTCGATACCACCACCCTCCAAAGTGCTCATTGATTTCTGCACAGACTTAACAAGATATTTGACTTTCTGAAGCTGTACTTAATTTCTTTGTCACTATATTGCCTCTCCCTGATCTGTGGTCCCTTCTGACTTTTCTGATTAGAAGCATCATTTTTCTCCTTATCTTAACAGTGTGAGAAGGGGGAAGCGTTCTGCATCTATCCAGCCCTTTCTGGGGAAGCGTGACTCTTTCCAATTGTTTTAATAAAGAAACGCTGAAATACAGGCACACATAGGGAAGTCACTCACCAATACCAACCTAATAGTTTAAAAAATAACTAGCACGCTGCTTTAAGCGACTTGAACTAGCTCACAGTTGTGTCACATTCAAGGAAGATGGAAACAAGTCAAAGAAAAAATTTAGGCTCTGAGATTAGAAGTGCAGCCTACCTACTTCCTCGGAAGTTTACAAAACACTGCAATCTGCCAGCACCCACACATCTTTATGTGAGCTAAGGGAGCACAATGTGGAAAACAAGAACTGCAAACATCAGAATTAGGTGTTTAACTAAAAAAAAAAAAAAAAAAAAAAAAAAAAAAGACATTAAGCCTGGATTTAAGCAATGTCTTGAAATGTGAAACTCCTTAGAAATTGACACTGGAGTCAGAAGAAAGCGCCCTGCTAGTTTCATTTTATTCTCCTATGGCAAATAAATACGGTCTCATCAGGTCGGTCACCTGGGGAAATGAGGAACATGACCTAAGGACATGGAGCTGGTCATGGCACAAGGGGAGCTGCTTCCAAAGCCAGGGCTCCTCCACGGAGCACTGCCTCTGCTCAAAGCAGTGGCACGGGCACCCGAAAACCAAGGCAGTCTCCAGAAGCTCCCAACGCAGCAGCAGCCAGGAACGAGCCTAAGGTTATTTCGTGTATGTGTGTCTTTTCATTCATTTCTCTAGAACAGTATTTTAGTCACAGGAGACTTTACAGGGTGAAGTTATATTCTGCAAGAATAAATGAATCTGAAATTGCTTTCATGGAACGTACGTTTGTCTGAGCTCAGAAAATGCATTATTTCAAAACACAGAATGTAAGCAGCAGTATTTCAGGGTATTTACTGATGGTTTATCATCTTCCAATTTATTCTTCAATTTAGACAGTATTATTCACTGTTATTGTTAATTTATATGCTTTTTTTTCATAATACCCAACAAAAGCATGTGGAAAAGTGAAGGTCAGAACAAACGCAGGGCTGGTTTAACACCAAAAACTCTGGATGGAATTCCTACATAAAATTGCTTTATCGAGAAATGAAAAGAATTGCTTCCTGTTACACAAAGGGGACAAACTCTGACAACTTTGTCATCTCAGAAGCGTAACAGACCAGAAAGGTAACGCAATAAATAGGCGAGACAACTTCACTGTTGGAACTTCCCTTTCCACAACCTTCACAGATGAAGGAAAAGGAAGATGTTTCCATGAAAAGAAGGGGACTTCTTGCAGTCAGAACACAGAGGTGAAGACGTCTGTATAACAATGCCCAAGCAGTAGCATTTAGAAAAGAAAAGAAAAAAAAAAGGTACTGCAAAGAAGGGAGGACGTCAAGAATAGCAGCAGCAGCCTCACAACCACTGCTTAACTCAATTTCGCTAGCTTCGCCTCAACCTCACTTGGGTGGGTGGTGAGAAAACAGCCACCGCAGCTAAAGGAAGAAGGCAAAAAGAATTTAAGGGGAGAAATACAGCTGCCACTGAGCAAATCGATATCTCTAGCACAGAAGTTGTGTTCCTCATTAGTCCATAGCTGAGGTGTTAATGGTTCTTCTGATTGTTGCTTCTTGAGGGTTTTAAAAACACATAGAAAATTAAAAGACTGTAAAACACTTGGCTCCTCGAGGCAATAAATGAAGAAGAGCTGAGAAGTGCCGAGGTAATCCTGCTGTTAACCAGTAATATCATTTAACAGAAAGGTTCTGCAAGTCCTGTGTTCCTCGCCTGTCCTATTTGCCAGGCTGTAATTGCCATCCTGGAGCAATAATAAGCCAGAGGAAAGCACACATCTGGCTACAGCTGTCAAGGAAGAGCTTCTTAAATTCAGATTATCACCAAAATTGTTGGGTAAACAGCAGTGTTCTCCACAAATGGCTACTAGTGCTGCGGGTGAACCCAAAGCCGCTTCCATTGTACACTGCCTTTTAAATTTCAATTATCTCTTCTTTTATTTGATTCAATTTTCTAAACCCAAAATTAAAATTCCTTATAATAGCTTTATAATAGTCTAGGTGGATGAATGTGTACCAAGACACTCCCACACTTCTGTGGTGTATCACTTTTGGACGCTTGCTCACTTTTTCCTCCCTTCCTCCTTGTTTGAGGCAAAACGTGTCACCGTTGTGCGTGGCAAAACCTGGCGCTGGAGGAAAAGGAGCTCCAAACCTGAGGCAGGAGGAGAGAGAGGTACAATGAATTGAAGGCAGTCTTACTGAGAAAGCACAGCGACAACGTGAAAACTGCCAACAGCCAAGGCAATCTAGGGATCAGGCAGAGCAAGCAAGTGATTTCTGCCACTTTTTATAACCAGGGAAGAAACAGAGCCATGTGATGGAAAGGGTGGAAAAAAAATAAAAAGTAATAGAAGCAAAGAGCTACCAAAAACTGGTGGAAAGATTTCTTATGAAGGACACAGAGCTACAACAGAAATCAAGTACCCAGGCGCGCAGATGGCAATCTGCACTGTTCAGTGAAAGGGAAACTCCTGAAGTTCAGCGTGTTTGAAGCTCAGACAGCCTGTCGGGCTGGCCCTGCTGGCTTCAGAAAGCTCCATGCCACGAATTGCACATCATGCTGCTGTGGTAGCTTCAAATGCTTCCAGACAAGCATAGTATCACTGACTACAGAATAAGAAAAACATGTTTTTAATTAAGAAAGTTTTAAAAATAAAGTCTGAAAACCCATACTGAGTATGTACAGAGCGCTGTACAGGAAGACTATGGTAGAAGATAACCAGGTCAAGGCAAGGTGGCTACACAAAACATAAGCTCACTCCTCAAAGCCTGCGAGCACCAAGCGAACACAACAAGCCTTTTGGAATGCTTTCTTCCGAGGCAGCAACAAATGGAGCTGGTGTGATGGGTTCAGCAGAGGAACTAAGCCATACCTGAGGTTATGCCTCGGGAGCCGGGAAGCAATGCCTATACTGATGCATTTTGGATTTTAGGAAGGCTGATCACCTGGAGGCATACACCTTAAGCTGGCTCAGTACTCAAAGCTAACAGGACCTGGATGGGCTTAGAGGGTACCAGGAAGAAAGGCACAACACAAACTCTGCCTCCACAAGGCTGATTCAGGTACGGCCACGAATCCAGAGACGGATCCATACCCCCATCAGCAATTGGTACAGCAACAAGATGAAGTGCTGGCTTTGCTTGGCACTGCACTGGACACACCAGTGGTTTGCTGGTAACAAGGACATCTACACGGCTCAGAGGCTGACCTAGAAAAGCCTGCCCTGTACCAAGCTCCATCACTTTTGTACAAGGAGGGAAAGGAAGAGAATGGGTTGGATGGGGACAGGATTGTTGCTCAGTTTTGGCATGGAGTCCCTACACCTTGTAGGCAGACTAGGGATGGGAGAAGAGGATATTAGGGCTTCACGGCATTTCCCTAACCCCCATGGTCCTCTCACAATGCTCCCACAAGCCTTACAAGCCATGCTTTTTCCACTCAAGTCCTAAAATAAAAGGTTGGGGCCTTTTGCATCTTTGCAAGTGGCAGAACTGCATACTGCCTACACCCTTGAGCACACAGTAAAAGTTTTTCATCAGTTTAACATGTACTTGCAGAAAACCCCAAAGAAAAAAAAATAAATTTGCAACTTTAAGATGTTAAAAATGAAGCAGATCTCACAAGAGGAGAGTGGCTCGCTTCTTTGGTGAAACCACAGGTAAAAAGCAGGAGAGCTGCTCTACAAAATGTGTCCTAGAAGGGGGGGATATGGAGGAGAGCAGCAAAGTATGGAAGCAAAAGGACAATACAGGCACAGGAGTAAATACGAGTACACTGGCCTTAAGTAAGCACAGATTATGAGTGAGAAAGGCGCAATGATTTGAGTAATCAGCCTTACACTGAAAGGAGGAGAGGGGATATTACACATGACATGCTTTGTTTTGTGAAAGGGACTTTTCAGCGTGGCAGCTGCAGGAGCGGGCAAACAGATTTAATGACCCAAAAGGTCCCTTAAAGCGTTATATTCCTATGAGAATTTTAACAGCAAATCCGCTTGCTTATTTGAGCACTTGGATGAAACAATTTTCAAAATGACCACTCAGGAGCTGGAGGAAAGCAGAGCTTAATGAGGAATGCTGCACAGGTAAAGGGAGCAGAGCTATCAGCAGTGCAGCGCTGCGAGCCCAGGGCAGGAGGCTGCCGAGCAAAAAGCCATCTCTTGCACGGCCCCTGCCAAGGGCTTGTTTCATATTTTAAAGGCTAGTCTATGTCCAGCATTCCCCACCTACTTTCTCATGATCTCGCTGCAAACGTAGCAGGTATTTTTATTTAAAAAAAAAAAAAAAAAAAAAAAAAAAAAAGATCAAGAGCAAATTCAGCCTCAGGTGCTTTGAAGGAAACAAAGTGAAAAACAGACTTGCATTATTTTGAAGAGCAGTGAAACCCTTACATCGTAGCACGTCTAAAAACTTGATGCAAGGTGAGGTTTTCAAGTAGAAACTGCAAAGAATATGAGGAAGGAGACTATGGCCTACTAGCTAATGAACAACACGTTTGGAGAGAGGAGATCCGATGTTCCCAAGAGCTTTTTTCCCCTCTTCCCCTTCAAATTCTACTCATCTCAACAGGAGACAGGGTGCACAGAGATCTCAGAGCAGATTTTAACCTAATGAGCAATCTTTTGCCATTTGACATGCCTGCCTAACTTCAGAGCCAACATTCAGCTTCACGGCTGAGAAGTGCAATTTGTGCTTCCAACAACTTTTAAAAACAATTTTCTAGATTTGGGGTTCCTTATTATAAACAATTTCGGAGCCCAAAATGCATTAGCTGTGCTTCTCCAGCTCCCACCTGACAGCACTGCACAACACCACCACTTCCCCACCTCTCAGACACTTCAGTACAGAAAGTAAAAAACAAACAAACAAACAAACACACAGCACTCTCCTCTTTTCTGATTAATAGGGCACCTGTGGAAGAATGTACCAGCCACTGGATGCAACAGGGTTGAAATGGGGAGGGGAAACCTCAAGATTTATGGGATTGCCATATCTGAAAAGCTTACGTCCAGTTACTAACAAAAGCCCAAATACACGATCCAGCTGAAGCTATACAGAGGACAGACAGACTGGGACCCTTCCTTTAACCCAAAATACCCACACCACAGTTCATGTTTTTGCCACAGTCCATTACCGGCACGATGATTTCTAACACGGCACATCATTTCAACAACATTAAACACACTGCTACTGCACAGCTGTTTAAAACTCCTTTCCAGCAGGTTATTACAGTGTGTAGCTGATGGAGCAGCAAATCAAGGTGTTTCTACAGGACTCCCCCCACCCTAACCCCGCATTCCTATAGGAACGCATCACTTACCACCACCGCAGGCTGTCCCATACACAGGGCCCCTATCCCAGACTTGCAGCACAGTACCAGCAAGAAATCTCCAGATTGTAAAAACGGGTCTACAAAATCTTTTGTGCTCACAGCGCTGCCCTTTCAGGCTCTTTACTCTGTGTAACAGTCAAGGAGAACAGCAAGCACAGATGTTCGAATGATGAAATACAAACGGGTTATAAAAACGTGCCAAAAGCAATTCAGAAGTCACACTGGAACCAAATGGAAGGGAACTACCTGAATGGTAACACGCTACCAGGAGAGCACAAGCCAGTGCCAGAAATTCCCTGATGTGGGAAATGTACAGGCATCATCTGTATTAACCAGATGTGTGCAGATACAGGTTTTTGAAGTAGATAGGTTTTGTTTTAGCAGGCCTCTAGATGTACTCCAGAGGCATGACACAATGAGGATGAAGTTTGGAGCTAGATTAAACATGTATGTAGGTGTTTTTAAATGCACAGCAGGCAGCTCTGTGGAAGAGGCAGTGGCAATCAGACTGGCGAACCACTAATGTTAGAAGACAAATCTTTACACACACACAATAGATTAAACCTTCTTACCGTGGGACTGGTAACACTTCAGACAGCAACACTCCTTTGGCCCCTATGTCAGATCTCCTGCAAAGCCCTTCCCATGGGAACCCCAGCCTACAGAGCCCCCGAGCCCACAGCCACCATCCCTCAGTGGCTCCCTTCTAGAATTTCCCTCCCCCAAAGCCTAATGCTTTGAGGCATAACTGTATTTCAAAGGAAACTGAGCAATGGGGAAAAGGAAACAGAGTTTCTGCAGACGTGAATGTCATGTAAATGTCAAACTTAAATGTTAAAATTTGATTAGGAGACTGAATGAAAGGAAAACAGTGCTGCCGTAAGTAAACCCGTCCGCTAACAACGCTCCCAGCCTGGTCGCCTCCAACACAACTTTGCGATGGGTTTCATTAATCATAATTTCCTATGTTACATTAAGCTGTAATTGATTCTTGCTAAAAGACTCTACGTGGCACCATAACAACTGCAAACAAGTGTTTGTTGACGAGCTGGATCTAAACAGGCAGTCTTACTGCCAAACACCTCGTGCGCTGTGCCGACAAGCTCATTCGGTCAACTCACCAAAATTTTGGCTTCACGTGACAAATAAATGTTATCCTACATGGAAAGCCCGGAGCATACACACCCATCCATCAGCCTGTACCTGTCTCAGGGAAGCAGAAGGTGGTTTCACATTGAAGCCCCAAGAAGCAGAGTTCCAGAAGACATCAAGTGGATTTAGATGAACCTTGGGAGCCCAGTTCTTTACCATTTTGCATCAGAGAGACTATGCTTTTTCAAGACTGCCAACCCCACCTACCACGTTCCTTGGTGCAGCACCCTAAGTACAACCTGCTCTCATCTCAGGAGCTTTCTTCTTTCTCAGCGACCTCAGCTCTGCTGGCATCAGGAGGCTGGACATGCAGAGCAGCTGAAGGATCCCGACAGCCCCAGTAACACGAAGTTGTTACTGGCACAGGAGTGGAGACTTAGCTTCCTACAGAGGCAGGAAAAGGTTTAGATGAACCCGAACTGGTGGCTTTAACTACAAGCTAAACACTTGGTTCACTAAAATACCAGATATAGAGGAATTCTACAGTAGCACTGATATTGGCAAACACAAAGTTAGATGCAGAAGAATTCCCAGCCACACGACAGCTCTTCCATCAGCTTTACACGCCTCCTCTGAAATACCACCAGTCAGCACAGAAGGAACTGAACACAGCACAACACATACCAGCCCCAGTGCAGATCAGAATTAATCTCAAAAAGCCCAGCACTTACCCCAAGCTGATTGCTTCCTACCCAAAATGCAAATTCCTAACCCCAGCTTGCCTCAGCATGCCCCCCCAGAGTCAGATTGACTTGATTTTGCACTGACCTTGATGTTTCGGTCACCTGTTATGTCATCCAAATCATTTGCTAATTTCTTACGCAGAAGTTGAACAAGGACAGCTTCAGAAAGTACTTTGAATTTCATGCCCCCAGTGACATCCTCTGTGGGTGACAGTCCAAGCCATAAACTTGTCACTACCCTGATAATTGGTGGGAGGGCAAGAGGACATAACACCCATAGCACTGACGGATGCCTCCCTTCAGTTTGAGGCTCCCTGAATAGATTTTTTTTTTAAGCTGCGTTCAAAGGTAATAGAGTAAGAATATTATGAAAAACTCAAAGGGGAAACACTGTCCCCCCAAAAAGATAGACTTGTTAAGGGATTTCAATAATCCCTTCCTTTACCGTCAGTGAGGCAAACCCAGGCACCACCCCCCATTGCTTTTTGAACTTACAATCAGGAGGAAATAAAGCAAAAAAGGGAAGCAGGTTGCAGTGCCGGTGGATGAAGCATCAGTCTGTTACGAGTTTCATGAAGTCTGATTCATCTATTCAGCAGTTTTAGTCCCACCAGTTGACTTCAGACTACCTTGCTAGATGAAAAAAGCCCACCGTAACTCTGGGTCAGCTCTTCTGACCCTCCTGTAGCTGCTCTATCATCACGCTTCCCTTATCTAGATGAACCCCTACACACATCCAGATGAACTGTCACAAAAAGGCAAACCACCACTCCCCCGCCAGCCTCTCACATCCCCCTCTCTGCTTTGCTTCCAGACTTGGCTGCCAAACACAAAAACACCATGTTGTGATGGAGGCTGCAGCACAATTCCTGGAGACTGTGTGTTCTGCCTCTGCTCCCAAGCACAGAGGCATTTTTTTGCAGGAGCTCATAGCATCTTATGCTCTTGAGTTTCGTCAAAAAACAGAGATTTGCATGAACTCAAGTTCTGTCCCTTGAATCACCTGTCATAAATTGCATTTCATTAAAGAGTTTATAGTAAAAAATAAAAATAAAAATAATAAAACAAGAACTACCATCTGAAATTAATCACTTGCATTTACCCAAATCTTATCCAGTTGCAAACACTTATGTAAATAACCTTGTTTCACATCATAAGTTGTTTTGTTTTGTTTTAAAAAGTTTTTTCCTACTACCCTTCTATCATAAAGTGCATTGCTCTCAAATGCTGGTAGGCAAAAATGAAACAAATACAAATGAAAAAGGGAAGCAAAGGAAGGCTGCTGAAAAACACTATCTGCTGTCCTATCCTTTGTGTGGTTGCTTGATTATCAGAACTGCAGCAATTTTGCTGTTATGAAGGAATTTTTGCTAGGGGATGTGTGAGTAACTGAGAGCTCAGATTGTTCCTGGGAGATTTAAAGATTCTGTTTGGTACTGGTAAGTACCTTAAAGCTCCTAGAAGCAAAAGGGACTCAGAAACCAGTGGGTGCTTCCTCAAAGGCAGCAGGTGTCGTGCATGGTCCTTCACGAGCAGACAGAGAGCTGAAGAGGGCATGCACGTGGGGCTGTACAGCTCCAGTCGCGTGGGATGCTTCTAGCCCCACAAACTCTTTAAGGCCTGACAAACCATGCTAGTTTCCTTCAATACAACTCAGAGAGTTCGCATGCTACTTTCAGGTATTTTGGAAAGAAGCCCTGTGATTGTTTGCCAGACCCCACCTGCAGGCTCCTATCACAGGCTGCTTTGTAACTGCACATAATCAAAGGCAGGACCCCTCTTCATGTCATGCAAACGGGCTGCAGATAAACCTGAGCCAAATCCCAATATTTGCTTGGGGTTCATCATGACCATCTCGCAGCAGCTCCCCTTCAGTACAGAGGTTCTCTCAGCAGATCTGCCCCTCAGAAAAAAGAAAGCACAGGCCTGAAAGAACAGGCACAGGAAAGGAAGAAACAATTACTGCCTTAATAGGCTGCACAATGTCAACATTTAGCAATTACAGGAACACATATGAATATTTAAGCGCTACATAAACAAGGCCTTTACACCACAAAAAGACTAAAACCAGACTTCCCTGTTTCTACATGTCAATCAAAAATATTTCTTTATCAATGCTATAAAGGTTTGCACTTACGGCACTTGACTTCTGCTCACCCATCTAACAGATTTTTTAGAAATCAAAAATAAAACAATTTAAAGGCAATGTTGTATTTCTGCCTAAGGTTGTTCATTTTTCCTTGTCATCAACATGGCACTTAAGCTGTCAATATATAATTCCATTAGTGTGGGTCTTGTTTCTAGTTTTTGTTTACCCTCATTTCAGATGTAACAGAAATAAAACATCCCATATTCTAATTACTGTAATTGTGCTGTCTCACATTTTTTTCCTTAGGCTTTTGATCTCTGTTTGCAGACAACAGCAGAAGAGATGCAAGCTAGGTCAAGCGGTCAGACATTTTGAAGTCTTTGGCATCTAGTGATGCAAGTTATTTAAAATTTCAGTATTACCAAAGAATGAAAACTGAAAGAAAGACAAACAATAAAGAAGGTATTCATAAGCTTTAAGATATAGATCCTAGCTTGTTGGATGAACCACAGGTCTGATGACTCTTGGGGATACGTGTCTGACATATTCAAGAGCTGAAACACCACTATACATATCTACGCATGCTTAGCTAACTGGCTTGGATTATTTCCAAGTGAGGTTTCCATTAACAAACAACTGAAATGGAGTGGCTTTACTACCATTCAGAAAGAAGAATGGGAAAGGCATGTGTTGGGCCAGCAGTTGGGCTGAAAAGGTCCCCAGCTCGCCCCCGTTCCCTCATTACTCACCTCTCCCGAAGGTCTATTTCCCAATCAGCTTCCCTGCAACTGCACTTCAGTAAAACACAGTCAAGTTCACATAAACAGCTACTCTGGGAGATCCTAGCTTGTGGTAACCCAATTGGGTGTATTGGTCACCATTAATTAGTACCTTGTACAGAACGAAAACAGCCACAAGATAGACAATCACATATGTGTTGCTTTCAGAAAATGCAGAAAAAGCAGCAAAAAGAGAGCTGAACCCAAACCAGATCGTTGGAATACACAAGATTATTTTTCTTTAAAGCATCCATCTCCTACTTCTGACAGGGCATATTTAATTTTGCTGTTTAGAAGAGATTTATTTTGTCCACAAGAGTCATGAAGAACATCCTTCACAAAAACGTTCTGCACATTACTTGAACACACAGCTATGAAATTGTACTAGCTCTTGCAGCAAACAACATGCAGTGACCTGCCCCGATTACACTCGCTTGACCAGGGTAATCCCGCTACCTATGGCTTGACCCTACTCCCTGCAAGGTGCCAGTTGCTCATTCCCCAGCATCCCTTTCAGAAACCGCAGATAAAAAATGTAATACCAAGATCCACACAAAGAGATCTGCCTGTTATCATCGCCTATTTTACTTCTTAGCAGCCAGCAGTATTTGGTGCTGCCGGTCCAAGCACTGTCCTTGTATTTAGAAACAGCTGTTAGCTTGGAAATAGGGTGGTTCCCCCATCCCTACTGTACAGGACGGGCAGGAGCTTGGCTGAACCTGCCCTGTTCACTGAGGGGGAACTGTAGGTAAACGGAAAATACTGTAATTAACTATTCAAATTACACTGGCATGTTGGGATCCAGGGTTTTATTCCCATAAAAAGCACTGCATGGAATCTAATGACAGAGCAATAAAGACTGCAGTTCTGTACCTCATCCAAAAGAATAAATTACTGAAACCACTCCCACGGTTGTGCCCTGAACCGTAATTAGAAAGGAAACCCAAAAGGAATTATCTTTCTTGTATTTAAAGCATGAGAAGAGGAACCACGTAAAGCGAGATGGCTGATATCCTGATGTGGCAGGAAGACCCTTGAGTTAACACAGTAACAAGTCTGTAAAATGGACATACTGACAGCCCCCAGCACAGAGCTCTCCCAGATCCAGGCACACCGCCAGTTATGGATGGGTTCAGCCTTACAACTGGGGTCTTCAGCCACCTTCTACATAAAATAACATCTTAAGCAGCAGAATTACATGCAAATGTTTATTTCCAGAAAAACAAAGCGAGTTCATCCCCAAATTCGTATCAGAATCTGACTGCCTAGCCAGAATACTAACTAAAGCATCAATAAAAGCAGCGGGCTGTAAGTTTCTCTCCCACTAATTAAATCATTTCAGCAAAAGCAGTGGTTAAGTGCTTAAACACCATCTTCACATTAGAAAGGACTTGCTCCTGTTGCACTGAAGCCACTCCTGAAGCTGCTCTATTGGGAATCTTTTTCCCCGTATTCTTCCCAAGTGCCTCTGAAATCTTTCTGCCAGCTGCTCTAAGCCAGCTTTGTCTTAGGACTTAGTTTCTTCTCCCAGTAGTACAAGTGGTTTTGCCAGGTCAGAAAATGGAACAAGAACAAAATACATGAAGTAAATAAAAAAAATAAGCTAATAGTTCAACAGCGACAGAAAATAATTGCAGGCTTTGTGGCAGTTTACTTAGAAATTTCCTCTGTTTCCCTGACCTTTAGGCTGCACTGTTTCAGGGAATTCATTAGAACTACGGCCGTGTGTTTCTGTGTTGCAGGGCATCCTCCTGATGCTAGACAAAATAGGCTGGAGAAATGTCTGCAGCCCTTCCTCAGGCAAACGTTCACTACAGCAAGATTTGCTTGTTTGAAGTTCTAAGCAAATTTTGGAAAAATCCCAAGATTCCTCTGTTCATCTTTAGGCTAAGATTCCAATCTCCAGGCTACTGATGTGAACTCCTAATACCAGCACTGCTTCAGGGCTGCTATTCCCAGTATGAGCCAGCACAGCGGAGATAAGAATTGCATACACAGGATCAGAGAGCCTGACTGGCACTTGGCTCCTTGCTGCTCTGTGCTGTCACCTCAGCTGCAGCGCCCTAATTCAGAGACACCACCAGCCTGCTTGGTCCTTGTTTGCCCTCAACACTCGCTCAGCAGAGCTCCTAAAAAACCCACAGACAGAAAATAACAGATACCTGAGCATTCACCTGCAATTTCTGATGCTGGCTACAGAGCAGGGAGGGCTGGCTCCTCTGCTGCCCCCTTCCCAGAGCGGGGTTTTGCTGCATCCTGGCACTCCCAGCGAAGTGTCAGCTGAGGGATCCTGGCCACTGCACCCAGCAGGCCGAACCTCCAGCACCAGGGGAACCTGCACAGGTCAAAGGCAAATGCAGGCAGTCCACAACTACAGGTGACCTCTCTCAAATGCTGTTAATGCCTTTTCCCTTTCTTAAGTGAATGCCCTCTCTATCCCCAACATCCAAAGCTATGTTTCATAGCTCTGATACAGGTGTTATCATCACCTTTGATAAAGGTCATATATATTATTTTTATGCATGCTTACATAAGTCTTTAAAAAGACAATATTGTAAATGACTGGAGCTCTTACTCAGAGTTGTGTCGCCAGTATTAAAAGTATTTGAGCTAACATCTTTTCTTTCACAGCTTGAAAAGAGAAATCAGCCAGGTGTGCAGGCATAGAAAAGCACATGAACCTAACCAACAAAGAATAAATCCGCTGTCGACGGATTGTACCGACTGCCGGAACTGCCACAACACAAATCAAACCCAATTACTCCTGAGTTAACACTTACTGCGAAGTCTTACAATAAACCAACCAAGCCCATGAAGTTGCTGGAGCATCACCCTCCGGAAGCGTCCTCTGTTGCACTCTTAGAAGCTTTTTAGGCACGCAACCTTTCCTTCCCCAAAAGCTCTCCTACCAACAAACGCAAAAGATAAAATGCTTTGGTAACAGCAGCCATAACAATATAGACCTGCGAGGCACATTCTGCCTTCATCAATCAGTTGATTAGTTATTTTTAATTAAAAGAGGAAGCTCTGATTGCAGGATTTTGAGCAACAATCCTTTCTACTTTAGTTACTGCTTTCTCTGGCTTGCATACCGAGTGCACACACTATTTATAGGAGCGACTAGCAAATCTGTTGTTAAAGCATCAAGCAGCCTTTTGGCTAGATTTGCATCTCGAGCTTGAACTAGTCAGAGTTACCCATCTGCATGCTTTAAGGACCGAGAAGAGCGCATTAATTGCCTAGCAGTTCAGTTTTCAGCCACACTAGGAGAAAACTAACAGCCTTGCAAAAAAGCTTGCCTTGTTTTGCCACGTTTGTGCAAAGTTTTATTGGAGTTCAGAGGAAGTTCCCAAAAACTATCTCTGTGGCATGAAAGGGTCTGGTTTGTCAAGGCTGCAGAGTTTACCCCACTTATTGATACAGCTGTACTAACAGCAGAATTTACTTTCTTATTTCCATACTTCGATGCATCAGAGCCTCTGTCGAGATTTTAAGCAAACACAAGCATGGAAAAAAAAAAAAAAAAAAAAAATCAGCACTTGTGCTATTTTCCAGCTTAAGAGTATTTTAACTAAAGCCATGATGGCAGCCAGACTGTTTCCAAAAACACAATAAAAACATGAAAAGTGCGAAGTTGCTAATGAGCAGAGTTTTAACAACAATGTATACATACCTTTTTTTTTAAAAAAAAAAAGTTTTTCACATATTACTTAATAGCAGAGTTTTTAAGTAGATCTCCATGCATATGTAGCTGCTAAGGCATAGGAAGAGGGGAAGGAGCACTACCTGAAGACCTTTTAAGAACGTGTCCCACCAAAGCAAAAACTTAGCTCCTGAATTTCCAAGTGTACAGATCCCAGTAAAAGTACCCAAGAAGCTCACTGAACAGCTACCGACGCAAGTGAGGAGAGGAAAAACAACTTGGACCAACTTCCAGCTCCTGGCTAAAAATCCATGCTTTTAACCAACCCCAGTAAAAGCATACAGCCAGCCTACTGAGCCCCGAATCACTTCGGGAAACCAGTCGGGTTCTAGGTTTCCTCATTTATTTCTGCACCTGCTCCAAAACACAGCGTTTAACTCCCCAGTGCCCTTCCCACCCAGCCTTGTGGTGCAGCTGTCCCTGCAAACCTCAAGATGCCCACAACCCCAAGCTATCCTACCAGGTAAGAAATGCAGAGGTATTACAGACACACAAAGCAGGAATGGAACAGACTTGTTGCAGCACCCTTCCATGGATGCACAGAAACCTGTGACTGAAGAGAGGGTTTAAGGAACCCATTTGCATGACTGGTGCAATGCTAAGCTGGCAGACGGTGGCCTATAAACCACAGCTACGTTCGCAGAAATCTGACTGAAATTATTTACTGGCAAAACGCACGTAAAATTAGTACTCATCTATGAAGTTATGTCAGAGGTTGCTTTACTATTTCTATTTTAGCAAAGGAATTAAGATTCATACCTTCCTGAGTACATGTTCTTACTCTAATTTTGAAGTCAAAGAAAGTACTTACTGTAGCCAAACATGTAAAGCTGCACCAACCACATCTTGAACTATAATTAAAGCAAGCCTGGTCTAGGCATCTGCTTACCAGTCTGCGGTCTTTCTCTTGAAAATTAGTGCGTGTCAAGTACAGTCACCGTACCTTCCAGAGGGTGGCATATGTGGGCTTGCCAGATGAACAGCAGCTAAACCAAGAGGGCAGAGGCAGCAGTCCCCGATTTATTTGCAAGCAACCTGCCTCAACGCTTTCCAAGCTCTCCAGCACACTAAAAAGTTTAAGGCAGAATGGATTTGCACGCCGCTGCTGCACACGCTGGGTGATGCATGTGACCAGACTGTCACTCCTGCTGCAGTACCAACACATTCCCACAGCCGCTGCGAGGCTGAGAAAAAGCACCTCGTTTGCATGAGGTGATTGACTAGCCATGCAGATCGGGCTTCGCTGGGAAGCAGGGAGAGAGAGAACATCTTTCAGGGAGAACTGAATTTGGAAGAGGCACAGCACAGGAACAGTTTGCATTCATCTCCAGCTTGCTACGTGGGATCCTGAGAACATTTCCTTTACCACTTCAAATATACAGTCTGATTTTATTTTTAAATCTCCATTTTCCCCTGGTTTCCAACCATCAGAAAGCAAAACAGTTCTCGGTCAAAAGGGGAAGAAAAAAAACAACACAAACACACAAAATAAACATACTTCACTTAACCTGGCAGACCCCAAAGAACACCACAATGATTTCACATGTCATGAACCTCCTCCCACCTTGGTGGGGACACCACACAAGCAGCCGTTCCCACCTTAACTTTTGATGATGGGAGGTGGGCGCAGCCTGCTTTACAGACAGGTGAGTTGTTTTCCTCCTCGCTGCAGCCCAGACGAGTCAATGTGAACTGACTTCTGGCTGCCCACCACTCCCAGCCACGCACACCTCACCCCAGACTGACATCCACAAAATTCTCATTACTACTAAAGGATGAGAAGGGGATGGGAAGCAGGTGTCCGCCCCTCGCGGCCGGTGCCCCCAGATGACAGCACCCTCACGCCTACCTTCTCCCGGAGGGAATCCCGGATTCCTCCTCGGGCTCCAGCCCCTGAGGCTGACTTCTCTGGGTTTATCTTGAGTTAGTCTTCAGAGACGGAGTGCTGACCAGCCTCCGGGAAAAATTCACCAGCAAGAGGCAGGCATCAGTCGAATCACCTACTGCGAGCCTGGGGAGCGGGGTCACCCTGCTGCTGCCACGCTGGGTCCGCAGCTGCAGTCGTGCTCCGAAAGCGTTCGGGGGGCTTCCCGTGCCCACGAGGGTTTCTCCCCGTGGCTTTAGGATGCCGCAGCCGGGAGCTCCCCGTCTCCCCGCTGCCTGAAGGGCTGAAGAGCTCGGGAACAGCAGCGGATGAGGCGCCCAGCATCACTCCGCTCCTCCAAATGAGCTCGGAAATGAGATGTAACAGCCGCCTCTCGCCCGCGCCAAGTGCCATAGGAGCAGAATACTAACCGCTTCGTTTATTTCACTCATTACCAGACGCAGATAGGGAAGCCTTACACATCCCATCTCCTCCGCCAGCCCCTTTGACATAACCCTACCTTTTAAAACAGCCATCCCCGCCGGCACCCCCTCTCTCTGCCCAGCGGCGGGGGGCACCGGGGGGGGGGGAGATGGGCGCCCACCGGCGGCTTCCCCGGCCCCAGCAGGGCTCGGGGCAGCCTCGCCGGGAAACTTTCGGCCGGCGAAACTTGGCAGTGGGCTGGGGGAGAGGGCGGCGAGGGGCCCCCTTGGCTGTGCGGACCCCGGGGCCGAGGCTGCTGACCCCCGTGAGAGCCCCAGTGCGCGAGCCCAGCTCCCAGCTCCGGGGCTGCGCTTCTGGAGCCAGGGGCAGCTCGGGCAGCCCGCCTGAGGAGCGAGGAGTTCGGGGCGAGCCTCCCCCCGCACACGGGACGCCCCTCAGCGCCATTTGAGGACCCCTCGCCCACCCCCAGCCGAAACCTACACACGGGGAAGGCCGGGGGGCTGCGCTCCCCGCGGCCCCTCCGGCTCCCCGCGGTCCCCCGCTGTCCCCCCTTATCCCCCCATAGCGGCCGCCCCGCTCCCGCCGCGCCCCTCACCTCAGCACCGGGCCGCCGAAGGCCGAGCCGCGGCGGCCGGGCAGGGAGCGGAGCGGCGCGGCGCTGCCGAAGGCGGGCGGATTGTGCCCCCCTCACGGCTCGGAGGGACGCTGAACTGCAGCCGCCGCCCGCCCCCGGCCCCGGCCCCGCAACGCTTCTTCCCCCCCGCCCGAGGAGCCGGGCCGGGGGCGGCTTTCGGCTCCCCCCCCCCGGGCGAGGGCACCGACGGGGGGGAGTGAAGTGGCTGCCGGCTACAGCAGCCGAGGGAGGGGTACAGCACCAACTCATTAGGTTTTTACCGACCCCGCTTGCCTACTTGCTCTCAGGAAGGTCTCACGGTATAGAAAGCCCCTCACACACGCTGACACAGGCCGGTGATGCCTTCTGGAGTGGTTTACTTGCTTCAAATGTGAGCGCTTCCATAAAGCGTAAACTACGCAGGCTTAAATGGGAGATTTGGGGCAAACTGCCTTAAAATCTCAAACAGGCCGGACCAGCATCTGTGTCTCTGCCTCTATTCACCTCATAGTCCCAGAATTAGGGCCAGCAATCAGCCCCCATCTGGGGAAACAGCAGTTAGAGACCATCAGCAATGCTGTAGGCCACTGCAGACCTCACTTTCTGGGGGAGAATCCTGTAACAATAAAATCCCTCCAAAAATTGGGTTGGCCAGAGAGTCCCGAGACCCCAGTACTGCTTCTGTTCCCACCGTGCTTGCTCACATGAAAACTATGCTCAGAAAACCTACTTCTAGCAATTAACTTTCTTCAGTTAGTTTCTTCAGTGGCATAAGCAGCCGAGGCTCCCATGCCACCAGGGGGAACCGACTCCTATTCAAAATATCTGTCCTTTTATTTTTGTGGATTAAGTTTATCAGGAATCAATTCCCAAACTCATTCCTCGCAGTGGCCCCACAGCCTGACTCCAGCAGCGGTTCGATCATGACAGCGAGAGTCACAGATAGGAACTGGGGCTGGCTGCTGTCTCAAGGGGCTTTGCTAGAAAAAGTTCCCCAAGCCACATTCCTGCTTTTTTTTTTTTTTTTTTTTTTTTTTTTTTTGGTTTGTTTCTGTGCACTAACTTTGCTTGACTATACAGCACAGCATTTTAGCTAATTATATCAGCAGAAAGCCACCCTGGCAGAGGGAAGCAGAGTTTCCTTCACCCTTTGGCACACTGAACAGGCTCACGGAGGAGCTGGATAAGCAGCAAAGCCTTTGCTGAGCAGGTCAGAAGGAGCAGGCCATGCAGGTGGTGCAGGCCCAGCTGCCAGCAGTGGCTAAATTAGCTCAGCCACCCCCGACCCCTTCTCAGTTTCACCTCTGTAAATCCGGACTAAATCCTCCACCTGCAGTTGGGCCCCAAATTTACCCTTCATGGTCTCTGAAGTCAAAAGCAAAACTGTTATTGATTGAGACGGCCTTTTCTGTGCTCTTCTCCCCTGGTGGTGATGAGAGCATGAATCTTAGCCCCGTCCTGGTGCTACACAGGAATGCTCTAAGAATTTACCTATACATATGGGAATGTGCACTACAGAAGGGAGCTCACAGGTCACCCCTCAGCTAGCACGATTCGTAACCCAACAACTGAATGAAAACTTACGATGACTTTTCATTCTCCCTGCCTCCGTGCCATACTTCCTTTCCCCCAAGCTTCTTAAGCACCCAACTGGTAACTTCTACAAATTAACTGTTACAGACAGAAAAGGAAGCAGGGGAAAGCCACTGACAGTAAGGAAAACGTATAGCAACGTTTGAGCTGGCTGTTACATTAGCCAAATATTTCTCCCCAGCATTATTAAATGAGTCACAGAGATGGTAGCAGAGAATCTTGTTTGGTTACATAGATCTACAAATTTGAGAGCTCAGGAGCTTCTGTACTAATGCAGAATTCGGAACTACTTGTCACAGTACACAATCTTATTTGAAAAGTAATGCTTTTAATTAGAGAAAGACTTAATTTCTACTTCAAAATTTGGTGGATTATTTTAATAAGAAATCAGGAATTACAAGCCAGAGTGTCAAGACCCAATTAATTAAATATTTGCATGCGCTTACATATAATTTAAAGACTGCCATTTATTTAATTTTAAAATTCAGAGTGAAGGAGTAAATTCACCACTGTTTGTTTAAATATGGCTACATTCACTGAGCTCGTACCTTAAGCCTCTGCTTAATCTGTTTTACAACTCAAAATAATTGCAAGCAGGGCAATATCTACTACTGCATCCCTACGTTCTCTTTCAACAAACCGTTGATCATGTGAAAAATGTGCCCATGCATTTGCAACATTTCTGATTTTTTTCAGTGGCCAGCTGTACTGAGAGTTTGTTCAAGGATCAATGTGCATTTTATATAAATACAATTACAATTGTGAATATAATTCCCCAAAGCCCCAAATTAAATTCTCCTAATCCATCATCTCTTAGCGCTATTGAAATGAATGGAAATTTTGATATTGATTTCACTGAAAGCAGGTGCAATTCCTTTATGTACTAGTGCATTTCAGGCCATTTTCTTGTCTGACATTTACAGGTATAAATCCAGAATTACTCTACTGACACAATTTAATTTTCCACCAGAAAGATACGTTATCTTCTAAGACTCCAACCCTCACCCTTAATTATGCATTCCTAAAACTATTTATTTTTCTTTAATTCCATCTGACTCCCATCCTGCCTTCCTGAAGTTAATTAAAACCATTTGAAAATACTCCCAGCTGTAATACAAGGAGTGGCACCACTACTTAGTTTGATAGCTTCACACAGAGATGGACAAAGGGCAATGCATTTACCTCTACCATAGCATACATTCTCTGCCTTAACCTTTGAATTAAGGGTAGTATCTATTCAGGAAAAATATATATATTATTGGATAAAAATATTATCCAATTCCTAGTTGGGAATCAAATTTAAAAATACACTGATAATTATGTAAAAATGAAAACAGTAAGCACTCTATTCAGTTGATGACTGGGAGCCATCAACTCTACTAAAGAAGATGTCTAGAAAAGAGAATTAGTAACACCCTGTTTTGAGGGCTTGTAAAGGCAGTCCAAAGAGTTGCTATTCCAAGCTGTCCTAACATTTATGTAAACATACCTTTAAATACACGTATATATTTTTAAATGTATACATGTGTAGTCATCTAGGGATGTCTTGTGTGTGTGTGTATACACATGGGTGGCATAGTTTTGTTACTGTGCACCAATACTCTATCCTCAACACTATCCCAAACCTGCTATACACATACAAGGCAGAGGTTCCACACGGTGTTATTTGGGGTGCTTTTCAGCAGGAGTGCCTCGCAGACATTAAGCAATTTACATTTACTGCAAAATGTACCATCTCCATGACAGACACCAAGACAAAGCAGCACGCCAGAGGCCATGTTGCAGAGGGTTTGGAGAGGAAGGGCTGACTCCCAGAAATGACTGTCCTTCTCACCATGTCCAGATATCCAATCTGCTCTGCCTTAATTCCCCAAACGCTGAATGACCATGCTTCCTGTTGATTTCATTTGCTCCTGTGAGTTCTCAGCACTTTTGCACATTAGGCCTGAGGGGTCCAGAAGATGAGACAAACACAGACAGTAGCCACAGAAAGGTATTTTGGTTGAAGTGGCTTGCTCAGCAGCATGCACAAAACAGGGATAAAAGCAGCTGAACTGGGATAAAAGAGAATTCTTCTCATTCACCTGCCTTAACTACAGGATGTTCTCTTCCAGCAATCCTCTTCTGCTGTTCTCTTCTACGTGTGCCTTCAGGTTTCTACAAAGGAACTGGAAACCCTACTAACACACACAAATACCTACTAATATAAGAAAGATCTGAAAAGATATTCAAGTGCTGTAATTAAGTATTACATCCTAATGAATATGCAGGAAGAGGTTGCATTAAGAGGTTACACTGATGACCATCATTCTGGCTTTTCCTAACTCGAGTGCTTGACTCCACAACTGAAGCAGCTTTTAACACGAGAAAACTGACATAAAAAGAGAGGAATTTTTTGTTTGTTTGTTGTTGTTGTTGTTTTTTCTTTTTTTTTCTTCTTTTTTTTTTTCTTTCCCCTATTTTTTTTCCTCTCTCTTCAAGTGAGAACACAGGAAAACAGTTCCCCATTATCTATGATCACCTCACAACAGCAGTAACTACATCACCTGCCCAAGAGAAGAGATTTTTGTCCTAACTAGAAGCAGGGCATTGATGTTATTTGTTGGTCTGATCACTGGAGCGGGTAAGACAACTTCCCTGAGAAATCCAGTCTAACCAAGACTCTTTCTCCCTCTTCCCTGCAGAGATCCCGTCCCTGCCAGTATGAGACACCGTAACTCCTGGCAGCATGCTGCGCCAGGTTATGCTGTTTATGCTTTGACAAACTGCCAGCATTGTGCTAAGAAACCAAGTGCTAAAAGGGAAATTACAAAGTTTAGATCTCAGCCAGAACTGAACAGAATTTCACAAAATAATAATAATACATGCTTTTCTCTGGTTCTGGAGATTTTCCTCCCTGCCAAAGTCCAAGGGTCGTGGCAAACAACACAGATGCTTCAGCCTCTAAAACTAACATTGTCCAAGTCTCTTACAAGGGTAAATTCTAATAATGTGAAATAAATATGCTGTGACCAGAAAGCTTTTGTTTTTCAAGCAGAAAAATGACTGAAGAGTATCAAATATAAAGTCTTTTGTACAAGGAAGAACACAGTTATCAATCTGTACAAGTACAGCACATAGTCCTACTTTTCCAAAATGTGGCAGTGCACAGGGGGAGGTTTTAGAAAGCTCATCTCACATGGGATGCACTTCACTCAAAGCTGATCCCTCTCCCAGGAAAAGGGCTGATATGCATTAGTGACCATTAATTCCCTACATCTCTGAAATGCCATGGGACAGCTGTCAAAATCAGGCGCACTTTTTTGAAACTCAACACTAATAAGGTTTGTGAATTCTTAGGCATGGGAAATAACGAGTGTTAAGAGTTGAGTATCTCTGACTGGTACTGAAACTAGTATCAGCTGAACAGAATTAGCAGCTTCCAGAACTAAGCAGGGGTTTTTTTAGGGCTTGGTTGTTAACACATCTATTGAGTGATTAAATGTTAATGGTAACTGAATCACAAAGTTAAAACAGAAATGCAGGAAGCATACAGTAACAACAGCACCAAAAAATGCCTACATACTAATTGAAGTCAATAGACATCCAGTGACATTTTAATAGCAGCTGGGAACTTTTCTGTATCTGTGCACCTTTGCATTACGTTTTGAATTACCAGCTTGCAAACAGAACATAACAAATTTTTAAAATATTAACCCTTGCTTATGTAGTATTTTGAAAATTTGAAAATTGTATTCAGTATCTTAAAACAATGCCTAGAAGCACTCCCAATCACCCACTGAAGTAGTCTAACCATCTCATCGGTTCTGCCAAACCTCCTGGGAAGACCAGACATGCTGTTAACCTTCCAGCTCTAACAACAGAGAGGTAAACATGTTCATATCCATCACACACTGAACGGGGAGCTCACTGGTCACCGTAACAGCTCTGTCTGGTCATTTAGAGAACTGTGATTCATTACAAATTTCAGTATGTAAGGCCCTTATCTGCCTTCCAGGTTGTTCTTACATTTCAGATGGGCTTTGAATTATTTCAGGATTATTTACAGGACGTGTAAATTTTTATCTTCTCTCTCTTTCAGAAGCTGTCTTTATGCATCTATTCAGTGTTTGACCTTTGCAGCTCTCTGCATACATTATATCTAGACTTTCTGTCTTGTTAAATGTTCCATACATTAGTTTTCGTATATAGGCTGAATGTTTTCCCTATCTTCCATACACAGCCTTGACAGGCTGCTAAGGACGTCTCGTTTAGTCTATTCTTTCAGTGGCTGGAAAAGATTTTTTCACTTCCACTGTCTGGGGCATATGGACACATCCCTGACTTAAGCAGAAGGGAACTGAGCAGTCCTAGGAGGAAAAACAAGCACAGCCATGGCTGAAATTTCAACATATGCATTACTGCATTTCTGTTGCTTTGTCTTTTAGCAAAACCAAAGCTGTAGGAAAGGTCAACTTTACTGTGCTCATAGGTAGATTAAAGTTGGGGAAGAAATCTGCATACAGGTCTCCCCTACCTTTAAATCCAGCAAAACCTCTCTGAGTTCTGACACGAGCACTAATGAATGCAAATGTAAAAAGCATTTTTCCACTGAATTTGCTCCATCATAATCTGAATATCATTCATTCTAGTAGTCCAAAGAGTACAGTTTGACCTACACAAATGGGAAAAAGGGAGTTTAGCACATTAGAATCTCCTCCAAAATATTCATAAATCTTGGTAAGAGGTTCAGGACAGTATTTGGAAGTGATCAGCTATCACAAGAATGCCAGTAATTTCAATTTCAGAAAGCAGAAGTACAAACTTTAATACGTAGGATTTAAGAAGTTATATTTATATTATCGTCTTTCTCTCACGTTTGCAATAACATGAGCTACATGTATTTAAGTGCCTTATGGCACGATTACTCTTATTGCAGAATTTCTTCTAATGTGACTGGTCTTCCCCCTAGCCACACATAACCAAGAGACCTTGAGATCCCTGTAAGGGATAGACGCACACGTCCAGTACATGCCTCATTTTAACATTGTGTTCAGGAGAAATTCTTCCCAGGAAGGGATTTTTGACCTACCTTAGAAAAATAACAGCAGCATCAGTGGTGTTGAGTCATGAGACTGAAGCCATCTCACCAGGGGCCCGGAGAAATGCATTTTCATCTCACTTGTACACAGCAATGTGTCTCAAAGGATGCTGGATGCAGTTATACGGGCTGGGGACTCAGAAGTGCTAGGACATGAGCACCTCTCCTGTGCCACCAACAGTAAGAAATGGCATCTCAACAACAGTGAGTGAAAGATGCAGCTAGGTATGGCTGCCCTTTCAAACCTTCTCTAATGCACTTGTCAACATTTCACACCGTTTATTCACCTTTTGGTTTAGGTCACTTTTAAATTCCCCACTCTGGCCCAGGCCAAGGCAAGAGCTGAATAACCTTTGCAAATTTGATGTTTCAGTACAGCTTTCCATTTTGAGATTAATAAATGCACCAGATGAGTCAACACCTGCTCTTAAATTTTTCCATTATGAAAATTAACCAAAAAAGTACCTTCTTACTTTTCATCTCCTATTCAGTTTCTGGGCCAAGAAAGTGAACCTTGCACTGTAATCATCTGGTTTCTCAATAGCCTCCCGGAGGCCATAGGTAGGACCCTATGTCTATTTACTGTAATTAAGTCAGGTGTCACTTCTACATCTGCTACTTACATGGCTAAAGGGAGGAGTGGCAGAGTAATATTTGTTTGAAAGGCATCTTGGTTAGAACTTTTGTAAGCCTATTAGCTGTTCTGAGTTAAGGTTTTGTCAGCTTGCCAGGTCCAGATGTAAATCTTACAGGTCTTTATAAAAAAAAAAAAAGGTTGTAAAAGTAATCTGGGAATTAAAGCACACATTTGTTCCTTTTCAATCACCTAGGACAATTTATTTTTTAATGGACACCCTCCCCCCCATAATTTCTTTGTTTGTTTAAGTAGCTTGCCTACTTTGGAATTCAGCTCCCAGAACTGGAACAACCTGTAACCTGTTGCATTTTCAAAATAGCAAATTTTGACTACCATCTCCTTATCTTGCACCTCTGTTTCTAGATATCAGCCAGGATCAAGTAAGAACTTCCACTCGTACCAGCAGCAGAGACTGATGATCCAAACTACTTAGCTGCTCAACAGTGTTATCAAGTGTTTCCTCTGCATTTCATTCTTTTTCATTGTGATCTTGTAAGCATTTGCACCTCAAATTCCACTTTTGGTCCTTCTAATTTATTTCTGTTGGCTCTAAATTTGGCACAGTACTACCAACTCTGAATAATTTGGAAGGATCACTTTATGTATGTTGCAAACTGTACTTCTTTTATACACCCTACTGTGATTTTTCTTGTGGAATAGCATGAAATTGTAGATTCCTGTTCAACATATGATTGTTTCCTTCAACTCCTTTTCTGTTTGGCCAGTTATCACCCATCCTCTCCATGTGTAGATAGTTATTCTCACAGGAGTGCTACATTACATCCTACTTAGGAGTGCTACATTGCATCCTATTTAATTTCATCCTATTTTTCATTAAACCACATGATTCATACAGTGATTTTTTTAATTCTAATTTTTCTCACAAGATACTTGTACTTCCTCCTAGAAGATAAATTAAGAAGCCCACTCTTTATGCCATCATCCAGGTCTGTAATGAAAACACTGAACAGAACTGGTTCCTGCACAAAGTTCTGCAGACTTCATGCACCACACCTTTCTCCTTTGATAGGGAACAGGGGTAACTCCTCTTAGGTATAAGCTTTCTAACTCGGTTTGTATTTGTTGTTTGGTAGTTTCATGTGGGGCATATTTCCCCATGAGACAGAAAAGAACATCTACTGTGTCCTATTCACATGAATCATTTCCCAGTTTCAGGGGGGAAATTACATCAGCTAGATGTGATTTTTTTTTTTTTTTCTGTTTCCTCAAGACAAATCCCTTCTGGATGTTTTAATTCTAGGAGCTTACAAGGTAGGATGACTTGTTCCAGCATTTTTCCAATTTTTGAAATAAAGCTTAATAATCTTGAAAAGCTGAGGCAAGCATTTTGTAAGAGGAAAGGCAAAACCATGAACAGCTGTACTAGGCATGTTTTGTGGTCCCACTCCCTCATTCCTATCAAGACACACAGAAACAACTGTGCTATAGGTGCTTTCCAGTCATTCCAGAGAAGAGACACCTGCAGATTTGGTAATGGCCTTCTCCTGTCTTAAACGCAATCTCATTGCTGCATCGCTTTATGAAAAACTGAAGGCAGTCTCAATATAGAGACACATTATATAAAGTCTTTCTGGCACTCATGGGAAGTTTTTAGGGTATGTAGTCTACCATTTCCTCCCAGGATCAAAACATGTGAATAGTTCAATACCCTGTGGCTGGACAAGCCAATGAAGGAAGTTAGAAAAAGGTGCGCATGCAACAAGCCATGACAGCAAATCAGGGTCAGGGTTTCCTAAAAAGTACAGCATAATCTCTGTTTCTTGATGTTTTGATGTATTATGAATCTATAAAGGAAAACGACATTTGTTTATGATCTTTGTATTTCTACATTGTAGGGCTGGAATACAGCCATGCACATACAAGAGCGAGCTGACTCACTACTGCCCAGCTTCAGGTGAAGTCATATACATGTATACTCCATGCCAGGTAAGGTATGAAATTGCTATTAAAAATCATACTACAGTATCAGGCTGGTAGCAATCTGCATTCACTTCATTCTTAAGGATGCTTTTGTACAATGTGCAATGACTTTTGCCAGAGAAACCTAGACGAATATCAGATTCTCTGTCCGCCCTAAAGCCTTCAGCTTTGAAATCTCCATTTGCTTCAAGCTGCCGAACAAGCTGTGAGAAGAAATCCCTTCATCCTACCGCTCCCTGCTGTGGAACACATAGCCTGTATAGTTTAGCACAGGGACCTCAGCAGCAGACAAGAGAGAAAGCACGGTTGGGAATAAATTCAGGTTTTTACCTTGCTGTAATGGTATAGTCTAATAGAGGAGCAAAAGTTAGATGAGTAGGTTTCACAAGTAAGAAATACATGTTGCTTGTCTATACAAGGTCCAACAGACACAGGACAAATTCTTTTAGATGGATCACTGTGCATCCCATTAAAGCCAAAATCGTTTCCAAAAATATTAAATTGAAGACCTTGTCAAAGCCAATTATTCACTGGTAGCAAGTGTCACACAATAGCTTCTACCTAGCAGTTTAGGACAGGAAGTGGAGACCCCCTTATCCACCCACAGAGGCAGCTGGAAAACTGTTACGCAAAATGGATTTCAGCCAGGACCACGAATGAATAACATTTATTCTGAGATAAGTGCAATGTTTAATGGCCAATGAGGTTGGTGGGTGTGGTTCCTCTGGTGGCTTCTTCACAGTAGCCTGAGGGAGAAGAGCAATCTTTGGTATTTATCATGTCAGTCCCAATCACACCATCTCTGCCTTATTCCAGCCATTTTTTAATAGTGTTCACTTACTGTCTTCTTCCAGAATTATTTCTCTACTATAAAATGCTGAACATCCTTGATATAAACCTTTGAAACATAACCCATGGCATTCTCCTGTTATAGACTGATGGCCAGATTAATCCTAATCTTTGTTTACATCCGTATAATCTATAGTTGTCACAATGGGGCTATCCTTGATTTATATATGGGCACAACACAGATAAGATCCCAACCAAAAACCTAAAGAAGCAATAAACAAGCAATTTATTTTTCTTAATCAGGACAAAACAGACATAAGATTTTAGGTGGCTAAAGCAATTTAAATCACAGAATCACAGAATTTCTAGGTTGGAAGAGACCTCAAGATCATCGAGTCCAACCTCTGACCTAACCCTAACAGTCCCCACTAAACCATATCCCTAAGCTCTACATCTAATTTAAACAATGAATACATACTTGAAGATGTTTATTTATTTATTTTAAGAATCTTTTATCACTACCATTGGCAATTGGCTGTGTCCCTGAAAAACCTGTATCAGAAGAATCTTCCCAAACTACGTCATTGTCCCTGGGGCCTACTGGGCTTGCGTGTGTATTTGAGTCACTTGTGTATTTGCAACATAGAAGGAAGATTTTCAATGTCATCAGGTTGACCTTTGAAGACTTACATTAAATATTGACGAATTACAAAGCTGGATGTCGAGAATTGGCAAAATCACCTCTAAGTGAAGCATCCAGTGTCTTAGCAATGCAATAAGTATTTGGACAAGCTCAATTTGAATAATCAGCTCGTACTGATTTAGGTAAGTCTAGACTTACACAAATTGTTAGGAAGTGACTATCTGCCTGCAGTATTACTGTCAGAAATAGTTGTTCCAATCTAGGAACAAACTAGACAAGATAACAGCACATGCAAGTGTAAGCAAAACTTAAAGAGAAATTTGAGGTTAGAAAAGCATTACTGCTAGCTGCGTTTCTTTTGCAGATGTATTAGATGGAAGATCGCTCACTGTTCAGCATGGATAGCAAACTACATGGCAAGCTTTCTTTGCTTATAGTGCCTGAGAGCCTTCTTGAACCGCAATGCAAGTTGTTCTCTCAGAGAGATTGCTGACTCCTTTCTTAGCAGGAGGTACCACACACCTCCTAAACCATGAGAACAGCACATAAACGTAGAGGACAGCATGCAGGTGTGGGCACTATGATGGTTGTTTCTTAACTGAATATTTGCTCTCCTTCACTGTCCTTGGGCTTTCATGCCTCAGTCCTCACTATATCAGTATTATCAGCTCATCTGAGAAAAAGGAAAAACAGTTATGTAGCCTCTGAAAACTGCACTTGTATCACCAGCAAGGCACCCACTCTTATCTCTGAGCCTTCACTAACCTTTTCTAGACAAACAGAATAAATTTTGCATGTGTAGTTAACTCCTCTTAAAAAATGAAACAAGATGCTAGTTCGAAGAGAGTGAAAGGAGAGTTTTCATAGTTAATCATATGGGTCGAATTCAAGGTGTTCGGTATTATAGACTTTGATTATTGATGTTGAGCATATCCAGAACCGCCTACTGAGAAGTTCAGTGTCATACCATACAACTGAATGTTGTATTCTGGACCTGTTCAGCAAGTTCAATGCTTACAGGACAGAGTTTGCATTATGTTTCAGCTTTAGCAACTTTACTCTAAATATATACAAAGTATTTGTGGTGATGGTAACCTCTTTTTTATTGAACAGGCCAGTGTGAGAAAGTAGCTCTGTCCACCTTCTGAAAGGTTCCTGACTTCTTCCACCTCCTCTAAACACAGGCTACACAACCATCCTGGGGAATGCAAGTAGCTGGAAGATACTTCATGATTAAGTCATGCCAATTTCCATGAGGCTAGAAAAAGAAAAAAAAATCTTACATAAAGTAAAAGGGGAATTCAAGACTGACTGATCCACAGAGAAGAGCAGCATGTAAGGGAGTACAAGGCTTGCTACACCAGGGAAGAGCCATGCAATGTAGTCCCTGACCCATGAACAGTTACTATAATTCCTGTTCAATGTGAAGTAGTAAAAATTGATCAACAGAAGAGCTACCTAGAAAGCCTTAACTGAGTTCTCTCTTCCTAGGCAGCTTCCTTACTGCTCATAAGTGTGTCCTCTGAGGGCCTTGGTTTGCTTGTGTGTTTGAAATGAAAGAAGGATGAGCACCTCCAAGTATTCCAGCCCCAGTAAGACACTACGTCACTGGTTAAACTCATCCAGATGGCTTTAGCTACTGTCATCATTGCTGTTCATTTCCTATTAAAAAAGAAATAGTGGGAAATGATAAAAGCACAAAAGCTTTTATCTTTTTTAAAAAGACATAATGAAGCAACAATGACAGATTAGAAATAATTAGCTAAAAGAAGAGATAAATAAAAGGGAAATAAACACATGTAAGCTAATGAAGGAAATGAAAACTTGGTCGTGGTAAGATACTGTTCTCATGACAGGAGAGCAAGGGATCACTGAAAACAATTAATTTAAAAGTGGTATAAGGCCACATAATTTCATATTACATAAAGTGAGACTGAAGATTTCACAGCTGAAAGACATTCTTGAAACCAAGTTAGGCCTTTTTTCTTTTCTTTTTAATTGTAGCCATTTATGTGAAAATGAAGCTATATCAGATCATAACAAAATAAAAAACATGAGGATATAAATCCTCATGCTCCAGGAAGTAAACCAAGCACCACCGGGTAGAGGCTGGAAAAAATTTCTCAGCTGGACAAATCATATGCTTTTGGCATCTCTTTTAAATGCATCTTGTTCATGAGACTGCCTGAGACAGGATTCTGGGCTAGATGGACTGTTAGTCAGAGGTAACATGACAGTTCCTAGATCCCTATGATTATTAATTTGAGCCCAAAACCGGAAGAACAATAACTGCTAAATACAAGTAGGAATATATATATATATTTTTTTACATTTTTTCCTCCACGTTATTATACCTGATGGGCAAAGTATACAATTCTATTTTTTCTTAAATTAAGCAAGAAATTTCCAGTATGCCAATGCAATCATTCTTACCAGAATGCTAATCTGCTGAATAATGAGTGTAGCAGTAGCCCAAAACTAAGTAGGACATGTGATGAAGCCCAGAAGTTGGATAATTGGGACGAACCACTCAAAATGAGGAAATTCAATTGAAAAGTCAATTTAGATCAAAACCACAACATAATGGGGATTCAAAACATACAGCAACACAGTTTCATAAAAACCTTTGCTCTAATAGGGTGGTAAGCTCTTTGCTAATTGACTGTTTTGTTAAGGTTCATTAAAGACTTGTGTTGTAGCCAATAAATCTGTCCCGACAGCTAGAAAGTTATGCTTGCCTCTGAAGAGGAGGATGTTTCAGCCCCAAATGTATGGCTTACTTTCAGGCTGCGATGCTTGAAGTGGTATTTATTGCTTATAGTCATCGTTTATGTTTGGCTTTATTATTTTAGCTATATTAATCACTGAAAGCCACGGTCATACCGTACACAATTGAAATAACCATTACTACTTTCCCATACCATGTTGGGGCCACTAATCACAGATTATAGCTACATTTCATCTATTTTGATCATTTAACTCACCTTAATGTAATTTAACATCGTATTTTTTCATGTTTTCATTCACACTTAGTAGCTATACCTCTAGAGCATCAAATAGTTTTTGAGACTGTATGTTTCAACCTATGTGGAAATGTGAAGTTCCAATCCATATAGAAATGTGATACTCTGTTATCTGGGAGGAATAAACCCTGTTAATTTTTAAGAAAATAGTCTCACAGGCTGCAGTTAAATTAGGCACATAAATATTGTAAGGCAGTAGATGGTAAGTAATTTCTCCGTGACTATGTGTAAGCATTAAATAAATACTCATAATGCCACAGAGAAACTAGAAAGTTAGCTTTAAACAGTATGAAGTATAGAAAACTTAAAAAGAAGAGCCAATAACAAGATATTTTAAGATAGATTTACATAACAAAAAATACTTCCCCACCCTAATAGTCTAACAAAGTTGTCTTTGCTTATTTAATTCATTATTACTTGACTATTTTGAAGATATTTCCACCAGTAATATGGCTTTCCTTCTAGCACACGTAGGGATGTGTATTGAATTTTATAAAGAGGGATGAGTCCAATGCTTCCGCACAGTCCATTAGCCCCATCTCACATCAGGGAAATGTTTACAGCTCTCTACTTACTGTATCCCACCTTTACCATTAAATTAATTAACACTATGAAATTTCTAACTCAGATGCAACTGGCCTGGCTACAAAGGAAGCTTTCAGCAGTATCAGCACTCATGGAAACATCTAGCAAGGCAGTCCTGTTCGTTTGCCTTGCTCTTGTTGCAAAGAACTTAACATTTTGTTCCCTGACAACATCTGTAAGCTCATCTGATACGTTGATCAAAACCTGATTTACTGAGTGTGGTAACTCAGTAGAGGCATTATCCACTAAAAACATACAGAGAAAATTCTGAGAAAGATAAAAAATAAAATATATTTAAATATAAAATGAGATAAAATAAGCAGTTCTCTGAAGTCCACAGATACGGGGGGGGGGGGGGGTGGGGGCGGAAAACAACACCTTGGGCAGGAAATACATTCCAAATTGCCAAGTCCTCTTTATCCCATTTTAAAGCTGTCCACCACAGGTTTGGTCCTTCTGCCTCTAAGATGCTTCACTCAGCCTCACAGAAGGACTTGCAACTGATGGGCAAGTATTGATAGATCAACTCTTTGCTTATAGCATACCTAAGCTGTTGCCCTGACACATTAAATCTGCTAAGGTACAATTAATAATTGATTTTGAACTTGAGACCTTTTGTAACACCTTAATTAAAAAAAAAAAAAAAAAACCACGATTTTTTTTTGTATAGCGATAGACACAGACATTTGGACAGGAGACAGTACTCCAGGCCAATCTCCAGTGCTCTGATTAACTCCCTCCCTATTTGGCCAAAGAGGGACTGTAATGACTGTTTGCATTCTTCTTGGTCTGATCACCAATATACTTCAGTGAATTTTTACCAAAGACTCTGTGGGGGGGGGTGAAACACATTGTTGCTTACCATGTAACCTGGAATTCCAACTGAATGATCAGATTCTAATGCATTACATCACACTCACTGGACTGATTAGTATCTTGGGCCAAGTGCTCCTACTTATTATCTTTATTGAACCTCAGTGGGTGAAGTGGGGTTGAATGTTAGCAGAGGAACACAACTGACTCACTGAACCCAATCTATAAGTATTTAAATCAATTTCTTTGTAATAATTTATGTTTTTCTGTAACCCTAACAAATAACTTTTCTACCAGACCTATTTATTCTTCTTATTGCAGCTGTTCAGTACAACATGTTTGTGTTCTCCAACTGGTAGGAGAACAAGCGATATCCTTGTTCCACAGGGCTTCCTGAGAGACAGCCTGCCAGCTGGGTGTAAAGGTTAATTTTATCCCTCTTAATCCTAAATGCTGTTGTGCCTTCATGGGGCTGTCATCTGGTCTGTGAGAAGTTAGAATTAAACCTGCACACATCCTGAGTGCTGCTGCAGAGCATCTGAAAAGCGCAGTTAGGTGGGAGAGCCTCTGTCAGCATCAGCTCGGCTCAGCTGCTGTGGGTGAGGACAGCTCAGGCTATGGCCAAGGCTGACCCAAATAAAAGAGGAGTTATTTCCTTGGTTGTGCTGAGGGCTTGGGAGAGGAAATTCTTCTACATACCTCTTCATGCCCCAGGTCCCTTCTGACATGTCAGATGTAGTGCAGGCTCCCTGCAGCGAGGAAGGGATGAAGGAATGGTCACCAAGTTTTCAGCTATGCCGACAGAAACAGAAGGTCACTTTAAGAAATGAAAAGGAGCCCCTGAGTTCTGACAGTCTGATAGCTGCCCTAAGAGGCAAAATATCCCCATTTCGGAAAATGCTGTCATCATTAAAATGTCAGCACAGAAGACTCCTACTTCAGCCCACAGTGCTCTGGCTTATTACAGAGATTACAGTAGCCTTTCTCTTTTCATTAATTCAATGGTGTTCTGCGATCTCCTTTTGCTTCTGGATGCAAATTGTTCCACTGATTTCTGCGTTTGGCAAGAGGGAGATTAAGGGTAGTTCTCATTCTGTGTGTAAACTTCACTGAAGGGAAGATTAGGGAAAATATTCTGTTTCCCCTTAGGAAGGGAAGCTACTGCATGTTCTGAATAAACTCTGTCGTTTCAAACTAGCCCGTTCAATCATCAATCCAGTATTAAGCAACGATGTTCAAGAGCAATCTAGCATGTCTCAGACATGCAGACAGGTTGTCATCTATACTCACATATGTATTAAAAAGCAGTGTTGGAAATCCTACAGCCTAGAAATACTAAACTCACCTACTTTTCATTTAGAACAGAGCTGGGATACACACTGAGCGGTATGGTCACATCTGCTCTGCAGCTGGATACCTATAGAGACAACTACAGGCAATTAAAGAATTTTTTTCTTAAATAACACAAGCAGCATCACCAATCCTTAAGAGTAATTTCCATCTGTTACTAATACCGCATTGAATTAACAAATGCCTACTTGAAAATTCAGGCTAATTTCTGCACTTTGTTTAGCAAGTAACTTTACAGATGATTGCAGCAGGACTAACTCAAGGTGAGCTGAAGCTCTTTGCAGTGCAGCAACCAGGTGGGCTGAGCATTTTTTAGTTCAACAAAGTGACTCATGGAGGTATAAAGCAAGGTAAGTCCTGGAGCTGCTGAGGCCACCAAGGATTTAGAGCTCTACAATGGTTAGTACAGAGGTACAGAACTACTATAAAGTTACTACAGAGGTCTCTAATCAAATGAAGAAAGAGATGCAATGCCAGTCCTTTAAGGCACAGGGTCTCTTTCCCTGGGTACCTGCCCAGCAAGGTTCTTCACATTGAGGCTTGCTGTAAGTCAGCAGTGGCCTGCAGGAGAAGCTTCTCTGCCAACACATTAATTGATGAGAATGAAACGAATTGAGCATCAAGGTGAGCAAGTTTTAATCCTGCAGGATCAATTGCATGCTGTCTCGTGAACAGTTGTATGCTGAACGGAAAACTTGATTTATAAGTGAAAAGCATGTCATTGTTTATTTAACATTCACATTCATAGGGAAGGCCCACGTACAACATAAAATAGAAACAAGAAGAAGAGTTCATAACAGGGAGAGAGAGAAAACAGAAAAAAAAAAAAAGACTAAGCCTATGAACATGAAAAATATGAAATAAGAAGACCCATCTTTTGTTCACACTGGACTTTTTTTTTTTTTTTTTTTTAACAGACTAACGCTCTAGAAGACAATTACTCAGCACATTTTAACATTTGTCCCTATAAACAGGTATTTCAGTAAATGTATGTGTAATTTATGCACTTTCTATCTGATTATTCTTAAAATCTTGTATTCAAACCTGAAACTAATCTAGCAAACTTTAATAGGCTGTAAGTATGTGTTTTGTTTTGTTTTTTAAATTATAAATTACTTAGCTCAAATTATTTTCTTAAAATGATTCAAGATATATACTATGGTGTAGAAGTATTCAAAAACAGTAATGCTAAAACAATGCATTTCTGGCAAAATACAGTATTTATGTATATACAGGAAAATAAAACAACTGTATTTTCTATTGATACTCTCCCATAGACATTGAACATCAATCATCAAGGAAGGTGCATCTTTCAAGAAAGGATATGCTGTGAGAAAATCATGATAATCCATTCAATTATTTATTTTTCTATGAATATATGAAAATAACAGACACCAAACCAAATTTCTTTTTTCCTGTGACAGGAAGCTTCATGAGTTATTTCCAAGCAAGGGAACGTATACTGCATAGAAATTGTGTAACTGAATTCTCCCTGAATGAATAATCTCCTCTTTATATGGTACCCCCCAATACATTCACAAGCTCTTCACATGCACTTTACAAATGGATTTGCTAAGTACACAGCTTACAGGAATCATTTTCAGCCCCTCATGGGAGAAAGATAGCTACAGTTTACTATACACAACAATGGCATGCAGAAGTTATTAAGAAGTGAGAGAAAGATGAATCATTTGGAATTGCCAAGGGAGTTTTAAGAGTACAGCATAACTACCAAAACTAGAAATCGACCAAAATAATGAAGTTAATATTCTTCATGTTCTTAGCTTGGGTAACCCCAGTACAGCACAGACACATACAGCCTTTTTCCGTCTTTTATTTGCAATATGTGTAAGTGAGTAAGAGTGAGTACATGAAGCACAGGAACAGCCCGTGGAAAACCAGAAAGCAATGGTCATATTGGCCTCCAAATTGCTATCCCAAAAATCCTTGTAATGCTAAATCACCACCTACTTTTACCCCTTTGGGAAGATTTTTAGAACAAAGTGGCTTGGTAGGTGACCACAGGAAATCTACCACTCAGGAGGAGTTTGGGGAGATAATCAGGTCAAAAATAAAGCTTTGGGTCAGACACATGAGCTTTCTTACTGTTTGTGACCAGTTTTCTAGAAAATTTGCAACAAACAGACATTTAGTGTTCTATACTATATATATATATAAAAGCCAAGATATGAATCATCTGAGCCAACACTACAAAATATGAAATATTAATGGCTCCTTTGATGCTAGAGAACTAAGACTGCCTGATCCTTGGCCTCGAATCAGCTGTTAGGAAGAGGAAGAAACATGCTTACAAGTGAGGAATTCCTTTATAGTCTTAATGGGCATTTCTACTTCAGTATTTAACCAGTATTAGCTCTAAAATCCTCTCAGGTTCAGTATTAGCTCTAAAATCCTCTCAGGTTTATATGACGCTTAAAGGAGACTATTCCTTTCAGATTCACATCCCTTGTGACACTTTACCTCAAGTGAGGGACTCCCAATGGGCATTTGAAACCACCAGAGGAAAAGATGTCCCTCAACAGCACAGATGCTAGATGAGAACCAAGACTAAGTAAGTATGGATGGCAGCCTTGGGGATCAATTCTTTCTGAAAGCTGTCAAACATATTCCTGGCAAGGTATTGGTTATAATTGCAGAAGGAGAAGGAAAAACATTCCTCCCCAAAATGTTACGGACAAGCAGGTTGTGCCACCCACTATGATACATTTTTAGGAACACCTGTGACTTGGAACTCTGCTTGTGTTTGGTGGAGGGTGAATGCCCTCCAAAAGAGAAGGTCTTGACACAGCCTTGTGCTTTCCACCTCACTTGGAGGCTGTACCACACAGATGTAGTTTAAATCTGTGCCTGCAGAGGAGGACACCGTGTAACTCCATCTGAGGCCTGGGGCATGCTACCGAGAGCCCCCATCCCAGCACACTCCTGCCGTCCGTTGGTGGAGACCCTGAAGACCATCTCAACTTTTAAACGCAAAGGATTTAAACACTTCAATTACTTCTCCCAGCTCTCTCTGCAGCTGTTTGCTTTCCTCCCTCCAGCTGATAGACTAGCAGGGCTGTGTCGAGGAGCTGAAGAGGCGGACGTGCTCGCTGCATGGCTGCCAAGGGAGCGGTTTCCTTGGCAACATCCATCACGTGAGGCCCGATGGATATCTGGATACTACCCCAACATCCCCTATTTCACCTACCTGGATGGCTGAATGGGGTACCGAGTACCCAAATCAAATCAATTGCAGCAGAAAGAGCGGGGCTGAACGAAAAAATACCATTGACGTTACGGTTCTTTTATTTGATCCTCACTTTTGCAGAGAGTAGTATTTTAGTGTGTTTGTTTTTTTTTTTCCCCCCAGTCTTACTGAAATATTATTTTTCTTCAACTAAGCATGATTTGTGTTTCTTCTATAAACAGTTTTCCAGAAAGCTTTATTTTGAATGCAGTTTTAAAACATATAAAATTTTATGTAGAACTTTACATATTTTTGCCCTCTCCCAGAGGCATTATTTTTTTATAGAAAACTAATTTTAACAAGGCATTTAAAAGGAACAATTTTAAATTTTATTATTTTTTCCCTAGTAGGTTTTGCTAATACAAAGCAGCTGATATTGTTTTAATATGTAGATCCTATTTTGCAATCTGATACCAAATGTGGAAAAAAAACAACATATGAAATTCAAATATGGCATTAATCTAATGAAAGCTCTGCTGCTATTTGCTAGATATTTTACTGGTATTTGCCTGAAAAATGATCTTCACTCTCCTTAGTGCAATAGTGATCTTACTGAAATGTGTACTAGGTGGTTTATAACAGAAAAGGGGTATATTGAAAGTAACACGCTGAAAATTGTCTATCACATATCCACTGTATGTAAAACATCTGCATCTACGTTACATTCTCTGTCTACAAAAAATAAACGTTTTTAAACATACAACTCGGTTTTAACTTTGGTCAAATGAAAAAAAAAAAAAAAAGATAGAGAAGACCAGCTGATTGATCTTCATCAGGTAAAGAACTGGCCTATCAAGTTTTTGATCTGGTCAGCCACGCAGCTGTGAACGTCGATACACTCGTTTAACTCAAAGATCACATGCATAGAAGAAAAACATAAGCAAGAAAGCATGCCCATTGGGCATATAGGAAAACAAATTGTGCTTTAAAGCACAGATTTCATCACAGCATCAAAGAAAAGGAGAACAGCAGAGAAAAAGGTCTGTATTTTGCTTTGTCCAGACCTACGAAAGGGCACCATGTCAGTTCATTTTGTAAAATTCTTGCTTAACATAACGTGTTCTGGCCAGCAAAGTTCCTTACATACTTACAGAACTGTTGCTCATACCCAGGACTGCCAGAATCCCAGTTCAGTTGTTGCAAAGTTTTCACTAAAATTCATTTGCAATGCACAGCCTAGGCATTCCTACAGATAAATCCTGAGGACCAAGACTCTTAGGCAGGAAATCTGCCTAAATAAGATGCACAATCCATGGCAGTTTTCAAGAACAGGTCCCAGTCTTGTTAAACTACCCAACAGTGTAGAAATTAACCACTCACCATGGCATAAAGCAGTTGAATCCTCTCCATCTAGGGATGTTCTGATTACCTCCCTGCTTTCAGCTGAGTGCCCCTTATGGTACCACTTCAGGGTAAGTGTCATCAAACCAGCCAGCCACTGCAGGTCTACTGAAGTTCCATTACTGTGCAAAAGAGAAAGAAAAAGTCAAATAGTTGGGTTAACAAAAGTTTAGATGCTTTTTTTTTTTTTTTTCTTTTTTGGGGGGTGGGGTGGGGGGAAGGGTCAGAGGTCGGGTTCTTCCATTGCACCTGTAGGAGATGCAAAGCAATTCAGCCAGATTTGTGGGCATACCAACAAATGCAGTAAGCGGGATTTTACCTAGTAAAGAATTAGACTGTATGAAAGTGCTGACTTTGCTCTTAAAATAATATTATTTTGAAATTTATCTGTTTGTCAAAGATCTTGTAAGTTGTCACTAGTGTCTGAACATTATCATTGCCACCTTCTTCACGGCTTTCCTGTACACAGAGCAGTCATTTTTGAGCAAAACAGAGAGAACTTTTCCCCAGAGCAGCTCAGCACTGCTTTTGTAGTTGCCATCCAGGGCTGCAGTGCAGGATACCTCCCAGAGCCATAGTTATTGCACAGCCAGTGCAATAAATACTATTAGTACCAAATGGGTTGCATTTCACCTTACACTTCAAAAGAATACACCATAGTGGTAGATATTAAAATCTCACCTTTAATGTAAAGATTTTCATTAGTTTTAAAAACCTCACTGTAGAGTAAAAGTAGGAAAAACAAAACAAAACAAAACACTGCTACTGCAGGTCAAGAGACTCCGTGAATCAGCATCACCACAGCCTCTTTCAGTCTGTCACAGATACAAAATCCTTTTTACTAAGGAAATATAGACTCCCAGCCTAACCTGTGGAATTGAACCTCTACTATTCCACATTATAAGAAAGATCTCTTACCACCTGCATTAGCTGACAAAACATAAAAAAATTAGTGTTCAGACACTGGACAAACAAACAGACTTCCTTTATTTCTCATTAAACTCTTAGACTATATAATTTTTTGAAATGCATTTACAGAATATTATTTTAGTCATATTTCCCCCATACCTTTAGTTTTATAGAATCTATTCCTTCATGTGAAACATTTTTAGAGGAAAAGAAAAAATGTTGATCAGTTCCATGTATCACTTTACTAAGATCAAGTATTCATACTTTTTCACTCCTAAAGCAAACGTGTTCAGTTTGCCTAAGAAATGGGAGCACTATTGGCATTGTCTTATGATAGCAGTTTTTCAGGAGTATACAAATGTACCATTACTATGAAAAAACAAATATTGATTGTAATACAGTATAAAACACAAAGAGTTCGATAAAGTCTTTTTCAGCATCAGTAATAAGCCATTTCCAATACAAAATCATGATTTTTAAGGACATTTGCTAAATATACACTAGCTTATTTGAGGTCAGGTTTGCAATTTGTTTCCCAAGCAATGGAATTAGACAAAGCTGATTTATATTAGCATAATGTAAATCAGTATTGAAAAACTTAGTTCAAACAGGTTTTTGGCTGTCAAAACCCTCTTTTGAGAAATTATAAAGAACAGATGTATTTTGGCAGGTGGGATTACATCATCTCACGCAGGTGGAACTTGGGTACCTTTTTGTGATGTTAAACATTCAGAGCTTCAATGAAGATTGCTTCAATGCATGAACCTAGCCATGCTGGCATAGAAAGGGAGGTGTTTTTTTTTCTTTATTTGAACGCACGTCCCTTTTGCCTGCCACCCACCCACATACTTCTCTATAAACAGCAGGAACACGCAGAGGTGGTGGTGTGGAGATAGCTGCCTGCCTTTTTTACTTTTTTTCCCTTTTTCTTTTTTTCCCACTTTTCTTTCTACTTGCATTTCCAGCAGAAGTCAGCTGGGAAGCCCTGGCTGGCTGTGAAGTAGCAGAGGACACTCCTGTGCAGGAGGAGAGGAAGGAGGAGGATGGAAGGGGTACCTAGGAATAGGGAATGTCATGGTACTTGGCAGGAATGGATCAACAAGATGAGCCACACAGCTCTGAGAGCAGGGAGGGAGCCCCAGAGAGGGGCAGCATTCACAGCATGTCAGTGGCTGAGGAGCATGCAATGCTCCATAGTCCGTCGTGTTATTCCAAAGCAAATCCTAGAAGACAATTACAGCTGTATTAAAAATATCAAGCCCCAGCCAGCCATACATGCCATTTTCCATTGACAAGACATTAGTATTGCGTTCCTTATAATTACTTTTAGTTTGTAAGCGTACCTCCCTAGTATTTGACTTTGGGGGCTCATAGGCACACACCAGGAAAATGTTGAAGGTATTTGATTGCACTTTAGCATGTGCCTGAGTACATGCAAGCACAAAATGCACGTGTTTCTCCTCTAATTATAGTACATCACAACATACAGACTGCAGCATAACACTTTCAGAGACAGAAGATGTCAAACAGGCACTTTAAGGATGCACAGGATTAAACAAGTGGAGAAACAAAGTCAAATACTGTACACTTTCTCCAACAAACCCAGCTAAGGTTAACTAAAATTTTTACACTTACTACAAATAAATACCTTCCTATGAAAACCTACAAGCATCCTAACATCCTAACTGTCCACAACTGTATTATCTACTTTGGATGAGGTAATTCAGGGTTACAGCTCTTCTAGTAAAGTGGGAATGTGAACTTCCAAAATACAACCTAAAATGAGCAAAAAAAATCCCTCCCACAAAAAAGGTGAAATATCTTACTAGGAACAGCAGAAAACCTCTCATCCAACTGCCCTTGATGGTAAACCATTCTCAATGAGCAAACTATTTCCAGGAATCACAAGAAGAGTCAAGGAGCCTGTCCTTTTTGGATGGCTCCAATGATCACCGTTGTCTCAGTGTGTTATGATTTATCGTTTAATCATTTAGGACTGGCAGCTCCTGGAAGGTAATAACATTAAAGGGCACAGGTTAGCTTGTATACCATTGCCAAACATTTTTTACACTGCTAAACTTTTGTTAAAAGTTTAAATCATTCTGAACTTGTAAATGTCAAGGCTTCAGTGTTACTCTTCTGCAGCCGCGGGAGCAGTTGGTCATGTTATCAGCTGCACCCCCAATGGCAAAGCCAGTGCTCCATATTTCAATAGACTCTGAAGAAAATACACCAAATATGAAAGTTATGATATGCAGCACCTCAGACTGATGGTTTATTTGTCTTAAAAGCTGAATGCAGGGCATTTTGAGAACAGTAAATCTGAGCAGAGAGTGTTCAAGGATCAGTCTGTAACTTCCTAAAGTTGCTTCAGCAAGCTGGATGCAGTTAGAAACACATACAAAGCCTTGGAAATTGTCTTCCTGAAGATTAAGGTCATACTTAAAATTTAAAGAGAACTATGTTGGTGAGCTAATAAAAGATAGAGTCAATTTTAAAAAAATATACCATTTTTTAATGCAAAATCAGTCACAGTGCAGAGATATGGCTAAGATAAGGGCGCTGCCACATCAGACACACTGAGTCCTAACCCCCAGTCACCGTACTGGGAATAAGCTCTGACCAAAGTAATAACTTCTCCTCAACGTACCAAGTCAGCAGGGAAACGCAGAGCGAACACCTTGTCCTTGCTAAGGCCCTCCTGTTAAACTTGTTTATCACAAGATGAGTGGCTATCACAGAGTTTTGTGTTTTCCTGTATAAACAAGGCAGCCCAAACCACCTGTTTACCTCCCAAATTGAGAATATCCTTCTGCATCACAGTTTCAATATGATTTCTCAGTTGTTCCCCTGACATGATGCGTACACTCAATATTGCTGTGTTTCTGTTGATCTAGTTTTGATCTCACCAAAATACTGTGACTCATGAGTAAGACAGCAAAAGCTTTCACTTTGGGCTAGTTCAGAAAGGAGCGGAAGCAGAGCTTCAGCCATCGCACAAAAGGCACAAAAATAGATGAGCAATCGGTGTGCGTTCAAAGGCAGCTGTCTGATTAACCAGTTGACGATAACTGGGGAAGACATTTAGACATCTTAACCTTTCAGGAGCAAAGTCTGAGGATTAAAGTCTTACTCTCATATTCACAAACTCAGAACCGATGACATCAATGAATTTAACATGCGTGGGCTTCACTAAAGGATTCCAAACTCCCTCCCCACAGCAGGAACCACAAGGAACTTCATCCAGAGAAGAGATTCTAGATGGTGTTTTGCTTACATAAGAACACCCCAGTCACTTCAGTTTAAATACAAAATAAACAGCAGCCTGTTTCAGATAGGCATAATCCATCACCTTGCATTTCATACCACGCCGTCACATTTTTCACCTCTGTTGATGTGGCCACCATGCTCACCCAGTGCTGCCTGCACTGCTCTCAGGATGCCACACATTCTCCCCCACCCCTTTCAGGGATGCTCACAATTGCTACATAAAAGTTGCAGTGGTCCTTACACCCAGACACAAATACTCCCTGCAAATACAGCCTTCTATTCATGTGCAATTATATATTTCAAGCAAGAAAACAGTCACATTTACCTTGTATTCCTAATTTCCTAGCTGATCATTAACAATGACTTTAAAAAAAAAAAAAAAAAAGAAAAAAAAAAGAAAAAAAAAGGAAAAATAATAAGAAAAAAAAAAAAAAGAGAGAATTGAAACCAAGTATCTGAGATCATGGCAGAGAAACCAAAAAGATCACCAAATTCATATATTTGCATGCTTTTGCTAGAGGTTAACTCCACATCAGCAGGCACATATTCTGTATTCAGAGAAATCTTTTAAAGATGCAAATAATGGCTCTTATACATTTTTTGGATTTTTTTTCCCCCCACAGCATAGTTTGTATCTAGATGTGTGTTATCTATAACACAATCAATACATGGCAAGAGTTGGTAATTTTGATGGCACATGCAATGAGTTAGTATTTGAGAATATGAAAGGTAGTAATTAAAAGCTGAGGAAGCAAACTTGAATGGAAAACTGGGACATATGTTCCTTTCCTCTCCAGCCTGCTTTTTTCTGTCTATTTTTGTAGCATTTTTTCTGCTCAGTCTACAGTGTTCCAGGTTTTCTTCCCTGTAACAATTTCAGCTTGGCTACTGCCTTCCTTCTTGTCTCAGACCATGTTTTCATTTTGCTTTCCTATTAAATGACAAGATGACACTTCAGCATTGTCTTTTTCCTGTCCGTAAATATGCTCTTTTTTCAAAAAAATCATTTATTTTATTTTATTATTTTTTTTTCCTTTCAATAAAGAGATTCTTCATGTTTGGAATCGAAGAAAAGAGAGGTGTTGAGGTATTCCCTGGATCAGGGTGACTTACTTGCAGAAGGGTAATTATGCTGCTAAAATCTACAACACATGTGAGGGCATCAAGGAAATTGATGTAAGAGTAACTGACCCTTAAATAATTTGAAATGTTACACTCCCTCAAATATCCTGGCATGGACTAGTTGGCTGGGGGGAACATTCAAGTTTGCAGTATGTTAGAGCCACAAGAGAGCCCCAGCATCTTCCTTTTCTTTACAAGCTATTTCTTCCAGCAGAAATTATTCTACCTGTTTTGCAATTCAAGACTCTGCATCCTAGCATTTATGAAGTCTAATTCAGGCCTCCCATTAATAACCAGCAAAGAATGCAACAGAAGGTGCTGTAAAAACAAATAAATAGACTTGGAGCCTTTGGAATCAAAATCTGTAATTATGACAAGTATGTATACAAATTAGGGGAGATGAGGATGGGGTACGTAGCAAAGAAGCAATAAGCATGAATATTTTTAGTACTGACTATGCTCTAAGTGACCCCAGCTTGCTACTGGCCCAGTATCAAGGCTGGGTAACAGGAAATTATAGCCATCAAGAAGATGTTTTTTTCAAGGGGGACTACAAAATAGAGAAGTAATGACATGGGACACCAATGGTGTGTGCAGAAGGTCCCACTCACCAAGTAGCTGCATACACAAGCAAACCATAGAAGTGATGGCTTGCAGAACTTGTGCAGGGATCACTTGATTAGGACAAACACACTGAGCACAGCACTGCTCACAGCAACAATCACAGGGTGGGAAGCAGCAGAATTCCTCATCCATGCCAAAGGCATGTAAAATGCAGACAAAAAGATGGTATTTTTGCATGGGAAGGAAGTCAGAGTGCAGACTTAAAACAGGTGAGGGGGTGAAGAGAATCACAGCGATATTGGTAATTCTCATTGGAATACGACTAACAATCTAGTACCTCCAATTTCCATTTCTAAGGTAATTTATTTCTATGAGAACAAAATGTTCCATGAGCAGGATAAATGTCGTGTGCCACTCATTAACAGGAGACTCAAACAGATGTCTTATTTCTAATTAAAGCATACCTTCTAAAATTATTCACATGTACCTCTTCTTGGGATTTTTTCAAAGAAGAATGATGCCTCAGATTAAAACAGTTTCACATATCATCTCAGTTTCACGTAACATCACCTTAGTTTTTACATAACTTCCTCCATACTCTCAGGCCTATTCACCAGCCCTTAGTTGTGCTCCTCTTTATGCTGGCAGATCAATCAAAACCAATGAAATTGCTTATAAAATCTAATATTGTCTCAAAACTAATGAAGAGCCTTCACTAGAATTTTTACATAACTTAATAATGAAATAAGTTAATATCGACATAGAACTATCCAATACAAGAAGAAAAACCTGCAATTATAGCTGCTGAAGAATTTTCACTGTTATAGCATTTAATCAACGCCACACACTGTTATAAAGCAATGCCTAAATCCAACGAGTTTTAGTAAGTACCTAAAAGTTAATTTAATGGTAATATTTTAGGACAGCTCTCATTATTAAACTATGAAATGGAACTCAAGATGCTCTACCTAGACCATAAATCAAGGCAGCCAGTTAAAAAGATGTGTACTGAATGTCTGATACAATTTAAATTTTGGTGTGCTTAAAATACTATATGCTCTGTTAATTGACTAGATGCTGCATGGATAAGAAGCTTTGGTATGAGCCTCAGATCAATACATTTATTTTAGCTCTCTTTACAGACATGCCTAATGCAGTGATCACTCTGAGATCTGACAAGAAGTATTTTGTTATGGGGGCAGAAAGAAAAATCCATTCCAGTTGTCCATTTTCCCAATTAAAGTTATTTCTCTTTTGAGCACTGCCTGGTCGTGTGAAAATGGGCTCTACTCACATGTGCAGAAGGTGAAAGAAATCCTCCTCTCCCCGGGGCTGGCAGGAGCCTGAGCTGTAAGCAGAGCAAGCGGGGTGACCTGAGGCTTAGTGCACAAGATGGGGTGGGCACAAGGCTGGAGCAGGATCTGGCACATCGCAGGTCCAAGCTGTGTGCTGGGGAGCATAACCGAGTGCTTAGCCTGGTGTGAGATGACAAAGGCAGGTTCAAGAGCTCTCTCAGCATCCCACGCAGTGAGGTTATGGCTGACAGGCATCCCTTCTCACGGTGCTGGCAGCGAGCACCAGGATTTCCTGCTCTCTGAACTGTTCTGCTACGCAGAACCAGGTGGCAGTGGGGCTGGGAAAGCCTCTGGCTGCATGTCTGCACTGTGCAGTAAGCCTAAACATGGGGATTTAAGCCCTAACCTGGCTGCATTTTAATAGTTTCAGGTCCTAAGAGGAGGTACAGGATCTCCTGCCTTTGAATTTCAAAGCCTGCTACTTCCACTGGAAATGTAGCACCTCCTGGCAAGGTTTTTCCTGCTTTATTTTATTCTGTTGGACTGGGTTAGTTTACGGCTACTATATTAAAAGTACCTTCCTTGGGTTGTATTCATACTGCTCTAGCTGTCAATTTTCTTCCTTCCTATTTTATAAATAATGCTTCCTATTTATCCTAAACAGCAATCATTCTGCTCTCCAACTTCACAAGCTGTCAATTGCAAACGCTAATATAAAGCCCAGTCTCTTAAGAGCTTTTAAAATATAGCACCAGAGATAGCTGCAAATTAGCCATAATGCACCTAACAACAGCTCTGCAAACACTTGAGGGAAAAACTAACATTTGAGTTGCTACAAAAGTTTGACTGAAAACCTTGGCAGTTGTTCCCACTCTGCAGCCACTGCCTCACCACAGACCCCACAAATTCAGTCACTCCATTAATCCAGAGAGAAGAAAAGTAAGAATAACAAGTATATGCAGATACTCATTATTCTTCTCTGCATTCTCTCTCATGCAGAGGCAGCATCAACTTCCCACAACAGCAACTACTTGGAAACTCAGCGTGCATTAGGTTGCTGCATGAGATTGCCAACACCTCTGATTTTTTGGATACCTCTCTGTAATTTCTCCAAATACAACCTATGTAACAAGCACTGCTTCGTGCTCCGTGGCTACCTGGGCATAATACAGAGCTGATGCACATGCACAGCATCAGCACAGTTGCATACACGTCCAAGCTGTGCTACTATCAATGCCTTATAGCCCAGCTTCTAGCCAAACACTCAGAACAAGTCTCAGAAGCACCAAAAGAGCAGATGTAGGTGGATCAAAAGCATCTGTGAATATTTGAGTTCTGATAAACAATTCTTGCAAGAAATCTAAAATAAGCAAAAATTTTCCGTTTTTTAGTTTCAAGCTTCTTGTCTCTAAAACTATTAAATCTTTGACGGTTGAATGAAACAAAAGAAACCCCACTCAAAAGAACTTTTTTTTTTTTTTTTTTTTTTTTTTGGGGGGGGGGTTAAGGTGGAATAAGGTGGAAGAGAAGAGAAACAACTGTGGGGGTAAAGAATATAAAACTTCAGTTATAAATTTGAAAAAACAGCTCAATTTACACTTCTGTTTTTGATCACAGGCTCTGAAAGTAGAATTCAGATAGTAAATTGCAGAATAAAACTTAGAAACCAGCGGTAGGTAATATTTTGTCAGTTAAAATAAGCACATGAAAATCTGAAAACAATTACAGGAACAGCTTGATTATTTATTTCCCTCCACTTGTAATATTTGCCATTAGGAGGGATTCTTTTCCTTCCCTGTTTCAGGTCTTGCTCTAGCGAAAAGCATGAGAATGTTAATACCTGTACCAGGCACTGAATCACGGGGCTGTATAGAATTGTTTTGACCTTTTCAATATTCTACAATTTGAAGGACTCACCCTCTCAGCAATGCACCAGCTTCCCCATTTACAATCTCTCCCAGCTGTGGAGGAAGAGATGTAATGTCCAGTTAGAACTGGAAGTGCCCAGCAAGACAGTAAAAACACACTCCAAGAAAAAAACTTACTGAAGAAATATTCAATCTATTCCTATGACAAAGATGGAAAAAGAATGGAAGATGGCATAAAGCTAATGCATAAAACTCCTGACAAAGTCAATAAGGAAAAACATGTCTTGTTAGACTCCTCTGCTTGTAATCTCCTAGACCTGGTTTGTGTGCTGCAATAAAACCCCCGGAATTTACATCCTTATGAAAAATTGACTTGTAAATCAGCCCGGACTTATGGTAACTTCCAAGATTTTTAAGTTACTGCCAAAGAAAAATGAAGTATGACAAAGAACCCTCAAATAATCTTGATTTGCACTGTTTTTAACAGGGTGTGCTTAAGGTGGGCCTGGAGGAGGCAGAGCCCTGCAAAGCAAGGCAGGGTTCTCTATGTACTTGTGCATCAGTAGCCACAAGGGAATCACAACCTGTTATTTGCTGTGCCTCTTAGAGTTTCCCACTGTTAAAAGGTCTTGTGATCCCAGTGTCACTACACTATGGAAGTATAGGAAATAGAGAGATGTGCGCCTACTTCATTTCATTACTTTCTGTATGCTCTTCTGCGCTTGCTGCTCAAGTATTTCTCCTCCAAGTAATATTTTCTATCCAGATACAAAGCAGCCTTAAAAGTTTTTCAGATCTCAGGCTGAGATCTTTTCAGACTGCCCAAGTTAAACCAAGTCTATTGGTTACTATTGCATCAGAGCAACATGACTTAGAGCTGTCAAGGACCGAGGATGTTCCTCCCAAAGCCAACATTCAAGCTGTCGCTCCAGAGCAGGTCTTTGGGCAACGTGTGGCAGTGCTCAGGGAGGGAAAAATCCCTGTGCAGGGGGGAGGACAGGTACAGTCTGTACAGCTGAGGCTGAACAAGCCAGCCAAGTAGGTGCCACAATCTGGCAGGCAGATAATGAATGAATGTCTATGCTTTGCATGTTACATTAATAAAAGTGAGGTTTAAACTATTAGTCTGTTACCACCTGTGATAACCCCTATGTCATGGTTTCCTCTTCCTCATAACCTTCTGAGACAAGGCAGTGAGTAGTCCCTTGTCCACCCATCTCCTCAAATACATGCACGCTCACTGCCCACATCCTACTGCAGGCTCTCCCCACATACTCCCTGTTTCAGTGTTAGTGACCAGAGCTAATTAAGGATATAGAGGGGCTTACTGTTTTTTCATTGTTGTTTTATGGATGTTTCTATATCCAGGCCCGAGAGAGGCTAACTAGGGATTGAGATCATTATTCACACACCTTCTGGGAGCTCCCTTGTGCCTGCTGTTGCGCCTCTTAATAGTCAAACTCAGCATGACAGCTGAACTGTTCAGCTCATCCCAATGAATCACATCCACAAGATGCTCTTAACGTTGCTCTGAAAGGAGCTGTATTTCATTATTCAGCCTGACGATCTAGCATTTTTAATAGTTAAAGCCCAGGCTTCAGTGTATAGCAGAGCGCTGTGTCTAGCTAGAGCATTTTCATCACAAATTGACAAACTGTCCAAAAAGTCCACTCCCATCAACGAGAGATCTCCTGTTCTCAGCTGTTAATTTACACATTTATAAAGTCACTTTTAGAAAATACTGCCATTCTCACCATTCACTTCACAATCTGTTCCAGGAACCTTTCTTCTTTCTGTTAGCATTGATCATGACTATTTACATCTTGACTGCAGTCAATTTTCTGTTACAAAAGTTCCCTGTAACCTCCGCTGCACTCTTTTTTTTTTTTTTTTTTTTTTTTTTTTTTTTTTGCTATCCTTCTGTAGTCCAATGCAACTGTCCATCTGGTTTAATCTTTTATTTTATCCTGTCTTAAATTCTTACCCTCCATAGCTTGACGAACAAGACTCTCAAATTACATTTTTCAGAAATCAGAAACACTTAGCTTTCTTCCTACCCAGATATTTGCAACAGCAAGAGCTGTACGTCCTAATGAAAGGCTCTAACTGCAGCAATTCAGAACGAAAAGGGGAAAAAAATAACAACAACAACAACAAAAAAACAACAACCCACACCTCAAGATCATCTATTCCCCATCCCTCTTTCTGCTTTCTGACAGAGAGGATTTCAATTGCTCTCCTCTCCCTTTCCATAGCACTGCTTGTCTCTGCAGTCCTTTCAAAATGCCCAGCTGAGACCCTGTTTATGGATTAAGTTCTCTTCAGCTGGTCCTGTGACTTTTTCCTGCCGAGGTAGTCATTTTAATTATCTGCTTTTTCTCACTTATTTGCTCAGTCTGTGACCATCACAGAGTGATTAATTAATGCACATATGCACAGGTAGCTGTCCAAAGGGATACTCTGTTTCACAGCATACATTTTCCCTGTGGGTGTTTTCTGTTCTGAAAGCGTATTTGGCTCTACTATCAGCACACTGCCTGCATTATGATGATGCAACTCAGATTGTTCTGCTTTTCAGGCGGTCAATACTAAAATCGATACAAATGTGACACTATGGCAGAAAGAGCCAAATGTTATGTGAAAATGGACTGAATGTCAGATTTGTCTTGTTCCTGAGCTCAGTGATTTATAAAATATGTAATGAATGCAACACCAAGTTATAAAAGGAAACATATTTTGGTGCCTCGTAACGTTTCATGCCATTCCGGGTACACTTTGTGGCTCCAGCCTGTTAAATACAAAAAAAGACCCTTAAAAAATTGACTGTTAATGCAGCACCTGCCTTCTGCACCACAGCCAACTGCAGGTGGCTGTGGCCCCGCAACCGAGGCAGGGACAAGGTGGCAGGAGGTGTGGGGACAGCCAGGGGAGGGACACTGCAGGCACCTCGGAGACACCACAGCCTGCAGACAGCTCCCTTCTTTACATCTGGGCCCAATGTGGGGAAAATGAGGGGAGCTGGAATGGCAAGGGGAAAAGAGGTATCCAAAATGAGGCTGAACCCAGAGAAGGGGGCAATAATTTTGTTTTCCCCTAAGGTGTTTGTTCAACTGCTTCTTTTCTTTGTTTCTCAGTATACTAATCAGTAATTAAAACCATGTTAACTGGCAATAAACTGAACTAATTGCAATTTAGAGACCATTTCATCTGCAATGCATCCCCAGGTGAAAAGATCTGGCATGGACCTCCTTGGGGCTGATCTGCAGGGTGAAGGAACAGCTCAATTCAAAACCACGAAATATATTTGGAGATTTTCTCCATTCTTGGAATCCTCTCTCCCACTTCCTCCACAAGCACAACCAAAACATTTTTAATACATTCCCACCTCTGCTATATCATCATTCGCTCAGCTTTCACTTACAACCAAAATTTCAGCTGCAATTGATTCTCTTCACTTTTTCATACCCTTGGGAAACAAAGTTCCAAAGCAGATGCAGCAATCCTGATTGAAGAAGAAATCTGGTTAGCGTAAATACAGGAGCTTCAAAGGGGATTGATTTAAAAAGAAGATGAAAAAGTCTGTCTAAATAACTTTTTTCCTCATACTGAAATCAATTTATTAATGCTAGTACTCTAAAGGTGCATTAATCTTTTCCTGTTGCAAAATAATATTTTTTTAATTCAAACAAGGAATAACAGAGATCACTGCAGCCTCGTGCAGTTCACCTCTGTATGCAGACAGAAAGATCTGAAGACTTCATGCTTCTTGGCTAGCATTAGTCATATTTATTCTCTGCCCCAATGGCCAGAAAGCAGAAAATTCTTGAAAAGTTAAAATCACCAGGTCTTTGTTAGAATTCAGATTCAGAAAAGTTTTTACACCGTAGCAAATGGAATTGTTGTTGTCATCCCACATAAAGAAAACTGCCACGGTATAAACAAGAGATTATAAAGACACACTTAATTTTTCAGATAAGTGCAATTTTCACTAATTCAACAAGCATAATTGACTCCTCCAGATCACTCTAATCTTTGCCATAAATTTCACAATGTGCCAGGTATGACAGTTTGTTCAAAAAGATAAGTTGAGATACCAATGTGTTTTCCAACTTTGAGAGAGTAAATTGTAAATATTTGAAGAGCAGATTTAGAAACTTGAATTCTATATCTGTTTATTTGCTAATGTCCTTATGTTTTCTCTATACTTTGTATTCATGTATTGAACACTTCCTCTCCCTCATCCTTTCTTCTTCCCAAATTAGTGCAACAAGCCAGGGCTAGGACACCTCATCTGTAAAGTCTCAGGTCATGGTCAAGGAAACTAGTACCTCCTCTCAAGAAAAGTAGAGTATACTTCAGTAAATTAGATTTGCAGAGTATTCGTAGCAATCCTGGAAACAAATCTCCCTTAGATTTTCTTTTTTTCAGGGGGTTCTATAGAGCTCTTTTTCACTTCTTGGGCTGGTCTGGATGTTGCTTTATAATGTAAGGGAACACTCTTCTTGATGTACCATTTTTCTGAAAAATCCCAGTGACTAGTTTTCAACCTTGAGGATGTGCATTCTTGAAGCTGCTACATTACATTTGCAGTAATTTGCAAAGAGCCAGAAAGTGACATTGTCATTTAAGTTAATCACAAAAGGTAGGGCCAACACAGCAAAGTGACTACATTGCGGTTCATTGGTTTGCTGTATTATGGCACCATGGTCTTTGTGTAAGCTGTGGCTTCTGTCTTACCATTCAGTGCCTGCTTTGTGTGCCTAGCCAGCAGGGCCACAGCGAGATGCCAAAGGTTCATTTTAATCTTTGCAGACTGAAGTATGAGTTGGGATGAGTTGGAGTACCACAACTGAGATGTGCACAACTGTAATAACCCACAAATTACCAAATGTTCTCATTTTTCTCTTAGCATTAGCACAAATAAATTAAACCTTTTTCAAGGGTAGATAACCAGCTCAACACCAAATCTTCCTGGCTTACCTTACAGAAGCTTCATGTATAATAAAATAAAAAGAGTATCTTAAGAATTTAGGTTATGCATATTTTTAACAGTTGGAACAACTGGAAATAGGATGCCTGTTTGATATTCTAATCAGTTTGTTAATGGAAACTATCTGTTCACAATGTATTTGCTTAGCTACACAAAATATTAAAACAAACTATTTAGTTGCTTGCAATGTGTGACACAATATCCTTTTGAACTCTAAAACAAAAAGAAAGCTACTGAAGCAAGCTCACCATCAATTACTGGCTCAAAATGACTTCAGAAAGAATTTCTTCTAATCTCCAACAGTATCTTTTACATAATCTTCTTTGTAAAATTGTAAATATTTTTTTAAGTAGCACATCAGTAACACCTGCGTCCAATAGCTCAACTCATCTGAAAGGCAAACACCTTTTTGTGGCATACTAAAAGCTGAACAATTAAAGCATTTTGCTAATTTGGAATGTATACAGAAGGAAAACACTTCAATGGGATATATATTCTCTTAATAAACGATTGGGCACAAATTAACACATATCCTAGAGCACAAAGCAGGGCAGTTCAGTGAAAAACACTGGTGGTGCAAAACACATTGTTTGCCCTACCTTTTAGCACTGAGGAGAGATTCTATGCACACAAGATTTTGACAGAAATGATCCTAAAAGTAATTTCTCAAGTCTTTACACCCATTCTAAGATTCAGTTTAATTCTTTGAGTGAAATCCTAATGCTGAAAGGTCAATGGAACAACTTCCCTTGGCTTCAGTAGTACCCAGACTTCCCCCAACATCACTAATCTGGAATGTCATTCATTATCATTATAATTCAGAATAACCTGCAAGGAAGTAGGGACAAATCTTGCAAACAGTTTTCATAAACTGTGTGTTATTTGCACCTTCTTCATTGCAGCAACAGATGAAGGATCCGTGTTATGAGAGGATGGTGTAAACAAACTAAATGAAGAAGAGGAGAGAAAAGGACAGGGAAGAAGCTTTGCAGTTAATATTTTACAGTACTATGCAAGTGCTGAGACAGTAAATGGTTAGAAATATTCAGCAAGCAGTTATCTGTCAAGTTTATTTAATTGCACAGGGACAAGAAGTGTCAGAAAAGGCCCTCACTAATGTTTAGACATGTGTTGTTTTTTTTTTTTTTTTCCTGAAGTGATTAATGAAGAATATAAAGAACAGTCCAATCTGTATAGACAGCATTTTAAAGATCTCTAGTGCAACACAGTGCAGAATCCTACCCCAAATGGGCAATTATATGCCATGAGAGGGCCTGGGACTCATCACAAACTGAAAGATCATCACCCACATCAAACAGATGGTTCTGACCACCATCAGGTCATTATCATCAACAGGACTCACAATAAGGCTTCACGTAGTTTGGATGTTGTCTCTATGTTATTTTTGGTGACTTGGGGGTAAAACCAAAAAAATTAGTGACAAAGCTTGAGTTTGATACAAGCACTGGTGGAATATCAAATATCAGTAAAGTTGTCCCGGATGATTTAGTAAGATGAGGACAAGCACACAACAGGATTTATAACATAGTCAAATACAAAGTCAAAGGAAGGTAACAAAAAGATGCCCAGCTTCAAAAATGGATGATTCTATCTGGAGAAGCAATACCTTCAAAAACAGCTTGGGAGAAGTGCTGAGAGAGGATGGGATTTCTGTATTTGAATTCAGATGACAGCCAATCCAAAATTTAAAATTAATTCAGCTTAGATGAACTTAACAATATTAGCTTAAAACCAAATATTTTGCCTTTAGATTCCTCAGCTTTTCATGTTTGTTTTGTCCCTGTTCTAATGTAAAGTCAATCTCAAAATGCAAATTAACTCTTAAAAAAAAAAATCCCCACCCACCTGCCTTATCCTGTCACTTCTTTTTTATCGGAACTATTCACTAAATGTATCCTGGATTTGCAAATAGTTTTGATACTCCAAACTTTCTCCCTTCAGTAATAAACTCTTCAGATGGAAAATACTGCTGTGCACTATTCGCTCACTCACTTTACTGAAGAGAAGGTGAGCATATGGGGACCAAAATACGGGCCTAAAATGGGGAAAGAGCATTGAGAATTGGCTCTTCAGTCTAAAGAAGCAGCTGATGTTCTCCCATAAAAATGTCAGGGAAGAGCAGACAACAACATTAATGTAATAGAATTGCAGAAAATGGCTTTATTTCCTCTGCAGCACACATCTGCTTAAGAACACACAGCAATCACTTCACTTGTATTTGAATTCAGCAACACAAAAGCTGTGGGTGACTTGAGATTTCTCTCTGCTTGTTCCTTTGTTTCGTTCTTTGCTGTACTCTTCTATTATTTGTGTCCCCTGTTTCCTATATGAACAGAAGTATTCTTTTCTTCTCATTCCCTATTGCTTTCATACTCTATTGAGTCTATTACTTGATCATTATACTTTTTGTTCCCCTGTAACAGTCCCTTGTATTGCTAGCATCTTCCCTTAGGATCCTCCACACTGCTCCTCCTTTCTGGAGGAGTTAATTTCTTTCTCTCTTCACTCCTGAAACTTCTTCATTCAGCTTTTGTTCTTCCCTGCTCATCACCACGTCCTTTTTAAGGGCTCTTGCTCTATGTAGGAAGGATGAATCAAAGTGCCCAGGCCTGATGAGCTTCTTTCTTTTCACCTGTTTTTCTGGATTGCCTGCCCTTTGGTTGCCGCCAGACATACTCCATCTTCACCTTTCCTATGTGCTCCCCAAGAGTGAAAGAGCAAAACTGATGAGATATTCTTTGGATTTTGATTGTCTTCGTATTCAACCAACTGTTTTGAAATACCTGGGATTCATTTCAGAGATGCTGAGAGCCCTTTTATTCCTTCAAGTAAGGACGTACTCAAGTTCTTACTCATCAAAGAATGGATCCTGGCTAGGGAAATAAGTTATTTAGACCAAAAGATGAGGATTTCTCAGCATCAGTCCCAACTTCTTTTTCACAGGTTGCCAGCAAAACAGGAGCAGAGGACACAATCCTTGTGTAGACAAGGATGTCAATTCCTTCTTCACATCCACTTCACCTAGTCAACAGACAGAATGTGTTTTCACAAGCTCTTTCAGCTCCCTTCAGATCTTTTCTTGAGCATGATTGCCCAGGGCAAAGTAAAAGCAAGGTGGTGCTTTGAACAGCAAAGCTGTCCTGGAGGACTCACTACAGAAGACACACGTAAATCATATTTGAACCCAAAACAATTTAAGAAAGCAAATCCTTTATGAAGAGTGGTATTAATGTAGAGGTGGCTTTCACAGAATGTAATTGCAGTAGAATGTGAAAAAGAAACTGAGTTTTGAAATCTAGAACAAGTATAAGGAAGATCCTTTTTGTTTCTTCTCCACTCCAGCTCTGCAGCAGAAGAAAGGCTCAGAGGCATTGTGTCATCATACCTATGGCAAATAAAATGTTGCTGTCTCAAGCCATACGCATCACAATCTGTATCAAAATAAAAGCATTTTGAAATTATTTCTGCTTGGTGATTGTTGCCTGCTGTGTTTGAGTGTGCAGACACTCTGAGATGGCATCCAGCTGTACGAGACATGCATAAATGCACAGAGAATGTCTAGGCCATAGCACTTAGGAAGGCAGGAACACCCACATGGCTGGAAACAAAGATAATATGATCTATCTGGTGGGTTTGCTGTTTGCAGGATAGAAACCACAGGACAGACAGACAAAACCTGTTAATTACGATTCCACATTTCCCAACAGCACATTTACACGTAGTTGAAGACATCTGAATCTGTTTTGAGATGTCGACAGAACCATGTACAAGACACCAAAGCTCTCTCCTCACACTGGACGTTTTCAACCCTAACTACTAGGCCATGTTTGGAAATCCCAAGTTTGGCTGTGGTATTAACCCCCCCTCCCACACAGAGGCCCACAAACAAATAAACCTGGCTTAGAAGCAGCAAATCTCCCAGACAGCACACCAAACCACTGCACTGGAAAAAACAACTAAGAACAACTTCTCATGGAAAATGGTTGTTCAGCTTAATAGACTTTATTAATGATTTATTTAGGAATTTGGAATTATGCTTTAAATTTTTAATTACAAGAAATACCAAGATCTTAGATCTGCAGGTGATAGGAATTCACAGTGAGAAAATATCAATTTTTCAATTCATTTTGTAGTTTGTCCCAAATCTCTTCAAGCTATATATGACCTTCCCATTGCTGACACACAGTTCTGGGACCAAAATGTGCTATTTTCATTTGAAAATCCTGCTGATAGAACAAGATGTCCAGTGAAAGACAGTCAATACAAAATCTGCAAGAGAAGTTTTGGGCATTTTCCACACATCATAAATATGTTTGAAATGCTTCCCTCAAGGATTGCCTTATCAATCATTACACTGTAAGGGCTCTGATCTGAAACATTATAAGAGAGCAAATTAAGTGCATTTGTGATTTAAAAATAAATAAATAAATAAATCAGGCACAATTTAGGTGTTGGAGAATTTGTGGCTTCACAGAGTAGCAGGATTTGGAGTGACTTTGCTGCACTATCTATTTTTTTCCACCCAGGGATTTGCTGTTCTGCATCATTTTTTCTGACCAATGTTCTGAAAGGTCATTAGCATCCCTGGAGAGTCTACCCCTTGACAAATCACTGCAGTATTTAATTTTTCTCACCACTAAAATACTGCATTTGTTTCAGGACTCCAATTTCTAGACAGAAAGGGTTGATTTTATTTATTTATTTATTTATTTTTTACAGCTACATTAGAGAACCAGCTAACATCAAGTTTCTTCTGCATTTTCAGATTTTCAGTGACCCAACACAACTTGTTTCTTGCTATTTTTCAGCTTAAAAAAGACACAGTTCCTTCCCTTTTACTGTATGGCAGAAGTCAGTCTTACAATTTTCTCTTTTTAGACAGAACCCTTAGGTAACAAGAACTGGATCCCCAAATTAATCTAACTTTTCAGGTATACAGATAATACTATCACCTACAGGTAACTGCACAAACCAGAACCAGTTCCACAAACTTATCATGGAAGTCCTCCAATTTGTCATCTCTGTATTTATCACAAACACTGTTGTGATTAAAAAAATATATATATAAAAAAATACAGACAGTATGATGGCATTAAGAACAGATTTCTTAATGGGATATCAGGCATCATTCAGTCATATACTTTATAAACAGCCTAAATTTGTTGTGTCAGCACCATTACTTTTATCGTGTTAACTTGTAATCGCATGAAATATTATGCCAAGCTTCTAAGACAATATTTTTTTTTCATAAAACTTTTGGACTGGCATTATTATGCTCTCCTGCTGTTTCAGAGGAGAATTTCAATATTAAAATATCGGTACTTTCTATTTTGGAAGTATGTTTCAACCAGTTTCACAGCAGTAATCTGAAGCCCCACTATGCCACCAAAACTCTGGAAGCAAAACCAACTTTCACTGTGTATAAATCGCAATATCCACTGAGATTTAACAGTAGGGACCAAGTGCTTATGATGACACATTATCTGAACACATTCCGTAGACTCATTCTTGCAGGTTTCTCTGCACAAAAATCTTTAAAAATATATTTATTTAACAAAAGGTGCTGTTAAATTCCCTGCAACACCAACTCTTCAGTAGGCAAAACAAAAGGCAATTGCCGCTCCTGTTCTTCAATGAGGTGCATTGAAATGGTTAGAGAAGGGGTCTCTGACAGATATTGCTGCTGTAACATCACTGCAGGTCAGCTTTTTGCCATTAACCATCATGAGTCCATTTCCTTTATGACACAGCTGCTGCAAACACTTGGAAATGCTACAAGGCACCAATTTGGCTTTCATCTGACACTGGCCTGGGGCAGAGTTCTGTAACTTTTCCTCTAAAAAAGACCACCAAAATATCAAAAGTCACCCTAACCTAACTGAGTCACCTAATCTATTTTAAAGACAATCAGTGAAGCTTCAGAACAATTCAAGTTCTGAAAATTATATATATATATATATATATATATATATATATATATTATCTATATATATAAATGGAACATTTGATAACCAGTCACTTGAGAGTACTCTACCTTGACTCAAGTCTGGGCACATATTTGCTGAGGTCAGGGCAGTGGAGGGTGGGCGATGGAAGAATGGAGGAAGAACAGGGTCCAGGGAGCAGTAGCTCTTCTGTGATCACTGCCATTGCAGGTACCCAGATGCAGAGAGCAGAAACAACCATACACTCAATGCCCACCCCACCAAATTCCACTGTACACTGGCCATCAAACTGACCCCCCTGAAAATGGAAAAATCAAATATCCCTGAGGCTGCCCAGAGAGGAATTTGGATGAGGCCTCAAATGTATTAAGAAAAACTCTATTTAAAAAATAATAATAACAATAAAGCAAAACAAACAGTGTGAATGCACAATTAATCCCTTGTGACATCTATTTAAACAAGAAAAGCACAAGAGGAAAACCACAAATTTTGGACTAGTGTGGAGTACTGCATATACACTTTTTAAAAAGGTAAACATCTTTACCTTTTTAAAAAAGTAAACATCTTTAAAGGGGGAAAAAAATGTCTACCTTTCCAAAGGAAAATACTTGTGTGTTATTTCTGATAGTGTTGTCGTCTTTTCCTTAGAAAGACAACTTACATTTATGGATTTGGGAGTTTTGCAATACCTGAATTATGTGGGAAAAAAAATCTTACACTCCTGATCACTAAAAGCATTTTTTTTCTCTTGATAGAACAACTGTCATGATAGCTCCCAAAAACTTCTGGTCTTCTACCCATGGTTTCTTAAAGAAGTCAGATATTTTAAAGTGCATGCACCTAACAGCTTCGTTCTCCAGTTGTACTCCTCCTTGCTTACACCTATTCCATCCCTGTTATTCTTTCCACAGTCACCACATTTTCTTCTTGTGCTCAGGGAAAAAAAAAAAAAAAAAACCAACAAAAAACAACCCCACAACATACTGTCTTTTCTCTTCCTAAAAATGCTTAAAAACTCTTTCTTTTTTCATATCCTTGTCAAAAGACACACCATCACAGTGGTCTATGGCTACTTGACTTTGTTAATCCCATCATCTAATAAGACTTCACTGTAATACAAAAGACCAGAATTTATTCATCAATCTCACCATACCCTGGATGAGTGAATAATCTGAAATTGATACTAATAGTGGAAAAGCTTTGTGTAGAATACTAAAAATATTAGTGCATGACAATATTTTTAATCTACCCATACAACTTAGAGGAAAAAAAGTGTCTATACCCAATATTCATGTGTGACCAGGTAGTTTGTATTTAAGTAAGAAATTTCCTCCTCCTAGTTCTTCAGCTACTGTATTAAAATGCAGAAGTTAAACACTTTACTGTAGCAAAGACTAGAATCTTAAGAGTCTTCATTATAAACTGTTTCCAACATATATCTATGATGATATCTACAAATGGCTATGTGCATATAGGTCACATAAATAACTTGTCCTGAGTGTAGCTGTGTTTGGAATGCATTAGATTCAGAAGATCAGAATGAAGAAAACCATCTCTAATAACATTTTCCATGCAAGTCTGAAAAACATTAGCTGGATAAGTCAATGGCAGGTTGAGCGTGTGGAATAACCGTACCTACAGTCAGTTATCAGTGATTCCTGTCATAACAAAAACTAAGACATGGTTTTAATAACCAGAAAGACCAGCAGAATTGACTACTATAAGGAATGGGATTAGAATTCAAAATTTTGAGTACTCCATAAGGTAGGTTGAACTGAGAAATTCTACACCTAGGAAAGACTAATCATCTGATAACACAGGCGCTAAGGAGTAACTGGCAAGGAACAGATCTGCAGAAAAGAACCTGTCACTAGACTTAACATTGAAGAGAAAAGGATTCAAAAGCTTCAGTTCTTATAAAAAATAATATATATATATATATTCAGATGAATGTAACTTGCACAGCATGTTAGCTAATCCTTCCGCCATATTTATTATTGGTAAATTCTCAGAAAGCATGTTATATCTGCCTTTACATTCTGCATGTCCAAAAAAAATGTGAAGCAACTGAACAGAGTCAAAATAAACCAAAGAGAAAGAACAAAAATCCAGATATTAAGACCCACGTGGGAAGATGGAAAGTACTGGAGTTGCATAAACTGAGGAAGAAGAAGCTCATGTGGAAATGCTAACCACGTACATACCGTGCTGAAAAGAGGAAACAGCAAAGATGAACAATCTATTTTCCACAACCAGGAACACAGGACAAGAACAGGCTAACATCAAAGAAAGGAAGAAAATCTCATGTTAGATACTGGAATAATATTTTTAACCACAAAGACAGCAAACCAGTAGACTAGCAACAGTAGGGAGTCTCTGGAATTTGTACCGTTCTCTCAGGAATCGGTAGGTCTGGCATGGAGGTGACTTCAAAGACCTCTTACTTGGAAACTGCTGTTCTACAGCTGCATGAGTCTCTACATTGAAAGGGGTGTAAGGGAAAGGTGCTCATAGGACAAGAAACTAGCCAAATATCCGTGCTTCTAGAATCCACAGCAAAGTAAGAGTATTTCATTTTCATAGTTTTCTTAATATTTTCTACCTTTACAGGGCAACTTTTCAAAGCTCAGTCTATAAATTGCACACGACCAAAGTCATTTCATGTTAGTGTCTATGCTTTTATTATGCTCTCTCCATAGTGCTGGTTCCCAACTATGTAGTGAATTATCAGAGAAATACTTAAAAAGATGGTATTCACTAATAAGATTTAGTGGCAAAGAAGCATTCTCTTGTTTATACACTAAATCATTAAAAAGACAGCTACATATGGCATACAAGAGAACTGAATAAATTAAGTTTCTTGTTTTGACATATTGTTGGTGGGAAAAGAAGGAACCAGTATCTTTACAAGAAATAATTTGAAGTCAAGAGCTACCCACCATTAAGAACTCCATCCTGCTGCCATTGTATTCCCAGTGCCTCCTTTGAAGCTTCTATTCACCTCTGAAATTCCTCTATCAAAGCAAAGTTTGTATCTTAAAAAGACCTTCTTCAATTATTCTGAGACTTAGTAAACAGACTTACCCACTCCTTCCATCAGCTCAGCACAGAGACTGGCAATACAGTGGCACAGCAGGAGTTTAAGGGTTGCTGAAACAAAATTACTATTCTAATGGTGATTACTTCACTGTTATGTCTGTTAACAAAATGAACTTTCGGAGGGGCCAATGATCCTTGAAATTTGTTGTTTTACTGTTATCAGAGTTACCAAAATGGTTTCTGAGCGTGTGGTCATTTTTCACTATTACTCATACACAAAACATATGCCCAAAGTTAAATTTACAGGAAAAAAAGCCATTTGATACACTATGACATCTTGGTTGAGAGAAGAGTGGAGACAGAGACACCTAGGTATCCAGAATCAAGTGCTTCTCAAAACTCTCACCTTCCAGCCAAAAACCATCTTAAAGTAGTTCTCCAAGACTTTTGAGCATTGGGAGTGAGTTTCAAGGCAAAATGTTACGTGCCCTACCACAGAGCAATGTGGTAACACATACCTTGTCCACTAGGGCCACTGTCAACCCCTGGGAAAGAGCTTGACCTGTCCTGGCTGCCCAGTACACTCCTCTCCACATCCCCATGGTGCCTACTTCCCCCCCATTATTCTTTTGCTATAGCACCAATGCTCTCAGCTACACATCTGTGCATCCAAAGCTCTTTGGTAGTGATGGGAGGGCCTAAATGTGGCACTCACAACCACTGTTCATTGTGGCCAGCTCCCTGCCTGATTCTGCTCATGCTCTGATTTTTTTTTATATGTTTTAAAAATGACCAAGGTGGCTTTCTCTTCTTCCTAAGTCCCAGGAGAAGTCTGACATGAAGTCATTACAGTGCCACAGCACATGTCAGCATGGCTATGGTGACCTCAGCGCTCCCAGCCTCAGAAACGAATTACTGATTAATTAGACAAGACAAACACCAATCTTGGTGCTGTAATAAACAGAGACACCTTCTAATACTTTGCCCATAGACCTGACAGTTCCCATGGTACTTCATATACTGACAAGCCACAGGCTTATTATGTTTTTGCCCTGCAAATGTCAATGCAGATTATCACCTACCCAGAGCTGTCATGCACCAATCCTATATACAACGCACCCATTTCTGGCCCCAGTCGGAAACAAACCTTGAAAACTGTTATCCAGCTGAAGTTTTAAGAACAGATACAAACTAAATGTATACACACATCTGATAATGACAAATATGAAAGAATATTGATGCTGAAAAATGTCAATACTGACCTGAATAAAGGCACAAAAGAACACTGTGATAATGGGAAAATAATATTTAAATGTAAAGGCAGAGGGAATACGTGTGATTCTTGAATCTTGAAGCATATCTCATGGCAAGAACATTTCAAATTAACTTAAAATTGTACATGCAATGGAAACAGATAAAGGGAATTGTCCAGAATGCAATGGAAGCATTTGCGTGTAAAACAATATGTCCACAGTGAAATACTTTTACTTTGCTATTGTGTTGTTTGTTTTTTTTTTCCTCCCCTGAAACTTTAAAGACAAAGGAGAATTAATACACTGCTGTGAAAGATATAAGATGCACTTCAAAAACAGCCCTCTTCTCAATGTCCATATCAGCTCACTGCCTGGAGTGCTCCATTTGTCTTTAAGCATATTCCTAGAGAATCCTGCTGAAGACTTAAGAGCCCTCAGTACCATCTTTTCATCTTCTTACCTTGCTGCCTGGCTTCTGCAGTACTCACATGCTGGAACTAAATTGTCATCTTTCTGCTCTTCCTGCTTTACAGGCTTTACCCTTCTCAACATTCAAGCATCTATTCATTTCTCATGAACTACATCACCTCAGACTTGTGTCATTTAGAATCTAAGTGTCTTTTATTATTATTATTTCTAGAATTACATAATACTGCAAAGAAATAAAACAAGACAAGAATTAAGATCATAAATGAAGCACAAAACATGAAAACCTGCAACTACCTAGCCCCAAACACCCGGCAGGTGACCCCAAAGCTTGGGACATTAAGCCATAACATGGTGGAAACAGTGTGGTCAAGCACATGGATTGTCCTGCCCACTCTCCAACTTACACCCCATGTGCACCTTCTCCCACTGCTGTTCCCTTTTTATTTCCTCTCTTCTATCTGTGCCATTTAAGCTTTCTTCTAATTCCTTTCAGACACAGAATCACAGAATTTCTAGGTTGGAAGAGACCTCAAGATCATCGACTCCAACCTCTGACCTAACACTAACAAGTCCTCCAATAAACCATATCCCTAAGTTCTACATCTAAACGTCTTTTGAAGACCTCCAGGGATGGTGACTCCACCACTTCCCTGGGCAGCCCATTCCAATGCCTCACAACCCTTTCAGTAAAGAAGTTCTTCCTAACATCTAACCTAAAACTCCCCTGGCGCAACTTAAGCCCATTCCCCCTCGTCCTGTCACCAGGCACATTGGAGAACAGACCAACCCCCACCCCGCTACAGCCTCCTTTAAGGTATCTGTAGAGAGCAATAAGGTTGCCCCTGAGCCTCCTCTTCTCCAGGCTGAACAAGCCCAGCTTCCTCAGCCGCTCCTCGTAGGACTTGTTCTCCAGACCCCTCACCAGCTTCGTCGCCCTTCTCTGGACTCTGGACACATGTAGAACTTGCTCCTCCCCTTTCCTCCCCTCCAACGTGCAGCAAAATGATGAGTGGAAGAAAAGTACCTGCTTCCTCCTGCCCTGATGCAATAACAGTACCAGAAGCAAGTTTAGGAAGAGGCTTCCCAGGTTCACTTCTGTTGCTCTGCTTGAAGACCCCTAGCCCTGCAGAATAGAGCACAACAGCAGCACCTCAGCTACTGGAGGCCCTGTATTTTCACTGCCTATTTAGAAGATTATTTATTGCTCTGGCCTAAAAGTGCCATTACACTATCTAATCCCTGATTACAGAAACATCCATAGGTGCTCAAGGCAAGGCAGGGCTGTATGAAGGTCGACTTAATAGAATGTCATGCAATTTTTTTCAGGCTTTGACTGTTGCACTTACAGTGCTGATTGGCTATTAATCTTAAAACCAATTCATCTTTCTCATGCTTATTGATTAGAAGATGTAGAGTACCAGCTGATGACATTGTTACTGACCTTGGGAATTTTGTTGTGGTTGCCAAAAAGGCAGAATACGTCACATTTGCCTCTGCCTGTTTTGTCAGAAAGCCTCACTTGACTCTCATGTTTCCTTTCAAGATTTAGATTTTCCATGATAACACGAAAGAAGTATTAGTGTGGCTGACACAGCACCACCAGAGCAGCACACACAGCCAGAATCCCCTTGCTGCATTTCCAGGTGAGTATTCCTGTGAACTTACACTGCCTTGAAATAAATGGAATTGCCTGCTGTGTCAGAAATCTTTATCTCTAAGGAATGTTGCTTTTATTGGAAGAGTTGAGTGAAAAGAGCACTCTCATGAGTCTGAAAGTAGAGATTAGACTTGTTGCCTTTAGATTAAACCTTTCCTAATTAACCTTCCAATTAACCTCACATCACTCCTTTGAACAAGACCATAAATACAAATGATACTACCTTTGCAAGAACAGCTTTCACAAGATAGAATTATGATATACGACCATAATCTACAGAGAATTATATTAGCAAGAGTTCTACACTCTGTCATTAGTCACCAGGATGAACAGTTAGGCACAACTGCTATGAGAAGCACATGGGGCAAAGCATGCAATTGCATAAACAAAGGTTTTTTTTTTTTTGCAAAGAAGTGAACTCTGAGACAGAGGACCACGTTGAAAACACTGGTTGTGTTTACCCAGCTTCAAAGAAATCCTCAGTTTGAAAACTATGCCATTGAGAAATTAAGGAAACAAAACAAAACCTAACCAACCAAGGATCTGTAAGACAGGAATCAATGGATCAGCAACATGCAGGCAATGCTCCAAACAAAACCTTCCTCTCACTGGTGTGGATAGTTCCACTCCAGAGGATTTTTGCATAATTCCTATTATACTGAAATACCATCACCTGTCACTTCCTTCCTCACCCAGAACAGCACCTATCCTTTTTGCCTTCTTCAGTTATTGTCTTTTCATGTGTGAACAAAGTTCTTCCAGCTAAAGATAATGCTCTGCTGAACATGTAAGCTGTGAAAACTGAAATAGTTTAAAACTGGATAAAGCTTCATATGAAATTTTTGCTTAGGAACAACTTTATCAGTACTAATTTTGGCTGTATTACCAGTGCCTTTTTATTTTAAGGATTTCACTGTTATACGATCTTGTCAGCCATTTAGAAATCTTTCTCATGCAACTGGCTTCCCCTGGGCAATGTGAGTTGCTGGAGACGCAAGACAAAGTGGGGTAGTTTAATGAGGCAGTAGCATCTTCTGTTAATCACACTTAGCCAGCTACCAGGGGTTCTGCCCAGCTCCACATTCCCCCGATGGACAACCAGGATGTGGGCAAAGCAGTCTGCCCCACGTTCCTAAACAGTCAACAAACACCTGGCCACACCTTCAGTGATTACTGACCCCACTTCATCTGTCGAGAATTTATAGTCGTCCATTAAAGGCATGATGGAAACACAGGAAAAAAATCTTTTATGGCAGAAAAAAAAATCTTTCATGTTAAGGCAACACACCTTGCTGAATTTTATTAGATCAAGCCAAAATCATCCACCCCAGTTCAGGCTCTCTCCTAAACCTCCTTCTTTCCCTATTTTTGGTAACTGTATCTGTTCCTCAGGCTGCAGCCAGCTGAAAGCCATTCTTCTTTAGCTTACATCTTGGAGATATCCCTTCTCTCTCAGGTATAAATCTCTCCTAGATGAGCTGCCTTTCTCCAGACACAACCTTACCAATTCCATTTATATCCTTTCCTTAGGTTCCTGTGAACTGGAAAGTACCCGTTTCATTTAACTGCTACTAGCAAATCTGTCTCCCATGTGTCATGGCAGCTTTTTCTCCCAAGATTTAGGTTTGGTGTTCTTTTTTAAACACGTATTAGTATGTACGTGTTTCACTTCTCTTCCAGAACTAGAATGAGAAATGCCAAACTGTTACCAAGTAAGAGACATACCTCACTAAAATCCACCTCCTTGAAACGTTCAGCCTTTCTACAGCAAGAGGAATAGGAGTACTTGTAAGTCTACAGAAGAATTTAAATACTGCTCAAGCTCCAGGAAAAGGTAGCAATTGTTAAGTATTAATCAATTATACTGATATTTGTGTGTTTTGCACTCTAGCAGCAAGTAGGCATTTAATTTTTTAGACCCAGTAACTCAATCAAAATGTGAGGTCTGTATTCATTTCAGATCATGAAGCGATGCACATCACCTGGGTTTGGTTTTGCCCTTGAATTTGCATTTCTGTGAGCTGACCTGGTGGGTGTGAATAGCACCCTCGCACAGCTGGCACACGTCACGCTTGCTTACAGGAGAGGCTTGAAAAGGTTGAGGTGACCAGCAACTACTGCCTGGGTATTTGTAATCCTCATTAGTAGGCAGAATAATGGAATAATTATGACTGAAAGGGACTTTCTGGGGAGCAAAGCAGGGCCACCTTGAGCTGGGCTGTATCCAGTTTCCAAGGAAGGAGACTCCACAACCTTTCTGGGCAACTTGTTCCCATGTTTGACCACCCCTGTGCATGCTCTGTGGCTTCTAGTGCTAGAGTAAAAGTTGAGAATGTCAAAGAAAGAAAGAAGAGTAAGAAAATATCTACTTTATTATGAAATATTATCTTCTTGTTTTCAGTAGAAGCAAAGCTCTTTACCCACAGCAGTCTCACGTTCTCTGATAAATTTGCGTCTCTGGACTGAATTCCTAACAACAGGGCTACATGTAACAACAACATGGCAGTATTAAAACTGTCCTAACAGCTTGAAATTCAGACTTTTCTAAAAACACATGCAGTTCATCTGACAGAAAATAGCTATCGTGGGAGAGCTGAAATACTTAAGAAATGAAAGAATAATATCTGCAGTTACAAGAGTCCTTAGTCCTGTGCTCAGCACTAGAACTGAATGCAAAAATCTGTTCCTGTCCTGTACCATGGACCTAGTCAACAGGGACACTCCTCCTCCTCTCTGCCTTCACCTGTCAGCCCCTGCTTAAAAGTAAATGCCCCAGTGAGGGAATTCCATGAGGGAATAAATACAGCGTGAGGGTGAACACAGGAATTTCTTTATTTATGTAATTTATTTATTTATCTATTACATGTCAGGGCGGCATGTTTATTTGGAGTCAAATATTCTAGTAGCAAATTTTATCTATACTGATAAACTTTCCATATGAAGTTGTCTTATAGCATAAAAAAGCATGGGTCTTTTGTCCAGCCATGCCTGCAGGCCTGCGTGTGCTGCTAACAGGCAGAGCAATGGACCTGTCAAAGAGGGATTCTGCAAGGTGTTCACAGCAGCAAGTGCTAGTGATAGGGAATAAAGTGGAACTCAATGACATAATTTCAAAGTATGTCCATAAATATTTACATATGCTCTTTCAAGTTTTGACAGAATGCCCAGAAGTAGAAGAAATTTTGCATTTGTGTATTTTTGGATATTCTACTTCCCAGAATCAGAGCTTTGCAAGGAGCTCCAAAGATACCTACCTAGTCACAATGCAGACAAGCATCCTATCAGGGTTAACATTTGCAGAGTATCCGGCAAGAGGGCTGAATGTTCTCTGCTACCAGGAGAAAAAGCAGTGCTTTCAGCAAAAGGAAAAAAAGCAGCATTATTTATTGTCAGAAGAGAAAATGAGCAATCATTTAAGCACATACATCTAATTCGTTAGCAAACTTTCCACAGGGATGATTTTTGTCATTCAGTAGAATTCGGTTAACTAATGGTACTTTTAAAAAATCAGGAAAAACAAACACAGAAGAAAAACCTAGGATTGAATGGCAGAGATGTCCTTCAGGATGTCTCTGTACGGAGCTTCAGAATCCTGTGTACCCTGAAAAACAGACTCCAAGCCCTGGCTTCTTGCTTCTCAGAATCACAGATTATCCAAAAGTAAGATGATCACAGATTATCAAATATTGAAGGTCATGTCTGCATGCAGACAAAAATGTGCATCCAAGCTGTGCAAGACTGTGCACAATGTCACCTTCCTGCAGTACTTCAGCTAAACCCTTATCTGAGACTTGGACGTCCTCTTACCAGGCTATTTTCTGTGTTGAATTCTTCCACTCTTCCTTACTACTCTCACTGATTCCCAACTCCTCTGTAACAATGGCTCTTTCACTTCTGAAGACACATCCAATTTGACAGGCATATAAACATTAGTTCATCTCTATTACACTTTTCCATGACTTTCACAGTCTCACTGAGAATGTTGTACTTTTTAACAATAATCAGCATGTCAAACTTTTGCATTTCTTTGCAGTTTCTCTCTAATCTCAGTCTACCTTTTGAGTAGAAAGTATTGTCTCATTACACAGATTAATTCACTACTTTTACTTAACAGATAAATGATGATCACAGATACTACCCAAACTATGGGAGCAGAGATCCTACCTCTAACACAAAACAATGAATGCAAATTTTGATTGGATTAAGGACTTCACAATTAAAACAGATTTCCTACACTTTCATGGCTACTAAGCCTGGTCTTAGTTTTGCATTTTACTTAATGCTCATACAGAGTAAAATCACTAAGACAGTACTGTTAAAAAGATAAGTTCCTATGTTCAAGATCAAAAAGAAATGTAAATATATATAGGGAAAAAAAAAGAAAACTGCAATAATGTGATATTCAAGGAAGAAGGCAAATGAATTTGCCTCAGTTCTCAGTTTTGTACAACTAAGAGGAATGAGAAATCTCACTTAGCTTTCTACATAATCAAAAGGGAAAAAAGAGAAGGTGGATAACATTTTCTGAGCTTCTATTTCCACACCACAACACTGGTCAGTCCTTAGACCATGTAATTTTTAACATTCCCTTTTAAACTTTTTAATGGCTTTCCATTTAACCATGGCTTCTGAACTAAGATTTTCTACAAGAATATTATTATCTCAAAATTTGCAAAGACACTAACCGTAAGGAAGTGAGCTTACTGCAAAAAGGTCTGAGGACAGTACCCAGAGGAAGATATGTAACTTCTGCATCTCACTACAGGCTGTTATTTGCATGGAGTAATTCAAGATGGATAATACCACAGCCAGAAGAGAAAGGACAGCATGTAATGGGGCAGCACACAGCTGTGTGCACCATGTGGGTGTAGGCAACCCTAGAGGAGAAAGGAAACTGCACTCTTGTGAGCAGATGAGGACTTGGCTTATGTTTCAGATGTGAGGAGCACCTACCACCCAGACCGCATCCACTCAGCCCATGTGAACTCCAGGACTTAGATAGTGTACCCAGCTCTCTACAAATTTATTAATATTTCATCCTGATATGTATTTTTAATCAAAAGTTCTTAAAGGCCAGCAGAATATCCAGTATATATATTCCAGTCCTTAGATGCCTTCATCATTAAATAGTTTATAGGATACAGACCTTACACACACACACACACACAAAAATCATGATTTTAATGATTTACATGGATTCCTAGAATAATACAAACTCAAAAAGATAAGTTGTGTATCTTGTTACTTAGGACCAAAATACAGCTCACCATTTTAGAGTGGCAGTTTCAAGTGAAAAACTTTCCATAAACAGGAGGCATAGCAACATGTTAATAACTGCTATAATTACCAGAGTATTCCAGTGTTCCCTTTGTATTCAAATACAGACTGGAATTAAGAATTAATCTGAAGAAAATAATTTTATATATATGCACAGAGGCCCTATATATTTACGGTCTCTGTGATATACAGATACTTTCAGAGGGATATTTTCCAGGCTGTAAACAGACAGCCTTCACTTTCAGATCACCAGCGTGCCCAAAAGAATCTCTACAGATTAACTTTGGAGAGAGAAGTCCCAGCATCAGCTTGGCACACAAGCACTGGAAACAAACTTAGCTCTTCTTAGTATTTCACTAGAATATCAAACAAATTAATAGAGAGTACCACATGATTATTGACTGCTCTGTTAGTCCTAAGAAAGAGAGAAAGAGAGAAAGAGGGAAGGAAGGAAGGAAGGAAGGAAGGAAGGAAGGAAGGAAGGAAGGAAGGAAGGAAGGAAGGAAGGAAGGAAGGGAGGGAGGGAGGGAGGGAGGGAGGGAGGGAGAACGGATGGACTAATCTATTTTAAGGCAAATTAATTTAAATTCTAATATGGAAAGAAGAAAAGATTCCAAAGTGAAAAATTAAATGCTGAACCACTGATCACTAATAAAGATTAAGAAAGATTTTTAGCTTGGCCTTTTTTCTTTCACTTTGTATTTTACTAGCTGTATCTGGAAAAGGCTCAGGTGATCAATTTTTATGGCAATCATAGAATCATAGAATAAATCACAGAATCATTAAGGTTGGAAAAGCCCTCCAAGATCATCTGGTCCAACCATCCCCCTACCACCTATGTCACCCACTAAACCATGTCCCCAGGCACCACGTCCAACCTCTCCTTAAACACCCCCAGGGGTGGTGACTCCACCACCTCCCTGGGCAACCCGTCCCAGTGCCTGACTGCTCTTTCTGAGCAGAAATGTCTCCTCATTTCCAGCCTGAACCTCCCCTGGTGCAACTTGAGGCCATTCCCTCTAGTCCTATCACTAGTTATCTGTGAGAAGAGGCTGACCCCCAGCTCCCCACCCCTTCCTTTCAGGTAGCTGCAGAGAGCAATGAGGTCTCCCCTGAGCCTCCTCTTCCCCAGACCAAACACCCCCAGTGCCCTCAGCCGTTCCTCACAGGACTTGTTGGCCAGGCCCTTCACCAGCTTTGTAGCCCATCTCTGGACACATTCCAGGGCCTCGATGTCCCTTGCTATACTGGGAATCAAAGTATAAATCCCCTGACTTAGTCATTTTTGCTGTGTAACTATCAGACTTTAAATGACAAACATCTACAGCAGATTAAAATAGCTGGAAAATTATCCTGGAAGAAAAACAATGTATATTTTACATTTCCTAAAGGTTCTTTTGTCATTTTCATACGTGTCCTTTCTTTGACTAACAAATAAATTATTTAGATTAACTGCAGATGCAGAGACAATTCTGGAAGCTTGTGGTTAAGGGCTTAGGAAAAGTGAAAATATGGTTTAAGGAGCATAACACACACCTTTTTGTGTTTTGTAACATAGATGAGAGGCTCTCAGCAAAGCTTATGAAAGCTCTGCTACCTCTCTTGGAGCTAAACACTTCTTCATTGAAGGGAAAGGCTTTCATGCATTACACTTGAAAGTATGTATATTTTGAAATCCCCCAAAGTAGATTCTTTCACAGAATCACCTAGGTTGAAGAAACCTCCAAGATCACCTAGCCCAACCTCTGATCTAACACTAACAAGTCCCTCACTAAACCAGATCACTGAGCTCTACATCTGAACGTCTTTACAAGACCTCCAGGAATGGTGACTCAACCACTTCCCTGGGCAGCCCATCCCAATGCCTAACAACCCTTTTGGTAAAGAAGTTCTTCCTAACATCCAACCTAAACCTCCTCTGGCGCAACTTTAGCCCATTCCTCCCCCAAAAAAGAAGCACTCACACAGCCCCTGAGAATCAGCAAGAGCTGTTTATTGCTGGCCAAAAGGAGCTGTGCTGGGAGCAGCCTGGAAGATGCCCTCCCGTGGACAAGGAGGAGGGTTGGGGGGCTGAGGGCCCGTTTTCTGGGTCTGGTTCCCCCATGCCATTTGGCTTGCCGGAGAGAAAGGCTGCCCCTCAGCCACAGGGACTGCCCTGCACCTCCCAGCCTGTGCCCTGGGTTTATTTTTAACACTGCTTTTTAGGCAATTTCATTCCATTCTTTACGGAGAAGAACAGAAGCAAGGTGCATCTCCAGCACTAATTCCCACCTGCGCTTTGTGCTCCGAGTGAAGAATTTCTTCCTCAAGTCACATCTCATCTAAGTCTCCCCTCCATTTGCTCAAAGCCATTTTCCTGGTTCCTTGGCTACACTCCCCGACAGAGTCCCTCTCCAGCTTTCTTCTAGGCCACTTCTATGGGTAAGGTTAGGTGGCCAAAATGCAGGACCGAGCAAACTGCAGCCTCCTCTACCTGGTTCCACACGTTCCACATGACATTTTCCAGCTCAGGCTCTAGCCTCTCATCAGTGTAACATGGAATCATTCAGGTTGGAAAAGACTTTCAAACTATTTGAGTTACTATACTCAAACTATCTGGATTAAATATTGCAATGAATAATATTCACACTGAAAATTAAATTGGCCCATAGCAGTCTATGTATGCATGACTAACCAACATACTGGTTGCTAATTATCCCAGACAGAATATGACAGCTGTTTCCATTCGGTGTACCACTTCCTACTACATTTATGAAAGATAGTAATTAATTCCATTGTATTTAAAATATTCATATAACCATCAGAACTCAGCTTTAGAAGTATTCTGCAACTTGATGTATCAGGTTCCGTTTTCTTTTTCAAGCATGCCTGAAAATACTGGGCAGTTCATTGTAAAATGCAATTCTTAACTTACTAGCCATGTATTGCATGCTGTGAAAAAAGAGGTAAGGAAAATTTTGTCCTAAAAAATAAAAATTAAAACAACAACAACAACAACAAAAACCCACTTCAAAATCTCTACCATGTTGCTTTAAGGTACTTAAGGGCTGAGAGAAACAGCTGTGCAGAAGCTCTCTTTACTGGCTTGCAAGACATATCCAAAAATTAACCTAGAATAATCAATTCCTAGAATAATCAATTCCAAAGGCAACTGTTATGTCACAGCTGAGAGCAACGTAAAAACAGACACTTGCAGAGCTGGACACTGGACTTGGAATAGGAACAAGACAGAATTTCCGAATTTGGACTTTTGCAAATACACATGTGCTCAGCAGACAGATATACAAACAACTCAAAGTAATCTCTGAAGCACACTATCAAATACTGAACAAGTATTTTCTTTTTAATAAGTACACATCTTCTAATAGCATCTCTGAAGCCCATCTGGACTGTCAGAGGCCAGGACACACCACTGGAGTATCAAACTGCTGCTTGCTACCAATCCCCTTCCTGGGAGCACTGTGGCTGGCAAAGCCAGATTTACCCTCCATTATTCTACCTAACACACTAGTACTGAAGAAAAAAGCAAATATATTGTTTTCTTTGCTTGAACAAAATGTATTTTTCTTCCTTTAGTAATCCTGTCCTGTGGGAGAAACACTACATGTCTTCACAGAATGTTTTATCTCAACTAAGTTAGTAACTATTTTTGACTACATGAATGGTATGTTTGTTTGGCACATGAAAGACAAATATTCGAGTTCCTGCTCCATCCCCTTCAATATCACACATCCCAAGGAAGTGGTTCTTGTGGCACTTGCCCCTAACAAGTGGGCTCAAGGCTATTTCTCTCATACATGGATTCTCCCTTTTCAGAAAGTTTCAGAGGGTTTTCCCATAAAAAGACAAACTATTCAGAGAACCAATTAACGTTGCCTAAAAAAGGAACACGACTCAACAGACTGACTTTGCTTGAGCGCAGACACCCAGAACTATTCCAGAAGAACACAGATTTTAATCCACAAATATGGATATCAGTATGTGTTCTACTGATTATTTGGATAATTTGCATGGCAGGCATTGCTCCTGCTCTCCTCTGCAGATGTTACTGCTTCATCTCAGAGGCACACAGGCTCTGTTTTGCTGCCTATAAATTACAAATGTCTTCATCTCAGCACATTTTCTTGCCAGCTTTTCCTACCTCATTTCCCAGAAAGCATACAGGTGACAATAAGCAACCAGGCAGAGACAGAGGGAATCCCTGTTGTCTGAAGACACAACTCCCCCATACCAGCTGCAGAATGTTTTCTGAGTCCCTAACTCTGCTCCCTCAGACCTCATTTTTGAAGCAGACCCATGAAACACCTTCAGATGCCTAGGAATTACAGCTACATTAAAAAAAAATAAAATAAATCACAAAATCAATACTGAGCTTTATAATATCACAGACTTCATTCTTTAACCCCTCATAACTCCCTACTATTCCACATATAATAATTGCAGAGACAACTCATCACTTCTTCCACCATTATCTGCCTGTTTTGCAGGAACTAGCTATTTTTCCTGTCAAACTTGCCTCAGACACACTTGGCTTGAAGTTTGCTGCTATTTGTTTCATAGAGAAGACAGTGTGACCCAAAGCTCATCCACTTTTTTCCAAATATAATCAGCTGATCTAATAAAAGATAATCAGTATCTCTTCCTATAAATCCTGCATCTTTCAGATCTCTGGACAAACCTGCTTACAAGTTCACTTTCATTGGTTTCTTACTTCTCTGTCAGTATCAAATGGATTTTTTTTCAGTCGTTTTTGGGGGTTTGCTGCAGTAATCTGGATGAAAAGTTCACAGAGTTCATTAGCAATTGGTCAGATTTAGTACCCATGTTGTATTTTCTACTTTTACCTCACTTGTTGAGCAATGTCTCAATGTCTAGACAATGCATATGTCATATGTAAGAGTCACCACAGCAAATGGATGCTGGAAAGCTGTTCTGGTGTAGGGTGGTTTATGGTTATCTGATCTGATGCACACTTTTATAAACCTCTACGCACAGTTTTCCTAAGGTTCCTTGCAAAATCCAGAAAGGTTGGCATCAGGTTTGCTCCATGCAGGGGTCTTGTGGCCTGGGAAGAGATTACTGTCTCTGAGACAGTATTCACACACAAATCCAAAAATTACACACACATCCTATTCACACACAAATTTTCTCCTTGCTGTATATGTGGTGTAGTGACTGCTTTTCATGCAGAGATCTGGGATTAAAATTAAATAGATAAATCTAAACCCAGGTTAGCCAGGAACAACTGCCAAACACAGTAAGCAAATGTGCTACTTCAAAGATAGGAGCAGAAGTTTTGAAATCATTTGAATGAAATACCAGTCCTCATGCTTAGATGCGAACAATATACGTGTGCTACTCTTCTGGAGTTCACGTTGTTTCTGTGCTCTCCAAATCTTTTTTCACATCTTTCCTGACACGTCAGGTGTGTGAGGCTGATCAGCTGTCTACCGTACTACACTGCTATGGTGTAGGACTGCTGAACAGAGTCTGCACTCATTCCAGTAGATAAACTCCATCACTCTCACCTCAACAATTCAGAATCACCTTTCTCTGACCTTCCCTTCATGAGTATTTCAGCATTCTCTGAAATTTATCCATCTACTGATACTTCCTTATATCCTTATGCTGAACCAGGGCACAGAAGGCTACGTAGAGGATCTGACCTGGCAGTGACTAACATAGAAATGCTTACTGTAATGGAGCAAAAGGAACTCCCAAATTCAGCACAGAAGAGTTTCCTTCTGACCCCTGGACTTCCAGATGCCTTTGCTTACCTCTCAAAGAAGTAAAGACCATTAATGGGAAAAACCACACACACAGTACAAGTTCTTTTTCTACGGAGGTAATTTAACCTTACCAATCTTTTTCTTCTGCTGCTTCTGCATCTTCTTCTTGTTCACTATATCCTCCTTCAGTAACTTTTAGCATAGCTAGTAGTACTAAAGACTCCCAAACAATGCAAGGCTGACAAATCATCTTACCAATCTTTACTTATCTTGGGAAGTTTTCTTCTTGGATAACTAAGAGCAGGAAGTCTAAAATCCAAGACAGCTTCTCTAGAGGCGGAATTCCAACTACCTTATGAAACAGTCACTGGGAAGACAGAAGTAATGAGACAGGAGATAGAGTGGTACTGGATGACTTCCAAAGCTCCTGGTAAACTGTTATATTAGGAGAGATGAAATCTTCTGACTCTTATTACTGACTTCAAGGATTCCTTCAAGGAATCTTTCAAGGATTCATTGGTTAGAAGACTCTAGAGGAGACCCCCTAAGCAAAAAGTACTTAGCAGTTAGGAAAGTAATTCAGGTTTCCTGGGCATGTTGAACCATGGCTACTGTGGGAGGCAGGTTACAGGGCTAAATGGCTTGTTGGTCTGTATTGTATGGTGGGTTTTATGTTTCTATTAGTATATTTAAAACAATGGCTCTAAGAATTGGATACATAATATTGCAATACTCAGGCAGGCAAATTCTGATGCTGAGAAGATTCTTTGTCAATGTAGTGGTGCTCTTGCAGCATAGATGGAGCCAAGAGTGGATGGCGAGTTCTTCCCAAGACCCCACATATTGCAGCATGGTGCAAGAAACAGAGAACTTGCTAGAGAAGAGCCACTTGAGCAAATTGTCTGCATCCACTGAGCATTATTTAAGTTCAGGGCAGGAAAAAATACTTAGTGATTTATTGAGGGGGACTTGGGTAGTTCTGCAGCATGTCCTGTCTGTATCTGTTGAGTAACCAGTGCAGTAATTTGGCTCTGCATTCCTCTGTACAGGACTTGCTCTGTCAAGTCCCTCAAATGTTAAACATAATTACAAATTAGTTATCATTACCACCACATAAAGTAGCATGAATCAACTTACTGTGCTGCTTACCAATACTCAGTGGAATACTTAATGTCAACACTGGGACATGTACTGGATTCACCTACACTCAGTCTCTCCTTCTTTTATTTTGAAGAAGAAAGTATGCACTTTTCTCCTCTCTGCCAACCATGTCATGTTTTTACCTGCCCATCAATTCTGAACACAATTTTATATTACTTCTGTGATTAGGTTGGCATTTATACACAGGGAAGAAAAGCAGCCAAGGAGATCTCATTGCATTATACCCTTTCAAGAAATTTTGCATCTCAGAAAACATTTTAAAAATGTTCCATCTAGAGGCAGACACAAAAGATAAACACCTCATCAGTCAGCAACAAGTAAATAAAAATAAAAATAATAATAAAAAAAAAAAAAACACCCCAAATGGGGTACTTAGTATGTCAAATCTGGATTAGCAAAATCTTCAAAATACATGAATAAGATTAACTAAGAGACCAGGTGGTGCCAGCATCATAACATGAATTTTGTGTGGTAGAAAAATTATCTCTAGAGTTCTTCAAAGAATACCTGTAATCTACACACATTTTCCCTGAATAAATTCTGTTAAGATTCCCTTTTTTAGAAAATATGTGACATGGATGCAAGCCATCTAAACACAAATGCAGTCAAAGATCCTTTTAGTATACTTTACAGCAGTTCAGACTGCAATGGAAAGCCTGGGTTATATATGTAATTTTTTGCTGCACTGAACACATGATTGCCTCCTTGAGTGGCAATCACAGATTATTATCAAAGGGCAACATAAATGGCATTCAGATTTCAATGACTGAGCTCATTATGACATTTAGAGCACTTACCACTTTTTGTGAGTTTTGCTGATTGCTGCTTATCCACAGACTACAAATATTGCAGAGTACCTTAGACAACCATGTCCAGTTTCTTCCAGTTCTACCTATCTCTGCTGTCAACTCTCTGTCAGCTTGTAGGTAGTTCAGTTATAGTCTGCAGACCTACTTCGTAAAGCCAGGAGGAAACTGGAAGTCAGCTTCTTGTAGATGTGACACTATGTGCCCCACCGCCTATGAAAGTTGAGGTCAATGTGAAAAGGAGATCCTGAAATGCTACAGGCTTCTTGAAAGTCTAAATACGTCACTTTTTGTCACAACTGGAATCCAGAAAGCCATTTCAAACCTTCTCAGCACAAGAGAAGTACCAGAGAGAATTCAACTGAACTACATTTCCCTGTGGTAACAGAAGTGGAAGAGGGATGGGCTGGAGCTGAGGCCTTGCTGCAGGGCTGTGTCTCTATTCCAGACCAATTCTGAAAATGTCGATCTTTTCTGTTTCAAAGTAGCAATTTGATCTTCAAAATACCATCTTAAGGAGGAAGAATTATGAAGAAATTAGTCTTTTCAGACTAAAACCTAACATGTTAATGCCCTTCCATTTGGATGTCAGCTGGGTATGGTATGGGCTGGCACTGTGGAAAGCCACAAACTCCTTGCTGACTGAGCATCATTCGAATTAAAGCCAAATGCTGACTTGAGTATTTGCCTATTACCACATCAACCAGCCGGTGTCCCAGGAATGGATCTGTTCCACAGGTCTGACTTTATGTGAGTCCCAGGCAATGCTGGTTTGTGGGCAGTGCTCTGTGGGTTTGTGAGAGGGCTCTGGGCTGAGGTGAGACCTGCTCAGTCCTGCACAGCTTTGGGCAGCCCTTGGAGCTTCTGGCAGCAGGAAGAGTCCACAGGCATGCAGAAGCCAGACATCACTTGTACACTAGGACTTGGCATGACAGTATCATAAACCATGTCACTTGTCAGACATTTTTCTGTAACACAAACCATTACTTACACACTTCACACATTACAAACACTTCCTTAACCTGTGTACAATTTTTCCTAACAGTCTTATCCAATGGTAAGAGTGCTCTGAATATTTTGTACTGTTTGTATGTGTCCTTCGTACTCCAGCATTAATTTGCCTGTACTGACAGCTAGAAAACACAGTGTCAGCAATTACCTCTTGGTGATAAGGCTTCCCAGATTAAAAACAAACAAACAAACAAACAAACAAACAAAAAACACCTACCTGTGTTTAATGTTTCAGTGCAAACGGTCAGCAGTTTTCCACACTAGAAAGGAGGTTAAAATCATGTTTATGTCTCGTGGACTACTGTATTTTGAAAACACAGTAATATACAAATGAAACATTTGAAAGTAGCTTTGCCTTCAATCTAAATATTTCTTCTTTCTTCCTTACCTTACTTAGAACTCTTTAATGAACTCTTTTCATTGAATTCTTTTGTTCACTGCCTAGTTGCTGCTCAAAGATATGAAGATATATTCCAAGACAAGTTCAACAGTTACCTGCCCTGGGTGGTTTGCTGTATCCTTTCCTTCTTCTAAAACGTCACAGCATTTGTTTGTCAGAGGAAACAGGATGGTCTGTAGCTGTAGTTCCTCCTGAAGTTATTGGTATTTGCAGAGAAGACCTGATTAAAAACTGTTCCTATCATGTTGCCTGCTCCTCTATCATGTGATGCAATGATTTACATTAATAACAGTAGAGTGCAAAGAAGACCTGCTGAGCTTTTAATAAACTTCCTTTTTCCAATCACTTAAAATGTTCTTTAAAGTTGCAACTGAAGTAATACAAAGCCTGCATAACAGTATACTTGACATTTATGATTTTGGCAGTAAATCTGGTTTTCATTTTTACAATGTCTGCTTTTGATTAATTGCTAAAAAATACCATAAATACTTTTAGAGAAACAGTGGAATGGTTAATAAACCGCATTCTGCATGTTAACACCTTAAATAATAATGGAGTAAATGCCTTAAACCATGTACATTAAATGCAAAGTAAAAGTAAATTCAAAAAGCCAACTGCTCACAAGTTCAGCTTTCATTACTGTTCTCATTAGGGAGTAATTGTGAGGCACCCTGAATTTCTTCTAGCCTTGGCGCCTATTAACCTAGTGGATAATTCCATACAGGTTTCAAGTTAAAAGCTCCACTGTTTAAAAGCAAGCAACATTTGTAATGCATCATAAAAATCTTTATTTTTTATAGTATAACATGATTAAGTTAGAATAGCAAAAGATTGCAATCTAGACTTGTAATTCTATGAAAAAATGCCATTACTGTTATTATTTTTTAGCATGACACAAGCAGAACCCAATAAATGCAATTATGCCAGAATTCTGCAGCACAAAAGACCTGGCAGCAAGCTGTGTGGGGTGCATTTTTATCATTTCAGGAAACTGTCTAACCCACTACACATGGGTCCTTTTCTGGAAGGGTGCCAAAGCTGAAGGGTAATAGAACTATAATGAACAGCTCCAAATTAAATTATGCTGTTGTAACGTGGCATTAGTTGGCATAAATGATTTCATTGCAATTAAGAAAACAGATACATAGCCCACAGCAGGTGGTTGGTGATGTACTAGCACCAGATAAGTTGGCCTGCCGACAGAAAAAACAGCAAGAGAAAAGATTCTGCATACAGAAGCAGGTCCGCTATCCAGTGTAATAAACGTAAAGCTGCATTATTAAAGGAGCAACAGATATCCCAGAGAATTAAACCAACTACTGTATAAATGTTTTTGAAGTGTGTGCCTGACTTGGTAGAGGCCAAGCAGACCTGTGCAGTGCTTAGTATCTCACAAAACGTGCTTAGTGCTTAATACCTCACCAAATAGCTGTGAAATGACGGATGTGCCATGATTTGTTATCTGCCCAAGAGTTCACTGAACAAGAACTGCAACCAAAAAACATATTTTCAACACTTCCCTTTCTCTCTGGTGATTTGTGACAATGAAAAAGTCACATTACTGACATGTCTTTGCCCTAATTGCTTGTGAACTTGCAACATTTTAATATCATCTACTATCATCAGCATGAGAGAGGTGCAGTGCTCAACAAGAGAAGAATCAGAGAATTGTTCATTACAGCTAAATATTAAGTAAATAAAGCAGGAAGGTTCTGTAATAGCCTAGTCCTGACTATTTCATCTATGCATGAACGCACAACACCAATGCACTTCACAGCTCTCCCAGGCTGCAACCTAAAGCTCCCTACAGACAAGTATCTTCGTTTGCACAAGCATGCGCCCCGTCCCCTCACCCTGAGGGCCATGCGGACCTGGCATAGCACAGGACAGTGCCGAAGAGCCTGTGAAGGGAGTGAATCCTCCAGCTGATATAAAAGTCTATGCAGCCACAGGGAGCAACCTGTTTGCATGCACCAAGAGCCAAGCTATCGGGTAAGGATTGACATGGCTGTCAAGGAGTGCATGCAATGCAAGTTCTCCAAGAACAAAACAAAGAGAATTTTTAAGTTCATATATATGGGCTCAAAGTACTTACGGTGACTCAAGACAAAGCTGAAAACCAACTTGCCCAAGCCATGAAATGTTTTTCTGTTCTCTATTTTCCCTAAGGATGCCGAATTATATGAGCAGCTTATTTTTTAATATTGTTGATATACACTGAGGTATGTTGATCTTTTCCCCAAATAACACAAAATTATACTTACCTTCTTTTTCCTTCCCTTCATCACATTTCTACAGGCACAATGCTTAACGTCAACTATCCACAACTATCCACAAGCTTTCTTTTTTTTATTATTATTTTTGTTTATCTAATAATTCATCCTTTATTTCAGAGCAGAAGTAAACAGCCTCCAAATAGATGTTTTTTTCCAAAAACATGCATGACAGTTTTTCCCAGTATTTCTCTGCAGAGCCTGCTATCAGTGACCACTTGAGATATCTTACAGAAAATCTGTTGCCTTGTCCAGTTTGCAATTCCTATGTCTTAGGAAGAACCCATTGAGAACAATAAAATAAAAACCTGACAAACATCAGGGATTCACTTAAGCTGAAGCTCTGAGACAAAGGGGGGTTTGTTTATTGTTCAAAACTGACACAGTGCAGCTCTTCTCTGGCTTTGAGATATGTTTGTTCACAAAGTATTTTAAAATGAAACTAGCAACTGAGACCTTGATACTGTTTTATCTCAGTTACCACCACAGTTACCACCAGACAGCACTGTCACCATGCAGTTATTAATAACAGAAAACATCAAAGATGTTGAACAAAACCAAGAATGACAGAGACCACAAGACAAGTTTAAATAGCCTAAGACAGGACCTTAATTAGAAAAACTCATTAAAAAAAAGGCCAAAGACACTATCAAACTAAAGAATCACAGACCGTCACAGGCTTCATGCTCGGCAGTTTCCCAGTTCTCAGGCTGGTGTGCTGAGCCTGCTTCTCACTCCTCCTGCTGCTTCCCCTCCTGCCTTTTCTCAGACCCTGTGTGTGAAACCCTCAAGAGCAAGGCTGCAATAATTTTCTCTAAACCTCTTCACATTCTTGTACCATGCTTCAGCGTCTGGGGACACTGTGTGCATCAGAAACACCGCTACAGACCCCAGAGGGATGGAGGCAAAAACTTCACTAAGAAAAGCTCATGACTGTGGAAACACAACCCTGGACAAAATAAGCATCACAGTTTTAGCCATGCCAGCTTCAGCAGAGACTGCAAAACCTACTTGTCAAAGACCAAGAAAGGATATTCCAGCTCCAGCCAGTCTCCTGGGGAGCATACCTTGCTGAATGCTGTGCTTTGGCTTTCCGTGTTAGACAAGTAAAGCATTTCAGTACTGCTGCTTTACAACTTAACTCTCGACTTCAGTGCAACAGGTCACCTTGATGCAGTTCCGTGTCTTACAAGAGCACCAAGCCACAGGAAGACATAGAATTATGTAGTGGTACCAAACAGACATTTTAAAAAGGCAGGAGCACTCCTCCTACAGACACATGCTCCTAGGATATTTCAGGTTGGAAAGGACCTGAGGAGGTCTCTGGTCCAACCTTCAGCTCTGGGGCCAGACCGGGCTGCTCAGGGCATTCTCCAGTCAGGTCGTGAGAACCTCCAAGGACAGAAATCAAACCCCAGTTCCCACTCTGATTTTGTTGTCCTTCAGAAATGTGATGGAAGTGAACTCCCTCACCTCCTCTGGGCCTCTGAATCACAGAATCACAGAATCACAGAATTTTCTAGGTTGGAAGAGACCTCAAGGTCATCGAGTCCAACCTCCAACCTCTGGTAAAGACATTAAACAATGAGCCCCAATACAGACCTCTGTAGATCATCACTGGCCCCCATTCAGCTAAAACATTCCGTTAGAAGAGGAGAAAAAGGCCCAAAGCAGACAGAAATAGGTGCAGCATAACTCACTGATGGTGTCCCAGGACTGCGGCTTCACCTGTTTTGCTGTGACATATCAAGCCAGCTCAACTACAGCCTTTTTTCCTTTCAAGATCCAATCAAGCTGCAGTCAAGTTTTCTTTCCACCTCGGCCAGCGTTCAGCAGGAGTCTGTAATGATTACCTGTCAGTCCTTCGCTGCTCCTCCACAGCAGCCTGATTCACATACAGCAGCTCATGACAGTCATGCCTAACCTTCTATTTCCTCCAGCAAAGATGGGATTAACCTTCTCAAAGTTACTGAAGAGATATCATGTACATATACATGAAGAGATGTCATGTACATCACACAGACAAACATATGTGTTATTTATATATGCAGGGTTCATTAAAATGCATAATTTTTTTATCTTCCCTGCTACACAGAACCATGTTGAGTCATGAGAATCCCACCAAGACAAGTAGGGAAAATCAGAAGGAGTATGGTTCTCACTCCATATTTCATCCTAGTGGAACCACAGATTCTTCCAGCAACAGTGCTAGCCATCAGCAGACCGTGTTAAAACTAACCTTAAAATGGAGGGATTCTTCCTGGTTCTGTGCTTGGTTTCTCCAGTCGCACTGCAAACAGCTGGCCTGGTGCATCTTTAGGAGTGGCGCTGGGGACAGGGGCACATGAGCTTCTCCAGCTGGCACTGGTGTCTATGGGAACTGAAACACATGTGAGATCACAGCTTAGTTTATGACAAGAACCATTAAATCGATGATTGTATAGCAAAAAGCAATAACTACTTTGCATAAGCAGCAACAAGGCAATTGGCTCTAGGGTAGATACGCTGTGTAGCAGCATTGGGGGATCAAGGCAGGCAGGGCTTTTTTTCCGCCATTGAGGCCACCTGAGGGAGACAAGGGAGCCGCCAGGCCCCAGCAGCCCTCGTCAGGGAGGCTGAGGAGGCATCGGCAGTGCCCCATTCCCAGCCGTTCAAAGGCAGCCCCCAGGGAGCATGGTGACCAGGATGTGGCGCCTCAGTTTGCCGGCTGTCTACCTGTAGCTAAACCAGCCATGGTCTGCACATGGTCTGCACCAATGGCAGGGCTGGGGGAGAAGGCAATGGCCCAACTGAAGTGCATCTACACTAATGCATGCAGCATGGGCAACAAACAGGAGGAGCTGGAAGCCATCGTGCAGCAAGCAAGCTATGACTTGGTTGCCATCACGGAAACGTGGTGGGACCACTCCCATGACTGGAGTGCTGCAATGCCTGGCTATAGGCTCTTCAGAAGGGACAGGCAGCACAGAAGGGGTGGTGGTGTGGCTCTCTATATCAGGGAGTGTTTCAGTGTTGTGGAACTTGAGGCAGGGAATGATAAGGTTGAGTTCCTATGGGTCAGGATCAGAGGGAAGGCCAACAATGCAAGCATCCTGGTGGAGGTCTGTTACAGACCACCAAACCAGGATGAGGAGATGGATGAGGAGTTCTACAGGCAGCTGACACAATCACCAGCACTTGTTCTTGTAGGCAAGAACTTCCCAGACATATCCTGGAAATACAATACAGCTCAGAGGAAGCAGTCTAGGAGGTTTCTGGAGAGCATGGAAGATAGCTTCCTGACGCAGCTGGTTAGTGAGCCTACCAGGGGAGGTGCCCCGCTATATCTTCTGTTCATAAACAGAGAAGGACTGGTGGGAGATGTGGTGGTCGGGAGCTGTCTTGGGCGGAGTAACCATGAAATGGTAGAGTTCAGTGCCAGGGAAGCTCATGGAGCAGATTATCTTGAGTGTCATCACACGGCACTTGCAGGGGAAGCAGGCGATCAGGCCCAGTCAGCATGGGTTTATGAAAGGCAGGTCCTGCTTGATGAACCTGATCTCCTTCTATGACAAAGTGATGCACTTAGTGGAGGAGGGAAAGGCTGTGGATGTGGTCTACCTTGACTTCAGTAAGGCTTTTGATACTGTTTCCCACAGCATTCTCCTGAAGAAACTGTCTGCTCGTGGCTTGGACTGGCGTATGCTTTGCTGGGTTAAAAACTGGCTGGGTAGCCAGACCCAAAGAGTTGTGGTGATATTGGATTGGTTGGATATTAGGAAGAACTTCTTTACTGAAAGGGTTGTGAGGCATTGGAATGGGCTGCCCAGAGGAATGGTGGAGTCACCATCCCTGGAGGTCTTGAAAAGATGTTCAGATGTAGAGCTCAATGATCTGGTTTAGTGGAGGACTGGTTAGTGTTAGGTCAGAGGTTGGGCTAGGTGATCTTGGATGTCTCTTCCAACCTAGGTGATTCTGTGGTAATCTCCTTAAATATTAATGAGGTAAACACTTCTTTTATCGAGCCTGTATTCCAACTACAAACTTAGTTTTAGCAAATAATATCATGATTACATGTAAGTACATATGTGTAAGTATATATGCAGCACAGCTGCTCCCTGAAAGACAACAGAATGAGGAGACAAGGCTGTGCATCCTTGACATATCCTCTGTGGCTGCAGGCTGGTTAACCAGCAGGAGGAATTTCATTTTCCTCATGGAGTCAGAATCCTGCTGCGTCAAGAAATAAGATACAGAGGAAAGGCAGAGGCAACTTTTGCTGCATTTTAAAACAACTCTTTCCAGACAAAGGGAAATGAACAGCATTGGATATGGGAGAAAAATCTTACTACAGATAGTTTCAAGGGCTTCCAACACTTCTGCTAGGACATTACTGAAAAGGTAATATTTTTTCATCTCCATTTGATTTCCCCTCATGTTTTACTGTATCTTTCCACTTCCGTGTGTTCCTAATAAAGATGAACCAGGGAACTAGACACTGGGGAAAGAGAAAACCAGCCTGGTGTTATATGCATATGTTACAGAGGTTGCTAATATCCTTTCACTAGTGCCATTACCCACCAACAGTTACTCCTGTGACTAAAATCTGTTATATTTCCAACTCAGTTTGATCTGAACACCTTCTGCTTCTTGTTCCTATTGCTACGTCCTAGGATTAGAAGACCCCAAGGACAGCTACTTGGGGGTCTACAGAGCAAGTAAAGTCATGCTAAAAGCTTTGCAAAAGGAGTTTCCAGACAGAACTGAGCACAAAGCCTGTGTATTTTTGTACGTTTGGTAAAGTAACAATAACCTTCTAATTCTGCCCTCTGTGATACCCTGACTATAGTTGCTGTCTTACATCCTATCTGTGATCCCAGTAAGTCAGGACAGTACTGGAGAAGCATCTGAAGAGCAAGTAGTTTAAAGACAATTTCTCAGTCTGTCTCTATTGTAATTCATAGACATTCATTTTGCCCTCAAGTGGTATCAGTTTGAGGCACCAGAGGTCCGTGGTTACATCCCTGGCATTTGCTGGTACAGCGAGACCTCTCTGACACCCCTAAATTCAGCAAATGTCAACGGTATTAAGCTGGCAAAACAGAAACAGCAGCAGTTTCTTGACAACACAAGTGCCTTTCATCCAGTTACATCCTCAGGTTTGTAATTGCTGAAGCTTATCCAGCTTCAGACTCCATGTCTTTAAGATTTTGCAATGATTATGATTACTAAAGCAAGAGAATAAGCAAACATACCTCTACCGTCTACTTATAAGCAAACTGACTTTTGCTGCTGTCTTTGCAATGTTCCTGGCATATGCTTCATAAATAGCCACTGTCAACAGAAAGAGCAGCTTGCTGGAGAGAAAGCTGGCTTGGTCCCAAAAGCACTGTCACATCCCAACTTCCTTCTCTCAGAAAGTGTTATTCATTAAGAAAGCTTATACTTGAGAAGAAAGAAGCATTTTACAGCACTGCTTTCTCAAGCTCAGGAAACTCAGTTTGTCCAAGTTTTTACAGAATGTTTGCATCTCTCCATCTGCTGCAGCTAGCACTGGCGTCACCAAATACTAACACAGTGATCTGCCAATTGCTGTGACTTGCTATTTCATTGGTTGTGTTTTTGTGTGTGTGTGTGTGTGTTTAATTAAAAAAAAAAAAAAACACTGTGAGAACACATTGTTTTCTTACAATGATGTCACAACATCTAAAAAAAAAAAAGTTTGCTTGCACTGTGGTCCTTTGCATTACCTTTGTAAACATCTCTCTCATCTTCTCACCTTACAGAAGAGTAGTCGACAAAGAGAATAAAACCCCACCCTTTGATGGTTACTCAGAGCACCAGGCTGTGTTGCCGTAGGTCTCACCCAAGTGCTAATCCTGCAAAGCCTCGCTCCAGCTAGCTGTGACCCCAGCACCTGCCTGGACAGCCTGTGGGGATGGGGTGCCCACCTGCCACCTCTCCCCTCGGTGCAGAGCCACCCACAGCACCTGCAGCAACCAGCTCAGGGGCAGTAATGTCATGCCTGATGAAGAAAGCCTTCAGAGCTAGGGTAAATCAAGCAAATATTACATTATCTGCTTTAAAAATGCAGTTTGTAACACTTCCTAGCCAACCTTGGATCTGGCTCTGCAGCCCTGGCACGGTATGTTGCCTCTTCAGATGAACTGCTTTGCAAAAGCCCCTGGAGTTACTGATGTAAAACTATTTTCTCTGTGCAGGTTACAAAGGCTGGGGCAGCAGGGCTGTTCACTGAACAAAGTCAAGACGAAAACTGCTGTCTGCCCCCTGCTGCAGCCTGTCTTCTCATCCTGGTCAACCTGTGCCCTACAGCTGACTTCAATACCTCAATATTTTTTCTTATTCCGATTTTCTGTCTCTTCCCCCTCCTCGGTTACTGACCTTGCTTCTTCTATCTGACCTTCTCAGAGACCACAACAGTAATAACTCCTTCTTAAATGAGGAGGGGAAAGTGCTTTGCAGAACCTGTTGTGACTGCAATGGGCAAGGCATGACTCCGGTTGCATCCTTCTGTACGATCTGAGCTCACTGCCATCAGAGCCCCCTCTTCTTAGCTGGGTTAACTCCGATCCTCACCTTTACTGTACACTGCAAACACATGTCAAGTAACAGCAGTGACTGCCTGCACATCATTTCAACAAAGAATTATATATCCATTAAAACAATAGGATCCACTTTTAACTATTTACATGAGAAAAATCACATGAAGTAAACTTTAAATGAGATAAGAAGCCAAATTACATTCAGGTATTGCAAGTGTTAAAATAAAACTTACCTTGTGTTTTTAAAAAATGCCCAATCCCAAACAGGAAAATTGTTCTACATTTTGTCTTCATTGAAAACAATCTGAACAGCAATCTAATTTCAGGATGGACAGATGAGCTATCACACACTGGATATGTGTACACAAGACTTTTTCTCACATAAAGTCAATTATACTTAACATTTAATGGATAAAAACAACTGCCACCATGTATAGAAACTGAAAAGTTTTTCTGGCATCATTATGCTGTATTGAGGTAGCTAAATATCTAGTTGTAAAAAACCAAAACTAAACTAAGGAGGTCTGGTCTTAGGTTCAAGGTTCTGGAACCTTTTTCTCCTAACAGCAGTGAGGTGTAACAGCTACTGAGTGAGACTAAGGGAGTGGTATCCAATTCTGAGCTGGAAAATGTCTCGCTCACAATAGCCCTGCAAGAACTCAAGCTGCAACACAAATAAGAATGCCACCAAACGTATTATAATACAACAGCAAGCCTGCTTCGGGTAAACAAGTGGGAAGACAAATGAATGTTAACATGCAAAATTTAACTGAAGTATCACAAATGAGGGGGAGAACAATTTTTAACTGAACAAGAGAGGAAGAGACAGACTTTTCCAGAGTTAAGAATTATGTATTACCACAGACATCTTCTTGGTAAAAGCAATTTTCCTTCGTTATCCTACTGAGCCATACTTGCCCCTGTTGCTACTATGCTGATTTCAACAGGGTGTCATAAGGAAAGAATCTGATATTAAAGAGCCAGTTTGTCATTAGGCTTCCCTCAGCAACAAACGGCAGCATGCTGTGTTGCGAGTGAATGTGGAGAAACACTAAAAGACTGCAATTAGGGGAATGGTAAATATCACATCTCTTCCCATTCTAAAAACTGCTTTTGTAAATCCAGATTTTATGCTATCTGATCACTGAGCAACTCAGCTCCTGTCTCAATTATTTACTCTAATATCCAAACAAGTGTGTTTTTTGTAAGTACCGTCTCCTCAAACTTGAATGAAAAAGTCAGTAACTTAGATGCTGTTCTGAATGTAGAGTACAGATAAATTGGACAGATGAAGGCTGTTGTTTTCCATGTTTTAAGGCATGTTAACGAAGAAATATGCTAATTAACTTTTGACCCTGTTTCAAAGTTTATAACCTCTCCAAAAGAGTAAATACTCTATTTCTAAACAATTGGGTACATAGAAAATGCTGAGAAAAGGAACATAAAACAGAGGTTATCTAGTTGGTCTGAATTAAATTTTAGTACTAACAAAAGAAAAAGAAAAGGAATACAGAAGAATGAATGGAAGGCAAATTGCTTTGAAAATCCAAAGGAATATTATGGCTCTCTCTTTGTTATTCTCTGTGAAATAAATTAAACCACATCTGTTTCCTATAATATATAATGAGCACTGCACATCTACAGTAATCCCAGCTCGGGTATTTGCACAAAACTCTCCATCTTACTGCAGTTCTTGTCTCTTGATAGGTCAGCCCATAGACCTGCAAATGTGGGAAACGCATCACATGCAGCACTCAGTAGCTCCTGTGGCCACGTCCTTGCAGATGGAGGTTTGCTGAGGTTTTGTACAATGTACTGTCACAGAAAATAAGCAAAGAGCAAAGGAAAAGGCTGGAGTGAAGATGCTGGTCTAAGGAAACTAATACCTGGGTTGTAACATGGGAAAGGGACAGGACAGAGAACATAAAGGCAGCCAGAAGGGCAATCAAAGCCTTTCTAAGCTAACGTGAGTTTTGATGGGGTTCCTCATAGCCTGAATAGACATTTTATCTTCCTGTAAAAAAAAAGGAAAACTAACCTAGGCCAGTGATCTACATAATTATGCAATGACTGTATAGGAACTGCCTAAACAGAAATACCGTTTCTTTGAGTTGCTTCCTCTGCATTTGCTGCCTGTTTGCTCTTGTAAGAGCATTCCAAAATCTTCTCTTGGACTACACTGTGTTAAGTGACAGAGAATAATTATGTAATGATACTATAATCTCAGTGAAAAAAAGATTTCCTGCTGTAGGCCTAAAATCTCTTACTTCTCTACCATGCCTCAATTAATGTCTAAGGCACCACGGGACTGGATGAGAGAAACTCTGCCTAGCAGTACTAGGAATGCCACCGCTGTCCAGTTCAACCTTTCTATCATCAGCATCCAAGCAAGGAATCTTACTGCTGTCATGAAAACGAGCTCTGGGTTGCACCTTTACAAAGCAGCACAGAAAATAACTTCCCTCCATAAGAGCCAACCATTTTCTTAGACAGCTCCACTGACTGCTTCAGGGCTCACACGAGCAAAGTAACTTTCTTCCATGGATAGTGTTAGACTCCCATAGCCTAAGTTACATTTATCACCACACATACCATCTTCTGCTCGGCTTTATTGTTTGGACACCAGTCTCCTGGGACTTGGGACAACAACTGATTTCAAACAGTCCTGCTAAATCACTTCAAGCACGTTCACCATTTTTTGACATTGGCTTTGTCTCTCTTTAGATTAGTCATCTCAGTTGCAATCTGCATGACGAACCTGGTAGGAGTCTCCATGAGCTGCTGCCAGTCACTAAATCCAGAAACACAAACTAGAATATTATTAGGTGCCTTGCCAGTATGAAACATGAGAGAAGGGCCATGACAAAGGACGCTTCTTACAACAGAAAAATAGACGAGTGACAGAGAAGACTGCTGGCTTTCCACAGCAAACTCAAGTATGAGAATGGCTACAGTTTAATTAGTTTAGGAGTGGAACAAGGTGACTGTGTCAGATGGAGTGATACCAGAAAAAAAAAAAAAAAAGAAAAGAAAAAAAAGTTACTTGCTGTGTCAAATAAGAAAAGCCACATTCTGATTCTTCTAGAAAGTGGATGCAGAAAGTTCTGATGAGGGAGGACTGAAGTCAACAGGGTTATAAGGCTGTTAATCAGGTCATCATTCAAATCAATGAACACACACGGTATGCAGACAAGAAAGGCAATCCTTATCTTCACGAGTAACAAATATCTGTATTAGAGCCTCAAACAATAGCCTGAGAGGTGAAAATTTAACATCTCTTACTACCAACACCCTGTATTAAGCACTTTTTCTGCATACTCCTTCTTCATCTGTGATCTGTACTACATCTATCTGATAATTAATCAGAAATGTCATATAATTACACTTCAAAGAGGCTAGTGTAATTGATGATCATTGAAAGCTGGCTTTCCTGTAATTTGCTAGAAGAAATGAAGCTCCTTGTGTGCGTTTGGGGGCACCACTACAGCAGAGATGTCTAATCACCAGACAGTTCAGTTCAACAGACATCGACGTATCAGCTCTAATAGCTATTTCGCAAGGACAAAGACGTAACACATACTAAAGGAGCTCTTCTAAAGTTGTAAAATTTCACTCTTCCAGTTTCCCTAACATTCAGTAAGAGCCACTAAAAAAAAAGTCAAAGACCTAATTCCAGCTGTAGCTTCAGCAGCATTCAACAGGGGCTCAGTGATGCTTCAAGTAATACCAATGTCAAGCTAGAGGGGTAGGGGAGCAAGGCCAAATGGTTTGTTCATGTAAAATGTCTTGGCAAAAATGTGTACCGAGAGGAAGAGGAGAAGGAAAGCTAGGATATCCTCAAGGCATTGTTATCATTGTAGTTCTGACATGGAAAAGCAACTGTATGGCTCAGGAATTCGTCACACTGAAGAAGCCAATCTCTGATTCAGTGAAGAGAATTGAAGAGAAAGAGATGTTTTGGTGATGACCAACCAAGTGCTCTCTTACAGGTGATGTCTTTAGTGAAGAAAGTAGTTTTTGCAGTATTTTCCTTTCTGCCAGCACCTCTAATAAAAGCGTTGATGACTATTTCACCAAACTCTCTGACCTTTCCACAATGGAGAAGCAACACACAGCAATAGGTGGAACCCTGAACAATTTCACGCTTCTTGTGTTTTAACTCACTACAGTCATAAATGATTAACACTCAGATCTGACAGCACACACCCTAATCCTACAGTCCTTATTGAACCCACCCCAAACAAGCCTATGCATGGGCTACTTCTACTGCACAGAGCAAGAGCATGACTGTCCATACACCTTCTACATAGAAACCTATCAGCATCACTTCTAGTTATTACGCATTTTTTCCTCTCCTGCTTGAAAAAACTGTTATGAGTCAGAAGGAAACTGCATAGGGAAAGTAGAAGGTAACAGTATATACAGGAAATTGTGTTAGATGGTAGATAAAGGGGAAACAAGACCTGTCACTGTGCTATTAGAGTCACTGTACTCTAAAGGTAGAAGAAAAGCAAATGTGAGCTGTGAAGCAAAGTGCGCGTCTCACTGGTATTTGTTTTTGTGCCCTGGTGCACAATGCTGAGGTTTTTTCAGCCACCATCACGTTGAAGTTCAACTATATAAAGAGCAGGGCTTAGTGCACTTCCTGAAGAAGTGAGCAGTCATCAGGGTTTCATGACACTTTCTTTCCTCTGGGCCTAGAAAGGAATCATTATATGACACTTACCCTGTCAGACCTATCAGCTCTGAGTGCTCTACCATATGCAGAAGCCATGCACCTATCTTGTATTAAGATAAACAAAGATATGTTCCTGTTCTCACATCAGAAGATTTTTAATTTAGGAGACACATATTGTTCCAGTGCAGAAACATGCCCTTCATTAACATTCCTCTGCCTTATTTTTGAACCAGGACAAGATGATGAGGAATACATACCACTGCATATGGCAACAGTGTCTGATGAGGGGTCACTGAAATGAGCTGGGAGGTTGTATAAGGTGGTATCTGGACCTTTTTGTTATTATTATTATTATTTTTAATTTATATCCCAATTTTATCTGTTTTCTAATAAGGAGATCATATGGTAAATTTTAAAAGTATCCAGTGGATATTCATACATTATTGACAAGCTGGGTGTTAAAGATTAAAGGCAACAAGAGTTGCAGAGAAGCTGATTATAATTTCTCATTTCTCTCTCCGTTCTCCTCATCATTTACCCCTGCCACACACAAACATATTTCTCTGCTAGCCACTTGTTGTTTTCAGACAGATCACTCAAAAAAATCTTATTGTTTCTGTTTATTCCCTTGGCAATTCTCTGTTCACTGCGAGTTTATGCTTTTTTAATCTGTTTATTACACTCTTCCAGCTTTATTTCCTAATCCTCTTTTGTTCCTCCTAGCTTCATTATGTTTAAACTGGGAAAGCTGCTTCTGTTGTTCTTGTGAGCTTTACACATACTCCTGCACCCATCTTCTAAGGAGCCTTCCTTGACAATTCACTTCCTTCTGACCTCTTTCCAATCTTACGGAGTACCAAAATCTTAAAAAGCAGCTAATAGGAAGAATTAACAATATTAAACCCCCTATGTTCACATAGATAAAGAATCGTGCCCACTCATGCATGCAGTCTTTGAGCAATTACACAGTGCAGGTAAAGAGTCCGCTCCAAGCCACGAGACCCAAGCCACGCTGCCAGGACCATGGTGCCTATGCTCCTCCCCAGAGCCTGGCACCCGGTGGAGCCACCCACTCGCCCTTTAAGCATCCTTGTAGGCCACAGCCCTTCCCCTGTCCCACCATTCTACCTCCCTTCTTAGTGTTAGCCTCATGCATCATCCCTTTTAAATTGCAAAGGTGTGTCAGTAATGCTCATCATGTATCAACAAGAGTTCACAAATAAGGCCTGATACGATAACGTTTTATTCTCAATTGGCAGAGGTGAAAAATGGCTACGCACGACATGGAAATTGTGCCTTATGTACCTCAGGAAATATAGTATCCTAATGACTTTTTATAACACAGTTTTCCTTTAATTTAATGATTTGTGAATCTAGTACTGAAGTCTCACAGACTTTACTCAAAAGACATAAACCCTGTAATAATACAAGTCTAAATGACTACAGACAGCAATGAATGTTGAGTTAAAGTAATTTCAGAGATGAACCAAATGACAATATTACTTATTCTCAAGATCAGGCTGCATCGATATAACATTTTTATATGTTGATTGTGCCAGATTTACAGGATACAGGATTATACCGGTCTTGCTTTCCTTCTTAATAAATACAATGGTGAAGAAATGGGGGTGGTTTCTTTGTGCAGTAAAATCCTGCCACACCAATGGCCAAAAATAATCAAGTGATATTAATCAGTCTCCTTTTCATCTCCATAGAGATTAGAAATATTACAGACAGAAACACAGCTTTAATTAGTCTGGTCAAACAAAAGGAAAAATACATGACTACTCTTGCAGATAAATCACAGTAAAGATACAAATCACATCTCAGAAGGTGAACAGTAATTTTCTCCTGGATCTCAAACTAGGTAAAAACCATTATACTTCTCAAACCCAGTAGAAGAATAGCTACATGCCTGTGATTAACACTTTAAGAGTATTTCTAAAATACATGTACTGATTTCTCGGTTTGGTGAACATCAATATGTAAACCAAATAGTTACTGAGGCAAACTTCAGGCTGATATTTACTGTGAAGGACAATCAATCTTCAAATTTAGTTTCACGTAGTAAACATCACGTGGTTCCTAAATTATTAAAATATGCCCCAAGCAATAGACACCTCTCTAACTCCAAGTTGGCTCAAGCGCTCAGTGCTCTTAGAGCTCTCGGACTGCACCTGAAGTTTCAGTTGCCTGACTCTCGTTCACCTATGCATTTGTTCAGTGGAGCTAAACTTAGCAAGTAGGTATTTCAGAAAACACTTTTCTGGAAGAGACACTTCAACTTCTTCTTCGTGGCCCAGCATTTGAAACAGATAGAATGGTGCTGCTTTCTAATGCAAATCCGAAGTCTCCCAGGTGGAATGTGATTAGCCTGGGGCAGTCTAACCGGTCAGAAAAATCTTCAGCCTGAAACGTTGCTGAGATCGTTACAGATGGCATTTGACAGTGAAGATCAGGATGGATTTGTTCATATGGAAAGTAAAGTGTAACCAGGGATGGGATGCAAAATAGCCAGAGCGAGGATACAGAAAGGTCCCTAAAAAGTCAAAATTGTATCCGAATTCATATTGAACCACACTAGTGCAGCACTAGTGTGTGTGTGGGGGGGGAGCACTAAGTGCCTTCGCTTCCACACAAGCAGCTCCACAGAGCAGCTCCATCTCCAGAATGCACTTGGCACAGTGCAAAGCTACATCTGCAGGATACACATCGACATCCTCCTGGGGGTTAGGAGCACTGGAAGCACCGTGTGCTTCACTCTTCAGCTTGGTAGCAGATCTGCTTCGAGCAAGAAGAGCCCCTTGCTCTGCAGCTGCCCGGCACTGTCAGGAGGCTCCCCACGCCAGTGATACAGATGGCTAGTGTGCTGCACCAGCATTGTGCTCGAAGGGTTGCATTTGTCCCCTAATTACCTTGTGGAGTGTAAGCCTACGGAGACCTGAGCATTTGAAGTAAAACTATGACAGCTATAAAGCCCTGAAATGCAATCATACGATGTGCTGCAGAACTGACGGAACAGCCCCAATTAAAAAGTTTCATACAAATGGCATTTTGTGTCGTGAAACTGTTCCTCAGCTGTGCCACAGCATCTGCCAGAACGGTTTGAAGATAAGGGGAGCATTTTTAATCCAAACCAAAGTAACTTTATTCACTACACACATACATTTACAATAAGCATGGCTCCACCAGGGCTCACAGGAGAGAGAATGGCTCTCTCGAAAGGTTCCATCAAAACTACATTATGGAAACAGAGGAGCACAAAGGGAACCAAATGCACATGGCATGCTAACGAACAGTAATAAAACAGCATTATTAAGACTGCAAATCCAAGCCCTGAAAAAGTTAGGAAATGCCAGAATTCGGGCTGTTTGCGAGAGGACAACTTGCCCCTGCCTCCTGTGGATATGTGGTCCAGGACAGCCTTCATGACATGAATATTTGTTTTGTCCTCCAGGATCCCTCTGTCAGCTCTCTGAATGGACAATGCTCCCTGAATAAGCAGCAATTCATTTTTTTTTGCCTTCTCTTAGAAATCCTGTGTGCTGCTTTATGCCTTATTTACTGCTCTGAAAGCAGAATTATTCATTTTTTCAAAGAGTTTTCTCTGGAACTCACTATGTAGTACCAGAGAGCTTCTCAAATATTAATGACAGCTGTTTGCACAACATGCCTGTGAGATGATACGATGTGCACGAAGGTAGCTTGTTTCAGCCTGGGCAGCCTTCAGCTCTTTAACAATTTCACCAGTTCCAGCCAGGAAAACAGGAGTTGTTCTCCAGAAAGGGTGAGAGTGTACATGCAACAGCACTGATGAGGAGAGAGAGAGAAGTTGATGCTCAATAGTCCACTGTATTAGGGATTTGATAGGTTTTAACAGGATAGATTTAGGTTCTGCTTCCTTACACGGATCAACAGACTGAGAATATGCCAAAGGAAAGGTAATAATGAGAAGAGCAAGAGTTCACAGCAGTCACAGCATCCCATGCTTTTCTCCATCTCTCTGTCATGGACAAAGCCAGTTTCATACCTCCCAACAGCAACATACTCCTGCCTGGGTCCTGCTCTTCTCCCACCATGCTGGGAAGGCATGTAAGGGTAACGCAGCCAGTCTCATCACCTATTCACATCAGATCTTCACTGAAATTTGGAAAACAGACACAGTGTAAGGACAATAATTAATTAGAAGATTACATCAGAGTAAGGAGTACATTTTTTTGAAAAGAACAATGGAGGTATCAAGGCTTTAATAGTCAACTTTCTATAGTTATGGGGTGCTTAAAAAATAAAATATTTTTGACTGGTTGCAAAAGCTGATGTGCTCAACTATTCTCACATGAAGAAAACCAACTATGAGCAGTAATGGATGAGTGACCACCACTTAATTTATGATTTTTTAATTTTTTTTTTTTTTTTTACTGTACAAGGTAATTTTTCAACATGAATTTTAATGCAAGGAATGGAAACTAGATGAATGAAATAATTTATGGTATTATTCTGTTTTCATCTTTTTTAATTATATTTTCCTTCGGGGTCAGCTTGGTTGTATTTCCTTTAAATACAGGGACCAGAGTATTTATGTACTCTAGTCCTCACAGCCTGGTAGGTTGCTCAGTAGCAGATGTGCATTTATGTAGTTTTATATAACATACACGTATATACACGCAATATATATATATTGTGTATACAATGTACATATGTATAGTGGTAAGTCCTGCATAGAAGAAGAGATGAACAGTCACTTGGAAAAATCTGAAACTCAGTGAAGAAAACAAAATATAAGAAAAAATAAACTTTGTTTATAAAGACTTTGTCTGCTGAAGAGCTTATTTGCACAATGTTGAAGTGACTCCCGGTAAGATTTTATGCTGGATGAATGAGGACCAACAAAAAAGTTGCTGAGCCAAGTTTAAGCAAGACATCACTGTTTAACTGTCTAGTTAAACAAACTACCTGTCCTGAAAGACTTCAGCTTCATTGACAAAAATACTAAGGAGAAACTAAAGAGAAACTAAAGCCCACCCAGCTGGAATAATCAGCCAAGAGGATCCGGAGGAGACCAAAAGCAGATAAACTGGATGAACAGATGCCTTGGAAAATTGCATGCAAAAAATAGTTAAGTGAGGGTGAAAAGCAGTGGTGCAGTGTGCTTTACAGAAACTCATCTGAACACCTTCATAAATTGCAGGTTTTAAAGGTTTGCTTCTGCTTTTCTTTCCCCTCTTCTCATTTGTGTATGGAAGTGCAATGGTTGGGTGACTCATTAAGTAGCAATGGATGAGAGCAGTGATCTTTTCTCCTCCAAAATGCAAAGTTGGAGGAGTCACTTAAGTGCACTGGAAGAGTGGTGTTGTTATAGACTTAACCATCAGATATCAGCTCTCTATTCCTTAAAAATGTTTAACTTTACTTTTCAAGTAAACTACCAGGACAAAATAGAAGTAACCTCCACACTCCCAAATCCTCCAAAGGTTAGATGTAGTGGTAACAAAAAATGGTAATTTGTCACAGAAAACATTGTTTTTGTTGTTGTTTTTGTTGAAATTAAAAGAAAATACTGTAAGTAAAAGCTGGCCTTTTTTATTTTTCTTTTTTTTTTTTTTTCCTACGCTTAAATGCATGATTGTTATGTACGCAGGTAACAAATTTAAAGAACCCATTGTTCACAAGAAAGCTATTAATAAAGATTTTTTTCTTCCTCTGGGAAGACAAGAGAAATAAAAGGTTTACTATTTTGTAGCCCCAAGACATCTGGAGAGGAATGCACACATTGTTGAAAGTACCTGAGGCAGCTGGCTGTGTGCACAGTTCCTTTTTACGTTAGGTCCAGCAGGATGAGAGAGAGCTATTTGTCCTGAGCATATGCCTTGTGTTTTGATATATTTTCAAAAGGAAAAACAGCAGGATGCACATACCTCTTTATACTTGAAATGGTGGCATTGAACCTGAAGCACTTGGGGTTCCTGGGCTTTATGGGTACATAATGTAGTGGTGAGAAGGTTATTATATGACAGGAATTATTGCTTAGGCTTTAAATAAAAAGCAACATTCTATGCGGCATTTTTTTACAATGTGAATGGACGAAGAAGAGTTCCCAGTTTTCTCTGTTCACCAAAATACTTTGTTTCCTTTTGTACAAGAGAGTGTTTTTGGGTGTGGAATTACGAACAATCCCTGAGGAAGCAGCATTCAGTTGAAGAGCTAAGACAGTCTTTCCTCGCACGCAATTTCCTCTTAGAGATGCAATGCAGGACAGAGAGCACTTTTGAAGTAATGTCTATTTACAAGTTCTAATAGCTTTGTACACAATGATTTCCTTCATGAGACATCTCAACCACTTCCAATGTATTCTTACACTTTCAAATATCAAGCAAACGTAGTGACAGGTGCTGCAAAGCAGCCAAGGAGATAGCTCTCCCTGTGATTGAGTTATTATGTATTCCATTAGATAGTGCTGCTCAGCTGAGCTTTTGAAGGTGGAAGGTAAGATTAACAGAGGAGGAAAGGCTTCTTGTTAATTAAAGTGATGCACTGCCAATTGTAAGGGCGATCAAATATTGGTTCAGCCTTACCACTGCTGCTTACTTTTAATAGGCAGGAGTATATTTGATGATGGATGCCCAGCTGAGCAGAGGCTGTATGCAAAGCCGCAGCCTCACTGCTCACTGCTCACCTCTTTCAAGATCAGAAATGTGCAGACTGACAGGATGAAGACTTGGGAGAAAAATTGTTCAACAAGTGCAAAGAGACCAGGCACTGAACCTGGAAAAAAATTGTTCATTACTTGACTAAAAGTGTAACAGGGCAGTTTATATGCAGTGTGCTTATTTATCGTAAACGCTGCAGCAAAGCTAATGATTTTTGTTTTAGTTGGAGTTCAGATTCTCACTTTCATCAGCATTATCTTGCAAAATACATTCCCAAGATTATTTTAATTTGGGATTTGACACCAGCGATTGCCTTTTTTCCCCTCAAAGGATAAATTAGTTCACAATAAAAGATGCATATTAGGCAATTTATTATGCTAATGACTTGCAGAAAAAAGCCAAATTACCTTGATAGTGGATTATATTGAACAATAAAGAAACACACTCCTTGCAATTCTCAGTAAATGTATAGTTTAGCTGTGGTTAGCTAAAGGAAGCCTCCTGGTAGTAGTATCCACATTAAAGACAAACAGACATGCATTATCAGTAACCACAGTCACAGTGAAACAATGCAGACGGATCTCAGATTTGTAATTAGATCTCATTACCCTACACTAGTCATTTTTAGCTCAGCTTGGAAGCAAAGCTTGTGTGAGCGTGGCATATGGTGCATGTGCTGGCATTTCCCTACCTGATGATTTTAAGATCTATGATCAGACTTCAAACACTTTTAAAGAAAAGTTGAGACTCAAAGAAATTAAGCTTTGTACAAATTTTATGCAAATAGAGAGCCAGGTAGATCAAAAAAACGACATTAATGATCCTCATTGATACAGAAGCTTGGCGTGAACGTATGAATTCATAGGAAACAGCTGCTCCCAGAAAGGTTACTCACTTTGAGGTGTGAAACATCTCTCCCAGGCTATGTGCCCTGCCACTTCTGCTGACTGAGGACTGAGGACAGACACATTCCTGGGCACGGGGTATTAGGCACATGGGAAAGTAGGAGAGAGCTGCTGCAGGGTACTGTCTGTGGATCGTAAAGCTTGCATAGGGAAAAGGATACAGGTGGAGAGAGGCATTTCACATTTCAACCTTGAAATAACAAATGGACCAACATCCCTAAATTCAATAAAAGCAAGATTATACAGAAAAATTTAGATGAGTATCAAAATTATATTTTCAAGTGGGATCTATAACAAGATTCAATCAGACACACAAACACACATACAGAAAAATGTTTCATGAAAATGGAAAGAGTAAAGTACAGTCTTATGTGAGCAATAAAATACAGAAAGCTATGTAATTGAAGGAAAAATAGAAAGTGGCCTGAACACTAACCCTGCACCAGTTCTATCAAGCAACATCTGAACAACCTAAAGAAGGGTGGAAGCAGCTCAGACTCTTCTGGAGTCTCTGGCAATAAGAAAAAACAGCAGTAATTTTAAAACGCTACAGTGTAATGAGTTTTGACAACACCTGGTTAGAATGAAAATGAGTCCTTTTTAGTAGATGATTAGAGGGATTATAACCTAAAAGATTAAACAAAATGCCTCTTCAGAATCTGGTCGGTTGAGATTTCTCAATTCACTTGATTATGGAGTTTTTTCTCCAGTCACTGCTACTGTTACAGAGCACCTCTGAATTAATGGTCCTGGCATACCCATTCTGCTTATTTTAAAGTGACTAATTACAACTAAATTTGTCTTTGCAATTATGTAATCTTCACTGATGAAATTAAACTTTTATGTGTTAAATTGGTATTCATTTCCCTGTTTGGGAAAAAGAAAGCCCAAACCATTTGGTTAAACCCTGCATCTCCCCCCATCAGTCACTGAGCACACAGTCCTTACTGCCCCGACATGGAGAGGCAGTGGCACTGCTCAGAAAGCAAGGACAGAGCTCTGGAGCTGGGTAAGTGAAAGTTCAGCATCACTGTGATAACATCAGAAGATGGAGCTGCAACTCACTCCTTCTGAACTATCATCACATTATGAAAATGAGCGTTTTCAGTGTGTTCTGTAGCAGGAAATATTTTATCTGCTATAAAAGCCAACAGTTTTTTTAAACACAATTAAACTCCCAAGCTTCTTTTCAGAATGTAACAAACTGTGAAAGTCATTTACAGCGTTGGATGTACAGCGCCATCACTTTCATCCTCCAATGTAGTGACAAAAATACAACATAAATTAAGCTCCATTTTCTTTTCCTTTGTAGATCTGTTCTGCACTGTGTTGAAGTACACCAGTTTAAAACCTCAGTTACATAAATAATTAACTAGGACCAACTGAAAGTTAAATGCCAGTTTGTAGGAAGAACTACCTACTTCTTTCCTGACTACCATTAGTAGAAAAGTTGAAAACACTTAGAAGAGTGGCTGCCACATCAAAGTGAGTAGGATGTGGGGAAAGTTCTTCCAAAACGCAGTCTCCGAGTAAAGTTAATGCCTTTTCCAACTCAGAGCTTGAATTAGAGGGGTGACCTTTTTGCTGCCCAAAGGCAAGTACAGACTTTTGGTGCAGCCACACCAGGAGGGACCTGTCCAGCTATTACATTTACCATACACCAGCAATGTCCTTTTTGAGCACGTGAGGCGTTTGCACTAGGAGGTTTTGCCATTAGGGACAGAACACATCCAGTTTGGGTACACCAGGAAATATTTTCCAATGTAGACAGGACCTCGGTTTTGACAAAATTCATTTTCTGTTACATAAAAAAAGACAGTAACTGACAATTTCCTGATTTCCCTGAACCCCCTTCCATCCCCCTGTGTCCATACAGGATCTAGGTACTTGCGAAATGACAAGTAATTTTGTTATTCATGGATGTATGAATATTGTTCACATGAAAAACCAAAACACAGGCTGAAGCATATACTGCAAGAAAAAAAACAAAACAAAACAAAACAAAGAACAAAAAAAAAACACAAATGTTTAAAATATTCGATGAAAACCACAAAAATAGCAAAAAGAAGCTGTGTCTCAAGACAACAGGCACAGATTCAAGCCCTCAGCTTTCTGCTCTCAATACCACATGACACCAAGCATGTCATTGGAGCATGCTGTGCCTGATTTCCCATCGCTAAAACAAACACAATAGGCACTAAGATGCTACAAGTGCTTGTAGAGAGCGGCTTTTGAAACCTGCTTCCTTTGCCACTGGTTTCCATGGAAAATTAGCATCTCCCTCGTTTTAGTAAGACAGCCAAGCTCACTAAAAAAAAAAACACAAGAAAGTTTAGGCAACTGTCATTTTCCTGTGTACAAAAAATAAGAGTGCACATGTACAAAGGAGAAAAGCAGCAGCAAGTCTGACTGGCCAGGCTGGGGGAAAGGCATCTGGCTCCAGCCATCCCCTGCCCAAGTGCCTCTCCCAGCCTTTCCCACTGATCTTCATTTACCTCTGTGCTGCCTGGCAGTCACCTTGGGGGAGCTGCTCCCAGTCCTCAGCTCCTGCCACCACCCTGCAGCCCTCATCTCCAGCAATGGAGCAGGATGTGAGTTCCCTGCTCCTCGTCATGGGTCATCGCTTCCCGAGAAAGAGGCGTATGATAGTATGAGGTAGGGATTTCACTTCTGTCCACAGGCAGATCCATTCTGCCTTACTTTGGCCATCTGTAGAGTAAATATGTGATCAAAACTATCCACTCAGAGCTGCTCAGTGCTGAATGGAGAGGGCAACTCAGCTCCTCTGCCTTAGAGACAGCAATTTCAACATGGGCTGAATGGTCCTTTAGAAGTTACCCTTCCACTAATGAGGGAGGCTACCCTGAGACTAATTTCCACTGTTTAATGTAGGTGATGTGGAATACAACACAATTTTCTGGAGCTGTATTTATTGCCCTTTTGTATCAGAGGTACAGCTTATTTACTCTCAGGCAACTAGGGAATAGATTATTCAATTAAATGTACAAAAGCGGGTAATTTAGAAAGTTAACTTATGATGACACCATGGCAGCAGCATTGCACTATTGGAAACAATCATCCTGAGTTTGGGAAAAGCATACTGAAGCTGTGCTTCAATGCATGCCTAAGGAAGAAGGGGCAGAAGTACAAGTGCTATGCTAAATACAGCTGCTGCTGAGAACACAAGAGTGACTGTATTTAGTGAGGCTATGGGCCATGTAACCCAGTATGCTGAGCTGCACATTCATAGAGACGTCAGGAGGTCTTTATATTTTGAGGAAACATGTCAGTCTCACCTGTCCATCTGTGCTGCCACTCAGATTCTGCTTCACCCTCCTTTCACAGATCTGCTCATTGAATTTCGGAAGCAGCCAGCTGGACAGGGGCTGCTTTCCCCACTGCCCACCCATTCACAGGTCTGTAGAGGTAGAGCTGTGTGAAGAAGCCCTAAGGATAGCTAAGGCCAGCCATACTACATGCCACACTCTTCATTCCTTCACACAAGCCCTTTGGTCACACACACAGCCAGACCTGCTCAGGGCACCACGCAGAGGCTCTGTACAGGAGCAAGCATTTCAGAAGCCAAAGGCCTCAAAGACAGCCAAATGTCCAAGCACTCTGCTGGCAATGTAGATCAGGAAAACAAACACTGATGGTTTGAATTCCTTGAGCTTTTTCTCTGTCTCTGCTAGGACAAGGAAAACCGGGAGCTTCCAGCTCCAGGGAGATTTTGTAAAGTGTCCCCCTCGATATCACTGATCAGTGACATATCCTCCTGTGGCACGACGCATCCCCACGGCTGCACAGCACACATCCCTTCCCCAGCACATAATTCAGAGCAGTACCCACCTCAACCAGACTGGTCCTTTTGCTTAAAATGAGAGTTGACATTTTCATGTAACCAAATAAACCCAGGAATGGCAGATGGTGTGTATGTGCAGGGAGGGGGGTGGAGGGAGGAGAGCGTGGTTTTAAAAAAGTACCTGCCCCAAATACAGTGCAAGCTACAATCAAATTGCAAGTGTTGGCAAAGTGGAGGAAGAGAAGGAGAAAGAAATAATCCTCTGGCAAAGGAGTAGGGAAAAGGCTGGTGCATCGATCAGTGTGATCAGGGTGTAACTGTGGATTAAGCAACCAAAAAAGAATCACATTGCCAGGTAAAACAGCGTACCCAGCACCACCCTAGGAACAGGCAGACGATGCTTGGTGCAGGAGGAGGAAGCCCTGATCTCAGTTTGGAAGCGATGCTGATGTGAGGGGCCAAGCGCAAGGCCTCTGTCCCTCTGCGCCACCACGAGGGGCTCCTGGGCCTAGCTCACTCCCAGCCTTTTAGGGCAGCTGCAGGGGTGCTGGGGGGCTTCCTACACCACACAGCAACAGGAGACAGTGAATCACGGCCTAATAAAGAGTCTAGGACATCGAGGCTCTAGTAAAGATCGTGGAACAAAAGAAGCTTAATGACATTTATGTAGGGAAGTGACTGCTTTAACTACCTGAACTGTAAAGCAATGGGGTTCCTCTGCACATGAAGGTGCAGTGCAGAGGTAAAACGCTGTCTGTCCTGTTATGGGTGCTGCTTTTACTTTATTTTTGCTGCCTGGCATGTCTTTCCAATAACCTGGACCCCAAGAATGGAGAAAAATTACACAGCCAAGAAGGCCTGAGGCTAGAATTACTCTGCTGGAGGAAAAAAAAAAAAAAAAAAAAAAAAAAAAAAGAGGGGTGGGAGAAGGCAAAAGAAAGGCACAGCATTATCCCAAGAGAACATCTACCTACTAGAAACCTCTGAGAGTCCCCTCCCTATTTTTTTATTTTTTTATTTTTTATTTTTTGCCATCAGAATATAAAAGTCTGTATAGTCTTTGTTCTTTGCTGAAGTGTCTTTCTGGACAAATACCCACTTCTCAGTAGCCTTCACATATTGTGAAGCAAGAAATGCGTGTGCTCGCACACTATTCTTCAAAGTAATACACAACAAATTATTTGATTGAATTAATAATCCATAAACACTAATTGTACTTGACACGAGAAGCATCCTACCTTTCTCCTACTTATTGAAATTAAAATACATTCTTTGGCTTAAATTATTTCTCTACATTTTGACTTTATGACAGCAAATCTTTTAATCAATCTGTCATAATCTTATGACTTCACCTTCAAACAATTCAAATTCTTGAAAAAAGAATTGATGTTTAGTCAAAAAAAAATGATGCATTTGCTTGCACTGCCATAAGCACTCACATGCTCCATTTATCTCAAGCATAAAGATTTGTTAGCCAAAGTTTGTCTCCATGTGAATTCTGTTTAAGTACATATTTACACAGTAATTATGGCTCTGTATGATTTAAACTCTAGTGAAATACACAAAACATCAATGGGTGGTAGCACAATACACTTTTTTCATGTTTTTTTACACGTTTCAATGGGCAGTCATGAGATCAGTTTAATTAAATTTCACACTGCTATCCTTGAAATGTTTATTTTCTGTGGATTTAGTTTTGCAGTCCCAAATTTAGAAATGTTTTAGAATAGTTACTAGTCCGTGATGGGAAGGAACTATGGCAGGGGTCCAGAGAATTCTTCAGCTTTTATTTCACATCATTCTATTATAACACAATTATGTTGATGGTGTGGCAATAATACATTAGTGTTATAATACCAACACAGTGGGTTATTTAGTTTAAATATCTTACTATGTTTTACGTCTCTTAGTGAATTAAAATAATTCAGGAAGGCATGCAGTGGCCTAGGGTTGAAAAATCTTGTTCCTGCAGAGATATTTACTTAAACCAAATCTAAAGAGATGACTTTCAGTATTTATGCAATAAATCATCACTATAAAATAAGAACTCCAGTCTTGATGAGGAGCACCCATGCATACCTTGTAAGTCACTGGGGCATCTTCTGCGGCCTCTGATGGGGCCAGATGCAACAGGAGGATTTAGGGCATCTTGGCCTAATGAAGGGCTATCCTTCCCTGACGTGAGCTAAACTATCCTTGGTTGTATGACTGAACGCTCAGCTTGCAACTGGCAATGAACAATCAGGTGACATGAAAAACTGAAGCTTTGGAGGATCAAAAAAGAATAAAAACAGGAAAAGGGGGGAGAGTTCGGCATATGTTCCATATACAGAGAGATGGAAAACAAAGTATTTGCTGATACTTGTGGCAAGCAGCTCCTAACCTGCTGCATTCAGTTTGATTTTCCATATGTCTTAATAGACATGACTATGAATAGTCATAAAAACTAAACTAGTCTTACCCTAAATACAGCAGTAATAATCAGCTCTCACCCTATTACGCTCTGAAATTAACAGGCTGACTGTAAAGAAACACCTACCCAATTTCTCTTAATTTACCTGTCATCAATTACATTGAATTATGACTGATCCTTTTAAAATAGTTTTTTTTTTTCTTTTCTTTTCTTTTCTTTTCTTTTCTTTTCTTTTCTTTTCTTTTATTTTCTTTTCTTTTCTTTTCTTTTATTTTCTTTTCTTTTCTTTTTTTTTTTTTTCTTTCTTTTTTTTTTTTTTTTTCCTGTTTATTGCAAGACTTGCAAAGAGTATTCACAAGCAACTCAAAATATAACATTAGCTTTTCTATGCCCTGGATGTTCTCAGAATCATTTCTGCGTTTGTTTTTGTTTTGTTTTGTTTTGTTTTTTAACATAGAATTCACTTTACATATAAAGATTCATGACTATCAATGACCAAAATCTTAGTCGTCTCTTCACTGCTTTCCATTTCTCAAATGAATCTTGTTTCTTTTTCTTTTTTTTTTTTCTACTGCTGAACATATTTTGGAGAGATTTCTAGTTTGCTAGCGCAACAGTGACAGTGAGAATTTCTTTTGTCAAAGGAGCAGGAAAGTTTAAAGCTCAGCAGCATGAGAGGTTTGGATTGTTTTTGCCAGTGCACATTACCTTTAAATTTATGCAAGTAGAATCTCATATGCCAAGTTTTAAAAATTAATCTAGAGTCTCTCACAATCCCCTACAGTTTTCACAAACTGAAAAGTATATAGGTCAAACAGTTGAAAGATGCCTCTGGACTCATTTTCCCACATTTTGGCACATGCAAAAAGCACCTGCGGATATACCAATGTTTCTCATGTTTCTCTTTTTTCTTTTCTTTCTTTTCTTTTCTTTTCTTTTCTTTTCTTTTCTTTTCTTTTCTTTTCTTTTCTTTTCTTTTCTTTTCTTTTCTTTTCTTTTCTTTTCTTTTCTTTTCTTTTCTTTTCTTTTCTTTTCTTTTCTTTTCTTTTCTTTTCTTTTCTTTTCTTTTCTTTTCTTTTCTTTTCTTTCTCTTCTTTTTCACCCAAATTCCACATGCCCACCTTCCTTTCTGAGTGATAACCACCAGCAGCCACACAGCCCCAACAGAGCCAAGGTGCTCCAACACAGGGACGCTGTAATCCACCCTCACACATCACCGCTCTGCAAAGCAGAAATACTCTGCACCGTTCAGGAAGAGATAATAACATGAGAGCTTCAAGCACACAGGGAGAGTCAGGGTGAAATCCTGTGCAGCATAGACATGGCCAGTCTGCTCCGCAGGTTTGCTCCCTAGCACAGCTCAGATACTAACCAGATCCCATCAGACGGCTCCTGGTACAGGAATCAGTTGCTCATGTGTTCAAATTTGACATAATTAGTACCTGCACAGGAACTTTTTTAAGTTAAAGAAGTCTGCCATTTGAGAAATCCTTCTAAAAAAATGAATTGTTTCTGCTATGATAAAGGAATAATCCCAATAGTTCCTATAGAAATTCTTTTCATTTAAGACTGAAACTAGAATTTGACAGTGACTCAAGGAACCGTATTTTGACAGTTATGAAAATTTTGAGCTTTTTTTCTCTATATATATTCTAGGGATATTAGCATTCTCCTAAACAAAGATAAAAGTCTGCAATTTAAACACATGAATGTCTTTTATATATGGAACATTGCCGTTCTTTCTAAATTGTGTTCCAATTTCCAGATTAGAAGAATAAAAAAAAAATGTTTAAGTGACTCAAAACATTATGAAAGTTAAGTAGCATTGCCAGCTTAGGATGAAGATTCAGGGCTAGTAGTATTTTCTCCAATAAATTCACCACAGCACGTTATTTACACAGCTCCCTCTCCATCATTAAGGCCAGCGATTGCATTAGCTTCCTTGACAGTTTGTCAAGAAAACGCTCCTGGTATGGTCCAGTTTCTCAAACAATTGACAACTGCAAAATACAAGGGAAGATGTGGGGCTGCAGCAAAAGGGTTATCTTTGGCTAAGTTATTCATGCAAAGGTGGCAATTTTCCATACTAAGAAGCATTGTGATCAGTTGCTTATAATCTGACATAAAACCTGAATAGAAGAGTCATGGTTATGGTTTTCTCTCATACGTTATGGGTTTCTGATTTGTTTCCTTTCACTAGTTTCTTGTAATGCTGTTTGCAGTTCACATCAGAAAGCTGTGCTTTTGCTCGGTGTTGACTTGACTGGTATTTTACTCTAATTGTGCCCATTTTTCTGTCCAATTTGGATTCTGAAATTGAGTTCAGACAGAATGGTGTTGGGTAAGGCAGGCTGGCTGTGCTGCTTGACATTCATTGCTCATGGGCTGCAATTCCTCAGACCTCCCCCTGCTACAAGTCTCAGGCCCTCACGAGACCTCTCTACATGACTTTGCTTCACCTATGCATTTGCTGAGATCTCTGTTGCATTAGATGATGGAGATAATTTCTTAAAGAAACCTAACGGTGAATTCATAATTTGAATAATGTAAGACTAACATGCTCTGCAGGGTTGGATTTGCATAGTTTTTTTATGCAAATATCTGTAAGCATTTAAGCCTTCAAAATACATGCACGTTTTGGGTTACAGTTTTTTCACTTAATGAATATTCTCTGCTGGACTATTTAGGGATCAACTACAAGCATCTTTGTTTACAGAGTAAGCTAATTAATACAGTTAATACAGCAGGGCACAGGGGTGAAACGTGCTCCAAACACATACAAGAGTCTGCTGGTGCCACATGGTGTGACACGGATAAAAACCAAGGCAAGTTTGTTGACAAAGCAGCTAAGGTTCGTGCGCCTTTCAGATGGACTTCCAGCAGATTTCCAGTGAACTTGGGCTGATAAAATAATTCCCTTTAAGCAATGCAAAAAGCAGGCACTTTGAGTCCCTTCTAATTCTAATTAAGTGAATAAATGATTTTTAAAGTTCATGGATAGTTAACATTCTTGGTTAACATAAAAACATATATATATTAGAAAGAGCAGACTGGACCAAAACAACAACCCCAAACCCCAAGCCCTTTCGTATTTCATTTTCATGCATTTGAATAACAGCAATAAAAATTAGGAATGAAAAGATCTGATGAACACGGGGACTTTGACACCCTGCGTAGGACTAATGGCATGGTTCAAATGCCCTCTGAAGGAAGCAGAGCAAAGACTTCAATTCTGCTCTGCTGCTTCCCAACCAAATAACCCGACTCCTGGCTACAGCTTACACAGGAGAAGGACTCTTGGCGTGTCTCATCCAAGTTGCTCTAAGATTAATCTAGGATTAATAGGTGTAGTAATGACTGCTCTGTATGACAGTCAGCAAACCACATTAGGAGAGTGATATCTTGATTACAGCCTCTGTTCCAGTGACTAATCTTTTACAGAAAATTAGAGCAATTGCTAAACAAGTAAACAAAGTAATGATACTAGGGGAATTCACACTGAGTATTTATAGCCCAGTCTGACATACCTGCCAGAATTAGAAAAAACAGCATTGATCACTGGTTCATTCAGGGCCTCACTCCATATACCAAATAAAAAAAAACAAGGTTAGGCCCCACAAACTCACTAATGGTGATTTTCTAAAAGCCCTCTGCTGCAGCGTAGGTTATTGTAGCGTGGGGGTAACACATATGTGATTCACACTTAGTGAATTAGTTGGTATCTGCTAAGACAGGAGAATAATCTATGGAGAATATGGGGATGAAGTGCAGATAAATGCTCTGCTCCAGGGAAAATGACTGCGTGACCACCCTTCACTGCCAGCACCACTACTTGACAGGCCAGCAACGCCCCTTGCAATTTCAATCTAAACAATCTCATTAGCTTCTCTGACAGAAACCATCAGAGGTAACATTTGTCTTGGCCTCACAACACAACGAAGGTGGAAGAAGACCTCCAGAGAGGTCTGAGGAGCGTTCTCTTTAAGCAGGCACAGGCAAGGACCCCGCGGGAGCAATGCTGGCTGTGAAGGCTCCCTTTAGTATGCAAGAGAGGAGAACTATTTCCATAATGCTGCAGGGCATACCAGTGTCTGTGGTTAAGTGAAATTCACTTTGAAGAATATGGATTGTAGGCATGCATCCAAAGCCACATATAGAAGCATCTGATATAAGACTGGGCTGTGAGATCCAGTATGTTTAGACTAAGAAAGCTCAACATTGCTTTAGAGAAGCATGGAGAAAAAAACAAGACAAATTAGTGCTGTTACTGAAAACTCGGTAAAAAACTCATATTTATTTACTTTTAAAACACGATGGCATCTAAGAGACAACTCCATTATCATTTGCTGAGGATGTGGAGGTGTTTTTTTCCCATGTGAACAAAGCTTTACCTGCCTCTGTCCTTACCTATTTATTATAAAGGGCTTTCATCTGCAGTGTGGGCAACACAAGGAATTGCTCGCTTGCAGCTTGCGGTATCTGCTATCACTGAAACCTCTCAGGAGAGTCTTTTATAAACCTGGAAAGTGAGCCAAGGGAGCTCATAATAAATGTGGAATAGCAATGCCCTCATAAATGAATGAATGAATGAATAAGTGAATTACTTGTTCTGGTAAATACAAAATATTTGAATATTGAATGCTTACCTTGAAAGCACTTCCAACAAAAATCTTTTCTTCTACTGCTACAGTTCATAGTTAACTCAAAGAAATCCAACAGAGGCTAGCATTGTTGGAAAGTGGAAGCACTTTTTACAGATCCTCACAGATATCTAAATATGTTGCCTCATGGCACTGCAAAAGAAAGATTTTTTTTTTGGACTGATAGCTTTTCAAGTTGTTGACTGGGCATATCTTAATTAATCCCAGAACAATTTCTGAGATAGGGATGCAGCACTTACAGTCCTGCCCATGTAATGCCTCTGGTTTCACGGCACTAAAATGATGGATGTTTGGCCTGATGACTTCTAATTGCACAGGGAAGCACCTGGTTGTACCCCCATAGTATCCAATTTATCGAATTCATTTTATGTAGAAAGAATTGGTATGGATTCAGACTTGAATATTTTATTGTCCTGTCACTAGTAAAAACAAACAAACAAAAAAAATAAGCAACATGCGTGTCTTTGAACTTGAAGCCTTGTATATCGAACACTACCTGTGGTGCCCACCCAGTGGGCAGTGGTAGTCTTGTTTTTGTTCCATACTCTTCTAAAGCAATGTTGAGCTTGCTTAGTCTAAAAGAGTGCTGGATCTTGCAGCCCAGTCTTAAATCAGATGTTTCCATATGTGGCTTTGGATGCTTTCCTATTCAGCAGTGGTCCAGAGACAGGAGAGCACACACAAATACACCCCAAGCAAACAAGAGTTACATATCCCACGAGCATCTTTAACCCTGACTTTTCTAAACAGGAGAATATTTTGTATCCTTTGCTTAATTGCCAGCATTAGAATGCTTTAGGTGAAACACAGATGCTTGAAGCCATCCAAAATCCACATAGCGCTGCTGCAGCCAGGACACCTGAACCAGCTCCTGAGTGCCTCAGAGGCTCCGGAGGGTAAGAAGCCCTAAAGGCTAGCAGCACCTAAGGCTAATTTTATTGGCATTAGACCCTGAAAGCAGTTAGGTTTCCCAGGGAAATAATATGACTTTTCTTCGATTTAATATTTAGAATGTGATTTAAGTGTTAATAATTAATGTTATCCTACATTTAATTTCTATCAGTGAAAGCAGTCTATTCCATTTCCAGTCAAAAGAAAACTGCGGGCACTCTAGTGTTTTATTAACACATTACAGTAGCAGTGTAAGCCTGTACAAATGTTAATTTGTTATAATTTTATTGCAGAATAATATTTACAGTATTTCAGAGCGGATGTATGTGATCAGCATTTTGTACCCACTTGGCAAGTGGATCTGAACATCTGCTTTGATGATTTCTGTTCACAGCAAACCGATTCCTGTGGTGCTGCAGCACGCTGCTAGCATCAGGGACCTGTCCCGTGTGCTGCTCACAGCCACTTTCACAGTGTAGGCTCTTTCTGACAGATACATCATCACTGTTCGGCATATGAGAAAGCCTTTGGGCAAACAGAGAGTCAAGGTCTTTAATTAATGACGGTCAATGCTCTTTATAAAAGTGCTTGTAGAGGTATCAAAGCAATAACCTATAAAAGTAGCACATTGTGGGAAAGGAGGTGAAAGAAGAGAAACTGTTAAAGCTGCAAAGAGTCAAGGGCAAATGGCTATACTACACCACGCATTGGTTTCCCTCTGCTCCCTCCCTTTTCTTCCAATGGAGCTGAAAACAATATGCATATTCCCTGGAAGAACAGAAAAGTTGACATAGGGCATGAAATAAAATAAAATTAAAAAAAAAAAAAAATCAAAACACATAGATAGATCTTCCAGGAATAAAAAACAACAATAATAATAAACAACAGCAGCAGACACACACACACAAAACAACCGCTTTTAAAACAGCAGTTTTAATATGGCACAAAAGAAACTGGGGAAAAAAATACATTTCAAAGAGCATAAAAGAAAAAAAGAACAACTCATCTAGCACTATCATAAAAAGTGAAACAAAAACGTTCAGTCTAAAAGCAGAATTTATACTTTCACAAAAGAGAGATGAAAGGAAACAATCGCATGGATTTTAGAATAACTGTGCATATATAATGCCCCTGAAAATGAGTGCCTCTGTGCAGCTCAAAGGGATGTAACATAGGAGATGCCTGAAAAGCCACTTGGCCTATTTCCCTGCTTTGAGACTGGACCAACTGTCATCAAAATAATTCCTGGGGAATGTTTGCCTACCCTGCTCTTAAAAACCTTTATGAAGATGCTTTTCTCAGTAAAGTAGTAATGAAGATCTCCCCACCTCCTTTGCAAGCCTACTCCCTGCCACGTTCGTCTTTGCCTCTCAAAGTTTTTCCTCACGCCAAGCTTGTAGCTCTTTTTCTGCATTTGACCCCTAATTACTAGTCCAACTACTGTGGGCACTGAGCACAGATTATTTCATGGCAAGTAAGCACTTGCAGCCTTTATGGCTTATAATATCTTCTGCTTCCCCCCTCCTGACAGAAGAGGCCAGCCTTCCGAACTTTTTCCATGCACCCCAAATGCCCCAAGTGCCCCAAACTCAGCGCTGCACTCCTGCCGATGCCTCACAACCACAGCGATCAGCACGAAAAGATTACATTGCCTGTCTTGCAGATGAAGCTGTCCTGTCTCAGTGTTTTGTTGGGATGTTTGGCTTCCTGGTAAAAGGCTGGCATTGCTTGGCTAAGGATTCATTACACCCTCCACGCTCTTTCCTGAATCCACCTGAATTTGAGCAGGTGATTACTCCCGTCCAAGCGCTTACAGTTCGTGCTGAATTCTGTTCTCATTGAAAGAAATCGCATTGCTGTGATGCAGTTTGCTTTTGGCAAAACTATGCTGCCTCCTATAGACCATCTATCAGAGGTTAGTGGCCTCAGAGGTGCTCACAAGCAGTTTATTTATGCCCGCATGTTTTCAGGAATTGAAGTTAAGATACTCAGCCTGAATTTTCTCTTGCTCATCCATTCCCCCCTTTTATGGTGGTCATGACACTACCAATAATTTTCTTGAGTGGATTCCACTCGTTGTGCTTAAGACCTCAAATTTCTGAAGATCTCAAAGAAACTCACTAATGAACAGTTTTAGCTGCTGTCTTTATCTAAGAAATGCCCTCTGGTAAAATCCATCAGGCCCAATTCACTTGGTAGTGTTCAGCTCAGCAACACTTTTCTTTCCTGGTAGCTCAGCTCTAACAGTCACCCATCGGCCCTTTTGCAGCAGAGCCCATAGGTGTTTTTCTCTTTGAAGCAAAGACTTATATGCAGAGAGAAAATCAGTGCTGCCTTCCTTCCATGCCCCGCTCAAAACAGACTTTGGAGCAGCCTTTGGACTATAGAGCCCCCAAATAAAACAACCTACCAGAAAGCAAGGACATCAGCGTACTCTTTAGAAAAGCCTTTAGTTTAACAGAACAGTAGACTACATGTGCTCTAGTTAAGCATTTACTGAATAATTTTTAAACTTGGAAGCAAATAAACTTCTGAATTTGCCTTCAAAATATTTGAGTTTACACAAACACATTCAGTTGTCAGAAATTTGTATGCAAGAAAACCTGTCCAAGAGATGCTCTAAGAAAATAATAACATTATTTGAATATTTGCTTAACAGAAAACTCTTATGCTGTCTGGAAAACTTCACCTTTACCACTGGCAAGAAAATACCAGAATACAAGCAAACTTTCCAAGTTGCTCTGACTCTGAAATAGCCTGGGAAATTTACTCAGAGGAGGATTTATACAAACATGTGAAAATTGAATTAATATGAGGAATGGAAGGATTTCCCTACACCAGCACACTGCTGAGACCATAAAATGAAGATTTTTGAAAAGAATTGCTGGAAGCAGCAGCAGGCACCCTGCTTGGGCTACAGGTAACTGCCGACGCATGCATTCCTGACTCTGAATTACACAGGTGAGGCGATGCTTGACAGCATGAGTCAGAGCAAAATCCTAATCAGCTTCCACAAGCTTGGACAAGACGACAGAGTTGCTGGGAACCCAGCTAGCAGGCAGCATGTGAAGTCAGTGAAGTAAGGGAGTATGTTAGCTGGCAGGTGGAAAACGAAGGGCCCACCCCCAGGTCCTGCAACCTTTCTCATGCTGCATCATGGATCCACTGCCAGCAAAGCATCAGACAAGAAACTGGTTCTGGGTAACTGATTATCCTTGTGCTAGAAGTGACGTGCAGGCTGATTGCTGGTTTATCTCCTGTCATTTGTATTTCATAGCATGAGCCTTTAAACAAATCACCTGCCTCACACATGCAGGAGGACAGAGGGAATACCAGAAGAAGGTGTGGGAGAGCAGTTTTACTCTATTATAATACAGATCATGTACCTCTCTGAGACTGCTTTGTATGCAACAGCATCACAAGCCATAAAACAAATCAGTAATTCCCATCTCTAATGCATCTCTAATCCAACATTTACCTCAATAAAGGATAATACTGCAACCTACACAACTGTGAAGCCAACGTGCCATAAATCACTACTAGATCTTTCCTTTTCAAAGATATAAAAAAAAAACCATTTTTTTCTTTGAATTAACTTTAGAGAAGCACAGACTTAATGGGTGAAACATATTTATCTGTTAACTTTAAATAATTTCAAGTATGCCAGGGATGCCTGAATACCTACAGTAAGGTAAAATTTGACATCAAGTGCTGTAAAAGAGCCACCTAATACTGACAGAAGGTTTAAAATACTTCTGTCTGAATAAAAGGTGAGAAGATTGTTTGAATTATCTGAAGTCAGACGTAACACTCACCCTTGTTAAAAGTTACACGTTTTGAAGTTCTCTGCGTGTTGAAGAACACACTTTTCTACACAGTCTCTTGCTCAGCTGAAATAACAGGAAGAAACTTAAAAGAATTACCAGAGGTGAGCCAGCTTCTCTGCTCTGGGAATTATGTCATGCCATTTCTACCGCTACTCGTATGTTTCGGGACAGATGTCAGTGAGACGTGTGTTGGAATCTCTGCCTTTGGGTGATGGACTGTCAAACAGGGACACTTGCACTTCTGTATTGCTGGGATTAAGAGGAAAAAGCTTTCCCAAATAATATCAGGAGCCTTCTATTGAACACAGTTCACCTGCAAAATCCACAAGACATATCCATGCAGTCTAATTTGAAAATTCAGTATATAAATAGCTATAAAATGCCACTTGCTTCCAGCTTGTCAAACCAATACCAACGTGTAGACTGGAGAGAAAAAATAAAATCATGGCCACGTTCATCTCTGGTAGAAGTTTCCTGAAACCTATCGTGGCACTTGATGGAGCACCCTGGCTGCTTTTTAGCTCTGCTCGGAGCCTACACCACCAAGCCTGAGACATGCATAGAGACAATACAGGAGGGAAACACCAGGACAAACAAAATATCCATTCTCTGCTTTGGAAAGAAAGCTGCCACCATGAGGAACACAGGTATAAGGGTGACTTTCCTTCTACGGTAACAATTTACAGAACATGACACAGAGAGGAATAACAACAAACCATTTCTGCTTTATACAGCTCCAATTCAATGCAGCTTGGAGCATGATAATAGACTTCATTCTTGTGACAATTACAAAGCATTAAAGCTGTATATCAGAGTCAGGCCAGTTTCAGCACTACAACATTGCCTTGGGCAACTTGCAAGGTGAGGGAAGAGCTGATCCACCACTGTCCTTTATAGGCAGTGAAATGAAACAACAAAGAGGGGCAGGAGAAAAAGAAGAAACTTTCACATTGTGTTGTTGAGGGACTCTGCACATCAAAAGGGCCATGAAGAATTGTTCTGTGCCCCCAGATGAGCTCTCCCCAAAGATACGGGTAAGAATTAGCTGTACAATGGTGGGGAGGGGAATTCAGTGAGAAATACACTCTCTGAAACATTAGTAAATATGCCACCCTAGATATTTCACATTTCTACAATAATGTCATTACGACATTAAAAAGAAATGCATCAGAATACCTTAGAAAAGTCCTGTTCGCAGAGGACCCAAAGACTCAATGCAAAGAATGATCCACAGAGGACTCACAGTAGGAAATAAATGCCAAATAAGTACAAATACCTTGTGTTTTGGGGATGGATTCTTGGGTAACATTCCATGTTGGTGACTCAGCCTACTCTTTGTAGAGGATAAGATTTGTTTGGAAGACATAGGACAGACAAAACCAGAATCATCCTCTTGGCTCTGCAGGTTCTGCACGTTGGCATAGGCACCCTGCACTGCCTCAGATAGAGCATCCCAGCTCTCAAGGCCCTTTGGCCCTTGCCTTTTCATGGTGAGAGTTACTGCTTGGAAATTTTTCTGTGCAACAATCCTTGGCGTTTGCATAGCGTCTCCTTCCTCCCTCTGGTACGACCTGGTAGCAACAATCCATGCCTCCATATTTTGTCATTTTATTCTCTTTTTTCATATTTCCTCTTTTGACACCATCATCTTTATGCAGTAGTACTATCAACAAAGCGAGCCCAACTTAGTGGCATCCACAAAATCAACGGGCATTTAACAGAACTATTTAACATGTATCATGGTGCATGGAGCTAATTGGTAATATATGATAATCACATATATCTTGTGTGATAAACAGTTTCTGATCTCCTACCTAATTCTGTTGTCATGTTTTGACAGAATACAATAAACATACCTGCCGCTTATTTCCTTGCTGGGGTATCCATCACAAGCAACAATTTCACCACACATATTCAAGTTACCTGACCTGAAAGGCAATATTTCTGTATGCTGCCATGATCACAATACCTGAGAATCTCAGGAAAATTAATGAACAGTCTCTGAAGCACACCCTTTATCTTACAGACATAGAGCTCAGTTACAGAGAGCTTAAGGGCTTATTTAATTTCACTGAACACTACCATGTAAGAGCTAGGCATCTACTCCAAGCTAATCATCAAAGCTCCCTCAAAAGATAATGAAGGGAATACACTTCCAAAGGTCACTTAATTGCATTCCAAAATGCCTAAGAGAAGTAGGATGAACTACCCACTGGAAGTCAATTGGTCTCTCCCTTTTAAGATTACCGAGGCAGTCTAAGTGCTGAGGCTGCACGCCTTACTTCTGCATACTGACAGCTAGGCTACGATCCCCTACCTCTGTGAGGACATCTGAGCAGTCGTTTCCACACCTGCAGCACAAGATCATTCCTCCTGCCTCCCAAGAAGCCTTCAGTTAGTTGTATGTGGGGTTCCTCAAAGGAAGAGGGCCTCTGCTGATCACAATCCGGGCTATAAGGTTGCCCATTAAAGCACTTAAGATGAAAAACTGTAGGCAAGAAAGAAAATTATAGGGGGTAGCATGACTTACAATTTTAAATAATTTAAAATAATTTTAAATAATTCCACTTTTTCTACTGGATAAATGGAGGACTTTGCTACTTGGCAAACGTGGAGATGTCACCCTGACTACTACCCAGATATTTTGTGTTATATCAGCAGCATGCCTGCATGCTTACCATTGACATTATCTATGTGTGACAGCTTCAGCAAGGAGATGTTAGGCACCACAGACATCTGTTCATCAGTCCCACTGAACAGTAGGAAGCCTGAGGAATCGTGATGTAACCCAGGAATAACCTGAGAGCACAACACAGATCCATTCTGTATTTCCAAACTCTATTCAGGCCTGCGACATTAGCACAAAGTCCATTAGAAAAGAATGGAAAGTATAGAAAAACTCATGCACAGGTGTACAGGAACAAGTTGGAGCTTTTTCTGACACCTTCCACTTTAGCAGTACAGCATCATCCTTGGCTGAAGTCTGTCCATGAGTAGCCCATTAGGAAGTTGAATGGAGATATTTTCTTCCTATTAAATCAGGTTACTCTCTGCCCCTCTCCTTTGACCATTTTTGTTCCCAATCCTGTTTTCAGTGTTTGAACACTGCAAATTTGCATTATAAATTTTATTTCACTCATACTCTTTCTCTAGTAACCTTCTGCCCTCATTAACATCACATAACAATGAACAATGACATGCCTCAACCTTTGGAAGGAGAATTGAAAGCATTCCGTACGACTCATAAAATTTACTTTGCTTGTGCACCTAAAGGCATGAAAAACCTGATCTTAGATATTCCTCTGCATGAAAGGGAGACTTTTGTTAAATGTTTTTTTTTTTTTTTTTTTTTTTTTCCAGTAACTGTAAGCTTAGTTTTACATATCATCTAACCAGACTAAGGGGAAGGGAGAAGAAGTTTGAGGAGCAAGGCACCTGTCCATTCATACATCCAGAAGAAAAGTGGGGGATCTGAATCATCTGTTAGCTACAAGCATTCTGAATAAAAAAGAATATATCCCCCGTTGTAGTTACCTGCCACACCTTTCTGTTGCCTTTTTCTGAACAATAAAGCAGCAGTAAGGATAAATTTGGCATGACTTCCAGACAAGTTTTCAGAGGCTCTGATCTATTTTTGCAGCATACTTGAGAACTCTGTCTTAATTCCAAAGGAAGCCCAACCTCCTGATCTTCAAAGTGCCTTCCCTAAAGATTTTGGCTTCATCACTACAACGTAACTCAGGAGCTGTGGGAAGGGAGGAAGAAGGACCAGAGACCTGTTCATACTTCACAGGGCTGTGGATTTCAGTGGCACCTGACACAAGGGGGTTGAACACATGCATTAAGTAACTGGAGAGAGCTACCCAAAATTCATGCTGAAGTTCTCGATTACTGCACCCCTCATACAAGTTCAGAGCCAAAATGAAAGGTCTCTTAAAAATGGTTTAAGAGGGTGCTGATAAATCAAAAGGGAGATTGTGTTCATACTTGCTGTGGTATGGAGTCATGTAAAGCATGACTCGAGTCACTGAATCTTGTTTTGTAGAAGTCAGAAATCCATGGGTTGGTAATTAAATAAGGTTACTAACAATTAACAACTTCTGTAAAAGAACTATTTTTTAAAAAACTTTCTCTCCTCCCTTAGTGTGAATAATAATTAGCATGCTGCTTATGAAGAAAATCTGACCTGAAACAGCTTTTCTTAGAGCTTATGCAATGTCCTGACATTAATTGATTTAAATACACATTCACAAGCTCCTGGACTGACTCCTTATGTCTCAATCTACACTGCACAGCTACAGACATCTGCACACACTCTGGCATTTGCTTAAATCCCAATGGCAAAAAGCAAGCTCCACAATGAGACAATTGCAATGCCACCATTACTCTTTTATCCCACATACTCTTTTTTTTACACCATGTAAAGAGAAAAAAAAAATCAGAATCTGCAACACTTCAAAAGCTCAGGTCTGTGCTTTTGCCTGAGTCCTGGGAGACACTGGATCCCAGAGACACACACCCTCCACAGAGATGGCTCTGTCACTATGCCCAGTATTAAAAAGGAAATTTTGAACTTACCACCCAATTTCAGCTATTCTAGCAGGGCACCAGGACAGAAACAATATCTGAAGTATCCAGACCAAAGCTATGTAGAGCTTTAAAAAGCAAGGACACATTAAACCATATCCTCAAGTGATTGGGAAAGGAAGGTGTCCTGTGGCTGGGACAGAAGGCACTTTTACATTACTTAGAATAGATTTCCCCAGGAGGTCTGAGACATGCCTGTATTAAACCACATTCAGGAGGCAAACAATTAACTCTTCATAGCTGGCTGTCACACGACTGCAGCCATAACTAGACAGAGATCCATTTAGTAAACACGGGATGTGATAGAAAGGATATAAACTTTGATAATACAAGTTTCAAGGGTGACACTGACATACTGGTAGGTTCACAGTCCTAGAGGTGTATCAACAGTATTCATCAAAACAGAATCCTACACATACAGGTTTTTTTCTCTCTCTTTTATAGCGATGTAGGAAGCAGCAAAGTCAAACTCCTTACAATACATAATGCACCTCAGTACAGAATGCTGTCCAGAAAGAAGATAAAGTGATAAACAAGGAGCAAAACCTTCTGCAGAAAGATTGTGCACCAAACCGAAGGAGGATGGGTTTATTGGCAACTGTTACGCCTAGCACTGAATTCAACTGCCAGCTCCAGAGACCTCTACATTTCTGAAGCTGGGAAAAGATCACTCCGTACTTGTCCCATCTCTTACATTATTTAAGGCTCTACAGAGGAGACAGACTCAGTTAAAGCCAATACACCCAACCTTACAGAACTTGGAAGAAATGAAAACTTCATTCTCTACTCGTTTGTTCCCTTTAATTTATATTGCATTTACTTTTTAATTGTGAAAAGACAAAAAAATAAAAATAAAATCACAAGAGCAGGTGATATTATTTCAATCCCTTTGCAAGTCTAATTCATTTTCAGATCAGTGCTCCGTGCACATACGCTGGAAAGGCACACTGGGACATCAGCAAATTTTACAGTAGTATTTTTTCCCGATACATAATTATAGTTAAAATCAATCAAAATACATTGCAAGGCCCCTAAGTAATATAAAACCCTAGTCCTATGCAGCAGCCACAGCTTTTCAAAGCATTTTTGAACTTTTTGCACAAACTGCTTCTTACCCTTTCCCAGTGTTGGCACAGAGCATGAGGGAAGATACTCTTTTGTGTCCAATCTGAAGAGCAATTTGTATGTAGGCTTTTTTCTTTGTTTCCCCCAGAGATAGCATCTATGAAATCTATATAGGTTGGGGGGATTATTTTTTATATTTTGGCCTTAAACAGACAAGATAAGCTGTATTCTTTCACAGCTGGTATCTGAGTCCCACCAGATCTCTATCTGCATGCAGTGTGACTATTTTCAAGCCAACAATGAATCACCAGCAGGAGGATGAGGCAGAGCACTGGAGCACACATTCTAGGTAGTTGAACTATAGAACAATCTCTATACAGTAATTCGGTTATTTCTGGAAGAAATGAACCATATGAGCAGCAGGTGTGTATGCTAATAGAATGACTTTGTGTTTTAATTAAGCAGTATTTCCCTACAGAGTAATTACATATGTTGTTTACTCAACTTTTTTTTTTTTTTTTCTAAAAAGAAAAAAGAAAAAAAGAAAAAAAACCAATCTCTTTCTTTCCCAGGCAACAAATGAAAGATCTTAAGAACCTTTTAAAAAAGTAGAGAAAAAACTTGGTAGACCCTATACATACATGAAAAACATTTGCTAGGTACAATTTCAAAAAGGAATTTATATAACAGATGGTGTTATCTGAACTCCCATCAAAAACCGTTTCAGCTCAGATAATACCACTGATTCTACTGAGTGAGAAATTTTACATCGATTGCCATGACTGTAAGAACACCAATCTACCCCAGTAGATATTGTGAAGTACCATTTGAAATAGAGACTACAGAGTCTAAGGAAGAGAAGATAGATTTAATGAGGCATCCACTTCCTAAGCGTCAGCAACAAATGGAGCATTTTCCTCGAAGAATTTTCATCTCCAGACCTTCCAACTACCACGTATCACTCCAAAGTTGGTCTAATGGCAGACGTTATCTCCTGCTGCACAACTGGCCTCACTTCTGGCCTGCGGCTACCACAGCTATTGCTATTATTCAGTGATACAGCAATTATTCAGCCTTCCTCTATACCTGTTTCTGCTGTGAAAAAGCACTACTATGTAGGCAATGTTAAGTTAACATTACAGAACTGAAAATAACAATGCAGCCAGAAGATACCTGCTATTTCTTTAAGTATGTTCATGGATTTACCACTGGGCTTTGCCTGTTCATACCAGGTGATGAGGGAAAATAGCCTGGGAAGCAAGGCAATTCATGGGGCACAGAAACGCTCAGACCTGGAGGTGATCTAGCCAAACCTAACAATGGCATCTAGAAACAGAGACACAGGAACAAATAGCCAAATTCAGAAACACTGTGTGCGGATGCAGCCCCATTGACACCTCTTATCCAAACTATGTTCAGACCACTTCCAAGCTTCCTACAAACAATGCACATTGCTCTGTCTCCATCAGAACTGCTGTGAAGTCTGCCCTTTGGAAAAGAAACATGCTGCACGCTTAAAGAGAATAATGCAGAATGAGAGATATTTAATAGAACGGATTTCATAGGGCTTTTTTTTTTTTTTTTCATTCTTTCTTTGTACAGAATTATACAGATTTAGATGCCTTTGCATTTGTCTTAAATACACTTTCACTAAAGACACTGCTCTTTGTGTCCCTGCTGGAGCAGGGAGGCAGGATCAGAAGACCTCCAGAGGTCCCTAACAGCCTCAACCATTCTGTGATTTCCCAGAAAATAAAGATGGGAGATCATCCTATATTCCGGCAGAGATGCGTCAACTACATGTCATACAGCTATTAAACTGAAAAACTGAAGTCAAAAGAAAATCAGAGGGTGTTTCTAAGAGCTAAAAGCCTCATTTTACCATGCCTCTCTTGTGCAGGCATATCTTTCTTGTAATATTTCAATAAGAATTTTATTTTTTTTTCCAGGATTTTTTTTTCTGTTCATTGTCCACGTGAGATCTGTGATTTTCTGTCAATGTAGCACTTCTCTGCATCCTGGAACAGCTATTTCAGCAACTTTCTTGAAATGAGAAGTATGTATAAATCAAGGTTTGTAAACAGCTAGCAAATCCAGCTTACAGTCGCAATGATGCTCTCTGTAAATTTAAGGCTAAATAAATATATAAATGATATATTCAAAGTACTTGGTTTGTCTTGGAAAAAAAAAAAAAAAACAAACAGAGATTGGGAAAGCAAAACAGATAGCTTTTTGATTCTGTTTTTGTTCTTGTGTGTTGTTTTTTTTCCAAAATGAGAGATTTTATTTTAGAAGCACACTTTCAAATGCCATCAAGCTTGAATCTAACTTACCCAATGACTTTCCAATTTCCTCAAACTAGCAGAATAGCCAATAAAAAGTTTATCTCAAGAGAGAATAGTTATTATATTGGCAGCAATTGGCAATTGGGTCATTTTGCTATAACTAATCAGAGCCAGGATGGAGTCTTCCCGTATCTAACCAAACATCAACACATTTTCAGTGGTTTTTTTTTTTTTTTTTTACAGCTTTATAACATGTATTTACTATTGCTTGTGGTTAACTTGCTCTGTATTGTATATTTTGATCTTAACCATGAACACACAAATACTGGTGATTTTAATACCAAACCTATTTAAATCACAATAAACTTCACAGGAGGCTTTCAGTACAACGAGTCCATAAATGAACAGCAGGGAGGAAAAATGGCCAATTTTGATAATTACATTTTTTAGAAAGGCTCTAAGAATCACAATATACTACTCAAAATGTTAGCTAAACAGAACATACACTACCCAGAGACAGTAACCACTACCAAATATCTGTACCCCAACTGTGTAAGAGATGGAAAATGAGCTGATCAGAAAAATACTACTTTCAGGTTTATCACATTTTACCAGTAAACCTAAAGCAAAATTGCTAACATTATCTCATGTCTCTCGTTTTTCCTCTTCATTTGCTACTTAACATTTATGCATTTTTATAGCTAATTCTATCACTGCTCCTTAAAATCTCGGATTTGGACTCAACAACTATTCATTTGGAACTTTGTAAGTTAAGTGATCCTCACATTCTGACTCTATGGTCGACACTGAGAATAATTAGCTAGTGCCAAAAAAGATGCAGAATATTAATCAAAAAGCCAGGCACAGTTTACCACCTCTGACAACACAGAATTCCTCATGTGACACCCTCAATGAGTAATGAATTGTGCCTCGCTTCAGTTACAGCTTTGCCTGGGTATCTTTTCTGCCACCAATTTCTGTGTTTCCAGAGACTAAATAAAGATGCAAGATTACTCAGCAGAGATGCCAGAAATACCGCACTACTAAGGAATTTCTTCATCTCTCAGTGGAACTTCTCCATTTTGTATAGAAACTAGTTTTTGCTGTAGGATACATATCAGTATTTTTCAAATCTCATCTTTAAAAAGAAAATAGGAATTTAGTCTTTTCAGTTAAGGTGTCTGTGTCACAAAAACTATCTACATTACTTGAAAACCCCATCACAGAGGGAGCTGGATGGAGCAGGGAATAATACTATAATTTTAAGGTACCTAATTAGCACACAGATGTTGTTCTTGGTGTTCCGAGGTTATCACTTCTGTGGTGGAAGCACAGACAATAGAAGAAAAGCAAAACAAAACAGCCTTCAAATTGTATAATTAATAAACTACTCTTTTGTTTTGGATTTCTTCCCTTTACTAAGGGAAAACAATACACAGCAAAAGAAATGCATATAATTGTCTCACACAGTATTAAACGATTGCTTCCTTTGGCTCTTTGTTTATTGCAAAAAGCATAGCAGTCCAGTCTCATCCACTCAGGTGAATTAAGACACTGATCCTCAGTAAGTGAAAGGGAAATATGGAAATTCAAGTGCTATGAATAGAAGAAACAAGTGACAAGTCTCAAATTCCTCAAAGGCAGATGCTACACTGCAGTCATCATCTCCAACAGCCTACCTGCCTGTCCTCCTCCTCCTGGCTGTGCGGACGAGTAGGACCAGCTGCATTACTACATCTGTAACGTGAAGACGTGGCTCCACAACACCTGAATATGACAGAAAAATCAGCCATCCTGATTGCCATATAAGCCTGGTGCAGCCCATATTGTACATGTCAGTCTGTGAATAATAATAATAATAATAATAATAATAATAATAATAATAATAATAATAATAATAATAATAATAATAATAAATTAACTTGGAAGCCCTAAAAGGTGGTTGGTTGACCATAACTCTCCAGTGTAACAGTTTTCCAAAGGGATGACTGGGGTTCTTGAAGAACAGAACAGAGATTATGGTAAGATTATATTGCTATTTACTTGGTTAGGCTGTGGTTGAAACACCAGACTGATGTTCTGTTTTCTCAGTGTAACCCAGGGGTCCAGAAACCAAGAATACTGAGGAAAAAAAATAATCAATTAAAGGGCTAGAAGATATACTGTAACATTACAAGTTACAGTAGACCCTAATTGAAAAATTTACATGTAAATTGGATGTTCTTCCAAACAAGACACTCTAGTTTCTATGGGAATTAGTTTGGGATAACTCCACAGTCTAGAAAATATAACCAAATTATGACAAGAACTCCTTTACAACATCCAACTGAGGACATTTTCATGGCTAAATTACCCATCCTGGGCACAGCCTAATTTTGCACTGAGAGTTGATAAGTGAAAAACAAAACAACACAGGACCTTCATTTCTAGCTTAAATTAGTTTTCTCTCAACATAAAAGTTATTTCTGTTTAAATATGAAATATGCAAACAAGTACTATGCAATTTTGGTTGTTTCTTTCATACTTAGCATCCCAGAGCACTGGCATCAATTCTCCAGGAGATTTAGCTAGCTGAAATGTGAGGTTATATGGCTTTCTGACTTTTTTTCTTCCTATATTGAGAAAAAAATTAGTTTTTGTCTGTAAGATTTTAAAAGCAAGATTTTTAACAAATTGTATTTAAGAATTTACAGAAAAAAATTGCCTCAAAAAAAAAAAAAAGTTTCACATAATCAGACTGTTGAAGAACATTTGAGTAGAAGGCAATTTTAGCCTCTGCAATGGGAGAACACTCAATTTACTACAGCCTTAATATACTCGCGTACACATGATGAGCAACATGGAATAAAGGTAAATTGACTTCCACACAATATTCAGTGAAAAAGAACCAGAACAGTGAAGTATGTCACTGAATGTGCACCCAAAGTGCAAAGCACTCAGAAAATCCTTACGCGTGCAACTTACTTAATATCCTACCTTTATATGATTAACAGTTTTGCTTCGATATTACAAAAGAAAGTTGTAAATCTGATAGAACTCACTATGCAGCTGCTGTGGAAAAATACCAACGCAATCTTTATTTCTCCTCTCCTGGTATTTACTTGGAACATATTTCTGACAAGTTTAGTAGCTAGTCCTCCTCCTCAGACTTCTTACCAACTCACTTAAACATTACAAATTGATATATTATTACACATACTGATGAGACTATTCAGAATTCAAATGTTGCACTGTTCTCTAGAAAATTCACAGTACACAGATTGGGGTTTTATGATCCCCCCAAGTCCAAATTTACAAAGCCCAATGATGCCACTAAGAAATAGACGAGCTTGCTGATGGTAGATTTTCACTTGATGAAACACAATTCCTTCCTCTTGCCGTTTGGATGACATGCACTATGCTGTGCATTTGTTCTTGCTGAAAAAAAAAATAATTTCATGAAGTATACAGGGTTTGTCATACCAGTCTTATGGATTTCCTTGCAATCATATTTCAAGAGTATTATCTTATCTGTGCTAAAATAATAAAGTCAGAATTTATGGGGGGAAGAGGACTTGAAAAATCTTTCTAGCAGAAATATATTTACTTCAGCTGAAGGCCTTTAGCATTACTTAGATTTTCAGAATCAGACAGGTGTAATTTCATTTATTGAGTGTTTTCTCTATATTTTGCAGCAGGATAACATCAAGAATAAAATGAAACTGATTTATAATGTAATGCACATGGAAATAGAATGCATTTAGAAATCTGACTATGATTTCAGCCCAGGTAAATTCAGAAACATCAATATACACTAGTAAGAACAGACTGCTGTGGTACATGGTAATATTTGATGATAAAAATACACCACAGGGACTGTGTGGCTGACTTTTATGTGCATGTCCAGCTTTTAAAATCTGCAAGAAAACCCAGAATGAGGAAAAACTCATTTGAGAGTATTTGATTTCTCATCTGAATTGAAAATTACCTGAACAAACCATGGAAATATGGTCTAGCAGATATACAACCAGTGTTCACCTTTGGCAGTGCTGCTTTGGGCCACTACATTTACAGTAGGTCATTGAGAGCAATTAATGATATTCTACTGGACAAGCTATTGTGGACGAGAAAAATACCTTTCCAACATAATTCTCACGAATAGTGAAATGGGAAAATTGAGCTCTTACACAGGTTGTTTAGGAACTGCACTGAAGAGAACAGAAAGCATAAGATACAGGGAACAAAAGTTCTTTCCATACCACTTCCTTGCCATCCCCCAGTACACTGATGTGTACTTTTACCATTTAAGCCATTAAGCCTCTTACCATCTTAGCCATTCAAGAAGCATTCAGCCAAAACACAGGTTTGCCCTACAGGTGATAGGCTGATGTGCCCAGCAGGTAAGACCATGACTTAGACAAGTTGAATATTCTGGTGATAGACCTGCTGAATATCAGGGAATCCTGGTATAGAATGAGCAACGAACTTTTGCATGGCTACAATTAAAAGTGATACATTCACCTACAGTATTAGGGAAGAAGGTCAGTTTGATCCAAAAGCTACACTAGGGAAGGACTCCCATGTACAACACATGGGAAGGGAAAAAGAGTCCAACAAGAGGAATACAGAAGCAAATCAGATCACCAGAAGCAGTGGAGGAGTGGCTGAGTGAAGATGTGAAGTTATGCTCTAACTTATTGCCATGCAAAATAAATGTTTATTACAGCATTTGTGACTAATATGGGGGAGCAGGTGCAACTGTGGAGCCCTGTGGTGTTACTTATTTTCTATCCCTACCTAAGGCATGTCAGGGTTGGAGCTGGAACATCATGTCCTCCTTTTTCACCACCCCTGAATGTCTGGGAGCAGCTGCAATGACACTGGGCACTGATTGCAGGGCTCCAGTGGATGCCAACTTACAGCAAGCTGGAAGGATTGAGCAGAAATTGGCAGTATCCAGAGCTGGGACTGGAGGACTGCATCTGAAAGAGGCTTATAGGAAAGGCCAGTGTTACCCATTGCTGAGCTACAGGAAAGCTGATGTTCCACAAGGCTAGGAAATTAGACACTGTAGGAAGCAGACCTCTTGTAACATCACCTGAGAGCAGGATTCATCTCTTTAATCACCAGTTTAAACCAGTCATCTGGACTCTTGCTATATTTGATGGAAAGGGATAAATATCACCAGAGGTAATTCAGCCCACCAATTTTAGCTAATTTCCTTAGGATGATACAAGACATCCTCTGGAGGAGACTCTTCTTTTCTATTGATTATTGAACAGGCCTGAGGTACTTGCCAAGGCCAGCTGTTAGACTATTAGGTTAGCTGAGACCAAACACAGAAAACTGGAGACTTATCAAGTTTAGGAATTGGTCCCATAGCCTTTTCATAAATGTAGGAGGTATCAACAAAAACATCCCTCTCAGAGATTTCTTCTTGCTGAAGTAACTTCCATATTTTCTTTTTCCTTGCAGAAACCGTATGTGATGTCATTGGAAAGACATGCCTACATACTTCTTCAAAACATACAGAAACCCAAATCAATGGGAGAGGAAACACAGAACACGTTTATGCACCAACCACGTGACTCCATGGTATCTCTGAAACACATCTGTTGGACCTTCTACATTGCTATGCCTGTTCTCATGACACATTTGAGCTACATACATATGCAAATAGTCTCCAAACCTTAACCCAGCAGCATTTCTAAAGCTTCATGTAGCACTGAAGTTTTATGGTAGAAGCTTTTTGTTGTTGAGAGAGGAGTCTTCTGGGGGAGAAAGGTAGACTCCTCTACTTAATTTAACTATAAACAAAAGTAAATAGTAGAAACACGAAGAAAGTCCATAAACGTAATACTATGAAACAAATAAATGCAATTTCATTTCTAGAACTCAACTCTATCCCACCTACGCTTACATTCATAAACGTGTGCACATACTTGCATGCTCTCTGCATAGGTCCTGCAGCAGTTCTGACCTGAGGAATTCAGTCCCAGAGCTGTCACTAGAGGGACAGAAAGCTGGTCTTGAGATCACCTCATCTAGGTCCCTGCCTGAAGACACTCCATCCCCTCTGCTGTCTCTAATCAGCCCGCACATGTGCGTTACTATCCCCATCATTCGAGTTTCCCTAAAGCCAAGCTCTCCTGTTGCAATTTCAATTCACCACTTCCTCTCCTGTCTGCAGGGAACATGCAGAATAGTTGTTATCCATGCTCTGCAGCACTGCTTCACTTACTGTCTCCCCTCTATCCGCTCTCCTTTGCGGGGGTGGGTGCCTAGCCATGGAATTTCCATCTGTTCATTAGTATAAGAGCAATATGTTTTTATACAGATCTTGGGTAGATAATATCCTAAATAATTTTAAAAGAACAGATAAATTCATTTAAACAGCTAAATTCAGAACAGATAAATTTATTCTAGCATTGCTTAAACCTGTTTTGTCTGTGTAGCTGATGTACAGTCTGTAAATAAAGCCCTGCTTAATGTTTTTACATTGCTTCATCTTCCAATCCAAATTTCAATTAATTACATTCTTCTCTCTTGCTCTGCCCCACAGCAGCAACAACTTGCAGTGAAGTTGATGGCACTTTGAGATGGACATTTTTACATTCAGATTAAAGCCACCTCAGCTACAGACAACGGCCCACACAAGTGAATTACATGTCAGACTTATCACTCAACAGCAATGGGGTCTTCCTATATTCTCCAGTCACAATTTGCATTAGAATTATGGGTATGTCTGTCTGTCTGTGTGTTGGGCTTGTTTAATAAACCTGTTATTTTCTGCTACCAAAGCTAGCTTGTGCAATGACTTATTCTAAAGTGTCATCCAGAAATATCACATGGAGCCACTAAAAGCAATCCGTTTGCTCTCTCATGCCTCTTCACTTTGTAATCAAACAAACGTAATCACTTATTGTTCTTGGTGAGACAGCTGTGCCCTGAAATTCTCACCTCTACCTGCTTCTGTAAATCCATCTTCAACATGCCTGTATCTACCACTTGAGCAATGTTGAAATGCTCTGAAAATTTTGTTAGACCCTGTTATGAACACAGGGGCATGACACTTAGGAAGCAATAAATACATAAAAATTGCAAGCAGATTTATTACACAAGAGACAATAGAAAGAAAAGCAATGAAAACCCCACAACAAAGCAGCAATTCATTTATCAAAGACGTATTCATCCAAATACGGCACCACTCCAGCAAGACACACTAGTTTGAGCAGAACTTTAAATATGTGACATGTCAAACAGAAGTCAACAGCTTAAGTGATCTGCTGGACAGGGAACTAAATAATACGGATGTATTATTTCATTTAAAAACAGATTTGTTCCATAAGGCCTTCCTGTGAAATATTCTACAGCACTTGAGGCCTCAGAAGTCAGCGCTGATTTTCCTATCAGAGAAAACCTAGTGAGAAAATATAAAGAGAAATGAGAGGGATCATCGAAACAATTCATGAGTTATGCAGTGATTTCAGTTATTTATAAACTAATTCACTATTTTTCTGGAACCACTTTGTCCAAAGTATTTCCTCACTGCAAGCCACCCGACTGGTATGAACATAATGAAAAATAATTTCAGCCTACATCACTGCTAAACTGGCAGAAGTCATGCCTGAGAACAGAAAGCATCATCGCTTCATCAGCAAACTTGCTGCCATACCTAAATGATATCCTTCTTTAATTTTCCACCCTGTTTCCACAGAGCATGTACTGCTTATTCCTCTATGCAGAGCGGAGCTGACAATGGGCTGACAGTGCTCACCCTCCGAAAACTCCATTAAAAAAGCATTAAGATGGTGATACAGAACAACAAAAGCAATGGAGAGCTCTGCTCCTGGAGACAAGTACCATATGCCCTCTCATACTTTTCCCAACACTACGCATTATGTGATCGGGTTGCTTAATTATGCTTAGGTGTTGAAAATGTACATGTGTAAGGATAGACTGGGAAGCCCTGAGGTTAAAATATATTCATGTATTTGTTATTAATACATGTTGGATGCATAAATAAAGCAGGATAACCTGTGATCTATTTAAAATAAAAAGCTTGTTTTTTTTTAATGATATTTAAATTGCATGTATGGTGAAAAGATGCTTTACCCTGTTATTTCACTGAGGCATAGGATTTTTTGCTGTTTTTCCTTTCCTCTCTTCTTCTCTGCCTTCCCTGCGTCCATTTGTCTAACTAGGTTATATATACAAAAAAGTCTACTACTGCCAGCAGAGGCTTTAGTGATGTTGAGAGGAACTTTAGCTGACACTGACTCTTCAGATGCTGACTGACCTCTTTGAAGAGCTGCATCACTCTGGAAAATGCAAACACCACAGCCGTTAGCAACCTACATCTCTCATCAAAATTCTGCCTTCTCGTGGCCTGCTCACTGAGGCCAGCTGCTTCTGTCTGTGTTTACAACAAGCTTCTGAGAACAACTCATCAGAAGTTTGGGCACTAATGGTCACAGTTTGAATTTCTCCTCCTGCTAGCACAATAGATAACGAAGCTGAAAAAATAGGTATTGCAAATAAATTCCGTGATAAAGACAGCCCTCACTTTGGCCTGAGATGGTTTTAATCTACTTTTTCATCCTAAGAAATCTCTGAAGATGTCAGAAGCAAAATGTCAGGGCTACTTATTTGCTTCTTTGCCCGCTCTGTGCAGGGATTGCTCAATTCCAAATGAAACAAATGTGCCAGAGCTGATTTACTGAATTAGCAATGGATGGGGCTCAAAAGCATCACTGAAATGCATTGCCACTGCCCTCCGTGAGCTTGCAGCAGGTCATTATAAAAGCTGAGCTCCATAGACAGCTAAAGAGAGGTCCTCAAGTCTCAACAAAGAGCCCAGGAGGAAAAGCCACAAACCAAAACTGTGCTATTAAAGCAATCAGCCTCACCATGTCAAGGTCCTACTTAAACAGACTTGACCTACCACACCTTTTCATGTGGCAGAATCAGAGGCTGGGACTGGTGCTAACTGCCTACATTTTGTCCCAGTAAATGGATTTAAAATATGCCCTAGCTATATAAAATAATAAAACAGGAACATTTTAAAAATATATGCTGTGTGGATTGATTTGTACTTGTCACATTAAATGATGTAAATTACAGACCTATAGTTTTGTAAGAGAAAAACTCCAACAATTCTCAGAGTACCTTTCAGCTATAATATCAAAGTGCCCCAGGAAAGCTGGCAAGTGGCTCTGCAAAGGGAAATGCGGCGTAAAGGCACGGATCTGCAGATACCATGTGGGTGCCCCAGCTCAGCACGGGACTGCAGCAATCCTCACCCGAAGCACAGCGCCAGGCGAGGGCGGCCACGACAACACGAAATTCTTCAGAGCAGGCCAGTGTCATCAGGGAGAGTAGCCAGGTCATTCAGAGAGCACCGCGAGGAAAATCAGCAACCATGAAAGCATGAACTGCAAGGAAAGAATGGAGAATCTGGGATTTATTTATTTATTTATTTTTAATTATAAAATGATGCAAACCCTCCGTGATAGCAGTTTTCGATTATGCAAAAGGTTGCTGTCAAGGAGAAGGAACAAAACTATTCTTCACAGGATAGGACAAGAAGGGTTAAACTGCAGCAAGGGAAATTCAGTTTAGACATTAGGGAAATCTTTCTAGCTATCAAGATAGTTCAGCATCAAAATCAATTGCCAAGGGAGAGTGGAATCTCAATCACAGGAGGGTTTAAGAACATGCTTGCTAATTAACTGTCAGGCATGGTTTAGATATAATTGCTCCAGCTGGGGCAGGGGGCTGAACTACCTGACCTCCTAAGGCTCCATCTAGCTCTATCTGCATTGATCATAAGATCTCTAGAGCCTCAGAATAATCTATGTTCCTCATAAATTATATAAAGAGGGAATATATATATATATATATATAAAAGCAAGCCTAAAAGCTAATTACTGATGCTATGTCTGTACTATGTTGCTGCTGTCTTAATAATTTTAGAATTAAATCTATAATGTTACCTCTAATTATAACATATAATCAAAAATTTTAATGTATACCAGTATGGATATTTTAGTCTGATTTTAATGTGTGGCACAGACTTATATTTTATTACATTTATTTTTGGTATTTAAACCCTTCATTGATGATAGACTGTGATCAAGTTTTTGTAGAGACCCTAGTAGGACCTGAGGCCTGTATATGTGTAATATATACGTACGTATATGTAACATCAGGAGTACACAGGGAACAGAGATAATGAAAGACAGTTCTTTCTAATCCTCCATTCTGTTAATCACATATTAAAACCACCTAGCAATATTGCAGTATCACTGAGAGATTAGTCCTGACCCAAGCACTCCTGAAGAGCTTCAGCTTTGTTTCCAAGTGGCAGATGGAAAGAAATATTCTTGCAGGACACCTCTCCCAGCATTACACTATTCTACAGAAATGAAAAATTAAAATTCATGCAACTGAGACTAATTTGACAGGACCCCTTTCCCTAAAATATCTGTAATTAGCATTGCTGTCATGATGCAGCAGTCCATCATTCTTTTTTACTTACAGAAAACTGGTCAAACTCTTATTCCTTTCAGTCTGCATAGCTAAATGGCTAAGAGGCAAAAAGAAATTGGATCCTTTACTCTAGGAATCCCCATTCTCTTTGTTAATTGGAACTGCAGAGGAAAAAACTGTAATAAAAAGTAATAAAACTAGCTTTGAAAATCTGATTAAAATATGAAGGGGGAAAAAAAAAAACTTAAACCTTTCTTCAAGAACTCCCCAAATATTGCATAGGATACACAGGTGGTACCTTAATTTGAGAAAGGCCAAGTGTGATCGTGGCAGAGAGATGCACTGCAGCATTTTCACAGTGGTACTTGGTGGGCTGCTGGACCCCATGCCTGCAGGCACACACATGCAGATTTATTTCCCTGATGGCAGCCAGTTTTGTTGACTCTCCCCACAGGAGAAGCTTCTGGCCAGCATCACTGTTTAGTCAGGGGAGTCAGACCTCTCCAGGAGGTTATCCAGAGATCCAGGGCAAGTATTTGCTAAGCTGCTAATTGCTTTTTTGAAATCATCGTCTGGCAGTGCCTCTTCCCATACATTAGGCAGGCTCCACAGACAATGTAGACCCATAATTTAGAGATTCTCCAGGCAGAAAGACATCCTTGCTTCATAATTTTGTTTAGCCTAAGGGTATTGAGAAGTTTGGCAGATCTTGCTCGACTCAAAATATATGCATTTTGCAGTACCACTGCTTCTTCACAGTCACCTTTTTAATTTCTCACATTATATGCTATATTGGGTATTGGAAATTCATATTTGTGTTTACACTTTCCACTTAGCCCTTTAATATTGTAGTCATAGTGCTAGCTCCATTTTTATTTTTTCATTTTTTTAATTGGAAAATACTGATAGCAGGATAAATTAGTCATTTGAATCAAGTAATCAAGTTTTTTTTTTTTTCCCCTCTTTTTTTGTTCTGCTCTCTAAAATAAAATCTTGCAAAGAGTAATACATATGCACATACACATCATAAAATATTGGGCCTAGATACTGAAACTTGTAGAAAAAAAAATACTGACAGTATTAACTGGAACAACGTATTATTCCAATAAAGAACAAGCCCAAGAATTCAAGAAAAAGGGAGAACTGAAATAAAATTTAGCAAAATCCCAAATCACTGTAATCTTTACTACATGCATTGCTAACCAGTGGCTGGCTCTCTTTTGTGTGCTCTTTTCCATGTGAGACTCTGGGTAGCAAAGCAGAATATTTGACAAGCTCTGGGTGCTGCTTTACTTTTTATGAGACCACTCTGTTCTATATTTTTAATTTGTTAAAAACAATTCTATCTTTGCATTACGAGAGCAATTCTTCTGAAGGCTGATGATCCCTTGGTGAATACCAAACATGTAAGAGGCAATGCAACATTTGTCAGTGATGTCCCTACAGCCTGTCATTTACCTGAGAAAGCTTTTTGGTAAATATTTCAAAGAACAATAGATGAAGACATCTTAAATGTGGACTTCTTATGCCACAAACAACACATTTTTAGTATAAAGCAAATATTTGTCATATGAATGAAATGCAATTCCCTCAAAGTTGCCTTTTTCCTCCTTGTCTGTTTTAATAAAATTTATAATTCCTTAATAATCTCTACCATTTCACATAAAAGTTGTCGCAAAAATATCAGTATCAATCAAATACATAGCTAGTAGCTTCCATATCTGCATTTAGAAGTACAGTAAGTGCCTGTTAAATATATGATTATTTTAGAACTACTGCAGCATTACAAATGAGGAAGATAAGAAGCCATTTGTTTGGAGTTGCAGGTTTCCAATAATTCACTGAAATGTTTCATATTGCACACCACTACCCCGTAACACATGATAAAAGGAACAAGAGTGTTTACCGCCTTCTTAATGAAGAAAAAAAATCTGGTCAGTTGTTCAACATAAGATAGAGTTTATTAGATTGTCTGCCTCTGTAGTAAACAGATCAGTACTTTGTACACAGGTTATTTTATCTAAGGCTATGTTATACTATTCTCTGTGGGTGCTGTCCATGATAAATGTTTGTTTGCTTACGGGTGAGAGACCATAAAAATAAAAAATAAATAAAAAGAGTAAGAGAAGGAGTTTTTAAGCTTCAAGTATATTTATCTGTGGGCTACAAAGGCAAGTCACTAGAAAACGCAAATTGCATAGAGAAGAAATACAGGTTGTATTGGTTCCTTAGGGACCAGGACGATGGATACAATGACCTGGGTTAAGTAAGAATCATTGCCTTCACGAAGAAGCTGAAACGAACTGCATCAGAATCTATCTGGACTTTTACTACTTCCCTTAGACATGGCTGGGTAAAACAGAAACATAACACCCTCGGGAAAGGCCACTGCAGCAGCTTCCCTTTGCTACGAACCACCATAAGCACCCTCCTTACACCACAGCACGTGCAGTCTTACACTGTATCACATTTACCCAAAGCTACTGAATCATCTCTAAAAGTTCTTAAATGCAGTGTTTTCGTTTTGCTAGCTACACAGAACATATTTGGTCTACATGTATGTTAATGAAAGCCACCCAGACAAATAAAATGGTATGTCTCTAAATGCTATAATTCATGACCTTTTAAACAATTGCCACAATTTAGATAATCCATCAATCCATTCGCTTTTCTGCGGAGGTACACTATTAAATTTACTAACATTAAGTCTCTTTTACATAAGGCATATTAGAGAAAAATAAACTAAAATTATTGGGTGCGTTACTTTAACAGGTAATTTTCAGAGTCCAACATCTGACATGAGTATATTCAGCTCTGAGGATTACATAAAGAAAAAAGAATTGTAGAATCAGCAAAGGTTAAGTATCCTGAACTCATATCAGTTTCTTTATAAACCTAGAATTGAAAGCATATCTGGTAATGATTTAAAGAACTAGCAAGACAGATATCTCCACCACCAACTGCCAAACTGCTGAGCTGATACCTATGAGATAGAAAGGAACCTCTTCTTCCACCACTCGTTTGACTAAATCCTATCCTTTTTATCCCAAAGGTCTCTTGCTCAAAAAAAGCTTTTTTTTTCTTTTTTCTTTTTTTTTTTTTTTTGGTTTATTTTCTTTAATTGATCAATTTTGACAACCAACCATCAGGCTATGCTTCCCATCAGCCTGTGGCACTATGTCACCTGAAGGAATCTGAGTGTCCCCCTATAAAATAGGCCTTGAGTAAGTCCACAGCTGTGCTTCCTATTGAGTTCTCAACCACCCTACCCAACTATGCTTTTTTTGCTCATACTCTCCAAATTGCTTTTTTTTGTCATTCTTTGCATTCCAAGTTCCTGAGCTAGTCTTGAGTTCCTCCTGGATTTGTCACCTTTGAAGCCTTGTCATATAGTTAGGGGCTATGTGCTGGCATCATTACCTGTGTTCTGTACTTAGCTCTACAAATATTTATCTCCCCTCTCTTACTGTGCCACTATGCCTATTAGAGTTTCCTTCAAGAAGAAACACAAAGCTGTCTGGTTTGTTAATCCGGATTAAGCACTAAGTAAACACACACTGAAGAGCAGTACTTCACCAGTGGCTAAAATAACTCACCCCACAGGAAGAAGAATGCAGAATGGGGCTGCAGAACATTTACTGCCTCTGCCCTAGCCCTCATCCACATCTGAAGTCAAAGGCTGAGGACTTACATCAAACAAAATTAGTGTTTTATGAAGCTTGTGATGAAGAAAATACTAAAATTAACAAAAATAACCTATTTGTGCACTTGAGTTAGACATGATGAGACAGCCTTTGACCTAACTGCTTCAAAGTAGTTCATAGGCTACCAGTTGCTCTATTTGCAGGATGTTTATTTAAAACACAGAGCACGGCTTAATTATATAAAATCAGCAGAGTTAAAAGAGGTATGTTATGAAGTTACCAAGGAGGCTGTTGTTGTGTTATTGAATCAAAACCAAAAAATAGTTTTGATTCCATAAAGATAGTTTACTAAGTCCCTGCCTTCCTTCCTCATTCCAGCTCTTGATCTGCAGTTCAATGCACCCCAAATGTTCTGAGGCAGTTTTTACATTTTTATACACTATAATTAAGATAAAGAATAATTAAATTCATGGAAGCAGATGCCATATTATTAGCGGGGAGGGGGGGTGGGGGTGGGGGGGGGGGGGAAAGAGTCTAAACCACAGACATTAGTGTAGCTATCTCAGAGTTGGTCAATACAAACCATTGCACCTCATGTTGTCTAACACTGTCAATCAGACAAGGTAAAAAGAAACTGTAGGTATCAGTCAAACCATGAACATCCCTGGGCTCCAAACTGGGAACCTTACTAGTGAGATATGTAAAGAAAGCAACAAGTGGGCAGGATCTTACACTGCTTTTTGTCTCTGCTCAACTCAGTATAATCTGCAGATTAAGTAAATTATCATTTTTAGCACATATTAACTGCATAATGGCTTCTCCATATAATGAAAACTCTGAATAGTTTATCAATCAATATTTACTTCATTTACATACATCACATCTGTGGGCATATTAATACAAGTAAGATAAACTGAAAGTTTATGACTGTAGATAGTTGTAAGAATGTTTTCTCTCCCTGACAGAAGAGAACAACAGTTTTGGTTTGTTCTAGATTTTTAAATTATTTTTATTTTTTGCCAAGATATTGATACGAATATTTATGTTTTGTTAAGTCTCATTCTGAATGCTCCTCAAAGTTTAGGAAAACAGGGCTGGTTGGGACTCTCTGGGCTATCAGTCATAGGATCCACTTAAAACCATTTAATAGACATTCAATCCAAAACAGTTTGTTGGATGTGCCTTTAACCTACCTACCTACAAAGAGTCAAAAATGCTCTGCAAATCATTGTGGGGAGACACACCTGAGGCCCACAAAAAGACCAAGAGCTACAGAAGCTGTTGTGCTACAGAAAACCAGGAGATCAAAGGCATTGTCAGGTCCCAAGGCCCTGACATAAAGAGTTTTTCAGATGAAATTTCCAGATGCTCCAAGGAAACAAACCATTCCCCAGACTCCAGTGCAAGGGAAAACCCCAAGTGGTCCTTGCCAAAGATGATGTGAGAGAAACAGCATTGACTGTAAAAAAAAAGTTATTGTGTGGAGACAGACCTATGGGGAATTTTGTACCAGCAAGGCTACTACACATTACAATATTGTTTCACATGTAGCTAAAATCAGAAATGCCCCGAAGTTACTGCTGTGTGAAGTTACTAATTGCACTCCGTTTCCCATGAAGCAGCAATCTACATCCTGCCAGTTAAAGAAAGGTTATCAAATGAGTTTCAAATTCACATCAATAAGGTTTTTAAACGAGACCAGCTTTTTTAACATCACTTCTTATAGTTGAGCAAGCACATAAAAATCATCCTCTTTTCTAAACATTTCATGTGACATCTTCCCTACCTTTGCCAAATAAGTTATTTTTTTCCTTCTCCTACTCTCGCATCAGCCTTCTACTTCTGCTTTGCTACATCATCCACTCTCACTGTAACTGAGGAAATAGTATTTTTATCACTGCCACTAACTGATTGCCATACACTGCATTCAGATTTAATTCCATAGCCCTATTACGACATGTACCGCTCTAATTTTATACCAAGACCATTTGAAATCTTAGATCATTTAGTCTGGCACATAACCTGTCAAATCTTTTGCATCCAGATCTGTGTGTGACTGTTGCAAAGGAACAGAGCACTGGTGATGTTTGTTTCCCAGACCAGTTTGTTGCATCTCTCTGACCACCTTCAATTTCAGTGTGCACAGCCAAACTGAAAAGTCCACATTCAACCCCTTGCATTCAGTATGGATGTGCTCTTACTGCTCAGCTATAGGGTTATTTCACAGCATTAGACACCAAACCACTTAACGCTGACTCCATAAACATCAGAATTACTTTAGTCAGGCTTTGAAGGCACTGATAAAATGTGTTAGCAATATCCACCCTACTTCTGGAAAACCGTAGGCTTTATTTATTTAGTTATTTATTTTTATTTATTTTTTTGTTCTCAGCAACTCATGTTCTGTAAGCTGGATGTGCTCCACAATCACTACTCAACCATGGTGAGTTGAGCTTGGCTGGCTGGCCAGCTGTCAGCAGGACAGAGGAATAAAATAAGCTGTGGGTTGAGATAAAGACAAGGAAATCACTTACCAGTTACTGTCTCAGGCAAAACAGACTCGACATGACCAAAATTAATGTATGTCCAGTCAAAATAGAGCTGGATAGTGAGAAATAAGAGCAAATTATAAAATAATTACAAATTCTACATATATTACGTATCTCTAGAAAGCATATAAAATATGAGATGTGGAGGAAATATAAACAGAACACGCACAACTGAACGAAGCACTCAGTAACTCCTGTACAGGACTGAGATAAAGGAATGGTTTGGATTGGAAGGGATCTCAAAGACCGTCAGGTTCCAACCCCTTGTGATAGGCAGAGATGCCACCCACTAGAACAGGTTGCTCAGGGCCTCATCTAACCTGGTCCTGAACACCTCCAGGGATGGGGCATTCACAGCCTCTCTGGGCAGCCTCTGCCAGTGAATGTTGCTTCCATCCAAGTCCTGTGTAATCACAGGATAATCAGAAAAGCCACAGAGCTTTTCTGATTTTTTTAAGGTTACCTCACCATGGAGGGTCTCTTCAAAGACCTGCACGTAGGACCTTCTTGTTGTGAGTTTTGTGACACCATGCCAGTAAAGCCTTGGTAATGTCCAGAAATCCCGCGGGGACACGAAGAGCCTGCTGTGGCAGGCAAACCAGTGCTAAGCTGGTGACAGTGACTTCTCTTCAGGTTAACTTAATTTCCCCTCCTGTCCATCTGTTCTTGGTGCACTTTATCTTCACAGGAGAAAGCACCAAGCCACCAGCTGTGACAGGTGGGGAAAAAGTCATACATTTGGGTGACATTGTCCCTCCCTGCTCACGCTACTCTTTACATGCTTAAGAGCCACCATAGCTTTTATCTTGTAATTAACTGTTGCTGATTATGACAGTTATTGATTTCTCTCTTACATCAGAAGATCAATTTTAATCTCCAGATTTACCATCACTTTTAGTAGCCAATGCACCCATGTCTCAGTTCAGCCAGTGACAGAGCTCTCCCTTTACTCCAAATGCATTTAATCCTTCAAAGTAAGCACACACATACGGCAAAGAAAGGTTAGCTGCTATCTGTGTTCCCAAGCAGCTTTTAAGTAGTGTCACTGGGCACTTGTTCTGTACCAGGGTGTATGTGACACAAGACCCTGTGATTTATTAATAACTAGCTGCTGCTTGCTTAACATTTTTTTTTTCCCTAAATTGTATTACCAGTGATATAGCATATGCAATAATTAAAGAATTACTTGTTCTAAGATGATTTTATGCTTAAATGAGCAGACTTTATATATAACAGTGTTCTGTGTTTTGCTGATATGTGGACAAATAAATCTAGAAGAAAAAAAAAAAACATCTTAAAAAGAACAAGACATAATTAGTACCATCTGTATGGATCTTGTAGCCTCATAAAGGGTTTTATTGAAATAGAATAGTAAAGAAATGTTATTCTAGGGGCTGATTTTTTGCAGACTGATTCAACTGGCCAATGACCCCAGTGAGCGTTGCTCCACAGACATCAGTGGAAACATTTTTGCTGTATTTTAAAATGTAAGACATTATGATTTCAAGAACCTGCTAAAGTTTTTATTTGAAATGAATGCCAGCTTTTCTATTGACTGCATAGAATAGCTTTAAAACGGAAATCAAATTTAAAGGGATTATAATACACATTTCAGGGTTTGTTAAGAAAATTTCACAAACAGGATTAGTGATACAGACAGCTTGTATTCAGTTTTCTATTTCGTTAAATTAAATTAAATTGTTGCTTAGAATAAATTTTGGAAAGGTTTCATATGTTTTCTAAACTCGTTCTTCCAGATGTATTTTATAAATACTTAAAGCCATTTGTTTGTTTGTTTGTTTGTTTGTTGGTTTGTTTTAAAAAAGAAGAAAATCAGATTGGTGCTTATCATCTTTAAATATAATTAACTTTCTCCAAAAGGAAAGACAGAAAGTGTCACGGAAAATTTTATTTCATAGCTAATGACATGGTACATGTCAAATTAGTTGCAGTCTAGGTAACCCTTCCTTTTCTTATACTAATTTCATTCTAAACAATCATTCTGAAGTTACTACATTCCTAGATTATATAAACAGAAAGAGAAATCTAAAAGCACATTTCTTTGTTCCTAACCAAAAGTAATCACCAAAAAAACAAAACACAATGTGCCATGATCTCCCAAAATATCACCCTGAGTTAAGTTCTAAATAAAAACTTCCTCGCATAACACTTTTCACAAGTTATTCTATCTACCTTGCCTGTTCAGTTTGCATTCATTTCTTAACCTCCCTGGCTATGATGCTAAGGAATAACTTTCCGTGCTGTATCACCATGGTTATATTATAATTACAAATTAACCTGCCGTATCAGTAAAGCCACATGTTCCAGTTCAGCAAAACTACCTTGTCTTTATTCTTACCTTTTAATCAACAAACAGGATGAGTTCAACCTTCAGTGCTAACAAATAAACACCAATCCACGATGCAATTCACTTGTATCAAGCAATACTAAATTTAAATTTTTCCTTTCTGCAAATTTACAACTCCTTGGCAGGGTCACTGAGTTGATTACTGTACTCAGTGCAACACATGTAACAGGTGGCAGTTTTATAGTTGGTTTTGTTTTCACTAACCTTATTCCAATATTAAATGAAAGGCCCACATTGTTTCCTGGAGCAGGTGATACAACCGTGTGTGATATCATAAATTTCTACTGGATTATGGGTCCATTTTTTCTTCCCGTGTGCAAGGGGTGAGGCGTGGGATAATTTTGCTGCTCGCTTCAAGCAGCATGAAGCACTTACTCCGCATCATCAAGCAACGGGTCCTGGATAAGAATAAAAACAGATATTTTTGAACATATTCAGCATCATTGTTTTACTATCAAACAGAAGGATTACATGCTTCTCTAATCTCTCTCTTTTTTTTTTTTTTTTTTGTAGAATGCTACTATTTTTCAGCCTTCAGATGCCAATGGAGGTGATGCTATTGAAAAGGCACACATGTAAAAAAAAAAAAGACCTGAGGCATAAAATATGTAAAATCAAAGTTATTCAAGGCAAAATTTTTGAAGATTGGGTCCATAATTGTTGACATACTTTACACAATATTTTAAAATCATATTACAGTATTCTTTAAAACTTAGGCACAATAATATAACTTAAACATGAAAGGTGTAGAAATGGCTATATACACAGTGACATGGGCATCTACATATTTCTAAGCCTTAGTTTTACTGGCATAATTGTTTGTGTGCTGCAGGTCAACCTTTTGTAGAGCTCAGGATGAGCCCTAGGCTTTCAATAGAATAGATAACAAAGGGAGAAAGAGCATCACTGTCTGTGCAGAATAACTGGGCAAGTCTTTAGGGCACACAGAGGACATAGGAGATATGTCCCCACACAGGGGATGTGTCTCTCCAATACAAAACCCAGCTCCAGGCATTATTAGGGATTGGAACTGAGCAGGACTCCTTCCTGGCTCGTTAGGCTTACTGCAAGATCACATCAGATAATTGCTTCTATAGACTGAGCTACTCACCCAGCAACGTAATTATTCGTTTTGCTCTCTTTTTTCTGATTAGAAGGTTGTTCTGGGATCCCAGTGCCCTAGGGTACAGAAAGCTTACTCTGACGTCTAGCTTTAATGTAGCCATCACCAATGTTAAACCTTTTGTTCTTTCACCACCACAAGTTTTCAGTTTAAAAGGCTCTTTCCTCACCCTGCATCCATATCACTTCTCAAGCTAATGAGGTCTAACTGCACATTATTACATCTTTGGTCATGTTTGACAGAGCTCCTAAGATTCATTTACCGTTTTTAGCTTTGTATCTCATTAGTGACTCAGTCATCATGCAATACCACTTCTGCATTTGAACTCCTTTCCTCCTTCTCCATCCTTTCTCAATTCCACATGAAATTATTTTTACTCCCCAAATGAATGACCTTGAATTGCTTCCTACTGAACTTCTTCCTGTTTCACAGAATCACAGCATGGTTTGGGTTGGAAGGGCCCTTAAAGCCCCCCTCCATGTACCGGGCCCCCTGTCCCCAGCCCAGGCTCCTAGGCTCAGAGCCTTCTCCTCTCCAGGCCGAACACCCCCAGCTCCCCCAGCCTGGCTCCATAGCAGAGGTTCTCCAGCCCTTTGATCATCTTCTTGGCCCTCCTCTGGACTCGTTCTAATACTTCCACATCTGTCTTATGCTGGGGCCCCAGATCTGAGTGCAGGTTCCAGGTGGGGTCTCACAGGAGCAGAGCAGAGGGGGACAATCCCCTCCCTCACCCTGTTGCCCACACTGCTGTTGGTGCAGCCCAGGGTATGGGTGGCTTTCTGGGCTGCAAGCACATGTTGCTGGCTCTTGTCAAGCTTCTCACCCACCAACTCCCCCATGTCCTTCTCCTCAGGGCTGCTCTCAGTCCATTCTCTGCCCAGCCTGGATTTGGGCTTGGGATTGCCTCATCCCAGGTGCAGGACCTTGCACTTGGCCTTGTTGAGCCTCACAAGACTTACACAGGCCCACCTCTGGAGCCTGCCCAGGTCCCTGTGGATGGCATCCCTTCCCTTCCCTTCCCTTCCCTTCCCTTCCCTTCCCTTCCCTTCCCTTCCCTTCCCTTCCCTTCCCTTCCCTTCCCTTCCCTTCCCTTCCCTTCCCTTCCCTTCCCTTCCCTTCCCTTCCCTTCCCTTCCCTTCCCTTCCCTTCCCTTCCCTTCCCTTCCCTTCCCTTCCCTTCCCTTCCCTTCCCTTCCCTTCCCTTCCCTTCCCTTCCCTTCCCTTCCCTTCCCTTCCCTTCCCTTCCCTTCCCTTCCCTGTGGTGTGTCAACCACAACACAGAGCTCGGTGTCATCGACAAACTTGCTGAGGGTGCACTTGGTCCCACTGTCTGTGCCCACCAGTTCCTTCAGGACTCACAGGTGTATCTCTTCAGGTCCCATGGACTAGTGAACCTTCAGGTTCCTTAGATGGTCTTGAACCTGGTCTTCTCCTACAGCGTGTTTTTCTTCATTCTTCATGGTCCTTCCTTCATGGTCCTTCATGGTCCAGGCTATGTGGCTGGAGTTCTTGCTGGTGAAGGCTGAGGCAAAAAAGTCATTGAGTACTTCAGCCTTGTCCACATTCCAGGTGACCAGATCTCCCATTTTTCCTTCACGGGGGGCCCACAATTTTGCCATTCTTCCTGTTTTTATAGATGTACCTACAGAAGCCTTTCTTGTTGCCCTTTATGTCTCTGGCCAAATGTAATTCTAAAAGGGCTTTGTCTTTCCTAATCTGATCCTCGTCTGTACTTGCTTCCACTCTCTGTAGGCCTCATTTTTTCTGTTTGAGTTTGGCCAGGAGCTCCTTTTTCATCCACGTAGGCCTCCTTCTGTTTCTGCCTTCTTTCCTCTCTGTTGGGATGCATCACTCCTTAGCACCTGAGGAGGTGATCCTTGAATATCAAGTAGCTTTTTTGGGCCCCTCTTCCCTCTAGGGCTTTGCCCCATGGTACTCTACCAAGCAGATTCATGAAAGTATGAGAAAAGATTGGTCAACCAGAAGTTGAATTCTGTTGAATTGCCTCAGTTTGTGCTTATCTCTGAGTTTCTAAGTCCTACCCTCAAGCTTACCCCAAATGAGCATTGTTAAGATGTGACAGTTTCGGTTTTGCACATTCACACATCACTGTTGTAATCTTTGATGTCTCTGGACCATTCCTCAAAAGATCAACAAAACAAACAAACAAACAAAAAAACACAACTGTTCTGGTGATCTAAGTCAAATATCATTGCAATTCCTGGCAGATCAGAAATGTTTTTTATTGACATTTGAAATGGCAGAACAATGTGAAAAATTCTAAACCTGACGGAAACTTTTGGAGGAATGGTATCAGCAATGAAAAAATACATGTTCAAAGTTGAAGTTTCACCACTGCTTTAATTACAACACTCTTTTTGTAAGGCCACAGTTGGCTGAGTAGTGTCCCACAGCTGTGTTTCAATTCTTGGGAGCTGCAGTGCTAGACTCAACAATTACACAGGGCAGTTTTACACCTGAAGCACCACAGAGGTTATATGACTTCTGTTGTGCATTTTGTACTTTATCAAAAATTCAAAGGTGGTCTTTTCACCTTCTCTGGGAAAATGCTGATCATATTAGGAGCTGGGACATCCTTGCACAAATAAAGCCTATAAATGAAAGTGCTAATAGTAAAGGCAATTGCTTATTGAATTGTTTTTTTTTTTTTTTTTTTTTTTTTTTTTAAGCCACTGCCAGTATGCATTTGGTTCATAACCAGTGACAGTAACGAACATAAATGCCAACAGAAATGTCCAATTTTAGCTGTGAAAAATATAGAGTTAGATCACTTAGGGATTTGAAAACAGCATTTCTTCCTTGGCTGTTGTGTTTGGACAGAAAACAATGTACCCTTGCCAAGTTCATTGCAAAAGCCACGTTGTACTACTCTTATGATTGACATCACTGATGGATTCAATCCTTCAATACCAAACAATTTTGTGATTTGAAGTTACTTGGTTAACTCCTGATCACTTCTCTGCTTGATTTGCTCTGCAATATGAAGTGTCGTTATTCCAGGGTCATGTAAGAATGATGTTTCTTAAAACATAAGATACCAGCATTTTCTACAGAAGTAGCTGGATGTATTCCTAATGAAATTCATGACCATAATATCTAATTATTTATTACTGATTTAAAAAAAAAAAAAAAGCAAAACCAATAAATTAAAATAATATGAAATCATAATCTACATTCCCAGGTAACAATAATTGCTTTTTGTCTTTAAAGCATGTATAAAATATCTCTAAATCTTTAAGTAAAATCTTTATTACTCTTTAGAGATCTTTAAAATTACTCTATAAATAAAACAGCATTTGTCTTTTAAATTATCCTTCTTTCTCATTTCTGATGTATATATGAGTTTGTTTGCAAAATGAATGTCTGTCACAAAAAAGATAAATACTAAGCAGACTTGGAACTACCCAAAGAGAGCCTGTACTGCTAAAGAAGAAAAAATCTATTCCATTGGCAAGTTAGACTTTCTAAAGAAACTGGAATATCGAGCTGTCTGGCTAGCAGAAAGGAAGATGGATGACTCTTCTTCAATTAGGTGCTAGAAACTTAGTTCTGCTCAAAAGAGAATATAATCAATTTGGGAAGGAGTTGAGTCTAACACTGGGAATGCTTTACTGTAAATAGTAGATTGCATTTAAACTTTACTCAAGTGTTTTAAAGGTATTATTTTAGCTTAACTTTCAAAATGAATAACAGTTTATTTGTGCAGTTATTCACTGAAATGGGTTGAGATATCCAGTTTAGGAAATAGTCTACCCTGTCCTTTATACCCTACGTTTTATATTTATTATGAGTTCATCTTATTATTAGTTTCATTTGTTCTCCTTAGGTTCATAGACAGCAGATTTATTACCTTGCACTGGTACCTAAAGGTTATATAAGTAAATGTGAGTTCAAACCGTCCGCACCAGGTCAGAAGCTACAAATGGACTCTCCCAAGCACTTGGTTTAGCTTCTGACCTTACTCTCTTCCTTATACAACCTAGAAGGAAGTGCAAGCATCTTTAAAGGTCATACTCTGGGAGAAAGCACTACATACTACAACAGGATAATTAATTCTAACTCTCCAGGTGATGTCTCCTGAACACTCAGAACCACTTTCACTCTTTGTAAATTAAATTAATTAAAATCTGGCAGTAAGCCTTTTCAGCAAGAAACCTGCATCCAGGAAATGACAGATATAAGGAGAGGTTTCCACAATAAAGTTGTAAGTAGCCCATCAAACAGTACAGATATGTGTAACTATTTTTTGTTCTTAAACTAAGGTCTTAACATTGGTAGTGCACATGACACATGAATCACGAATACTTTTGTTACTCTTACAGTGTTCTCTCGAAGAACTCTTTTGCTGCACGCATACAATCTTAAGAATTGTATGCAATTTATATCTAATATTCTACATGCCTACATTTGATTTGCTATCATCATTTGTTGGAGATAAGTGTGGATAGTTGTTCTTACCGGAAATACAGAGTCTTTTATTTTGAATCAGGCATCCATGCATCTCCCTGCTTCAAAAAAACTTGTTCCTCAGTTCTTTATCTCAGAAACAGGTATCTAGATTAGAAGCACCAAGTTTATTATGGATACTGTTACAATGCTGTGAAACAAATACTTAAGTTGCTAAAAAGGAGAATTGTTTTTTAAATTTCCCATTTAAATATCTCTATACTTAGTACAAGGCATAACTAAATTAAATTATTTTAAATACATTTATGTTTCATACTTACAAAACATATACATGACTAAGGAATATAAATCATCTGGGAGAAAAATGAAGAGAGAAGTTACACCAGACAAGTTTTCAAGGACTGTTTTTGTTCACTAAATGCACTAATATACTTTGTTAAACTATGCAGTGCTGATTTATGAATTTCTGTAATAGTAAAATATCTGAATGTCTCGGGTTTGAAAATTTAAAGCACTATTTTTTATTTACAGAATCACAGAATCACAGAATCACAGAATTTCTAGGTTGGAAGAGACCTCAAGATCATCGAGTCCAACCTCTGACCTAACGCTAGCAGTCCCCACTAAACCATATCCCTAAGCTCTACATCTAAACGTCTTTTGAACACTTCCAGGGATGGTGACTCCACCACTTCCCTGGGCAGCCTGTTCCAATGCCTCACAACCCTTTCGGTAAAGAAGTTCTTCCTAACATTTAACCTAAAACTCCCCTGGCTCAACTTAAGCCCATTCCCCCTCGTCCTGTCACCAGGCACGTGGGAGAATAGACCAACCCCCACCTCACTACAGCCTCCTTTAAGGTATCTGTAGAGAGCGATAAGGTCGCCCCTGAGCCTCCTCTTCTCCAGGCTGAACAAGCCCAGCTCCCTCAGCCGCTCCTCGTAGGACTTGTTCTCCAGGCCCCTCACCAGCTTCGTCGCCCTTCTCTGGACCCGCTCAAGCACCTCCATGTCCTTCTTGTAGCGAGGGGCCCAAAACTGAACACAGTACTCGAGGTGTGGCCTCACCAGAGCTGAATACAGGGGGACGATCACCTCCCTAGCCCTGCTGGTCACACTGTTCCTGATACAAGCCAGGATGCCGTTGGCCTTCTTGGCCACCTGAGCACACTGCTGGCTCATATTCAGCCGACTATCCACCATCACTCCCAGGTCCTTCTCTGCCTGGCAGTTCTCCAACCATTCCTCTCCCAGCCTGTAGCTCTGCTTGGGGTTACTGCGCCCTAGGTGCAGGACCCAGCACTTGGCCTTGTTGAACTTCATGCAGCTGACCTCAGCCCATCGGTGCAGCCTATCCAGATCCTCCTGCAGAGCTTTCCTACCCTCAAGCAGAACGACACACGCACCTAACTTGGTGTCATCTGCAAACTTACTGAGGGTGCACTCAATGCCCTCGTCCAGATCATCGATGAAGATATTAAAGAGGACCGGCCCCAGCACCGAGCCCTGGGGGACGCCACTAGTGACTGGCCTCCAACTGGACTTGGCTCCATTCACCACGACTCTTTGGGCCCGGCTATCCAGCCAGTTTCTAACCCAATGAAGCGTGCGCCAGTCCAAGCCACGAGCAGACAGTTTCTTCAGGAGAATGCTGTGGGAGACGGTGTCAAAAGCCTTGCTGAAGTCAAGGTAGACCACATCCACAGCCTTTCCCTCGTCCACCCAGCACGTCACTTTGTCATAGAAGGAGATCAGGTTCGTCAAGCAGGACCTGCCTTTCATAAACCCATGCTGACTGGGCCTGATCGCCTGCTTCCCCTGCAAGTGCTGCGTGATGACTCTCAGGAGGATCTGCTCCATGAGCTTCCCTGGCACTGAGGTCAAACTGACAGGCCTGTAGTTTCCTGGGTCTGCCCTCCGGCCCTTCTTGTAGATGGGCGTCACATTTGCTAGCCGCCAGTCAACTGGGACCTCCCCCGATCGCCAGGACTGCTGATAAATGATGGACAGTGGCTTGGCCAGCTCCTCTGCCAGTTCTCTCAGTACCCTTGGGTGGATCCCATCCGGCCCCATCGACTTGTGCACATCCAAGTGCCATAGCAGGTCACCAACCAGTTCTTCATGGATAGTGAGGGCCACATCCTGCTCCCCATCCCCTTCCACCAGCTCAGGGTACTGAGTATCCAGAGAACAACCGGTATTGCCGCTAAAGACTGAGGCAAAGAAGGCATTGAGCACCTCCGCCTTTTCCTCATCTCTTGTAACTAAGTTTCCCCCCGCATCCAGTAAAGGATGGAGATTCTCCTTAGTCCTCCTTTTTGTGTTGATGTATTTATAGAAACGTTTTTTGTTATCTTTAACGGCAGTAGCCAGATTGAGCTCCAGATGAGCTTTGGCCTTCCTAATTTTGTCCCTGCACAGCCTCGCAACATCCTTATAGTCCTCCCTAGTGGCCTGCCCACTTTTCCAAAGATTATAAACCCTCTTTTTTCTCCTAAGATCAAGCCACAATTCTCTGTTGAGCCAGGCTGGTCTTCTTCCCCGCCAGCTCGTCTTTTTACAATATAATCAATTTGCACTGAAATGCTATGCAAAAATAATGCTTTAATTTAGCTATGGACATTTAGCTATAGATTAATTAGAACTCAAGTGAAGGAGACAAAATTAAATAAATATCCAAGTCTGGGATATGTGTCTCATGAAATGTATGTTCACAGTTGAAGCACGTCCATACCCCTCAAGGCCAAGACTTCCACCTTGTGATCTGCAAGGGATCTGCTCCCTTTGTCTTTACCGATGGATCCAGAGACCCAAGGAAGGTCTCCAGTACTTTGTTGCCCTTTATTTTCACTCAGTCTACATCATACTGTAAAATACTATTGTGAATTTGATGGTATTGTCAGTAACAGGTGATATTACTGTGATTATTTTAAAGGAACACAAGGAAGAAAAAAAATAATAAAGAACTGTAGGAATTAACTGTCATAATACCAAATAATAACTTAATATACTTTCTTATGACATCTGTACTTCTATAAACTTAGAATTTCAATTTGAGTCTGTATACTGTACAAAGTAGCCTTGATTTAATTTCTGCCTTTAATAATTCCATTCATTTTACACATTATTTACCCTAGCCATAAGTTAAGCTAAGCATTATGCAGTACCTTCATTTCCATGGTGATTTTCATGTAACCTGCCAAAAACATGGTGAGTGACTATGGACTGAGACAACGTTTAAAGGTTTCGACAAACTATTTTTGCTTATCATGGCAGCAGCCAACTTTGCAAATGCAGTGCCTTGCCTTGTGTTTCATATCTGGAAATAGCTGAGGATGAGCTCTCTTACAAATTACTGCCTTACTGCAGTGGCCTGCAGACTATATATGAGGTACAGAACTTAAAACCACTTAAAATGTACTCGAGCCTATTGATATATACAGAACTGAACCAGTTTTTTAAGGTACAGTGCTGTGAAACAAAAATTACTAAATACACTTCCTATTATTCCATCTTCAAGTACTTTAGAAAAAAAAAAACACAGAACCTCAAGACATTCAGCAGGGTAAATAATAAGAGTACAGGTAGAAAAGACTTGCACTGAAAAATTAAGTTTCTTTCTTTTTTTTTTTTTTTCCCCTTCAGTGTAAACCTTTAAAATCTCACAGAATGTTCTCTCTGTCTCTTTAAACACGTTCTCCTAACTTTTATTTAATCATGCAGCCACCAGCTGAACTGTTTAGGTGGAGCTGCAGAAGGACACACGAGGGACTACTTTCCCAATATTACCCCGCATGAACTGGTAGGCAGGAGGAAAATGGAGAACAGGAATGACAGGAATCATGCTCTGCTACACATTTCCCAGCTAGCCTGAATTGCTGATTGGCATAAAAGCTCCCCATCTCTGTAGGGCACTGCACAGAATTGCCACAGTCCTAGGCAGGATCGCCTGTCTTTTAATAGTTTGAAGGAGACAGCATATGGAAGGCCAAGTGTTTAAACCCCCACTCCCTTTATTTTTTCACCTTTGTTGTTGTTGTTGTTAAAATTATCAAATATTAGAGAGAGCTGAGCACAATAAAAAACAATGACAAAAGTGTGTGGTCTTCTTAGAGAACTCCTAGGAGATGGATGGAGCACCAGGATGCCAGGAAGCTGAAAACAGATACACACAAAACCAATAATCACTCTAAAAATGGAAAGTTGCATGAACACGTGCACACGGGAGTTCATTATTGAGGGTTCCCTTAAAAATCAGACAGGTGACTCCAGCAGAGCTCTGCAGGTTCGTTCTATGGCCAGCACTATTCAGTACTTATTAACTTGGAGGTTAGGAAGCTGGATGACAACCTTTAGCAAACAGACAGCAGGAAAGCAGAATTACAGAGCTCTGTGGACAGGCAGCTGTTCCTGACTTCACCAGCGCAGGCTGAGGAATAATTAGTCAGGGTGCTGTTCTCAAGAATTAATGCAGGTCACAAAACGAGCAAGAATCATCAGTGCCCTACTGAAGAAGAAAAGCCCCGTACTGACATACACAAACAGGAGCACAGACTGCTGTACATGTGTAATTATGTTCTGTTCCACTCAGCAAGGAGATCTCTGCTGGAGCCCTCGAGAAAGTAACCAAAGCCTAGAAAATGTGACTGGCAAGAAAAGATGGAAAGAAATGGCACTCCTAAGCTACCAACGTTACTGCTGGTTGCAATACGGTACTCTAACGTGTAATGTATGCTTTCTGAAACATATTTTGGAAACAGTCATAAAAAATATCATGTTAAAAGTTAAAATAAAGCATAAAAAAATGTATGGAAAATGAGACTGTGTGAAAGCAGTTTCTGGTGAGTAATTAGAATTTTACTGATATGAAAAAACTGTAATATCCAAATGTTTGGATCCAGATGAACTACAGCTGATTTAGGTTTTGATTAGGTTTTAGGTTTAGGCTTTCCTAATGTTTAGGTTTTGTTGTTTAGGTTTTATTGTTTTATTTTCCTAATAAGTTTTCTGCTTTTGAGACTGTCATTTTGTGTTTTTTTTTTTTTGTTTTTTTTTTTTAATATTTTCTAATGCTATGTCATTTTTTCTGGTTTTCCTGTACAGCGGAGCTTCTTCTACCTTACTTCTAAAAATCATAAACTCTATTGAGATTTATTCTCAATATTGCATATTTTCAACAATGCTTTGGTGGGGGGTAGGTAAGGTAGAACTAAACATAAGGGGATTAACTGACTGCAGTGAGCACACAGCATTCACCATTCATACAGCAACTGTAGGATCCTTCCCACATGCACAACTGAAGGTGTCAGTAAGATGCTGATACCCAGGCTGCAGAAACTCTTTTCATCTCAATGACTACTTCAGGTATTATTTGTGGAAAAGGACCTCTGGACAGCAATGCCATTACACCTCTGACTTGCTGTGAGTGCTGGTGAGATGGAGCTATCCACCAGGGGTGCATCGCACCGTCTGAAGGTAGTGCTGGAACTGTTAATACACACACTACGTGCTTAAGTCTTGCCTCAAAAGGGTCAAGGTGAGAACAACTCACCGAGGAGAATTCTCTGAAAGTTTCAGGGGCAAAAAAAAAGCCTTTCTCACATCTTTTTAAAAACCGCATGGATAGTGCTAGAGGTAATTATGTAATATCTGTAATCCATTCTTTAAAGATGACAGTCTGAACCTGGGTGACTGCAGAGCCCATTCACACCAGTACTCTCAGAGACAAAAAGTCAGGCTCTTCACATATTTAATATGACTATTTCAAGTGAGCCACACAGCGAGCTTGGGCTGATTGGAGTGGAGACGAAGGTGATAGCATTCATCATTATCAAAGTGTAACAGTGGGGTGAGTGGGGAAAGAGAAGGGAGAAGTCGAAACAAGATGTGAAAATCCTGCTGGGGTTGTATGCCAGTGACATTAATGTATTAAAATAAAAAACACCTAAAATGAGTTATGAAACTAATTAAGGAAATATAAAAGCCATGGATAAAAAGTTCCTTGTTAAGTATAATTGATAGTACAAATCTAATTTGAAAGGTTAACAAGCTCTTGAAAATTGTTGAATCAAGTACAGACTGATGTTTTTAATATAATTATATACAGCTAGCAGATGGTATAGTCCTTTTTATTATATCGCCAGCTATTAGACTTTCATTTTTAAAGCAGATACTGAATTATACTGAAGATATGTGAGCTTATTTTAAAAAATCAATCAATTTTCTAAGTTCTGTGCATGCTGATCAAATACATACTATTTGCTACCTAGTCTGAAAAACAGGATTTAGATAAGAAATTTGGAGTATTTCACTATCCTTTTCCAAAACAACTGTATTTTAAATTTTAATTCAAAGCTTGACGGTCTTAACGAATGAGAGTGTATTAGATATGTGAATAGCCTTACAAAACAACTGAGAATTAGACACAGTTTAAGAAAATAAAGCAGCAGGAAAAAAGCTATCCTTAATTTAAAATTTCTAGTTCCAAAAAGATGTTGAAAGTTTAAATTTAATAAGTGGCGTGAATGAGGGGAGACAAACTGAAAGCAAAAAAAATAATTAAATAACTATTGCTATATATGTGCACAGCTGAAGTTCTCTCATCCCTCAGTCAGCATCAGAAGGCCAGTTGTTGCCACCAGCTGGCTTACAATTCCTCCATCGTCCACTTGTCATATCTTGAAGCAAAGGCTTTGACTTCCCTTAGTGCTCTGTTGTGCAGAAGAAGAGCTCCACATGATTGAGCTCTGACAAAGCCAAGGTCGTCATCTTCTCCTCCTCCTCCATGACTGTTCCTAAACCCACCTGTTATTCAGCATTCACAACACAAAAATCTCATAGGATAACAGTTAGGCAGTTTGACTATGGCCTGCTACACTGTCCAGGTTTCTCATTACACACTCTAGTCTGCCCCTCTGTATCTGATTGCTACTTCATAATGATCTGATGCTCTGTAGGATAAACAGCAGTATTTAATTCAGTGGTTTTAAAACAGAATCTTTGCCTAAGACTCAGACTTCTGACTCCTACTATGCTATTTCTAGTACTGAAAAACAGTCTACAGTCTGTTGTGATATATCCAACAAAAATTATAGAGCATCTAGGACTCAAAGACAGAGGATTACAATAGCAGGATGTTTTTTCCATCATGGACAATGGAATTTACTAACAAGGGGGGGCACTCCAATTCATTCTCAAAGGTACCAGACAGAACGAGCTTAGTTTGAATCGAACACAAAATTTATAGCATGTAACGTCCCATCCAAGTTCTTACAAAGTTATGAAGTAGGACATGAATTGCACCCTCTGTATTGATGTTCCTCTCACCTAAATGTAGCCATCTAAAAGATTAGCACCTACTGTGTGAGATTCCTGAATAATCACATGGGCTACCCACCAGATAACTGCAGTGCCCATTAGGAGGTGCCTTCTTCGGCTGAATATGAGCCATATGAGCCAGCAGTGTGCTCAGGTGGCCAAGAAGGCCAACGGCATCCTGGCTTGCATAAGAAACAGTGTGACCAGCAGGGCTAGGGAGGTGATTGTCCCCCTGTACTCGGCTCTGGTGAGGCCGCACCTCGAGTACTGTGTTCAGTTTTGGGCCCCTCGCTACAAGAAGGACATGGAGGTGCTTGAGCGGGTGCAGAGAAGGGCAACGAAGCTGGTGAGGGGCCTGGAGAACAAGTCCTACGAGGAGCGGCTGAGGGAGCTGGGCTTGTTCAGCCTGGAGAAGAGGAGGCTCAGGGGCGACCTTATCACTCTCTATAGGTACCTCAAGGGAGGCTGTAGCGAGGTGGGGGTTGGTCTATTCTCCCACGTGCCTGGTGACAGGACGAGGGGGAATGGGCTTAAGTTGAGCCAGGGGAGTTTTAGGTTGGATGTTAGGAAGAACTTCTTTACCGAAAGGGTTGTTAGACATTGGAATGGGTTGCCCAGGGAAGTGGTGGAGTCACCATACCTGGAGGTCTTTAAAAGATGTTTAGATGTAGAGCTTAGGGATATGGTTTAGTGGGGACTGTTAGCGTTAGGTCAGAGGTTGGACTCGATGATCTTGAGGTCTCTTCCAACCTAGAAATTCTGTGATTCTGTGTGATTCTTTGCCTTCATCAGCCACAGAAGGAATCCAAACAGAGAATATATTGAAGACAGTTAATGCAGGTGGAGGAAGGTGGATCCTATACAAACTTAAGCAGCCTCGCTGAGTTACAGCAAATGTCCATGTTCTCCATGCCTTAGGAAGGGCATTGAGGATAGCAGATAACATTTCCCCAAATACACTCCCAGCTGTGCTTTCATTTCACATTCTGCAGTCTAATGTTCATCCATAACAATAACCAAAAGCTCTGCTGGCCTAGCATATGAAGAGCCCAGAGATGGCTGTACTTGAGGCCATAAAAATAGATAGCCAGAGCCTGATGGCTCTTGAAATAATCATGCTGCATCATCGCTTCAGTTAGTATAAGAAATGAAGTATGGGAAATGCTCCTTCTGTGAGCTAAGAGTAAATAACTGATCAGGACAAGTTCAGACATCCTTCAGTTTCAACGTAATAAATTCACCAGACTTTTGACTACAGTAAAATAAATAAAATATTATACTTTCTCACTTGAAAGTTGCCTTGAAATAGTCATAAAACAACTCTCAGTTCACCTGAAGGAAACTAAAAGTCATCTAAAACTTCATGGATCTTAACCAGCTGATTACAATCTAAAAGCTGTAACAAGAATGGATTAAATTGTTCTATTTCCTCCTCTCATTGTCACTGTCAAAAGACTAGATTTATGCAGGTCTTTCTGTCCTTGTTACAATCTCTGTCACAAGAATGAGGCATCGCAATTTTATAGTCCCATGTTCTCTGAAAGATAACAGTAAACAGTATTCCTGTGACCTTTTCAATGTTCTATAATTTCACTAAATGGTCACTCTTACTCTCCTTTTTATATTCTCAGCACTGATCAAAAAGTGATGAAATTGACACCAAAATAAAATACAGAATTGTGAGGTTAAAGCAGTGAGCCTGACTACTGTCTCTCCCACAGCAGACAGGGCATAAAGATTTTTGTTTCATTTACGCTCGTTGTCATAGCTTTCTTGCACAGTAATGTAACACTGCACAGTGAGCTCCCACAGAAAGTACAAAACATACCCAACATCACTACCTTCCAGCCTAAGTAGTGGGGACGTTTGATTTGATTCTGTGTCCTTTAACAAATGCTCAGCGAGGCATGTGTGCTCCTGTCTGCCTGCACACGGATATGTGGAGGTACAGATCAAGATAAATCCCAAACAAACCGCTCCTTTGCGAACAGTCCTCCTGTGGGGAAGATGAAAGAGCCAACATGTGACAGATGTTCATCATGCTGCTTAGTACAGCACTGGAAGGGACATGAGCCTGCAGTAACGGGGACGGTGTAAGGCACTACGCTGCAGAGCATTCATGGTGTTTTAATATGAACTGCAGATGGAATAACGCAGTAAGCTCTCAGTGGGAAAAACAAGATGCAGCACAGTTATCCTCACATGCTAAATTCTTGAGCAAACTCTCCATCTGATGTACCATGTGTTCCTCTGTTATCTCAAACTGGAGGCAACACGATCGCAGGGAAATGATCAGTGTGAAACTGGTACAGCACAGACAGAATACAGAATAAGGAAGAAGGGAAAGTACTGTGCCACTAACTGTAGGATATCTTCTGAACCCTGAATGCTCCATTTCCATTTTCATTTCTGTCCTATGCAATATACATGCATACACAGTGCTTTTTGAATGAGAAACATACATTAGCTATTGTAATCTGAGAAAAGAAAATGACATCATTAAGGATTTCTGGTATTTGAATTAGTTCTTTAAATCAATATTAATTTTAATGCTTTGTCATAAATGCAAACATTTTGGGCCTGACTTTCAAGTGGTTTATGTCACCTAAAGCTCCAAAGACTCATCTTTAAATCTAGACTGTTGACACCTAAAGATGTGAACCTGAAGAAAGTCACCTCACAGCACTGCAGAGTCCCGCTGTGGCTGGTTCCTCAGTTCTTTGCTAGCTGTCCACAACCTCTCATCGCTCTTCTCTTCCTCCTCACACCCTTCTGGGTGTACTGCATCCTTGCTGGAGCCTGGGAGACCAGAAACTTGTCCTCTCTATCTTCACCTTACAGAAATACTCTGAACCATACAGTGGCAGAGGCACATTTCTGTTCTGTTTGCAATTCTTCTCCTGAAAATGCTGCATGTGCCAAGACTTGGGGTTTCTGGTATTTGATGCAGAGCCTGAGGTGACACCTAAAAAGAAGTCAACAAGGAATTTTCTTGGGGGCACGCATCTTTCAATCTCATTTCTGTTGCTAGTTGTGAAGGCATAATCTGCTCCACAGTACTAAGCTGTGGGGCTGCAGCTAGGTAAAGAATAGAAACATGTCCCTCAAAGACTTGGTCCAGTGATGTATTTAAGCACATGCTTCAAAGGTTGAAAATGAAATGTTTTGCTGAGTCATCACCTGAAATGGCACAACCTATTAACAAGTAAACCAAGTCAGAGGGTACTGAAACATGTATCCTGTAAAACCCTACTTTATTACTTTGTGGAAGTACGATCTTTCCAACTATAAAACAGACACAGTTACAAATAGCTGAAAAATATCTACAAGTAGTTACCATGGAGGTTTACTTCTTTTTTTAATCAACTATTCTCCACCTTCTCATTCCTTTGCCATGCTCAAAAATGCTGGATTTTATAAGGTGATACAAAGAAATGTAGGCGTAACGCTTTCAAATAACTACATGAAGACTAATATTAAGTATTTTTTTAAATACCATCCCTTCAATATTATCCTTTTATAAAAGTTCAAGAGATGTGGTTATATATTACTGTGTGAAATGTGGCCTGACAGTGCTCACAGAAGAAAGGATCAGAGGAGTTTGGATCCAGCTGGAGGCAAAAGATGAATTCAAGATACAAGAAAGGAACATGGAAGACAGCAGGCAAAAGAGAAACACCTTTTGACCAAGAAAAAGTGGAGGGAAAACACGAACCAATGGCCAGAAAAGAGGGTTCAGGGAATTTTCAGTGGTCCTATGAAGAGGGACAAATATGGCCAACCAACGGATATCTTCATGGTTGTTTCTGCCAGGAACCTTCCACGGTGTCCAGGCAGGCAAGAGGGCTCTGGCTGGCACAACAGTCTCTCACCCCTCTGAAAGCAAAGCTGGCAGAGTGGGAAAGAAGAGCTTTAAAACTATGAATGACGTGGGTGATTTTTTTAGAATTCTTTTTATAGGAAGGAGAAACTTTGGCAATGCGAGAATATACAGAATATGAACTCCCAAGGATAAGGGGAATGAGGGAGAAAGCATTACCACAGATCAAAGTAAAAGGGGGATGGACAAGGAGATTACTGCAGGGTCTGTACTCAATTTAGTTAATGCATTGGGTGAGGCTGGAGGAAACTTGTTTTTGTAAACCTACACAGTGCATGTCAAGAACAGAACAGAGGAACAGAAAAGAATGCATAGGATGTGAAAATAGGTAACAGAAAGATAACGGCTATAGTGATGGGGATGTAAGAACAGAAACACATGAATTTTGCAGGAAAGAGTACCAATAAAGGTGCCGGTGGGGTGTAGATTTTTAGGTATATCACTGGGCAAACTGTGAAGAAACAAGTAAGAAAACAGAGAAACACTGGCTGGGAAGAGAAGCTCTCTTGGAAGACTGCTATAAATCTAGTTCAGACAGAGATCTCCAATGTTACTGAAGAGACACGTTGTGAAACAGAGACTAAAGCAGCAAGAGATCAGCAAGGGATCAGTGCCCTGCTGCTGTGCTACTCCTGAGTGCCTGTTTTACCAAGTGGCTAACACAGCATATTGCAGACATATTGCTCCGGGGCAGAAGCAGCTATTGCTCTTATAAGGTGTTATTGCAAACCTGCAATGGACTCTTGCACTGTTACAGGACCAGCAGCTTCCTTTGTTACACTGGAGAATGATGTCACTAGTGACAGTAGGGTCTGGTTATTTCCTGGGTTAATGGTAGGGCCTTGTTATTTCCTTCAATAATTCGCAGACTTTGATACAATGAAGTATATATTATACAACATAAACACACACAAAATACTATGCAAAATAATTACCTACAATATACAGACATGTTGAAATCTATCTTAAGCCAATAATCATCTATATTAACTTAGCTAAATTTTTAGTAATTACTGTCATTACCCACCATGGAAAATATCTGATGAGATCATGAATTGCTTCTCTTCATGATCAGTAAAAGATAAACAAAACTATACTGTAAACAAAGGTATTACATTTTCAAAAAATAAACTGAAAGGCTAAGAGAACTAACACATGAAATGAACCAAAAGGCCTTGAGACTTAAAAAAAAAAAAAAAAAAAAAAAAAAAAAAAAAAAAAAAAAAAAAGACTGGCATTTCTATAGCCCAGAAATTCCAAACCATCAAAAGCATTTTTCTAAAGGAAAAGAAGAACTTCAGAAGGCCTCCAGCCCTAACTGGATGATAATCATCCCCAAAGAGATATTAGAAACAGACTAGAAGAAAAATGGGCAGCACAACATAGCTACATCTTACAGATAAAAGTATAATTTGAGAACTGTCCTAAATCAGTCTTTTATATAGTAACAAGTGCCTGTGGTCATAAAACAAGGACCATTAAAAAGGAGAAAATATGTTAAGATGCTATGAAGATGGATTTGAAATTGTTGTTGTTATTATTATTTGGAATTAATATATTTATTTGGCTTTCAGTAAGAAAAAAAAAGAAAAGTCGAAGGAAAAACCACACTGCCTAATGAGAATCAAGGACTGAAATGGAGGTTGCCACTGTCAAAAAGAAAGACAGATCAAAGGATTTAATGTGCTTACACTGTAAGGACAAGATAGTCTCCTTTCCAGAATATATGAAAGCAAACAGAGACGAAGTACAAGTGAAATAGGACAGGCCTCTATCAAATGGAGGTGAGGCACCACCTGACCAAAAAGGACCTGAAATCATACTCACACTTCTGAAAAAGGGCAAAAGGCGAGCAAAGCAACAACAGATCCATTAGTTTTATCTCAATGCTACTCAAGGCTCTGGAACACAATCTGCAGGAAAGCATAATTGAAAACATGGAGGTAAACAGCGCTGTGAGATGCAGCACGATAGACCAAACTGAGCAGGCAGCTGACTGTGGTAAGGCAAATCTTTGCTTGAACAAAGCTGGACTTCCATGAAGCATTCAAAAGAACACCATGGTGAAAAAAATAGCTAAAGCAGGTAATAAGGTCATCAGTAAATCTGTAAGACACATAAGGAACTAGCCAGGAGGAAAGAGAGAGCAACAAAAAATGGAAAAGTCAGGAATTTATTGACTAATCCCAGGAACTCTTAGGAAATATGCTGGGAGCTTAGCACCTGGAAATAATGAGAAAACACAGTGCAAAGACCTTCTGTGGAATACAGCTGCAAAGCTGCTTCCCAGATCTCCATCAGGACTAGACACAGGGGTAGCAGGAGGGCAACTGGAGGCTGTCCCCCAAGACAACATGAAGAAAAGGCTAAAAGAACTCATTTAGCCCAATGAAATGCCAGCTGCAAAGAAATACAGCTGTGAAATACAGTGGAAAGGCGAAAGAAGTTCAAGCACACTGCTGTCAAAGGACAGATGGGTTTAACCTGTCAGGAGACAAGGGTTGTGGGGGACAGGTAAGTCCCTCTGGACTTAAGTTTTCTTTTCACAAGCACTTAACAACAATAATTTCATCCAAAATGTCTCTCTTGATCTTGCACATACTGAAATTTGTCTTGCACTAAAGACATTACGTATGAGTTAGGTAACCAGATCAGATTTCTTACAGTATAGGTTGGGGAGTGAGGGGTTCTTTCATCTCTATCATCAGAGGGAGAAAAAAAGTTCTCTCAGCTGACAATTTCAGTAACAGTCATGGGCACATAGGTCAGAAAAAATTCAGATCAGTCAGAAAAAAATCAGGTCAGAAGGGACCTCAGGTTTCCAGTCCACCCTCCTGCTCATGGCAATATCAGCTACATGAGATCAAACCTTGCTACTGAAGGCTTTGTCCACTCTGGTCTTACAGAACCCTGGAGGATGAAGGCTGCACCATCTCTCTTTTGGCACCATGTCCCACTGATTAGAAGATCTCACTGGTATTGTTTTTCTTTCTATCCAGCTGAAACAAGAGCCTGAGAAAGTGAAGTTAGCAAAAAAGAACTACAAGTAGTAACGCAACTGCTTTGCTCAGACCTTTCTGTTTTATAAAATATCAATTTAAATATGAAGTAGATCTAAAAATGTTGAGTAGAAGAGTTAAGGTAAAACACTCTACACCTACAGCTCTGCTGCTAGTCATCACTTTCAAACCTAAGAGCATACTAAGAAAAGGATCAGGGCTTTAGCAGCCAGTTCTACATACATGCTAAACTACACAAGCCAGCAATCAAAGCTAGGTGTATCCTTTGAAAAAATAAAGCAGACCAGCAGTCCCAACCTGCGCACACCCCACAGCACAGAGCATGCAAGGAGAGCTCCTCTGGCCTCACCCTGCGGGGTCAGTCAGTAGGGACTGCACAGCAGCACTGCTGTCTTTCTGGAATGCAGACCTTGCTTCTAATGGGATCACAATTCCCTGCCCTGTTCTTTTGAACACAACAGAAGGAACATTTGTGATTCATCCACAGTGCACACAAAGCACAACAAGCAGCCCTGGAATGCTTACCGCAATTTTCTTCTGCGTTTGTGATAACCCATGCCATGGTGGAAGGGAAGGAGCAGACACCACGTGCCTTGAGACAGCAAGAAAACAATCTGATACACTGAGCAGAGCGCCTCTCTTTATTAGATCCTTGACACCTGTTTAGGAATTGGTCAAACACAAACTCACTCATTTAATTCCTCTGCACACCCTCCGTCCCAAATGCCTTCCAGAAGTCTCAAGGACAATCCCTGTTTCGAGATGCTTAAAAATCTGAAAGCAACAGAGAAAGAGATATCAGTTAAGGGAAGGAGAACAGAGGCAGGATGTAAGTTAATTCAATTCACTGTAGACAGCATGACAGAAATGGGTCTTTAAGATGGACATCTATGTGCACAGTCCTTGGAGAAAAGTTCGAGGAGGTTATACCATGCTTGAGAGCCAGCAGAGAGGCTGAATGAACAAAGTGACATTACCTTTCCCTTGTGGATTTCCTGAAGAACAAATTTAATCTGGCCCAGAATAAGAATCTTTTTTTAAAAAAAATATATAGATTAAAGCAAACAGGATAGCAGAGATTTATTTTTTTTCTTGGCCTGGAAATGCATACTGAAAAAGAAACCACTTAGTACCTGCTCTTTATAGAATATGAAGCTCAATAGGGCAGGCAATTTTTGTGGGTGCATGACACTGTTTACAGGCTCGTGTAAATGTTCATAAGCAAGATAGCAAGACTGTACCTCCAAGAGAAATATGTTGTATTTGAATCAACTGCATGTTTGTTGACACTTCAAATAACTTTAGGTTTTCATAAACTAGATCTAATCACTGCTAACAAGACGTAAAACATACTTAAATACTTATAAATATTAATCTTTTAAAAGACTAAACATTTATTTAGTTCAATTTCCTAGCTACCTATGGTTTTTGTAGATGGATTTCCTGAAGGAAAATAAATGTCACAGATGATTCTCTTTCCAGAGTATCTTTTTCTTACAGAATTGCTTCATTTCTATTAAAACACAGGATGTTGACCTGAATTAATCTGAAGGCAATCATTTCTGTTTGTGGGATATATATTACATAAACATACTATTACAGCAAGACATACTTCAACAAGATAAAATTAAGTTTAACTTACAAGCATTACTGTTAGAATTACTGTTCACTCCTTTAGCATCAGTATAACATTCCCACAGAAACAGGTCAGTGTATTTTAGCTTTAATGGAGCCCCCTTAGATATTCTTTGATCCTAAAATGGATCAAACATTTCTCTGATGAGTACTGCAGTTGCTACATTTTTTATTGTATTCTCTTATTTTCCTGTTCATCATACTGGTGCTTTAAAGGAGCCACTGTTTCTGTTTATCCTCATTTTTGCTTTTTGTTTGTTTGTTTAATTAACTCATCTGAAATTCTGTTTTGTAAATCAATTTCTTCTTTCAAGTGATGATGAAAAACAAACACTCAAACAAGGATAAACACAACAACAGTTGTGTTTCCCATCGTGATGCCCAGAAGCTGTGCTGTACCTCCTTTTTCTCTGACTGAATTTTGATGTTTTCAGGTACTGAAAGCATGACTAGTTTTAACAGATGCAGATTTTGTCTTGGTTTAGCATGTTTTATCAGAGCCTGCTCTACGATGAAGAGTGCATGGAGATGTGGTGATCCTCTAAAGGAATGGTATCTCCAAAGACCAGACCATACCTTCCAGTCATAGTGACTATAGCATAAGGACTACCAAAAGCCCTGATGCTTCTGACAAGCACAAGCAGCCCTTCAGATGTACGGTGCTGGAATTGCAACTCTGGCAACTGCACTTTGTCTCTCCCAAAATAATTGTTTCTTAATAACCTAATTGCTGGTGGTACCAATAGGGCTGACCAAGAGTCTTCACCATAAACCTAAAATGCATGTGTATTGCTGGAGGGCACTTATTCTCTTTTATTATTCAGTAGCAATTGCTCCCATTGCTTGACATATTCTGTTACTGAATTTATGCTACGTAAAGGTAACTGCATTGCAGATGATGGACAATATTAGTTTCAAGCCAATAAGGCTTCAAGTTCTTGTTAAAATTCTCTGACTCTCTAATCCTTGAGAGTCTACACTTATTTCCTCTTTATATTCCATCCCTTGGGAGGGGCAAAAAAAACCCAAAACACAAATGAATTAAACTGGCAAATCAAGGTAAACAGAAATCAAATAATGTACAGAAACAGCTATAACTGAGAGTTACATGACAATCACACAACTAAACCTATGTTACTTTCTGATTATAGGCCCAAAGCTCTCCATTGTAAATAATTCTTCAGGACAGAATTTTCAGAACCAGGTTAGGCTAACAAATGCTTCTTTACATCAGTGTGGAAGTTTCTCAGTAGAAGTTCTGTGGAGGCATGGAAAAGACAGACCAACAAAAGACGATCTTGAAATAGCACTGTGTTTTTTGAAAAAAAAAAAAAAAAAAAAAAAAAGTTCCTCGCTCTCAGCAAGATCTGTGATTCTTTACTGCTGTCACATGCTATTGTGGCACAGGATAAATCATTTTAAACTAGTGCAAAGAAGACACCAAAAAAGACAAACCTTAACTATATTTTCAGTGTAACGAACCCATGGAACAGTCCCGGTAAAGTCCAGTCACTAAACTAAACTGAAGAAAACAAAGAAGTTGGGCATATTTGATATATACTTGATATACTGTACAATCATGCATACCATAATGTATCAGAAAACTAATGAGAGCTTAATTCCACATTAAACAAACCAAAGGATATGCAGGAGTTGTATCTTTAATTGCAGGAACTCTACACAGACGTCCTCCACAAGTGGGTAAAGGCAGGGAATTAGGTATGAGCTATAACTGTTTCAGAAACTGGAGAGTGAAATGTTGATCAAATTTTGCAGCAGGCAAGAACACCGCCTTAAGTCATCCAGGAGAACGTCCTGCTGGAGCGAGAAGTGAGTACAGATACTACCGTATCAGATCAATTGTCCAAGTTTAAGAGAGAGAAGTACTCAGATCAAGAAACCCATGCAGAAGTCCAGCTTTAAAGGTGCTGTAAGTAGTGAAAACATGAAAAAATACTTGAGTATTGAGCTTCTATATTTTTTTGCTTATTCTTTCATAAAGGGAAAGAAAAACAAAACAAAACAAACAAAAAACCACACATCTGAAATAAAAAAATTAGCTCAAAAGGTATTTCAGTGGATTAAATGTAATAGTATCATAGCTTCCAGGCTTCTTCTTCTGCTATGAACAACTCAGTAAATACAACAAAATATTGGGAAGTGCTTATAAGCCAGAAAATTGCCATTTTTCCCCTCTCAAAATTTGTTTTAAATTAAGAATGCTACCTGTGTATACTTTGCAAATATGAAACACATTAGCAATCAATTAGTTATATATAATGTTCACCTCTCTGGGTCTCCTGCTCCTCGTGTCCCCACTGAATTTATTGCCATACTTCCTTTCACTTCCATAGTGCCTAGAACAATTTGATTATAACAAAATCTTTTCCCACTGTGTCTTTCATCAATGTTGCTGCTACTGTGGCTGCTTTTTTTCCTCACTTCACTTTATCTTGAACGCATTAGTGTAACCTTTGGCCCAGGGGTGCATCCGTCTGTGACTGAAGGTCTGGTTTGGTACATCAGAGCTGTCTGACCTTGGCTCAGTTCTGCTAAGAAAATTGCTGCTAAGACATGAGAAAGTATATGAGCTAAAGTCATGTAAGATAAGAAAGGTAATTGTGCCGACAGCAGAGCAATAATTGCAACAGCAATAGTTGCCAGATCAAAAAATCAAAGGGAAAACATACCGACACGAAGTTGTACACAATTTGAAGAAAAAGAAAGGGATAGCAGGCAGCATCTCAGCCACATCAAGGGCCAGCCCTTTCCAAGAAGCAACAGAGACCAACCCTTCTCCAGCTGTCTGACAGCTGCCTCGTCAGTGGAAACTCATTAAGTTTTGTGAACATATTAATGCTTAGCACATTAGTTCCAGCTAACTATTGCAGGTGGTAGCCAGTGAAGGATGCCCTTCTATTCTTGCACGTATCCTGCTTACTGAGTCTCTGTGAGCTATAAAGATGCCTTAAGAAGTGCCCCACTGTGCAATGGTCACATCCAGAATACCCTTAGAGCTGGAGGAATCTGGCTTCCTTGCTAGCCTTTAAGCATGAAAAACCCCCAAGGATTGATAGAATTTTTTTGTAGTGCACCTACTGAGCACAGGTTTCCTTTGTTATGCTTGGTTTCCTTTCTTATGGAGAAACTCAACTTCTGACCCATGAAAAACATAAGGAAAATAAAATCAAAAAATCCTTTCCAGGTTAGTGAGGCTGGGATTTTGTGATTTCAAGTGCTGCAGAAATGGAGATGGAAAATTATAGCACATAAGGTATTTCCCATCTTTCTCTCTGAAACAAACAAGTGTTGGTGAAATTATGTCAAACACAACCTCTGCTTCTCCTGCTTGATTCATTCTGCTTCTTGAGTGAAATCATGCACAAGTGAGAAGTGAGTGCAAAAGAACAAAAATAGAACATGAGCAGAGAAAATACCTGAGAGAGAGTTTTGTATGAAGTACTTTCACAGAGCATTACTCTTATTCAATACGGATTTCACTACATCACAGGCTATCCATTCAATTAAGTCATCCTGATCTGTCTTTATTCTTCCTGAATCTGTTTCTTACTTCACTCCTGCCTTCTTCCCTACCAACCAGGCTGGAACAAAGCGCTTACATGAAATGAGAAAATTAATGGCTAGTGTTTCTTATCCCAGCAGCTGCAAGATCATTAGAAGGTTTGAAACCAAGCAAGAACAAATTACAAACTTCTAGTATCTTTAATGTATTTGATTGCACAATATAGCCAATGTTACAGAAGTCTATAAAGAGCCCTCACCCCACTGCTGAGGAAAAAGAAAAAAGAAAGAAAAGAGATTAAATGAGATCACAAGGCAGGGCAAAGAAGCTCAGCAGAAGACAGGAAAAGATACCTCTATGGCATCTAATTGAGAGGAAGCCAGAAAAGCCATATTGTCTTAGTTTAGATGCATAGATGGGATGGATCACCCTGTGGAGGTGGCTCGCAGTCTCCGTTAAGAGCCCAGGGAGAGCTGAAGATTAGCCTAGCCCAACTCAGAGAACTGGAAGGGCAGAAGGTGTTGAATTTTGTTCATCTTCTTGAGAGAGGAAAACATTTATATTGATAAGTTCTCCCCCATTTCAAGCCAACTATATAATTTGTTCTGTGTACATTATTCAGAAAAACATTGAATCTCAGATAAGAAAAGGCCACAGCTGAGATGTTGACAAGCTGTAAGAAAGAATGAATTGCAGTCAGGGGACATATCTTCAGAATTCAACAGTTATTTCTCTTAATCATTTTTATTCAGCTGGCAATATCAAGATGAATACGTGGTTTCTCTTAATGCTCTCCTCCTGAGAATACAGGCACTCTGTAGACTGCCAGCCACAATAATACATTTGTAACTCGAGAAGGCCTGTAGAGCCCACAAAGACAACAAACAGCAACAAATTCCAAGGAACAGCTGGCTAAAAAAATAAAGTAATGCAGACAACCTCAGTGGCAGCCATAAAAAAGATATAAACCTGGATTCACCTTGCTATAAATGTCTGCGAAGGGCACATACCAGGCCTGTCATTTGGACTTTTGTTCCTCATGTGATGCTGCTGTTTGCCCACAGTTCTACACATTTCTGTCTTTGAAACCACATTCTGGAGGGAAGCAGGTGTTGAGACCAGTCTTCAAAACCAGTGCATGGCTTTGGAGGGCTATATATGTACACACACACAGCCCAGCACCCTGTTAATCAGCTGCACATCATTACTGAGATGCACTGAAAAAAATAACCAGTTCTTACCCATCTGCCTATCAGCGCAGGATCTCACGCTCACAAAATTAAAAGCCTTTCCGACCAGGACCAAAGTAAAATTAAGAAAGCCATTTCACTGCCAATCATGTCATTTCTCTGCAGTGGGGACTTTTCAGATCTCCAGCTGGTTCTGCGCTTGACCGAACCTTAAAAAGAGCTTAAATCCAGACCACAGCACAAAACCTACAGTCAGTATGCTCAAGAAATCTGATTTTTTTCCTTCACACACACACAAGCTCCCACTGGTCAGCATCACAAAACTGCCTGAAGGAGCTGTGCAGGAGCTAAGCCCATGCCAACGCTCCAGCTCTACTCTCATTTACGTTACGTGAACAACCCTCATCTTTTATCGGGTGGTCAGCTCCAACCTACTGGCTGTCACCACTCTGGTTTTAGTTCTCTTAATATTTCTTTTTGGCCAATTTAAGTGAAAAACCTTACTGACAAAGCAGAATATTTCCAATGTACCTTAAAGCCTTCCAAAAGATCTATGTAGGTCTATTAACATTGCTACATTCCCTCTAGCTTTCTTTAAATATACTTTCAATTTGGTCTCCTCTGGACTTTTTGACGCTCTGTGTTTACAGCACACAGCATGAACAGCCTGCAGTCCATGGCTAGGGTGCTGAAGATATTTTTACTTCTTTTGGGTAAAGATATGCCCTTTCCTGTGCATTATAGATGTGCCGCCTAATTCAGCAACAGTCAGAAAGTACTGAGCACCGAAACACACAATTACCTTTGAGACTCTGGCCCTTGTTAACTGCAGCCTATATGTATAAGAGAACTGGAAACTACATAAAAATGCTTTCTTTAAAAGGCAAACTTCCTTACATATAAAATTTTAAATTGCCACTTAAAAGCTTTACAAAAATAGCAGCATTTAAAGGTAGCTTATTATTTCTTAACTTCTTCTGGTAAGAATAGAAGTAATAATCTAACCCGTCTTTCACAGAAATTTCTTTTATCCTAGGACTATCCTGCAGCCCAACACTTCCCTCTGTCCGGTCTCAGAATACAGCACCTAGCCTTGCAAGAAGTGGTATTTTCATATCACGAAGAAAGTCACCAAAAATGACAATCAATCTGGAGGTGCCAGAGGAGAAAAAAAAAATAAAAGCACATTGAATGAAAGCTACAATGAATATTGTAGTGGTTTGCCTTCCAAATACTGGGGTGGAGAGCCTGTCAGAAAAGGTCCTCATGCGGAGCGTTTCACCAGCTACAGACATTTTTACCTCCACCCCTTCCCAACACTAACCAACCAAGGAAGTTTTTAGTTGTTTGCCTGGCCTCACACCCAAATTCCCTCTGCTTTCCACCAACTTCAAGGGAAAATCTGGGAGCTGCACATGCTTCATATGAAAACATGCTGCTGCATCTCCTCTCAGAAGGCATAAAGATATGAGAGGTGATAATGAGGTCATTTCAGGGTGCAGGGCACAACTTGGTGATGTGAAATATTTATATTAGACCACTCAAGTGCAGCAGCTTAGGAGCTCGAGCACTTAATATTAAGTTCATCTTGTTTGAAAAGACCCTTCTGTACTGCCTAAACAATACGGACATGGGAATCCATATCTAAGTGACTACGCACAGGCCTGTTTTGCATGCACAACTGGGAATTCATTGAGCTTCTTTGATCCCATGTGAAAACACGGGTCAATAGTTGGACTGTTCATTTAGTTCCCTATGACATGTTTAAAAAATAATCGTAACTTGGTAGCAGAGCCAGAATCAATCAAATATCCCAAATGCTTGCTCCCAACTCTTTACCATTAGTAAAATGCTTTTCCCCATAATTGTTACCCTTATCAGAGAAAAAAGCAAGACTGTAAACAATACTGAGGTTGGTGCACAAGGGATAGCATATTCATGGCTGTAATAAGTACGCATCTGCACACCTGTTCTCAAAAACTGAGTCAACAGTTATTCCACAGATGGGAAGGAATGAAGCTGAAATGAAGATAAGGATGTGATAACCTGCCAAGTGGTGTGTAAATGTGATGACAGCCTGAATAGCCTTAATGTAAGTAAAGGATTCTTAAAGATATTCTTCTGCAAACATTACGGGTTCAAAGCACATTTTTTCTCTTTAAAAGATGCAGTATTGTACTTCCTCGGTCAAAATGAGTCATTAGGAGGAATTTACATTATGTATAATTTTTCCCTTCAAATTGTGAAAATATGCCTTTAATTATTTATCATTCTTGCTAAGAAGTAGCTTTCATGAGTATACTTGATGTTAGTATTTGTCTCTGGATGGTTTGAAGGTCTTTTCCAACCTAGATGATTCGATGGCTGCAAAGGATCCAATACCAGCGTTGACTCTTCTCACAAATTGCAGTATGTCAGCCTAGAAAATCAGCTCCTGTTCCTCACGGACTGTTCTGAACAAGAGTAGTTCCTGGAAAAAAATGATCTGCTGCACACTGATATCTTGATTTGAAAAAGGTCATTTTAGATCTTTTTAGTCGTCATTTGAATTTTAAAATTGTATTTTTTGAAATTGTTTCCCATCTTGTACTTCATTCCCTCCTTGTGTCCTGAATAAGTGAGAAAGATCAAAGTCAGATTTGCTGGCTCACTAGCAAATGTTATGTTCAATTTTCTTCTGTCACATTCACATAAGTAACAGCAGATGTTGCTAGAACATTCATGAGTTTAGTTCTGGAGTGTGCAGCCAGACATTTGTCAGGCTAATTTCATTTCCTGAAGACTGCAAGGAGAGTTCTGCTGGATAGTTCCCCATCTGTGACACTGAGCCACTCTTGCCAAATTCACTTGAAGCCTCCAGTGAAGATGTTCTCCTTCAGATTTTTGCTTAAGGCTACCTTTTTTTTTTTTTTTTTTAAAAAAAAAATAGTTTTCTTTCAGAAGTCTATCTCCTCTTTGTTTTCTGCTAACACTGCTATAAAGATTGGGAAGAACAGGTTTAGGAGTATAATGAAAAGGCTCATACTCCCACGAGATGGTCATAATTTTTGCTATCCTCGATTTTACCAAGTACCTGCTGAAGTAAGTAGGAAGGATGCATTGATTTAGGTGACAGAATTTTATATTCTTTGAATACAAATTCAAATTCAAATAATTACATCCACATCAGATGCGAACTTGCTTGTAGAACAGCCTGCAAACCATCTTCTGAGAGACTTCTGCAAGCAAGTTGCTTTGTGTAGATTTGTATGTAAAGGATTAACACACATTTTGCAGTGCCTTAGAAAACCTCCCGTTTACACGGAGACATAATTTGTGATTATTCATTCCGTACTTTGATTTGTAAACAAAACAACGTTCATGTGAGGTATTATCACAGAATAATACTGTTGAAGTAAATATGTTTTGCATATGATTGGAAACATTTCCAGGTTTCTGTAAGTTGTGGTAGACGGGCTTAACGTGTTAGCACAAACCTAACGGTCTCCTAATGATGATGAGCGCGCATTTCGTTTACATGGGCAGACTTAGGAAGCGATTTTCTGTGGCAAATTAAAAAAATGGGGGGACACAACACGGCAGTAACCCGCAAAAGCGGTTTCCCCACTCATTTCAGCCGCACGCCTTATGTTCGCCGTCCACCCGTGGCTCAGCCCCAGGGTCGCAGGAGCAAGGCAGGGACCGGCGGAGCGTAGCACAACCCCCCCGGCCATACCCTAGGGCCCTCCGGGGCCGGGCTGACCCTCACGGGGCGACCGCGGCCCCTCACGGCCCGGCCCCGGCGACGAGGCCGCGGCCGAGCGGCGGCGGCTGACGCGGAGCGGGAGCGCCCCCTGCTGCCACCGCCACCGCCGCTTCCCCGCCGCGGCCCCGGCCCGACGCCTGAGGCCTGCTCCATGGCAATGAAGGCCCTTCAGCTCAGTCAGCATCTCCACAAACTGGATTAAGAACTAGGAACTGATCCCTGCTCAGTCAAAATATGTCCATTGGAGCAAGTGTCCAGCTATTTTTTTTTATTATTTTTTTTTCTAATCTTCAATAATCTCAGTAATTTTAACCATTATCTCTAATGGTACCACCATCAGAAAAAGTATTTTGGCTACAAATTGAAGGACAATATAGTCGAGGTTTCACAAGACCTTCTGTAAATATAGCTTTCCTGACTTGAGTAAAAAACATTATGTAGTACTCACCAAAGCATTCATGTTGTCTAGTGCTTTCCTAAAACACTCCCAAATATTTAGACTTTTTAGAAGCTACTCAGAAACTAAACCAAAGTTTTAAACTACTGCTCTGTTTTTTACAAATGCTTTGTCAAAATCAGCAGGGAGAAATGATGTAAATTGATAGAATTAAAGGACTGTCAATTAAAAAATTATTCTTTTAATAAATTAATAGCTATTTTTCCTCACAGTAAATAACAAGTCCTTCTCTAATCTAGGCTTGGTACTGGACATGATCTCTAACAGCTTCAGATTTCTAAAGATATTTTTTTCTTTTTAAGATAAATAGCAAAAACAACCTTCTTGCCCTAATTTTCATTGCGTTCTTTGTTCCCACCTCAAGTACTGATATTCCTCTTCCCCGGTCTGATTCATACAAAGAAAAATATAGAAGCTGGCTCCTTATTCAAAACACAACTTGCTAGCTGAAAATGTCTGAAAGGCAGCAGCAACCAAGGCAAGCTCACAGTCATCGCTTAGAGCTGGCCAGGGTTTCTACAAACACAGCAGGTTATGAGCAGAGGCTGACAGTTTTGTGTGAGTCCTCTTTTTCTGAATCAGGAGGCAGGTCTCTGCAGAAGCTAGGGGAGTTCAGGCTATCCTGATACAGCAAAGTGACCTACAGCAAGAGATAAGAGATAGTAAAATATCAAATCAGAGAGTGGTTTGGCCTGGAAGGGCCCTTAAAGACCCCCAGACCTCCTGCCATGGGCAGGGCCCACTGCCCCCTGCTCCCAGCCCACTGCCCCCAGCCCCATCCAGCCTGGCCTTGGGCACTGCCAGGGATGGGGCACTCACAGCTCCTCAGGGCAGCCTGGGACAGGGCCTCACCACCCTCAGAGTAAAGAATTTCTTCCTAATGTCTAACTTAAATCTTCCCTATTTTATCTTAAAGGCATTCCACCTTGTCCTATCCCTACCAACCATTACCAAGACAAGGAAGCCGACAGTGGATGCAAATCAAGACCCTATGACCCAAGGACATTGCCTGTGACACATCTCCCTGGCTACCCTAAAAGCTCAGCCACTTCTGCTGTGACTGTCTTTAGTGGGGATTCTCAGGGCTGAAGGAACGGTACCATAAAAATGAGCTTTCCCTCACTATTCAAAGCACAGTAGCAATGCAGCACTGTAGGTTGTATTTTGCTGACTTCTTCATAAAAACATAGTGAGTGCCCAGACCTCTGAGAAAATTAATGACGTCTGGGCTTCATTTAGAATTACAGGATCTCCAGGAGATCCTGGGTTCTGCTCAAATGCCAGAGGGAGTTAAAATGTCTCCCTTGAACAGCCCTGGAAACAGAGGTATTCCCTCTCTACTATGCTTCTGTGAGGCCAGTGCCAACAAGACATGATTGCTGTTACTGGAGCTATTGGAAGTAGAGTTTGCTGAGAAATGTGGCCTTCATTAGAAACAGTGCTTGCTGCTGCTCACAGCCATTCCTTGCCTTCCCCTAGAAAGATACCTGATAGCAGAAACCCATTAGGTCTTCCAAATTTGTTTGGGTTTTATCTGAGTGCTTGCTGCTAATGGAACTTCTCCTAGCAGTACAAACTGCTTCCATAGCCTCAAACATTGTAAGGTTCCATGTAATGATGTAATGATGATATTACAATGATAGTGAGACAGGGGAAGAAAAAAAAAAAAAAAAATCAGCTATTTTTTATTTGCAACTGAAAGAGTGATGCACATTTGTAAAGGACAGCAGTTTGCACCAGGAACAGAGTGTCGCTCAATAGGGATTGATTTGGTAATGGCAGCACTGAAGTGCACAGATACCTGAATGGGAAAGCATGTTCTTCTCTGCTGCATTGATGCCCTTCAACTCCAGACTGGCTTCCCATGGAAAACGAGGCTCTTGGCCTGTTTTTCCCTGCAGTAATTTCTTAGCATATGGATGAGTTCCCATCAGATAGGCCAGACTGTCACCTCAAACACAGTTACATCCACGGAGGATTCATGCAAACCACAGGTGGGTAAAGGGCAGACCCCTGAGCAGACAGAGTAAGGAAGTGCTGCAGTACAGATCCTCTACAACCAGGTATTAGAAAACCTTCCTAGAAGACAGATGCCTTAAATATCTCAGTCCAAAAGCAAATTTCAGCTGAAGCCTGTACCTTCAAGGATGAGACATCCACATGGGACAGGTATCATCAGAACACGCTTGACCTTCAGTGCTGTCAGTCTGTTTGCCACCCTGCCAGTTTGCTATAGCCCTTCCTAAAAGAAGATTTTTTCTCCGCATCTTCTCCACTAACAACAACCGATGAGTCCAGCCTTGACTTTTCTTATTTTCCCTGACAATTATAATATTTATAAAAACAATTGTGTTTCATAACACGAGACTTCAATAGCCCCCCTTAACACCTCTCCTATCAATAGCAGCATTTCACATAAACACAAATCTTTTGATAGCAACAGAAGGCAAAATATTGCAGGGTATCACAGCAGGAAAGCAGCATGTACATCTATCAAAGTTCTTACTGAACTTTTAAATCAAAGTCTGAAAGAAACCAAATGGGGACTGTATCCTCCTGCACCTCCTCATGTGCTCATCAAGTGTTGGATCCACTTCGCTTTGTTTCTTATACTTAGGCTTAAAATCATCATCTCACTTCAACAACACACAGAAAAAGAGAAATTGCAGAGGTTGTAAACTGACTACGGAAGAGTTAACAAAGGCAATTATGAACAATAAGAAGAAGTAGGGAAAACAGTTTGGTTCCTGCATGGAACTTAATTACCTATTTTTTCTTATAACTACACAAAATTCAGTGTTTAATCTTTTAATGAAAAGCACAACTTTGTTGTACGTTCAACATGCTGGTCACCCCAATTAAACTATGAAGTGTAATGCACACCTGCTGAGAACCTCAGCAGGCTTTCAGAAAAGTGAGGAAAATAAGATCTGACATTACTGATATTTGCAGGCTAGAAAACATGAAATAAGTTAAAAGTAACCCTCTTTGAAAACAAACACTTCTGTAACCCCTTTTTAAAACAGAGCATCAAGAAACTGTATAACTTTTTGGTTTGTTTTGCAAAATTCCTTTCAGGTCGCTTTTCATATATATCCACTACAACATGTTCTGGTTTTGTTTGCATAGAAACTCTGTTGCAGATTGAAGTGATAGATAAACAGTAAACATTGGTTAAAAAGAAGAATGCCACAAATGCTTCAGTTGCTGAGGAAGATAAATGTATGTAAAACCAAACTACAGCAATCCTCCAGCCCCACCTGCCAAACTTTTGGTTGCTTCTCCCCTGTCACTGTATACAGCGAGAACAAATAATCACAGTTATCCTTTGAAACACAGTGGATATGATAACTTTTTTAAGCCAGACATTGGACAAGAATTTTTATGGCACTAAAAGCCATAAAAGAAAGTTCCAAGGTACAGAGAGACTTCAAAAGCCAAAAGCAGTGCATGAAAATAAGTGAATATTAAGAATTCAAAACCCCTCCTTAAGAATGTGTAGAGAAAACACATTTCTTGAAAGGACTGGGGTTTTGTAGTTTTCATCTTACAAAAGCTTTCAAGGCTTTGAATTCTTATTCTGTCTTAGGAAGGTAATGGGTTTTGACCATCTTCTTGGAGGATGGAAAAATACGCCTCCATCACACTGGAAATGTGACCATTCACATGTTAACAACAAAATCCACATGTGATGCTACAAGACAGGCGTTTGCCACATTCTCATCAATGGCAGTGAAGATTACCATAGTGATGTTTTCTCTTGATCTATTTGCAAGCACTGTTCTGTTCATCACATACTATTTGAGCAGAAATGCTGAAATTCACATGATCCAGCATTTTTATGTGATTAGGTAGTTTTGCCCAGAAAGCTGTAGTTAAATCTATTTTACCTGCAATTTATCCTCAAGAATTTCTTACAAAGTACTGTTCTTCCAGTCACCCTGTTTACACGCCACAAAGCAGCTTAGAAATCCTCCCATTCCAATTTTAGCTGAAGCCTTTCCTGACTCTATGAATACCTGGTAGAAGCAATATTGACAGCAAGCCTGCAAATTTACTCTTTCCTGCAGGAACAGCCAGCCCACTACCCCTGCACACAAAGACAAGTACTGTTGCACCGCCAGGATTTTCACATTCATTGCCTTCCTGATAATGAAGACAACTGCTTAATATATGATGGATCAAGGCATGTGTTAAAGACATGTGCTGTTGCTGAGCAGTGCATTACTTGGCACCGTATGGGACCATGGGCAGAATTTCCAAATGTTTGTCTTGCACTAGTTTCTAGAGTGGTAAAAACTGCAGCAAGAGTTGCAAAGCTTTAAAGGGCTGTAGAGCTCTCCCCCCTCCATCTCCAGTGCCTTCCTACACCCACGGGAAGAAAAAAAAACCACAGGAGCTTTGGCTCTCTTATTTAACTATTTTCTCTAGCAGAGGAAGGATGCTTTCTTGATAAGAGAATGTTTAAGCAAACACTTGAGGCTTTGTAATTAGCTTCCAATCGCAATGGAAAATGGGAGCTTTTCCTTGTTTTGTTACTAATACACTGTCATGGGTTTTATGACATTAAACAGGATCTTTTCCACCAAACCTGTGTGTAACTGAAATCAGGATGATCTGTTCCATTCTTGTTATTTGTCCTCATAGTCATATCAGTCTGTGCTGCAATGGCTTGAACTGGAAAGATGTAGCTGATTTTTTTTCTGATTTCTGGGTATAAATTTCTGAAGACAGAGCAAGGAGTGGGTCCAGCATAGAAAATATAGTCATTTTGGCAAAGAACATGTTTTAAAAATTGGAATTTTATTCATACTGACATTCTGGAAGAGGCAGCATGCACTAGTATATAAATTAAATCATTCTTCAGTTTTACCATCAGTATTTGCCAGGGCCACAAAAGCTTGGAGGACACTGCAGAATTCTGTTTCAAAACTGCAAGCTTGATAAGCTGTTTTCCAAAATGGGCAGATTCTGTTAATTTAAAATTTAAGACAGTGAATCACTCATTTTGGCAGTTGTTCGGCATGTGCTGGAAAAACAAATTACATTCTTCATTTCTGTCGATAGCTGGCTTTCATAGCCACCTCAAAAGCCTTAATTTCCCAGCTGAGCGCTTGCTGGATTATTCTCAATATCCATCACTATTCATCCTCCAAATGCCTGACCGTGTTTCAAGCAAAATGAGGGCAACCTGACCTAAGCAGGACAACTTAGGTGAATCCAAATTTTGGGGAATTCCCTCCAGAGTATGGGGAATTCAGTAAACATACTTGTGTTGACTTGAATGGGCATTAGATCAGGCTTTGAATACCTTAATTCCTGCAGAGAAAGCTTCAGCTATGATTCTTGGCTTTATACACCATACCTTTTCCAAACTTCCCCACTCTAGAGGAAACTATTATGCAATACTTTTTTTCCCCTCCTTTTACCTTGATTACAAATGCCAGAACATTTTCTGTTCTTTAAGTTCACAAAAAGAATATCATGCACACCACAGAGCGCCCCATGGCAGATCATTCATTACCACCTGCAGAACATTTTCTTTTTCTTTTTCTTTTTTATTTCTTTTTTTAATAACTGCCAAGCATTGTTTAGGCCACTTTAAAAGCTTTCTTTCATTTCTGATATTCCCCTGTCATCTCCAATTATATTTTACACATCATAATCCATCAGTAACAAGACAAATTTTCTCCTCTCTCCATTTACTGTAGCTTTTCTGCTGCGATTTTGCTGGCTTTAGATTGAATTAAAGAAGCAGCATTGAATCTTCCTTTGCATTTGTTTTTTTGACATGTGTGGGAAATATATATTCTATTTTTACAGTCTATTTGAATTTAAGATTTCACCTTTAGGTTCTTGCTCAAGCATAACATTTGCCAAATAAATTCTTTCCCTTATATCTTCTGTAAAACCATGGACAAAGGAAATTCCATTTACTCCTATGAATTATACAGAGATAAACTGCAAGTAGTTGTTAAAATATTATGAGGTATAGAACCATACTTTTATTAAATACTTTTAATAAGACGAATGAAAAGAAATGGTATCTAATTTATGGAAATGTATTCAATAGTAGCTGACAATTTATCTCCTCTCAAATTCGCAGTTGTTCATCAGTCATTTTAGCAATTTTGCTCAGTAACTTTTCAGGGATTCCGCTGGTATGATTCCCTCGTGCCATGACTCACAGCTAATGAATGTTCTTTCAGACCTCACCTCAGTAGAGATAAAACGTATGAATGATGTGATTAGTTAGGGTTTGGGTTCTTTTCTAATACTGGGGAATCATTTTGATACCAGCTGTGATCAAAGCATCTACGAACTAATTAATAGGGTTTATTTGATTGTATTAACCAGATCTTATGTCAGTTACTGTCACTATTCACACGAGTATTACCCAGAAGTCAGGCCGTAGCATGTCTGCACAAGAGGAACAGTCCCACAGGTCCTCCCAAAGCCTTTATGGCAAGAGCTGCTTGCCCCCCAGTTGAAGCGATGACGGGTTCTGGATTCATGCAGATTTGCCAAGGAGAGGTTTTCTCTCAGAATCCAGAAGCTCAATCACGCCTGTTTTCAGGGACACAAGTATCATGCAAAGTACAATTTTAGACAGTGGGACTCCTTTCTAAAAATTATTCATCCTTTTGGTATTAAAGTACAAATGAATTTTCTACAGAACCTAGTACCAGTATCAACTTGCAGCAAATACTGGCCAGTGTAAGAAAACTAACTTAGAACTTCGCTAAGAAGGCAAATCTGACCCATGCAAACAAGTTATTTGGGTGAACACAGCTGAAATAGATTCTAGGACATCCAAAGTCTGCATCCCCCTAGCCTGTAAGGCGGATCCTACGGAGCCACACTATCACTCTCCTTTACAGATTGGTGCAGAGAAATGGCCGGAGAGAGGCTGCTTACGAGTGTTTTCTCTGGAATTAGCATGTGAACTTACTGGGGGAAAATAAAAAAACATATCCACCTATAGCATCTACCCAACAAGAGAGAAAATTCTTGAGATAGTCTTTGAAAAAGCATGGAATTATGTGAAACTGCATTCTGAAACCGGGATAGCACTACTCATCCAATTTGGGAATACACTATTAAATCAAGGCAGACAAGGCTCCTTACAAGTATATTCTGCCCAATTCAATCTCCATCCAAATGCTCCAGTTTGTACACTATAAATCCACGGGAAATAAGATTTCTGCTGATTTAATAAGAAATAAAGGAAAAAACTAATACTTCACTATTTTTCATGTGTTTAATATCAGCACTCTCAAAGTCAATGCATGAGATGAAATCTGAACTCTACTACCAAAAGGTGAGAACGGGAGCTTTGTTTTGCTTTTCACCCCTTCAGTTTATTACTTGTTACTAGTAGCCTTGTTAACAAGTGGCCACTGCAGAGGATTTTATGTTTCTTCAGACTGTTCCTATACTTTCAAAATATTATTGTTGCTCTTGTCAGTTCAACTCCCAGCAACTCTGTCAACAACTGAAGACTTTCTGTACCAGTATTTCTTCTGCCCCAATATATTTTCTCACCAGCTCAAGGGAATTACCAATGCTCCAGTGAAATGAAAATATGCAAAACCTGTCAATTAAAAACCACCCAACCTACAAAGACCACAAACCCCACGGTATCTCCTGATATTCAACGCACTTAGTTAGGCAGAAGGAGAAGGAAAGTCACCCCAGATCTTACAGGAAGACTGTGACATCCATTGCAGTGGGAATTTCCATTAACTAAGATGCCCCAGCCTCAGCAGGGCCTGCTGTGGACACCTACAAAGCAGGACACAAAATGTATTTCAGAAGGCTAACTAGCCTCATTTAAAGGCCCAAATGGTAGTAAGATCACCACCTATGGAAATTTAGTTTTTGCACCCCCCGCCCCCCCCCCCCCCCGTAGTATACTGCAGCCTCCCTCATTGTTGAATTTGTCTTTATTTCCAATTTCTGCAACAGAACTTTTCTATGTGTTTGTCAGCCATGTGGAAAACCCCAGCACTAGCACTTTTTTCTGCGCATAATTAGCTGCACAAAAATGTAAAATTACCTCTCAAGTTGCTCTTTGGCAAGCTCTGTTTTTATTTTGCATATATTCCTCTAACAAGTAACAACAGACATGCCAGCATTTGTAGAATTTGTATTCAGCGTGCATTTTTCCATTGGTGTACCCTGAATAATTTGTTTCAAAAAAGCTAAAAATTACCACTATGTTTTGCCGATAAGCAGCACACTCACTATTAGCTTATCACCTCTCCCACAAAATAAAGCCATTCTCTCATTGTGATGAGGCTTAATTCAGATACTAACCTACATTTTGACCTACAATGCCCCGAAAAGTTGAACCAAAGAGCTTTTTAGTAATCCAGCGATAGTTTAAATAAGCTTAACCTCTTTTACCAATTTCCACTCCAAATGTGAGAATATCACTACCTTATTCCTATATTAGTATTAGACATCCTAAGAATATTCTTAAAAACTTAGATACAATATTTATGTAGTATTATTTATGTAGTATTATATTAATAACCTTAAAGAAAGAATTTGTTTTCCCCAAAACATTCTGAAATAACATTTTACCACTGTTTTCCTCCAAAAAAGTAATGGAGATGATTATAATTATTGATGAAGGTGGAGTAGTTGTGAGACACATTCTTTCTTGTCTTTTCTAGGATAAATCAGATCTATTTACTGCTTGTACAAATCATGAAAACTTGTATCTGCACGTTACATGTTTTTGCATTTCTTCAACAAGTCACAAGTGGGTTTTGCTTGATTAGTAGTGGTTTTTGGTTTTGTTTTTAAATATATAGACATTTCTACAAGTACCCATAACAGCAGCTCTAATTTTGACAGAAGAAATAGGTTTTAACTCCTCTTCTCAAAGTTAATTTGGAGCAGGAGATGACCACTTCAGGGTATTTTCTTCCTTTATTTAATGAACTAATGTTACACTTCTAGACTGCCTGCAATATCTACTGTTTCTTCATCAAACACTCTTCAATCAAACTATTCTCTTCCTAAAGACATTGGCATAATAAGAAACACGAGTAAGGTTTCTGGCCCTTTTAAGGTTTCATGGAGTCTAGAAATCCTGGAATTTGGGATGTATTGCCTAGGAGGGCTGGACCAGGCTCAGAGCACACAAGGTAACCAAGAGTCATCTATCACAATGAGAAGAGCATTTCCCCAAAGTACCGGCAGAACTCTGCTACACAGAAAAACAAACCAGTTACTTGAAAAATGCTACTTGCCTTGGAAAATGTTATGTTGCTGTTCAATGTGATAACAGCCAGGAAAACCAAAGAGGCCTAAAAATACCTTTTTTTTTTTTTTTTTCTTTTTTTCAGGGGATCAGCTCCAGCAGAGCTAGTTCAATAAATAATCAGATGTGAGGACGCAACTTCTATTTCCTAAGAACAGCAGGGGATTTGAAGCTTTTATCTAGTGACCATACACACACTAATCTACTGATAGAGAGTGCAATGAGAGCGAAATAGGAATCTGTTGCTGTAGTAGGATGGTGAGGCTGTTACAGAATAAAGCAACAGAAACCTCTTGAACATAAGAGGAAAGTTGTGCTCCTTAGAACAGAAGCCCACATCTGCTTTCTGGGGGAAAAGTCTCACAGGACTGAGATGATTCTTCCTGTATTTGTGTTGGCTGTCTCACTGAGAATTGATAATGTTCAGCAATCATCTCTGTGGAGTTTCTGAAATCCTCAAGTGCAGATGACCAGAGAGCACCAGGTTCTAGCAGCAGAGAAACTGTCCCAAATTTTCAGGCAGAATGAGGTGAATGGCTTTTTTTCAATACATGTGATAAACCAGTTAACTTCTCTCTAGGAAGTATGCTTTTACTTGAATGCAGCCCATGACAATCCCACACTCCAACACTGAAGTGGCAATGCCAGATTCCCACCAGAAAAGCTCCTTATGTCAGCTCTGTATAGGCAGAGAAAATAGTTTCACTCTCCAAGGAGAATCTGTACAATTTTCAGCCTAGTTTGGATCAGCGTGTGACCTCTGGGATCTTCTCTGCAGCAAAAGCTTTCGATATGTATGCGCTACAGGTGAAAACAAACATTCATCTCATGCCAGCTATACCAACATCACATTTTTGCAGACTGAAGTAAACCAAATAGAGGTGAACCACTGGAGACTTTCAGGGAGAAAAAACGGTATGATGCTCTTCTCCTTAACAGAAACGACTTCCTTAGTATCTATTTCATCTGGATTAAAAAAGGAAGAAGAAAACTATCTTGAAGGACCCTGAAACCGAGTAACTCAGTTCTACACAGCTGAGATACACTCAGTTGGAAGCTAATCTGCATAAACAAAAGTATTTTAGAGCATGCAGAAGACCGTCAGCCTTTGAACAGGAAAAAGTTTATAACCTTAACAATAGCAGAAGTAGTGCTCTGCCTATGATAATGATTTTTTATATTTTTTTTCTAACTCTTAAACATCGAAGGAGGTCACTATCTAGTCAGGACAATTACAAGGATGACTTATTCCTTGGTTTCTATGTTCAAATATCTAAGTATATCTTAGTTCTGAAAAATCAGGCTACTAACCAGGTAAGTGAGCGTTACCTTGAGGCCACCATGTATATGGCAGAGTACTATATAAAGCAAGATTCCTACGATTCTGATTTTACTTCTTGCAAGTGTTGGTTAAATCCAGCTGTTAATATATCAACTGTACTTGTGGTTATAAGCTGAAAAAAAGACCCTGATCAGTTCACAGAAACTCATTAAAGATTAGACATTGAGACTGTAAATTAGTAGCTACTTTAAATTTAACTTCAAATGTTATCATCATAAAATTTGATATCAAAGTTATTAGTAGCTTTCTTAATTACTGAAATAAGTGTGTGTGTGTATATAAATATACACACAGTCAAGTCTCACATACTAAATGGATTTGATCTTTGCATATCCTCTACCTCAAGAAAATAAGCTGGTGAACTCCCTCGTGTTTCTTGGTTCACACTTTATTGTTCAGAAAGGGGAGAGATGAAAGCTTCAAGCTCCTTTTCAAAGCAGAGGCAAGGAAAGCACTATTTGGCAGTTTGCTTGGAGCTGCCAGTAGGAAAGCCCAGGTTCACCTGAGCCCTGCTGCCTTCTCCTCTACTGTCAAGGGCAAGAAAAGCATACAAAGAAAGCAGTCCAGCCCACTTCAGAACAAATTTGTCAGCAGGTGCTACCTGATGCTACAGACAGAGTTTAGAGCAAAACATAGTCTTGAAATAGATGCCTCTACCATTTGGTGTAAGGTAGGGGAAATACTGGAGGTGCAACATAACTACAAGGCCTCTGTTCCTTAAGACCAAAGCAGAAGTAGCAGTGAACAGCAATACTGACACTTGTCTTCCAAAGCACAAAGAGTGTATGAATATCTGCAAAATAGAAAGAGTAAATAGCTGGCTACCATACTTGAATACCTCTGATTTTAGTGAAGTTTTTATTTCTCTTTATTAAATTTTACAGCCTCGTTACTGCACTTTTACAGAAGGTTTACTTCAGGTCAGACTCAGGTTCTTTCTTTAAAATAAAAAAATAAAAATTTAAAAAAGAAAAAAAAAAAAAAAGAAGGAAAAAAAAAAGAAGTAAAAAAGTGTTTTATTCCAATCCAAAAAATTACAGAAATGCAAAACCAGTAGCACAAGCACTGGATGCCCTGAATCGCTTGCCTCCTCTGGAAAATTCCCTGGAAGCTGCTGTGATTTGTCCTCCCCTGCCTTTCTCCTCTCCCCCTGGGCCACATGCAGTCTCGAGGCCAGCTGTCTGCCTTTCTCTTTGGACTGCCAGTAGAGCCCAGCTCACTTCCCTTATGAGAAACCATGCAACCGAACAACTTAAGGCTCTTAGCACAAACAACCAGAAGAAGTAGGGAAATAAATACAAGAAAAGGAGTTTCCCACGTTCCATTCCTGTCTCGTTCTCTCTTTTTTTTTTCCACATCCAGCCCTGTGGCTTCTCCTTATAACCTGTCAAAGAGTCTTAGCCATCCAAGTGTATTTTCTTCCCTTGTGGCTAAACACACAGGTTGACATAAGGCAGATATTTTTCTTCCTCTTGATGAAGTCTACAAGTACAAGTACATACAGAACAATTCTCTATTAAATTTCAGTGATAATAGAGTGGATGGCCTTTAGAATCGACTTATCTTGCCCTAGCAATAACTCCATGGGTATCATCAGAAACACAGGACTATATAAACTAAAACTGGGATGGGTTGATTGTATACTACATTGGTAAGAGACTTACTCTGATGCAGAAATGCTTTCTGAACGTGGAGAGGATCTACTCAGTGATGATGACTGTGATTATTCAAAGGCCTTCCTGAACTGCTAGAAGCTAGAGCCACAAGCCTCTATTCAATTTCCAATAACAGCAGTAAAGGCAAAGGCTTCTTATTATACAGGGAACAACCCTGTAGCATCTGGAGGTCCCAGAAAGTATTTTAGATCTTGTTCTCTTAATACTTTCTTTTGGACTGTATGACGCTTTGCACAGAGCGAGTTAATCTCTGCAAAGAAAAGTACTAAAGTCTGTTTTTTAAGAAGGGACACGGGAAAATTTTGTCTCAAATCTATTGAAACAGTACATTTGAGAACAATACAGTTGGGTTCCACGTTGCACACACACATGGAAAAAAAAAAAAAAAACAACTATGAAAAAATAGTTTAATTTAATTATCTCACTTCCACAACAACAAAGCCCTTGTTACTAAACAACAGTGGAGGTATTACAAACTAATTTCAAAATATGAACGCATAATTTATAGCTTGGTGGAGCTGTAGAGCATAATAGTTCATGAAGACTGTTGATCACAAGTCGATACTAAAAAGTACGTACTGGAACTGCACCCTAAACTAATGATGTACAAGTTTAATGACAATACAAACTGCCTTCCACTAATACACCAACATGCCCAAGTTTCTCAAGGAGAAGTATAAGTTCATGAAAAAAGGGTAGGCTTTCAGTCTGGCACTGTGAAAACAACTGACATGGTCTAAAATGCAGTATGACATAATAGACACCAGTGATAATTTTAAAAAATTTCAGGACTATGTTCTTCTGCAGTAAATTCCCATTTTTAATGATCACGGAGTTACAGAATACACAGTGTTCTGCTGCTCATACTGCAGCATCAAATCTTTATTTGGGCTCCTGGTCATGTTAATGAGGGGAATGTATTTTTCTCACTATGGAGTTCAATTTGAAAGAAATGTCAGCATTACTCTAAGCCAAATCAATTTCTATTTTTTTCACTGCTCTTTCCTTCTATCAAAAACAAGAAAAAACAAAACACCCCACTCACACTAGTACACTTAAAGAAAAAACAAAATGGCATTGATTCTTCCAGCTTTGTTTCCCAGCAGACTGATTAAGAGAAAATAAATCTATGTTTATAAACAGCCACAAAACTCAGGTTATATTTTAAAAGCAGAAGTATCTCCCCTTCCTGAGACTCCAGCCAAAGCAATTTCTAAACTATTATATTTTATTTCACAACTACAGGCAACAAGGGGAATGGGCCCAGAGGTTCTGTTTATTCTTCTCCAGACATCAAGAGGGGAGAAAACAAACTAAGAAAAAAAAACAGAGACCATTCAGCCTCACCTTGATGGAAACAAGTGAAAAGTAAATGGTAAACATCTACTAGATGGTAAGCGAAAGAAAGAAAGAAAGAAAGAAAGAAAGAAAGAAAGAAAGAAAGAAAGAAAGAAAGAAAGAAAGAAAGAAAGAAAGAAAGAAAGAAAGAAAGAAAGAAGGAAAGAAAGAAGGAAAGAAAGAAAGAAAGAAAGAGAGAGAGAGCAGGGCCTATTGGAAATAAATTATGTCAGAAAATTCTAATTCCCTTTGATGGGATAACCACAGGGGGAAAATGGATGACATAAACCGGAATCTGTGAAATGGCTGACCACGGTATCAAGGGGGTAGACATCAAATTGCCTTTACTGCACTGGCTTTGTGCTTTCGGGGAATGTATTGCCGGACTACAGCAGTCCTAAGGAACTTTGGAAATTCATCTAGTTGATGTGTAATGGGGTAGACAAAGAAAATATTGTTTTAGTGATCCTGCTCATTTCTTGTACAGAAATTCAGGCTTCCTTAGAGGTTAGTAACAGATGTGATGTTCTGTATATAAAGTCTTTTTAGCTAAAAGAAAAACAGTATTGCTCAAAGCACATTGTTAAAAACAAAAGAAAGCCCATTCACATTTTGTAAGCTCAACCAGTAAGAAATGAATTAAAGCAAACAAACAAAAAAACAATTACCCCAATCAATTATTTCAGAATATAGCAGCAAGCATAACAATTGTCCAATTCAGTAATAATGTATTGAGAATACAGGCATATTTTCATTTTTGCAGGTGGAAAATAAAAACACTATGTGCTATATACTACTCTTATGTGTAAGTTATGCATGCCCACATAGCCCCTGGTGGCAATCAAAGTGACTTAAATTTCCTGTGAGATATGTAAGAGTTTTTCCTGTCAATGTCAAGAACTATTCTGTGCAGCAACTGAGATTTCAAAAAGAGAAGCTAGCCATGGTGTGACACCGGTGCTTTTCCTCTAGGACAGAATAATCAGTTACAAAGTCAGCTCACCTAAAGATACATACATCTCATTTATTGGAACAACAAACTCCAAGTGTAAAAGGTGACTTAATTCCTTTTGAACTACTTTCAACAAAAAGCGAGGTAATTCTGGCATTGCAGTCATTTGTATGCATCTGCATAGGTGGGCATAGATGCACACGATCTCAAGTGAATTGAATTAGCCAAAATTGAATGTGGAGACATAAATAATGTGGGGATGTAACCAGTTTGAAATTATAACTTTAAGACTGAAGTGAATAAACCAGGGATTTTCACCAGAAGTAGTCAAGTCTACATGATCACAGAGAACTAATATGCTAGGTATATCACCGATATAAGAAAATACACATTTGGTTCCTCAAGAAGATCAGTTTTACGTGCTGTTTACTACTCACAAACATCTAAAGGCTCTGGTTTAAAACTGAGAACTACTGAAGGTTCAGCACAGGCACGGAGAACACAGGGCACAATGAAACTGCTGGCGGTTAGCAGAGAGGTTACCTGCATCCTGATGGAGATGATATGGACAGGTGCAGCCTCTGGGCAGTGCAAAATTGTCAGCTTTGAAGGTGAAACTCATGCAAGAAAGACACAGAACTTTCTCAGATGTTGGCCTAAAACACGAAATGCTCCTGCAGAGGAGTTTATGGTAAGTGCAAATTTCCCTGGGTAACGGGTAGGTTGCACAAACCTGTTCACAAGCCAGAGACCAGCATGCGAAAGAGATTTACTTTTGAAACAAGACTCACTGAATGACAGGAGTTTCTCTGAGCCACCTTTCACTCTGTCTAATTGAGTTACCCACCCATCACTCAGCCAGGAATATGTCAGGAAGAAAGCCAGAAAAATCATTTTTCCCCACAGCTCCCAGGAAATGTAAATACACTACACACCATAACACCAGGGAAGCTGCAACTTCCATACCCATCTCATGCACTTGGTGGTAAAGCCTTGGAAAATTATTAAGCACCACAAGAAGAATGCCACAGACATAGCAAAGCAGGGACAGGTGGCAGTGCTGTGACTGACATGGATGAAATTTCTCCCTTTTCTCTTCTACCTCCCCCCCCCCCCCTTTTCTGTTCAGACAACTTCTTCAACTTCTTATGTTCCTTAATACGTGCTCCACTTCCCCAGGTGCCCTTCACAAGCTGTTGAAGGTACCCCCATTCTGCTGCTACAGACATTTATGCCTGACACGCAGATTTTTTTTCTTTCAATACCTCAGTTAGAATACATCTTTCATGTTCAATCCACAACACGTGAAGCTGTTAGGGAAAAGAAAGCCACTTCTATTTTAATGTAGTCCCCAAAGACAAAAAGGAAAGAGATACAAAATCAAAGGATAAATCACGAGAGAGAAATCCAAAAGTAATTAGGCAGGCAAGCAGTGGTGCTACCTTTGAGACATCTGGAGGCCAAGGAGAGACAATTTCCTTGGGTGTTTGGCCACAGGTGGAACAGCCTTAGGCAAATGCTCTGATAACTCTCAGAGGAGATAGACTCATGTCTCTGATGACAAGTAAGTGGACAGGCATCTCACCTGGACAGCTGAGAAGGCACATGCAGCTTTATCTGTTCCCTCCTGATTTTATAACCTGGTGCAATGAAGAATCTGCCATAACTTTCTTAAATGTTTCACCTCCCACAAAATGCAAATGAAAAAGTGTCCTATGCTTAGCTGGAGGAACAATTCTAATAACATAAAAACAATGTGAAATGTTTAAAACATTATTAATAGATACTCTTCATTGCAAAACTCATGAAAATACATGAAATTGGCAGTTCTTGAAGCTGACTTACTACAGACAAAACCTCTGCATGTTCTGCAGAGGTATTGAGGGAAAGCTAATAAAATAGTCAAGTCTCCAATTCTTTTCTTATCTTTGCTCTGTGGCTGAAGGAAAAAGGAAAATAAATCTGAATAATACGGGGATTAAAACAGAGCAGCACTGCCATGCAATTGTTAGAAAAAGAAAAGGATTTTAGTGAAGCATATTTCATGTACTAAGATCTTTTGTGAAATATATTTTTCTATATACCAGGAAAACAGCACACTTGACTTGATAGTACTTGATCCCACTTGTCCCAAATATCATGAAGTGGTGCCCAACACTAGAATCCTGAATAGTAACTAAGAGACTTTTCTCTCATTCACATTCAGACTTTGATTCTAACAGAAACTGTTTCATTGCTGAGATGTCAAAAAGATATGAAATGTGGTGCAGCGATTTTTTTCGGTGCCTAATTAGGGATCACCTGCTTCTTTCAGTGAGTTCAATGAAGCAGCTGTAGAATTACGCACATGATAAAAGCAAGCAGAAAGTCAATGTAATAATAAGCAAGAAAACATTAAAACAAACAAAAAAGAGTAAATCAGAAGACCCCAAAATCCCCATTAGTGACACTGGTGCTGCTGTAATTGAGATGTGGTTGAGGCGGTCTTACAACAGCTAACTCAGAACTACCATCAAAGAAGTGGTGACTTGAAGAATTCCTACCAGAATTCCTATCACAGACAGAAGGTCACAGGCAGTAGCACTTGCTAAAAAGGCAAGTTAAGTTAAACACCTGTGCAGACAGGAGAAGTCAGCAGGCCAGGACACCTATGCACTGAAACAGCTGCTTCGAAGTGATGATTAGCTTCAGACCATGAGAGGTGAAGTCATGGCAAACAAAATTTTTGGGTTAGGTATGAATTTCAAGGCAGTCTCATGACCACGTACCAGTGACATTGTCTGAACAGCGAGGGCCTGCAAAGCCCATCTCAAGGTCAGGGAATGGCTGGAGCTGTGCACCAACAGGCATCACTGAAAGCTGGTGATTTTTGCCAGGAAATGGAAAAAGGTGAACCGTGCATGTGCTGAAGAAAGGTGGACAGCACAGGAGTGTCTGCCTGGAAAGCTGCCTCCTGCAAGGCAGCAACTGCCATAAAGAGATCACAGAGGGATATACCAGGTGGGGGAAGCCTTCTGTAAACTGAAGCTCTCTCCAGAGCCAACATACTGTGTATCTGACACACAAGCTGCGACAGACATCTGTTCTAGATCTTCCTGTCTTCACAGCAGAGATCTAGAGCGTCAAAGGGAACAACACCCCTGCAAGAATCTGCTGAGCAGCGAAAGGATATGTTACCAACCATTTTGTGTGGTTGCAAGGATGTTTTAGAAATCGGATCATCAGATAAAGACTGGTGCCAGAGAGATGAGAGTGACCTGACAGACAAGAGAAGAACAAGAGGTGGGTTTTGATGAAAACAGAGACAGCAGAACATAACCGTAGGGCAGGCAGAACAAAGCAAGCCCAAAGCCAGAAGGCAATGGGTATCACAGAATGAGCTCTACTGCTGTAATCAAAGACAAGGTCGAGCACCGTGCCAAAAAACTCTGCTGTAGGGGAAGGCTTTCAACCTGGTTGATAAAAACAGGGGATCGAACAGCTGGGACTCAAAGTTTGGCAAGCTGAACCGTGACGTATTAGGCAATTAGGCAGCAAAGAGAATAAGGAAACACTGCAACAGTTTGCTAAGAAAAATGTCAGACTTTGTACTGTCTGGAGCCTGTAAAAAAAAAGATTGGGGTGGGGTCTAGCTGCCTAAACACATGCATCTAGCACCATTTCTGATTCCCTGGGGTATCCCCTGCCTGACATCCAGCTGCCACTCAAGAAGACACCAGGTTCCCGTAGGTCCTGACTCATACATGCCATGCTGTTGACGCTGATGAGATACCCTGGGGCATCTCATGCCCTAGAAGGCTGCCTAAATAAGTCTAACTTCTGGGAGAAAACGTCTGTCTGTGGCTCATGATGACTGATACTTCAAACTGACATCCTATCCTATAAAGCTATAAACCCTTTTGCATCCCCTTTCACAGGTCTTGGAGAAGGCAGAAATCTCTCCGTTATTCTGCACCAGCTTTTGGGAGTGATCATATCGCTTAAGTAAGCCAGGAAACCTTTTCTCCTCCACACCATGTAAAATCTATTTTTTCTTCCCTTTTCCATAGAATTTAAGTCCGGCAGTGGAAGAACTGCATGACATGGACCACAGCCCTGTGACATTACAAAAATGCATTACTCAGAGCTGCCAGATTGGCTCAGCTGACTCATGTTCAGGGTCGCTCTGATCAGTAGATTTGGGGAAAGGAGGGAATTTTGCCCAGGGTAAAAAACAAGATGAGGTTTTCTGCTTTCTTTTTGTACAATGAGAAGTAATTTACCTGCTAAAAAGATCTGGTATATCTTACCATACCAATTCCTTGCCAAAATAGGACCGTCAGGCACTGGTAGCACTCCTGCTCTCTGCGACAGCTTCTAACCTGAGGACTGTTTGTTTTCCTTCTTCTTCTTCCTATTATTATTATTATTATTTTTAGTTAAAACCAAGCCAAAACAACAAAACAAAACAAAAAAACCCTTTAACTGAAGTCCTGCTGCAAAGCACACAGGCATAACACATGATCTGTGATAACCGAAGTAAAATTACATGTCTCAGTTCTGAGAAACATCCAGCTGATTTTAACTTTTTACTTCCAAGCCCTTATGTGGACAGATCCATAGCATTTTTTTTATTTTCTTTTCATTTGGAAAACAGTAATATTTTAAAGGAAAAAAGGAACCTTACGAATTTAAATTCTAGACCACACTTCTTCAGGATGCCAGAAGTTCCCACTTTTTATTTCTCATGTAAATTAATGCTCATATTCCTAGAGGGAAAAAAAAAAAAAAAAAAAAAAAAAGGTTTGGGTAGTAATTTTGCCATTATGGTAATAATGCACACTTATTTGATAACTAAATTACATATAGACCTCAGGATTAACAGAAGTTGCACAACGGTCATGAATCACATGGGAGAAGTGAATCTGGATTATTTTAAAACATCCAAAGAAATGAACAGACATCTGAAGCTGTACCTTATGATCTATCAAATTTCCCTGAAAAAGACAAAATGCCCCACACATCAAATATATGAAGGTGTGCTTTCCCTGTGACAGGCCCCTCACACACTGACCAGAACTCTGAGAACTCCCATTTCATGCTTAACTTCTAAAACTTTCATTTCTTCCCTACCTTTCAGTAATTTTATTGTGATTAATTTTATTGTGTCTGCATTTATAATAGATGACAGTAGATTTTTATAGACTTTAAGCAGTTACATTTTTGAGCAGTGTTACATCAATAGAAATACACAGTGAGCTTGGAAAAGGATAAGCAGTAACTGTCCCAATGTCTCCTACATATCTTGAGCTGAAAGCAATCTGGCACGTGATAGGAAGATATGATTCCAACCTCGCTAGCTCATTTGTGGAAACATCACTATTGTTAATCTTTTTCTCTATTAATACCATTGTCATACTTTTTCCCACCTGCAGGGGAACAGCAGGACATTGTTGTGGAAATGGTCCAATGGAATATTAAAAGGATACGCCAGGTCCTAGACACAAAATACCAGGTTAGAAAAATAACCATTTCTAAGAAAAAGTAAAAAGTTAATAATTATTAATGCCCCAACCCCGAGTAAATTTACAAAATAAAATAAAATAAAGAAATATAACTTAAAATATGTACTTTTTATAAATATTTTTTTTCTAAGACTTAGAATAATGAACAATCAGAATTCCCTAGAGAGCAAACATCAATTTACACCGTAAACTGCACAGTGAAGATTTCTTTGTCCTACAAGAACAGGAAGGGTAATTATTTTGAATAAGACCCGAAAAGGGGATGTATGTGATGGAGATGCAGAATCATCGAAACAGCCCAATGATTATTTAGATGAAAATCGTTTTCCTGGGTCCAACAGGCTAACCCCAGAGCAATTCAGAATTCCTTTCCTCCGATTCTTTGCCTCTGACTTGCTGCCCTCTCAAACAGTGACATTGCCATTTAGTTGACCACATGCATCTCACTTCCCATCACTGCCTTTTACACAATCCAACCAGAATGCCACCATCACAACCTCCTGGCACAAAGAATGCACATCAACTTCCAAAGTTATTAAAATTATATGAATTCTCATAAGCTGCAAATTATCAGGTTTGCCTTCATCTCAGAGACCTTTCCCCAGACCTTTCTGACTACTGCAAAAGTCCTGCAAAAGAGCTCCCTGAACAAGCTATATTCTGAAACACTCTGTTCTGCACTACGAGCAGGAATGAAGAGATTTACAATGGTCATAAAGACAACTTTAAAAGGCCATTTTACATGTGAACTGACGAACTTGTTATGCCCATAGTGTTGCATTCAGAAAAAAAAATAATAAAAATCTAATTTGTGGGTGAAACAGTAGGGGGCAAGCAGAAAAGCGTGAGGAATGACAAGAGGAAGAGTGGCTTCTGTATTGGCTAAATGCAGGGCTCTGCACAGTAGTTCAGTGGCCTAAATAAATGTAGAAGCATCCCCAAAAAAACAGAACAACTTGCACATGCAAACAGATGTGTTTGGTTAAAAAAATCAATATCGAAAATGCCTTGAAAATGTGTTCATTGCCTGTGGAAAACAAAGAAATATTATTACCAAATAACTCTATTTTTCTTTTCTATTTTCTTTCATAGTGACATATAAACTTTGTGTGCTTTAGCAAGCCAAAATAGATAACACACTTTCTTCTGCAAACCACATGAACTTATTTCTGTATTTACATTTAGTCTGAAGGAATGCCAATGCTGTAAAAGCCGAGCAAGGTATCAAGAGTTAATATTTTTTTTTAAGTACAGTTACTTTGTGGACAATGCATACTGAGATCAAGCAAGATAAGTTTGTTTCATAGACTTAGAAAATTGTTTTATGTAGCTTTATAGCTGCTAGGTATGGAGGCATACTGGACTCTTAAGACAGATGGAAAAAAACTGTGCTCACTCACCAGGCTACCCACCATTTTAGCAAAATAAAGGAGACTGAAAGGCTAGGAAACCTATGCAAATTTAAATTAAGTGTGGCTTCCAGATGCAATTGTAATAAATGATGTAGACATCTGATGCATAATACATGATTAATTTATTTCTTTTGAAAGCAAAGGATGAGTTGTTTTTTTTCTTTTTATATGCTTAGTTATGAAGCGGAGGAAAAGGATGGGGAAGATGTTTGCTCCTTGATTTGGACTAGTTAGCTGCAAAAGAATTCATTTGTTCTGAAATTGCTCTCCCCTCCAAGTCAGCGCTGCTTTTACCAATGAGATATACCTCCACCTCCGGTGAACCAAGTAACATCTAATTATTAACATCTTTCCTCGTCTTTCAATTTGATTGTACTTCTGTGTTCATGGAAACGAGTTGCAAAGTTTACAGAAATACAAACCATTAATTTCTAATGTCTGTAGGAGAAGAGCAATTTCATTCTTCTGACATCTAATGCATTGTAGTGTCATTTGGCTATTACAGCCAGCACTGCTAACAAAAAATAACCTTTCAAAGGCACATAAGGATTATTGCAGGGTTCCCACATATCAGCTCCATGGCCAGTGGCCAGAGGAGTCTTTGCCTTCCGGTAAAGTTCAAAACCAGCTAATTAATATCCATTTGTCTCGGCTGCAATATATCAATGAGTGATACAGTGATAAATTATGTGCAAAATGATTTTATGGCACGCGCTAATTTAAACACATAAAGTATGCCGATATGATGGAAATACATGAGAAGCCAGCAGAATTCCCAGGGCTCAGAAGCAAGAGGTTACTCCACAAGGGCTGTCTAGGATGTGGCACTCCACATCCTTGGGAAACCTTCATAATGCTAGATACCAGGCAGTGAAACTGAATAAAGCAACAATTACGAACACCGAAGAGTATTCTTCATCATGTTAGCCAATTACATAAACACTTAAATCTGTTCACCTTCCAGAAACTCTTATAAACTTATTTAATATTTATCTTTGGAAATTCAAGGGAATATTTCAGATGACAATGGATGTTAAAAGCAGAGCATAATCAAGTCCAGCGGGACCTCTGAACATAGCAATTAGAAGCTGTCAGGTTGATCAGGGAAAGATCAGGGAGGGATTTGATTTCACCAGATGTAAATTCTTCTCTTCTTTGTTCTCTGTAACTAAGCTGTGGGGAGTGCAGCTCGTGGGACCCTCCGGAAGGCATGTAACGGGGATGTGTTATACACTTTCACCCGCCCTCACACAGAGGGAACAGTTAGTTCCCTCTTGTTTACACTTCCAATGAAATTTTTGACAGAAATGAGATCTTGGCTTATGTTACTTTTCACAGATATCTCTACAACAATAACATCGGTGTTTGGAAGAAGAGACAGAAGGTTAAGAGGTGAGCCTGAATGCCAGGTGTCTTCCTCTGTTTTGCCCCTCTACACCACGTATGATGCATCTTCCCCCTCCTCTCTGCACTGAAAATTGCTCATTTTTGACACTGAAAATTGCTCTTCTGCTGTCCCTTACCAATATGATACTAAGCAGCCCCAATTCTTTAGCAGTAGATGTGGCAGCAGCACTCCCAGGAGGTTTTTGGCTGATCCCCTGACTAATATAGCTGGACAAACACCTTCCTATCCTCCACCTGAGATGATCTGAACCTGTGCCTTCCATTTTCCCAGGCAGTTGCTGACTGCCAGTCTGGAGTGAAATACTGGGGTGGAGGCTGCTTGGCTCAATGTCACCCTGTTATGAATAGAAAAATAAATAAATAAATAAAGCAATCTGTCAGCATTGTTTTCAAAAGCAAGCAGAAAATGCATCAAGTTCTTCCTTTTTTTTTTTTTCCTTGTGGTTTGGTTAAATCACAAAGCTGGGAAGAGTATAATTACCAATAACCCTCCAGAGGTAATCTCTTGTGGTCACAGTCTGCTTAGTAAGTACACATACTTTTCTTGCATCATCTGTCTATCTCACAGATGGTTACAGTTCTTTCTGTACTCTACCAAGCACCAAACATTTGGATTGTACAGTTTATGTACCCACTATATTTTATAGAAACGTTTACCAACACTTATAGGTGTATAGATATTTCTTATAGAACCTATAACCAGCTGGGAAAGGTTTGTTACTGTCTGTAAAAAGAAATGCAATGTTTTCCTCTTCTTCCTTTAATCAATTCATGAAAAGGTTAATGCTCTTATTAGCACCGTACTGCTGAATCTCTCTGTGTGAAAAACATTGTTTGCACAGTTTGCGGTAATTTCTTATCAAGACAATTTGTTGTCGTGTCTCTGCACTTTCAATGGTTTCCAAATTCAATTTCCTACCAAAACGAAAAACACAGGTGCAAGACAGAAAGCAAGAGAGCAGGTAAAGACGTCAGAGCCCAGCAATGCTGCAAAACTGAGCAGTTCAACATAGCATAGGTTTTGGTCTGGATATGCTCCAAAGGGGAACAGACATTTGTGTTTGTCACTCACTGACATCCAAAGCTGTCCTCAGGAAATGAGGATTCAAACAAAAGTCACTTGTTCAGGCTGTACATGGCAAGTCACAAAGATGCCTCATGGTAATTAAAAGAGAGATTTGAGGGCTGGACTTGGTCATTGTGTCAGGAAAAAGTGCAGGGGCACAGCACGCCTGGGACAAACAGCTAATGACTGTGTCTGACAGACCAAGGTTATTAGCAACTCCACTTTATTCCATCAAGTTTATTCAAATGCTAAAATTAAATCCCATAGATGTCTTTTACAGGTTGAAACATAAAAAACTAGAAGTTTCCCTTTCAAGTGACAGATCACATAATTATTCTTTTCAAAATCTGAAATGTCATTTACATCCCGGCTTGAAATAACTTTTCAATGTATTGCATTCAGAACAATCCTTTCACTGTAGTATCTTGCAGCCCCCAATATAATCTACATTTTCTTTATTCTGTACACAGGCCAACTTTGATGGGTTTTCCACAGCCCTCTTTTCCTGACAGAAATAACCATGAAATATGGAGCCAATGTGAAAAAGATCACAGTATGCATATAAAAAAATAAATAATATTTACACTTACGCTGTGGTTTCAATACAGATCATATTAAATACCAACAGATTGCACATTTGTAAATATAATAGGAAGGCTATATTAAATCTGCACACCAGAAACGCATTACCCTGACTGCAGCAAACCTTTCAGAAAATGGAAAGGCCTTTTAGGAGATGGACGTGGTATAGATTTAGACCTCTCTCTGTGCCCCTCTGCTGGAAGGAAAGGATGTAATATCTAAAAAAATTGAAACATTACAAATATTTGTAAAAAAAAACTCCTTCGTGGGGAAATTGTTTTTTTCTCTCAGTGAAAAACTCACACTGTTCAGAGCACCAGTGATCATATAAAGCTTGTCACTGGATAAACTCTCATCTCAGGATGATGAATCCCTGTCTTTCTCATCTTTCAGCTGCTTCTCGGTAAACAATTCAAACCACTGAATACCAAGCCAGAAGGCACCGGGGGCAGCTCTTCAGATCCCTGCCGAGCCCTTGCCTCTGTGGATGGTGCCCACCTGCATGCCTCTACCAAAGACCAGCCGCCTCCTGCTGCTGCTTTGGTTACAGCCTCAGCTCCTGGTGGTCTCTGGGCTGTCATCTAATCACCAATCTTACTAGGCTTCTTGAAGAAACTGAATTAGCTGAGGCAGTGGAAAAAAACAAACAAACAAAAAACACCACCCAAACCCTTTTGCCCAAGATTCCTCTTTTTTATAGTTACAGAAGCTGAGCCATTACTACTGTTCTGCTTAATTAAAACATCACATCACAAGAGCCTACTTTGTTGAAAGTTTAAGACAGAACAGTACTGTCATTTTTAATAAAACTGCAAGAATGACAGTGCAGTTAAGTACCTTGGTAAAGAGGGAGTCTTGGCAAAGTAGCGAAAAATAAGAGCAAAAGTGGCATAAATTACATTGAGGTTATAAGAAATTAAAAGAAAATTTAATATTAAAGGGAGTCTACATTTATTCAAATACGATTTCAGTCTGTCACTCTCCCAACAAGGCAAAGCCTATATATACATATAATCTATATCATATACACACACACATATACAAATACATATATATATATATATATATATATATATATATATTTAAAGTTTCCATGGCAGGAAACCCTGAGGACAAGCAGCTAAAACCCACATCCTGCTGCCTGACCCATCAGCAGCATGGCAGCCAATCTGTACCTGCCAAGCAGCAAAAGTCAGTCTGGTTCAACAAACGCACCTTGCAGTAAGACAACATCTGCAGGGAATACAAAGCAGACATAACTCTAATAGCCTAAAAACACAGGTTCAGTATACTGAGAATCAATATTCTGCAGGAAATGGTGTAAAACACCCCGCACAGGAGGTGCTCCATCACCGCCTGCATGTTCCTCTCCGTGGAGCTCTACGTCTTGGCTAGAAAAGCAGCCATCAACTGCGGAGCTGTAACTTCAGTTAAATATTCTGCTACCTAAGCTGGAATCCAATTGCCAGTGCGATTACCTTCCTCCAGCCCTAGAGACAGAGCCAAGTGAAGCTAGCCAGAATAATTCACTGAGAAGCCACGAAAATCAAGTACTTTGAATATTTTGCTTCATCAAATCAAATCCCACTTGAAAAATAAGTGACCGATCACTCTGGAAGAAGACTTGGTTGAGGTTCAGCACACACTGTGGGTGAAACGAAACGCTGGAAGAGAGGTTGTCTTGGCAACATTGTCTGATTCATATTTAAAGATAAAATCACTCTCCAAAGCTAACTAAAAGTGGATGACAGAGAGAAAAAAAAAGAATTAGGCATACATATCATCTTCATAGCAGAAAGCACTGCCTTCTGTCAGTTGCCTGAATTATTTGGGGATTTTTCAGTAAGGTTTCTTCTGTTCATTGTAAAATGTCCTTTTTATAGCAACCATTAAGACAAACAAATAAGTCTTCAGTCTAGAAAAGCATAACAAACTCCTCCAAGTTACTCATTATGTGAAACAGCATGATGCCTCAATACCTAACGTACCAACTATTTTTTCTTTTATAGTAACACACCAGCAATCATTACATTACCGTATAGCCATGCTCTCATTATCAGTTTGTGCACGTAAGCACTTTATAAAAAGTACAGACTGGTAAAGATTTCTCACTTTTTTTGTTGTTGTTGTTAATTATTTTCTAACTTTTCTTCGCACAGTTGGTGATTTTAAGAGCTCTAAGTAATGTTTGGTTTTTCCTCTGCAAAGAATCACGTTAGACGTGGGTGCGAGGATTTGGGTAGAACACCAACCAAACCCAACAGTCCCAACAGAACAGATCCCAACAGTTGTGATGTGGTTAACTTTTAATGGATGACTCGGACAAAAATTTCATGAGGTCTATCAGGGCCTGAAGCCCCTCTGCTGTGGAGCCAGGCTGAGGGAGCTGGGGGTGTTCGGCCTGGAGAAGAGAAGAGGAGACCTCCCAGCAGCCTGCCTGTGCCTAAAGGGGGCTGCAAGGAAAGCTGGGGAGGGACTCTGTGTCGGGGGTGTGGGGATAGGACAAAGGGGAGATGGCTTTAAACTAAAAGAGGGGAGGTTCAGAGTAGGTATGAGGATTCTTCACTGTGAGGGTGGTGAGGCCATGGCCCAGGCTGCCCCATCCCATGCAGTGCCCAAGGCCAGGCTGGATGGGTCTGGGGGAACGTAGCTTATGATCACTTCTCTAAATCATCAGCTCTCTGCTAACTACCTTAAGACACTCCCAACTACCTTACAACACTCCCAGCTTCTCATAACTTGACAGCTTCTCCCATTTCTGCCTCTGGCACTTTGTAGTCCAGGCGGTGCTCAATCTCTGTTCCACGACTGTTAGTCCCCTGAATAGCCTCTTGAGGCAACCACTGCTGAAATCTGAAGAGTTGTAGTAAATTGGTGGAGAAGATTGATTTAAACACAGTCAATGTCTTCATCAGATCTTTCAGTTAGTGGATAATAGACCTCCTTTAATTTCCCTCTTAATAATAATTTATCATGCCACTATTGAGTTCATTGCTCTCATTCTCAGGCTCACCTGAGCACCAACGATGTGCAGCTTCTCCATCAGTCAGCCCACTTTCTGAAGCAGACTAATTTCACCCTTTTGACTTGAATTTCGCTTTTATTAGTTATCTTCCTCTTTTCAGTTCTGACTTCTAGCACTATTATGCTAACACACGACAAAATCCTTCCTTCAACAATATTAAGTCTAACACTTTTATACAGGTAATATTCTCGTAATGGGAACAAACAGGTGGGCATGCCAGAAGGATGCAACGATTATGTTTAACTGGTTGGCAATAAAGGATGATCCCAAATACTTGCTGCTAATGCAGTATAAGTCTCAGCTATAGCAAGCTTTAAAAGAAGCAGAAAAAAAAAAAAAAAAGAAAAAAAAGAAAAAAAAAGAGGAGAGGGGGCGAATAAAACCCTTGGAAAACTTGGAGAACAAGAGCCACTGGCTGGCAGAGACAGATGCTGCAGCCACCTCTGTGACAGCATGCACAGGCCATGTCCTGCCCCTGAGCTCGAATCGCAAGGCAAAAGAGCTGCCAGTAATTGCTTCTGATTGACTGCCACCGAGCTGGCTCAGAGACCCTCTGGAGAGTGCTCTTTTCTTGCAGGATCCTGCCTTGCCCCCATTCAATGCCTCAAAGAAAGCTCTGCCTATGTTCTCCAGTATTGTGCTCCCAGAGGGGCGTCTGGATTAGCAGCTGATTTACTATATTTTACAAAGAAATTTTCCCACTGCTTCTGCCTGAAATTGCTTGCCATTAGCTCTCCTGAGGTCTCCTACTACACAAGCCTTTCATGGCAAATTAATATAGGACAGTGTATGATCTATTCCCTGTAAGCTTTATTTGTGCTCTAGGTAAGTGATAAAGTGGAACAGATAACTACCTATCTTAACACCAGCAGCAATCGGGGGATTTGGGGCCAAACCAGCTCATACTAGAAGAATTGAAGAGGTGGAAAAAAAGACTTGTTGGGAACGTTGCAAAGAAAGAACCATTCCCAAAGAAAAGTTGTTTGTGAATATATTACAGGGTCAACATTACTATTCTCAAGAGTAAAAACATGAAGCATACCTAATTAGGTAGGTAAAAAACTAAGGTTTTATTTTTGTATTTATTTTTTGTCATCTTGCATCATAAATGTAAATGATGCATAAAAAGCACTTAGATATATTCTTTATGCCCTTAACAGAAGAGACTGCGTGTGCTTGGTGATTCAGCCAGTGGCACGCTGCCAGCACCGGGCTGGTCACGAGGTAATCCTCACCGACCCCATTCATCCCTGCAGGCACGGTCCCAGCCAGGGGAAGCTCCCTCCCACCTCGCTTGCTTCTTTGCAGTGAACCACAAGAGAAAACAATTACATGAGAGGGAGGATTTAGGAACAACCTTCTCATGCATTCAGCTGGTTAATGCTACAGACATGTCTCATGGGGCTTTGAAAAGGCTCTAAGCAAGCTACAGTGCAATGGACTTCAGCATCTGACCCTCAAAGGTGCATCAGGCATCCAGCATTATCATCATTCAACACCTTCATAGAAAAGCTTAGCAAAATATGGAATTTACCCTCCATTTGTTGCTATTTTTAAAGTTACTGCAATGAACAGTTACTCATTTGGAGCTCACCAGGAAAAATACTTTGGTGTTGTGTGTCCTCAGTTCTGCCTCTGCACCAGGCTTGGTAGGACGCATGGCACAGCTCTGCTCCAGGACAGGAGGATTTTGCAGACAGCTTGACTCAGGGGAGAGAATGGGCAGAAATGAGGTCCTGGTAACAGAGTAGCAGCAGAGAAATGCTGCCAAGATGAAATGAAAGTAAGTATTTGGATAATACTACCAAAATGCTCTTACGCTTATCTGACAAAAGTGACCCTTAAGAAAAAATGTTTTCCTGACAGAAGCTGTGGTGTTGCAGGGAGTTCCTCTTTCTTGAGAGTATTGTTCAACAACAAATGCCCTGCCAACCTCAGAAAATCTTTGAAATACTGTCTCTCCATATTCAAGGGCACATTACTCTGCCGTTAGAGCCTCCAAGCTCTTCAAGGGCAAAAGAAACCCAAACGCAACCTGTGGTAACTGTGTGAAACTCAACCCAGTGCACAAGGACCAATGTACTTTATCTGAAGCACAACCAGAGAAAGCTTCAGTTTTCTCTCCCCAGTTTCTGTTCTTTAAACGGAAGAAAACAGTGATTAAGACTGAATAGGCTAGGTGGAATCCACTCCAAATCCTTCTGTTGAAGCCTACATTAATCACTGAGCTTTCTCATTGATTTTGGTAGAGGGGTAGCATTATACAGTTACAAAACAACAACTAATCATACTCAATTTTCTCCTTGGGCTCTCTGATACTCCACGCGGGTCAGAAACATGGTTCAGAGGTAGCTCTCAAGTCACCTTGTCACTCTCAATCACCTAAGCATTAATGCACACACCACTCACTAGAAATAACACAGCAACTGCGTATGACAAGAATTAGGAAAACCTGGACTGCATTTACAGCATTTAATAGAACTGCCTTTTTTTCTTTTTTTCCTGAAGTCAAAATATTTAGCTTGCTCAAAACAGGAGCAAAAGGCCTGTAAATACATGAATAAAGCAGCCAAATGATTTACGTGCATGTTTTATGGATATATTTTTATGGATTCCAGCTTTTTGATTTACTGGATGTCTGTCGAGTGCAAGTATACAATAAAGGGAAAGGATGTTTCCACTTAAGCAGACTCAGAGCCAAAATGTATGAAAATGAACTGAAATTCTAGTAAATGTTTGCCTTGTCTAAATATATTTTTATTTTGCAGGTATTTTTATGCAACCTAATAAACTAAAATATATTAGGAATTGCTTAGTTAAGAATCAATTTTACTACTAAATCCTGTATATTATTAAAATGTCGTGGATATTGAACATTCCTTTTCAGGTTGATGTTAAAGCTACCTTCTGAGTGTATGACAGAAAAGGTTCCATAGAAATCTGAGCAAATGCTGGACAGCTCAGGAGACCTGGTCACAGATGCCTTTTGCTATCTTGACCAAGTCACTGAATCAACCCTCTGCTGTAGAACCTTTGGGTCCCAGCAGGTGTTTGCGTGCTTAGGTTAGACACTGAAAAGGTAATAAACACATCAGGGTTTCTGCAGGGAGATGGAGAACTTGTGAATTTCCCATTAATACTGACAACTTTAAGTTCTTCAGCAGACATTGTTTATATTAATTTACTTTAAGAAGCTTAAGCTTCAAGTTCAAATGGTCAGCAAAAAAAACAAAACAAAACAAAACAAAAAAAACAAACAACAAAACAACAAACATCATCACATACAGTTGCCAAGATGAAAGTTAATGAATTCTCTGGTAAGATAAATATCAGTACTGAGCAAACCACACAAAAGGTTTAAATGAGCATCCATTCAGATTTTTAAATAAGTTCACTCTGATAAAGGAAATGTTCTTTTATTGACCATTCAGTCAGCGAGGTCTGTTACTTAAATTCCTGCAGAAAGCATACACCAGTTGTACACACCCCAGCACCTTCACCAAAACTGGCACCTTACACATGAAATCTCCACTGTAAGAGATTGGATTGATGGAATTTCTCATTAGGGCCACAAAAAAGTACTTGGATCTTCATGAATCGAAACAAGCAAAACAACACGTCTGTTTTTACCATATGGAGGACTGATTACAAACACTATGGCTTTAATCTTCTCTTGTGGCTTCCACACACTCCTCACTGAAGCTGTTTCCTGTAGCTCTGTCCACAGACCACATTTTCCTAACTTCTTAATTAGCTCAGGCCTGGGTGTGGAAGAGCCGGCTCAGATTTTTTTTTTTTGGTTGTCAATGCTCTTTTAAAAACAGAAAGCAGGACAGCCTGCTTGGTTCCTGATGCAAGTTATCTTTACTTGCACCAGCAAGCTTTCCATGCTGGGACGATGCCACTCCTCTCCTGGGGAGGCTTGCTGAGGACAGCCCTGACCACGGCCTCCACAGTGCCTGCTGAGCAGTATTACTCCTGAGTAGTATTTACACCTTTTCAGCACAAAATGCAGAACACAGTTGTTGCTTTTTTATGACTTTTTTTTTTTTTTTATGATTACTGTTACCAACCTTTTCGGCTGAAATACATTTTAAAATGCAGTATACTTAATGGTTACGTTAGGTATTAAAAGGAAGGAAACAAGCAACTAAATAATGGAGGTACAGGCTTCACTTAAAGTAACCATAAGACAAAAAAAAATGCAAATTTCTAAGACTCGCCACCACTATCCTGGAGTTCATCCTAGTTCCTCTGTTATGTATTTGAATTACATAGTGTGCAAAACCATATAAGTGAAACAGTTTATCTGAGTACGTAACCCGAAGGGCTTTTTCAACCTGACATAGGCATAAAAAAAATCAAACATTTCAGTGTACATACTTAACTGTGCTGCTGCTGTCATTTGTCCAACTTTCCATTGGAATGACTGTGTGTGAAGACTTCAGATCAGCCAAAGGAATAACCGTAAGAGAACAAAAACATGTTCAGTTTACTAATAAAATAATGCACACCAAAACACAAAGAGGAACAAGAAGACATTAAAATAAATGTCAATTCCACAGATTCAGACCTAATTGCTAGAAAAGTCCAAGATAATATGTATTTCAGGATAAAAATTCCCCTCTTCTCATTCATTCCACTGAAGGCTCCTTGGAATCTGCTTCCTATTCACAGGAGTCAACAGTATTTCCTAGGACATACCAGTCAAATCATGTTGTTTTGTGTTTTTTTTTCTCCTTAGGACTTCATTTGACATGCCAGCTGAGAATCTGGACCAAAATATCCCTTTGCCTGAAATGTATCTAAACCATTTTATAAATGGGTTCAAATAACTTGCTTCCCAACACACAGCAACCTCTCTGCTCTCTGATTTCCTCTTCCTTCACCATTGTCTCCGAATGAAGAGCTGTCATTCAAGTAAGGAGATCTACAGTTCAGGCTTATTTTAGTTGCTCAAACACTGCTGGGATAGAAAAAAAACAGAACAAAGCCACTTAAAAAAAAAAAAAAAAAAAGATTCCAGATACATATAATGGAGAAATTTTGGAAGCCTTGCTCTTGTTTCTGTGGGATGAAAAGAGGGGAATGAAAAATCTCTTTTGTATTGCTGGAGTTTTGTGGGTAGACTACTACTGGTTATAGCTAATCATATATTTAGCAACACGAGCACATAAGGTCAGCAATTAGACTGCTAAGGGAATTGGCTTGCATAATCTAGCTGCATATGAAGACCTATTACCCAAATAATTTAAGATACGAGCTGTGGAATCATTTGAAAGGCAGCATAAAGGAATGTGGAAAGCAGGAACCTTGCCAACAGCTATCACCAGGTGCAGAGAGGACACGTAAGCAATGCACCTGCCTTTGAAAAGCATTTGTGGCATCATTGATTAAGTGCAGAAACCTCATATGCATTCTGTTAAGCCTCCATTTACAAATATAAGCCTGAGCCTGGTCTCCCACAAAGCTGAGAGTCACACCCCAGCTCCTGACTGGGGGTAATAAGACAGCAAATTTGCCTTCTTTTCTCCCAGAGCCCAGCACTTGGTCATTATAATGCAGTTCTCTCCCTGAAGAGCTTCTTTTAGGTATTTAGGTATCTGCTTGCTACCTAAACAAAGTCTACATGAAGATACTGACTGAGTTAAAATACTCAAATACACCAGTCTATACAGGGGAAAACTCACCACTCACTGTCACCCAAGAAGAAGTCATAGCATTAATGGATATTGCCTTACACATATTTGTGCAAGGAAATGCAACTTTTGCAATTTTCACTTTCATTCAACTTTCAGTTTATTTTATGAGACATTTCAAAAGATGTGTCTGTTACTTACAGAGATTTGTATTCTGTGTTTGAAAATTTCAATTACACTTTCTAATTAAGTGACAAATTTTAACCCAGTGCTCTACAGATACAAAAAAGAGCCCAATAAATGTAGCATCATGATTTTCTGAAGAATCAGAATCCAGTTATCGGTTGCAACTTCTGCTAGAGATTGAGTTTCAGCTCAAACAGAATACAACATATTTTAAGTTTTTAAAAGAACCTTGACATTAACAACAAACAAGAAAAAGTAATATAAATTTCCTCTTTCAAATATAAATATAATATAGGATTGGACACATAACATCCTACCCTTTGGCTTTATCAGTTGCCATATCAAAAAAAAAAAAAAAAAAGCAAATCCTACTCAAAACACATTAATTTTTTCATCAGCATCTCCTGTAATGCCACGGAAGCCTATATACTGAAAATTTAATGAGGTTCCTGGATGGGTGGAAAATGTGAACTAGAAATATCCCAGTTCGTGTTGCTTCAAATAAAACCAGGAAGGGGCAGATGCCAACGTGTTCCTGAAGCTGTAGACCAGGGCCAGCAGCACAGCTAGTGCTTTGTGGCACAGGTGCTGCTGCCTGCTGAAACAAGCTAGGTTCAGGGTTTCTTAGCCTTAAGAGCCACATTTGGGGAGGTGGGTGTTTGGGCAGTTGAAGGAAAAGCGTGTAACTTCTGTGCTTTTCTTCTTTTCAAAATTCTCCCCTTTTCTCTCCAGCTCTTATTCCCTCTACCACCTCTTTCCCCAGGTGGGAATCCATTTAGGAAGGCAGTGCTATATTAGTTGGGAAAAACAAACAAATCACAGAGCTGCCTGCAGCACCTACAGACAGTGGATTCAATTACTGCACGTTAAGCCCTTTATATTTTAGGGTTCTGAGTCAGGAAGACGATTGCTAAACTAAACAAAACCAATGAGTGCAACTATCCTACTAAAGCAAGGATCTAAACAGTATGAGCAAAATACCAGAGCCCAGCCAGACAATTAAGTAATCAGACAGCCCTTTGTAGTCCTTCTTGCAAAACATGATGGAGGATAAAACACCTGCTGGCACGTCTGCTTCAAGCCTTTTCAGACCTGTCAAGCCTTTTCCGTAAGCAGGCTCTAGTGAGCTCTTTCATTTTTTTTAGTGGATCATTTTTTTTGGAGTCATGTTTCTCAGCCTACCAGATAGACTTCTCATTTACGGTTCACTTAGATGCTTGATGCATATTCTTTTGTTGTTCTTTGACAAGTTTCTGGATTACCCATGTACCGGTAGATAACCAAAGCATGCTAAGAGTTTCAGTATCACATCATCTCTCCTGCTAAGCCAGAAAGACAGCAGAAAATGAAAACATCAGACAAGTTCTCTGGGAGAAATATGCTAAACCTCAAACACTTCCGAAGTTAAACATTAAAACTACTGGTGTCTCAACTAAATACCTACTTACATGCATGCCAGGAGACACAATTTGTCCCTAGTTTCAAGTAACCTGCATTTTTCAGTTCACAAAGCAAAGCCTTTCCTATTCATGGCACAAGTCAGAGAGTTAAATAATTCATACCTAAAAAAACCTGACATTTAAGAAAAACAGTCCCAAAGATTACATAAACCTTCCTTTACTGTTTTATATACTATATACAGGTTATATATTTATGAAGGTAACACAAGGGGAACATTACCCAGAGATATTATTTCCATAAAGTCTTCTCTTTTTCTGATTCCTCTGACTCTTCTCATCATTTTATGTTATGTGGGGCAAATGACTGAAAATAGAGGAGTTTAACTTATAATCCACTGCACTGAAACACTATGATTCTTCCAAAAGCCTCGAGCGTTTTAGGCTTAGTTTTTCATTTGTAGTGTTGTCACACTGGATATACAATGGGAAGTTCTGCCTATCTTAATGAATTAGTAGATTTTTTTATTATTATTAAAAAAAAAAAAAGTCTCATTCATCTCTTAGTCTTAAGTGACATATTGAAAAAGGTAAAACTACGTGCTGGGGAAAAGCAAGCAATTTACCTTCAAACTGACGTTAGGTCTCTCATTTAAATGAATATACCTATCTCCTGATGTCATGGGGGAATGAGCAAATGTAAAGCCCCCTCTTGCCTTCACAATAACAAACGACAGGGCAATTTTTAATATCTGTTCTTACTTACTGCTTCTCCATAGCGAACAGTATCAATCTTTCCACTCTTTCATAACAAAGTTTTTCCACAGTCCTAATCTTTCTTGTTATCCCTCCCTGGTCACTGTGCTTTTCACTGTGCTTTAATCTGGCAGAAAACTCATTATGATATCGAAAAGTAGATGAAATGACTTGGGAGTACACATTTTTATACTACCAGAGAAGACACCCGCACAGCTTACAGAGGAATATATTACACTTTCTAGTTTCTACAACAAGAATGGGTATATTTAGAGATAATTTAGTTCAGCATTACCAGATGAGGCACTTTAACCAATGCTATAAAAGATATCAGGAAAGATAACTCTAATGATGCCTGAATGTCAAAAATCCTCAGCATCGTCCTCAATCTAAAGTAGTCAGCAGGGAAACTTGCATATGGCATACTTTATCTCCACCCTAAAATCTGCCCAGCTATTTAGGTGGAAAGAAGAAAAAAAAAAAAAAAAAAAAAAAGAAACATCTACAAGAATTTACAATCTTACTCAATATGTCTTTCTGGACAAAATCTTAGAAAGCAATATGAGCCACTTCTTTGTGCTTTAAAACATTTGATCTTCATTGCTTCTTTATGCACATCCAGAAGAACTTTCCTAACCAAGCTGATGCATAAATGTGAAAACTTACAGAGTTAATGACTGGCATGGATGCACCAACATGCAAATGCCTCAATTTGGGGAAAATACAGAGGATTTTCATTCCTATCTTGCATGAGGAAACAGCAGATGTGAAATCATTTGAATCAGGACAGTATTTCCCAGATGCAAAGGTTAAAAAAAAAGGAATAGTTGTAAGGTCACTGACTGTTGCATCTGGGGAAGGGAAAGAAAATTAACATTTTGTATAATTAAGAGTTTTTGAGAACCATTTTGCTATAAGGCAGCCTAGACCATCTGTGAGATAAGAAGAGCCTCTTGCCTTCAAAAAAAATCCTCCTGATAAAACTGGGAGCTGAAGTCAAGGGGCTTAAGAGCACACTGAAGTGCTTCACTGAGTGCTCCAGGGACAGACCTATGCCTGTGCCTGAGTGCTCCACAAACCGTTTGTTAGTGCTGTCAGGGACTGAAGACTGCCTAAGTAATAAATACAGCCCTTTAAGGATGCACTTAGAAACATCCAGGTAGCACACTGTGTTTATCAGTGAACATAGTCCAAACTGGCTCCACAGATTCAATTCTTCATGTTCCAAGACCCAAACCCAAATCAGAGAACTGGAGAAAGGTGCAGCCATCCTTAGGTCATATCCTGCATTTTTAAAGATATCTGTGGGTTACTTATTTTTATGTTACCCCCACCCATACCACCTCTGCTACTAGTGAATATAACCACTGGGTGAAAAAAGGCAGATATTGGGTCATTTGCAATGACCCAAGCACATCCGTTCTTTAATCTTAAAAAGAGAGATCTGTATCTAAACATTACTGCACAGCTGAGATCCAACACGGGAAGGTGTTTCTGAAATTCAGGCTTAACCTTCAGTATGCTATCATACCTCCTCCATCCGTTTTGATAACACAAACATTTTGGACACTGGCATCATTAATGATACTTCTCACCTAATTACTTTCTGTTCTGGTTATCAGCCTTTCCCAGTGTTAAATGTTGCTCTGATTTCTTTATTTTCTTTAAAGAAAACAGTATGAAGAGTACTGTATGAACAGCAGCTTCATTTAGACAGAGATTACCCGCTCTGAATTTGTAAGATTAGAAGATAAATATTGGTAAGATGAGTCTATATGGGAAAATTAAAAGCAAGAGAATAACATATCTCTGTATAATTTAGCACACAGGTCTATCACTCTATTAAAACGAGTCTGATTATGCCTAATTTGCAAAACTCGAGAAAATGAAACAAACTGCTTAATAAATGAAGCCGGAGAAAATTATCTGTTCCTAGCTACTTGTTCTGTTATACCAAAGTCTGACATCTCCGGTATGGAAGCACACAGCTGTCTCCTCCTTCTGCTACAAATATTTCAACCATGTTTACTTGTGTTAAATAAAGATGAACATAATGTAAATACTACAAAAAAAAAAAAAAAAAAAAGTCAATTGTGTAATGAGCCAGGCTGAAATACAGCTAAATACATCAACATTCTCCATTCGTTTCAACAGAGTCATGGTGAGTCAAAGGACTTTTTGATGCAGCCAAGGTGTTTGAGAAGGGGTAGGAATGACTCCTGAGCACAGCCACTACAGAACAGCCCACTGGTAATGGTACCTGTCACGGATCTCTTCAGAAACGACATTCCCTGAATCACATGAGCTCTTGCAATTAACTGATGAAATCCAGACTACCCATGAACACACAGCCTGCTATCCCTAAAAAAATAAAAAGAGAGGTGTCTTAAGAAAAGGGGATGCTTATTTTCTTGATGAGTTATTAACTGTTCCAGGCAACAATTAAAGCATTCAGGAATACAGCAGCAAGGAAAATGAAAATTTTACATTATCTTTATAATGAATTCAATTTCCTGAACTTGGGTTGTATCTTATTTAATTTACTGCCAGGCAGAATCAGCAGCGATGCAATCCTTGTGCTTCTAAAAGGAAAGGAGTTATGTCAGTTATGCCATACTCTCTACTACAGCTTTTTTATTAAGTTTCCCTTTTGTGAAATTTATTTTCTGCACGGAAACAAATTAAAATGTAAGCCCTGAGGGAAGGAAACACTGGAAGTAAGAGAAATGTTACTGGTTCAGCTGCTACTGGTAACCTCCCAGAACTAGAGCACTGAAGGTGATCCCTCAGATATTCTGCACAGGTGCATTTACTAAATCAGATTTATTTATGTATTTATTTATTTATTTAACAAAAATCAGATCTTTGGTTAAGACCCCACCTATACAAAAGCATGGAGAGAAACATACTTCAAATTACAGTGTTGTTTGGCTGTAAAAAAACCTGCCTGGCTTGTTACAGGTGGGTATGGAAGGAGGGAGATAAGGCCAGAAGGAAAATGGCATCTTGCTGTGAAGGCAGTTACTGAATGAAGAAAACAGCAGGGAAGGGAAGGAAGGATTCAAAGATCCTTTTACAAATGACAATTTTCACAGAGGGCCACCAAGTTCTTTGCTATATGGGTGCTGAAACCTTAAGCTGGCTGCTGCTCCTGCAGCTTACTGGGACTACTGGCCGGTAACTTTCCCTCACTGAATTTTCCTGGAGATTATACTGTATTAATATGAGTGTTTGTTCCTTGTGTTCTGCATATGCAACAACTAAATTCACAAAGCACTTCCATTTCTTAATTGCTTAGGCTCCTAATATAGCAATCTGCAAACAGCACGGTCTCGGAGTACAGGAGAGAGGGACTGGATATATCAGTAAGAGCCCACTCTAGGCAAACAACAGCACATTTGGAGGTGTAGTAAATGCTGGTCACCCCTCGTGGTGCGCACTCAACGAGATGCTGAGCTATTATAGAAGGAACAGAAACAGCAGTAAAAAAGCGCATCTGTGGCACGTGTTGCTGTGTAGTTCTGCAGTGTGCCTGTCCTCTAAATTATATGCAGGAGTTGTCTGCATTATTAGTTAAAAGTGCCTGTGTTTATAGGAGGTAAGGAAAATAGGAAATATGCCGGAAATATTCTCATTACTTGCTCAAAAATGCTAAAGCTGAGTGGGAGAGGAGAGGGGCAGCTCGTCACAGTGGTTAACTAGGCATGACCTAACCTATGAACAGGTAGATTGTTTTTGTCCTTTAATACAAGCCAAATCATCACGTAAGAATTAAAGCTCTTTGGGATACACACCGCCTTTTCCCTTTTCCTTAGGCTTTGCAGGATGCCTGCCTCAAAGAGGCTTAGATCTTTACCAGCATCTCTGAATGTCACAAACAGATAATGCAAATGTAGTCATTGCAAAAATATCAAGCATGTAAGGAAGCCCTGCAGAGATCAGCAGAGATGGGGGAAACCTACTGCTCAAACTGAAAGGGCTCAGCAGTCTTCAGTATCCCAACAGTTGCTGGATCCACGTAAAATGAAAAACCCTAAGCAAAATGGAGCAGGAAACATACAACAAGACACTGAAATAAATTCTTCAGAAATAGGAAGAGGAGAGAAAGAAATACACCCAGTAATTTGGAAGTAATGCCAGCAGCAACACTGAGAGAAGGTGAACGTCCCTCACTGAAAGCATTGTGTACAGGCTCTGTCATTTTGCCAGCTTCACTTCTGAGGAAAAATACTCTTTTGTTCTTGATGCTCTTGTGAGAAGCTAAAATACAGATTTCTGGGGATACTATTGCAAAGACTGAGGATAACTCCAAAGATTTTTTTATTTAAATTTAAATTACACATGTAATCACGGCCTCGTTGCAGGCTGTAGTGGCAGCCTCGGTGGTTTTGGAAGTGCTAAGATTTCAATCAGTGACATGAGAATCTGCACTGATCCCTACATTTCAGTGGTCTAAGCCTGTAAGGAAACCCCACACCCTTTCTTGAAGCAGGAGGCTGAGCTGGCCATGCCATGCTCAGAGCCCGATCACCATGCTATGAAGAAATACAGTCATGGACGTGGGAGCTGGCTGCTGCCGCACTCACACCTACCTCACAGATAAAATATATTTATGGCCAAGGGAGTTTGCCAGTCTGCCCAGGGCGTGAGAAGGATTTCCTGATGTTCAGGCTGCCAAATCTGAGATAACTTCCCGCTTCTGGTTGAGTTTTGCTTATTTAAATAGAGGTGCACGCTGCGTGAAAAAGCCTTGTGCACAAGCAAACCTGTACAGCACCTTTCAACCCAGAGTTGCAGAGGACCGGAGAGACAAGACATGAAGGAGGGAGCACTCTGCTAGCACCTCGTGAGAAGGAGAGACAGTAAATAAAAAGGACTAACTGACAGGCCTTAAACATGATTGTTTTCTGAGTTTTAATTAAGCTAGAGATGTTTCACCCAGTGCAATGATTATTGCAGAGCAGAAAATGACTTGCCAGTATGAAACCTCACCCCAACCAAAGCCAATAGCTTCCAACATCGGGCTACCAAAGCTAAGGACCCGGGAAACACAGGGCAGTGAGCACACAAGTGCCTGCTGAAAGGTAGGAGCGTGGAGAGGCTGTTAAAGGGTCAGGGACACACTAGGAGACCGTGTTAGCTCTTGGTGCCGCACAGCCTTCTCGCTCAGAGCTGAAACAGGAAAAGCTATTCACAAGGCTGGGACAGCAGGGGGTGGCAGGGAGCAACGAGTGTTGCTAAAAAGCACCAAACGGGTCACTGCACGACAATGACAGCTGAAATCAGGCCGTGCTACCCGGCAGGACTCAACAATCCCAAGCCGGAGCCAAGTGTCAGTGTGGTGGGGGAAGAGACCAGCTACTTTAATGCTTGTTTCAGAAGATGAGAGTAATTGTCCTCAAGATTTTAGGCGAGCTCAAGCCAACGTGGTGACCATAAATCTGAAACAGGCTTTAGCTGCTGCAGGCCAAGTGCTAGCAGAAAAGCCACCCTGTGAGTACTTCCAGAGCAGCCAGCACCATGAGCTCTGCTGGTTTTCAACCAGAGAACTGACTGGGACACATTTAATAGGGAAGCCTGGATATCAACCCTGATTTTGCTGCTAACAGCCAGTGCCTCGTAGCAGAATATAAAAGACAAGGCTGGGGGAGAGGGCAGAAGATATGCACTTCTTAAAAACATTTTTTTTCACTTGAGCCTTAAACCTAGCTTTAGAAATCCAGACATTTCTCAGAAGATGGTGACTTAGCGTCAGAAAGCTCACTGCACATTTTTTAAAGCAGACTTAGTGCCTGCCTACAGAAGGATGCCACGGCTTTCATCACTGTTATCGCTTCTTGTCCTTTCCACTCACTCCTGCTTTCACCACTGAGGGAGCTGGTGAATAGGCTAGTTCCATTTTCAGGACCACGCTGTCATTTCTCAAGCGTTAGTTCCTAATGGTATTTTCATTTCTGTGATACTACCAGCAATTTCAGGCTCAGTTCTGAAATCAGAAGAACATGCAGAAGTCCTCTTTGTTGAAGTCAGGGAGGCAATGGAGGTGTATAAACAAGATCAAGCCTGTTAAGCATGTAAATCAAACTTTGCCTTTGTCTGTGTCTCCTGAATACAAGGTACCAGATTTGGAGTGTCTAAAGGAATGCTCTGGATCAAATGCAGCCCCGACAGATGCAAAAATCCACATGGAGTGCAAGAGGTCCCTTTTGTTACTGTGACCCATAGATGTTGTTTCCAACCTTCAGTTTGAAAATCCCTAGGGTTCAGCTGACTGTTTTCAAGGGATTCAAAGAACCTGTAAAAAAATAGCTGAGGAAAGCAGGCAATATTTGGGAAGAAGGTGGGGAAAGGCATTTGCAAATCAAAACAGCTCAACAATCACTGACTGATTCCATTTCCTCATTTTTTCACAATGGATGTAAATGTGGCAGCTATGAGCAACAATGACAACATATGTATTTACATATCTTTATAGTATTTATTTATAGGTTGCATGTATTTATATATTTAGAGTTTTATGTATTCCTTCTGTTGTTGATTCCTTTCTTGAGATGGAGGCGTATTCCTACCCCATTAGAAAGCACCGTGGCAGTCATTCAGAGCAAGATCAATTCAGCAATATTACAGTACATGTCTACAAGCAGTTCAGCAGCTTGATATTAAAAGCCATGCAGTTAAATTAATCCCTACCCCGGAAAAATATTCAGAGATATCAAGAGCTGTAGCTTGGATTCACTGCCAAATCCTCTCCAACCTCAGTGACTCCATGCGACCTTCCTGCAGATTCACTCTGCCATACCAGGGATCAACAGATAGCTTTCAGATCCGATCCAGTTTATCGTTCAGGCATAACATGGCCAACAAGTTAACTGCCAGAGGCCAGTACAGAAGCAGAGATCTACTTACTCACTTCTGTTGCTGTCAGAGAAATACAGCGTGGGGATATTTCCTCCTGCAATGTTGTCAGATTGCAGGTCATCAGCAGCAGCTTCTGTATGACAGCAGCATATGCTGGAAGCTGCATGTAGAGAAGGAGCTATGAGACAATTTCTAAATGTACCATTGGGCATAAAAACAGCTCACCAAAAGGGTGTTGTTTTGCTTCATTCTGTGTTTATTTTTTTTTGGTTCATTTGTTTTCCCTAAATATTTCTCAAGAGCCACCGGTGAGCTTTCCACCAGAAATGGAAATCGGTTTTTGCAACCAAATCCATTATTTTGCTATAATAAAGCTGTTAATGAATAGGTCTGACTGATGCCAGCAATGCTGCCTGATTGCCCAGTGCATGGCATGGTGTGGAATCACAGGTGAACACTCAGCTGATTAAGAGCCAGCTCAGTTTCCTCTCGTTCACCCTCAAGAATTAATTGTTAACCATCTTCACAGGAATATCCTCCTGCTAGCCTCACTAACTCAGTCTAGCATTAGAAGGAAGCCCTATTCATTTCTAAAAGCCAAAACCCAAATGCTCCTATTTCCCTACAAGAAGTCTCAGGGTATCTTGGGTAAACACAAAATGGAATCACTGATCCTGATCTCTCTGATCTCTCCTGTCAGATCCCATCTCTGTTTATTTCAGTTCCCACTCAAACATGTTTTCTCCCATCTACTAGACCTTCTGTGGAAATCCATCCTAGGTTTAATTTTTCTAGACGAGTAGCAGGCAATACTTGCAAAGCACGATTTTAAAATCACTATATTTTGAAAAGCCAAGGTTCCCCCTAGGAGACAGCGAAAAGCTGGGTGAAAACACTGTTTCAGGTCATCAAACTTAGTAATTACAAAAGCTTCAACTTGCAAGCTCTGAATGTAAATGGACGCCTACCACTGGAAGAAGAGAAGCTTACAGTTTAATAAAGGTCAGCAGTGGTGTGCCGCTGGACCTCTCATCATCAAATAATATGGCTTGGGTTGGAAGGGACCTTAAAATCATCCAGTTCCAACCATCTGCCTTGGGCAGGGGTGCCACTACTAGATCAGGTTTCTCTTGAGACGTGCAAGTCCACTAAGAAGCAAATGGGATGAGGAACCTGACTTAATTTTCCCGAGTGAGGGCTTAATGCCAACATTAGTCTAGACCAAAAACTAAAAAAAAAAAAAACTCCAATCCCCTTCAAATGCTGGTCATGTCTCCTCTGTCATTGACCTTGAGGACGATTTAAATCATTGTTGATGCAATCAGTGCTTTTCATGCTGTCAAATGTAATGACAGCATAGCCACAGCAGAGCTACAGCGTGCACACTTGAAGTTTGATGCAGGATTTGATTTGCCCAGACACACACACACTCCCACCACACACCAGCCTGCAGTCAGAGGAGGCAATGTGAGCAAATCCCAGCAAGCTTTCCAAATCACACTTGCAGCAAGCAATGGCAGACAGAGGACAAACTCTTAGGGCAACTTTGTTCTCAGAAACAACACAAGACCACAGTCAAAGCTGTATTATATACTGTGGCTGAAGACTACAAGACCATCTTGATGTTGACTGTCACTACGCTGCCAAGAAGCTTTTCTTTGAAAGCAGTGTCAGTGAGAATAATTGCAAAGGCATGAGTAAGGCCACAGACAACTTCTGGTGAGGATAATGACATTGACAAAATGGTTATGTTTGTCAGTCAAATTCAGACTTCTCATCGTACATAATCCTGCACGTATTTAGCCAATCAGTATGCAAAAGGGTGTGTGACAACCTCTAGCAGAGCATTGATTGCTGTGACATGCCAGGATAAAGGTTGCGAAAATGTAGGGTTTTGGAAGTGTTGTGTATGCCTTTGGTCTGAACTACCAAGTTTCTTAGCGTGTAGCACCTTTGTTTCCAACCTCAAAGCTGAGTGCTCTGTTATGTGTACCAGCTGTTAAGTACAATGCTTCCACACAGCTCCCCTTCCCAAATGTGTTACGCAAAAATCAGCACAGTTACTCATGCCATAGTGCACCTGAAAAAGCAACTTACCAGTCAACGGCATCCTTTCCAGGTAACACTCTGGCTGTGGCTATTGACTTCTACAGTTGATGCTATGGAGAAAGGCTTTCCTTGAACTATTAATAAACAGTTGTCCAAGTGAGTATCAGTACAACATTCACTGTGTGCCTCAAGAAGGAAATCATGGTTAATTTATTTTTTTTTCCTGCAGGTACACAGCTTAAACAGTGTTTGATATGTATTTTCTTTTCTTTTCACATGACACTGGCCTCTAATGAAGCAAATATTCACTGCTTTTAACAGTATTTGAAACAAATATAAAGGGTAACCTGTTGGAGCAGCTCAGCAAAACAGCAGTGAATTCTAGTTAAGGCTAACTAATCAAAATGACTGTGTTTGTTTTATTATAAGTTGTGTGTCCCTATGGACAAAGCTGCCTGATGGGAGAGTACAGAGAAGACAGTCAGGTTCTTCTCATACACATGCAGTTAAAGGACAGGGATGGGCAAGGGAAATTCTTCCCAGATAGGAGGAATTCCTTTTAGACCAGAGTGTGGTCAGACACTGTAGCAGTGTTTCAGGGTGGCTGACAAATCTCCCTCCTTGCAGATATTCAAAGCCCATCTGGAAGAGGTCCTGAGCAACCTGATCTACTCGAACCGCTGTGACTAGGGGCCCCCACATGTCCCTTTCGGGGACAAAAAGGGATTTTGCAGTTCTTGGATTCTAAACGGACTTGGGACTAGGAATTTAGAGAAAGAAGACAGTGATTCCATTATTCCCACCTACCAGTATGGACACGAAGCAGTCCACAGAACAACCACAGGTAGCAGATACTGGCAGAAAAACAGTGCCAGGTGATTTCAGCATTGGTTTGCCAGAGGTCTAGGCAACATCTAGGCTTCTCCTCAGCCATAAAACATTTTTTTTTGTTGTTGTTCCTTTAGATTAAAATAAATAAATAAATAAAAAGCAACAGTAATAGTATTTAAAAGAAAAAGATGCTGGAAAGGAGGTAAGGAAAACAATTACGCAATAGCTGTTATAAGACAAAACCCTCCTGGGTTAGTTTTTATACAAGAATAAAAATTCTTCTTCCTCTTATATGACGACAGACAATTATGAGAGACAGACAAAAGCCTCTAGGAAACTCCAACATTTTTAACTGGATTTTCAGTGTGAATTGGAACATTAGGCCCTGCACAAGTTGCCCTGTTCAACTGCCTAAGGATCATCCTTGAAATAACATCAATTACCTATGAGCAGAGAGTACTTCTCAAGATTTTAAATGCCCCATTCTGTGAAATATGGCTCCTGAAACATACACTCCAAAATCAGGTGGATCTTTTAAAAGTATTTTAGGTGCTCTTGAAGAGCAGACAGAAGTAATACTTCTAGTATTACAATTTATACATGGACACTTGGACAACTTTAAAAAAAATGGAAGTGATACGTGGAAAGAGCTAGAACATCACAAATTTAATAAGAACAATTACAAACAATAATAATTGGAAAAATAAAATTCTTTCTTTGTATCTAATATTGAAAGTTTGTTTCTCCAAAATCCACCTTACAGAAATAGGTTTAGAACTCTCTGCAGAGCCCTGTTTTTCTGAAAAGGAAAAAGGCTAACGCCATTCTTTTTGATAAAACACATTCCTTGAGGATAGCACTGCCTTTCCAAACATGAAGGAAATAAGAACAGTACTCAGTAACCCAGGGAATGACTGGGAGAAATTAAATGAAACAAAAGGCAGCTTAAGCTTCATTTAAAAATCAGTGCTCTGCCTTTGCTGTTTCTGGCACAGAGGAATAAGGATTTCTAATTAGGGCTTCTCGGAACAACAGGATGGAGACTTAGCTCAAGTTGACATCCGAGACCCTTCTAAAACAAAGGCTTAAAGTGTGGAGGAGTTTTAACTTAGTTTTACTGGAACCTTCCTCCATTTTCTCTCAAGCAGCTTCTTCTGTTTCCTCCCATTTTCATAAAATCATAGAATCATTTCAGTTGGAAAAGAACTTCAAGATCATCAAGTCCAACCACCAGCTCAACATTACAAATCTCCCCCTACACCATGTCCCTAAGTGTCCTATCCACATCTCTCAAATACTCCCAGGGACGGCCACTCCACCACTTCCCTGGGCAGCCCCTTCCAATGCCTGATCACGCTTTCCATGAAGGATTTCTTCCTAATGTGCAACGTAAACCTCCCCTGGCACAACTCGTGCCCTATCACCTGTCACCACCTGAGGAGAGGCCCCCACCTTGCTGTAGGCTCCTCCCAGGTATCTGTAGGAGCAATGAGGTCTCCCCTCAGCCTCCTCTTCTCCGGCCTAAACAACCCCAGTTCCCTCAGCCGCTCATCATTATTTTCTAGGCCCTACACCAGCTTCACAGCCCTTCTCTGCTCACTCTCAAGCACCTCAACATCCTTCTGGTAGTGAGGGGCCCAAAGCCAAACGCAGTACTCGAGGTGAGGCCTCACCAGAGTTGAATACAGAGGGACAAACACTGTCCTGGTCCTGCTGGCCGCACTAGTTCTAATACAAGCAGGGTGCTATTGGCCTTCTTGGCCACCTGGCCACAGAATCAATGTAAGCACCAAATATTACTTGCAGATATGATGGAAGTATAACTTTAAATAATGCAATTATTTCCTACAGGCACAATGCCTTCCCTACACCTTCATTTAAAAAAAAAAAATAACCAATTTCTGCAAGCAGCTGGATGAGCTGACAAAACATAACGTCCCGGTCTTGCACGAGAGACAGTGGCAGAATAAGACGAACACCTTCCTCATTAACGTAACTCTGCCACCATGACTGGATTACTCTTTTCTTGCAGATAACATCTACTTGCTGTGTAAGGAATTGCAGTCCCACACTAAGTAAAGAACCTGACAAAGCTCAGCCCGTTTGCCACACCTGCCCAGCAATACACCTCAGATCACCCTTGTTATATGCGCATCAAATAGCTCTCAATATAAAAAGTAAGCACCTTTCAGCCCATGTTGAAATAATACAGCTTAATCCATATACACTCCCCTGTATAATATAAGTGAGAACAAACAAACAGAAAATAGCCACAGAATTGATTTACTCCTGCTGTTGCTTCTTCAGTGCTATTGTCCTTTTAGTGAGTTTTGCAACAACTCTGGAGGCCTGGGCAGCGCGTTCCTCTTCCAGCAAGACCTCTTCAGAAATCAATAGCACCTATTCAAGGGATTTATGGCGTGATTCTGCAAAATCCTTTCACAGTAGCTTGCATAACTTGTTAAGGAAAATGTGTGCAGCATTATCTTTACAAGTGCTTTTCTAAGACTGGAAAAAAAAAAAAAGATGTCAATGAAGGTATAGTTGCACAGGTAGCACACAAGTATCTGTTAAATAGATGTAAGCCTTCAAGGTCATTTTAAGAATGACTTATTGGGGAAAAAAATCTTATCTCTGACTACAGGAGAGGTATTACCACTTAAAGGCAGGATACCACTCTATGTAAGTGGGAGTACGGGATTCTTTATCAAGTTCAACGGTGCTGTAACAAAGGCAGGATGAGAAAACACCGAGATCTCTGATCAATAGCTGTCATCAGCAAGTTCTCAGTGTGAGGCAACTCAAAGTGATGAATCTGGTAATAAAACGCTTAATAATTTGCTCTGCTGAAGAATGAAACATGACCCAAGCATAGCAAAGTCTCAGGTAAGCCCCAATTAGAGCAAGTACGTAAATCATCCTTTGCTTGCGAGTCCCTCTGCAGCACTGGGAAGTTTCTTCCTCAGCAAAGAGTTGTTACTGCCCTGCCTCCCTCTGACTGCTGATAGCCTGTGCAGTAGCTGTTACAAAATATCGAGAAAAAAAAAAAAAAAAATATATATATATATATATATATATATGTAATACAATCATGGGGCAGCTGTCTTGAGCTACCTCAGAGTGCACCAGACAGGCAGCTCTGAAGAGAACTCTTCCCTTTTTCCCCATAACATTTTCCCCAGCAATCAAACACCTGAAGAGTTCATGGAGGTTGGTTTGTGAAAGTAGAATACAGACAGCAACACCTTTGGCAACACCAAACATAGGATTGCCTTCTACTGAGAGCGTTGTGTTCCCTAATAGTGAGACAGAGAGAAAAAACTTGTTTAATGGAGACAAACATTTCCCTCGCAAACAAGATGAGGCAGCTGAGGGTGACACCATCCCAAGTTACCATCCCTCTGAGATGGAGCTGTCCAAACATTTCCATATACAAGTTCATAAAAAGGGACTGGAAGTTTGTTATACACAGGAAAAGCCAAACTTGGTCACAGCCAGAGTAAGAAGGCAGGATGTACGTATTTCTGATAGCAGTTTGTCATGCCCAGTGGCAATACTGAGTTAACTTTTCAATCTTCATTGTTCCTCTCCTACCTAATTTGTTAAATTTTACTGATAGAACTAATCATTAATTCACTTCAGATCACTATCTGCAAATTATTTCAACATGGGGGAAAAAAAACCTACAATAGATTGAAAAGCACATTCTTCCAAGAGTTTCCCTAATTATAACCAAAGTAACAAGGATAACTCAAAGACAACACCAGCCTGAGATACTAAAATAACAAATTAATAGGCTGCATACAGAAATATAAAATATATTGATCTTTGTCCAAGTGCTAAGATCAAGGGAACTAAAGCGTATGAAAGCAAATCATTATCACTTCTGCAGAAATTTCCAAAGGAAAAATAATTAATATTCTTTGTTGCAGAACTATTTTTAATTATATTTATCATGTTGGAACTATCCCTACACGTATTCGTTCCAAAGCACTAAAACTTCACAGCAAAATGCAGCGCAAGGTGAAAATTAAAAATAGACAATTAGCTATATAAAGGTACTGAATAGCTACAGCATTCATCTTCCATCCTCATTGTACAATGTCAGAACTGGCTCTACCTCTAACTATCTGAAATAAAGACAGCACAGACACCAGACATGCATTTCCCAGTCCCCCCGTATTCCTACAGTGGATGAAATAGAAAGGTTTGTGGAGAACGTCCACATAGTAACGTCATGGAGATGATTTTAAGGAGATAGAAAAGCGAATTAAGTTGCGATTTGTCCCCTAATACTTGCACTTGCCTTCACAAAGAAAATCTTTAAAATTCAGTATGCATTTGACTGTGTTGAAAAGTAATGAACAGTAATAATATGTAAATAACATATTTGACATGGCCATGGTTTCAGTCTGAACTAATCTAACTAGGTACATTATTTAGTAAACATTCTGTATATATCCAAGAGAATTCACTCATTTGGTTCATTATCTAGTCTACAATAGTGTCAGAGAATGAAATGGGTATAAATAAAAGAACAAATTATGCAAATGTAACATCAGGGAAATACATACACCTCATCACGAAATGGAGACTTTTTCTTTAAAGCCACATACAACCAACCCGGTTCGTTGTTACCATCTTGTTGTTTAGCCTTTGTTTTTGCAGTTTTGTTTAGGGTACATTTGAGCAATGAAGTTGAAAATCAAGTTTGTAATAATCTAGGTATTTTCCACATTATGCTTGCCACAGGAAAGAGCAGGGAGATATAATCAGCGCACCAGAGCTCTGCTCTTTAGAGCCAACCTTATTCTGGTTATCAGTTAAGACTCCAGCTGCCAATGAGAACACAGTGAGCCAGCCTTTTATGAGACACCACGATACAAGATCCTTGAAAGAAGCTCAGATCATCGAGTTCATCTCCAAGCCTCAAAACAAGAGATGAAACCTCTCTGCCAAAACAAACCCCTGATGATGTACATTTGTGCAGCCTATTCTAAAAGGCCTCAGGGGATGGACATGTCAGAAGGGTCACACGCAACCCATCCCCATGCTTCAGTAACCTTCCTGGAAGGCACCCAGTCTCCAAGCCCGCTTCACTGCTTTGCTCCCAACCCTTTGCATACAGCTGCTACTCACTTTGTGCCCCTGTCCCACGCTGCCTTTACAGACACCACACTTCCTTAGCTTGCCTTTCAGGATGCCATAGGACACAGCATCACTCAGTTGCAGCTGCAGTCCCCTACATCTACAGTTTCTTTGCTTCCACAAGGTCTGTTAACCTGTCATTGAAGGAAATTAGGTCAGTTTGACATCTTTTCTGTTTGATAAATCCATGTCAGCTGCTTTTTCATGATCGCATGGCCCAAACATTTGCTCCGGTATTTTTCTGAAAACAGAAGTTAGGCTGGCTGACCACTCTGTCCTGCCTACATCCTTTTTTCTTTTTTTTTTTTTTTTTTTTTGCCACTTTATTTCTCCTCCTTTTTCTACAAGTGTTTATGCTGACATTCTTCAGCCTCCTACAACTGCACAGGGGTTTCTTTTTCCCAAGGGCCTATGATGTGACATTAAAAATAAGCGAAAGCAAAATAACAAAACCTTAAAATATTAGTTCCAGCTCCCAGCTAACTGCATTTCCTCTAATCAATCCGTCTCTAAAGTATACGTCAGCAAGCAGCATATTATCCTTTTAAAGGGCCTGCTATGCAAGCCATCTGGATTAACATTTAAGCTACATTAAGCTGCAAGACAGCGCATCTCTTCGTACCATCTTCTTATGAGGGAAGATGCATTCATACATTTCTTTATGTCAACATCCATCACAGACATCAACATGCCATTAGCTCCAAGTATAGACAACAGAAATAGAAAAATGCAGTATTTAATAGTCTATTACTCCCTTTGTACGCATAACACAAGCAGAAGAGTGTATGACAATGCCACTTCTAACATAAGCATCAGCCACACTAAATCCTACATGTACCCCAGATCGTTTTAGATCTTACAGTCCCAGAGCTGGTTTGGCAGGAGAGTCCTACAGAGTCATTAACAGAAGAGATTTACCTTTGGCAACAGCGATTTGGTTTCAAGACCCCAGAAGTCACTGGAAATGCACGGTCATATCTACAAATAATCAAAGACCAGGGTGTCTGAAACACTTTTCCACCTTTATTTAATGAATCACAGAGTCACAGAATCACCTAGGTTGGAAGAGACCTCCAAGATCACCTAGCTCAACCTCTGACTAACACTAACAAGTCCCCCACTAAACCAGATCACTGAGCTCTACATCTAAACGTCTTTTCAAGACCTCCAGGGATGGTGACTCAGCCACTTCCCTGGGCAGCCCATCCCAATGCCTAACAACCCTTTCGGTAAAGAAGTTCTTCCTAATATCCAACCTAAACCTCCCCTGGGCGCCACTTTAGCCCATTCCCCCCAAAAGAAGCACTCACACAACCCCTGAGAATCGGCAAGAGCTGTTTATTGCCGGGACATCTTGCAGGCAAGCCTGCGGGATGTCCGTGGTGTTTGGTGGCTCCAAGCTAATGCTTGCGATGGAGCCTGAGCTACGAGCAGGGGGCTCGCCAGGCACTCCTATGCTGCTGTTGGTGCTCTCAGATGGCAGAGCACAAAGACATGCCGCAGCAGTCCCAGGCCTGTCCTGGCAGAGGTGGATCCACTTCCATCCGTTCCTCCACACCTGGTGGATCCAGCTCCTTGGGCTCCACGGTGCTGGGCAGAAGGCTAAGCCAGTCCTTGCCTGGGACTGCCCTGCACCTCCGATCCTGTGCCTGGGGTTTATTTTTAACAGTTTTTTAGGTATTTTTTCCACTGAAGTGAGAGTACCTGGCAACTACTAGAATACTAAAGAGACTTCAGAGACTTCTTTAAAGAGACTTCAGTCTCTTTAGGGAGAGCAAAATGGTCTTGTGTTGGAAATGAACTACTGGCAGTGTAAATGCTCCCCATTAGCTTTTTTTACATTTTTAAACCAGTTCAGGTTATTTTCATTAATGAGTGCATCATTACAATTGAGCATGTTTAAATTACAGTGTTTCTGAGGGTTCAAAATCTCATCAATACTTCGTAAGAGAAGACTTCAAAGTAACCTATTGCTCTAGTGACTGTATTTTCTTTATGGAAAGAAGCAATTTCAAGACATGAAATAATGTACAATGTTATATTAAATAAGCTTAAAGAGTAACACGTCTGAAGGAAAGGGAAATCTAAACACTGACTAAAAATAATATAAGCAGAGAGATGCACAGCAAGCCTCTTTCTGCCACAGTCGCTGTAAAGCAACACAATGAGCTTTATGGCTGTATAGAGATCTTGATTAAGCCCCGGGGAACAAGGTGAAGTGTTATAGCGAAAGATTAGTTCCTCTGTGCAATTGTTAGCAGCACAACTTAACCTGTGCCTCACTGTGCAGTGACAGACAATGCTGCTTTGACAGGACCAGATGTGGAATTTATTACGGGGTTCACAAAGTGCCAGTCAAAACCAGAGAGTTACAGGCAGGGGATTCGGCTTGCTGCCCTGCGCTGGGGAATGACAAAGCTACACGCAACTGGAGTCGGTGTTCTGACTGTGAAACAAAACCAAAAACAAACACACAACCCCCCACAAACTAACAGGCACTGGATAATATTACCTAGCATCAGTGTCATCTACTGAAAAGGAATTTAGGGATGCACTAAGACAGTAAGCCATGCTCAGACTAGTATTTCGGAGCAATTTGACTGGTCTATCAAGTACAATGTTAGGATCCTGGCAAGGCAATGAGCTTAAACAGAGGAGACAAATTGAAAGGCTAGAGAAATTGGTATTATCCCAGAACTTTATTTCTTTCCTACAGTTCCATAATGTATGAGAAATGAGTAACAAAGGACTATTGAACAGAAGATCTGAAGAGGTAATAAATGCTGAAGATGAATGAGGACACTTGGGTCATCAAGCTGCTGTACTGGTAACCAAAGAAATGATTCTTCCAAATACGATTCTAAACACTAATCTCTAAATCAAATAGCCCTGGGAATTCTAAAAATTATTTGAGTAACCTAAATGAAGTACAATATTGCATTTTTTTCTACAGTAAATAGATCTAGAAAAAAAAATTTCTTGTGGTTAAAACCTTGCATACTACTCAGTGTAAGTTTTGGAAAACAGAGATTTGCTTTCATCCAACAGGTGAAAGAATTATTTCCTAAGAAATTTTCATAAAAATTATGACTGCCAGCTGAAGTGGTAACTTGTTTGCTTTATACATTTGTACATCTGTCTTATTACAAATCACATCAGCACAATCCATGAAATAGCGTAGGAACTGCAAACATGCATCACGAGATCTGAGAGCACTCCTTTCCTTTCAGAAACATGTCAATCTCTGTCAAAACCCCAAGGTGGACAAGGAACCCAAGTGCTACAAATAAGTGATTATCTCCAATCTTACCAAACAGCTGGCTAACCTTTCCATTTGTGAAGTGTTCACATTCCATGAAGTGATCTTGTCTGTTTTAACACCTACTCCTATTTAGCAAGACTGACAAGCAATTTGCAAGCAGCATCAAAATCTAGCAAAATGGTGGCTATCCAAATGTTTCACTGCAATCTTAACAGAACTGACCTCCTCAAGTATGTAGAAAGGGGTAAAACTAAAAAGAAAAAATTATAATTATTATTAACCTCTTAATGACAGCAGTCATTCACCACCCTCACGAACACATACACTGAAAATTTCAAGAAGCTATGAAGTTCTCTGAGTCTAACTTGCTTTTCCTGTTCTGACGCAATTTAAGGTGTTCATGTTCCATTTTACACCAGTATGCTTTTTACTACTTCTGAAAAGCAGGAATGATAGTAATGTTCTTCATATAACTCTCTTTTCCTCCCCAAACAGTGCATTTTGTTGTCTAGGTCAGTATGTAATAATTCTATTGAAATTCAAATCTCTGTTCTTTAAAGATAATGCCTGTATGTAAAAAGTTGCTTTTTTTTTTTTTTTTTTTTTTTTTGCCTTTTCTCCTTTACATTCTCCTTTTAAGACAAAACAACAACAACAAAAACCTACTGCCTTACTTTTGCAATCATACATCCCACTTTACCTCTTTTTATTATCTATTCCCCAAAGTTACCTGTTTTAACATATTTCCTTTTATCTTGAAGAAGTAGAGGCAAGAAGGAAAGTTTATAAAGACAGTAAAATAAGATTTGATGCTTGTCTGTTTGTTTCCCCTCTGTTATCTTTAGTAACTGTTTTCTTATTTATTTTCTCTAGTATAACGAGAAAAAAGAATGAACTGATTTCAGTCTAGGATGGTTCCATGAAGTTCAGCGAACGAACAGTTATCTGATCCAGTCATTAGGTCCGTGCACTTTAAGCTATTGGTGGAAAAGGAAAACCTACTCATACATGTATCCAAATTCTGAAGGCCTTCAATAATAAAGATATCTTTCCATGCAACTTTTCAGAATGGGTTGTTTTAAGAATAAAATTTTGCAGTCCTCTCTGCAATGTACACACCTTTACCTGCTCAGTTGCTAGTAAAGAGCTGCACAGACAAACACCACCTGTCTCCAGCCAGTATGCTCAAATTCCCCAGTAAAGATGGAGCACTGGTAAAGTCAACCCAGAAAGTTAACGTAGATTAAGAGAAATTGAAAAGAGTGATTCAAATGGGGATTGCCCTATGACCTCCACCCTGTGCCCTAATAAGCCTGTTTGTACGAAGCCTAGCACAAGGAATGCATAATGAAATTACTTTCTCCATCCTCTTCTACACCTGCCTCCTCACTGTCCTTGCGTCTATCTGATTTTTATGACACTCAAAAATCTCAAGTAGTAACGTGCCTATTCTCCTTCCAGTTTTCAGTGCTGATTTGGTGCCAGCCAGCAATAACGCCTTTACCTTGACAAAGACTTTATACTGCTGACCTAAAGCACAAAGCTGCCAGGCACTGAAAGCAAGAAGCTTTAAGATATGCTATGGAGACAAAATACAGACAGATCATCCAGTTCCCACTAACTCCATGGTTCTTAAATCCTGAACTACAGGTTTTAAGGAAACACTTACCTGAACTCATTTAGTTCCACAGAAAAATTAATGAAGAACACAAGATACAAAGACTTACCAAGACAGCCTGTGTTTTGAGCTTTTAAAATCTGAGGATGCTATGAACTGCACAGAGTTCACACCTACACCACAACAATGTTCATATTAGCTTGCTTTTGAACTCATGAGGACTGTTAGTTCTAGCAAGTCTTTCAAGGTAACCTTAGGGGCTTTTCTCTCATCCCTTTGGTTCTTTAACTAATGCTTAAAATCATATAAACTATCGTGAATAAAAAAGTTTCCCTGAGAAAAAGGATCTCCAGACAAGCAAGTAAAATGTGCACTGTTTAAAATGAATGCAATTGGCAATTACAGAAGAAATTTCAAAATAAATTATCTACTACCACCACGGCTTTATCACAGACAGGTGAAGTGCACCAACTCAGACCAGAATACAGTAATTATTAAAGGTTATTCGAAGACTGTATTCAAGCAGAAAAAAGCACATAAATTGCCAAGATTATTATTATTTTTTTTAATATTCTGTTAATAATTGTCTAGATAAAAGACAAAAATTGACAGTTTGCTGGAGATCCTCAAAGACATTTATCTGCTGGAATCAAAACGCAATTATAGAGGCTTGAAGATTTGATGGATTATTATGTAATTTTCCAGGTCAGATGCTAAGACTAGTGGATCCTTCCTTTAACATCCTAAGCTGCTGAACCATTGTAAAACTATGGCAGATTGCTAAAATCCTGCACAGACAAAACAAAAAACAAACAAAACCTCAACCCCATGAATAAGTAAATAAATAAATCTCCACTTCTCTTCTGTACTACATATTTTGCTAAGCCCTATACTTTCCAATGGGCTTCCAAAAATTTGTCAAAAAGAAGTAGAGGTAATGCAGTCCTAAAGTGAAAGAAAACACATTTCAGTTGAAGCACTACAATGAGCAAAAGATCCCCAACAGATGTTGACTTGGCTCTAAAAATGAAGTTAATTATGTGTCAAACCTTGTGTTGGCACAGTACAACTATGGAAATAGGAACAGTTGCTATATTTTAACCCCCAGCTTGATTATCTAAACATTTAATGAATGAGGAAGACAATATTGTGCAATAATTGTTGTTCTTTCCTCCTTTTTTCTCTCTGTTCACACCAGGGATACTCAACCATCATGGTATTAGACTACTTAAATGAACAGTATTAACATGAGTAAGTAAAAAAAAAAAAAAAAAAAACAAACACAAACAAACAAACAAAAAACCCCAACAAACTAGCAGACTAAAGAAATAAAAAAAAATAACAAAGTGATCATGAATTTGAGAGCTTTAGAAAATTTTCCTGAAGAATTTTAATCCTGAATTTGTCTAAGACACTTCAATACTACAAGTCAAGCAAACACACCCAGCTCCTCTAGGTTTACGCGAAGACAGAAGGGAAGTTCAATTTCCAAGAAAATGGTCCTTCTTTCGTTTTCCAGCCCAACTGTATTTCCATTTCTTAAACATTCCTGAAAGCCTTAGGTCCAACGCCACACCAACCCATTACCAAGAAAGAAGGTACCCAACAGGAACTTCCAGGAAGGCAGGACTTCCTGAACAGCTAAGAGATAAGACAGGTACAGTAACTGAAGCAGCAACAGAATCTTTGAACAATGCTTTTATCATTTTTGTAGATTCTAAAGCAAACCCATCAGCCTTTACATTTGTTTAATCTCTTCTAGAAAGAAGACAAAAATCTATCACTTCTTCACTGATGGTTTCTAATTTATTAATCAATTGTAAGATATCTGCACTGGAAACCACCTTCAATGAGGAACTGCTGTTACCAACAAGCATACAACCTCTCTCTTCCCTCCCAAAAGGAAGCTTTTTTTTTTTTTTACAAAACTTGCAATCACCACACAACCAAATTCTGCCTTCAGCACCACCTGCAAATTACCTTGTATGTGCATGCAATGCACATTTTCAAAGACATGCAGCAAGATGTCTCCAGTGTGATTCTGGAAAAGAGGAAAAAGGAATACAAAGACTTCTTTTCACTGCAATTCCCATTTTACAAGAGGGATTTTTTTTCAATGTTTGGTGAAAAAAAAAAGTAATTTTTCATTCTGCAAGAAAATTAAGCTTTAGTACCCTGCATTTAGACCATAGCTGCCTTTACTGGAAGGCATAAATTAAAAAGGAGGAAGCTGCCATTTGAAGATCCTCTCCAGTAACGAGGGCCATGCAGAACAGCCCTATGGACCAAGCTGGGGGAACACAGGTTGTTGTCTTTAGGAACAATACAAGATTACTCTTTTTTTTCATGAGAACATCAGTTCACTTGTTCAAGTTTAATAGTTTATTATGCCTTTAATTATAACAGATTTTCCCATACCACTTCAACTTTGTAAAATTATCTCATATGGTGAGTGACTGAAATATTTAGTCACAGAGAAATCACTGGCTGAATGAGATTTGGGAATTTACCGCTGTGTAAATGAGGTCATGAAAGCCTCAAGAGCTCCCTGCAGGATGACTTTATAGTAGAACTGCAATTTTGGAATATACATGCGGGTGATAATTCTAAAGCTACAGAACATTAGACCCAAAAAACTGACATGGGATTTTGATAGAAGAAGCTGGTGAATTTACTAGAAAATAAACTGAAATAAACTTGCATGCAGATTGGCTGTAATTACTCAAAATACCAGGAGAACACATTTTTGAACCACTTTATGACAGGAACGTTTGTATAAACATGTAGAAACAGAGACAAACAATTAAACAGTCTTCCTCAGACACCAACTTCTAATACAGCACAGCTCCAGGTTTGCTCTCCCTTTCCAGAAGAGCTAGCTGAATTGCAGTCCAAACAACGACTCCATGTAAAGTATGAACTCGCAATTATAAAAACACTCTCCTTTTGCTGTTGCTGAAGATTCACCAGAATTCATTCCATGGTTTACAGCAATTTCAATGTAAAAAATTCATGCAGCAAGCTAGTAAATGGATCTAGATGTGTGGGATATTCGAAAAAGAGTACTCATAGATATGCTGTTCTAATGATGCTTTAGATGGAGAATACCCTTCTAAAGTCTAATTTCTTTCAATTAAGGCAGCGCTGCTCCCCTCCTCCCCACAAAAGGGCTTCTGAGACTCAGCTAGACTGGAGGGACGTTTCCTGAAGTCATGAAGGACTTTCTAGGCAAAACAGCTGGGTCTTCCCTCTGTATCTTAGTATGTGTTTGGATTTTCTCTCCACCAAGATGATATGCCTCAATCACATTGCCATTTATGCCTTTAAGAAAACAAACACAAACACAAATCTCCATTCTGCAACTTTCTTGATCTTAAAGAATTCCCATCACATCTTCACCAGGCTAGAAGGAATTGTCCTCAACTGGAACAAATCCTCTGCTGGGAAAGCTCCTCTCCTTACCTGGCAGTAGGTTTTTAGTGCCAGACAAACTCACCTCCCAGCCCCTCCGAGCCACATCTGTGAAAAATTCTGTATCACCCTAATCATATCACAATCCATCCAGACAAAGATTATCAAGTCTGTAAAGATCTGACCAATGGTACTTAAGGCTGTTAGTGAGCTCCCACACTTTCTTGTGTGTATCACTACCGTTCTGGGGTAACAAACTAAGGAAAAGTAGAGGGCTACAGAGAAATAAAGGATAAAGCAATATAAAGAAGGAAGAACTGATTAAAAACAACAACACAACTCACAAAAATACAGCCTCAAATTCCAAGCTACACTCTGTCACTGGACAGGAGCTCATTACTGCTTTCTTAGTGCTTATAAAAGGGAGAGCCTGAGCTGAGTGTGTTTTCTTCTTGTACCCATTTTTGCAAGCACACCAAAGCAACAGACCCTATTGCCCTGCTGAAAGCAATCAAACAGAAATAAGTAAGTGCTTTTCCAGAAGAACACAACAAGAAATACTTGCTGACAGAAATGAATTAACATAGTCTTTAAATACTTTGAATAAGTTAGGGACTGCATGGAGAAAGCTAAGGAGAATCTAATTGCTGTCTTCAGCCACTCAATGGGGAAGATGACAGAGTTGGACTCTTCTAAAGGGAGGAAGGACACAAATCATAGAAAGGAATATTGTGGCTTGAAGTTAAGAAAAAAAAAAAAAAAAAAACACAAAACATTCCCAATGAGTGCACTGGGACTGGTTTGCCCAGAGGCATGGTGGAGTATCCCATCTTGGAAATACTCAGAACTCAGGTGGAAAGTCCTGAAGCAACGCGGTCTACCTTTGAAGTTAGCCCTGCTCTGAGCAAGAGACTGAACCTCATGATCTTCAGAGAAGTCTTAAAATTACGTTGTGAGCTGAATGTGATGCTTTCTGCTCCTGGCAAAGAGATAGCCCCAGTGCTTTCTTAGTATTTTTTGCAGGCTGCATTAGGGGGAGCAAACCCCTATCTTTAGAACATGCCAACCACTCTTCCCTGAATCAGCCCGAGGTTTATAAATCTCACCTTCTTCCCGTCTTTCTCTCCTCTTTCTTAGTCTCTCTCTCATATAAACTGTACATGTATATTCTGCTGCTATTTGGCTGCTTGCAAAGGCATCAGCAAAGACAACACATTATTTTTTTTAGAAACATGAGACACTAATATGAAAGACAGGAGAGATCCTGAAAACAACTGATCCAAGTCTCAGTTACACTAAGGACTTTTCTACTACCTAATGAAAATGGGACTGTAAGTCATTAGCTGTATACAATCACCTAAAAGTGGCCCCACATGTGTCTACCCAAGATTGGCTCCCATCATATTCACTTCCACCCTCATCCGTACAGCATTTGCAGCTTCTGTTGAAAGTGCTGTAGCCATTCTAGTGGAAGTCCAATGCTTTCAATGCCCACGTGTAGTAACTACTGCTGCAAGACCCCAGAATTTTCCAGAACAAAGAAGACACCTATAAAAATGATTCAATAAATGTGATGTAACTACTGATTTACCAGGAAATTCCTGAATGCTATTTCAAAGGATGAAACAAGGTTATATTACTAACTGAGTGGCATCTTTCCTTCTACTTCACTTTCTCACATGATGTTAAGGGTTTCCTGGAAGAGCAACAGGTCCTATTAGGCTGTAACAAAACAACACGAACCAAACGTAGTTATTGCCGTCTCAAGAATGGAAGACAGTAAAACAAGGAAGCATTCCTTGCAGGAATATTACACAAGAGAGGCATGATATTGAAGAAAAAAGCAGAAAATTGAAGCAGCACAGAGGATAAGCATGCTTTTTTACCCTACACATAATTAACCTGAGTAGCTCACTGATCTAAAGGATCAGTAAGGTCAACAGCTTAGTAAGACTTAAAAGGAGGATTAGCCATTATCTGGGCACTAAGAACGTCTACAGTTACTTCTGATAACATTAAACATGTATAATGGCTACTTAATCCCTGTGTTTCAGGTGTGACGCAGACACTGCTGCCAGGGGTTAAGAAGGAACCCCACCCTGAGCACCAGAGATGCTCATTATTTAGACTAATTGCAGCGTTGGAGCAGACTGCATTGCTGCTCTCACCAAGGTCTGTTTCTTCTTTGGGAGCTGTATCTTGGTGAGGCATAATCGGGCTTGTGAGCACCACTGGCACTGCGAGCTGCACAAGTGGCCATCATATGAAGAAATGCACACACAGAGTGCCCAAATGATTGCATGGAGTAGGGCAGAGGAAGAAGGAAAGAAAGGATAAGTGATGACTGACAGATTCCTTTAAAACTTCGCCTTGAGCTTAACAACAACAAAAAAACTTGAAGACAAGTTACAAAAGTGACATAGAAACCTTCTTAGCAAAGACACCAATGTGATTATGTTGCCTTGGTAAGAGCCTTCAAACAGAGACTACGCAATTGGCTTTTCTGAATAATAAACACAACAGACACACTGTGGGTGACAGGAATTCACATCACCTTTGAAATCCTGGGAATGAATAAAGGACACCTAGAAGCTGATAAAAAGGCAATCTAAAAATGAAAACAATATTCTAAGGCAAGGAGGTGGGTGTTTACCACTCGATTGAAACAATAATACAACAAGTTTAAAAATAGAAGTGGTAAGTTTTCCACAATTTGCAGCAAATTCCACCAAAACAACACTCAGCATAAAAACGTATTTCCATACCAGGTTGTATAAGAGAATAAAGCATGGTCTGCGAACATCTAAGACCCCTAACAAAACTCCCTACATGTGCGTGACAGGAGGAAAATTTCAGTGGACATATTTACTGATAAAATAAAAAATAAAATAAAACAACTAGAAAAAAAAAGGCAAACAAATCTTGTTTCTTAAATCAGAACAATGGCATTACACACCCTCACTGAGAAAACACACTGCTTCACATATATATCTATAAACTCACCTGGAATCCCTAGATGGAGTTAGACTGAACCATATGTGCACAGAAAGAAAGGTTCATAAATCATCCACTAGCACAAAGCATGCAGAGCAGACATCCATGGGGCTGACCATGGTTTTGGTGTAAATGCCAGCTGTTTGGGGTTCTAGCTGCTGTAGCCACGAGTCTGAATCTCCACATAGACACTGCCTGCTGCAAGGGCTGGGAAGCCCTTCTGGTCCATTATAAGGAAGCCTGGGGAGGAAACTAATTGAGACATCACCTTGCAGTGGCTCCCAAGTCACAGCCTAACCAATACACACTCAAAGAGGTTATCCAGCACAGCCAAAGACAACCAGCACGAACAAACAGACTCCGGAGTCACTTTGGACAACAAAAGCATACCAGTGAGGAGTCAATCAGTCAACCTACACATCTCAGTAAAAACATAAAAACAGAAGGGAATTCCTGCAAAAAAATAAAAATAAAAATAAAAACAATGCATTATTAAGGCAGTAGTGAAATTTGCTAGCTTATGGAGCAATTTGTTGTGAAGTATTTCCTCACAGCATTATTAGATGGAGTAATTATGTGGCCTGGATTAAGCCCTGCTGTTTTTGTCACCACATTGTTTTGGGGTGACACACAGCAAAACCACTGCAGCTATTTACAGAGATGCTGACAAAGCAACTGATAAATACTGTTAGCATTCTGCTACACACCTACGTCATGTTACAGCTGCCACTTTAGGGTCTCCAACACACACTGCTGGCTGAATTCAGATGGCCAGTGACTGTCAGCACAGAGGAAAAGGACAGAAAAGCGGATTATATTGTATTAATCCCCCCTATCAATAATTAGTAACAGCTCCCAAAAGGTTGAAGGTGTCTTTCAGCAATTATTAACAACAATTCCTTCTGTGCTTTCAAAGCAATGGTTAGGTCACATTTCACACATGCAGCACATAAACCCATATAAAGCTCAGGAGAGCCCAAGGGTTAATTTAAGAGGGGCTGGGGCTTTCAGGGCCTGTGTCAGGGTGTGTTCCAGCCTGGGCTGTAACACTGTGGACCACTGTACAGATTTAAACCTAAAATTTGAGCCAGGCTGCACACACAATATAAACATAACCTTTAAAATGCCAAATTGTAACACTATGTATGTAGTATTTATACCTGAACATATACAAAAGATGGAAATCTACTGGAAGTAATGAAAAATGCCCAAAGACTTTTAAGAAGAATCTCTAGAAATAGGTGCAAAACTGAATTTTACCATTGACTGCAAGACCTTCAGTCATCTGAAGGTCTTACCTGCAAACTTGCCTAGAAATGCAAATTACAATATTAGCATGCATGCTAAACACTATATTAGAAGAATTTCTAAACAAACAAACAAAATTTAAAATTAAAAAAAAAAAAAAGATAACCCACCATGGGCTTGATATCTGCTTTCTCCAAATAGCTTCATGAATTAGATTCTGAACGGTAACAATATTCCAAAGTTACAAAAATGCTTAAGAATAAGTTGCACAGAAACTTTCAGTGCAGTTCACATAATATCTTGTCTCTAAATGCAGTTACTATCAAAAGAAACAGGAGACCCTGCAGTTTTGAAATGACCTGCTTCCTCAAGATGTTTCTTCTTAAGCTCCCATAATTAGAGGTTGGCTAATCTTCAGAAACATGAAATACTTTTCATCTTACTTCCCACTATTTAGCCAGGTTAAAAATTCATGATATTATGTATTTGTATTCCTACTGTTCTTCTTTTAGGAACGAGGGGGTTTTATCTGATAATAAGGAGTATCAGAAACCATATGGGAAGACCTACAGTATAATCTACGAGAGACACAAGAAGCTGAACTAGCTTTAAGTGATAAAAGGCAGATTCTACCCAGGGAAGCAGCAAACTAGACAACTTATGGTGGGCTTCTTCTCATCTATTTTTAGATTAACTCAGCATGAAGGTCTACACTGGAATCAGTCTTATGGATTAAGCTTATCACCAGTGAATATAAACAGACTTCCCCCCCCCCCCCCCCCCCCCCCCCAACATATCAACCTTGTAAGGTGAATCCTACTCTACAGACTTGGATTTCTGCATCAATCAGCAAGGACTGTGGAAGGTAGGAGTAGTTCTCTGTCATTCCAAGTCAATGACCACCTGTTCCTTTAAACACAAATAATGCAGAAGTAGAAAAGTCTGGTGTAAGTAATGCAGCCACTGCACCAGTGCACCTGTCTCATTGGATTGGCTGCACTAAAACAAAACCTCCCAGGTAGTGACTTAGGAAAATGACACAAAATTCTTTCTGTACATTCACTAACAAATATTATCTCTACAATGCAACAGGCCTTTTATCAACTACATGATCAGGTATGGGTTCATTACGCTAAGTAGCTTAAAATGAAATCCTTTGAATTTCTTTGCATAAAAGATAGTTTCCCGTTCTGCTCAGCAAAGATTTATCACAGAATCACAGAATCACAGAATCACAGAATTTTCTAGGTTGGAAGAGACCTCAAGGTCATCGAGTCCAACCTCCAACCTAACGCTAACAGCCCTCCACTAAACCATATCCCTAAGCTCTACATCTAAACGTCTTTTGAAGACTTCCAGGGATGGTGACTCCACCACTTCCCTGGGCAGCCTGTTCCAGTGCCTCACAACCCTTTCAGTGAAGAAGTTCTTCCTAACATCTAGCCTAAAACTCCCCTGGCTCAACTTAAACCCATTCCCCCTCATCCTGTCACTGGGCACGTGGGAGAACAGGCCAACCCCCACCTCGCTACAGCCTCCCTTGAGGTACCTATAGAGAGCGATAAGGTCGCCCCTGAGCCTCCTCTTCTCCAGGCTGAACAAGCCCAGCTCCCTCAGCCGCTCCTCGTAGGACTTGTTCTCCAGGCCCCTCACCAGCTTCGTCGCCCTTCTCTGGACCCGCTCAAGCACCTCCATGTCCTTCTTGTAGCGAGGGGCCCAAAACTGAACACAGTACTCGAGGTGCGGCCTCACCAGAGCTGAGTACAGGGGGACGATCACCTCCCTAGCCCTGCTGGTCACGCTGTTCCTGATACAAGCCAGGATGCCGTTGGCTTTCTTGGCCACCTGAGCACACTGCTGGCTCATATTCAGCCGACTGTCCACCATCACTCCCAGGTCCTTCTCTGCCTGGCAGCTTTCCAACCATTCCTCTCCCAGTCTGTAGCTCTGCTTGGGGTTATTGCGCCCCAGGTGCAGGACCCGGCACTTGGCCTTGTTGAACTTCATGCAGTTGACCTCAGCCCATCGGTGCAGCCTATCCATTTTATGAACTAGCCCATCCTATTTATGAACTAGCCCATCCTATTTATGAACTATTGCAAGAAAGATCACTATTACAGTAATTAGGAATCCTCTGTGGATTAAAATCTCTGGAAGTCTCCGTAACGTTATGAGAGCTAAACACATTTTTGTTGTTTTGCATTACTATTCTGACTCTTAAACACGAAAAGAAACCTTTAATCTCCTCATGCCTTAGGGATCGAGCACTGTATACTGATACCTAGGATGGTCTCAACCTGTCTTAGCATTTTAAGACATATTAATGAATAAAATAATCTGATAATAATGAATAAAATATTAAAATAACCTAGATTTTTCTTGACCCTGGAGGTCAATTTTCCCCATGAGACTAGAACAAAAAAAAAGTGTCCAAGAACCAAAAGTCTCTTAAAATTCATGGTATATCACATGCTGTATCACCAAGGCACTGTGCACAGAGATGGCGATAGCTTTACACCACCCAGAATCATCACTCTCTGATGGCTTAGTGTTTTATGCAGTCTTTTAAGCGTCTAAAGAAGATATAAACAGGCTGACATGTAACTGCCCCCTGCAACTAAGCAATTTTTGTTCTTGCCTGGCAATCTGTGGGCAGCAGGAGCACCGTGACCCACAAAGCCTCCCTTGCAGCCACTCGGTGAGCACATCCTGTGGGTGAGCCCATTCAGTGGCACCACGGTCCAAATTCAACTGTCTACAGTGGTACGTAGGAAAACAAACAAAAAAAATAATAAAAACATTTTCACATGCATATAAAGGTACTGAACTAGAGAAATGAAAAAATAAATAGTCTCTAAAAATAAGCTGCAGGTCATCCTGCAGAAGCACTTGCTCTTTTTTTGCCTGGAAAAATGAAAAGAAAAAATAAAAAGAAATAAAAAGCTGTACCACATATACCTTCAATGAAAGGTCTCCAACTAGGAGAAAGAAACTGTGACCTCTCAACCCAGCATCTGCAACAATTTCCTCATTTACCTTCCCTGCGGGCCAGGATGATTCACTGGCTACTCCAACAAAACTGTCTCTTAAATGATGTATTAGAATAAACTGTTTTTGAAGAAAAATATGTACTAAAAAGAAGAGTTAGTAGTATAAAAAAAAAAAAAAAAAAGGTAAAAAGGCAAATTTCAAAAGTGAAATAAAACATCCAAAAAGGGGGAATAACTGACAGGAGAATAACCAGGGGATTCTGGAAGCCTTCTGGAAGCCTCATTTCTGGCAGAGCTCTGCTACAGGGCTGACTCTGTGCACGGGCACTTTGCATGGGTACAGCAGCTGCTCCCCTCTCACCACTTCAGCACTGCCCTGCTGCAAGCACTGATGCAAACGCTGCCTTTGGGTAAAAGCCCAGGGTAATTCCTTGGGAAAGCAGGAGGCCACAGTCAGAACTTCCTTCCTGCTGTCCTTCTGAACAGAGCAGCTATCCCTACCCTTCCTTCCCAGGTTTCCCAAAGACAAAATCCATTTACTGATGAGTGACATGTAAATGACTGAGTAGGAGAATTATTGTTTTATATATATAAAATATAGAAGATGCACCAAAACAAAGGCATCTATTAAATACACCAAGAAAGCAGCGGTTAATTATTAATATTGTAGTTAATAGCGGACAAGTCATGGCCACAAGTTTTGCTCCTATTCCAGTCATCCAGACACTGTACTACACATTAAAAACACTAACAGCCATTTGCATTTTGCCTTTCACTAATCAAACCTATTTAACTTAAAATAGGATTTAGAGAATGCCATCATTTTTCTGTGGCAGAGCGGTCAGCCATCTGAATAGAATCGATTAACAGGATGATGAAATATAAAAGGCTGCAAATGTTCGACAATCACCACTATTAACTGTGCAGCAAGATGCAAAACAGAACCAGCAACAGCAACACTGGCTGTAATGAGGGCTTAATGAAAACGCAAACTCTACACTTCATGTTGCAATGAATAATTGGGAATTACGAAGTATGACAAATACAGCACGTAAAAAATGTGTTCAGCATCCACTTCAACTCTTAACTTTGATGACTTGGAACTTTTAGTATAAAGTAGAATAATTTATACGATAGCTATATCACACTGCAGATCTATGACAATTTTCATATAAGTGGCAAGAGCCACAAATTATAGTAACTAAGCATTAATTAAAGTTTCTTCATTAACTTATTTTCCATTTACAACTGCATTTCATTTCAGAAGCCCAGGGATGTTATGTATGTGGTCTTGGGAGTCTTAGTCTTGAAGAAAATTGTAGTAAGTCTGCTTCCTCCCGCTGTGGTTCTGATGCTGAATTTCTCTGCAAGTTTTCCAGCTTTTCCCCACCGAGAGTGTAAAATCTCACGTCTATGAAAAATATAGGCCCACAAATTATACATTTACAGTTTTCTTTGTTCTTTTTTCTATTTCCTTGAAGCCTACAGGTATTCTCTTTCCCATATGATCCCTTTACATACAGAGGTTCTCACGAGACTGTGCTATAGCATCAAGTTTTGTTGTGTGTGGCCATTGTCATTCTTCTATGCAGCTCTCAGGAAAACAGCAAGCAATCCCAAAATAAAACAAAAAAAAAAAATCCATCCAACCTTGCCTTTGGAGCAGGAACAACACTGAGCAGCCTGATGGTCAGGCTGTCTTGAAAGAGATAGGAAGACTAGGAGGGACAGAAAAGTACAGCAGCTTTTTGACTGCAACGTCAGAAGTCCACGCAAGAGTTCTCAAGTCTTTCAAGACACAGAGAAAGAGAGAGATTTAAAACAAAATCCCCGTGAACTTGCCATTTGTAATCAAGCCAGGGTGTTGGCATGAATCTAAACCAAACAAGAAACAATAGCTTTCTGCTTATGGGCATGGAAAGAGCTATGCCAGCACATAATACAAGGGTATGAGCTTTGTTTGCTTGAAAAACACAAAATAATCATCAGTTATACCTTCCAAAAATGCCATTCTAAAGTCATTTTATTCTTACCTTTCTTGAATATACATAAATTCACACAAACACGCAGACACAAGAATTTCTTCTTACATAAGATGCTCGTGAAGCTCTCCCCAGCATTCACATTGCCACATCAAAAGGAGGTAGGAATCAAATACAGTTCCCTTAGACCAGTAGTTTTCAATTTTTTTGACAGACGACTGAACTATTCTTCATGACCACTTTTCACAAACCACTTGCTGCCCTCATCATCAAGTTTTTAATGAATAGCACAAGAAATTGTTTTCCCCTGTGGACCAGCTTTCAATTTTTTTGTACAGTCTCCAGGACAGCCCTTCGGGAATGATTGTCTTTAATGGTTAGAATAATACAGCAGAGGTGTTCAATACAGGTGTCCAAAATTTAGGCAATCAAATAATCAGCCTGATTTTTCAAAAGGCTACGTACTGACAGCTCATTTTGTTAGCTCAAGCTACTTTTTGAAAAACGTGGTCATTTTAGGTCAGATCAATGAAAAAATGTGAGTTTACTTCCATGGAAACAGAATAGGTCTTTAGTTACGTACCTGCATTTAGGCATCTCTGACTGAGTATTATGTTAAAAAAGACAAGAAAAAGTAAGAGAAAACTGTAGGAAAATACCTACTTGAAGGTCTATTAATTTTTTTTTCCAGAAAGCTTATTTTTTCAACAGGCGTTTTAAAGAGTGAGATGTCGTTTCCACTTGCGTCACCTACTCAATTAATAATACCCAACCGTAGGCATTTTATTTTAAATTACTTAAAAGGGCAGCTTAAGTAGATACATTTTCAGCTTGCTTCTATCAAAGTGATCTCCATATCGAGTTATGCCCTTGGCATACCCCTCCCTTTCATCTTTTGCCCTTCTAAATGGATTACCAACTGCTCAATACTGTCCAAGTCTGTTAAGGGATTCCGATAAAGAGGATCGGCGTTGCAGTGTGGCGAAGCCCAGGAAAACAGTTAACGTTCAATGAAACAAAAGTCTCCAAACCAGCGAATGCAATACGCATGTGACACTTTCTCAAAGTCTCTCACAAATTTCCCTGCCAGTGGACAGGTTTTTCTCTAACACCGCAGTCAAAATTGTGTCTCCGTACCCCAGTCGTAATACATACCTACCCATGTAGTTTCAGACTTGTGCTAGGACAGGTTATGACACAGCACTGCTCGAAACAATGCATCGAGCCCATTAAATCCCTGTCAGAGACAGAATACACACACTGAGGTGTGACCAGAGAGAAAAAGTCTTCAAGCTGTTTAAGACAAGGTAGTTGATACTTGATAGTCTTTAGGTATCTCAATAAAATTTCCATCTCATTAATCCAGAGCCCATACGCATTTGTTAGGAAGCTTCCTCTGGCAGTTTCTACAATTGCTGGTGCTCCCACTGATGTGAATCAGCCAGAGCTGCGCAAGCCGTGGCATTTTTGTAAGACTGCAGAGAGAGTTGGCTTTTCCCCAAAGCCTAAGCCACTAATCTGAAAGCAAAACAGTTCCCAAAGATGCAGGCTTCCAGCAACACCTGCTCACCGGGCCAGGCAACTCTGCCTCTCCTGCAAGTTTCACCCTGCGTCCAGCCAGGCTTACCCCGTGGCTCCAATCCTTCAATCTTTCAACTGCTCTTCGATCCCAGCTCCCCTGGAGCCGGATAAGGCCCCCAAGGGCAGCATACTCTCCTGAGCGTTGCCCAAGGACAAAGCCAGGGGACAGACTGGGGTGGCAGGGAGAGAAGCAAGCATTCACCCTGTTAAAGCTTCTTCCCTAGCACAGCTCTTTTACAAAGAAAAAAAGACAGGTGAGCCCCTGGGAATTTTCTTGCTTCATTAATTCCTCACCTGAAAGATTCTGACCGAGCTCCTTCTGAGGACCTACGATGTTTCACAGAAGTCAGACAATGAGAGAAAAAGGAAAAAGGCATTGATGGTCAAATTAATACTGGAAACAGTGTATTCCTTGGATGAAGCATTTAGATCACCATATATTACCTTTTTTTGTTTGTTTGTTTGTTTTTTAATGCTTCATTAAGTTTTTAACAAAGATACTTGGGTCAACTCTTAAGGGTTGCTGAGTATTTTTATCCAGCAATTGCAATTAAAATCCAGCCCCCGTGGCTGGTAGCATGATGTGCTATCATCTCTCCTCGTTGTCGACTGTCAGGAGAAACTGATCGGTCAGCCAGACAAACCAGATTAGAAAACACTAGTACTCCTGGTCAACTTTTGTCCCCTGCTCTCCCAGTCCACTCAGTAGATGTTCCAGATTTATCACTTAAAGATTTTCCTTCAGCTCAGATGCTAACATAAAATAAGCAGGTATTTGTTGGCTGTTTCCATAGCAATAGCAGGCAAGGGATTTTCTGACAGTAGAGTGCTTGACATAATGTTGCCTCTTTAGCTTGCTAACAAATGTCTGATTAAACATTCATGTTCCCACAGACATTCAATCCATGTGGAGAACTGACTTCAAGAACACTTGACCCAAATCCTGCTTCCTTACGTGGGTGAGGAAGGAGCGAGGCTGTGGGGAGGGAGCCTGTCTCAGCGCAGTTTTCCTACAACAAGGCAGGGTCCTCAGTGGGTAACCAAACGAACAGCAAGGATAAGAACGAGCTCCTGTACTACCATGGTGGTGTAGCTCTCATAAACCACTGACTACGTCCAGGACTGGAGGTAGATACAGCCATGCCAAGGAGATCAAAACTCAAGAAAGGGTCTGCTTGGGAAAGCGAGATTCAATGGGAGGGTCTCCCTACAGCCTGCCTGACCCTGCCCTCTATGCAGTAGATATCCAGTAGATATGCCATTTCAAATCTTGTTAAGTCACTGTCTCATTTACAATTCAGCTTTGCTAGATTATTACATTGTATCAGTAAAACACACTGCTGCTTCTATCTTACAAGCACTGTGCACAATTCCATCTGCACAACTACATGACTGAAACATGTACTGAATTCCTTACCATGTGTGCAACACCATGCATCCCAGTGCCAAATGCCCTTGGAAGGGGCCATAATGATTTGTTTGAGTTCAGAAGATGGGCTCTTGGTCAGTCTCCTCACTGATCTCTTGCCCCACAGAAGAGATGAGGACCATTCTCTGCTGGCAGCTGCAACACAAAGTGCCTGAGCGGGTGCTGCTTACCCTATTTGAGCATCTCTGATAAAAGGATCCCCTCTACAACCCATACCCTTCCTCAGCCCTTCTGCAAACCACAGCTGCCTCCTGCCCCATGGCTCTGCACTGCTGAAGTGTTTTGCTGGCAGAGGAACAAAAGTTTTGGCTGGGAGAGCACAGCAAGAGAGAGGGGATGTTGCCCACGCTGCCTCCCAGGCTGGATACGTACCAGGATGCCATACATACATCTGAGAAGCATGGGGAGGCAAATGAAAGCTGGAGCATGGGGGGAATGGACAGCACCATGGGAAAGGGTCAGCATAGAAAGGGCACAAAACACATCCTGTATATACTACCACTGAGGCCTCACAGCTTCAGGGATTTCATGTTTTTATTTTAACTTTCAGACTCTGGCCTCATGCTATTGATGTATTACCTGCTCCTAGGAGGCACTGCACAGATGGCCTGGAGGGGCAGCACAAAGGCATGCAAAAAAAGAGGCCTTCTCTACCCTCTTCCACAACAGCAATAAGACACGCTTGTTACCATCTTATTTTGCAGAAGAAATGTAAGCCACACACAAGAACAGTTGGATCTTTTCAAGGGCAATTTCTCCTACATTCATGCACATTTTCAAGGAAAACAACAATCTCCCCTTAGGAGAGAAGTGAGAACCACAGACCATCTCATTTTCATCTTTTTTTTTTTAATCCCATTTTCATCTTGCTTTAAAGATTCCTCCCGTCCTTCCCAGCTAGAGGTCATGCTAGCGAGCACCTACCGGCTGCTGGCACCGTGATGAAATACACAGGGCTACTAAATCACAAGCGTGGCACCTCTACTCACTAGCACTCTGCTGGCATGAGAGCCTTGTGTACTGTATTAGCCCAGTGTCATCACTCCGGGGATGAATTGGTGCAAAACACCAGCTGAAAAGACCTTCCTGCTCGGTGTGCAGCTCTCACAGTCCCAGCAGCAAGAGAAACAAGTTCTAAAACATGCTTCATGGAAACATCCGTACAACAATTAGCATCACAAATTAGAGGGGCTTTTATTTTTTGCAAGCCATCATTGATTGAAGTCAGCTTCTGTGATTGTTAGTGGCCCTTTGTAGTCCCTGTGAAGCTTCAGAGTAGCATTTGTGTCGGGCTGTTAGCCACGATACAGTTGCCCGTTTTGATTCGGGCCCATGCCAGAGCATCCCCAGTGAGTCCTCACTGAAAAAGCTGACAGCTCTCCACCTAGATGACTGTAGGGCAGAACTTCAAAATTTATTTTTTATTTTTTTCGCCTTGAGAATGAATATTCCGGATGAAGGTTGGTTTTGTTATGTTTTGTCATGCAAATGTCCAGTGTTATCTGTTGCGAACCTTAAATTCTCCTCTCCCATCCAGTCTGTCTTTACTAAAAAACAAACAAACAAACAAACAAAAAAACAAAACAAAACAAAAAAAAAACAGAAGGACCTTGTCTGCTGATATCTGAAATCACACAACTCTGGCATTTGTTTTGGAAAAGGTTATAATTGCCAATGTTTTTAATTTATTTGTTAACAATTTGTTTAAGAACACTGAATACTTCACAACCCTTCATCAATTAAAACACACATATTTTAAAATAATAATATGAAGCCAGAGACTGACTCCCTCAGAGACACGGATCAAATCAGGGTGAGCTTCAGCCACCAGGAGCTACACACAGTTAACAACAAGAACATCTTCAGCAGCTCCCCACCATCGAGGGCTAGCCTAACACACAGATTTATTTCAAAAGCTGAACTTCAGCCACTTCAGGAGCTCTACGAGAACACTAATTAATTCAGATACACTTATGCTTATGTTTCAGTTCTACAAACATAAAAAAAAAAATGCATTTTTTCCTGTTATGGCTGTTTCTGTCTCGATATTACTTTAAAGATGTGAAAATACTGCAGGAAATGGTTGACTCTGACCCCACTCCTCCTGTACATATGTTCTGCCCCCTTGGGTTTTGCAAGTGTCCCAGGGCACGTGGCTGGTCCTTCAGCAGGTTTCTGTACCTGTGAGATTACTATGCTGGCAGGTGACCCTGTTCTCCCCTGGACCGACTTTGTCCCTGAAGGTCAGAGACTTCATTTGAAGAATTTGTAATGAAAAGACACCTGAAGAAGCAGCACCTCCTGGAGCTGCAGACGCGCTGCTCTTCAGGCCTCTCCCTGACAAGCTGGTATTCAGCTCCTGAGCTGCCTCTCTTGTGTCAGGCAATTGAGAGGCAAGGCAGGCTCAACAACCAGTGCAAGGAGAAAAAAAAAAAAAAAAAAAAAAAAAGCAGTTCTGAAAGCATTAAAAATCCCAGAGAACTCTCAAGAGATTCTGACTATCAATCAAAAGAAAAAAAAAAAAAAAGAAAAAAATCAACAGAAGAAAGTTTCCAGACAGGTCTCAGGCCTGCTAACACAAACATGTGAGAAATGCTAACAACCTGCTAACCCGTCATCTGCCAACAAACACAGGTGACAGAGCCTGCAGGTAAAAATAAGGGTGAATTTCATGAGATATAGTAATTTGGCAAGTGAAATGTGACTTCCGTAGTGATGAATACCTATGTCTGCTTCCACCTTCATCCTTTCTTGCATTTAGTCACCAATCACATGCCACAAATGCTTATACTTGTAGCTCTCTCTTGAACCATTCTGAGAATAAATGGCCAGAAATACTTTCCTGGGTCCTTCTGGGAAAGACACAGCACCCCTGCAGCCCGTGCTTACAGAACTAGCTAGGCATTTCTTCCCAGGACTTAAAATAAAACTTGACTTTTTACAAACAGGCTATTTTGGCTATGTTTTTGTCTGTTTGCTCGTTTTCCAAGCACTTACATTATGACAAGAGGTGTGGGCAACAGATAGAAAGTGAAGACCAAGGGAAGCAACACATCTCAGACTGCCTTGCACAGCAAGATACGTTTTTTCCCCACTGTTTCACAAACTAATAACAGAAGAATAACAGTTCAGACTACCGCTATCATGGCTGCCCCCATAATCCTACATAAGACAAATAACTTCCTGCTATCTTCATACAGAAAAAAGAAAACAAGCCTAAAGATCAAAACTGGTGCTCAGGTCCATTGGATGTATTGCAATCTTCATACAAAATTTTCAAAAGACCTTAGGATCTACTTTGTCCCAACACTGCAAGAAAGGCCATCATGCTGTTCAGTTCCTCTGCAGCAGCCTCAGCTCAGGGTGAACCCACACAGTGATATTCCCATGGTCTGAAACAAAAAAGCAAAACCTTTTGGTTGGTCTTAGATATACCCCTACCTCCTGTGGGTTTCACACACAGCCTTCGTTGCAAAGAGCTCAGAGACCATATACCAGGAGCTCATTTTGAAAATCATTCCTCTAAATATAAAAGAAAAAAAAAAAAAGGTCAGCTGAATACACTTTCACTGGGCCCCAAACTCAGGAAGCATCTCAAAGATCCAGCCCTTAGCATCTTTTGCCAATGCACTTGCCTTATCCAGTCTTCTGCCTCCTCATCCTGTTCCCTAAAGCTGCTAATCTGTGACAGAGGTGTTGCCAGCATCTCCCAGATGCTGCTGAAAGCCCAGAAGAACAAATACCAGTGTTTTGTTCCTCAGCTATTTCAGAATTTACTTCCACATTTGGAATGAATTCCTCTACTGGCACTCAAGGGGTAAGGTGGGAATTTCCAGCAGCATGGCTTTTGTGAAAGGAAGCAATCAGCAGAGACTGAAAGCTTCAGCAAGCAGAAAGGAAGCTCCCAGACAAGGGGAGGAAGAAGTTTTTAGGAACAGGATGCAAACTAATTCAAATGGTGCATGCACGCGTTTGTATGCACGTGCTGAGTGAGATGGGGAGAGTGAGGTTAACAGCTTCTCTTCCCAAAGCCACCAAATTAACACCTGAGGCTGTATCAAGTTGTATACATTAAAATATACTTCTGACATAAAATAATAAGTTTCAGAAAATTCAAACAAGTAATGGTCTGACAGCATCCGAAATTATATAGCTTTTCTGTTTACTTGGATAAATTTTTAAATTATATCTCCTCTATCGTTTATTGTAGGAGGCATTTGTGAATGAATTAAGAAATAAAACAGAACTCAGACTAGTAATTTATCTCTGTGTTTACAACCAAGATAAAGTGTTTAAGGTGACATCTGAATTAATAGGATAGGATTACACAAAGATTAAAACAGAAAAAATTAGAGGGAGGAAATAGTTTGGAGAATTTACGAGTCAAATAATTCTTTTAATTTTAATCAGACTAACTTTGACTATTACTAATTTTCTAGTAAGTAGAAACTTCTGCTGATGCTGTACCATACTGTTTGCCGCTGATTACACTGTGTGACACAGCACGAGGCTCATACTGCAGCCTCTGCCAGTGCCCTTGATAAATACTGTCAATGGTGTAGGCTGCGGAAACAGCAGCAGCAGCTCTTGCTTTCATCCCCAAATGAGGGACCCCAACATCACTATCTGCCTTCCCCTGCACACCCTCTGGAGCTGGGCTCCAGCTTCCCAGCCTGCACCTCCTACCATACTTGCAAAGAATGGGAAAAAAGAAATTTTGGAAAATCTAGGCTTGATTATGTTTACTCATGAACTGGTACCAAATCCTCTGAAAATGCATCACGAGCATTCATACATCTCCAAGCACAATTCACCACCCCCCCTCCCCCCCCTCCCCCCGGCTAAAGAGGACTTTTGGACACACCTATAACATAAATCCATCATTACTGTCACTAATGCATTTAAATTGCCTTTTATATCCACAACATGACTCAGTAAAAATAAATCTTACATTAGCATATTTCTTACAATTAGATTCTCATCACATTGCTAATCATATTCATTCTACTGAATAGGGTTATTTGAATACTCTTAGCTGTATCCTCGTATTGAAAGAGAGACAGGACAAAAGAAATTTTCTGTTAGAATTGGGCAAAACAAACAAAATGTATAATTAAGTATTTCACAACTGCTCGCTATAAACAGAAATAAAAACAAAATGATGGATGTTTATTTGGAAATGTTGACAAAACATGACAGTATCTTAATTAAAGACAAAAACCATCTGTGAGAAGACAGTTGAAGGAAATAATAGTTTAACATATTAAGTCTAAAAGAAATAGGAGTAGATATATATATTTGCAGTAAATCTTTGATTACAATATTATACATACTTCTAAAATAATTCAGCAATCTCATTATTGTACAGCTGCAAGAACTAATTCAATATTCTCAAGTAATTTTCTTTTCTGCAAAGACTTCCTATTGGGCCATTCCATTATGTATCACTTCATGCAAATTCAGTCCTTCGACTGGGTAAAAATAAGCTCTTGTTCCGTGCCCCAGGCTTCACGAGCATGCCACGTAGGGACGCTCAGCACCAAAGACGCAATAAACACATCAGTCCCATGCACAGGTGCACACCAACAGCACCTGCACGCCAAACCCACAGACACACAGTTCTCCTACCACGTTCTGCATTGCACGTGCTGTTGCACAAACAGCAGCACTGAATTTGTGCCATCAAAATCATTTTGGTGGCTGTGGATTGCCACGTCATGCTTGGCTGAGCAAAAGCAAAATCAGATGGCAGAGATAAAGCCAAACTAAAAACGCTGGGAACGTAACTTTATTTAGAAATCGATAGGTCAAAGTTGGATCTGGTGGGGAGAGATCCATTCTGTGAATTGCTATAGAGGTAAAAATTGTGACAGCGAACTTTAGCTGATGTAAATTAGTTGAGTGTCGTTGCCTACATCATCTGTAACAGCTTAAGTGTAGTCTAATACATTTTTAAAAGAAAATACATGTTCTTATCTGTGTTTCACCAACAGCAGGCAGAAGACAGCAGAAAAAATGTACTGCCAGCTTGATGCGCTGGTTCCAGTGAGCAGCATATCTGAGGTTCAGCACTTCATAGAGCCTGGGAGGCAAAGCTGGCTGCCCACTAAGGCATTTCTTACCAAGATTTGCTCTTACCAATATAGCACGTGCTGACTGCTTACAACTGCCCTATCAAAATCTCAAATGCAAAGAGAAGAGCATATTAGCAAAAGGGGTAAAAGAGGTGTTACACCACCACCCAAGCTGATTCATTTGTCCAATTTCATTTAGGGATGGAGTTGTGTTTTTCAATCAACCTTCCACCACAAGTTATATTTGCCTTGTACAGAGCAGTCTGTTCCAAGACAATGTCCTTCAAACCTCTCAAATGGAGTCTTGCAGACTTGTATATTGGCCCTACTTCTATTCTAAACTTTCACCAATGGCTTTGATGCTGGAACCCAGAATATAATATTCATAAAACCTATGGACTGCTCCAAGGTGGCTCAGACTGTAAATGCATTAGAGGACAAGAACAGAATTCAAAATCACTGACCAGAGACGTGGACTGAAATCAAAGAGGTTAAATTCGATTAAAAAACAAACAAGGAAGCAAAACTCTCAGGAGAGTAGCTCACTCAGGGGGGAGACAACAATGTCCAAATACAATAGGGGCTAGACCGTGGATCTCAACAAAAGATACCACTAATGATGCCACTGACAAAATGAATGCAAGGGACCACAATGTTGATAAAGACAATGCTCAGGCTATGATACAGTAACCGAAAGGCTGGATACCTATTTATTTGCAGGACTAGGGCCTCAGGAAGTCCTCTTATAGCACCCCACTGCCATCAAACTGTAAACCAACTGAAGGAAGTCCAAGGGAACCACCCAGAATAACAAGACAATTAGAAAGCATAATTGTTGACAAAAAAAAAAAAAAATTAAGATCTTATGATTTCTTAGGATATCAAAGAAGACTAAAGATGGCTACAGCCCTCTCAAAAATATTTACCAGGTCATAGGAAGGCTGGGAATCAGCAGACCTCTGTGATGACTATGCTCAGGACAGAGAAAAAGTGTCAATATGCTTTAAATACGAGTGGAAAGCCTTGTTAAGTCCAGGTGGTGAATCTCTCAGTCCAGGAAGATGGTAGGCCTTCATTTGCTGTAAGGTTTTAAAGAGAGATTACCTAAACACCCAGAATCACAGAATCACCTAGGTTGGAAGAGGCCTCCTAACATCCAACCTAAACCTCTCCTGGGGCCACTTTAGCCCATTCCCCCCAGAAGAAGCACTCACACAACCCCTGAGAATCAGCAAGAGCTGTTTATTGCCGGGACATCTTGCAGGCAAGCCTGCGGGATGTCCATGGTGTTTGGTGGCTCCAAGCTAATGCTTGCGATGGAGCCTGAGCTACGAGCAGGGGGCTTCACCGCACTGCATGGCTGTCCTCGCACACAAGGAGGCCTGCTGCTCGCCTTGCTCTTCTCGTCTCCTTCCTGCCGCCCCAGCTGGCAGTCAGAGGGCCCAGATGCTCAGCGAGTGCTGGGCCAGCTGCAGGGGGCCTGTTTTATAGGGCCCGCAGCAAAGTGGTGGCCACGGTGGCCTCAGCAAGCCTCTGCAATGGAGCGGCCCACGTGTGGCCAAAGGCGGCTGTGCTGGGAGCAGCCTGGAAGATGCCCTCGCGTGGACAAGGAGGAGGGTTGGGGGGCTGAGGGCCCCTTTTCTGGGGCTGGCTCCCCCGTGCCATTTGGCTTGCCAGAGAGAAAGGCTGCCCCTTGGCCACAGGGACTGCCCTGCACCTCCCAGCCTGTGCCCTGGATTTATTTTTTTAACACAGCTTTTTAGACAATTTCATCCCATTCTTTACGGAGAAGAACAGAAGCAAGGTGCATCTCCAGCCCTAATTCCCACGTGCGCTTTGTGCTCCGAGTGAAGAATTTCTTCCTCACGTCACATCTCATCTAAACCTCCCCTCCATTTGCTCAAAGCCGTTATTCCTGGTTCCATGGCTACACTCCCCGACAGAGTTCCTCTCCAGCTTTCTTCTAGGCCCCTTTTATGGGTAAGGTTAGGTGGCCAAAAGGCAGGACTGAGCAAACTGCAGCCTCCTCTACCTGGTTCCACATGACGTACAACCTGAGTTCTGTGGGATACACCAGGCAGAACTTCCAACTCTTTGCAGAGGCCTGCTTTGGCTTGGCTGCTTCCAAGTAAAGCCTGCCGTTACTTAACCAGACACAGAAAGCTTTAACCCAATTGCCATTATCAAGAGGAAGCACTGATCCCAATCTTCATACAATTAGAAAATAGTAAAGGAATATATAAAAAAGAATAGCATATGCTTTTTTTTTTTTTTCATTTGTTACTTTTTGCAACTATTTTTACACACTAAATATTTGGTACAAATTATTTTCTCTAGTGAGGGCTTGTATAAGATTAGTGTGAAGTACTGAAACAGCACAACACAAAGAAACTTCTCCAAACCTCCTGAAGTTGAGAAAATAGCCTGTGTGTGCTCAAGCAAACAAACAAGAAAGACAAACATATCGACACTACTGTGTTCAAAACTAAATGCATGCCCAGGGATAGTTCCAGGCAAGTCAGCCATCTCCAAAGGAATGTATTTAATAAAACCTAATTGCTTTAAAATCCAAAACGTAGTTCAACGGGAGATCATGGAAAATCATAGCAACACTATAAAGATTGTATTCCATAACTGTCATAGATTCAGAAGATAAAACAACATTTGTAGCTTAAAAGAACTGCACTGTGTAGGTAAAATAATGCATTGCTAAAAATTCTAGGACAGAGCTTCTCAGCCACTGTCTTATGCTCATGGGGTCTAAACACACACTTCGAATAGGTCTCTAGGTGGTAATCAAGACAGTCAAGCCCGAATCAATGAATTCACTGGACAGGAAGACACTTCTCTAACAAGAACACGGTGGTTGGCTTTCAGTGGTCTTCTGTTTCCTCCTGGGGTAGCTCATTCCCTGAGGTCATACTTTTCCTTTTTGCTAACAAAATAAGCCCATCTCAATTCAGACCAAACAAACAAACAAACAAACAAACAAAACAAAACAAAACAAAAAAACAATTCTGAGAATTTTGGGTCAGGGACTGCACCTGATTCTGATGAAACCCTGAAACCCAGGACAATTTTTTTTTGTACAAATATATCATAACTGTGTGTCATGAAGAGATGTTCATGGGCTGTTACCAGGTCTGAACATTTGTATGTTTCTGTAGTTGGAGAGAAGATTAAAGTCCATGATGTTTAAAGCATGTTTATTCTGAAGTCAATTCTAGTCTCCACTTCTCTCCCACACCTCCTGTATTTTTAGAAAACTTCTCGTCACAGGAAGGAAAATGTTATTTTTCTTCTGTGCCAGTGTGGAGATAGGAACTTTAATATGCTACTTTCTACAGGGAGATGGCAGAGAAAGAGACAGATGGCCCATCCTGATAGAAAAACAAACAAAAGCCCAGCTCTTCTACCTGAGGAATTTTCAGCATCTGAAAGTTAAAATATTAAAGCTACAAGACTTTTGAAAACTGAATGCAAAGTAGGAAATATTTATAACGTTAAACTACAGTTAATGTGAGCGTGGCATTTATGAACATACAGACCAAGCATAAACATCAATGAAATATCTCATCTAACTGAAAAATGGGTAAACAGATGCAGATACATCAAGTGGGGGACATGACAGTGAAGGCACACAACAGACCTCTCTGCATGTCATACCATTTTTAATCTATTCCCACCTGAAGTTTATTTTCAACACTAACACGTTGTGTGTTTTATAGCAAGACAACAGTTATTTCAGTGTCTTAACTTTCATAGCTGAGTTTGTTACCCCACTGCCTCTTCTCTTTATGGCACCATCTCATTTTTTCTCCATAATATCCATCCAAAGCGCCAAAATTTCTTGTTTCAAGTGTTTCCTCTAAAGCTGTGATTCTTGGAAACAGAGATTCAGAGAAGACAGAATGAGAAAAATACCTCAATCACATCACATATGCAGGAAATCACTGCCATTCTCACGGGAGATGGGAGAGAAACACCCAGTTTTGTCAGCATCCCAGAGCACCTAAGTGGCCACACACAATTTACATGCTCAGCACAAGGGAGCCCAGGCCCACAGGACGATGGTTCCAGCTCAAAACTGGGTGGCCTGGTGCTCTACCTACAGCTGCAAGCTTCCTCAATGAGCCAAGCCACATAACCACACTCGGTGCCTGCGATCAGAGCACCACTGTCCTGGTGCAGGCTGAAGGAGCAGCCCCGAGATTCCCCACATGTGGTACCACAAATCCCTGCACAGTGACAGATGTGAGAGCATTCACTGACTGCAGATGGACTTAGGAGCCACTGCCCGCATCTATACACCTCTGCGTGTATGCCCCTGATGGTCACAAACTCTCCATGTATGGGTTGCTCTTTGTATTTCAAAGCATGGCTTCGGCGCTGCAGTGAGAAACCAGTGCTTGGCTCTAGCACATCTCACTTGGCTTTGGCTTCCTGGGCTTTGTCTTTGTCATCATTCTGCCTGGAAGATGGTAATTACGTCAATGATTTCTATTTAATTTATGTTTCAGACACCTTAACTGCAGGTGGAGACTTTAATATTCTTTTTTATTTTTATTTTTTTTGTCCATGTGGTACAGCTCCACCAGCAGGGAAATGCAGCCCTCAATCCAACCAAGAAAATCCCAGGTTAGGGTGGTACATTTCAGTGGAAGACTGCACTCAAAAACCAACCAAATTTGTCAATTGTCACAGCACCGTCACATGAAATAGAAGTAAGCATCTGCATCTGTTTGGCTTTGACTATTTATTATACACATTAAAATAAATAAATAAAGCTTCTGTTTTGTAAGACGGGTTTGGATTTCAGTAATAAGAGCAGTGTTTCAGACCCACAGTGAAACAAAGAAACCAAAAAACCAGCAATAGTACACCAAGTGCTAAACTTTCTTCAGCATACCAATCCTGGAAAGAGATTTCTTTTGTTGGCTACTTAACTCAGTAAGAATTTACCATCAGAAGACTAAATCATACGGGCAATAGACAGACAATGAAGGAAGAAAATACCACAGAAGGCAAACGACAAATGATGTATTCTAATGGAAACAAACAAAAGTATTCTGTCCTCTTGAAAATGCCATTGTTTTCCTTCTCATTTAAGGAAGATAATAAATAATCAGCATATAAAACATTTAGACTTAGCTAAATGGAGAGTGGGGACCAGTAATTGAAATATCAAATCACAGATTTTGCTAAAAGATCCTATTATCTGAAATGACTTTAAATTCTTTCTCATTAGTTATTAATGCTGAGTACCTGGAGAATAGCTTTCAGCAAGAACACAGGGTAATCCTGAAGACAGTGATAGCAAGTGACACTACTGTAATAAGGACCAGCTGAATAAACATACAATCTGATTGCCTACCAGCCAAAATGACTATAAAAGGGTAAATCCAGTACAAAACTGTTAAATAGCGATCCCTTAGCAAAATAATCAATGTAAAGAACGACTCAGCAGGCACAGCAATAAAAACACAGAGCTGTGATATGACTTGATATTTTAAGAAACCAAACCAAGTTGATTAAGAGAACTAAGGATAATTTGGGTTGTCATTTATGGCTCTGGCACAGAGGGAAGAAGTGAAAGGTAGGAATTTTCTTTCCATTCACATCCACCTCTATCAAAAAGGCTGGAGAATGTGAGCGTTCTCCTAGAAAGCAGCTCTCAGAGAGTGGTTGCTGCATAGCACAGTCAGCCTGGTTGCATCTTACGCCAGCCAGTATCATCCTATGTTCCTTTCCCCTACCTAGAACAGCTCAGCACTTCTCCCTCTGCCTGTGCCCACTGGCATACAGGGGGCTTTGCTTTTTACCATACACACTCCAGGAAAGAAAATAAACTCCTGCAATTTTCTCTGAGGTTTTAAAATTGTTCTGGAAACTGTAATTTGATATTTATAATTACACATAGGAGACATGGCAGGAATAATGGTAGATCCCATTTCTTTTAAATTATTAGAGCTGGTGATATAATCATGTCATTACCCAAGTCTGGCTTCAGCATTAGCATTTTCAGATAGAAAGGGAATTATACTAAGTCCTGACCCATAAAAATGCTACACAATTCCATGCTTCTTTAAACTTTACTGAATGGATTTATACTATATCCCATTTACAGCAGAGACCTGCATTATCTCTGAGTACCCTTTCATTAAAAAAAAAAAAAAAAAAAGGGGGGATTTTACTAAATTACATTTTGGAGAGACTTAGAGAAAAAATCCTTTTTGATTTTTACTACTTTACATTACACAACAGATGGTTCTGATTTTGAGAATCACTGGAGACTTGGAAGATAAAACCAGGAAGTCTCACTTGGTTAAGTCCTTTGCCTACACTGCCAGATACTTGGAGGCCCTGCTCCAAAGACTCATGTGGGACCTGGGACTACTGGCACCTGCTCTCCATCCCACCTCTAATAGGGAGCCAGCATTCCTCTCCTTCAGAGGAAAGCAGCGATGATAAATTTACTACAGAATCTCAAATTCACATAGACTACAGCAGTTGATATCATCTCCACCATAAAATGAACATGAGTGTCTTGCTCAGACAAGCTTGGCTTAGGCCAAGAATTTAAAGGTTACAATCTCTCTAAAGACTGAAGGACTACAGAAACTTTTCCTATGAGAGGAAGTCAGGATGAAGAGGCATAGCTAATGGCAAACTGACCAGCTTCCAGACACCTGCTGTCAAAAAAAAAAAAAAAAAACAAAAAAAAAGAACTAAACCGTGTCTCACCTTGCATTTCAACACAGATGAATTAAATGCACGCCCTCAAAGTTGTGTCCCATTGCTGGCTTATGAACAAAATATTGCAATATTTTTTTCACTAAACAATGCAAAAGTCTGTGAACAAGATGATCTAAGGCTCAATAAAATTAGATCTCCAAGTATAATTTCTCTTCTCTTGGATTGTGAAATTGCATGCACTTTTTTCCTAAAAAGAAATGAGAAAAAATCCACCCATAGTTCTCTAGAATACAGAAAACAAACAAGCAAACAAACAAAAACACTATAGGAAAAGGAACTGGAGGCAAAAAAAAAAAAAAAAAACAAAAAAAAAACACACATCTGAAAGTTCTTGTAGATTCAGCCCGGACCAGATAACTCCCATTTCCTGGCACATTCAAATTACATGAAAAAGGTTAATTGTGATTCTTTCCATACTCTCTGGGGTTTCACTGCTGGCATCAATTGCAAACCACCAAGTATTCCTCCACAAGCAACTACAAATTGGCATAAAGACTGTTCAATCTTAGATCAGAAGTTATCTATTTTTTCATCTTTTTAATTATTAAAGCCCTCCTATAACAATATCCATATTGTTTTAAGCTTGAATGCCATGCTCCTTAGATGTCTACACGTCAGATTCACACTTGGTCTCCCCTTTCTGAGTTAGATCAGAACTATTAAAATAAGCAAAACTAATGAAAGAAAGTGAAACTGATTCCTGACTTTACTTTTTGTTAAAAGTTATCACTTTTATTTAAAGAACAACGTGCTGCTTATACTTTTCAAGCATTCCCACATTCCCACAAGAATTTCTCAGAAAACTTGTTTCTGCCTTTCTTTCATGTGGGAATTTCCTTGGGTTGCTCTACTCCTAAATCCATGAGCTGTTGAGGCATTACCCGGAGCTCCTCCACGAGGGAGCTGTTGCACAAGGATCAACAAAACAAAACAAAAAAAAACTAACCCAAATCCAACCAACCAACAAAAAAAAACAACACGATTTCATCTGGCTCATGCCAGTCAGTGTCTCGTCAAGGGCACCCCAGTCCCAGAGCTGTAGCTAAAGATCACCTCAAGCCTTCCAGCAATACTAAGACACACACCATCCCATTATGAGATTAATGCATATTTTTTCTCTGTACTTATTACATGAATTTAAAATTATTTAACACAGAATGTATTTTGCAATTCATTTTCTTCTTTCCCTGTGCTCTTTTAAATCCTCTGACTGTACTTATTGAAAACATCTCTTTTTAAGCCATCCCTTTGAGAAATATTAATGCTCCCACATGTATCTTATTCAGGACTTCCATTGACCTTGTGACTGAGAAAATCACTTTCTTTCTGTATCAAACAAAAGCAGACTTTTTAGAGTAAGAGATTATCTTTTGACAATGTCAGAATATCTTGAATTCCACAAAGAAATGAATAAGGGAGCCTATATAATTTATTTTAATAGGAAGCTCAACAGAGGCTGAAATATTCATGTGTATTAAACAGAAAATACAAGACTATGCACTAGAATGAATGTCTTGGGGAAAAAAAGCAGCAGTTTGCCTCTCAACTTGCTCTCATGCTCCCCTCTCCTAATCTGGGCTGCTGGCAGGTGTCATTTGTATCAAACCTTCAGACCCTTACACCATACTCGGTCCTGCACTAGCAGCCCTGAGACAAAACCTTCCCCACACTGCTCTTCTGGAGCCATCCTCCAAGTCAAGGAGGAGAAAGCTTGAGATATATTTGAATAGCTCAAGGTTGACGCCAGAAAACCTGGCTGAGGGAAGCTTCATTGCATAGCTTTCCAAGGCAGCTTTTGAGCTCGGGCAACTCACGCGATGGTCAGTAACACCATAAACCCAGCTGGGATGTCCTGACAAGTGCCACGGCTCTGTCGAAGCACTGATCTGGAATAAACTCACCCTGTTGACTGGGGATGGACTCACGCTGATAGCTGTGGTTTGTTCAAGGGCTGATGAATGGCCGAGTTAGCACCACAGGCATTGTGAGGGATTAAGCATCACCTGCAGCCAGCTACAAGGAATAAAGCCAGCACAAATTCCATCCAAGTGCTCCGGCTAATCCCAGAGAACTGCTACCACATACACAACCCTGTGTTCTGGTCAGATTTGTTTTGCTGGGGACCCTGCCAGTGCACAGATCCAAATGAATGATCGTGGAAATCAGAGAGAGAAGCTTCAAGAGAAATTCACCCAGCAATGGATCTTGTGGACCTCAACACCCAGGACATACATGTACATGGGAACAACGTTAATTCCCACTTCAGGTCCTTGGCACCCCCCACACTAAGGATAACAGCAGCGAATTGAAGGAAGATATGTTATGTGGCTGCCTGCAAGGCAGAAGCATCATGAGCCTGGGAACTTCTGACATAATTTTTCCCAATGGAATAGCTTACTTGGGACTCGATGACCTCTTGGAAGAAAGATTTTTGTCACCGTAGCTGCTGCCCACACAGACCTACTGCTTCTGGGGACCTCTAGAGGATTCAGCTCAACAGAAGCTGGAGTAAGATCAAGGCTTAGTTCACGGTAAGTTAAATCTCTGCAGACAGAAGAAGATAATGTGATGTGTTAAAGTTCCTAGCATTCAGTTTTCAGGTCATTTATATCATATCTTGCTGCCCTCCACTGTTTAAGCAAAATGGATCACTGAACATTAAAAAAAAAAATTAAAATAAAATATCAACAACAAATTACTGTCTAGCTTCTATACATATTTTCAGAAAATTCAGATGACTAGCATTTTCTTTTCAAATTCTTTACTCCCAAACAATAAAATAGATGTTGCTAGGCCCTTAAAAGCATGTAGGCAGCAACCCTACATGCAGGGAAAATATGCACAGAATCTGTCTTTGGGAGCAAAAGAGCATTAAATGCAAGTACTCAGTCTCTGCAGTAAGCCCACAAATCCCAGGTACAGCCAAAACATCCATTAATTTTAAGAAATTAAGTACGCATTCTTTATGCTATTTTCTGCCTGTTATTTTCCTGGTTTCTGTAAAGTGATTTAAAACTGTATGAATTACTCATGTAAGTACATGTATTTACATACTCAGTAATGTAGTCCTCATACAAAGTAGTCACTTCATTTTACATGTACCTGCATGACTATTGAAGAGGAATGAGAAAACATCTGTTCACAACAGTACTGAGGCAAAAGAAGGCTTCCTGAATTTCCTCAGCATTCTTTGCCACAAATGTCCATCAGTTTATACCCGTGGTGTGTTATTACAGCCTAAGAAATTCAACACATATTTAACTAGTATGGATTATTTCATATATGCTTCATAACACCGACTTCAAAAGAAATAATATTGTCTAATTCTTTTCATTTAAAATGAGATTTTAAATCCTTTCCTTTTTCTTAAATACCTTCTGGAGTACTACAGCCAATTTTTCCTTTCAAATTTATTCTGGGGAGCTATAAACTGCAGGGAAATCCTTTTCCTATATTGCTACCTTCATCATGCAGAGAATTTCCATTACCATGATTATAGTTATGAGTATGTTTATGCTACATACCTGCCAGGGGTGTAACCGTGCCTGTGGTATTTTGCGATGGACTAAGAGGTGTTCAAAAGGCAGTCTCACCTCACTGCTCTCACCCAGGGCATCCTCTGCCTCCCCTGCACCAACACTGACAACACCTAGACTGGGCTGAGCCAAGTTCAGGGACATAAAATTAAGAAATAATAATAATCCTCCCCAAAATAACAAATAGCTCTGGTGTAGAAATCTGCATCAACTGAGTATTAAAAATTATGAGTCTTCCTTGTCAAGTAAGGATGGCAAAAAGCAAACCACCAGACATAGCCATAAAAGTACTTCTAAATACGCAAAAAGGAGATACTGGTCTCCTGTTACAAACCTCCTTGCCAGATTCAGTGCTCCAGAAAATATAACGGTGCATTGACCTACAGAGCAAACCCATGTTTGTAAGGAGAGACCTTGTCTCTGTCCAGAGGCACTGGCACAAAGGATGTGCAGTCACCCACTGCACGCTGTCTGGTCTGGAACAAAAAGAGCAATCTTTGAGCTAAATGCCTGTCGAGAAGATGTCTCTAAATTAATTATCTCTCCCAAGTAGAGAATCCTGAGAGACAAACACTGGGAGCAGCAGTGAAGCAGGACTACATTAGGGTCAGAGATTATGCAACTATGGGGAGAAGACACTGGCAGCCAGGGAAATATCATTAAAGTTAGGCAAGAAAAAAGAGATGTTAAGTCTATGTTGTGTTACCTTACTCTGTACATAACTAGCAGCAATTCCCCATTAGCATTTCAAGTCTCCTTTAGCAATCAGTAAAGTGTTAACTTTCATTCCCTTCCACACAGCCACGAGGAGGCTAATTTTCAGTGACAGGTTAACAATAAATAATTTAAAACTTCGTCAAGACTCTATGGGTTTTCTGACTGCCTGTGCAGCCATCTGACAATTTGAGAAGCAGGAACAAAGCGGTGGCAAGGCTGAGAAATCCCGTGGTTGCAGCAAGGAATCAGAGAAAGTGAAAGAGAAGGCTGTAATGATCTGAAAACGAAGGTACATGGAACAGGGGCAGATCAGCCCCTCAGATACGTTTATACCACACAGGAATCTGAGATAGGGCTTGCCTTGCTGGGCTGACACTGCAAGGCCATGCAGCAGGAATCTAGGAATGCGAGGTAACGCACATTAAGTGTGCCTTTTAGGCTTAACAAGGACAAGAAAGGCTCAGGTCCAAACAGTGTTGAATATCTGCTCTACCCAACACCTTCAGTAGAGGCTCTCTCTCAAGATCCGTCATCAACTCTGTAAGATATTGCTGCATCACCAATCCTGGCCTATTTGCTACCTGCCTTGAGAGATATTTTTTCCCGTGCTGTTTGAACACGGGCTCAGCAGTGTAACCATTTCAGGTATCAATCTTCCCTTATGCTGAATTCAAAACTTCAGCTATTTTTTATTGAAATGTTATGGATTTAGTCTCTACTACCTTTCAAGGCTGTTCAGGCAACCGCACTGAGAGTTGGCACCTTCTGTCAGGTGATTCACGCTTTGCTTCAGAGCTGATCCATCCCTTCATAATAATTTGTTTTATATACATGGAATATCCGCTGACTGACTGACAGACACATTCATTCCTGGTGTGCCAGGATGCATATTTTTAAAGATAATGTCAAATACGCAAAATCAGCAGCTAACAGGAGAAGTAGAGGAAATCTGACCATGTCACGTACTATATTCTGTATAATTAAAAAATCTTTGGATTTCATTAGAAGGCCTCTGCACCCTCTTCCTTGAGAAGGATAACGAGAATGGTTGCTTTCTTTTGTATAATTACAAATATAATGCCAAGTTTTTCATATATTTATCCTAACATATGCTTCTCTGAACAGCTCTATGAAGAAGGATTTGAAGTTTTATACACAGAAGCACACACACCATTTTCTCTCTCTAAGTACCAAATCTTTCTCAGTTTGGTATTTCCTAAAGCACATGTCTTCTGTCTTTTCACACAGTCTCTGGAGATTATTTCCTCCCCTCTCCTACCATCTAATAATGTTTCAGTCAACTTTAAACTAACTTGGCAAGGTACTTTTGTGGCTTATGAAATCACATCTGCAAAAGCTGGAATTGTAAGGGTCTGCAAAATAACATCTAAGATGGTAGAATTGGTCACCCTGTAGGAAGTAAAGCCCAGGTTTGTATTCGTTATAACTAACCTTAATCAAAAGCAGTATCCTTCCACTGACACCAATAAACCACTACTTAGTTTAAAACTTAATTTAGAAGAATTTTAACTAGGAATGAGAGAACTGTCTCATTTTCAAGCCACTCAAACACGAAGTACCAAAGCATTGCATTACTTCGTGTTTTATATTATTATTATTATTTTTAAAACCACAGAAACTTTTACCTATTCCTCACTCCTCTACACAAAATTCCAAATAAGTCAGTAAACAGTGGTAATACAAAAACCTTTCTGGATGATTCAGCAATTCCTAATTGTGTGTGTGTGCTTATGTTGTTTTGTTTGTTTGTTTGTTTTTGTTTTCTCTCCTTTCTAGCATAGCTCTAAGATTTTAAAATTAAATTCATAGGGCAATCTCTATGTCTTCACCCAAGAGGGCAAATTCTGATGAAAGCATTGATGCATCTCAGCATTTGTGTGTATTTTAACTTTCATATGCATGTTAGAAATAATAGAACAGTAGCAATAGCTCAGCAGACCACTGTAATACCTGACATGAGTTAAACCATGGTGGCAGTGACGTGGAGGGAGGTTAAGTTGAAAATGTCATGAATCATTTAAAGAGGCGATCCTGAAAGAAATGAAGAACTCAAGTAGGTATAAAGTAAGAGAACTACACTCGGGACAGGAATAACTAACCGTGAAAATAAATACAAGGACAAGAACCGCTGGGCACATAACAGTTCTACAGAGAAGAATCTAATCCATCTTAAACTGCATATAAATCAGCCTGCTGAGAAAAAGGCAAGCACCCTGCCTGGATAGAGAAACAGAGCCCTTCTGTAAGACCGGGAGGATCTTCTTAAGAGTGGCTCATCCCTTCCTCCCTGATTTTGCAGTAAGACACTCAAACAGTGTGGCACTGCATTTCAGCTGGGAGATGTAATTACCAGCAAAGGGACTGTACTTTTTTAAACTGCCTTCGGCTGCTCCTGAATATTTAAAAGCTGCAGCTCTGATTCAGTGAAAAGGCAAGGAGAGAAAAAAAAAGGCAAAAAAATAAATACATAAAAATTGTTAAGCTCACCTATTTGCTTTTGGCCCTTTTTAGTTCATGAGGTAAGAGGTGCTAAAGACTGATTTTCTACAAGTTTCTAGACTCCGGCTGTCAGATTACTTTTCCAGCCAGCTCCAGTCAAACAGCCAGCAAAGTCAAACATCCAACATGAACTCAACATTTTAAATTCACCAGTCCGGCTTTGCACTGAAGTGGTGTAATAGTATTCATACAGGCTGCAACTGCTCAGAAACGGGTCAAAGACCGGTAACCTCCTGTATGACATGACATATGGGAATTCAGTGCACTTCACTGCTGAGCCAGTTCTCTCACATTCAAGCGTCTCTAGGGATGTGCAACAACTGGTCTGAAATTGCACTAAATATTGGTGTAGACCTACTTTCAGGCTGCCTTTTGTATTCCCTTTTTCAAACTATCCTTTTCTGATTAATTTCTACATGCTATCACTAGTCCTCAAAAGGAGAAGCAGCAACAGGTGAGATGTATTGTAAACCTTCAGAGGTTTCTGAGCTGAACATTATGTCCTTGTCCCTACAACTCTTTTGTCCCAACCTAATTACACTAATCTATCCTACATGAAGAGCTGTGAAGCTCCTTGGTGTGCAGGTTCTCTGCATCAGCTGTAAAAGACTTCTCTAGAGATCAGTCACGAAGATTAGCAGTTACTAAATGGCAGTATGCAATTTCATAGGTACTAAATTATGACATCAATACAGGCATACTTAACTCTGTGACAGATGCCTTGCTCTCATTTTGATTTTCTGTGATGAGTTTAAGAAGTCAGCGCTGTTCCAGCACCTGTATTCAACACAGCTCACAGCCCACAGGAACGTCGTAAACTTCATCCTCCCTACTCAGTTGAGCAACCAGACTCCACAGACTGCCTAGGCTCCAATTTGGCACGTTGACTGGACTCGTATGACTCCTTATTCAACTAGAAATGCTTAATTAGCAATAACAACTTCACTGAAGTGATTAAACAGAAACATTACAAATGAATATTTACATTTACTGTTACAACTTCCAGGTTTGTTCATATACAAATTACATTAAATTACATAAATACAGAGAGAATTGGATACATCTCACTAGGAATATACCACATACAGCTTTATATATTTACAACCCTCTTTTCTAAGAAATAAGAGTACCTCCTTTTCTGAGGTCATCAAGAGTGAAATAGAGGAGCACAAGGAGACAACTGCCATAGGTACACAGAAATAAATGACACTGCAGTAAGTCTGCTTGAATACTTCTGGCTTGATCAAAATCCCCATGCCTTTTTACTTTTCCACTGCCATTTGCAGCATCATGTACTGGATGTACTTTAAAATCTTTTGAGCAAGGCTAAAATTAAAGGGGTGATTAAGACAAAAAAAGGGTGGTGATACACCACAATGGCACGTTATTTCTTTAATCATAAAATTAACAAATATTCACTTAGAAGTGTAAGGTAAAAGCCTTCACTTGGATCTGTCCCAACATCATTCAGGGAGACTTCCAGTTACAGCCCGATTCTGAATTTGTTTTCTTTCATAATGTGCCTTTTTTTTCCCTAGCATTTGCATTTTCTTGCTCGTCTTTAATTAACTTTTTTCTGTGCTCATAAACTTGGAGAGGATTTTCTCTAAGCTCTCACATCTCTAGCTTATATTAAGACATTTTAAGCTTTAAACCTCTCATAAATTTAATGTATATAAACCATTTTAGAAAGACAGAAAAGCACTAGCAAAATGCACTCAAGCTGAAAATTTTTACATGAACTTTCTATTTGACACAACTTAAAACTTATTTTAACATGTCTTAAGAACCCCTGAATGGGCCCAATCACAACAACACATACTTTATTCCCTACAGAGTAAAATGAAGCAAGCTGGGAACGAAAAGGATGGGGAGCGTAGAGGATGGAACAGGAAGAGCTAATCCAATCTGAAGCATAAAAAGACTGCAGTAAACACAACGTCTACTTCAGGGAGAGAGCTTTTTGAGTCTATTAAATTAAGAGGCTGAGCCACCAAAACATGCTGGGAAAAAATCAACATTATAAAGACAGCACAGCTATAGTGATGGTAATGCTTATAGGCAATTGTTTCAAAATAAGCACAGTCATTTAAGAAAAGAGATGCTTCTCTGTGGTAAATGGTGGACCTGACTTTAAAATTTTCTCTCTTATTATCTGTATTGCTCTTATTTTGAAATATTTGTTTTATTTACAGTGACAGAGCAGTTCTCTTCTACTTGCTGTCTAATCCATAGGGTATTAGTAGCGCAATGTTGAACATTACCTCCTTTACTGGAAGTACCAGGATTTCTAGAACATGACAGAAGTAATTCCTACATAAAACTTTCTCTTTTAATCTGGTACGTCAGGAGGACTGAAGATACATTTCCTTCCTGCTCACCTCCTCATTTTTCCCTATTGGGTGAAGAAACCTGAATGCCATAAATACCAGCTGAATACGCTGCACGACAGACACGAGACTTGTCTGCCCCATGTGGGAAAAGGAAAAAGACAGGCATCCTGAGGATCAACTCCACAGACCAATTCAGAGTCAAACCCAACCTTTAAACAATAGTTCCAGTTCTTTTCCTCCTTGTAAGGAGGAAACACCATGAGCAAAATGTGCACAAGACTCCCCCTGATCCTACCCAAGTCTAATAAGTTGTGTTGTTCATACTTCTCACTATCAAGATCATGGTAAGCAAAACAATGTATTGTGCATTACAGTCTAATTTATAATTTTATAAACAGTCTAATTTTGCAAAACACACCCTAAATCAAGTGAGCTGGTCAGAGCTGATGCACAGAAACAAGGCCCTGCGCTCACTGAGTGGCTGTGTCAGAGGCCTGGAATAAGGTGATGCTCCTTGTCTGAGCTCAGTGCTTCTGTTTATTTGCTGAATGTTGCCTGTAACAGCAATTCATTTGAACACAGAATTCATAAACAAAAATACTGGGAAAAACACTGCTTCCTGAGACACCAGTTTTTACATTACTGTGGCAGTGAGCAGGATGAAATCTCTCTACATATAATAACAAACTGAAGTGGATTGGCAGAGAATACACAGCTACTAATTTCCCATTTTAAATTATGTGAGTCTACATCTGTTGTTAAGGGACATGTTAGGACCTCGATTTCAAGACAAGAAAAAAAAAAATCCTATTGTCAGGCTGCTCTGATTCTCTCAGATTTCAGCTGGGACCCAAACAGACCGGAGGGGCTGACAGAAGGGGGTCCTGCCGATGTTGCTAAAGCTCCTGCCCTCCAGCGATACCACACACAAGGGCTGTAAGGAGCAAGAAGCCATTGCTCTTCAACCACTGCAGCCTTCATGACATTTATATACAATTACTCAGCCATGGGGCTGGTGCTCCAGACGTGGCTTTTGAAACAAGGAGGTACATCTCAGAGCACAATGAGCGCTCACAGCTAAGAAGCCTACAACCTCTGCAGGGGCTGCCGCTCGAAAAGCCAAACTTCAGCTCTCAGTGAACACCGGGGCTGACTCTATTGTGGAGAGATGCCTGAATGAACCCCCAACTTACATGGTCTGACAGTCCTAATTTAGTTTCTCACAGTGCCTTTATGCCACTTCAGCCCTTCCCTCATTCCCTTTGAGAAGAGGTAGAGATAATGTCATCCTGGCCCTGTTTCAAGCAGATTTTCGAATGGGTCCTGAAAGCTTACTAGTGCAAAAGCAATATGATCTGCCCTGTGGATATACAGAGTTCGGGCTTTCGATGAGAAAGACTTGAAAGCTGTAATGCTGTTACTGTACTCTCACCGTGAGATCTCATTTAGCAGACCTATATAATTTTGCTCTGAGGAACCTCTGGGCTGACTCAGCAACAAAAGAAAAACTTTGTCACCGGCCTTCTATGCTGCCACCTGAAGTTCCTGTGTCTGGAAATACAAGCAAGATGTGAGCACAGGTAACTCCCCCAGTTCCTGTGTAGTGTATGCATGCTGGCACTTTGGGTAGAAGGACACTACCAAGGAGAACCAAAGAGAAATTGAGGGTAGATGTGGCACCTTCTAGACCATTATTATTTCCAGCCCATCCGCAGCCTCATCAAAACATTCCTTTTCTCTGATGACCTGAAGACATTCAGCATGAGGATGGGCACTACTGGGAAGGCAAAAAGCCACTCTTGTTCTGAGCTTGTTGCTCCCCTGCATAGCCACCAGTTTGCTCAGAGGTCTTCCAAAACTCTTCAAATGGCCAATCCCCATCCCCAGGAGCAACGTCACTGCTTTGCTTTCACTGATAACTGCAGTGACATCTATGATCACATATCCAGCCAAAACAACTGCAGCATGTACACAAATCCATACGAGTCCATGTAGTTCCTGCCACTCTCTTTCCACATCAGCATCCTGTTTTCAGGACCACAGAGCTACCGGAAGTCCTCAGAAAAGCTGGGCAACCTTTACACTTCACCTTTGTTGGAAAAGTCCCCGCTGCCTCAAAATGTAAGTCTTCTCACTCATATCATTCCCCGTTACGCAGAACACGGGGTAACGGGAGCAGCTGCCACCGGTTTCATGACCTGTCTTTGGAGAAAAACAAGAGCTGGGAGACTAATCACATAGAGAAGAACGCTGCTGCAGCTTTCAGTACAATGCACCACGCAGCGTACACCAAATATTCCCAGGCGTTTAGCTGCTAGCTTGTACCAATGCATCTTTCACTGTCTATAAAGGTAACCTATGTCCATATATATCAGATATTTATAAACCAAAGCTGTCAGGAGCATGTCATTTACAGTGCTGCTGAGTAGGCAGATCCAGATTGAGTGCTGAACATGCTCCCTGCCCCTCTGATCCCCAGTGCTGCATCCCAAGGCACACAGCGACGGGCACATTTCCCCCTGGGTGCCCAGCTCTCGCCTGGGGAGCTCTATGAACGGCAGGGACCTGCTGATGGTCTGCAGAGGGTCTCTGCTGCCAGCCCCGTGGCTGCAGGGCCACGACAGCCTGCCCTCCAACAACCTGTCCTTCCTACCTGCTGACATCCCCTGCACTGCTGCGGAGGCCTTGAATTCTAACCAGGAGGCTCACCTGGCTTTTCGTGTTCCCTGGAGGTAAACAGAAGGCAAAATAATCTTAAGGTACCGTCTCTAGAGGACATTTCAAATGAAAAAAAAATATATAGCTAGGAAAGAAATGGAGTTCTCTGCAGGTGTCACTGAAAATATTATGCTATTACAGAAGCTGACAACCTATCCAGACCAGCGCTTTCCAAGACCATCTGAGAAAGAAGGTAAGTAACAAGAACAGCAGAGGTCCACAGAAGGGTAACCAAATGACAAAGATATTGAGAAGCCATCCACATGAGTGCACTTGTTTCATTTTGAAACTTTTAATTTAAGCAGTGAGTTAGCAAAGGTGATTAGGCATTTCTAGCCTTCAAACAAAAGCAGTGCTGCAACTGATGAGATTAAGATGTAACACCACCTGCAGCTGATAAAAAAAAGAAAACAACAAAAAAGTAGAGTTCATGATTCATTTTACCACAAGTTATAAGTGAGTATAAAACACAGCAGAGTTAAAGCACCAAGATGTTTCCTTATTGTGCTATTCTAAATAAAAACAATGACAAAGGATATACAGCAACAGACCAACAAGGCATTAAGGCTACAAAAATTTCATTCAAATTTGCATTGCTGTATAATTGAATGTGGATTTTGTCCATGTGATCAAAAAAAAGCCAATATTATTTTACTCATATTATATTAAAAAAAAAACAAAAACGGACACTTTCTTACTGTCACAGAGAAAATCCTGAACTGCAGTGACTGATATCTGCCACTGTGCATTCCAAAAAAACCAAAACATTTATTTTAAACTACAGTATGAGTCACAACAGCACCTTATGCTCTTCTCTCTAAATACAGAAACAACCCCCAGCTCAAGGAGTTTAAAAGGCTGGAGAAGTGGCAAAACAACAAAAAGGAGGAAATTATACCACCGAGAAAGATTAACGAGGGGCACAGTGTAGCCAGACATGCCTTGTACTTGGGCAGAGCTCGTGCTATGGGGGCTGTACATGTTAAGAAAAATCTACCCACTGCTCTGCAACTAACCTTCATGAAGTGAACAGATACTGTGCACAAACACAAGGTACGATTTTACATAACCAAGCAACTGGTACAATACTTCACCCCACTACAGACAGACCTATCTTTGCACAGAAGTTTTGCTTAGACCGAAATGCTGGTGGCTCTGATTTTTATGAGCTTAATTAATCAGTGTGCCGGCACACTGTGTTTGGAGGAACATCTGAAGTACGTGTTATACAAAAATAGATTACCAGAAGTTATGTCTGGAAAGTAGTAAGATCTTTTTCAAAACACATTGATTCTGAAAAACACATGACAATTACAAAGTGCAGCTAACAGAAATTTTAGCCTGCTTTTATTTTCTTACAGTTTTGCTGCACACAGACACCCAAAAAGCCTCAAGCCCTGCTGCATGTACCTACCCACAGACTGCCAGCACACGTTGGGGCTACGAAATCCATTCTGTAGGAAACCTAACATTAAACTTCACTGCTTTCCAAGCATATGTTTACTGAGGTGAGCTTTAAACAACAAAATTGCAGCTCTCCAGACAACCTCCATTTGTCAATGCTTTTCTCCTCAGAGATCAAATAGTCCCGAGATCCTACATGAGTAAGTAGCAAATAATCGATGTACTTGCTCACCATACACCTCATCTTCATTGACCTCCACCCTACAGAAAGGAATAGCAGCCATTGTCATATTCCCCAGACATGCTGCCATCTGTCAAGTGTTGGCCATTGGCTAACATTGGCTTTCCAAAACTTTATTACCCAGTGCTGCTAATTATCCCTGGTGGAACTAAGCAATAGAAAGTTTTTTTTTATTATTGTTTTTATTTGGACATTACTTCTCTTGAACAGATTTTAAGCTGTGGGCAATGCTGTTCTCTGCTGTTCTGTTCTTTTGCTGAGTTCCCACTGGTCCAGCTCTATTGTTAGCAAAGCAAAGGAAAACAAAAACAAAAGATCGCTGGCTAGATTATTTCATATAGCAAAACCCAATTTACATTTCCTAACAGGAAATGTATCCAATTACCTCTAGGTTGTCTGTACCATGGTCTGCTACCAAGCAGTTTTATTTTGCTCAGCTCGCCTTTCGGAAATAATTTATAGAAATCTGTTCGCTGATGTTTTGTTGCCAGAAATCAGCATTCATCTCCTCCAGCATTTAACTCCACCTGGTTTTTGTTTTGTTCTTCCTTCTTCCAGCCCCCTGGCTTTGACGAGATCCTGAAGTTTCCCTTACAAGTTTGGAGTTGTGAGTAGAACCAGTATCAAACCAGTAGACCCTTTACAGATCAAGGGAGCAAGGAGGCAACCTGTTACTGCAGTGAGATCCTACTGGCTAGCTTTGTGTAGGATGGCACACATGCGTGTTACTGACTACAGCACCATTTATCAGATTACTACAACTGAAAGCAACATTTGAAATCAAAAAGAAAATAAGAAAAAAGGCAATTAATAGAAATACAGGTAATATAATAGAAAATAAAAAGTAGATTATATTAGAAATAAACTGATACATAATTAAAATGTTTTGCATAATTCAAAAAAATAAAAAACAGGATAAAAAATATTGAATACTAATAGTTGTAAGTGCAAGATTTATAAAATCCATGCTTAGATTGAATGTGGAGAGATAAAGAATGGTATCAATTCAGAAAAGAAATATGTCCAGAAATGTTCAATAACATAGTGGAAGCTAAATGATCATATTTCTAACACGACAGAAAATACAGACAGATATTAATGGATCTAAAGGAATATGCCTGCAGGTTTGGGGTGTTGGATGTTGGTTTTTTTTTTGAAAACAAACAATAATGTTTTACTTTAAAATGACAGCACATCAAAATTGCACACATTTCTATAATAGATTTCTGTGTTCTTATTCCCATTTGTGATATGTTGGTTTGAAAGATTGAAAATTTTGCTCTAAGGTGTTCTTACAAATGGCCTCTCCTAAACTATTCCTGAAAATCCCTATAGATACCTGCAGGTACCATATACATGCACAAAATGATGCAGCAGCATCTCATGTTCCATTCTATTTACATGTTTAAAAGCAAAACTCAGAAGTAAATCACATTAACAAGACAGCTTAGAAATTTATTTTGAAAATAAATTCTTCAAAGCAACAGAAATTAGCTCTTAAGTTTATGACTGAGATCTGTACGGAACAGTCACACCTATATTCCATAGGAGTCAAAAACACACAGTGATTTAATTTTTAGAACCACTAGGAAAGAAAGGAAGGACTAAAATGAAATCATAAGGTCTCTAAATATGTTTCTGTTCCTCTTACCTTTGAGGGATCTGGTAAAACACAGAAAAGCCTGACTAGAGTAATCAGAGTTAGGAAACTGTTTCCAACCCTAGAAGGATTAGATAAGCAACCTTCTGCCAGCGACACAACAAACTGAGGTGGGAGATGATAGCAGGCTACAAAATCATTTATGGAATAGCAGGTAAATTGTCACTGATCACTCCCCCTCCTTTCACATGATTCAGAAGGTATTAATTTAAAACAATCTTCAATACAGCATTGCTATGCTTATAGAAACTTTCAATAGTTGGAGAAATGACCATGTACATGCAGGATCTTTGCAAATACTTAAACAAAAACTTAATGATGTTTCTGAAAACATCACTGAACACCTACAGTCACATTGCCTGGGCATCCCACTTAGGTAAGTCAGCCATTTATTGATCTTTGTTCTTTGCATCATCTTCAAGACAAAACTTGTCAACTACACATTGAATAAGTAGGCTCACTGACCCCCTGGATAAAGACACAAGATACTGTGGGATTTGAGGTTCTCCCATCTGTGTTTCTGACAACAAAACAAACCCAGGAATCTTCTCTTCACTTTGATCTATCTAGCCTGCACAGGATTCAGAATTAAAATTAAATAAATCAAAGTAACATGAAATATATGACAATCAACACGGCTCAGTTTGGGAATCTTAGAAAAGCTGGGCTCACTCAGTCCCAAGGTACCATTCGTTAGTTTAAATGAAATACTTGCTTGAATTTGAGAAATTCATGTTTCATTTGTTTTATTTTATCACCTTTGGACAAACAGCTACCTGACAAATTTATCCCAACTTTCCTTCTTTACCTCAGCCACTCTGGGTAGCTGTTACGTGTTGTTTAAGCAGAGGACTATTACACAAACACCTGTGCTAAATAACTTCCTGATGGCAATGTCTGAAAAAATCCAAAAGGATGAGTTAGCAGACTGAAGATCACCAGCACATCTCAGATTTGAAGTTAATGAGATTTATATAGCTATTTCCCTGTATACCTTAATAAACAATGCCATACAGTATTCAACAACCCTTAATAACTCTCGTTCCTTACCTCTTGCAACAACTGTCAGTAACTGCACAATGCTGCCTGCTTCTGACAGGCATTTAACTCAAGAAGAAAGACAATCAGAAGATGCAAATGAATTACATTCCTGCCAATTCACCTTATTTTTCAGACTGTAGTCCAATGCTTTAATTCCTAAATCCGACAGTAGACTATATTCTCCAGCATGGGGAAGAAAAGTGGCCCAAATTTCAACACTCAAATACGTTTTAGCTATAAGCTTCCAAATGCCCATCAAATTACCTCTAGCATTTTGCAGGAGCTGAAGGAGTAAAGCTCTTTGGAATATTGTTAACAGCACTGAACATCCTATTCAGACAACTCAGTCTGGGTCAGTGGTTTTCTCAGTGACATTTATTTGACAGGAATACAGTGATGCCACCTCTGTGGTCAGTGAAGCTCTGCATCCCAGATGATGCTTTCTCTGCTAAAACACAGACACATCACCCTCAAGAAGAGGCAGCAAACCTGCTGCAAAGGACTTCTAATATTGGATACTCACGTATCCAAAGCCAGACCTTTCACCTTCTGGTACAGCCAGCCTTTGGCATCGGATTTCCTAACAGAAACCAGGCTGTTCCCAGCAGTTCAGCCTCTAAAGGACTTTCTTGTTGACCATTAATCTCACCAGCTGAGATGCAAGTACACTGAAGGTTCAGAAGAAAACTTCAATTAAACATTTTTTCATTGAAGTACTAATCTGCTGAAACTAAAGCTACCTGCAAGAATGAGGCTATTTTGGATATAGGCCTTTCTTGAAATATATAAGAAAGCTTGAAGAATTTTTCTGAAAACAGTACAACTACCTACCAGAGAAGCTCCCCTGTTCCCAGAGCTTAGTCAGAGGGCATGTGCCTGACAGATCACACTTGCAGTTCCTCCTGGTCTGACCCTCAGTGCATGGAGGAAGGAAAACTGCAAACACAGATTGCATCACTTCAAAAGAAAATGTGAGGTCCTTGGGCAGGGAAAAAGTCCTCTGCTGTGCAGAAGGTGAAGGAAAATTACTGGTGTCAACTGGAGTTCTATGATCTCTTCCCATCTACTCTAAGACCTATTTAGAAATGGGGTTTCACTGCAGTTTGAGCTTTAAAGGTCAACTTCCCACAAACCCTTAGCTTAAGTCTTGGTGTGTTTTAGTTTAGCTTCGAGCGCGGTGAAAGATCATTTCAATTTCCTAACGCCTAAAGTGCCCTATTATCAGATTAAATGCAAAATACAAACAGCAGCACTTGGGTGTCTGCTGACTTGACTTACACTGAAAATTCAGAAATCAAATGAATGTGCAGGGATATATTATGAAAGAAAGAACAAAAAAGTACTTATTTGTGATCCCTGTTGCCCGTACTTACTATCTTACACCAGTTAATGGACTTTTAACCTCAAAATTGTGATGTAAAGTAGGAAGGGTAGCAGGTATTTGAAGGGACTGCTTCCAAAGACATAAAAATTACAAAGGTTATATAAATAAACAGAAACATTTAAGAAAAAGAAATTCAGTCATGGAGAATAATTTAATCACAGAATCACACAACTTATTCCACTAAATCTCCCCCAGCATACCGCTAATGAGCAACCCCACTGTTCACTACTCCATCCAGTTAAGAGCTAATCTGAGGGAAAATAATGGTACTGGTAACATGGGAGAGAAACAAACCCAATCCAACACACTATATCTCACATGATGAAAGTTGCCAGGAGTAAACACCAGATAAACTCTAAAGCACCTGTTTCCCAAATGGTAACTCATACTAGGTAAAGTACACAGTCCAAAGCCTCCAACATGAGCACCTGGTAAAGCTTTACAAATGCATTGTCTATCAACCACAAGCATCAATACAAGGCCTGGGAAAGCCTCTTTGGAATGTCCTGGCCCTCCAAACTTCCAGGCAGAGTAAAAAGCAGGCTGGTGCTGATCTCTGAAACTCCTTGGCAGGGCTGCCCAATAGGTTAAGGCATTGTGTTTTACGTAATTTCCCAGAGCTTGTTATACCACAGGCAATTTCAAATTATTTCCTGTTGGCACAGCATCAAATGAATAAGAACTGCTGATGTCCGCAGGGAGTTCCAGGGTGACGAGGCCTGAAGGATCCGAAGGACACCATGGCAGGCCTAGGGCCCTCTTGGCTCTTGAGCTCTCTCCCTTCATTAACCTGCCCTCATTAGCCAGTCTGCTTCCAGCAGCTCGCACACAGATGTGTGCCAACCTCCCTGGGGATTAGGCAGTCGAGGGGCAGGCAACTCTTTCTCACTTTGGAAGCCGAGCACACAGCCAGCTTCAACTACCCCACTCTTCGCAGCCTCCATCCCTTGGGCCTCCCTCTCCAGCCCCACATGCCCTCCTTAGGGCAGCCCCTCAGCCCCTATCCCTCAGCTGGCAGGAGAGGTGGCTCAGTCCCTCCTTGCCCCAAGTTGGTGTTGTGGAAGTGCACACTACACAAGGAATTACTGGCCTGCCAGAACTCCTGACACTCTCCTTGTTTTAGGAGTTACTCAGACTTTAAGTTGGAAAGGAAGAGATCTTAAGGACAAACTTTTCTTCCCTGCAATGGTTCAAATGGTGGGTCAGGGCATGCCCTATTTCTTTCCTTATTTTTTCTGATCACCCCGCTTTTGCTGATACATACATAAACACCAGACTCTTGTGTGACCATACCAACGTTTTCTCCTTCCTCTAGGTACTGAGTGACTCCAGGCTGAGTCACCAGGCGGGCTGTCCTGGTTTCAGTTAGCACAGAATTAATTTTCTTCCTAGTAGCTGGTGGAATGCTGTGTTTTGGCTTAGAATGAGAAGAGTGCTGATAACACCCCGATGCTTTAATTGTTGCAGAGCAGTGCTTATACTAAGCCAAGGACATCTCAGCCTTTGCTCTGTCCTGCCAACGGGCAGGCTGGGGGGTGCAGTAAGAGCTGGGAGGGGACAGACCCAGGACAGGTGACCCAAACTAGCCAAAGGGGTATTCCATACCATCTGACGTCATGCTAAACAATATATAGGGGTGGCTAGCCGGGGGGAGGGGGCCGGACTGCTCGGGGTTAGGCTGGGCATCGGTCAGCGGGTGGTGAGCAATTGCATTGTGCATCACTTGTTTGTACATACTATTATTACTTTCGTATTATCACCATTGTATCATCATTATTATTATTGTTATTATTATTTTGTTATTTTTTTTCCTGTCTTATTAAACTGTCTTTATCTCAACTCACGGGCTTCACTTTCCATTTCTCTCCCCCGTCCCAGAGAGGGAGGGGGGAGGGTGAGCGAACGGCTGCGTGGTGTTTAGCTGCCGGTCGGGTTAAACCACGACAGTCTTTTTGGCGCCCAACGTGGCGCCCGAAAGGTTGAGATAACGGCAGATCTGATCAGAGTGTGTTAAACTAAAATTGGTGTAAGGATTAGACCTGCTTAATAGTCACTTGTCATGATGCTGATTGCTTTAATCACAACTCTGCTGCGCCTGTTTTCCAAATTGAGTATTATAGTACATTATTTTCCGTATTTGCTCTCTGTAGTGTTGTTTCTCCTCTCCGGGCCCTGGTTTCAGACCATTATGGTACTAAGTGTTATAGCAATGGCTTATGAGACGATAAGATATCTGGTCATGACTCTAACTTGGTATTTGTACTCAGTAACATCGTGGACTCTGTACTTTGGAAACAGCATCTTGGGAACTATTAGCAATTATACCTATTGTTTTTCTCCATTAGAGAGTCAATCTGTGGAGGGGAAAGGGGAGGATATTTTTCCTTACTTGCTTACTCTCCCTTTCTCCTTCACCACCCCTGTATCCTCCTGGGTCACTCTGCCTTCCTCCTTCACCACCCTCTTATCCCCTGAGCTTGTCACAATAGCTCTCCAAGATATTGAATATTTCTGGAATACTCAGAATACCATAGTCTTGTTGTTCTGCCTCATGAATGCACTTCAGATTCTGCTTAAAGTTAAACAACTACTTATGAAGCTCATCCGGAGATCTGCCCGGAGGCAGTATAGTTGTGGGTGGCAGGGAGTATGGGTGGATATGGGCAGGCATCTAGAGCAGTTGGCACCCCCAGTGTGTTGGAAATTCACCCCTGAACAATGGCAAAATCCTCAAAAACTGGCAGAATGCTTGAAAAAAAGGTGTAATGATTCTGGCAGTTCCAAAGTAACACAAATCATTGTAACGTGCTGGGGCCTGGCTCATGCCTATCGAGCTGCCATTGATACTGCTGTCAACTTAGTGACAGACCCTGCGGCCACTCCAAACCCTGTGACAGATCCAACGGCCACTGTGACCCCTACGGTGGATTCTGCAGCCGCTCCAGTCCCAGCTCCTGCAGCCACTCCAGTCCCAGCTCCTGCAGCCGCTCCAGTCCCAGCTCCTGCAGCCGCTCCAGTCCCAGCTCCTGCAGCCGCTCCAGCTCCAGCTCCTGCAACTGCTCCAGTCCCAGCTCCTGAAGCTGCTCCAGCTCCAGCTCCTGCAGCTGCTCCAGTCCCAGTTCCTGCAGTCGCTCCAGTCCCAGCTCCTGCAGCTGCTCCAGTCCCAGTTCCTGCAGCCGCTCCAGTCCCAGCTCCTGCAGCTGCTCCAGTCCCAGCTCCTGCAGCCGCTCCAGCTCCAGCTCCTGCAACTGCTCCAGTCCCAGCTCCTGAAGCTGCTCCAGCTCCAGCTCCTGCAGCTGCTCCAGTCCCAGTTCCTGCAGTCGCTCCAGTTCCAGCTCCGGCCGCTACTCCAGTCCCAGTTCCTGCAACTGCTCCAGTCCCAGCTCCTGAAGCCGCTCCAGCTCCAGCTCCTGCAACTGCTCCAGCTCCAGCTCCTACTGCTGCTCCAGTCCCAGCTCCTGCAACTGCTCCAGCTCCAGCTCCTACTGCTGCTCCAGTCCCAGCTCCTGCAACTGCTCCAGCTCCAACTCCAGCTTCTGTAGCCGCTACAGCTCCGGTTCCTGCAACTGCTCCAGCTCCTGTAGCCGCTCCAGCTCCTGTGGCCGTGTCAGAGAAACGAGCTGTAGCAGTGCAAGTTGACCCTGCAGAGGGCATTCCAACCCCTGTGGCAGACCCTGTAACAAAGTCAGAGAAACGAGCAGTAGCAGTGCAAGCTGCCCCTGTAGAGAAGGTGAAAATATGGTATAGAAATTCAAGTCGTTTAGAACGCAGAGAGTCTTCTGCCAATCCAGGTAAGGCTTCTGCCAAAACTAAGTATAGAGATGACGAAGATGATGACGACGCTGGGCCGTCAAGGATTCAGGAGGAGGAAGATGAGGATGCCGAAAGAGCAACAGTAACTACCCGAAGCCTAAACGAGCGCGAGCTACGAGATGTGCGAAAAGATTTTGGTCGCTGTATAGGTGAGCAGCTTGTCACCTGGCTGCTCCGGTGCTGGGACTCTGGAGCCAATTGTGTGGAATTAGACGGCAGGGAAGCCAAGCGGCTGGGATCCCTTGCTCGAGACGCCGGCATTGACAAAGCAATTGCAGATGGAGCACGACCCACCAGCCTCTGGAGGCGTCTCCTCTCAGCTGTGAGGGAAAGGTATCCCTTCAAGGAAGATATTTTATGTCTACCAGGCAAGTGGACCACTATGGAGAAGGGAATCCAGTACCTGAGGGAATTAGCCGTACGGGAAGTGATTTATGAGGATCCAGACCTCAAACAAACATCCACAGATCCAGATGAAGTCAAGTGTACACGACCCATGTGGCGGAAGTTTGTACGGAGTGCACCATCATCATATGCCAGCTCATTGGCAATAATGGCCTGGAAAGAGGATGAGGAACCCACAGTGGGTGAAGCGGCTAAACAACTCCGGCAGTACGAAGAAAGTCTCTCCTCTTCCTTACAGGCCTGCGTCTCAGCTGTGGAGAAACTTTCTGAAAAGGTTCACCAACTTGAAGAGAATCTATTGTCCTCCCCACCTGAACCAACCAGTGCCCACCGACCAAAGGAGAACACTTGGGAGAAACTTTCTGAAAAGGTTCACCAACTTGAAGAGAGATTATTCTCCTTCGCACCTGTACAAAGCAGTGTCTCAGCTGTCAGGGGTAGGCGTTCACCCACACAAGGAAGACGATATGGTGGGTACTCACCCCGTGCCACCCTGTGGTTTTACTTACGAGACCATGGAGAGGACATGAGAAAGTGGGATGGAAAATCTACCGCGACCCTAGAGGCACGGGTACGTGAGTTGCAAAAGAAAACAATCAGGAAAAAGGGATTCTCCGAAAAGTTTGCTGCTCCAACTTCCAGCAGACAGTCCTTCAAACACAGAAACGAGGAAGATTCTGACCAGGATTAGGGGGGCCCTGCCTCCAGCCAGGGGGAGGAAAGGGACAATCGAGTTTATTGGACTGTGTGGATTCGATGGCCTGGCACATCACGCGCACAGAAGTATAAGGCTTTAGTAGACACCGGTGCACAATGTACTATAATGCCATCGAGCTATAAAGGACCAGAGCCCATCTATATTTGTGGAGTGACAGGGGGATCTCAGCAGTTGACTGTATTGGAGGCTGAAGTGAGTCTGACTGGGAATGAGTGGGAAAAGCACCGCATTGTGACTGGTCCGGATGCTCCATGTATCCTTGGCATAGACTATCTTAGAAGAGGATACTGCAAGGACCCAAAAGGGTTCCGGTGGGCTTTTGGTATTGCTGCCTTAGAGACAGAGGGCATTAAACAATTATCTACCTTGCCTGGTCTCTCAGAGGACCCCTCTGTTGTGGGGTTGCTGAGGGTCGAAGAACAGCAAGTGCCAATTGCTACCACAACTGTGCACCGGCGGCAATATCGCACCAACCGAGACTCCCTGATTCCCATCCATAAGCTAATTCGTCAATTGGAGAGCCAAGGAGTGATCAGCAAGACTCATTCACCTTTCAATAGTCCCATATGGCCAGTGCGAAAGTCTAATGGCGAGTGGAGACTAACAGTGGACTATCGCGGCCTGAACGAAGTCACGCCACCACTGAGTGCTGCAGTGCCGGACATGCTGGAACTTCAGTATGAACTTGAATCGAAGGCAGCCAAGTGGTACGCCACAATTGATATCGCTAATGCATTTTTCTCCATCCCTCTAGCAGCAGAGTGCAGGCCACAATTTGCCTTCACTTGGAGGGGAGTCCAATATACTTGGAATAGGCTGCCCCAGGGGTGGAAACACAGCCCTACCATTTGCCATGGGCTGATCCAGTCTGCACTAGAGCAGGGGGAAGCTCCTGAACACCTGCAGTACATCGATGACATTATTGTGTGGGGTGACACAGCAGAGGAAGTTTTCGAGAAAGGGAAGAAAATAGTCCAAATCCTTCTGAAAGCCGGTTTTGCCATAAAACAAAATAAAGTCAAAGGACCTGCACGGGAGATCCAGTTTTTAGGAATAAAATGGCAAGATGGACGTCGTCAAATCCCAATGGATGTGATCAACAAAATAACAGCTATGTCTCCACCAACTAACAAAAAAGAAACACAGACTTTCCTAGGTGTTGTGGGGTTTTGGAGAATGCACATCCCAAATTACAGTCTGATTGTAAACCCACTCTACCAAGTAACTCGTAAGAAGAATGAGTTTGAATGGGGCCCTGAACAACGACAAGCCTTTGAACAAATCAAGCAGGAAATAGTCCATGCAGTAGCCCTTGGGCCAGTTCGAACAGGACCAGATGTAAAGAATGTGCTCTATACTGCAGCCGGGGAGAACGGCCCCACCTGGAGCCTCTGGCAGAAAGAACCTGGGGAAACTCGAGGTCGGCCTCTGGGGTTTTGGAGTCGGGGATACAGAGGATCTGAGGCCCGCTATACTCCAACTGAAAAGGAGATATTGGCAGCATATGAAGGAGTTCGATCTGCTTCGGAGGTGGTCGGTACTGAAGCGCAGCTCCTCCTAGCACCCCGATTACCGGTACTAGGCTGGATGTTCAAGGGAAGGGTCCCCTCTACGCATCATGCAACTGATGCTACATGGAGCAAGTGGGTTGCACTGATTACTCAGCGGGCTCGAATAGGAAACCCCAGTCGCCCAGGAATATTGGAAGTGATCATGGACTGGCCAGAAGGCAAATACTTTGGGATATCATCAGAGGAGGAGGTGGGTCGTGCTGAAGAAGCCCCACTGTACAACCAGTTGCCAGAGAATGAAAAGAAATATGCCCTGTTCACTGATGGGTCCTGTCGTATTGTGGGGAAGCATTGGAGATGGAAGGCTGCTGTATGGAGTCCTACGCGACGAGTTGCAGAAGCTGCTGAGGGAGAAGGTGAATCGAGTCAGTTTGCAGAAGTGAAAGCCATTCAGCTGGCTTTAGACATTGCTGAACGAGAAAAATGGCCAGTTCTCTATCTCTACACCGATTCATGGATGGTAGCAAATGCCCTGTGGGGATGGTTACAGCAATGGAAGCAAAACAACTGGCAGCGTAGGGGCAAACCTATCTGGGCTGCTGCATTGTGGCAAGATATTGCTGCTCGGGTAGAGAACCTGACTGTGAAAGTACGCCACGTAGATGCTCATGTGCCCAAGAATCGGGCTACTGAAGAACATCAAAACAACCAGCAGGTGGATCAGGCTGCTAAGATTGAAGTAGCTCAGGTGGACCTGGATTGGCAGCATAAAGGTGAATTATTTATAGCCCGATGGGCCCATGACACCTCAGGCCATCAAGGTAGAGATGCAACATACAGATGGGCTCGTGATCGAGGGGTGGACTTGACCATGGACGCTATAGCACAGGTTATTCATGACTGTGAAACATGTGCTGCAATCAAGCAAGCCAAACGGTCAAAGCCTCTTTGGTATGGAGGACGATGGCTGAAATATAAATATGGAGAGGCCTGGCAGATTGATTACATCACACTCCCTCAAACTCGCAATGGCAAGCGCCACGTACTTACAATGGTGGAAGCAACCACCGGATGGCTGGAAACATATCCTGTGCCTCATGCTACCGCCCGGAACACCATCCTGAGCCTTGAAAAGCAAGTCCTATGGCGACATGGCACCCCAGAAAGAATAGAATCAGACAATGGGACTCACTTCCGAAACAACCTTATAGACACTTGGGCCAAAGAACATGGTATTGAATGGGTGTATCACATCCCCTATCATGCACCAGCCTCCGGGAAAGTTGAACGATACAATGGCCTGTTAAAGACTACCTTGAAAGCAATGGGCGCTGGGACGTTCAAAAACTGGGATACGCATTTGGCAAAGGCCACTTGGTTAGTCAATACTAGGGGATCTACCAACCGAGATGGACCTGCCCAATCAAACCTGTTACGTACTGTAGATGGGGATAAAGTTCCTGTAGTGCATGTAAAAAATATGCTGGGTAAAACAGTCTGGGCTACTCCTGCCTCAGGAAAAGGCAAACCTATTCATGGAATTGTTTTCGCTCAGGGACCTGGATATACTTGGTGGGTGATGCAAAAGAACGGAGAGGTCCGGTGTGTACCTCAAGGAGATTTAATACTGGGTGAGAATAGCCCATGAACTGAATTGCACCATGTTAAATAGTATATTATACTGTATGTTATCACTACCATGATTACTATAGGTGACTAATTAGAATGTATGGAAAAGAGTGTAACCTGAGCATGACATAAATGGTATGGAATAAGGGGTGGATAGATGTCCTGGTTTCAGTTAGCACAGAATTAATTTTCTTCCTAGTAGCTGGTGGAATGCTGTGTTTTGGCTTAGAATGAGAAGAGTGCTGATAACACCCCGATGCTTTAATTGTTGCAGAGCAGTGCTTATACTAAGCCAAGGACATCTCAGCCTTTGCTCTGTCCTGCCAACGGGCAGGCTGGGGGGTGCAGTAAGAGCTGGGAGGGGACAGACCCAGGACAGGTGACCCAAACTAGCCAAAGGGGTATTCCATACCATCTGACGTCATGCTAAACAATATATAGGGGTGGCTAGCCGGGGGGAGGGGGCCGGACTGCTCGGGGTTAGGCTGGGCATCGGTCAGCGGGTGGTGAGCAATTGCATTGTGCATCACTTGTTTGTACATACTATTATTACTTTCGTATTATCACCATTGTATCATCATTATTATTATTGTTATTATTATTTTGTTATTTTTTTTCCTGTCTTATTAAACTGTCTTTATCTCAACTCACGGGCTTCACTTTCCATTTCTCTCCCCCGTCCCAGAGAGGGAGGGGGGAGGGTGAGCGAACGGCTGCGTGGTGTTTAGCTGCCGGTCGGGTTAAACCACGACACGGGCGCACAAAGCACAGGTATCAAACAACTGCAGGGGGAACCATGGAGTGCCAGGAGTGCATAGGGGTGCTGCTGCCCTTCCTATTTTCTGCAAGAAATGACTTCTGTCAACACAGGCACGGACAGCTACTGTGCAAGGCACCACACAAGGGGCCAGCTGCTGGAGGGCAGACAAGTCTCAGAGGATCTGAGAAGCATTCACGTACACTTTGTTCCACGCTAACTCATAGCAAGAGAGAGCTTAATTCACTTTACAACAAGATTGCAGAACACTCCTGAACTGACCGGCTAATTCTCTGCAGGAGTTGTGCTGTGTCAATGCAGGGCAAAAGAAGTGAGCCTGAAGTAAGCCCCCTGCATTGCCCTGCTCTAATAATCCACACAGAGATTCGGAATCTAAAATTGGATTTGGAGATGTGGCTGACCTGATGATTAGTGATGGTTTTGCGCCCTGCGGTCTCTACAGTACCTGAGCGATTACAGAATAACATTACTGAGCCAAAAGATACAGACTCCTAATTCTCTAAGGTGTCTGTAGGAATATTCAAGGAAAGGAGCTAATTTTTTTTTGTGCCCATCTTCAGAAAATAAATAAGGTTACACTCTCCACGAATAACAAAGATGTGGAGGATTCCTTTGTGGACAAATCACATACGTAAATACTCACCTATTCACGCACCTGGTAGTAAAATCTGAGATTTCTAGGTAAATGCATAGACTTTCTGCAAAGTCTCTTTTTACTTTTAATTAAACATCCTGAAAAGTATAACCACACAGTGAAGACAGAGGATGAAGAGAACGTGCATTCTTACAGGACATTATCGAAGCATCAGTTAAACTGCTTTTGTTTGATGGACTCTTCCATGTTGACTTCTCTTGCAAGATATTACCACTGATGAAGGACAGGAAACAGCGACAATCTTTTCACCTCAGCAAGTGCAATTCTGGAAAGGATTCCCATGAATAGTTAAATACTATTTACTGGTTCCAAGTTTCTTCTCATGTATAAATTCCCATCAAAGCAAAGAGCACTAGTTGGCAGGATATGAATATAAAAAGATAGCTTGAATCCCCATCAAATACTGTGCTATTTATTATATCATTTAGATTAAGATAACCTTCTCATTGCCGCAGCATTATTGGATTGCCTTCTGCTTCTGCATCGCAACAGGCACATACCTGACGGCTGACTTTTAACAAGCTGCTATTGAATAACCACAAGAAGAAAACAAAAGCAAAAATCCTATCTAAAGCTGGCATGAAATTAAACCATTCAATGTAAAGCTGCTGTGACATTATAATTCGTGTTGTAGAGATCTGTTCACCAGAAATTTCAGCTGCAGTGAACTAGACCCTCTAGGCTTATGCATACAAAGCAGTTGCTGCGTCACCTGTTAAGCTTGTTGTATTAGGGAACTGAAACTCATATTTTGCCAGCTTTAAGCTGGAAGCCAAGGATAGTGTTCTTTTTTCTTTTTTTTCCCCCCAACACAACTAAAAGCACATTCAGAACATGATAATGAAACAACCCAGGGATGTGAGAAATGTTCACATGGCTGCCTGCCGTGCAAGAGCACCTTAAAGAGAAGGTAAGGATGTGACATGGTGGATGGGACTGGAAGGACAGTACCTCAAACAAAGCACATGAAAAAGAACAATTAAAGGAGTCAATTTTAATGCTTTTGGTTTTCTTTCAGCGAAACAGTTTGTATTTTGTCTTCTGAAAAGACATATTGGCCCTCTAGGCCACAGGGAGCCTCAGGGAGCAGACCTTTGCTTCTGGAAAATATCAGCAAACACCGGAACAAAATAAATCATTCCAGGGTTATTTTGGCTGGCAGAGCAGATTAACAGAAAACCACCCCACCACAAAATACTCACGGAGCTGCAGGACCAGAAGTCTGCAGCGTACAGCTTTTCCTTTTTCCAACCACCTGGGGCAGGTAAAGGAGAAGAAGCCAACACCACTACCTGGCTCCTCTTTTTAGAGATATTTGCTTGTTGGCTTGGCTTGAAAGTGAAAAACCAAGGTGCTCTGCACTGACCTTCACATTAAAAGGAGTGGGACACCATGAAGCACGAAGAAGGCTCTGTTACTAGTTTCTAAATCCTGCTGGAAAAACTGCCACAGAGGACGCTTGGGGAATGAAGGGCCTAGGTGAGAACTGTTGCACTTTGATAAGCACAAAATGAAAAAATGAGTGGAAAGACTACATTGAGAGACTCAATCTGTCCCGGTATGAGGAAGGAGAGCAAAACCAGTATCCTCAGGTAATCTCTCGCTATTGAGTATACACATTCCTTCTGAAATGTACACTTTTACAACATATTAACTGTAATCATGTACCAGGGATAATATAACCCATTAAAAACCAATTGATTTAGAAATTAAGCCAAGATATCCCATTAAAAAAAAAAAAAAAAAAGTTCTTTTAAACACAGAACCCCCAAATACATTTTGTTTACTGTTTCATGAAAGTTCAGAACATCAAAATCATTAATCCAAAATCATTAATTCACACAACAGATGCTTCAGTTCCAACATGGAAAATGCTATGTACCACATTCAAAGTCAGTATACTTTACTTTCTACGTACTCTTGAGAATTCTTCCTACTACAGAGATCCCTTTTAGTTTAAGTACTCTTGCTTTAAACAATGCACGCCAGTCAATACAAGTCACTGTATTGGCTGTCTCATTGTGAGCTCTCATCAGCCACAAGGCAGTTATTTAAACTACACTTGGGATTATCTATTAAATAATTGAAAGTGATAAACAACTTGGAGCGGGGGGCATCAACAATGCAATTAAAATATGTATAAAAACCTGCAATGTCTGCCATACAGTATTTCACAACTGTCCAAATGTACTTTATATCATCACGGGAACTGTGGATCCTCGTGTTTTCCTATGAGCTGATTCACTCTTAGTTGTGCATTTCTAGAAAGAAAACTTGGCATGCCTTACACAAAATATACCCAGATGCATACCTTTAAAGATTACTTTGCCAATACTTCCAGTAATACTCAGGCCAATGTGCATGTGTTCTTGCCACAGAAGGGAGACAAAATAATAATTTGCTCTTATCTCTAAATAAAACTGGTCCAGATACGTATTGACTATAGTCACTGAATACTTTTTCCACTACAGTAACACTGAAATGGAGAAAAGACCTTCCTGCTAGTACAAAGTTAACGTAATGCAGAAGCCTAGTAAGTAAACTTTGTATTTCATGGCAACCTATGACATCAAAGCTGCAGAATATATCACACACACACACACTTAACATAAGCTTCTCTTTAGGCCATTTCATTTGCATTTTCAAAAGCTACCTACTCTTAAGCACAAAATTAAATAGCAACTGAGAATCTGAATATGTTAACTAAACTGTACGGAAACTGTGACAGTGTGCCTAGGGTTTATTAATTTATATCTCATCAGAAAGAAGGAGAAAAAAAAGAATGTAATCTTTGCTATCTCTGGAGCGGGTTGAAAAGAGAAAAACATGTCACTAGTATGGACAGTTTTAGAAGAACTTTCATTAAAAATGTGCATCTCCTTTCAAACAAAAAGTGAAATGTTATTCAATTTGATAAGAAATTACTGTTTTGGAGTGTTTAGCTTTGATTGCACTGTTCACATCTTTCATTTGTATCTTATTTTCTCTGCGCTGTCTGAGAAGCTGAGGTACTTCACCTTGTTTTTTTCTTTGCACTGAACAAAAGTTGAAAATTGAATAGAAATATTTAATATTATTGCCAGAACATAAAACATTTGAAATGTTCTGACATGAGGCCTATGCTTCACCTCACCAAACACTAGGCATTCATCATCTGGACACCATTATCATCAATTAACATAAGTATTCTAGGTATCTTGCCTAGGAAGAGCTGAGTTTCATTACAGACATACACAGTTCTCTCCAGCAATGCTAGAGCTCAGGGAACAGATGCTTATGTCTACATTGCAGACATCTGATGCTTAATGAAATTAAATGCATCATAAATGCAGTAGTAGCAAACATTTACATCTCCTATCTGATGATTTCACAAACACAAACATCCTAAGGTACAATTCTGCCATCACTACTGTGGTCTGGCAATAATATGGATGACCACGTTCCCTCTCCATACCCCAAACTTCCTTCCATCAGCTCAAATGGCTAGGCAGAAGCTGAACGTCAGATCAGATCACTGATCAAAGGTGGGGAGGATTTTTTGATGGGTTATTTATCTTTCTGTCAGATCAATGGCACTAACCTACACCCTGCATCTATACAGTTGCTGTACCTGAAACAGATTGGTATCAAACAAATAGCAAAGAGAAGCTTGTACCCAGATCAGACTGAATTTACTGCTTTTTTTTTTTTTTTTTATATATACAGTAATATTTACTACATAGCAAGGAGAGGTTGTTCAGATAAAGGACAGAGAATCTTAGTTCTCATCATACTGGGCTTTGCAAGGTATCAGCTTGAACAAGTAATGCCAATAATTTCTTATTTTTACCCAATTAATACTCTCCCTGTTTTGATTTGGTAACATTTTGGAGAGGTCTGACACTGAATTTTCATGACTGGCAACAGAAGCAGTGAGATTCCTTCCACCCATGAAAGGAGGGAAAAAGTTTCACTGTTGTCCTAGATGAAAATACATGGGGTACCCATGGCTGGAAATGTGAAGTGATTGGCAAGCAAACAAAACAGATACAAAGTCAAGAGTTGGTATAAGGCTAAGAGAAATCTTGCCATTAAGCTACTGTCATTATGCTATTACAACTCATTTTCAGATTTTTGTCTCCTGAGAAATTTCATGTCCATCATCTTGAATTCTTCGGAGGCTTACACATCTAACAAATGGCCAATAGCTTGTAAAACAGGACATTCTTTCACTCTTTATAAGATTCTAATAGTTGCTAAGTTCGTAAGATTATCAATATTAAATTGAAGGAAGGCGTTTGCCATATAAAGCCATCTAATCTCATATAGGCCATCTTATACTAAGTTTGCACATATAGCAAATCAACACTCAGCCTTCTGCACACAAGGAAATTCGTTCACCTTTAACTGACCTACACAGTTCTGCTCCGCGTTGGTAATATCGAAGAAATACTCCGCTGATTTTGGTAGGCATAAAACTGTAGCAGAAGTATTATGAATCATCATACTGATTCCTAATTGTCTTTTTCTTAATTTACAATTTTTCATACTGAAGATTAAGAAGTAATCATGTTGAGGAAACAATTGCACTGGAATGAGAGGTGTCTATAGTGCTCCAAATGATTATGTTTATATCATCTTTTAAATGAAATTTAAAACTTTTTCATCACTGACTGTGGACAATTCACATTCTCCAATGATTGAATTCAAGAGGTTAAACTACCTTCCTAAAAACCACTTTCTTTTCCTTTTCTTTTTTTTTCTTTTTAATAATTATTTTCATGTATTTAATTTCAGTAAGATAGCACAGGAGAGCTATCAAGAACTACAAAAAAGCCCCGTTAACTACTGCAGTCCAGTGGCAAACACCTAGTTAGCTGCGTATCATTAAAACCTCAATACCCAAAGAGGCTATATCCTAAAGTCAAGTAGAATAATCACTGGAGAAGCAGGACTGGATTGTATTACAGAACATGTAGAGCTTAGGCATATGGTTTAGTGGGGACTGCTAGCGTTAGGTCAGAGGTTGGACTCGATGATCTTGAGGTCTCTTCCAACCTAGAAATTCTGTGATTCTGTGATCAGTTGTAATATCCAAATGGCTATTTGGACTCATCTGGACTTAAAACACATCACAGAAAAGAAAAATGGCTTCATTGAGTCATTTCTCACGAGAAAAACTGTCCCAAATTAATCTCGTTTCATTTGCAGAAATAAAACCTCATGCAATGTGACAAATTCCTTCTTTTTGGACACATTTCTGTTTCCTAAGTGAAAACAAATCTTACAGTCTTGTCCACATTCCTCCGAACGTACAAGAAGCTCATTTCCTGTAGAGCCATAACCACAGTACCTTACCTCTCTATATATCTCTTTTACCCCCAACTTTTCGTTTGTCTGCTTAGACGGAAAGCAGTTTGAGCAGCAGCACCCTTCCGCTGCCTGGTAATCTGCAGTTTGGAGATTTCCTAAGCTGGAGACATAGAAGTACTCACCACTGTGCTTAATATTCACCTGTAATACTCTCAAAACAAAACAAAAACAAAACAAAAAAAATAACACCACCCTTTCACCTGCACTTATTCTCCATAAACATGTTCTACTTGTTTTATATTTATATTTTAGGCCTCCACAACATCCCACAGATCTGAATTCCTTATGTTTCATTTTGTTTTAAACTACCTGCCTGATAATTTTACCAGGATGCCCTAATGCTTTAATTCCAAGGTTGGAATAACAGTGAGAGAACAGCCTTTGATGACCTTTTCTCCCTCATCAAGATGTTATATAACAGCTTAATCTTTACTTTTACTCATGTTGTTCCAGGGTGACAATCCAGTGTATTAGCTTCTCCTCCACCCCTGCACAGAAGACATGATATATCCTTCTTAGCCTTCTCTACACCCGTCCCATGAACAATTTTTACTACATGAATCTCTAAGTGACTAAAACTTTCTACGGAAACTGAACAGAATCTAGAGGTGACAGCAGAAAGATGACTCTATTTCTTATGAATTTCATTTATCTCGTGTTTGGTCCTCCCAGAGGCACTTTCCTCTGGCAAAGTCCTACCTTCCAAGTAAACAAGAAAAAGCAGGGATAACAAAGATATAAGAAAATTGCTTATTCGCTGTGGACATAGGATTAAAGGAAAACTGTATGTCCTGATGATATACCTTCTGGCCTCAGGCCACAACCTCCTAACTGAATTATGACTAGTCGAATGCAATGCCATACCCATCTTCTCCTTCCTTTCAGTAATTTCTCACCTGCTTGTTCTTATAGCATGTGTTACCTGGAAATGCACTTGGATACTAGCTCTGCCTAACAGCAAATGGCCAATATTCACATTTCATTCACATTTCATGACTTTCACACGTAAAATACCATTGTCAGTTCCCCTTTCCCTTACTCTCCTTATCTGTATCATTTCATTTTTTTCTTGGAGTTGTGAGACTCTGATTTCCAAGAAGTTCTGTTGGGGGAAGAAGGAGAAAAAAAAAAAAAAAAGGCTACAACAAAGACAAGCGGTCAATCTGGTTCTGTTCTCCTTGTACAAGGAAGCTGAGAGACAGTCTGCACCCTCCAGCTTAGCATCAGTACCTTCAAGAACTGCTTCACTTCGATCTCACCTATGAAAATATCACAGCTAAAATACTAAGTTCAAATCTTTGATGGGTATAAAGAATCTACAGCTAATGAGTGGAGCCATGACAGGAGAGGTTTGGGAACATCCAGAGTTTTCAACTGACAGCAATGTTTTGGTTTTCTGGTACATGAAGCCTATGGAGCACAGCACAGAGAAGACACAAGTCTTCCTTATGTCTTGTCCTTGGCATTTTCCCTGTGGTATGGAAACTTCTCAGTGATTCCACCTGCTTCTACAGTTACGGCATACTTGAACCTCAACTTCCCTTGGTGAAATAATGCAGTCTAACAACAGGTCTTTTCTATGTCTCAAAACAAAGTTAGAGTCACTATACCCTAAAGCTTTTCTCCTTTGCAGGGTACAGAGAAGCATTCTAACAGGGGCTGAGCTTTGTTTCCAGCTTTTAGATAATGGGAAGAAAAACAGAACATCTTATCCACTGAGCTCTGAACTTCAGGACCACTCAGAACAAAGTATTTCATGGGCTCTTCTTTTTTTTCTGCTTTTCCTGCACTAAAAACGTCAACTCCAATTATGAGATGATTCACTTTTTCTTCTTGCTGAATGAGTTCACCCATACTTATTCTTACCTTTATTTGACTATTTATCTCCACGTGCTAGGAACAGTTGCAGCACCCAGGTTGTTCCACACCAAGACAAAACCCGGGTGGATGTTTGACTTGTGACCATACCATGGAGCACAAGGTGATAGCAGACGTAGTTCAAACTTCTGGTAAGAGCTCGCTGATGCTCATTTGCTCTCCACCATCACACATGCATTTGCAAATAAGCTATACAAAGGTTGTGGCTGAAAAGGAGCAGATGATATATTCTTCATAGCACGTCTAAGCTGGCAGCAAGTAAATGAATGTTTTGATTTAATGAAGTTGCAGTTTCATTCAACACAAGTACAGCTGACTCTGGCTAGCATGTGGCTTAAAGGAAAATTCTACTTCTTTCTCATTTTATTACGCAGGCACAAGTTTAATGAAAATGAAGTCAAAATTGTGACTTGTATGTTAGTGAAGTTAAGGGTGATTAAGATAAGCAGGAAGTGAAAGGAAACATGGAGCCATGGAACAGCAAAGCAATGAAATAACTCCTACTAGTAATATAACTCAGACATGATTTTAAAACAGACAGAAACTCCTGAGGCAGCAGCAAATAAATCAAAGAGGCTACAAGTTCAAAAGCTAACTCTGTAGATATGATTCAAAGACTGCATGCTGTCAAGTATCAAGAGTATGCAGTATTTTTGCAATAATCTGGCCAAAGGGTTAACGTAATAAATGGTGACAAGCTCACGCAGCCAACATGATGAGAAATATAGACTCAACTTTGGCCTTAGATGCGTGCCTGCAACTCTCATTAATGTCAGGCAGAAGTAGATGCATGCGTCTGCTGTCAGAATTTGGCATTTACTATCAGAAAATCTTTTGAATGCATTTCCTTCATTACTATTCACAGTCTTCCATCTCAGCATGCATAACCAGATACAGCAACTTCCTTAAGCACTCCAGGAGTCTTCATTTATTTATACAATTACACTTGGCTGCTTCTTTTAGTATGCAAAGGAGGTTGGTATCCTGAAACTCAACCTAATTGGTACTCTAATGGCATTTTAAGGGTACTTGAGAGCTATATGTACATACTCAACATACAGTTTGGATGTTCATCCATTGCATGACCAACATGTAGTGTCTATGTCAAGTGACAGAAAGCACACATGCATGTCTCATCGTGTGGAAGGTGGGCGGCCACCATAGGGTAGGTATCCATCTGCTGACACTAAGGGAACAAGCCCAAAGGCTTGTGCAGCACAGCTAGTGACAGAAATCTCCTGACTGCTGGCACTAAACATAGCCAGACAGCTGCTACATTTTTAAGACTGGGTATGAAAAGTAGCAGATGTCCCATGGGAGAATGATCTCTTTGCCCCAGCTGCTGATGAAGATGCAGAAATACAGTTGGTGAGAGACTTCATCTTCTCCCTAGCTTTTCCAGTATACTACTTAGGAAGCACCCTAACTACAGGCACAATTCCTTTCCAGCAGAAGGGAAGCAACCTTCACACCTTCTGTAGTGAAGTACCTCAGCACTTCCAGGGACAGTATGTGACCATTTTAACCTCATCTGGGAATACTGTACTGTCGGGAAGCTTTTTCTCCAGCTGCAGGTGTTAAGAGCAGAATTTGGAGAGCTGATAACGTCCAGCCAAGTGCTTCCCTGCAAGTTTATTACACTTGCCAAAGTGCAAGCCACCAAGGGCTTACACTGCTTACTGAAGCCAAGGCAGGACTGGGATTACTAATAAAGGCTAATAATAATAATGAGACATTTGACAATGAGTTGATTGTGCCAGCAGGTAAGGTACCACCTTGCTGTCTTTACGTGCTGTTTCTAGTATTCAAGGAGCTCATTTGCTCAGTTGGATATTACAGCACACTGAGTGTAGCAAGTGACACGGACCTTACTTAGAACATAAAAGCACACAGAAAAATCTGCTAAAAATAACTATAATCTTCTCCCAGTGCATATATTCTGCTTATTCTTTTCGTAATTAAGTTGACTGTTTCATACAACAGGCTGGTGCTTGCTAGTGAAGACATTTTATCACATCCCAAAGTTGACATGGCTGCTCAACCAGATGATTTGTAGGCAGCACTACTTTACAGAGGGATCCCTCATGATTTGAGCCTGATCCTTGCTACTGTTCAAATAATTTGGTAGAAGAGCTCCTAATCATCTGGAGGCTGAACTACTGATACAAGGAAAAAATTCTAATCTAACCCTCAAAAATACACCAAAGCTTTTGAATAGACCTTGCCACTACGCGTAGAAAAGGAAGAGAACATTTCATAATAAGCTGTAATTTCCAGGAACCATTAAGAGAATTACTTGCAGCAGGAAACTTTGGGATGAAGCTAAGTAATAAATATAAAATGAAGCCAGAACTGCAGGAGAGAAAATGAAACACCCGCAAATACAGTAGAAGGGAATTATGTGCCTAAAGAAGCGAATATACATTATAGATTCTTTTAAGATTTTTTTTTCCTGTGGAAAAACAACACTGTGATAGGCCATACAAGCCAAGAAACATTCTCTGCCCAAACAAGGTTGAATTTTTATAGAGTAAGATAATTTATGGTCTCCAAAAGAAACCACTGTAATCATTTAGTCTGACCTCCTGCCTAAAACCATTCAATTTCACCAGCTCACCTGTGCATCAGAAGTGTAACACTGTTGAAAAAAGCTTCTCTAGAGAAATCCATGCCTGACTGAAAGACTCCAGGTGACAGAGGACCAGTCCCCTTTCCTAGAAGATGAACCTGTTATTACTCTCATGGATAAAAAGGGGCATCCTACTCCTAGTCCATTTATCTGGATTTAGCTTCCTGACTCTTCACACAGAATCACACAGAATTTCTAGGTTGGAAGAGACCTCAAGATCATCGAGTCCAACCTCTGACCTAACGCTAACAGTCCCCACTAAACCATATCCCTAAGCTCTACATCTAAATGTCTTTTGAAGACTTCCAGGGATGGTGACTCCACCACTTCCCTGGGCAGCCTGTTCCAATGCCTCACAACCCTTTCAGTAAAGAAGTTCTTCCTACCATCTAACCTAAAACTCCCCTGGCTCAACTTAAGCCCATTCCCCCTCGTCCTGTCACCAGGCACGTGGGAGAACAGACCAACCCCCACCTTGCTACAGCCTTCTTTAAGGTACTTATAAAGAGCAATAAGGTCGCCCCTGAGCCTCCTCTTCTCCAGGCTGAACAAGCCCAGCTCCCTCAGCCGCTCCTCGTAGGACTTGTTCTCCAGGCCCCTCACCAGCTTCGTCGCCCTTCTCTGCACCCGCTCAAGCACCTCGATGTCCTTCTTGTAGTGAGGGCCCCAAATCCACATGATCACCACATGGCATTATCTGACAAACCTCTCATCAGAAATTAGCTTCCTGTATGGAGAGGGTCTTTCTAGGCAGGGACTGAATTACTCCCAATGTTCACTTGGGTGAACTACATTGCTTGAGCTTCTCAACCATCCCCACTCATTTTCTTAGAGCTTTTCAGAGTTCAGAACAGAACATCGTATTTCACCACCAGAAACATTAACATCTGTATATGCAAATATGTACATGCACATAAATGCATAACGCAAGGTGTGAAAACTGCCTGACGGGTCAAGCTGAAAGGGTTATAGTAAATGGAGTTACATCAGGCTGGCTGCCAGTCACCAGTGGGGTTCCCAAGGGCTCCAGTTCAGGGCCAGATCTCCTCAATGTTTTCATAAATGACTTATGTGCAGGACTTGAAGATATACTGACTAAGTTTGCGGATGATACTAAGTTGGGAGGAGCTGTTGACTCTGTCAAGGGTGGAGAGGCCTTGCAGAGAGATCCTGACAAATTAGAGAGCTGGGCAGTCACCGACAACATGAAGTTTAACAACAGCAAGCGCTGGAGTCTGCACCTGGAAAGGGGAAACCTTGTCTATGCATACAGACTTGGGGCAAGGTGCTGGAGACCAGCCCTGCAGGAAGATATCACACCACACTCCATTTTTGGTCAGTTAAAACCCCATGACCTCTTACACCAATGTCCAGTCTCCTATTTCAAAAAAGCCTTTTCTTTTTCTGACCTAATAAATGTCAATTTCGTATGACCTAATAAATAACAATGTTGAAACATGCTCAGCCAGTTAACCCATGTGGTATCAGAAGACGAAGAAACAATAATAATTAGACGCCCCATTGTGGAACAAACTCTAATAGCGAGAGTGAAAAGAGAATCTGAAATCTCAGGAGGGTCTGAAATCCCTGACCTCCAGACAGCAGCAGCCTACACCATGCTAGGCTCTGCCACATGGCAGCACCCCAGAAACCTGGCTCAGGTGCCTCCAAACACTTCATCCACAGCCCAGAACTCTCTCCGGAAAGCTTTTGTTATTCCAAAACACTATACATTGGTTACTGTTTTCCTGTTAAACTCCAGCTCACAGAGAAGAGAAGACAGCAGAAAGCTACTGGGACAGAGGACTGGATTTCAGTGACTATTCCCAGCTTGACTTCTGGGTTTTCTAGGGAGATGTGCCAGGAGAGCACAGCGTGGAAGCCAAGACTGCTTCACCCTCTTACCAGTGCTTTCCAGATGAAATCCTGACTTAGCATCTCCTCAATTCATCCTCTTTTACCGACCACGTGCTCTCTGGGATGTGACATTTGACATCTTTTCTACGCTCACGTGTGGCTCAAGAAGCAGAGATTTAAAGCTTTCAGACATGGGCCACAACACTGCATCTGCTTTTGTTTGACCAAAACATCCCTTCACATGGATCCACAGAATTACCATCTTGACGTATATATCCTGTATCTATCAGTGACCAAATACTGTTTATTAGGCCTGTGTGCAGGGATCCAAACTTGAAAATACTAGCTTGATTCTTAGAAGCCAATTTTCGTCAGCAATTACAAACTCTATGGGATGCCTTGGATAATGAAGATTAACTTATTTCTTGCTTTTATATTAAAAAGGGTTTTAGTAAACTGCACCAAAAAAGGGAAAAAAATACACACCGACCTAAAACCTCCACCATCTTCTGGGGAACCAAAAACCTTTGTATATCTCTGTACAATCTTTGTTGCACTGAGGAAAAAAAAAAAAAAAAAAAAAAAAAAAAAAAAAAACACTGTAAAGAAGCAGCATTAAACGTAACTTATCAGGCATGGCTAATGGTTATGACCGCACACTCGGTTTTGCAGAGCAATGCAATTTTCATAAACTCTGAGTAGTTTTTTTGTTGCTATTGTTGTTTTCCCCCTACCCTCTAAGAATCCCAACAAATACTGGGTTTTCATTTTACAGTAACAATTGAGAGTAACCACCATAAAAAAAGAAAATTGGGGTACAAGCAGCTATAAGCCGAGCTGGTATTTGGCTATTGCTCTTCTCATTTCACTGCTTTAACTTTGCTATTGTTACAACCCTTTTGTTTTATAATTGATCAAAAACACTCAATAAGTATTTTGTTACTACGGCAAATGTACTGAGATGATAAACAACACAGTGAATTTCTGAAGGACCTATTTTGTTTTCGGACTGTTCAATATATCTTTTGTCACGGGAATCTATCACAAATACTGCTGCTTTTGTTACAGGTTACAGATACGAATGGAGCTTAAGTAATTCCCCAAAGTTGTGGTTTTTTTCCCTTTAGTATATTAAAGGATAATTTGGAAGGTCTCTTTTTTTTTTTTTCCCTGTTATAAATGGCAACATTAAGCTCAAATAATGCAAAGATTCAACAGAACAAAATTCAAGAGAATAATACAGTTAAACTACTATGGCAATCATCTTACTTACTTCCTCGGTTCCTTCTATTTTGTTTTCTTAATTAATAACTGGTGTTTTAAATCTGATTTCCTACGGATTGTGTCTTGGCTATGAATGCAAACTTTAAACAGCATTTGTTTTATTTATTTATTTGAAGAAAAAAAAAAAAAAAAAAGCTTCCACGTTAAAAACATGAAAATACACAGTTTTTAGGAAATCAGCTCATTTTAGGAACTACAAATCTCCTTCCTCCAGTATTGTTGCAAAGGTTGAAATACCATAACGCAACTTGTAATTTGCTAACATTAAATCAAGCAAGAAAAACGTACATGCTTCTAGCAAGCCCTTTGGCATGCTGGCATGCTACCTAGCAGCACATACAAAAAACATGATTGCCATCATTGAGCCGTTTGTGAAATAATTACAAGCTAAATATTCTTTGCAGAAAACACTAGGGGAATAGTTAATGTAATAGATAAAAATCAGTAAAATGGAATTGTTCATGGAAAATTTCTGACGGGAAAAGAAAGAAAGAAGAAACAGCTCAAAAAAATTACTAACAAAGACTTATCTGCCAGTTGAAATCATCACAACAGGAAAGGAATGGCAATTGTATCAGGTGCTGCTTCAGGAGATCAAGTACACGTATGACTTGGAAAGTTTTAGTTAATAGATTCCATCTATTGCAATGTGTTAGAATTTAAAAAATGGTAATTGTTGATCCTAATTTCTGCAACCATTTAAGTGTTCAACCCTAATAAAAGGATGTAATTAGATTACACCGATAAATGCAAATCTCTTCAAAATAGCTGTAAGCAAATACATGTGAATAAATGGTTTCCAATGAGATTTGACAAGTGGAAAACAGATGGCAACGTGGAAAACTGCAGTTCTCCTGTAAGCAATGCACTATAAAAGCTGTGAGAGGTTTATTTCTTAGGTTTGGTAATCCTCGAAATTTTTTCAACCGGCAACCCCATGAACAAAGATTACCATCACGAATTAAGCAACACTTTGCATCCTGCTAGGATATTATTCATTTAGTTTGTAATTGGCATTTAGATCACAGTTTTGTCGGATAATTAACAAACATTTGATCTCTTGGGGAAAAAAAAAATAGAAAATTATTAGAAAAAGCACAGCTGCCTGGATATTCTACGCTAGTGTGGCAAACCTTTTCTGCCCTTTAAGGAACAGACCTATGAAAATATATGCTCTTCCTTACCCCAAAACAAATTAACTCTCCATAGGAAAGGCTTATTATCACAAGCTAACCTTTGCCATATTTATTTAAAAGGGATCCTTGTCTCTTTGTAACTACCTTTCTCCTTTGAAGAGCATGGAAACAGAAAAGCCTGGTAAACTACCTGTATGAATTTTAATGCAGACTTGGACCTGTATAGGGTGGAAAGAAAGACAGCAAGTTCAAAGACATTGATGAGTAACACCCAGAAATCCAAACCAAGTTTGAGACAGGAGGTTTTACTATGATTGAGGTTGAATGAACGTTTCCTTGCCAGAAAATTACAACCAACAGGTCACTTTGCTTACATATCTTTACTAGAGAACAAAAAAGAAAGCCAGTGAAGAAAGCTGAGCCAGCAGGAAGCCTCTTGCAGCAGCTCTGCTTATCCAGAGCACGATCAGAGGACTTCGGTTGTGCTTGTGAAGGGTTCAAGGTTTTTGATTTTTGACATCAAACTTAGGACCCAGAATTAAGAGCATAGCCTGTCAGTATAACCCAGAGGCTCCAGACAAGGCTACAGGCTAATTAGTCAGTTCTGGCTTTTAGCCTACTGAGGTTACTGCAAGTGCATCTTAGGGCCACCACCAGGAGCAAGCTGCTCCACTCAGACCTCCCTCCCCCGCTCCCTTTCATTTTATTTTCTGACTTTCCGCAGTGGCAAATCCTTGTCTGTGATTTCAAGTCCACAGCTCACTTTGGTTTCACATGCACGATGGCTCTGAAGATATCTGATTTTTGCTACAGCTTTGTCCATACTGGCATTTCTATGCTTACAGTGCATAGGGAAATAATCCCCAAGTATGAGAATGTGTTCCTGCCTGGATCCCAGCAGATCTGAGCCGTGGCAGGGTGTTTGTTCCCTCTCCCTGGACAAAATCCAAGAGGAAGAATAAAGTGAGCAGCGAGCCCCACTGCCCCACCACAGGGATTTCACAGCAATGCCTACCCTGCAGAACACCCTTCACAGGCCAGTGCTTGCCTTTCTACCTCACCGTTTGCCTTTGGGTCTACCAGGCTCGAGCAGCATTTAGAAATGCAGGGCTTTCTCAGGTCTGTCATGCTCCCGCAGCACCTCTCTTTATCTGGAGGTGGCAAACAGGGCCCGTCCTGTGATCCCCGAGGCTCCACCAGGCAGCTGCTGGCCCATCAGCAGACGTGCTGGGCCGATACCCTCAGCAGTGTTCGTGAGGCAACCCTCACCCTGGCTTAGAGCCAGGCATCTTCTTGATCTTGATCAAGCTCTTCCCCTCCTCAAGGTTTGCTGCTCGCGTTTTGCTTTCTAAAGGCCTCTCCGTGCCTCGGCCCTGAGTGAACTTCAGAAACTAATCAGAAATATGTTGAGATCTCTCAATCCTTCCACAAGAGGATTTCAGTTATCCTGTGTCTACTTTTTTTTTTTTTTCCTAGATTAACAGATTGTCTGTTCGAGTTCTGATCCATTACTTGGAAAATTAAGCAATTAAAACAGACAACATCTGTGAACAATGATTTATCAAACAGTTGTAGGAACCAAAGTGTAAATTGAAGCCAACTTCAAGAGCTGGAGGCCTAATACATTGGGGGGGGGGAGGTGGGGGGGGAATAAGAGAGGGGAGAGAAGTCTTCACAGAACCCAAACCTCCTGGCAATTAGAAATGAGAGGGTATTTATAGTGGATGAAGAACAAAGAAGAAACCATTACAGCAGCCTAGAAAAGGGATCATTTCAGAAGACTGATTTTATTTTAATCTCTGTATAACAATGCACTCAGCTAAGAAGCACACTGTTACGGCGACAGGCTGCTGATTTGACTTTGGCGTGTCACTGAACTTAAGCTATGTGATGCAAATCCTGTAGCAGTTGACATTTAAAAATGTTTTTGAGGAGTAAATACAACATTACTGGTGAACAATGATACCTCTTGCAACCAAACGTAAATGTGAAGGTGATTTTGCATCATCTTGATTAAGCAACTGGTTCGCAGGCTTGACAAGTTTAATTAAGAGCAAGTTTTATTTTCTCTCTGCGAAGTTAAGACAGCCTTAGAGGGAATTATTACTTCTCACTGATCTTAACTAAGAATGTATCTATCTATCTATCTATATTTAATATCAGTAAACCTCTCATCCAAAATAAACCTTGTACACTGAGCTGCTTTTAACAAACAATGAAGCGGTTAAAGTATCAGCTGTAAGTACTCATGGTAATAAATAATTTGTTTTTGATGGTTAATTTGAAAAGGCTTATCAGGTGGTAGCTGACAGATAATTACAATAATGCTTTATCAGATCCATTTTTCTAAGCACTTCCCCTCCTGACAGAATACGTGTAGGCTCATGGAAGGCATCTGGGAGGGATTTTCTTACCACACAGCAGAGCCATAAACAAGACATACCCTGAACATACTGTATGTCCTGCAAAGCAGCTGCCTTCAGATGGGATTACATGGTGCAACAACTGCTTTAGGTGCATTCGTGTCACCTGCTGCACTTTTCAGCCTTGGTGATTGCCCACTGTCAACAGCCAAAGCACTGCTAAGGAAAAGCAACATTGCTCAACGTACCCCAATTTGGGTATATTCTGCAGGTCGATGCAGCGCGGCTGGCAGCTTAGCCCTGTTGGAAATGAGCTGGCAAGAGAATTGGGACACAAAACCAATGTCTTCTCTTGGGGGAGCTGAATCACTTCTCAGTTGGGCACACACAGAGGCAGTGCACTGCGCTGCGCTATTACAGACCCATTTGGCTCACTGTAACGGGTGCCAGCCGCTGTGCCAAGAGGCATCCACACGGAAGAGACAGCAAACATTGTGGCAGAGGTAGAACGGGTACAGCTTCCCACACTAACCTGCACAGCACCATTTCAATGCTCCTGTAGTGTTCCCCTTACCACAGAGAGCAGGGAGCTTAGGCATGGAGTCACTGCACAGGACACAAGGAACTGGTGAGCATCAAATGGCTTGCAGCTTTGTCTTTATTAGAAGTGTGTGTGTCGGGGTGGGGGGGGAGTATGGAATGGTTTGGATGTTTAACGCAATCCACGCAACCAGAAAACAATCACAAGATGAATCTTTCCTGGCTTTTGGAGGAGTTTAAAACAGAAATAATAACCAAAATCTTAAAGTGCTCTGCATGGCAGACGTACTATTTACATTACTTTTGTAAAATTATTTCTGAGTTTGAGAGCCTCACAACAATCTGATTTGGACAGTGATTTCTACCCATTCTTATCTTACCAGAAGTCTTTTTTTTCCCCATGCCTGATTCAAATTAAACTTTGTAATGCCTTACTTGGGATTCTGAGAGTAACCAGAGGTACTCACTCTGCGTGCATCTATGGACTTGCTAAGGTATCGTGACTGAGCCCAAGGAAAATCAAATATGCGTGGTCAGAACAAGTGCAGAACTCCTGCAGATAAACCAATCTCCCTCACACAATATTTCACATTTACTTTCTTATCTTGTGCACTCAATGCACATAGCTTAAAAAGAACATACTGGTAGCATCATTCACTGCATCCCTTCTTAACACTGCCGCTGGTCCTTTCTTATTACATTGCCAACACAGCAACTTGCATACATCTCCTCACTCCCAGCTCTGCTATGTGCAGATCACACAACTGTCACAAAAAAATTGTTATGACCAAAACACGGATGATAACACATTTATGAATTCACCTCAAGAAGCAGCAGAACAAGAGTTAGCAGAATAATTTGTATGGATAATGAAGCAGTACAGCTGAGGAATGTGTTGCTGTACAATGTCTCCTCTCAACTCACAGCACAGCACAACAGTTATTTCCAAACCTAGAAAACCTAGAAAAAGTAGAAAGTAAGTAGCAACCTAAGATTTACAGAGACAGAAGATTGCAGAATCCTGGAGCAAAGCCCCATCCTTTAACAAGTGTTGGCTCTCAAGGACTATAAAAGGACCCCAGAGGTGCTGCCAGGTCTGGACCTCCAGCATCCTTTCTCCTCTCTGGGTCACACACAGCCTGTCCCAGGCAGAGCACCTGTGTCCAGCTGCTTGTCAGCATTAGTAAATGATATTGATGACAGCATGAATGAGAATAGGGAAAACAATTTTTTTTTTCGAAATTCTGTATAATAAAATCACTTTCTCTTTCCTTAAGTGCTCACATTTAGCTTTGTCATGATAACTTTCTAAAAGAACCATTATATTCTATTTTACATGTTAAGCGGCAAGCAAGTACAATTTCTTCAGTACCTCTGAGGCTTGCAAGAAACTGATAAACATTTACTTTTACAGTAAAAAAAAATAAGCTTTCCAAGCCTATTATGTATTATATATTTGCTTTAATTGGGATGATTTTAGCCTCCTTAAATTTTGTCTAATTTTTGTAACTTGGACTTTTATTTGTTGCAGAGTTTCACATAAAAATCTGCGAACGAATTACAAACTGTGGTTAATGAGCTATGCATAAACCTTCTTTTTTCCTTTATCATTCTTACCATCTGCTTCAGCTGTTTTATCATCAGCCTGTAAGCTAATAATCTATCTACTTTATTTCCCCTCTCACTATGAAAAAAAAAAAAAAAAAGATGCAGATATCCAGAAGAGTTTTTAAACTGTTTTCTCTGACTTTTTCCTGAGTGGTGCCTTATGGTCCAATCTGTGCTGTGCTCTCACTTTCTGCATTACAGAAAAAAAAGGAAAAAAAAAGTAAAATAGAGGGTTTAAAAACAACAACAAAACCCACCACCAGGAAAGTGGCTGTACAGCAACAGTCAGATTCAGATCAACCTATTTTATCCTAGTTCCCCATTGTTATTAACCAAGAATACTACTACTTCCCCCACTATTCCTCAAACATTCTTTATCTGACCAAAGATTTGATGCTGAAATCTGACTACAGACTTTCAGATAAAAATCAGCACAGTGAAAGCATGCCCCCCTGCTGGATAGCAGCAGATACAATGATAAATTTAGCCTCTTCAAAATAGAACTGAAAATCTACCTCATTAGAATAAATAATCAAGGTCTTTAGAGTTAAGCCTAGCTTGGAGAAATAAATCCGTTTAAACTTAAAACAGAAAAAAATGGTATGAGATCCCAGAGATCTTAAATTCAAATATCAACATTTTGCTATATGAAGAACACAGAGCAAAATGTGAGGATTCTTCAGGTACAACGTCAGGAATGGGACTGTGAGCAACTGAGTATGAACATGCCAACTGAGTGGAACTGCCCCTGAAAAAAACAAATCGTATTCAGAGTGAGTCTGACATTTTTTCCATGCATGCCAAAGAGAACTTGAATATTTCATTCATTCATTCCAAATTAGAAACCTGAAGAATATAAGTGGATTCTAAATAAAGAGATAGGAAGGGCAAGGAAAGTCACTAGATATTGTTGCAGCAGACAAAAGCCAAAAAGAGACAAAAACAACTTCTCAACCTCTGTGGAAGATCCCACCTGTATCTGAAATTGCTCTGGTACCTTGGAACAAATCAAAGTTCAGATTCTTTTTTCCTTCTGAGAGCCAAAGCCGAACCTCTGTGATTTAGAAGAGCTGCTCTAACCCCCCCAGGGAGGAAATATTTCTGTACTCAGTTCTGGACAGCTGCAGAACAAATGAATCAACTTTAAACCAACAGGTATATTACCTCTACAAACAGGAACTGTAAAAGCCTAAAAAACTTGTCCTTGTTTCTAAACTTGTATGTAAAAAAGTAATCTACATTTAAAATATGCTCATTTACTTTTATTTTCTATTTAAATGCTATATTGATTCTAATCCTTAGCTAAACATCCATTAACGATATCCATGTAAGATTTTCATCTTTTTGTCAGCTATAAGTAAAAACAATCATATTCCTCATTATTTTTATGTTCCTGTTATTATTTTAACAAATTGTAATCCAGGAAATGGTGAATGCTAACTTTTTTGTAGCCTTGTCTGCTCTATTTCCCTCCACTGCACTAAAGGAATGGGGCAGGGGGGAGGAAAAAGACGTACATGCTATAACTAATTATAAGTTTTACAGAAAGCTACAAGCTTTTCTTGCCAAAGAAATCATCTGAGATTTCCTGTAACTTGATTAAAGTTCCAGAGATCCCCCAGTAGCAGCCCTGGGCCTTTAGCTCCTGCCCAAGATTTTCCTCCTCTCCTTACCCAACGTGCAGAGTAGCACCCAGGCACCAGTTTCCTCATTGTGTTTCGGGGTATATTTTAGTCATTGCCAAAGCTTTCAGACTTTTTCAGGGTGGATGCTGACACGTGGCTCATTCCCCGACACTCATTTGTCTTAATAGTGAACATGTGCCTCATTGAAAGAGAACATCTCTTTAACAAGTGTGATTTTACTGTTTTTTCCTTTCCCTGGCACTGGTCGACAGAAATACAGAATTTATTCATGACAGAATTCTGGGAAGCACAAGCTTGGCATTTCTCAACTGCACCGAGGAAGTGCTTTCACACAGATGGAAAAGGAAGGATTATTGCACACCAGCATGACCGCAGCAAAGGTAACACGATTACTTCAAGCTGTAATGACAGCACTGGAAGTCTGCTAAAACCTGGGAAAATGTCTGTTTTTAAGAAGTGAATGAAGCATTTATTTGGAACAGGGGAATTCTGTTTGGTTAAAAGACATCAATTATGTTTATTTCAGTATTCACCTAGGATAATGTTAATCTCTCAGAAACAAGGTAAGAACAGTATATTGTAGAAGCAGAACCCACACCCTAAAATCAACCAAGCAGCAAAGACATAGTATTTGTCTTACCTACCTTCGTACAAGAGAAGCATTTAACCACAACATTCTTCTGTTCACTATAAGACTAATATTGCTTTGAGAGAGTTGCTCCTTCTCTTACAGGACTGAGTCAAACAGTATTTGTTGGTCTTTATGATGGGATAACTGATGCGAGCAGAAGTAGGAAAAGCCAGCACGAAGAACAGGGTTGTATTGAAGTTTCTCGCTATACAAAGTGAGAAACAGACAGTTAAATGCCAACCCGAAGAACTTCTTGATCGCATGCCTACTTCCTAGTATAGCTGTTACTTCGGTGCATAAACTCTAGAGAGTTTAAACCTTTGTGAACCTGAAAAGGGGCGTTTGAGTGAAATTACTAAGCTTGCAAGTGCAAACTCATGGGAACATGGGTTGGTGCTGAAAACAGATACTGAACTAAGGAAAAAAGGAAAACCAAAGCTTGGGTAGACATTTTGAGGTTCTCATGTCTGCCTAAGGCATGCTACATTTGAAAGGTGCCTGGTAGACTCCTTGTTATGAGCCTGTGCATTTATAAGCCTTAAACAGCTTTGGTTCCCTGCTTGTTTGCACTCTGCCATACCTTAGAGTACTCCGACAAGTATGGGAACAAGGGTGGCCATTTCCCATGTTTTCCGATTTACTCCTTGTTTCATAAGCAAAAAAGCAAGCCTATTGAACAATATGTTTTGATTTTTTTTTTTTTTTTTTTTTTTTTTAATTTACTCTCAGAAGGTTCCTGTCTCAAAGGTAGATTTATCACCCCGGGTATACAAACAAGAAACCTGGAAAAGAAACCTGCACAGAGTGCACACACTTGCACAGAAAGACCCTGGGCAACATCCATCTCTCCTAACCACAGCGATTTAAAGGTCGTCTGGCCTAAGGTGCTTGCAGCACCTCCACAATCAAAACCAATTCTGTCTTAGAGCATGATTCATTTCCCTCTGCATGCACCAAGCTCTCTCCCTGTTGATTATAAAGAGGACCTAGATGAGTAGTTCAGGTCAGGTAAATGACTTTTAAAACTGCTGCAGTTGAGTAAGATCCACTGCTATTGACTGAAATGGGGTGGGGTTCAGGCAGAAAGTGAAGCTGCACAAAAGTCCATGGCAAAGAAGGGCCTTGATTTCTGAATCTCCACCTTAACTGGTAAAGGACACAGATGAGCTTTCAAGGGAAAAACAAATCCAATACATGTAGATTACTTTAAAAATCAACACCTAATACACAGATAATCCTTTTTTTTTTTTTTTTTTTTTTTTTTTTTAAGAGTCATTAACAGCTATTACTTTTTCTTCCTAATTAACCTAGATGTATAAAACATCAAGTGAAGGGTGCACTGTTTTTAAGAAGAAAGTTTTGTTATTAAGAAATAACAAAACAAGACACAAACACAAGTATTAGAAAAACTCAGTGCATTCCCATACAATCACACCAAATACTTTTTTTTTTTTTGATGAGGTTCAGCTCAACAGTGTCTGGTTAAGTACATAGCACACCCTCATACCTACTGGCTGTCACAGAACATATAAAATTGATATATTTGTCTGTCCTCCTCTCTTTTGTCCAGTTTGTAAGGTCTGCTGTATGCTAAGACATCTCAGGAATAGAGCTGTCACTTGTGTGATCTTGTTCAACACACGTTTTTCCTTGTTCTTTGCTGCCGTTCTGTGCTGCTTCTCCCACCAGGCCATTTAACTTGCTTCCACCCAGCTCAGCTTAAAGCACAGCTGCTTAAATGCAGAAAACTTTAAAGGAAGCCTTGGAAGCAGTTCAGAAGCAATCTTTCTGCCATAATGTTTTTGCTAGTCATTGACAGTTTCAAAACTTCTCCTATATATATATATGATATAACCCTTGTCTAGATATATACATATATATATATAAATATACAGATGCACTTTATATATATATACTTTAGTTCACATATGTATACGTGAACTAAAATTCTATTTATATATAAACTTTTGTGTATTATATATATGGAAGATACATATTCTTTGTGTGTGTATATATATAATACACAGAAGTTTACACACACACACACAAATGCAGCATTTTAGTTCAGACAGGTCTGTGGTTTGAGAAGCATCCCCTAACTGCCCCATGTCAGCTCACAAAAGGGCAAAGTCTCTGAAAGCATGGACTGGACATATTTTGGAGGTAATTACACCAGACAAAGGGAGAGGTTTGGCTCTATCTATGGCTGCCAACACATATCTGCTTCCCAAACTGGCTAGCACTTCTCACCTCTTCTGCTAGACCCCAGCTAGTGAAGTGGCGCAAACTGAGAAAGGCCTTGGCAAGTTGTGGAACTTGGTGGGTGACGGAATTTAGAAGATACATCATTTTAAAATACATTACTTTTAATATTTACTCTGATTAAAATAAATAAATAAATGAAAAACCTCACAGCCAACAGAAATTTTAAATGGAATAGAAGCCATAGCAACCATGTGAAGCTAATCTTTAACCTCTCTGGTCTTGATTCACGTAATTATAATTGTGTTAAATGCAATGCCCTTTGATTCAAAAATATCACCATTACTGTAACGGAAAAAGTAATTAGTTTTTTTAATTAATGAGAGATTTCAAAATGCACGAAGGGAAGCATTAACTTCTGTTTTTCTTGAGCTATTAAAGTAACGGTATAAAAATATCACATAAAGAAGTCACATCACAGTATAGATCTAGTCCTTATGGCTCTGCTAAGAACTGTGCTTCAAGGTACCAAACATAGCTATGTTTGCAATATCAAGAAAGATTTAATCAGCCAGTTGGACAAAGTAAATGCTTCTTTCTTATCCGCTACAGATAAAAAATAAATAACAAACCTGTGCTAAGAAAAAAAAACACCACCCCAATGGTTCAGTAAAGCTACCCAGAAGAACAGTATTTTATTCTGCCATTACTGTACGTGCCTCATTACACCTGTAACGCTGGTTCCATCAACATAAGCCTCAACACAGTCCTGAAGGGTGAAGTAGTACACAACAGGCTCTGCTCAGGCCCAGGGATTAATCCCACCTGATTTTAGAAGCCTACAGTGTAGACATTTACATCTTAATTAATCATCTATAAGTAATGACACTTCCAAAGTCCAACATACGTAGACAGAGCACAATATTATACGTTAGGCCCCAGAAGCCTATTTCTGTCCATTAGCTATAAAGGAACCACAGATTACCTATTTATCCAAAAACATTTAGACACAAGTAAGAACTAGTAAAATGGTGATTCAGTTTCTATTTATTTTTTGAAAAATTGTTAACGATTTTCCCCCACCACAGACACTCTGTATTTCAGTCTGACACCACTGTAAGTCTCTCTAATGAAGGAATTGAAGATTTGGCACCTTTTAGGTAATATTTTTGCAAGGAGGTAAGTAGCACAATTAGGAGTAACACAGGATTTCACTGTATCTTTTGCCTCTCCACAATCCAGACTTGGATCATTTCTCAAGCAAGTTACCTTAGCACTAAACACTGCTTCTCAGTGGGCACTTTTCTATAGATTGCATCAACACAATCTAAACTATTTCTTGAAAATCACCTCTCCGAAATACAGATCCTGAAAGTACTCTGGGTGATTAGAAAAACAAAGTAGCTTCAAAATCTTCTGGAAGGCTTTAGAGCAACTTCTGGAAGGGTTTCTGGTTAAGAGAGATTTAAAAATGATATGGTCTGCTTGCACAAAATAATTCTGTAGAGTAAGCAAGGTTGAAAGTAAATTACTTGAAAGTACGGCTGCTTAGCTGTGCAGAACCTCCTGTGTGAGACAAAGTGCTCCCTGGTGTAACGTCACTAAATTCTGTGTCATCATCTTACTATAAAAGATGCGTTTTTGTTTAAAATTGAGATGAGCAATTAAACTGGAGGGTATACTGGTACAAAATACAGCACAGACTTACTCCATGATCCATTCTATATGCAGACACTTGTGCCATCGCAAAGTGATCTACCCCGCTCCAAGAGCTGTCAGTGTTTTGACCATTTTAAGAGATAAACAAATAATGTGTAAAGGATAATTGAGTTATGCACCATCCAACCTGCAAATTCAAGAAGATACTGGGAAGGCTCAAAATATCAGAAAGCAGAAATGCAATAAAAATACCATAGCTGCAATTGTTCACTACTGAAGGTTAACTATACTGCTCTGTTTGTTAGCGAAACAAAATCAGAAGTTTGACATTTAGCACCAATAAAATACTTATAGATGCTCTCCAACCAAATCAGTTTGCCTGGAGAAGTGGAGGGGAAAAAAATCAACAACAATGACAACAAAGAACACCCCAAAAATGAAAAATCAGAACAGAGGACTACAGGTTAATGAGGTATTTAAAATGAGAAAATAGGAATTCATGCTTCAACTTGCATTCTCCAAATTATTTTTATGTATTACAATACTTTGTGTATCACAGCTGTAGATTTCCAACTCTGAAATTACCCCTACAACTGAACATTTTGAAATTGATCTTGGCAAGACTGTCAACAAGAGAGGAAAAAAACAACAAATTGAATGTCATTGATTAAACCTGAAAGCGAGAGGTTTCGGGTTCCTTCAAGATACAAAGCACGCAAATGGAGCTCAGCTGCCACAGCTAAAAGAAATAAGACTTGAAAATAAGGCCCTGCTTCACTAGGTGTATAAATCTGGCATATTAAGCAGATACACTGTGACACAGACCTTAGACTAAATGCGTTCACATATGCATCAATGACAGCAATATTGTACACTCTTTTGTTTCAAACAAAGCCAGCTTCACTGTCCTTAATCTCCAATTATACTGCTGTCCTCTACCTCATCCTGTAAAAGAAAAAAAGAAAGAAGAAAAAATAGACTGGATAATTAGAGTTCAAAAACTTCTTCCATGAATCTTCAAGTTAAAACTTTGAAAACAGGATTCCTTATGATTGCAGTGCTCCAGAGCATACCAACAACTTTCCCATACTCAACATCAGCGGAACAGGGAATGGTAACAAAATCTGCAGAAACGGTATTCAAATGTCCAAAGATCATAAAGAGACCCATGCTCAAGGAAATGCCCCCTATATAAATATATATAAAGCAGTGGTCTAGTCGCAAAAGAAGACAGATCTAAAAAATTGCCAAAAAAAACGAATCGAGGAGTAAGAACATCGTATTTATGCTCCAGAAGGGGCAGAGGGAGAGGCTGCCAGCAAAAGAGTTTGGTTAAAGCCTGCAATGACTGCAATTCATCCGTTGTCTGTAGTGATTACTCCGTGTTTGTCCATGGAGGGACCAAGTTTTCATTCAGCATGGATTTCTTGTTTAATCTTCAGTAATCAGTCTTTAATACACTGGACGAGCCCTTCATACAGATGGAGGCTGTGTTCTATGTACTGCAGTGCACGTAGTATCTTTAAGACAAAACGTGTGCCATTTTGCAAGCCAGAGACACTGGCGAGGACACAAAAAGAAGCTGTTCTCCCCAGATCCCTGAGATAATTTACTTTCTCTTCAAATCAACTCGATTCAATCCTGAGTCATGTCCTGCTACTAAGCACGGCATGCTCCAGTTTCTTGGGCAGCAAGGGCTACACCCTGCATACACACGGTTTTCCTGCTCGTCGGCAGGCAGTCTGGTGCTGCTGAAGCCTTTGACAACCTGACAGAATGCAAGTGAAAACAGAACGGAGCTCAGACAGGCACAGACAAGGGTCAGGATCCCCACTACTCCTTGTCCTGACCAGAATCAAACTGAGATCTCCAGTATTTTTTATTACACCAAAGCAATCCAAGCAGCACACAGAAGACAACTTGGAGAAAACCCCCGAGCCTGTATAGCACTATCCAAGCAATGGCAATGATTACTGATGCCAACCCATGACATATTCAATGGCACACTTCACATTATTCCAATGACCCTACACATAACACGATAATCAGATACAACATAGTTTTATCTCGTATTCAACCAGCTTGTGTGAAACATTCCTTCTGTTTATCTGTCTTAAATGCTGAAAATGAACTGTGTATTTCAACTTAATTGCAACTGCAGCCTTCATGAGTTTATTTTTATACATACATATATCTGAAGAATATGCTCCTACTTTAAGTTTTCATAAAATATTGACATTTGTGAAGAAATACTTGTGCTCTTTCTTTTTTAAGAGTTAACTTAGACATTAGCTTGGAAACTGCTTTAGCCCCTAAGCCACCTCCCCACTGCTACATTTAATGAGAATACTTAGTTTCACTATTACTTTACAGCATGTTCAGTCTGACATGTCTTCAATTTACAAAGTACAAAAAATGATTATTCCATAATATGACATTGCCTATTAGAAATGAAAGAAATACAATTTAATTTGAATTGTATTACTAATTTACATCTACATATAGCTTATTAACTGCTGCTGGCTTCTCGGTTGGGAAGAAGAGATAGGAAATGTTTTGATTTATGCAATAATTAGAGTAAGACCAGGGTACTTTCCATATTTAAACCAGATTTCTTCCCTGAAGAGTGACTTGTCACACCAAAGTCCTGCGGATTCCATATTTCTCTCCTGGACACTAAGACAGAGAACATTTTGGGTTCCAAGTGCAAGTTTTGCCTCTAAATTTGAACCCTGCAAGTTTCATCAAAATCCAGCTGGGGTTGTTACTTTTCACATTACTGAAAATCCAAGGCAGATAAAAATTACATTGTTTTGAAAAAAAAAAAAAAAAAAGTGTCTCTTTTTACAGACACCAGGCACATTCAAAATCTGGATCTTCAATGGCTTAAAGGAATTACTGCTCTGAGTCAGGACAACACAGAGCATACTTCCCTCACCAAAATGTTTATTTTTCACAGCCACTTTAAATCCTTTTGCTCCTTTATCAAGGATCAGCATTTGGCTTCATAATTAAGATTTTTTTTTTACTCCAGTTTTTCATGGGAAATAATTTACAAATAGATTGGAAAATTCATGCTACGGAAACAGGAAATTTGAGATGTGTGAAAACAGTAATGGAATTAAAATTTATTTTTTTCCTGGATCAGAGAGATCTATTCAATAACTGACCTTTCATCTTCACATTTATGAAGATAAGAAGACTCTACACATTATTAAAGATTCAACTCCTACGTAGGCTTGAAAAAACAAAGCAGCAATGTAGGACAGGTCTTTTCTTCCTCCTCATTAACACCTTACATCAAGACAACCTGAGATTCACACAGCATTGCTACATTTCTAACCCCTCAGTAACACCTGTATATGAAAACAAATGTTTAGTGTTCTTGAGCAGTAAATAGAAAAAAAAAAAAAAAAAAAAAAAAAAAAACACACAACTTACAATAGAGGACATGTTTTCCTTATTTCAGGAAATGATGTAACACAAAAAAAGAAGAGGGAAGTCCCTTGTCTCGTTCTGTCAGGACATCACCATCACCACCTAATACCTGTTGCTTCAGACCCATCTCTCAGATGGGTCTCACCTCTTATACCTCACTGATGTTTATTCCACTTTATTAAAACTGTTGATGTTTCTCTTTTCTTTGGAAGGATTCACAACTACATTGACATTAGCAGCAGGGTTATGAAGTCAGATAGTCCTGAAAAGAAAGCCCTTTCCAACAGATGACATCACGAATTCTCAGTAATCAAGCAGTATTGAACAGGACTATGGATTTGACCTGCTTAAACTTGCAAGAGAATCATTTTTATATTTTTGTAATCATCTCCCAGGAGGCCAAAAGACTTAGTCTCTCTGAAACATGTTTAAAAATAGATAACATTGTCTTTAAAAATTTAAACTTGTAGCCATCAATTGATGCTGCACTATCTGATATCACACTTGGTATGCCACACAACAGATAGATGGATCTCTGTGATATAACCACACCTGGCAGCATATATTCTGTACTCTCTCTCCATACAATCTCCTAATATGTAACTTCCCCACCTAGATAGAAAATACATATATAATGCCACTTTTGGAGAACAAATCTAAAGTCCCAAACAAATTTACACAAATAATATCACATTCCAATTTTTGTCCCACCTTCTATTTACTGCATTTTCTTGAACAGCAGTGTTTCTTTCATCTGGTAAATATTCCTAGTATTAGTATTTATACTTGATGGGCATTTCACTTTCCTTTGTTATTGATATGCTTCAATTTATTTCTGTTTACTTTTATCTCTTTTTCCCCATCTTTTCCCTGTGGTTTCATGCATCTACAATCAGTAGTTCCCCCAGTAAGGCATGATATCCAACACATTTTCATAGCACAAAACGACCACCACTATTCCCTGAAAATTACATCTTTATTTTTTCATAAAAGTTATTTTCCTTCGCATGTAGTTCACACACAGAGCCAGTATCAATCATTTCCCCAGCACACAATCTAAGATGACAGTAGACTTGTTCATCCCAATATGATTCCTGACACATGAGGAATGAAGATATGTTGCTGGCAGCTATTTCTACCTCCACATGCAAGGTTTAACTATTGCCATTCTCATCTTTATGCTGTGAGTAAAACTGCATCAGTCTGCAATGAGAGGTTGTCTTTCTGGAAACAACAGCAATCAAAGATGACCTCAGATGACCAACTTGGCCAGACAACCAAAATCAAGGTCATGACCTGCATGCTCTGCTGCTGGTAGGAAGGGAAATGTGGTGTAAAATTCTAGTGCCCAGATTAATCTGTTCTTTTCACATTATCCCTTCCCAGCTCACAACCTCTAGGGAGGCTGAGCACTGTGAAGAGTAACAGGACACACACAGCTGGGAAAAAGGTGCTACGTGGGGCTGTGAGGACACAGGGCAAAAAGGAGAGAATTGAATGCGGAAGGAGATATTATGCTCAGACCTAGATCTGTCGTGGTCATTGCTGTCTTGTCTTTGGAAGTGCAGGGTCCAGAGAAACTGCAGCACAGAAGGTGCCTGATGAGACCTTTCTTTGCGGAAGAATTTCCTAGCAGTGCTAACGTACAGTTCAGCCCTGGATTTGAGAGTTATGCAGAAACAAGGGATGATTTAATGAATCAGAGAATCACCCTTTTGGAAGGGAAGTTCTTCCTAATATGCAACCTAAACCACCCCTGGTGCAACTTTAGCCCATTCCCACCCAAAAAAGAAGCACTCACACAGAGCCCCTGAGAATTGGCAAGAGCTGTTTATTGCCAGCCAAAGGCGGCGGTGCTGGGAGCAGCCTGGAAGATGCCCTCCCGGGGACAAAGAGGAGGGTTGGGGGGCTGAGGGCCCCTTTTCTGGGGCTGGCTCCCCCGCACCATTTGGCTTGCCAGAGAGAAAGGCTGCCCCTTGGCCACAGGGACTGCCCTGCACCTCCCATCCTGTGCCCTGGGTTTATTTTTAACACTGCTTTTTAGGCAATTTCATTCCATTCTTTACGGAGAAGAACAGAAGCAAGGTGCATCTCCAGCCCTAATTCCCACGTGCGCTTTGTGCTCCGAGTGAAGAATTTCTTCCTCACGTCACATCTCATCTAAATCTCCCCTCCATGTGCTCAAAGCTGTTGTTCCTGGTTCCATGGCTACACTCCCCGACAGAGTCCCTCTCCAGCTCTCTTCTAGGCCCCTTTTATGGGTAAGGTTAGGTGGCCAAAAGGCAGGACTGAGCAAACTGCAGCCTCCTCTACCTGGTTCCACATGACGTACAACCTGAGTTCTGTGGGATACACCAGGCAGAACTTCCAACTCTTTGCAGAGGCCTGCTTTGGCTTGGCTGCTTCCAAGTAAAGCCTGCCGTTACTTATCCAGACACAGAAAGCTTTAACCCAATTGCCATTATCAAGAGGAAACACTGATCCCAATCTTCATACAATTAGAAAATAGTAAAGGAATATATAAAAAAGAATAGCATATGCTTTTTTTTTTTTTTTTTTTCATTTGTTACTTTTTACAACTATTTTTACACACTAAATACTTGGTACAAATTGTTTTCTTTAGCGAGGGCTTGTATTGTGAAGTACTGAAACAGCACAACACAAGGAAACTTCTCCAAACCTCCTGAAGTTGAGAAAATAGCCTGTGTGTGCTCAAGCAAACAAGCAAGAAAGACAAACATATCGACACTACTGTGTTCAACACTAAATGCATGCCCAGGGATAGTTCCAGCCAAGTCAGCCATCTCCAAAGGAATGTATTTAATAAAACCTAATTGCTATAAAAACCAAAATGTAATTCAACAGGAGATCATGGAAAATCATAGCAACACTATAAAGGACTGATTGTCTTCCGTAACTGTCATAGATTCAGAAGATAAAACAACATTTGTAGCTTAAAAGAACCGCACTGCGTAGGTAAAATAATGTATTGCTATTACTTTTACTCTCAAGCTCTCTCCTTCACAGTTTACTAGTAAGTAGCTTTGAAACATTTATTTTCCCCAGAGTCCTGGCTAGCTTACATTGCAAAATTTCAATGGCATGTGGAAAAACCTTGTTAAAAACCCAAGAGCAATGCTTGAGATCCGTCTTTTTTTTTGTATCTATAATAAACAGAAGACTACTTTACAGCGTTTGGTTGAACAAAGAAATGAAAACCAACACTACTGCAGGTGCTGTTATAAGGAGGAGATGCAAGCCAAATTGCCACAGGAAATCTTTACTCACATCACAATAATGGAGAGCCTTAACTTGGGGCCTGACCAGGAGAGACAAAGGATTTGGAAAACATCAGAAATCACAGAAGAAACGTTGCAACACTAAACCAAGATTAGCTAAACTGTCATTCAAGCAACTACTTGGAGACTTAGCCATTTGCAGGATGCAAATCACGTTTAAGTTGATTATAGTACATTATTACATGCTGAAGCCAGACGATACGATGAATTCCAATTCTGAGTACAAGGAGCACTTGATGTCACCCTTTAATCGTGCCATTCTATCACTACTCATCTTGCATCAATAGATTTTCAGTCCCAGGATCACAGTTTAATGGCAGTTAATGGCCTCATCTCTTCACCACTGATGTATCAGAGCAGACTACTAAGCAGCAGCTCGCTCCAGAGAGCGCTTACCTTTGTTGACTTGCATCAAGCAGCTGCGCTGCTAACCAAGCAAATGACCATTCCAGAAGAAACTGCATCTTGCTGTTTCTGGAAACATCACAGTGTCTGAGTTTTCTTTCCTCAGTTTCATTTCTGACAGAGCCTAAGCTCCTGACCTGTCTGCAATTGTCAGGAACTGAACAGCCCAATAAAAAAAAAAAAAAAAAAAAAAAGCCCATTAAAGTTGTTTCTGACATTTTTGATTCATTTGCTATGACAAATCTTCTGTGTACATCACGTGGTTGTTGTTTTGCTTTGTTTCAGTTTATCTTCTTAGCAGTAACCACTAAAACGCAGGTATCTTAGCAAAAAAACAACTGATACTTTGAAGATGGAAAAACAAACAAACAAAACAAACTAGGCAGTACTCCAGCCAGGTAGCAGTTGAAAATGCAGTGTTTTTGATGATGAATGTTGTGTGCACATTCCTCACCTTCAGCACAGCTCATAGCCACAACTAGGTACAGCTTCTCACTGTGAAATTCACTTTGCTCAATAATGGCTCAGTGATATCTTGTATTATTGTAACTGATGTGATCAGTAACGTCTGTACTTGCTCTTACTTTCTCTGTAACATACTGACAAAAATAAAAAACTAACATAATAATAATAATTTTAAAAAAAGAAAAGGCTATAGTCTTCCAGGTATTCCATAAACCCACCCAGTAACCATTCAACCACAGATACAGGAATGCCTTTCACAGGAAAGGACCCTCTTTATAACAGACCCATAATTAAAGTACAGATATGCAAAACAGCCATGTTGGAACAATCATTATCGTCTTCACTGCACTGCCCGAACATGCACTTCATGGCTAGTACCGTTTAGGACCTCATAAGCTTTCAGACTATTGCAAATAAAGGTGATACACTCCAGCAGCTCACTCATCTGACCATTCCTATTGTCTCTCCATGGTCCCAGTGCAACAAAGATTCGAAGGAACTTGAATGTTCTACCTTCTTCAGAAAGACAAACAGTCAACGAGTTGTGCTTCTAACCACAAAAAGTATAAACAAGTTACCTTTTAGTCAATTCCAGTGTATTGTTAAGCAGAGAAAGCAGCTGATTAAAACATGTCTGGATCTGAGTAATCCACGACCAAGCACAGACCTACGGGTACAGCAAACCTAACCTACCATAGCACTACTAACAACACCCAGAGTTATCTGCACAACCAAGCTGAACATTTGCCACTCGTTTCCAAGGAATTTATTGAAAATCACCCCTGAAAAGATGCAGAGCACTCCCCTGTCTGAGGACTGGAAGGTAGGAGTAAGGAGAAGTAAGGAAGGCCTTTGTAAAGTTCACGTAACAAAGCCATCGATCCTTCCCAACACGCAGCTGTACAACAGGGAAAAAAAAAAAGGGGGAGATGGAACTGGCACTATTTCCAGCTCACAGCATGGAGACAACCTGCTTCCAGATCCTAAGAAGAGAGCACCAGGATGCAGAACACTGCACACCAGGCACCGTTCTGCTGCCTTCTTCCCTCCGTGCACCACCACGAGCCCCCAGCCCAGCAAACCATCGCCACTGGTGATCTGCTTGCTGCTGCTAGAACAGCACGGGCACAGAGCAGGAAGAGCTGTTCCCTAACATCATGTCCCACGTAGCAGTGGGCTGGACTGCTGGAGTTAAAGCCAACTGCAGCAGTCTGAACAAGTGGTGATAGAAATGCAAGTCACACACGGCACTTTGGATGAATAGTGAATTATAGTAAAATAATAAGGAGAAAGGAAAAAAAACAAAAACAAAAACAAAAACAAAAACAAAACACTAACAAAGAGCAGGATTCTGGAATCATTTTGACATTAATTCCAAGTTTTATTTCTTATTTCAGAAGATGATACTGAGCAGAAGAAATGTTTCACAGTATCGATTCTGAAAACTGTCAGTATTCTGTAGAACCATTTTGTAGATGCTTTTATATCTTCTAACAGAATGAGGCCCCCATCCTGACCTAGATCTGCAAGCACTAGTATCATGAAAACATTATTAAAAAATAAAACAAGCAAGAGAAATGTGACTGCATGAAGTAAAACAAAAAACAACAACAAATACCATTTTTACACTGTTGTTAGTCTGTAACATTCTGCTTAAGCCAATACCAAAGAAATCTTTCAGTTAGTTCCTAGGCTGATAAGTATTTTTTCCCCCCATGAGTGAACTCAGACTTTCAGACCATGACTGAACAATAAGCATAGCAAAAGATGGTAGCTTGAGAAAAATGCAATAAATATTGAGGAGCTCAAGTCTGGCATTTGTGTCTTTTTGTAGGATATTCTAGAAATATTACCATAGGCTTTATACAGGTTTAAAGTTGAAAATTACTCCTGAAAATGGAATACATAGATATTACCATGTCTGTGTTTTTTCTCTGTGCTGCTTCCTTTGCTGTTACAGTCATTTAATTGTTCTTCTCATACAGAAAAATGTAGTTTCTCCACTGCTGAGCTACAGGTGTTTTCACAGAACTTTGGCAGCAAACTAAAGCCTATTAACTTCAACTGCTACCACTTTATAGCACTTACATCAACTCTACGTTTCACAGATTCTGTAATAAAAACAAGTATTGATTTTCATTTTTATCGACTTACTTGCTTTCTTTAAATGGGGGAAAAAGTGCTCTATCCTGCCATTGGCCTCCTGCTTCTAAAGCTTATGCCTTTAAAGCCACATATAGCCCAAATAAAATTCAAGATAAGAGATATTAATTCAATACAAATCAGAGAGACTTAGAAGTAAATCTGAAAATTACTCAAGCTCCCAAGGTATGGCATCTATCCTAATATTTCTCTAGAGCATATAATTTTGTGTACTGAAGTGAACAAATCCTGAAGTGGGGTGTTTGGAAGCCTCGTGTCCCTCAGTGAGGCAAAACATGATCAAAAAAAAGTGAAAATGTACATTTTAACTTAATCACCTCAGCTTCTTATCTTATTTCAGCATCTGAAGTTCAGTTTCATTACGAGAAATAGCTCATGGCAAAGGATAATACACAACTATGACTTCCAAAAAAAACACAAACGGTTCAATTACTTTATTGAACCCTGTTTTGAAAAACCTGGAAGCACACAGACACACAGTGAAAAAAGGTAGTAATACTAATTCAAAAAATGTTGCTTTGCCTTGTAGATTAAATGTATTTTCTGAGAAAAGATAATGCAGAAACCTATTCCCAGTAATTTTTTCAGCCCAATAAATTAATTGCCACCAAATTTTTGTAAAATAAAAAAAAGTCCTTCCAAGATTAGACAGAACACATGTAAATTACTGCAGGATTAGGACATAAATCAATTTACAATGTCACATAACTGCTTTAGTCACCAGACTGTATTTGCTGACTTTGTTAATTCATTGCTCCTTTTCTAAGCAGGTGGAAGCAACTGTGTTCCCAAATGTGAAAGTGTTCCTGAAGGTCATAAGTTGGTGAAAGAACTGCACTTCAAATACCTGATTGATGGAGGGAAGATAACTATAGAGCTTTTTCCTAATAAAATAAAGGAGAAATGGTGAAATTAATGAAGGAAAAGTGCTATACAGCTAGACAAAAAAGCAGGAAATAAGAGTTAATATGGAATAAATTCTTCTTGATGCATCACTCCTTACAAACATGGTTGGAGAAGGGCCCAGAGTACATTTAACATGGAGCAAGATGCTGTGCACCGCTTCGACATTTTACTCGAATTGGGTCTGATCATTTTAATATGGGTTGAACAGCAGCAAAAGAATGATTACAGAGGTGAAGTATCAACACAGAGTCTCAGAGTGTCCAACACTAATTGAGTTTTCCTTAGGAAAGCACAGTAACGCTTCGGAACAAGTACACACTAGAGCAACGGTGCTGATTAAGTTGGCTCTTTAAAGAAAAATTTTCAAGACTAAGACTTGAACAGACAGACACAAGCAGAAGATACCAAATGCACGAACTGCATATGTGGATACTTCTCTTAGAAGACTAACAAGAGGCTAAACACAGACAGTTATCCCCACATTACCTTGCCCTTCCCCAAACCAGACACGCAGCCCCTAGAGGCATGCCCACCAAAGGACGGCAGATGTTTAATATTTGCAGCTAATTCTTCATCAAAAGCCAACAAATTCATCGCCTCCACGTGTGGTCAGTAAAGGACAGCATGATGTGGATAGCTACTCTTTGAATCTCAGAGCCGCGAAACTTGGGACTGCTCCCGAATTTCAATTCTGTGCTGCTCTTGAATGCAACTCAGTTTGGCTGCGCTGACAGCTACTGTCAGCATCTCTCCGGAGCTGAATGCAGGCCTGGTTATCCGCTTGCTGTCAGGAGGAGGAGAGTTTTCATTCTTATCAGGAGTTTTCACCACAGTTCCCAGGCACCACTATTTTCCAATAATTATTACAATAGCTGGTTTTTCAAACCCCAGAATTTGAAGTAAACGTTATTATACAAAAATGTTAACTCTCATTTACACGATCACTTTTCCATTTATTAGCTAGCTAAAGGGGAAAACTACCTAAAAATGAATTGTTGAAAACCATCATGAATTTTTGAAGTCTGCTCTGAGTTTTAAACGCTTAGCAGAGGAATGGAAGTTTCTGCCAATTCTGCAACACATATAGCTCATTTCATTAGATCAAGAAACAAAGTAAGTCTTTGTATCTGACGTAAAGTAATATATAAATTACAAGATTAATTACAGATGTTACAGAAAAGCCATAATGTAAGAACTGAGTTACCTCACAAAGATGTGAGCATCATCATCATTCCCCCATGGCTCCCCTGCTCCCTTCCTGAGCATCTTTATACAGGTACTCCCTGTCCCAGCTCACGTGTATTTCCCAATAGAATATCCATTTCTCTTGTGCAAAAAGTCTTCCCCAAAGCTGACCTTAATCTCTATGATCTGCTCAGACGATTCATGCTACCAGAAACATCTCCTCCTATCTCCTCCTCACATAACCTTTGAGAAAGGTGCAGAGAAACGTATGTGAGCGTAAACGGGTCACATTCACAATGTGGTTTTGCTATATCCTCTGAGTACTAGTACCAGTAACACAATGTCCTTCATACTTAAGAAAATGCATACGCTGAAATAAATGTAGAGTCCTTTTTTTTTTTCTTTAAGTAAAATATTGTTCACATCATTTTGGACTATAAAGGTTTTACAGTTCTGAGGAGCCATGAAGTCCCCTTTGTTTGCTGGGGAAGAAAGCAAATTTGTATGAGAAACTGAATGCAAAGTTAAAAACATATCAGAAAACCTGCAAAAAGTGAGAATACAGCCAGAAATAACATATTAAGGAGGTAAGAGGCAAAACCATACCTGAAAAATTGGCACACTTTAAGAAAAACAGATTACACTTATCTCACCTGTTTCTTCTTCACCAGATAAGCAATGAAAATGTAAACACAACAAAGATTTTTAAAGTATCACTGTTAACTAGTCAGCTCACAGTCACTATTTCACTTTTCCTTACCATATTTTTTTTCTCTTTTGAATTTGAGTACATGATGGAGAGCTGGTAGTTAGATCAGCATAGTCACCCAGAAACTACCTAGAAAATCAGGAAGCTCAAACATCCGACTGTCGTAACTATGGAAGAGAAGGCAAATCTGAATTAGGAGTATGCTGTATAGAACTTGACAAAGGACTGTTTACATAATAGAAAACAATTCATACATTCCATAACTTGATAGGCCAAATCTGTTAACTAACAGGCACTTTCCCATTTTATCTTAAGCTTAGAAACAGAATATAACCATTAAAATGACTAATATTAAAGAAAGTCAGAAATTCATACAGAAAAGAGGAATGCACTTCTGTGACTCATGAACTGCACAACAGGATTTTATATTGCTCATTAAGGTTTCTTCCTGAACTGTACTGAAATACTGAATGTTGGTTACTGAAGCATCACAAAAAGGACCATGTTTTGAGATGCTCAGAGTTGCTTGTCTCTGACAACATGCATAATACCTGTGGTTCGTATAACAGAGAAGTTTTAACAGGTGTTTAGTAACAAGTAACAAAAGTAACAAAAATTTACTTTATTCAAACTAGAAATTCCAAATCCATTACTTTCTCTTTAGTTAAATTTACAAAATATAAGTGTAGCAGAGAGAAAAACTGATCGCTATCTCTTTCAAGAGAAGGAAGGGATGTTCAGTGAAACTACAGTTTCAGCTGAGACAAAAGCTATTTTCCAATGTCATGCAGAGTGGGTGTTGTTACCTCAGGATGGTAAGAAACCGTGCACATCTAGAAAGTCAAAGTTTTGCAGTGAAAATCCAGAGGACCAAATGTGGTTCTTGCTTCTTTCCAGAGAGTCACCAGCCAGAGGACAGCACAATGAGCAAACGTCCATGGGGTGAAGAAGTGTGTTAAATAAGCACGAAAAGCCCTGAGTGTATGATGACATTGAGCTGTTTGTAAATAACAGGCGTTTACACCTTGATAATTCTGCACTTCGGTGTTACAGGGAAAATTGATTATGTGTCATTAGAATGAAAGATTACAGCAGCTGTTAGTAAATTTACAGCAATATGAGACTACTGAAATCTCAAAATGCTTTTAATCAAAATAGTGAGACTTTAAAAGGTCCCATTGAGCCAACGCTGTGGCCTGAGGAATCTTTTCCATCTGAATTAAGTGCATACCCTCCGCAGCATTTAAAGCTAAAATGGCTAATGGAGAAAGACTATAGTGTATCAAAAGCTCTGACTGTATTCAGAAAGGAGTCTGAAGAGAATAAGGACAATCCCTCTCTCCATCTCTATCATAACAGAGATTCAAGAGCTGCTTATCTTTCTGAGATCCTAGGGTGGTGGGGACAGCCATGAGAAATACACAGGAAGAGGATGGAGAGATTAAAGTACAGGATGCTGATTTAGGAAGTGAGAATGTAAGGGACCAAAAGAGCTGGGTCCTAATTATGTGAAGCTAAGAGAAATGCTACAGCACCAGAGAAAGCCAGAGCAGTTGCCATTGATGCTTACAGAGCAACATCAAGATTTGGGAAACTCTTACATTTAGAATTTTTTCCAGGTGTTTTGGTAAAGGAATAGAGCTTTGCAACTGACTTGCTGCATTTCTGGAGACCATCTTCCAAACAAGCAAGGAATCCTCCAGAAAGCACAGAAGAGTAAGCAGTGACTGGCACATCGTGTTGAGTCATTTCTGTATTTTTAATGCCATCCCTTCAAATAGTCCCTGGGTTCCACTGCTACATTACACAGCTAATGCTGTCTGGAAATTATGGAAATTCAGCCTATGGCCCATGTCTCACATGTACTGCTGCTAATTAAGTTCCCCAAGACTTATTGTTGGATTTGAAAAAATAGAAGGGGGAAAAGCTGCTTTTATTTTTCTCCCTGTTTTGGGGAAGGGTGATTTTGAAATAAGCCCTTATGTGGTTATGTACTAGAAAATCTAATTTCAGAACTGTAAACTGTTTTTACTAGAGCTGTTCGACATTAAAGACTTCACATTTTCAGGACCATTCTGTAAGAGCATATTGCACATAATCACAGATACTAAATGTAACTGTCTCATGCTACGTTCCTGCATTCACTGCACTGCATTTTGTGCCTCAACATGGGATTATCAGAAGTCAAACAGGATTTTAACCTAAAAAGAATAGATTAATAGAGTGGTTGGTTTTTTTTAAAAAAAAAAAAAAAAAAAGAAGTCTAACAATGGAATGGAAACTTAACGGATTAATTAATTTAGATGGACCTCAGTGGAATTTTCCTAGGGAAAAGTCATGTTCACCATTAGGATACTGTTCTTGCAGTATCATCGTATTGTGTGCATCATAGGGCAAAACACAAGTGTTACTCCAATAAATTCAAACCTGCCATAAATAGCTGTGCTGCAAACAGACATGCAGGTGTCCTGACACTGAACAGTATCCCACCTGCAGCTGTTACTGCCATTGTAGCTTTGACAAGCACAGGTTATCACAGAATGAATTCACATTGCTTCAAAGAAATGGAACAACTTCACATACAGAAAGTCTTCATATGATGTTTTTCATATGCATAGGGTTTCACCAGCCATATGCTGCCCCCAACTAGGTATCAGCATTATTCAGAATGAAGAAGGAAAAAAAAAAAAAGTCATTTTCTTAAAATTAAATTGGATCAGTTCAGGTCACAACACCCCCCCAAATACCAACAAGGTTTGGAAGTCAACTCCCTCTGCTTTTTGCTCTCAGCTATCACAGACAGCATGCTTCTAGTGCAGACATTCCCATTAAAATAGAAAATTAGGATGTTCGCATTTAATGAACATATTTGCAATTCTGGCCCCAAACACTAGCAAATGAGAGGCCCTCCTCCACAATAATTCACATAAATCGATTTGTTCTCAATAGCAGATAACTCTTCATGAGTCTAGTGGTTCCTCCTTTCCACCCTAGTTTGGCTCATGATCAAAGGAGTAACAAGCACTTACAAATAAAATTGGATTTAGTTTAGCCTGGGAAAGACTTTCTTTGCCAGCCGAAGCCATCCAGCAATATTGATCTAAATTCACAAGTTGTTTTGGGAAAATGAAAAACTCCATTTGAAGCCAGCTTGACGTGTGCCTGAACAAAACTGACCAAGTTCCAGCAAGGAAACCTTTGAAAAACTCCTCCCTTTGGCACTGCAGCAGAGATAAGGAGTCAGTGCTGCTGCTTTCTAGTGTCTTAATATAAAAGACTAGAGTAAGCATGAGAAAAGGTAGAGAAGACCAATATGGATGACTAGAGGTAGGGCACAATTGCTAGAACAACTACACAAACTGCAACTCAGCAGCACAAAGGAAGATGATGAAGAATGTCATAGAGGTCAGTAAAATTATGGTAGTGGATGGAACATGAACAGGAAGTCATTATTCACTGTTTCTCAAAATGAAGGAGCTATGAGACACCCAGTGTAAGTACTGGGAGCAAAATGAACTAAAGAAAGCTAAAATAAACTACCTTTTCATACCACACAATTAAAATCAGGCGTCTCTGTCGCAGGACATCAGGGAGGCCAGAAACACAAATGGATTCAGAAGGAATCAGACACTGGAGAGATCCATCCACAGCTGTTAGTTATGACAACTGAGGTAACGGGGCTGTTAACAGGCAGAGACACAGCCCCCCACTCCTTACCTGGCCTCTCCCAGACTCTCTCCCCAAACTGCCAAGGGCTGCTCAAAGAGACACACTGGAGGAAACCATCTGTGGGGTGTCCAGGCACACGGCATCATTCCATAAATTAAAATAATGGAAGGATAAAAGCTTCAGTAGAACAGTAGTGCTGCTGCTTCAAGCAATATTTTGTACTTCTTAAAGGTCAAGATATATGAGATGAATATATTTCTCATTTTCTGAAATATGCACAGAAGTTCCCAATTATGTTATTCACACTATTTTTATCATGCATTTACTTAACAAAAGGATTTAGGTGAGAGACTTATTCAAGCTAATGTATTATTTCCATATAAGTTGAACTTAATGGATACCAAAACACTTACAGTATTAGATTTTGCAAAACCACCTGCCAATTTCTTACATTTCCTTGTAGCATGCATCCTCCTAGCGTGCTTCTGGAACAAATATAATCACTGCCACCTCCTGTTAAATAAACAGCCCTCAAAACTGGACTCCAGTGATGGAAAAGTGACCAAAACCCAGAGACTGAAGCAAGGACAAATAATGCACAATGCACAGTACAAGTGCTATACAGCAGGGAAATATGGAGAAGTCACACAGGAGTTTCAGGTAATTTATTTTCATTTTGCAATCTTGTGCAAAATACTGAAGAGCTACGCCCTTCAATGAATGCGGGACTGCAGTGCATATACTTTCACACAACTGAACAGCCAGGATACAATGCAAGTTCTTCCAACACAGTCTTGCTCTTGCCAAAATTCAACACGACTTCCATGGAGACAACCACCAGCAGCCCTTCAGATCCAAACAGGTCCAGCAACTGAAATAATCCAACTGAAGTCAACCAGAAAGATGAGAGAGATGTGTATTCCAGCTAAGAAATCACTCCTTACTCAAGCACACACTTAACTTACATGACACTGAAGCTAGTAGCACCACAAACATAGGCAGACAACTGTATACAAGTTTATTCCTATTCAGGATAGCACTTAAAATACTAAAACACTTTCCTACATTGAAATTCACAAACCCTACGTTACACACTTGGGCAAATATTTTATTAAATCAGGGCCCAAATTATAGTTTTCGATCTAAATTCTGAAAACATTTATGTTATCCTATTGTTCAAGTGCAAAATATTCTTCTTGGGAGGTACTGGGATCAGTAGCTGTTAGAAGCACTACGCCAAGGCAGCTCCTAGTGCATGTGGATGATGAAGCCACTAGATTTTTAGTGTGTGTTTTTTTTTTTTTTTTTAGAATGCAGTCTATTAAAAATACATTAATATTAAGTAATCAGAGACATAAATTTAAAAAGGAATACTTTAATACAGATCATTATTTCAATTTCACAGTAATTCATTTGAGAAATGTTCCTAATTAATTTAACATTCATTTTTAATTGCTGAAAGATTAAATGGATTCATCTCTCTTTTGCTGCATAAGTTTAAACGAATAGCTTTAAATGCCCTTTATATTTATGGTAAGCTATTTTGTCAGTTTATTTTAGCAGAGCAAAGACATCCTTTTATTTCTGCCTGAAAGACAGTAAACAAAACCTGTGGAAGAGATGAGCACAGAACCATGAAAGTTTGTCAGGAAAGTGCAACTGGAAAAGGGTGCCAAAAAGAGGTACTTCCTATGCGAGGTAACTTTTTTCTTTTATTTTTTAAACTCACTCATAGTGTTCTGGAAAGCATATATATTATGAACAGAATGAGCCACATATCTTCATTTGAATTATCTATACAGGCACCCCTGCCTGTATCCAAGCTACTCTGGCTCCTCTTCCACCGCGCACTTGATTCTGTCACATAACACTCACGGCACTTACTGTGAGGCAAAGCCCTCACCAAGGCAGTGCTGTATCTTTTGTCATTGTTATATATATATATATTTTGTTGTTGTTGTTGTTGTTGTTGTTTGTAATTCAATGATTTAGGTCAGGATAAACTGATGTTTTGATCCACTTTAGGTGTCTGTTAACCATCACATTAGCAAGCCCTGGTCAACCACTTTCTTCTGTGTTGAGCCCAAAGGATCTTTGATCCTTTTCAACACAGCCCTGGTAAACAAACTGGGTTTGCAATGTGTTTAAAATAACTTCTTCCTCGGTTACATTTTAAAATCAACACAGAATGACAGAAAGGCTGAGGCTGGAAGGTACCTCTGGAGGTCATCCCATCCCATTCCTGGGCCTCCTCTTCTCCAGGCTGAGCAGTCCCAGCTCCCTCAGCCTCTCCTCACAGTGCGCCACAGTGAGGGAGTGGAAATTCAGAGTGAAAATTTGAGTTCTTTGAAGCCTTTCAGCCCTACCAAATGCTTTACCCCACTTTCCCACAAATCAGTGCTCCTCAAGTCCCAATGAGTTGTTCCAAAGAGTTATTTTACAGAAGGCTGCCTCAGCAAATCAAAGACGTTGCTTACAAAATAAACAAGTAAATAGTGTTTTAAGGCATTTTAAAATTATACAAGACATCATATTTTACTTCTAGGATCTATTACAGGGCTTGCCTCAACTCAATGAACAAGCATAGGCCTTAAGTCATAAATTGCAATGTGTAAAAATTAGAAAAACATATAATTTTATTTGGCATTAAATTAACTACACAGAAAGAATGATAAAATATTACATTCTCCATGATTTTTTTTTCTAATAGAAAGTACTGCATTTAAATGAGCACTATAATTCTTAGACTTTAATTCAAACAAACCTAATTGTGCATGCTTCACTTTGAACATGATAAAAACGTAAAGCATATATCAACGGATTTAATATTTACTACTACTTAAATGTGCTTTAAACTGAAGCCAAAAAAATGTTATTTGATGGGTTGCTCTGCTTCATAAATAACAATAACCTAGTTGAAGATCACGGGAGACCTTGCCAATGGTAAATTTCACTTTTATGCATTTGTTTTAAATTATCTTAGTTCCTTGTTGATAAAAGAAACAATGGGGCTACAGATAATTTAAAGTGGTCATAGGAAATAAATGTCAGTTCTATACCTACTGGTAGTTAGATTAAATGTCAGTAATTTACATGGAAACAATACAAAATCCATCCACTGCCATTCAACACATTACCATGAAATGCTAGCATACCAGAAGTGAAGAATGAAATAAATGTGAAAGGAAGCAATTTATCAGATGGCTACCTCTATCATTTATACTACCTTCTGTATGCGAAAGGTAAAGGATGTCGAGGGCAGCAGAAGTTATAGGGCAGTATTTACACTTCAGCAAGAGCTAACATGGAGTTAGGTGATAATCATACCCGCATAAATGTTTTAAAAATATATTTTTTAACTTTGAAATTGAGATATTGACACTTTGTGCTAGCTCTGTTTAATGTAAGCATGAGATCCACGCAGTTCTATGAAAGTAGATTTTAATCTTCCTTTATTCTGTTTTCTGAGTCTGATTAAAATGCAGCTCAAAACAAGCACAAGAACTATGAGGGGGAAAGGAGGTCATAGTCCTTTACATGATATTTTCTTTTCCTTATCAATTTATTTAACAAAAGATCCCTCCTAAAAGAACACTGCCTATTGTAAGCTGCTCTAATTTGTTTTTCCAAGACATAAGAGGACTAACAATTAGACTTGGAGTTTTTAGGAAGGGGGGGCACAGCTTTATTTGACTGAACAATAGGACTGCCTTGTGAAGCCTTTCAGCCCCTGCATGTCAAAACTTAATAGGGAAATCCTGAACCTCTCCTCAGGGAAGCTAATTACTCAAATTGCCTATTACCTCCTGGCCCCTGGACAGAGCAGACCGGCCCCAGGCTCTCTGATGCACAGACCAACCTCTTGCAGTCCCAGAATGCTATTGACAGAGGGGCATTTTTTATGCCATTAGAATTAAATGGTGTTCTGGCTCCATTTAGAAGGACGGTTATGTAGATGGATTTCCAGGTATGATTCTTTACGTCCTTCTGTGGATGAACCACAGCCTCTACCCGTAACTCATAATGCAGCATGTAAAATATTTATATCCAATAGATTAGCTGAGCTAGCTATCAAAGGAGAATTAAATCTCAATTCCTCCACAACACCATGGACTGAGACACAACCACCGTGCTCCAGCTTATGCTGACATTTTGCTGGGATGAATGTAGAGCCAAGCGGGATCAAAGCACCCTGTTAGCCCTGCCTCTGGTGTGGACCAATGCTGAATACTTTGGTGATACATCAAGGATTGACAAAACTTTCCCTGAATACAAGCTAGCACCTGCAAAACCGTGCTTGGGGCACTTGTGGGATTCTATTGTCCTTGGGACTGAGGGGTTCTTTAATGAAAATTCCTGGTTCCTTAGGAAACCCTGCCACAATTTATATTCCACGTTCACAGATACCATCCCACAGCAGAACTCAAACCTCTACTAGGCACCTACCACTCGGATTTTACCAAACCAGGTAACTTTTGGCCACTTTCTTGACTACTGAATAAGCTTATTCACCTGGAACTGCCTGCTATCTCCTCTACCACAGCGACTTGGTTAGTTTGTAATTCTTTTTTTTTTTTTTTTTTTTTTTTTTTGCCTTTTCCTTTCACTGCAGTTCAGAAATAGCGGTTCTTTCTGGGACAAATCTGTAGTTTTTTATTACTGCTCTTGCACCCAGATCAAAGCCTGATCTACTCAGATACTAATATTTGCTCGATTTCCATCAAAATGTAACAGACATGGTTCAGAAACATATACAGGTACTCAGTGAAGACTCCAGGAAACTGTTAACCCTCCAACTTTCACTTGATGCCCAACAAGTGAATGTCTGTCCAACTTTTCTATTTGCCCATTTTCTTGGTGCAGCATGAACGCAATCCTTCCTAGCCTCAGCAACATCCTTCAGGATGTCTTCCCTGATAGATGGCAAGAAGTGTTTTGTGCATTACTTTTTGTACCCATTTTGGCTTTACATATAAGCAGAAGCTGCCTTTCCTTTCCCTCCCACCAATATGAGAGAATGAATCTATTTTGCCAGTTCTCCTGCTTCATTTATGAAAAAGCACAACTTAACATACTCCATTGTTAGTCTTAGCCTTCCCTCTAGAAGACTTCCTTGCAGGAACTCAGATTTCCTGTTCTGCTGAAAATTTCCCCACCTTACCCGAAGATAAACTCACCAGTCCCCAGTTCCATACGCCTCACTTCTACCCGCACTGCCCCCTTCCCCATGCTGATATTGCCATTGCTGCAGAAGCCTTATAGATGGCAGCAGTGTCCAACTTAAAATAATAATAAAAAATAACAAATATCCCAATGCCTCCAACCAAGGATTTCTTCCTTCCATCCTTTTACCAATGCTAGTCTCCCTTTGCCTATGCTTTTGAAAGTGCTAATTAAATATAGATTTGTTGAACGCTCTTTTATGTAGTCCTTTGCACTTTGTGTACCTTTTTTTAAGTTCCTGGGATGTACATGTATACTGCATTTGTTTGCTGGCAAGCTTTGTGCATCATCTTCTGCAAAATTGTCTCTTCAAACGCTTGAGGAGGAAAGGAAATTTTAGATCCTTGTAAAAATCTACTTTTCATTATCTTCTGTTTGAGTTGGATGTTTACTTGCTTGGCAAGTTCTAAATACTTGGGTGAGAAATAATTCTTTTTCTTCCAATAACCGAAATTTTTGTCTGAGGTCTCAGTCCTTTACAGTCTCCTTCCAGGACTTCAGTTAGCCATCTCAGAGTGGTGTCTGCAGCAAGCCTCACTCTGACAGAAAGCATCCCTGATTTTGTATTTACAAACCTAATCCTGTCTAATAAGCTTTATTACTTAGTATTACAGAGAATCTATCAAGGATTCAGAAACCCTGGTGGAAGAGAAAACACATGGTCCAAGTCCTGCTGCATTCACAAGACAGTAACACCAGCACAGACCCAGCAACGATTTTGGGTTCTCAGATCACACTGAAGACAGATTTAGCACCAGTTTGACTCTAAGGGTCTGTGTTGCAGCTTCTCAATGAAATTAGGGAAGCTTTTTCCCTTACTCAATTGCATATTCAGCAGTTAAGCTACCCAGTTAAAAATGAAAGAGAGAGACCTTGAGCAATAGTTCAGCAAATCTAGTCACAATTCAAGCAGTCCATAAGACATTTGACTAACGAGCCAGCAAGATCACTTGCTCAAAGCTGCAAGTCTGATTAAGCTACATATTGTTACTTCTTCAGTGCCTGCGATGCTGGGAGCAGGGTTACTCTTCCTGAAGGGTAAGCAAAACTGTGTAGCACTACTGCGTACAGATGTGAGACTTCCACCTGACACCAACAGCAGAGCTTATTCAAGTGCAGCAACATGCTGGGACACTTCACTCCACTTCAGATGGGACAACTTCACATAGAATACACCTACACACTTATTTATGCAAGAAGAAAGCGTGAGCCACTCCAGTGGCGATAAGTCCCTTGGCTTTGCAATCATTTTTTCCCACTATAGCATCAATATGCCCGTGTGGCAGACAATTGGAAAAATGGGCCTTCATTTGAGTTCTCACATAGTTCTCTACTCACATAGTTCTCTACTCACGTAGTCCTCTACTCACATAAAACTATAGAGAACTACTCACATAGTTCTCGAGGCAGAGGAGCAAGTGGTTTCAGCGTCTGATTCCTGTGCGGTACCTTAGCTTACGGTTATAAAAATCAGCAAGGAGAAGCATCCATTTCTCTCCACTAACAATAATGGGAAATGAAAGTGACTAATTCAGATGCCAATGAAGATGCCCGAAGTGCAGTAGGATGAATCCCATACAAGGTGAGTTGTGGGAATTATTTTTGTGGTCTGGATCCAGACCAAACACTATTCGAGGCATTTCTCCACTGACTAATACAGAGATCAGCTTAAGCATCTACACACATTTTAATAACGTTTATCCCAGGTCTAATTTTCTTTCCCTCCGCATTTAACTCTCCTTGACATTAATAAGAGCTGCTTGTGTGTCTACATACAGAATAGACTCCAGGCATTTTTACAGCTTGATTTTTTTTTTTTAATGTAATTAGAAAAGCACATTGAAATGCTTAATCTGTGTGTTTTGGAAGAAATTCTTAATGTTGACTAATTAATGCATAAAATTTACATTTAGAGAAACAGAACCCAGGCACTGCAGTAATCAAAATATTTGCAGATATCACAATAGAAAGAAAAAACAGGATTATAAATGGTTTCCTGGCAAGTGTTCATGAATATCCTGGTCTGCCTACTTTTTTTTTTTTTTTTTTTCTTTTTTAGACTAGTGTTTTGGATATACTTCAGTTTATTAATCAAAAAGAAAAGGAAAAAAAGAAAAACTATCTGCAGCTGAGCAAACCACAACTACGTATGTCCTTATCAAGAATTGTAGGCAACCTGGAGGCTTAAATTTAAGTTATTCACATTTGCCTTCATAAAAATCACATCTGTGAAGGGTGCACAATATTATCCCAGTCAAATAATCTGTTGTCTTTATCCACATCTCTTTTTGTGTATTTACTTACAGCCCAGTTCCACTAACTGATGACTCTATGAACTTCAATTCTCCAACTCGTTAAAGGGCACTCACGTAAAACGTTCTATGCTATTTAAAATTGTTTGCCTTAATGTTATAGAAATCATCTGGCACGTAAGATGAAGTCAAAGCTTTTAACAAAAGCCCCTTAAACTGAAATGAAAAATTAAAGAACTGGACTAGAAGAATCAGAGAAGGGAAAGAAAATGGAAGGAAAAAGTCTCTGTAGAGTGGGGAGACAGAAAGATAGACAAAACCTTTTGGCCTTTTGGTTTGCTAGACTTGACTATAGCTAAATCACCCCTCTCCAGCTGCATGTCTGTTTTGACTGAATACTAATTCTATTCTTTTTGAGACACCTCGTTTTTACCTCCCTGCAGCACAACCACCAACTCCTGGCCAGCCCACTCTCAGTGCCCGCTAGAGCAGACATCCAAGCCGTCCTCCCCTCCACTATCCATCATTTGAAATGCTCATAAAAATGGCAGAGCATTAAGGAGGGCATCACCACAAGTACCAATCTCCATGAAATCCCACCTGAAAGGTGTTCCTATTGTCACAAAAGGTACCATTTCATCATGCCAAAGTGTTTCACACATCACATATACGGCACCAACATTTTTCTCCAGACAGGATGGGTTAAAAAATTGGCTAGAGCTTCTCAAGAGGAAAAATTATCCTGCAAGAAAGGATGCTACAGTAACCCCATTTGTACTCTTCGACTGGAATGTCAAAACAACCCTAAAGGAGATTAGTACAGCTCTTCAAAGCCTGTGCAGCCTGCCTACTGCAAAGCACATTAAGATGAATGGAGATGCCAAACAAATCTGTGTTGAAATAGACCTGGAGTGAGGCAAGTCTAAAAAACCCCAGTCAAAGTTGATGAGTTGCATTCTGTATGTAGGGCATGCACGAGCTCTTCACTGCTCTGCCTCAATTTTTTCCATGTGAAAAACCAAGAGCAACACTAAGCACAGACATTCCCTTATATTTGTTTTGTTAGAAAAGATCATGTTATAAACATTATTATTTTTTTTTTTAAACACAAAAAGCTGTGCAGAAATAGGCCAGGCAAGCCTTGACATTTTTAAATACTGCTGAAATTTCACAGGGTTGGAGAAAACATTTCTTTTTAGGTAAAAAAATTAAAACAAACAAACAAACAAACAAACAAAAAAAAAAAAACAAGCCACCTACTCTCAACTGGAGCTTTCAATTATAAACACAAATAATGCCAAAAGCCGAGAAGTTGAAAACCTTCTAAATAGCTTAAAAGTTTAAGGGGGAAGAGGGTAGACTCCAGCTGAGGATGAACTCCAACCTTCACCCCAGTACAGAAACCATCCCTGCTCTAAAAGCCCAGCAGAACAAGGGCACTGTAAGGAAGTCTTGAAGAGACCTCACACAGCTTACCAATCAGATTTTCTTCCAATACAGCGATTACAATTAATTCAACTCTTGTATTAACCACCCTACAACAGGCTCAGGCTCAGAATTTCTAGACGTATGTTGGTAGGCAGGGTGAGAGAGAACAGCTTCAGGAACTAAACCTTCCACTGACCCCTCTTCTGACATGGTTTTTCTTTCATAACACCATCAGTACAACAAAATCACCACAAACAGCAACAAAGGGGGAAACCAAGCAGACAAGAATCCTTTGCTCTAACAACGCAGCTGTCTAAAAATTACTGTTTCAGAAAGTTGACTGCCTCATGATGTTCTTCAGAGGCAGGTGGAAAGAATGGAGAACAGGCAAGGACAAACCATATTCCCTTGGGGATAAATCCAGATGTTGTTTACACTTTTTAGTTAGGTGTATGTTCATTCAATTTTAAAACTGCTTTCAATAGGAATAGGAAGTTATTGGTTTCTTTTTTGAGAAGGAAATGCTGTTCCCACATTGATCATAACCTTGTTTCTTCAGTTCTTTATAGTAACACATCACAAAAAGAAAAAAAAAAAAAAAAAAGAAGATTGAGTCCCTATCCCCAAGAAGGTATTTGTGTTTGCATTGATGGTGATTGAGAAAGTGCATGTTAGAGTAATTGAAAATGAAGCAAGAAGCAGTGTAAAATTAAGTCCAATAATATTCGGTGTTTTCCTTACATTTGGTGGAAGGAGACATTTCCAAGCAGAAACCAGACACCCAGAGGTTTTGTTTGTTTTCAGCCAATATGCTCCCAATAACTGTAGTCAACTGTCCACAAAGACCAGAAAGCCTTTACATATAGTAGGATACTAATGAAATCAGAAGCGACTACCAGTCATAACACTTTGCTATCCAGGTGTTCGATTGTGTCACTGATGGGCTACAGGAGCTTGCAATGAGATCCACCACACACCGACTCAGAAAGATCTTCAATATCCTACTGATGCTCCCTTGGATTTGCCCTTACTGGGTATGGGATGGATGAAAACTATTCCATCCACCCAAGCCTCCTCCTGTACAATTGCATGGATTTTCTTATAACATACATGTTGTGCTGCAGGCAAGTTCCTGAAGCACATTTGTTACTGCAGAAAAAAAGAGTTCTGTTCTAGGAATCTTATATTATAAAATACTTAAAGGCTATTGAATTTAAATACTTGCTAATGAAAGGCAAAATATTTTCAGAATATGGTCTTGAAAGGAATTGCTGCATGCTGGAAATTTTTCTAACAAATTAGCAAGAAAATTTAAATGTTTCTACTGTAGATGTGAGTCTACGAACCTGAAAGCACCCTTATCTCCTTAGAAAGGATGCCACTGTAATCCTGAAAATAAGAATTTCAGTGGTCTCACCTCCATATTGAAATAAAATTACAAGGAGGAAAAGAAATAACCAAAAAAACACCCTGTGCACCTGCAACCTTTAATTCTTGTGCGTTGGTTTAACATCCTGACTGGCTCCTAATATTTTTGTCACTGTTAACATTTGCACGCTCAACCATAAGTTTAACTACTTTCGTTATTGTGGGTTTTTTCTCCAACACTGTTATCTCATTTCATCACTCCATTCTGACTACATCTTCGGGGTAGAAAAGACAGATTCGGTTCTGAAGTCCAGTGGTCTCATCCCTAATGAAATTCAATTCAATCTTCATTAAAATTGCATGGCTGTGTAGGAGGTCAAGATGTGGTGAACTCCAATTGTTTCCTGAATGAAAACTAATTCTCCTGTTACTGTCCAAAATAAATTATACACGAATATAATCAAAGTTAATTGAAGAACGCAGCATGGTTTGAGCTCGTTAAAATTGTCCCAAATGCCAACAATTAAGCCTACTTTTTGGTGCTTTAAGGAAAAATAAAACCCAAAACAATCCTTATTTCACCTTGCAAACAGCTATATTAATATAAGGGAGAGTTCCTCAAAACTAAATTAACACCACCTAGCAACTTCTTTAGATACCGAGACAGCAGGTGACTGAATTACCCTCCTAAAACACTGAATTTTAATACCTGTTGGCTTAATCACTATTCTGCACTTCAAATGAAATCTTGTCCATACACACATCAACAGGAATATCGTAACTACGAGTTCCAGGATGTCGTGTGCAGGTCACAGAAGGACAGGAAACCACCTGAGGACACGTCACAGAGCTCCCCCAGGAACAGACAAGCTTGGCACTTCTGCGTTGCTAACACATTCCTTTAGAAGAACCATAGAAAAACACCAAATTGGAGATTTCCAATTGCAAACCTACTGCATCCTTCCGAAGTTTTCTCCCCAGTTAGTTGCTTTTCTCTGCAAATACTTCGCATCTTAACCATAGATTAAATTTAGCCTGAATTTTTAGGGTTTTGATCTCCTTACGCCTTGTCTGTGGAACTAAACCCCCTCCCTCTCTCTGAAATTAAACATGGTGTGTTATAACCCTGCCAAGATTTTCTGGGGCACTTGCAACCAAGAGAGCTATTCTCATCCAATCCTCTGTGACTTCATGGTAAGACACAGTAGCTTTATCGTATCCTGACATCCTGAAGGTTTTTCCAGGTAACAGCTTCTCAAAATAAAACCTGAGGTTTTACTTTATGGTGCCCAGAGTTCGCCTGTGATTACATGACGTGATGGAACAATTGATTGAACCCCAGTTCCGAGTTATAGAAATACCACTTTCTGAAACAGCACACTGGAATATGAAGCAGAAATAAAAATAAGAAGAGAAAAAGCTGTTTCCTTTACAAAGAAACCTCAGAGAGACGTCTCCCTGAAGAGCTTTTTCTATAGGAATCTTTTTTGTAATAGGTACATCATATATAAAACTTTTTTTTTTCCCTTCTGCAAAGCCACTACTTTAAGCCTCTTATCACCTGCAGTTACCTACAGCAGGATAATTAATACTTAATCACAGCTGTGGCTTCCACAGACAATAATGCCTAGCGCAATTTTGCTGAGGTAAAAATAAATTATCTATTCACACTTCATCCATGAAGGTCTGTTCTTCCAAAATACTAGGAATTTGGGTAACTACACTGAATCCAAATGGGGATAGCTGCAAAACTGAGACCTCATTTACACTGATTTTGCTTCATGCACGAAGAAATAAAATGAGGAAGCAAGCTTCTAAGTCTGTTTTCCCCAACAGAGGAAACAAATATGTAATTAAAAGAAAATCAGATATTCCATGTAGCACCAGTTGTCATTTTCAACTCTGTGACTCAGTACAGAAAATGCACTGATTAACTGCCTTTTACAAACACCTCCAAATTAATGACAAAATTAGCTGAGTGCTCTGACTTGCTTAAAAAAAGGCACACTGCTGAAGAGCTACTCCAGAACACCCAAATATGAAGGCACTTCTATGGTCACTCTAGGAAGCAAAGTGTTTCATAAACCAAGATACTCCACGTACAACAAGCAGCACGGGGCACAATGTGGTGCCAGCAGGAACCCAATGCTACCTGGTGAGCCAAGAGAAAGCTTTGGTCAAGGTGTTTCTAGTTATTAGTGCTCGTTATGCTGAAATAGCACACCCGTTTTCCTGTTTGGGACGGCTCAGATTAGAAAAATACACCACTGGCCAAGGCTGAGAGTCACCAAAGAAAGTCATTGATGATTATAGCGAAGAAAATTGATGCTTATTTAATGACCAAGATCAACTCGGACCAGCCTGTGAGTAGAAGAGAAGAGGAAAGGGAAATTAAACATTTAAATAGCTAACCAGGGGTGTTTGTTATAGCAGATGGAAGAGATGTCTGGTATACTACCAAAATAAGAATATGGGGAAAAACTCTTGGACCTACTTGTTTGGTATAATTCAGTCTTGTAGAAGTAAATGTAGAAGTAGGTGTTGGTTACATATGAAGTGTTGACATTTCCCAATTCAATAGACTTTACTCTCATCTAAAGTGCTGCTTTAATCCTTACCAGTTTCCATAAATCTTTAAAGAAATACTGCTAGGTATGTTAAACTTCCAATGAATTTCAGATTACAGTCCTTATGTCTTATCACACAGACCACTACATAAATCCACAGTGAATACTCTGCCATATACATTTCAAGAATATTTTGATGATAGGCCTAATTTTCAAGTCATTGATAGAGACCTGCAAAACATCCTTGCAGCCTACAAAGCAAAGCTTGTTGACTTCTTACAGCAAAATACTGTCAGAAAATTCAAAGAGCTATGTTGGTGATGCTTAGGGCTGGTGGTGTTTTTCAAAAAAATCAATCTTTTCCTGGTTACAAAACAAGCCACACAAAAGAAGGAATCCTCATATATCAAGAAATCAGAAGAATATATCCATACCACAAGAAAATAGGTTAGCCTGAACATATATGGGGCTTCCCTAGCTTGTTTTGCACAAATACTAAACAGTATTTTTTATTATTATTATTTTTATTAACCCTCTCTCCCATGCTTATCTGAAACACAGGAAAATGAAATACTTGTTCTCAGTATTTCAAAGGTTTCAAGGGAAGTCAGCAAGTCCTTGTAACTAGTTTTATCACTGTAGGCTTCTATTTGTTTAAATTTTAAAAGGCAAAGTTTCTCACACAGCTAATAAATCTCAATTTTGATTCAATACAGTACAAATTCACACACTTATTTCTTCAAAAGCATTCTTGTAATTCTATTAATAACATGCACATTAATTCCAGTATTTATTCTTTATAACCGATGCGCTCATTTTTTGATGTTTTTCCTCCTTGTAACATTCAAAGCATTTTTCTTCTAATATAAAAACTCTATTTTCTTTTTTTTTATTAGGAAGAGTAATTACATTTATGATAGCAACTATCAGGCTTAATGTTCTTCCTGAGTTTCTTTCTCCCCCTTTAATTCTTATTGAAAACTAATATTGTACTTGCCTTTCCTCAGTCTGTCAGGTCTTCAAATTTTACAGTATTTTTTCAGAGATAACAATCAACACTACAAAAGCTATCAAATCCTCTTCATTTATTAGTGCTCATATAATTCCTGTTTCTATTCTCATCAATGGTTTGTGGTTTTTCAAGTCTTCCAAGCATTTTCGCATTTATTTTCCCCAGTATTTTATAGTTCCCTCTGTTTGTCCAACATTCATTATTTTCTTGTAACTAGAGGTTTAAATGATACATAACTCAGATTATTACATAATACGTCAACCATTTTGAAAGAATATTAATTGTATCTCTCTCCTGAGCTGCTAAATTGATATCCTGTATTCATATTCCTGTTTCCCCTGAGCAGTATGGCAGTATAAAATGACAGTATAAAGACTTTATTCCTCTGCAAAGTTTCTGTCTAGAGTTAATCTACAGAAAAGTTGATGTGGGATGTAAAGTATACAGCCTTGATCGTGAAACCCACACTCAAAATATATATTAAAAAAACACTCATATTTTACTCTATGGAGATAGAGAGAATAAATAGGAAAAATGATGGTAATTGGTATTGAATTAGATATTACTTCCTCTTTTCTTCTCTCTGCCATTTCCTCATCTATCAGAGACACTGTGCCAGTGAAGACAAACGAAAATGTCAGACTTAACATTGAAATATCATTATGCCATTAAAGTTTTAGGCACTACATTTGCTGCAAAGTACTATGTGTGTTTGCTTAAAGAATGCTGCATGCTTAGCAGGTAATGAGTTTTCACATAAAGCTCTTAATATCTTCCAAATTTTCAGCACTGCAGGAACACAGCCTATCCTTTCATAGGAAGACTCATTTTTTTCTCCCTGCATTAGCCTTTATATACTCTGCTTTCTGAGTAGCACACAGAAGCTACAGGCTCACCCACTTTTTTGCATCTTGATTAATAGCTTAATGCATGCTTTCTTTTCGTTTCATTTTGGTTGCTGCCTCACTGACAGCCCTGACTCAAAAGCAAAGGCATTGCCCCTTGTCTGCTCCAAGCTGGCTGTGTTTGTTACCACCCATCAGTGTAAATCTGCACGGGGCTGTTGTTTTGCTCCAAACACAACCAGCTTTTTCAGTATTTCCAACAAGAGGCAGAAATGAAATAGTACTGTGATACTTCCTTCAGCCCCTTCTTTTCACTTCCACAGGTGTCTTCACCCCCACTTCCCATTGCAGCGAGGGACTCGTTCCTCATCCTTACAGCCCCCTCAAAGGCACGGGTGGAGAACGTGTCTGTGTTCCCCCTGCTGCCATTTCCAGCCTCTGCTCCTGCTCCTTTTTATTATACCTCTCCCCTGAGGAGCATTCAGCCTGACCTTTTGCTCTGCAATCCCTCAATTCTTCCCCATCAGCCTTCTCTGAATTTCAGAGCATGAAGGTGCAGCGTCAGTATCCTTCCTGCCATACGCTGCCGGAGCGCTGGTTACTACACTCACATCCCTCACCGTGCCCTGGACACGTTCAGGGATCTTACGAGTCCTTCCTATTTGCTTCTCCTTTTCACCTGTAGACATAGCATTCATCGAATATTTACTGAATATTCTTTTATTTTATTGCTGAAATACCTTTTAAAAGCAAGAATGATTTCCCTGACTTGATGAAGGAATCTAAGCACTTGAAAATTCAGGTATTTATGGTGGTGTTAATATAAACCTTCAATTAAAGAAAACATTGACAGTGACTCAAAGAAAGCTATCATTTTAAGCAAGTCTCAGTAAAAACAACTCTGAAATATACTTTAAAATAGCAAGAAGTGATGCCTTTCAATTCCTATTTTGAAAAGCAATATATTTTGACATACTTGCTTGGCTTTTTAGTTTCTCAAACTGTACACATGCAGTATTTTTTTCCCTACAGTTTTCTTTTTTCAATTAATGAGGTTCTAGAATACTTCTAATGAAGTCTACTTTTCGGATAATCACAGGATTTTAAGAAGCATGGTATAGTAAGAAAAAGCTCTGAACAGTTTAACACCTATAATAAAATAACCAAAGCATGCAATAATGAAATTTCCATTTTCCTTGGCCGTCCTCCCTCTTTCACTTCCCCAGCACTGAATTCTGCAGGTTTCTGGTTCTGGTTTTAGTAGAAACTAGAATCCTTTTGAAACCTTGACCTTTTATATTTTAAGGGAAAGCTACAGAATTATCCAGTATTAGCACAATTATTCAAATAAATCGCTTGCCAGCAAGCACCCAGAATTAAGACATAACTCCCAATTATAATTCACAAAGCCTTTGCAAAAAATAAGGGTTAAGCAGAGGGCAGGGGACTTGATTATGAAAATTTATAAAGCTACAGAAATTCAGAGCAAATAACTGCAGCGTAGGTCAACTACTTAAAAACCAGTAAACAATGTGTGGAGTAGAAAAGTTCCCTGTAACTAAGTTTTACAGGGCTCCATCTGTAAGTGACCACATAAACTATTAAATAACTCCTCCTGAAAAACAGAGTTAGTGTAGAAACTCTTGGTAGCATATTCTTAGCATGCTAGATGCGTTCTTAGGCTAAATACTCAATGTAAGGGGATATATTACCTCTGACAATTTCCTTTCTCCCATGAATATTGTACATTTAAAATTGTCTATCTTGAACAAAAAAATAAATCTATATGAGATCTCTTTTTGCTCATTCCATACTACTTGAATTTTGTCAGAAAATAAACTTGCAGCGTCAGCTCCTCAGAAAAATTTGCCTTTAGAGAAGCCAGTGATTTGCCTGTATGAACTCTCAGGCAGCTCAAGCAGTACCCGGGGCGACATCAGGGAAAATATACATAGATCTCCAGCACAGCCAGTGATCCTGAAATAAAGTGTCCTCTCCCTGTAAGACAGCAATTACACAGAGCTTCACAGTGACTGCCTGAACCCAGCACTACTTCTGTCATTGCTGTGGGTTTGTAAGATTACGGATTTGGGGAAGAGGTAGCGAGAAAATCCAAGGGCCCTTTGCTTCCAGCCGCTCTGATGCATCTGTGTCTCAGCCCGACTCATTCCAGCCACAGGCTGGGGCAGGTAACTCTTCAGCCACTCCAGCTGCTACTCCTCAAGCTCTGGCCCCACCTGTGCATGTTAGGTCTTATATTTTTGGTGAAAGTGCGTATGCTCAAGCTTATGGAATTTTTGAAAATGTTTCCATTTTGCAGTTTTGTGCCTGCTACATCCCCTCCAGTCTATTCCAGTGAGGGCTGTCAGAACAATCCATTTCTGTCAGAGCAACTAACAGCTCATGTGATAAACCGAAATGTGACTTTTCCATCACTGCCTTCATTTCTTCAGAAATCGAGAGCTATGAACAGTAACAACCTGCACATTTCAGTGGCCTGTAAACTGTGTCGTTTACAAACCCCTGCCAAGTCCTACACCACAGATCACAAGGTGGTGGTGTTACTTGCCACGGTGACCACTTTGCCTTGGTTTGGAATACCCTGCTGCAAAGCAAGCCCTGGTTGTTGATTCCCTCCTCCATCTCTCTCCTTTATAATGGAGTCTGTTCGAGGCAAACAGACCGTGAAACCCAGCTCTGGATGGCTGTAACACTGGCCATCAGCGATAAGAGAAGGTTATGTTTCATTGCGTGGGTTAAAGCTTTGTATGCAGTCCTCACTTACGAACCTCCAGGGTCAATCCCAATGATGAACATTTCAATGTAATTCCCAAACTTTGCTGCATACTACAACATAAACCCATGGATGTACAATGGAACTCGTCACAACATTTTGATTGCTGCCCAAGAGAAAAAAAAAAAACGCAAATGGAAGACAGATATCCAACACCCACCTCAAACGCCCCTGTATTGACAACTCACGTCCTGTTTATCTTGATTTTCGAATGCTGTAACCTAGTGACCTGTATCAAAAGTGTAAGTGCTTGGTGACAGCAATGATAAGACAGACGTTGTACCACAGCTATCTGCAGCCTTTGCAAAAAGCCTGTATAAGGCAGGCTCCTTCCACAGAGCTGGACCCCCTGTTTTACCTGCATGCTTTGGTTTTCCCACTGAGGACATGGCTGGCAAAAAAGCAGGAACCAGCCTGCTAGGCATCTCCCTTGAAAACACAAGCACTGCCTGGCGGCAGGGGATCAGGGGGAGGAAAAGGGATTTTTGAAGTACATTTAATGCAATGGCTAAAGATTAACTAAATAGTACTGGGTTAAGGAAAGAAACTAAAATATCTGCTCTTAAAAGTAACTGCACACAGCAGCCAAACACCACAGCTACAATGTCTTCACCCAAAACTTCTCAGAGAGGGAGCTACATGGCACTGGAGGTTCTTGCATAAAGAACTGATGGGAAGATAAGAACCAGGAGGTGGGAGGCCACCACTTGTTGTGCAACGTATTCAAGTCTTTGAACCTATTTGGAGACGAGGATGAACAGGAAAGTGAGTGACAGTCTGCTGATAACACTAACGTGTATCAGCTGGAAGGATAACGCTGATTAATACAGGTGTCATAACCTGGCAATATTGCGTGTCTGTAGGAAGAAATGGAGATGAAATCCACAGCAGGTAATAGTCCTATCAGGCATATGAGGAAACCTCTTCCCAAATTGACATGCACAATGGTTAGCTCTGAGCTGACTGAGATGCAGGGGTTAGGATATGTCGCTCTGTGAATATCTGAGCACAGTGCTCCATAAAGGTCACAAGAGGAAATTGAATGGTTGGACTTAGTAGGAAAAGAAGATAGAAGAAAACAAAAAACGTTATTATACCTCACATCACTATGTGGTGTGCTGCACCTTGAGCAGTGCTCCCTGTTCCAAGCCAGCTCTCTGAAGAAGCGCGTCATGGAATTGGAAAGGTTGAGGGGCAAGCAACAAGTTTGATCAAAGGCTTGGAGTGGTTTTTGTACAAGGAGTAACTCAATAGACAAACTTCTTCATCTAGAAGAAGCCAACCAGTGGGTTATATCCTAGTAAATTTTTAAATTACCATCAGAAATGTTGTCTATCCTTTCCAAAACAATACACTACACAATAAAACTAGTTTTTGAAATCACACATTTACAACACTGGACAAAACTTTACTCTTTGCATAGTGAAGCCGCAAAATCATATTGGAAGGTGTTGTGGTTCTCATGAACTGACAGCATTTTAAACAGATACTACACAAATTACAGGAGGGAAAACCCATTGAAGACCATTAAGTAGAGAGAGAGACAGAAGTGCCATAAGCATGTACCACCAGGAGATTTTAAGGAAGCATCACTACCTGGCTCCCCTGCTTTTATGTTCTTCTATTATAATATGCTCTTTGCTGGTGTTGAAGAGAGGGTAAGCCTGTGCTGACATTTGGCCTAGTATGTCAGCGGTGTGTGAATATTCTTATAACAGCTTAAACATCTTTCAAAAGCCAATAAAAAATCATGAAGGTCCAGTGGGTTGTTTTTAGAACTGATCCTTTCTTATTCTACATGTGTGGATCAAAACCCTCTACTTCTGGTTCAGGTGCTGGCCCTGGGTGACACGTGGAGGACTCAAACGTGACTCCAGAAGAATCACTGCAGTTCTGAAACTGTGCAGTAATTTATTTATTTATTTATTAACTGTTATTCCCTGTTCTTTTTTTTTTTAACACTTTTGTTTTAGTAGAGGTGTCATATCACAGGGTAAGAAACGAGAATGACTTAATAAGAAGGGGGAACTCTATAACCTGGTTTGCTTTACTTTACAAGTCTTCCCCTTCAAGTATCACATCAATTTTATCTTTTCAGTAAGGTCTTAATTCACTGGGCACCAAAGAACCCTGAACTGCTGCTCAATCACCTGGTAAGGTGATAGCATCGAGCACTTTCTGATCACAGCCATCCCTGGGAGAAGGAGCAAAGCATACTCCAACGTTTGGACCGGTGCACAGCATTCTCCCTCCTGCTGCTTTTATTTTCCAAAGTAATTTGTATGAGCCTCCACTGCAGCTTCCAAGTGCAAGATGGACAGAAGCTGTGACTCCGAGCATCACCTTGTGTGACCTCCCACACAATAAATGAAAGCAGAAAGAACTTAGAGGCTCGAGGACAGATGACTCGAGGCATTGCTGCCCTTGCCGATACCAAAGCCTGCATTTTGTCATCAGCCTCTTTGAAAAGGAAGCTTATGTTTTGTTTCTAACCATGCACCCTGTCCTGCCCCTCTGAACATGACGAGCCATTCATTATGAGAATTGTGTTCTGGGCTTTCTTCAGAGGAACCCCAAGGTTCTGGGTAAAGTTTTCTGGAAAGCCTTGAAACAATAAAAATCTTCTGGAAGAAAAGAAAGCAAAAAGAAAATACACACATTGCCACCTCCCCACATAGCCTAGGAGTTTGTAGATATAAAAAGTTGTGGGTTTTTTCCTCCCACAAACATCAGAGTGAGACCCCAGTGTGAACAAGCATGGTCGTGTTGGATCCCTTTGGATAAGGATGAGAAGCAGAGACCTTGGCTAACGTGCTGAAAGCCTGCTGACAGACTGCAACTCTCCCTCACACCCATTGCCAATCCTAAGAAGCTAACTATGATGACAGGCACTATTTGGAAATATACTTTATTCAAAAAAAAAAAAAAAAACGTTTTCTTTTTACTTCCTTTAAAACTGTTTATCATGTTCTGAGTTCCCAGTATTCAGATCTCTTCCCTAAATTATTTTATTACAAGCTGGTACAATGAAAAAAATGCATACAAGCATTTAAAAATCAGACCAAATTTAATGGAATTAAAATTCATCTTTCTCCCCATACCCTCTTATTTGTTTACTTCTTTGATTTCTTTCTGGGGAAACTCCAGCTTTCCCTATAAAATGTAGCTATAAAAAAAATATAGAGAAAATATGTCCCCAAGGGCTGACTTTGTACAAAGTCTGATGTTTCCAACACTGTGATAGTTGCTGTCTTGCAATGCTAGTGATAACTGTTGTATAGTAAAATCATCTCCTCTCTAAGCTTTATAAAAAAAATGGAGTTGCACAGTTTGGATCTAATATATTTGCATCGATAACAGAGGCTTTGACAAGTGTCCCACAGTACAGTGCTGGTGAAATACTGCCACTACTGAAATTCTGTAGAATGAAAGCAAAGCACGTCTTGGGGAGAGACCCCACAAAATGCACACATCTCACTCATCCCATAGGTGATCTATTGCTTAGACAAATCCTGAAATGTAATGGCTTGCATGAAAAAATCCACAAACTTGCTCTCTTTGGAAAATAAATTAACACACGAGGCTGAATTAAACACAACCTATTCTAATACCATAATGCAGTTATGAATTTAAGTGCATAGACTGTCACAGGTAATCCATCAGGGTGTTAGTAACACTCCTATACAATTTAGAAATCACAATTTCCCTCCTTTTTTAGACACTTTGAAGAGGAAGGAAAGGGTTAGGATTTAAGCTTCCCTGCCTATCTGCCTGAGTAGTGCATCAGTGACCATCAGATGCTGAAGGTGGTCACTTCACCCAAGGAAGAAGATGGAGCACACAGCAGAAGAAAATGTCATCTTCCAGACATTACCTTTATCCAGGATACCCTGCAAAGCAAGCTGTACAGGACCTTTTTCAGAAAAGCACAAGACAGATATTCCAATAACTTGCTGGAAAAAGACAGAGCATACCAGAGGCTCTGTATTTCAGCACAGGCTGTATTTAGCTAGTCAGCTCTCTGACTGAGGGCTTTTATAGATGGTATCTGCCACGCTGTAAATCGCTTTTGGCTGTCTGACTTTTCTTTTAGAGATTAACTCTTCATTTTAGAGTTGACCTGGTATCTGCGATGAGGCCACTCAGCCAAGGAAAGCCACTTAACTCGGGTTTCACATCAGAAGAGCTCTCCCCAGAAAGCACTGCAGGTCTGGCTTTGGGGCCACCCAAGGAAGCCGTGTGTAGGCAAGTATCTCCAGCCCTTGGCTGCAGCACATGGCACTTCCAGAAGGAAGCTCAATTCCCTTTTAAATTAAAAGTAGAGGTTCACAACATGCTCTGTCTGAAGAGTTTTTTCTCTGAACTTTTGTCTGGAGTTTATAGTGCAATAATCCATGCAACCAAGTAGAGCTTACCAGGAGTTCTCAGAAAGCACTGAGGGGTAGGTCATGGCAGCTTTGTTTCTGTCCTCTCTTTGGGCTGCTCTAAGCAGCCCAACTCCCACCAAGCAAAAACATCTCATCTCATAGGTGAGCAGCACTTGCCATCCCCATATCAAACATTATCTTAAGGAAGAAGATATTGCCTCTTCATTTAACTCTTCTTTTAACCTCTGAGATGATGCAAAGAAGCGACAGAACACATGAAAATAAAATTACTGAGTTGCAACTTCCTTCCTTCCAAGGTTTTTCCCTTGCAGCAGAACTCAGCTGAAGTATCAGTAAACTTCACTGACAACAGCCAGGTCATAAATACTGACCTTGGTGTTCTGCTGGTGTACGTCAGTGCAGCTCCAGAGATTTTAGCAGTGCAAGATTTACTTGCACCTGATAGCAATATAGTCTATGATGTTTGTTAAGCCAAGCTGAGGACTCTTAAAAGGACAAGCAAGGAAGAGCCTCTCAAAGCCCTCCAGCTAGATGCGAAATCAAGACATTTAGCACCTGAAACATGAAATACACAACATGCTTCCCTTTCCCACAACAAGGAAGGAAGGAAACGTTCCCTCAGTATTACACCATTAAGCCAGAACTACATATATATCATATTAAGTCAGATTCAGCAGAACTTAATTGTGTAGGAACAACAGTTCTGCAACCACCAGGAAACACTACTGTCTGCAAGTAACTTTATATATTATAAAGTCTGTAAGCTAACATTCTCCAAAGAACATTTGTACAAAAATGAGACCATTTCCTCTATTGCCTATAGAAAAATGGATACACCTGGTATCATCCTAATTGCAGTGCAGCAGTTACTGTAGCCATGCAAGGACAGGTATTCCACTAATTAGTGAGATCTATGCCACTGTCTCCTCTAGTATTTCCAAGTTTTATTTCCACTGCATTTCTCACCCGAGGATAAAACCTACCATCCATCTCCACTTCAATGTTCCTGAACGAGAAACAAAGAGATGAGCCAAAACCAGAAAAACAGAACAGTCTGGAACCTGTAATCTCTGTTGTTAGGGCTCAGATGCAAGAGCTCTAAGCTCTCTGTTAATCACCTCTGTCCCTTCACAGATCACCCGGGGGCAAATTCAGCAAGTGTTGATCTCTACCACAGGTTACCAAGGAACTCTATCTACTGGTGGACTCTCCAAAAGACATACATTTATTCCTGCAGTGTTTTTGTTAAAGAGCTCTCCATTTAAAAAAAAAAAAAAAAAAGGTTCTGGTACAGGAATTGTCACCGAATTCCTCCAGAGAGAAGCAAAAAGGACAGAAATCTGTGTCTGTTTATGGACTCTTATTATCTTAGTTCTGTTTTTATACAGCCATCCTCTGGTCCATGGCACTACTTTTGGTTGCTTGGTTTGGCTTTTTTACGCTTTTCTTTTTCTTGGGGTGGGGGAAAGGCTCCTCCCCCTCACCTCCCCCCACCCCCCTCACCCCCCAAATTTAGTTTTATGCCTTAGGTATCTATAGTGAATGAATAATCCTCCGCTAAAATACATCCTGCATTTAGGGCTACCCAAAACTCACACATTACAGCAGTATCAGTGCTGAGGACATAAGGTTTATAAGGCCATTATAGTCAATGAAAAACATGCATTAAAATATTACTGGGAGCAGGATTAGACCTTTAATATATGAAGCCATTAAAAGCAAACAAAATAAAACAAAAACTTTCACAGAGGTTACCTGAAACTGGTTAACAAAAAGCCAAGGGATAAGAGTCTTATTTATAGGGAAAGCACAATATATTTTACATCAGAAAAGGAACAAGAAGAAATCAGCCCGCTGAGAAAATGATCTACAAGTATATTAACAGAGACTATTGTGACTCAAAACTGAAAGAAGCAGGGCAAAATGACAAAAGAAATTATCAGCAAAGCTTTGCTATTCAGTCACTGAAGGCAGAGACAGAATCTTGCACAGATACATAAATCATGAAAAAGAAGTATTTATCACACCAGAAGGAATATTTACTACCTAAAATGACTGTGTAAAGGCAGATAAACACTTCACTGTGGTATACAATTAAATGTATTGTAGCATAAAACAGCCTTCGATATGACAGCCTGGACTCAACAACTAAAAGCCTCTTTGTTTTTGGTTGGGAATCAAGATCAGCCAATGTAATAAAATCTGTACTTGAAAACTGAACACACAAAAAAGGGTGTATTAGTTAACTTGGAAAGAAATGCAATTTTCTACATCTCAGTAAACTGAAACAATATATATTGATAGCAGTGACCTTTCTTGAGACTTGCAAAGCAGAAATTCACACTGGATGCAATACCCAAAAGCTGTGCTCCTTAAATTAAACTCACCATCTATTCCCTGTCCCGTTGACAGCTACACGCTCAGTGCGAGCACAGCGGAAAGAGTGAGTTGTGTGCCCACGCAAGGACGTTCTGCAGCACCAGTCCCCATGTTTCAGATGAACAACAAACCTCTATGGCAAGCAGGAGGAACACCATGTATCTTCCTCCCCGCATTTCCAAAGCGAACATCGAGACCTAGTCTTGCTCAATCTCCATTTCCACGGTATTTCAGTGTCCCCACATGGGACAGGAGTACCAATCCTGGCAGCTAACACAAAGAATCTGATGGAGGGGAAAGATTTATAAATATACATTTTTATCGTCCCAATTTTTAAATAAAAAATCACCTTTCTTTTAAAACAGAATAAAAATCTTAAACTTCCCACAAACAATTTATCTCATCCACCCATGCTGATGAAAGATTACGACAGAACAAGATCATAAAAGGGATTAAACAGAGGACAAGAAAGTCCATTAACATAACCCTTCCTGCTGGTCTACCTCCTTTGGAGCATTGTACGTGTGGCATTAACGTTGATGGAGCTTTGTTTTAATTGCCTAGGAAGTAGTTTTAAGAATGAAACCAGTGTACTTGAACAGCCACTTGCTTGTTCATCTTACTTTCTTCCTGCTATAACTCTCCTGAAGATGCACATCGGCTGATAACACGGAGCAGTCTTAAACACTGCTAAGCCACTGCACTAGGAAAGCGGCTGCTTAACTTAATAGTTATTAAGCAAGTGGGCGCACATTTAATTACAGAGATGGTTATCTTGGCTTTTTCTGTAATGGAAGGTAATTCTGACCAGGACACTACACCATAATGACACATTAATTCTGCTTTATCATCTAATTCAGAGTGTGGGCATTAGTAATTTCAATGAACTAATTGTGTTAGAATCTAAGGCGGGATTTATGATTTATGTGACATGATAGTTGATTACACTTTACGGTTGTCAGTACAAAAGAAATTCAAAAAAAATTGCCTGGAGAAGAAAAAAAGAAAGCAACTCCGTGTCGTGGTTCCGCTCGAGTGGGCAGCTGAGCTCCACCACAGCCGCTCTCTCACTCCCCCTCCTCAAAGAGGAATGGGGAGAAAATATGTGAAAAGGGCTCAAGGATTGAGATAAGGACGAGAAAATCACGCAATAATTATTGTAACGGGCAAAACAGACTCGGCATAAGGAGATAGTAAGATTTATTGCTCATTACTAACAAGCGAGAGAAGTGAGAAAACAAAGGAAAAAGCAAACCAAAAGCACCTTCCCCCCCATCCACCCTCTTCCACCTCCTCCCCCCGAGCAGCGCAGGGGAACAGGGGAATGGGGGTTATGGTCAGTCTACAGCGCTTCTTCTCTGCCGCTCCTTCTCGGTCACTCTCGTCCCCTGTGCTGTGGGGTGCCACCCACGGGATGCAGTCCTTGATGAACTGATCCAGCGTGGGCTTCCCACAGGCAGCAGCTCTTCCAGAACTGCTCCAGATATGGGTCCGTACCACGGGGTCCATCCCTCAGGAGAAAACTGCTCCAACCTGGCTCCCCTACGGGCAGCAGCTCCTGCCAGGTCACCTGCTCCTGCGTGGGCTCCTCTCCACGGGCTACAGGTCCGGCCCGGAATCTGCTCCGGCAGGGGTCTTCCACAGGCGGCAGCCTCCGTCGGTGCAGGGCCACCTGCTCCACCGTGGTCTCCTCCACGGGCTGCAGCGTGGAACCCTGCTCCACCGTGGTACTCCATGGGCTGCAGGGGGACATCCTGCTTCACCATGGTCCTCACCACAGGCCGCAGGGGACTTCTGCTCCGGCGCCTGGAGCACCTCTCCCCCTCCCTCTACACTGACCTTGGCACCTGCAAGGCTGTTTCTCACTCCCTTCACTCTCCCGGCTGCTGTGTGGCGCAGCGTTTTTTTCCCTGTCTTAAATATGCTCTCACAGAGGCGCAAACAATATCGCTTATTGGCTCAGCTCTGGAAAACAATGGGGCCCTTCCCAAACATGGGGCAGCTTCTAGATCTTTCTCACAGAAACCACCCCTATAGCCCCCTGCTACCAAAACCTTGCCACGTAAACCCACTACACTCCGCACCCAAGAAGTACAGCTGTAGAAGATGAAGCGTGCACCTGGAGTATGAAGAAGCCAACTGTTGGGTGAGGAATGAGTGAAAACCCAACAGCATCAGTGAGGTTATGCCCGTTAACAACTAAGGACATTACCGCAAAGATTTCACCCCATAAACTAAAGCAAAAAATTGCCTGACATAGATTTAGTCCTGTAATTACTGCTGTGCTTTGCTGAGTATTTCTGGTTTCACTCTACTGGCGTTATCACGTCACATCCACCATAAACATCTCTTCATGGATGAGGGAAACTACTATAATTGCAAGAAAATTACAGCAGTAATAACTATTTATGTCTAGAAAATATTTAGCTTTCTCCCCTGTTCATACCCTCCCCCTTTTCTTTGGTTTATCTGATGTGATATAAAAGCATATGGAAAAATCTATTGTTGAAGAAAATTGACTATGGCATATTTGAACAACCAGAGGTGTCATCTCTGGGGACTCAGGAATTCAAAGCATTATCATATAATTGATTTTCAAATATAACTTAATCAGCAGAGAGTTCTTGTTAAAGAAAAATAAAAATCAGTATCATAGTAAAGCTCTGACTTTTTCAAGTCTAAAAAGTAAAAGGGTTGACTCCTAAAATATTTTTTTTACTGTGTTTTAGAACAGAGGAAATTAGGTGTTCTAAACGCCTTCGAAAAACAACAATAACAGCAAACAAACAGAAATGCCATCAAACAAACAAACAAAAAAACAAAAAAACAAACAAAAAAAAACAACCTTGCTTCTGAGAAATTAAATATGAATTCCTATAATTTTATGGGCAATCTTTATTCCTTCATTAGCTTTTATGCAGATGAAACTTTGCTATGAAGCTAATATTCAGGCTGCCAGATTGCCAGTTGAAATATGCTCTTCTTCAGCAAAGCTAATTATAGGTTCTTTAAAAAGATAATTCACCAAGATCTGGGCATTACTGACAATCTGTACATGTAGCAAAGCAGTTGCCCTATCACCAAGACGCTGTGTGCACAGGGTTACCTACAATTGCTCTCCGGGGGAACCCTAAGAACAACAACACATAACATTTATGGATGAGGTACAGAAGCACAGTCAGACCACCCAAAATAACACTGTACACATTGCATAAAACCACGCTGAATGGAAAATAAAAAGGTCTTGTAACTGAGATTGATAACATACAGATACATCACATACAAATGCAGCAGGCTCTGTCATGAAACTGTGCTAAAATACAGCAGCCAGCAAGGTGGTATTGCTCAGCCCAAGCCTAATCAGTGGCAGAAGGAAATCAGCTGCTCGAGGTGTGGGGCAGCTGGATTGCTAGCACACAATTGGGGGTTACCAGATTCAAAAAACAAAAACAAACAAACAAAAAACTTTCCTTCCCAGGGAAGGAAGGAAAGTAGCTGTTTCCTTCCAGGATCACTCCTTGTGAGATGCTGCATGGCCCAAGTATTTCCGTCTGAATTTATTACGGACAAAAATCCTATTCAGTGCTCTCTCAGGAGAACCATTTCACAAACAGCAGGGACTCAAGAGAAATGATCATAAACCAAAGCCCTGTAGAGAGCTATATTTTCCTGAGTAGAGCTTAAAAAAAAAAAAAAAAAAAAGGTGGGACATTATATATGTTTGAAGGATGATATAGATCTCTCACACCCGTTTATATCACCATCGCCTTGCTAAGATGACCTAGTATCAATCCAAGTCAACAATTACATTCTGATTTTTAGAATGGTTTTGAGTGGTATCACGAATATCAGTTCTGGAGAATTGGGTGTAATTAATGCAGGGTACGTATCTTGAAATGTAACATTTTTCTTGGTATTTTCCTGAAAATGATTGCTTTGCCCTCTGGCTCAGCCTCCCTTAGATCGTGCTACTGTAGATGGTAAGAATTTGAACACCAGCTGCCCATCTCAGCCCTTCCCTGCCAAGGGAAATAAGGCAAGGAGGGGAATGGGAGTGGGAGCCCAATTCTGAGTTTTTTGGAAGTGAATAATGCAGTAAATCCCTCACGTCACAGACCAGTTGTGTGAAATCAGCTAGGTCTTGTGATACGTAGCAAATTCTTGGGCCACGCTCCCTTTTCTGCAACTCCTTTCTAAGATCCACTGTGATTTTTTTCTTGGAACTACACAGTACTACAGTATTTAGAAATACACTAAATCACAGAATTTTCTAGGTTGGAAGAGACCTCAAGGTCATTGAGTCCAACCTCTGACCTAATGCTAACAGTCCCCACTAAACCATTTCCCTAAGCTCTACATCTAAACGTCTTTTAAAGACCTCCAGGGATGAATAATATTTTCAATCCAAGACCATTAAAGATAATGGGTAGATATGATGGGGAAAGATGGTGCCCAACCTAAGCCTTTCAGATTTTGCCACGTCAGCCTGCAAAATTTATTATAGAATTTTTTATTCTGTAGGTTTCTTGTGTCCCGTAAAATTCAGGTATGCTGAAAAGTAATGAACGGCACAAGTTGTTTTACTGCTGTTGTTCTCATTTCACAGATCTCTGACTTTCATTGTGGTGGGCTTTTATTTTCTCAAAGTTGTTTTGAAGTCACAAAAAAACAAAATCACAGAAAACGGTTTGGAAGGGACATCTGGAGGCCACCTTGCCCAACCTCCTACTTTAAAGCTGAAGCAGGTGTTTCAGGACTTGTTTCATATATTCAGCACCTCCACAGTGGAGACTCCACAATCTCTCTGGGGCCGAGTTGGAAACGAGTTATTCCCACCCAGAATTTCTCACAATAGGAAGAAAAGTTCCTTTCTTGACATTTCAAAGAGGAAGAAATGTGGAAAGTTGACTCACACTGCTTCCCCAATCTTCACTCATTCTTGGAATATGAGTGATAGCACAGATAAGAACCTTCAATCACACTTTTTTATTTTCAAACCCAGCAAGAAGGTTACAGGCTTGGTTCATTACACAAGGTAATAAGTAACTGGGTATGCACCTTCAGAGGCCAGATTCCACTTCTAAATGATTGCTGGAATGAGTCTGAATTCATGTCCTAATACTACACAGTGTAATCACAGGGCAGAACTGTATATTCAAGCACAAAAGCAGGTACATACTTTTAATTATTACTAACATGATTCCAATCTCATGGTTGAATGATCTGTATGTGCAATGCAAGATAATCATCATCCACAGTGCATAATTTAGACTGTCACAGAAGATGCTTACCTAAAGAAGTTTGCACTCTATCAAGTCCTCCTGTTGTCACAAAACAGAATTTTATTTTTTCCACTTTAAGTATTAACCCCAGAGGTTAATTTTAATTTTGCTCTTCAAACCAAGCATTTTAAGTGTTAGCTCCCAGAGATCTGTCTGCTTAAAAAACAGGGTAAACTTCTGCTGTTTTAGGCCTGTTTGGCAGACAAGGAGAAGAAGCCTTTGTTTTTGGCCGGTGGGATTTTGTCAGTCTGGATTACAACTTAACTGAGAGATGAAAGTAGCAGGCCCTAGCAAACACAGAGAGGCCTTTTGAGTGGTGTAATTTATGTCATGTGAATCAGAGGTCTGGGGGGTCCTACAGCAGCAATGTAATGGCAGTAAAGCTCTGTGGACAGTGCTCATATCACACCAGACCTCCTACAGCAGCAAAGCCCCGCTGGCCTCGTGACGACCTCGTTGCTTTCCCCCACATCAGAGACCCTGTGGCTGAGAGCTTGGCTGTCTTGGCTTCTCCTCTTGCCTACTGCTTGCTGACTTTGATAGGAAACCCTTGGAGGCAGTGACAGTATTTGCATCCTTCAGTAGACTCTTATTAGGGTCTCAAGCCTAATAACGGCTATTATCCTTAATATCGACACCGTAATGGTATGAGTAATATGCCACAACATTACCAACTGCCACCTTCAGGGGTCCCAATAGCAATGAAACATTTCCCTGGTAGGAAATCTGTTGTTTGGTGTGCCTACACTACATTTGCAGGCAGACTTGAGCTCCCATACCTATATTCTAAAGTAACTGGTGGTTGCATCACATTACTGCTGAGCAATCACATCTAAAACACATCAGAGCTTCCTGTTTGCTAAACGGGTTTCCCGCAGCATTTTCTCTAACTTCCTCAAAGTTGGCAGCTTCTCTGGTTGCCAATCCTGACAGCGTAAGAGACAAACAAGTAAACCTCCCAGCCAGGGCCCCTACTCCCAGTGGCAGCAGGTGCCCTGAGAAGGCAGCCAGGGCATCCATCCGCTTTGCTCCCAACAAATGCTGTGCCAAAGCTCACAGCCCACCAGACACAGACCAGATCCCTAGGGCACCCTGTTGCTCTAGGTGAATAGATACTGTGGCAATAAGTAGTTTTCATAAGCCATCAAATTACTTCAGTTGGGCTAAACATCCGCTGATGTATATTTGTCTCTATCATGGCTAGTATCAGAGGAAACAAAAAGAACACAGCTCAGTTCTCAGCACACAAGTTGTGCTGAAACATATCTGAAAAAAAAGCTCTCTTTATTTGTAACCTCAGCAGAGTTGCTCTGAATGGTCCCTGAATTACTTCAGCACTAACCATGCTTCTAGCACAATCTAAAACACCCTAAAGGCATTTAATATCTGACAGCGCAACTAGAGTAAGACAGAAAAGCCTTTTGTAGGCAGCTAATGCGTGCCTAAAAGTACATGCATATTTCAGTTACGGTTCAAGATGTTATTTCTGTTGTCAGAATTATTCATAAAAGTGAAAATCTGATGCTATCCTAGCACGTGAACTCGGACTCAATTTGCCATTCACTGCCGTTGTAAAGCCTTCCATCTCAAAAACCACAGGTAAGCCTGAAAATGCTTTCAGTACATAAGATATCATTGTGAAAGCAACTTGTCACCAACTTAATAATAATGTTTTAAATGTCTATAACCTCTGATAGGTCCCAAACCACTTCAGGTTTGGAAGCCTTTGGAAATAGTGCAGCCAAGGCCAGCACACAGACATGTCATGGACCACTGAAGTGGCATCCCCCTACAGCTCCCAAAAGGAATAGGAGAACTGTATTTTTTTTGCCTCGTTATTTTTCATTTCTGTGTAATTCTTCACTTTGTTATTCTCTGCAGAACCAGAAGAGCCAGAGTGCTACCAAAAATGCAAAGTAAAAGGCTTAAAGATGCATTTTCTAAGCTGGAAATGAAAAGACTTCAGTACTGCTATTTTTTTTTCATTACTTTTGTCTCAGTTTTGCAAAACCTATGAGACTAAATCTGATTTGATACTAGGGTAAGTCACAAGAAAACCCACTGAAGTTAAAAGAAATGACAGCTGTGTGAAACTGGTAGAGAAAGTGAGATGAAAACTGTTTCCCTTGAGCACAGAGCACTCGGAGGAAGACTCAAACCACAGCTTGCTTACCTGCAGGCGCGCAAAAAGCTTCCCACAGCATTGCACCACAACGACCACATCACACAAACAAAAATCTTTGCAGATAGCTCCATCTCTTCTGATACAGATCTTGTAAAGGTAAATATAAAATTTTGTAATGTTTCAAAGGGAAAAAAAAATACTTCTACCTCCACAATACCTTTCTTCAAAATTACTCTCAGCCAAGCTCCTGCTGCAGCAAAAAAGGGCATACAGGAGAAAACAGGCAGTACCTGGCCAAAATGAGACCAGGTGAAAGCCACTCCCAGAAGTGACTCTGCCTGCCCACCTGGCTGTCCCCCTGAGCACAGCTCCCTGGGCTACTTGTTCCCTGAGACTGACAACAACATTTCAGCAGGAATGGGAACACCACATCATAACTTTGCACTTGCAATGCAAGCAAAAAGTCAGTTGTTTCCTTGAATCTAGTACCCTTGCCTTCTGCTTGTTGCTGACCCCTACCCAACCCTAGGCATAGTTTAAAAAAGAGACTAACGACCCGTAACTTCTTAACCAGGCCTGACTCCAGACCAGAAGTGTTTTCCTCTGGCTTCATTTAAAGGGCTGGATGGCCCATCACAGGTCACCTTTCCGCTCCAGTTCAGGAGGACCACACCAAAATCCATTTAATTCTGTTGTTTCCTTCTCTCAGTGGGAGGGACATGGACAAGGAATCATGAACACAAGGCAGCTAACCCGTATGAACTGCTGAGGGGGAAAAACACACCTGGATAAGCTCATAGAAAATAAATTTTCCAAAATAAATATATATATATATATTACTTTACATTCATGATTTTAAGGTCAGGATTTACTGATGGGTAGCGCTGGCAATACTTGAAGGGCAATAAGAAGCTTATTCTGAGGTTTCTTTTAAAATGTAAAATATCCTAGTAAATTATGTATCTAGGAGAATAACCCAGAATGGAAGTGGTGAGCTTTATTCAGAGACCTGAAATATACCCAGTTTTGAGTTGGAGCAGAGCTTTTAAAGATGATTTTAAGGAAATCTCTGAATACAGCAGCAATGTATTCTCTTCAAGTACAATCATTCAGAAAAGTTATTTGATTCACTGGGATTCTCCTTTTATGCTTTACAATTTTCTTTTCTTAAACGCTGCCATATATTCCCATGTTTAACAGATCATACTTTAACATTTGCCATTATTTCTCCAAACGGTGCGTATGGAGCCTGACTGCAGTTATAGTATTCCTACCAGCTTTACTTATTTACCGATTTGTAGCTGTGCTTACATGTTATGTACATTAAACCACAAAGAGTAAGAAAAAATGAGAAGCATCCTATTCTTTATCAGAGCATTCAGATTTTCAGAGAAAAAAAAAAATGTACAGCAGGTTTTCTTTATTGTAAGCATTACTGACAGAAGATTAAATGAAGCTCAAAATTAGAGGTTTATAGCCAGTTCCCCCAAACCCTAAGATACTGTTTCCAGAAAAGACATGTTGGTAGACATTTTCACACTGCCTTCCACCAACACTGTGTTATCTCTGATATTTCCTTTTGCTACTATGAATATACAGAACAAAAGTCTTGCCAGTAGCGTTTGTGAGCAGGGTTAGGCACACTGTGTGGGCTACCTAAGAAGTGACTGCAAGTGTCTGCCTCCTCTTTTGACATTTGCCTCCTACCAAATTAGCAGGAACTCAGTGGTTTATAAGGATCGGGGGGTAGCAGTGTCACCTTTTTCCTAGACACAAAGTAAGGCTGCCATCCCTTTAGACTTCTCACAGCTGCACAAAATGATCCCGTTTCTCTCACCAAGCAAGCTCAGCTCTCCCTCCTTTCCAGAAAGAGCAAAAAGAGTGAATTCACTTAACTCTGCCAGGCTGCTCCACACCCCAACTGGGAATGGAGTGAGGTGTAGACAAGGCCATCACTGCCCACCGCCTCACAGGACTCCTTCCAGCAGGGTTTGGGAGGGAAAGGAGGAACGTACTGGGGCTGGGTGTAGTGGAAGGAGGAGGTGGGGACAGGTTCCCCATCTGCATTTCACGTTCTGCATCCTCATGACTCAAGGAGAGGAAGGTAAAAGTATCCTCAGACAAGATATGTATCCTCTAGAATAGATTAAAATATAGTAATGCATCACCTGCAATCTATCATGTTTTACCTATTAAATATCCCTCTTAAACATTATAGGGGGCGGGGGGAGAGAACAAAAAAAAAAAAAAAAAAAAAAAAAGAGATGTGCATACAGTCTGCTCTGTCCTTGGGAAATAATTTACTAAATTGCTGATGTAGAGCTGCTATATGTCAAGGAAGAAAGGTGAGCAAATAATCATCCAAATATATTTGAAAGTCCAATTTCAAGAATTGTTTTCTTTACTCGATTTGTTGCTCCCTTCTGTCTGAATGTCACTGCACATCACTGACGGCCTCCTCGTAACCCTGGCAACCTTCACATCCCAGCTTGGGCTGGCAGCCATGGCAATCCCAAAATAAGTTCCTTTAAAGTCGAGTGTAATGACTGCTAGGATGTTTCCCAATGCTGGCATACTTAAGGTCATTGTGCTAAAGGAGTCCGGCTTCTATCAGGTATTTACAAGCTCACAAAGCCCAAAAAGGCAATTTTCCCCTTGTTCCTCAAGCCGGAGGATGCTCAGCTTTTGGGGCCAGCCTGGTCTCTGCAGCAGCAAAGCACAGGCGGTGTGTTCATGGGGGCATAAACCATGCACTAATCCCACAGCTAAAGCTAATTTGAGCAACAGCGTGCTTGAAGATTTTTATTCTTTTGTCTAATTAATTAGCAGAATGGCAAATCAATTCAGTTACAAGAACTAAAGAACCAAAGATCTCAGATAATTAAACGTTAACTCAATGAAAATCTGTTAATCCTTCCACAATGCGTATTGCTTTATAAATTTCAGTGCCCGGCATATCACTTTTCATCAGCCCTTGAGTGCAAGAACTTTCAGAGCAAACCCATTAAAAGACATCAAGAGAAAGCCTCACGTGATAAATTCATTAGCCAGGCTTTTTTCCATGGGGGCACTGTTATGCTAGAGCCATGTGGATAATTGGTAAGAGAATTTTGCCTTGAGTTCTGTTGTTGTTGTTGTTACCAAATTGTTTGTAAAAAAGATTGGGAAATTCTCCAATATCTACATTATCTGAAAATCATTAATTTCTTCAGCCTGTAATAAGTCCAGCACAGATAATTTGCGAACACTTGGTTTCAAACACCCAATTCATACTGCACTGGTCAGTAACTTCAGTATTTCCCTGTTCCCAGGTGAAGTGATTCACCCCAGCTGTGTGGGACAACCAAAGGGCCTACCTCCATCTGACACTTTGGAAGTCCCTTGGCTCTCCATGTGATTCTCATGAAACAGTGGGCTGGAAGGCCTGGGCTGAAGGAGAACACAGGGAATTAGACAATCAAGATGCCAAAGTACGGCAGAAACGACAGAAACACTCTTATTTTGCTGACGCTCAGGAGATGTTTGCCCTTGCTGCCAGTTCTCGCTAGCTTCTGCTTAGTCGTTCCCTGACAGCTTACTCGGTTCAAGCAAATCTGTTCCCTGCATAATTTTGCCCCTTTCAGAAAGAGGAATCTATTTCAGAAGCAGAGTATTTGTGACAGCCAGTCGTTGTCATGGTGTCACAAAAAGACGACACAGAGCTGGCACAAACTCGCAATGAGGAAGGGGGCAGAAGAGGGACAGAACAGCAGGAAGCAGTGCTATCAAAGCCAAATGTGTTTCCCTCTCGGCAGGAAAAAAAAAAAAATCCTTAGCCAAACATAGCCTTGCGACATCCCCTTCATTTCCCCTCCATGTCTGCCCCCAGCCTCCTATCATCCCACGGCACAACCTGCCTGCTGGGGCTGCCCGGGGCTGCTTCATTTTCCCTCTCGTGGCCATGAGATACGTGCTTCTGCTCCACAGCGGAGGCAAATTCTCCAAATTTTTGGTTAGCTCACCTCTTCCATGCTCCCAAACATAAATTGGTTTTCTGGGGTGTGGAAGTAAAAACTGGCAGACACAACAAGAAGGATTTTGTCTCCTGGGAATCACGCTGGGATGTTGCCTCCCATGTTCCCTGCTCGTGCAGCACCCCAGGACAGCAGTGATTCCCTTCATCTTTATTGCAGGGCACAAACATCCAAACATGGCTTTTGCTGTAGCACAGCAGATGGTTGCAGGACTTTGAAGAGTGTTTTGCAACAGAAGGACTTCAAGACAAAACTTCTGTCTATTCTGCTGGGCTTGTATTCTCCCACATGGTTCCTCCAAATTATGCAGGGGAAGAAAGGACCCAAGGAGCTGCCTTCATTTCTGTCTAGAGCTTCATCATCACCTTGGTTTACCGAGATCTATGCTGTCTTTTTAGTCAAGCTTCCTTTAAGGTTGTATGCTCTTTACTTCCACACACTAATGCTCAATTTATACCCGGCATTGCCTGAAGGCACCAACTCTGCTGGAGGTGAAGAAGCTATCCAACAGCACTCGCAGACACATGGTTTGATTTTTGGGAGGTCCTGTGTGGAGCCAGGAGTCGGACTTGATGATCCCTGTGGGTCCCTCCCAATTCAGGATACTCCACGGTTCTAAGGTTCTACAAAATTCTCCCCCAGATGCTGTAGATCTGGTAACACTCATAGCAAGGGATGCACCAGGGTGAATTAGCTGACAGTTCTTTGCCTCTGTGGTTTCCAGACTTTCCCTGGCCCGCAACTCTCCTAGAATATGGGAGCATTTCACAAAACGTAACAGCATGGACATGCAACCCGCCTTCTTTCTTGGATCCCATGGCTCTAGAAAAGCCAGACACACTGCCATGAAGATTTAATCAAAGGCACGGCATTTGTGTATTTCTTCCATCGCAGAAATATGGACAGTAAGTATGAGGGGAAAACCAGCCATCTGTAGTTTGGGAGAAGTCTGAAGAGCCCTTAATGGAAAAGGCTCTTCTGAATGATTCCCATGCTTTATTTTATGCTACCTAGTTCTTTAGGTAAGCAAAATTCAATGCATTTTTATTTAAAGGCTCATTTATTTTGTTGTGTCAACAAACCGTTTCATCTATCAGCAGAGCTGATCTTGCAGCCAAACCACCATTCCTCAGGGCTTAGAATTACCAAGAGCACCAAGTTACTATTAAAAAAAGACAATTTATAAATACAACTCAACGCTCCGAAATCTTCCCTAAAAGGAACAGGAGCCCCACTTGCCGAACACAAGTGTTATTGAAATTTCAATGATTAAACCAATCCTGAGCTGACAATGTCACATGAGAGGTTATTGATGAGAAATTAAGCCTTGGATCTAATTTGCTCTATTTAAACACTAATTCAACATTGCTGGGAGCATGGTAAATGATTTTCTAACTCATTTATTTAAAAGGTCTTGGCCAGGATTGCTAGCTACTTGTAACAAGCTTTGGAAGGCCTGAGTTAAAGAGATGAGAATTCAAAAGGATCAAACAACCACTGGAAGCATCAAGGGGCAGCAAGGCAGCAGTTCGCTAGGTCAATCCACCTTGGAAAGAGAAGGCTTGGATCAAGTCTGAGGTTAATGCAACTGGAATTATGCTTGCAGCTAGCCTTCGATGACAGAGCTGAAGTGAGAGAGTTTGTGCCTTGTCTTTAACGTGCATAGTGTCCAAGCTCTGCCAGGGTGGCCTGAAGCAGCTGCTCTGCAGCTGGAGACCCCCCAGCCAGGAAAGGGCTGGATCTGTGGGCAACAATTTTGCCCACTGGAGCAAGGTGAAATGATTTTGGAGGGAGCTGAGTGCCCGCACTGCAGGCACCTCTGTGCCAAAAAAGGGTTCTCAAACGCAGAGCCACCCCAGAACAGGCACTCGATGCAGCTACCACAGAATGCACCAAAGAACAAGTTCTGTATTATTGCTAACAATGGCCAAAGCTGTATAGGAAAATGAAAATAAAGGGGGACAATCACTGATGCACTGACCTGCCAAACACATGGTTTGGTTGCCGAGCCGGAGGTTACCCCTGGGACACATCGATGAAGGAGACACTTTGTAGAAGCACATCTGCATTTGTGAGGCCTTTCTTTAGAAACGGGGACACCAAAGGCTTCACGTGAAGCCTAGCTCCTTACACCCACCTTACTCATCTAGATTTCAGTCAGATGGCAGGAAGGATAGCGGCAACGTGTGCGTGCACCAAATCCTTGTAAGACTTTCTGACTCGCACATACTAAACTTAGCAATGTTATTTTGGGATTTTCTGTACCATGTGGAGTATGGCAGATGCACTGTGCGTTTTCTGGTATGCTCAGTCCTATGTCACAGAGAGGCAGACGTTAAACTCAGATATTTTCATAGTGCTCCAAAGTTACAGCCCCAAAAGTCCACAAACAAGAAGGAAGCTAGATTTGAAGTTTGGCTGTGAGATTTCAAGGTGACTTACTTCATCAAGTGAACCATCCTCAAAAAATGATCATTAAAAAGAATATTTGCATAAAGGGAAGGTGGCAGTGAAAATGTCTATGCCAGCTTGCAATGAAAGCTGTGTCCCTGGATTGTGACGAGGAAATAGCCTGTCAAATTAAGATTTTATCAAAAAAAAAAAAAACAAACACCTAAGTAACTGAGATACGACTCTGAAAAACACAACTTACCTATCTAAAAATGCCCCCAACCAAGGATTAACTGCTTTAGTGTTTGCAGTGAACACAGGGTGGATGATCACTGTCGCAGGAACCTGGCTTAATTTAAAAGTAAGGATGAAATAATGGGGGTAATTTACTGATTTTTTAACAGATCAGATTGCTATGCCCATACAAACTTAGTATGAATTCAGTGATTTTTAATCATCCTTCTGTAGAAAAACACTAATCAAATTTTTTAAAATGTACATGTGTTGGAGCTTCTTACATCTGGTTAACAAAGCAGAACACCTCCATGGGGCAGGAAATGCAGGACCTGGTGCCACTGAAAGCACTGAGAACCTCAGGAGATGAGGAGGAGATAACAAATGTCATCTGCTTGGCATTGCCACATCCCAGGACCAGGACACGCTGCATCATCTGAACAATCAATAAGAAAATACAAGTACAAACTGCTGCCGTCTGACACACCTGGCAACTCCTTAATCAGCCCAAGATGAAAAGGAATGGCTTTTAACAAAAGAGAGAAGCAGTGAGCCAGTTCCCTTTAAAAATACTGATAAATTAAGACATGAGCCATAATGGAGATTTTTCACCAGTAGTCAGGTATCAAAAACAGTTTTCAGAGGCGCTTAAGTCTGAAAAGCCTTATTTAATTAGACAGAACTTTCTTGTTAGCTGATCCAACACCACCATGCAGATTACCACCAGAAGTTACAGTTCAAATTTCGGCATAATACCTGTTTCCCCAGTCTCATTGAATTTCACAGAATAAGAAAAAAGATCCATTTTGGCTGTCAGCTGAGAGGCTGAGAACAAACACGTGGAATGGTGCTACATCCATAGCTTGATGGTTTTAATCATCATTATGGATTTGACAGTAGAGTCTAATTCTGTAATGGGCTGATGCATTAACATCACCCTCTGGCATACATGAAAATTCAAGGGAGAGCTGTTGCTGAACATTTTTCTTTACATGCCAAAAGGACTGTCCCTGGGGTTTCAACATCACTAGACCCTCATTTTGGTACATATCATGAACACTTCTCAAATACTAATCTTATTTTTTAGTTCTTGTCTTAGACTTTTTTATTGATAGCTCGTTATTCGCATTTCTAGTTCATTTTTTAAGAGCTGCCCAAAACTCATAAGGACAGTGTTTAAAGGATGAAGGTTTGTAAGGAGAAAAGAGGATAAGAGCAGACCAATCTAAACAGGCTAAAATACCCCTTTTTCAGATGTTGTGTATCAGCAGTCAGTGATCTCATTTCAAAAAAAAGAGATTTGGTCACACCAAAGGTGGAGCAAGGCAGAAAATCCTCTGACAAACACAGATTCTTCAGAAAAAGCACTCACCTGAAACAAAAAAACATTTTGAGGCAACTTACTGGCCCTGATGATTTTTCCCCTCCCCAAAGCAGAGTGGTGAGGATAGATGCTGACTTAGTAAATTCCCATTACTTGCCAGGGTTTCTGTCAGGTTGCTTGCTAGCACAGGATGAAAATGGCAAGAATCAGAAAGCTGCAAAAGCCCCGGAATTTGGTTTTATTCCTAGTTTTCTGCTCACTGTTTCACAGCAAGCCGTAACCTTGACCCAGGGATGAAGCCCAAGCTTGATCCATGGATTCTGGATTTCCAGATACAGGAAAAGGAACCTAGAAGCTGTGGAGAGCCCATCTAAATAATACAGAGGTCCAAGCTCCCTGCTCTGCACCAGCCACCACAGAAGCCCTGGGCTCTTCCAGTCTTGCAGATTACATGTCAAGGAAGATGACCAGCATTTCCCAGTTTCAGCCAGGTTGAAGAAGCCCAGGGTGCCCCATGGGTGCTGGGACTCTTCCAGCATCTTGGCTGTAAGCCTGAGCTGAGTCGGGATCTCAGTAACCTCCAGCTCTACGCAGGAGGCAGAAGACTCAGGTTGAAGACTGGTGCACACGTCCTCAGGAGCATTTCTCTAGGTGCCAGGGCAACTGCATTTTTCCCCAAGAAAAAAAAAAAATACATGAAAGAATGTATTTTATTATTGCTTAGCATTTCCTTCAGAAGGATATGCATGAAATTTCTATATAGCACTCCAAGCTGGAACACCAGTGGAAGCTGGAATTGGTATTCCTGGCTCATGAAACACCTCTCAGCTAGGTTTCCAAATATTATTATTTCCAAATATTATATTATTTATAATATATTATATATTATTTATTTATTTATATATTATTTATTAGCTTTTGGAAATATTAAGGTTGTTGGCATACAAAAGAACCATACTGGAGGTAAAGTATGACACATTTTATAAAATGTAAACTAAGGGGATATATAAGAAACCCAGCAACAAACAAAAAAAGGGGGGTCAAGAAAAAAGGTACTCACTAGGTATTTAGCTTTCCACAATTCTGGCACATGAGTGTTTTGCTTTAAAGTTTTTGACATTTTTAATATCATTTTGTTGGTTATCATAGCAGCAGAGAAATATCCTTGCAAAGCTAGGTTCACAATCCAGTTTCAGCGTAACAATTCTGCATTAAAATAATAAAATATGAATTATAAATGTTTTCATCCTGGAATGACTTATTTGCATGAGAAGACAGTATTGTCTTCCTGATTTTGCTGCCATTAGAAGTCATGATTATTATGCCTGTGTCATTAAGTACTTTTCAGCAAAGTCTCTGGCTAATTGTTCGCACCACAACAATCTTTTTCCCATTCATGCATTGTTTATGAGGCTTTTAACTGGCTTCTTGTTTATTGAGATCTGATTTACACGATGATACTCTCATCCATTGTTTAAATGAAATCGTGTTCCTCATAGTGCTCCCAGGCTTTGGCCATTAATTATCGCTGAGCTATTACCTCTTTTAGATATATATCTACTTTTGAGTTTTTAGTTTACAAGCTTGTTTTCTGCAAATGGTCCGTGACAGATTTATAATACTTTCTCTGTAATATATAGAAAGCAGAATACCCGCAAAGGGCTGTACATGCACAAAAATAAAGAAAAATAAGTAACAGAATTGCCCTTAGTTTGGCTTACAGCTTTAAAAAAAAATCATGCAGATGGACAGATACAAAATCAGTGCTGGGCAAAATTGGTATTTTGAGGGCAATCACATCAACAATAAAAATTGGTTTAAGTTCAACCACAGTAGAACATTCAGGTTTTCAGGAGAAGCAGACATTTAAGTCAGCCTATATATTTGATTACCTGAAACAAAGAACTTAATTCTTATTTTAAAAATACAGATCAATTTTAAAATAAAATGTTGCCTTTTTTTCATTTTTTTTTCTATTCCCACAGTTTTCTCTGTATGTATGGGGCTATTTCCATTACAATAGGGGTCTTTGCTTCTTAACACCTTCTGAAAAGTTGTGGAAAAGATGCTCCAGATGCCACTGTATGCTGTGTACAGAGATAAAGTACATCGAGCTGAGCTCATACGAACATTTGCTTAGTTGCAAGCATCTGACCTCGCCACTGCCATGGTCTCAGAGAAGAGTTTAAAGCAATTTCTGCCTTTGCTGGCAGGGACAAACCCCGAGTGGTGACATGGCACAATGGATTTGTGCTGAATGATGGATCACTAAGTAGCTGCTTCTGGATTTCACCCCAGAGAAGACCAGACAGTGTTGCTGCAGTAAATGAAGCCATCTGTATACACATGCAGATTATAAAGCAGTCCAGATGAATGTTGTTAGAGTAACTACAGTATTCTGAAGAAACAAAATCACTCTCCCTGTCTACACAACAAATAGCTTACCTGTGTCATCAAGCCATACTCCTTTATATATAATCAAGCAGGCAAGACCAGGTCCAGCCCACCGCTTAGCTGCAGATTTTAAGCATATTCCTTAGGGAGCTAACTTCTCATCAGCAGCAAGCAGGATAAGCTCCATTAAATACAAAGTGCCTTCATATCCATACAGGTGCATCTGCACTCAGGATACAGGTGCTTGTCTAGCAGTGCTTTCTGCACAGATTAGGGCTAACTCCTGCCAGGAGGTGCTGGAAAGCCTCGGCTGCCCTTGGGAGAGGCGAGTCCCCATGGCTGAGGGCTGGACTACAAAATGCACCTGAAGGAACCAGGGTGCTCTCCTGCCCTTCCTGGGGGGACCCAAATTGTTCCCCACTCCTCCCTGGGTTCACTTAGCACTTGCGTTGTGTTCTGCAGACGGTGTATTCCTCCCAGCTCCACAGCACCATTTCCCATTCTAACATTTGTCAAGTCTGTCATAAAACCTTACAAATTGCATGCAATTAGCAGCGTTAATTGCCCTTGTGTCCCATTCAATTCATAATTTCCATATTACAACAAACTTTGACTAGCAGCCACTGGTGACACAACAGGACCATCACCACCCAGTTAAACATGTAAGGTACCTGCTCTAGATTTTTTTCCCTACTTTTCCCCAGCTTTCTCTACTTCTCTTTGCTTCTACTTGTCTTAAAGGAATGGAGACTCCTCAATCACTAATCTAGGTGGGCCTGAAAGCACAAACCAAACTCCTTTCCCATATTTCATGCAGCTAACTACACCATATTGCTTTCTCAAGTACAGCCAGGTTATGCTCAAGTACGGTATATCCTGATTTCTGTAATTCCATGATACAGTTAAAAATACAAAACAAACCCAAAAAGAGCTTCCTTGATAACTCAGCTTTCACTATCTTTCTCGCTTACATAAAGACAATGGTCTGAATTCTTAATCCCCGTTTTTGAGCCTGGTGAGTTTTAAGTTAAAGCAAGAGAACCTCTGAGGTGTGATTATGTGTGAGAGTTAATAGTATTATCTAAGAAAAAAGAGCCAGCCAATACCATAATGTAGTCTTTCATTCAGAAAGTAAAAAAACATCTGATTTTGCCCTCTTTATTATATTGGCATCCAAGTTCATTATTTCCTACCTGCTAGCTATTCATAATTAAAGCCATCTCCAGCCACCTTGCCTTTTAGGGCAGATCTTGAAAACAAAGCTACAGCTAGACTCATGTAGGGAATCAAATCATCACACTTATGGAGCCACTCTTTTCTGCTGAGATAAAATGAATATATTTTGCAAAACAAAGAATTTGCAAACAAATTGTGACTTGTTCTGGATTGGCAAAATGTTTGCATGTTGGTTCATGTTTCCATCTGCTTTGCATCTTGTTAAAGATCCCCTTTTTCAGCTAAACCAGGCTGGCAAGATGTAATAAATAAACATAATTAATGTTCTGCCTAAGGGTGGAAGCTGATGAAAGACTGACCATGTTTTGAATTTGAGACTCTTTGCTCTGTGCAGGACCGGGAACTTCCTGATAAAGTAACTTTCCACTTACCCTGTGCTGCTCACAATAGCTCTGTCCAAGGAAACCTCTAGAGCTGCACTGTTTACAACCACTACCCTATAAAAGAAACCGTGATTGAAAATTATTCTTCCAATGGGTGTACACTGTGAGCATACACACAGGTAATATTACAAAGTATATCTGCACTGTCCTAATATCTGCAAAACACTTTTGCATGAAGAAAATGCCCATCATAATCCCAGTACTAGGACGAAGGGCTGCAGTGATGGACACAGAAAGATGAAGACATAGAATACTGATGCTTGCCTCTGAAGTTTTTCCTGGCCTGCCTGGAGCATTATCTTCACTTGCTTAGCTGTAACAGCAACTTTTTAATGACTATGTGGCTATTTATTTTTTGCTTAGCTTTGTATAATCATATGGTACAACCATAATTTTGATATGGATAGCAATAGCAAGTAGTTATTCTGTGCAGAATGTACCAGTAATGGTGCCAGCCTAATGATGCAGTGCAGAGGAACGTGGACATGGATACTGCTGAGGCCTTGAAAATAGGGGCCGAGGATGTGGAGTAGGCACAAACGGATGAGGTGAGGCTCTGAAAGTGGAACACAGGGTGATGCAGGAGACCCAGTGCTGGGAACAGATCAGCAATGGCCAGTATACTGAGAACTAAAGGGCTTGAGTGAAGCCGAGCAAACATCACTTTGCCTGGGGCAACAGTACACTCAGAGCTTGCTCTGCCTCTGATGACTAACATGTATCCAAAGAGAGCCCATAAAGGCTTTTCATGACGTGGATGCTGACTGTCTAGGCACGGCAATGACCCTTCTGATTTATTTCAGATTTAGTTCACGTGGGACATGCAATCGTCGCCAAATGGCAACACCTTGCTGCTAACAAGTGGTGCTCCGGAGACCAGATCAAAAGCTTCTTTTCAGACATTCCTTCCCCATTGTCTTTGCTGATAAAATCTAGCAATGTACAGCTACTGGCTTTCTGTAAGGAGTGTGTGTAATAATCTAAACATCCCATTTTCTTCCATTTTCAACATTTTTCAGAAGTGTACTGAAGCTGAGAAATATAATCAAGCTATCTTCTTCGTCTAATAGCTTTTCTGGACCAGCGCGTCCATCCGATCCTGCTGACTTCTCTGTGCAATAATAGGCTGCAGCGCGGGGAAGCTGATGATTCCAAGGACTCTTTTGCTAACAAGCTATTTTAAAATGTAGTGGAAAAGTTAAGTTTCTACAAACCCCTTATATCACTTAATATCTTCGCTCTACGAAGCCCATGATGAGGTGAAACAACTATTTAGTATGCCAAGAAAGTGTTTCAAAGACCATTCTGAACTGAAATTTCTTACCTCACCTTTACTTTCAAATAATGATTTAATGGGGAAGGAAATGCCCTCACTGAAAAATATAAATCTCTTACAAAATACAAACCCACTTTATTGCTTTAACAGGAAAACATAAATATCTTCGTATCTGCCTGCAACCCGTGAGTAAACAGGTCCCATTTCTCCTGGAGAAGGATGTTGCACACGAAATGGCTTAACAACTTTTCCAGTGCTGGCATGAAATTATCCATGCAATCTGAGAACCTTGCAGATTTCCAAGACATAAATCGGGTCTATGAGAAAGATGTGGAGAAGCCCTACCAGGTTGTGTAGGGATAGGACAAGATGGAATGGCTTTAAAATAAAAGAGGGGAGGTTTAGATTAGATACGAGGAAGAAATGCTTCCCTCTGAGGCTGGTGAGGCCCTGTCCCAGGCTGCCCTGAGGAGCTGTGGGTGCCCCATCCCTGGTAGTGCCCAAGGCCAGGCTGGATGGGGCTGGGGGCAGGGAGCTGGGGGCAGGGGCCCTGCCCATGGCAGGGGGCTGGGAGGGCTTTAAGGGCCCTTCCAACCCAAACCGTGCTGTGATTCTATGGGTCATTTTGCACAGCCAAAATCCCCTTCATCCCATCCTGTTAATTTATTTTTCTGATGAGCAGTTCCTGGCATCGTTTCCCTGCCCGTAGGAGAGCCAGTGGTGCTCAGCTCCCCGTACTATCGCATACAGAGCTCAGCAAAACCAGAGGACTTACTTAGATCCTGCTATCTGAGCCCTTCTTCTCTTCATCTGACACAATCCTCCTCGCTACCTGTCTCCTGCACCTCTGTAGCAAGATTCAGCAATTATCTGCCTTCATGTACTGAAAGCTATGGGCTGCTCCAGGAACCAGGGATGGAGAACGCTGCTGCTCCTTGCAGCCTCCAGAAGCCTCAGTGCTCATCTGCCCAGGAGGCTCCTGCACAACGGGATGATCCCCTCCATGCCTCTGCTGGTATTCTGGGTATGAGGGACCAACACTTGCAATGAAGAAATTGCACCCATCCACCACCCATCCACCCATCCACCGCTCCCCTCTAACTGACCTTCCTTTCTGGCCACAGCAACATTTTTTCACAGACTCCATTCTTAGTCCTGCTTGTTCAAAGCAAGCTTTTGGTCTTCTAAGATGTCATAATTTTTCAGCTTAACTGCTTGGGAGGCCCACATCTGAGAACTAGTAACTTTGAACTCCTCTTCAGCAAATTATAGCTAGGATTAGAGCTCTCCCTTCAGAGATATTTGCAGAATATTTTCTGCTTCTATTTTATAAACCCTGATTTGAAATACACCTGCAGAACTCAACACTGAAACCTGTTTCCCTGCTGCAATTTACTCTCTGGGTTCTCTACTGTCCCTGAGAAGATGTAATAACTACTCCTTGGCAGCTCACTATAAGGAAGGGAAAAAAAAAAAAAAGAAAAGAAAAGAAAAATTGGATGGAGCAGCAACAACAACAAAAAGATAAAGGGCTAGAGAGACACAGTAATGGGAAAATACTTTTAAAAGCAGGTATGTACAGCTTAACTACGCAATGACAAAAAAGGCTGCAATAATCGGAAAGAGCAGAGGTGAACGATCCATTGCCCTGAGTTGCTCACGGGGGGCAGAGTGGGAAGGCACGGTGCAAGCTCTTCCCAGTCAGCCAGCAGTCAAAGGAAAGAAGCCCACAGGCAATTCCTGGCTGGAGAAATGAGAGTGCAGCCCTCTGAAATATGGAACTTCCAATCTCTTTTTTTTGTCACTAGACCCAAGCCTGTACCTGGTCCATGAGGCACTCACTCCCTTTTAACCCAAGCACTACGGTCTTCTTTTCCACCAGCACTTCCATTTCATCTTTCAAACCACAATAAAGCACCTTGTGTCATAAAACATTTCCCAGCTCCTGTGCTGCAGACAGTGCTCTCTCTGTCCTCAAGGACAATTCAAAGAGACTTTTTCTTCTATTCTTCTGTCATTTTTTTTTGGTAATTATTCTGGCCACGCTCCCTCGTTGCCTAAATTTTCTAACTGTACTGTATGAGACGCATAAACCCCACCTGACTTGGCAGCAGCTTGTCCCTGTTGGGCTCACGCACACTAAAACACACAGCCACAAATACATATAGATTGTTCTCTCTTGTTCCTAATTTTGTTGTTGTTACTAATCTGACCCATAACTCTCTGGAAAAGCAAGTTGTATAGAGCAGAAAGCAATCATGAAAAAAAACTGAGAGGCCAAATACCATGACTTAAATGAGTATTACAAATTGATTAACTTAATTGGTGCTAATGAAAGAAAGACCATAGACCACACAAGACAATGGTGACAAAACAGAAAACATAACCCAGCAAGTACTAACAAGTCATGCCGGGTGTGGGATTGGTAATTACCTTTCAGAATAATGCTCAAGCTAACATTATTGCAAGCACAACCAGAGGAATGTCAGAGTGCTGTACGAAGGTCTATTACTGCTGCTAAAGGTATTAATGAAGAGACGATTAATGAAGCACTGTGCTTTCACAGGGCACTAGAGAAAGGAAAACTGGAAAGTGTTTTCAAAAAAGATGCGTGGAAACAAGTCTCGTACACATAACAGTAACACTCCTGTGAAGCTCAGTCTATTTCAGGACTGATCAAAGAGATGACTTGATTATGGCTTACAACAGAATACATTGGAAAATTACTTCTGATTTTAGGTAGCTTTCCACTCAAAAACAGCAGAAAAATACCCAGCTGTTGGAGGGTGAAACTAATTGCCACCAGTAGGAACTTTTTTTTTGATGAGCAGAAGTAAATGCTAAAAATACCGTCTCATACAGATGTATTGAATGTTACTTAGAGACTTCAAAACAGAATGAAGCGTCCTGCTAAGAGACGCTGTTTTAACAGAGAAGTTACGTGATTAGATCAGCAATAGCTGAATGTAAGCACGTGAGTGCCATGAAGCATACTCCAAGCACAGCTAAGTCTCACAGGTCCCCTGCCCCTTCCAGAACAAAATTAACATATCGTTAGTATTTCCACTCATAAAGGTGCTTAGTCCTGTCCTTTTTCCTGCAGAGGCCGGGAAAGCCCAAGCCAGATGGACAGTATCTGCACATCACTTTGTCTGATAGGATTACTTCCCTATTCTGACTCAGTGCTATATTTTCTAGAGTTCTGTATAATGTGTTTTTAAATCTCCTGCCGTATTTGATGTATTTCTAGAGCTTATTAACCTATTTCACTTCAGAGTCTAATTTTAATAGCTGAAGTTAGAGTGAATGGTTTGATTTTCTGGTGGTTGCTGCGAGGAGCTGGAACATCTCAAAGTATCTCCCTGTAGGGCTTCAGGAGTTTGAGAAGAGGCTGTGACATGCTGTACGTTTACTAATTCCCAGGCTGATAAAGAAGATATTACATCTAAAATGTTTAATCTGCATGCATTTATATTCTAAATGGAGTGCTGCATTTTCTATGGCCTGTCCTTATCAAGTAGTGTGATACTCCAGCTCAGTGGATGCTCCTTCCCTTTGCCTCCACATTTCACTTCCAGTGGTATGCAGAGCAGCATTTATCAGCAGTACCTCTACGTTTTAAGATCCCCCGAAGAAATGTTCTCCAGACCAACTCCCAGTCGGGATGAGCGATTGATCTGACCATCTTGGAGATGTGCTACGTCCACCAGCTGCTTGCAAGTTTTCTCATTAGGCTTGTTAGTCACAATTTTACACGAACATAACTCAACATATGTTCTGATCGCAGTTTTTTTTGACCAGAACTACTTGCTCTTTGTAACATACCATATGCACAGTCTTCAGGGTCACATAGTATTTTATCTATTCCCTTAGCAGATAGATATAATTTGCATAAGGAATTTATGAAATCTCTATTTAAGCGGACTCAATTTCATATTCATAATCTTTGGAACACTTTTGCCACTAACATTTCATCTAACAGGAATTCAGTTTTTCCCCAAGGAAACAAATCCAAGAGCTTAAACACTGTTTAAGCCAATTATTGGAGCTGAACACTCATACGGGGTAAACCAGACCCATGTCAATAAAAGTGTGCCAATTTACTCCAGCTGAACAGCTGCCCACTGTTGGTTTATTTGAATAAACATTAGAGATACCTTTTCAATGTTTATAAAACCTACTTAGTGAGAAGGGTAAACTGAGAGTTAAATGCAGCTGCTGCAAACAACGGGGCTGCAAAAATCAGCATGTCTCCATTTATGACCCCACACTTGAATTGCCCAAGAGCAAACTTCCCAAGCTTTGTGTTTCAAGAGCCCTCAAAGAAGAAGTGGAAAATCAGCTTACAAAGTCAGACAGATAAGGATAATTTTTGTTCTTAGGATATAATACTTGTAATATCATTATTAGTGTTGTAGGAAGAGAAAGGAAGAAATGTGTATTGAGCATATGCAAGGATTATAGGAGTAATGGAAATGATCAGCTCCAGAAGTTATCTAAAGTAAGGGTTTTGGTTCAAGGTGTTATTTGGATACATATCAGATATAAAATGCTTTTCTCCGGCTACAAGAGCAACGACCAGGATGTTCTTCAGATTTAAAGTGTTTGTACATGTAAAGGTGGGTGGATGTGTGTAATGGCATTAGCGTACCTCATCTCAGCTTCAAACGTAATTCAGCAATTTAAATGTGCTTCCTCCTTCCGTGTATCTACTGATGATACATACCTCTAGAAGACCACGTTAGATATCTGCTGCACGTTCAGTACCACAAAATCCAGAATGTTCTTCAGGGCTTCCTACTACTGTTTTACCACTGAAAACACCATGTTGATGCTGAGCACAATGTTTCCTGTTCTCTTTGGATTTACCAGACTGTGCTGGTTTCAATTAATAAAATAAACTGAATAAGATGGGTGAATATGTACCAATTTTTAATTTTTTTTCAAATCCCTGCAAATCCTTTTGTAAGTGTATTATCTCCTCTCTTATTTCCAGTGTGAAGCAACAGGACATATGCCACTGACTTTACAACTGTGACAGAAGCCTGTCCAAAAATGTGAAAACACCTTGTGAGCAGCAAAAAACCAAACATACATAACTTTTAGCAGTAGGGCTTAACACACTTCCATGGGGTGAATGTTACTTACAAGATCTGTAGAGCTCAAATGTTTAACCAGAAATGCCTGTAGAAGGGAAGAACGTATGTTGGTATCTATGAATTCTAGAGAAAACCATACAGAAATATGAAAAAGCATTGCTCTAAGCTGTAAAAGCCTTGTTAGGGATGCGCTATGGCTTGAGCTTCACTTTGACTGGGGAAAAGAGGTGGAGGGAGGCTGCTCTGCCTTGGTTTTTAATCCAGTTATAACACAGAGGGGGAAAGTGGTCTTCGGGGACTGTATGTTCCTAGAAGCATTTAAATTAGGAGCAGGTAAAGTGCTACGAGCCATAAGAGGAAGACAGAGTTCCTGAAACTGATAGAAATAATGAGAGTCTGATGTTAAGGTAGCAAAAAAGCCCAGACTTGATGCTCTGTGCACATCAGCGGGGCACCCTGACTTGTAACAGCAGAGGATTTGGAGAGCTGTTCTTATCTTGTAATTTTATCACCGGAGGACCTGTAACAGAACACACATGAACCCCTTCTGTCAGACAGCAGGGGCAGGGTTCAGCTCCACAACTGCGGATGGCTTTGCTGTATTCAGCAAAGAAACAAAGGCTCCTGGAAGGGGAAATCCTTTCAAGACGAGGGAGGCACTCAGCTAGTGCAGGTGAAGCATTTCCCCACGCTGAGGCTCGCTCAGCCACCGATGTTGTGTATATTCAAGAGCAGAATTCCACTCCCCCACTACAAACGTGATAGGGGAAAGGGGCCAAGTCAGCCCTCGAGGGGACGTGTCTAATTCCGTTTATTCGTGGCAGGAGGAATCCCCAAAAGGCCAGCAGCTGCAGCGTCCCCAGGCACAGACTCTGCCATAGGGCAGCACAGTGCTGTGTCAAGGGCAATACTCCCCAAGAAGTTCCCATAAAACCTGGCACTGCAGGGATAGCTCTGCTGCAAGGCACCAGTGAAGGTACCAGTAAGGAAAGACTTCTTGTATTGCACAGGATTTCTATGCTCCAGAACTTAAAAGTTTCGAGCAGCATCTGACACTTCCTGATTCTTCTGGCACCAAATTATCAGAAATGTTCAGGTCTTTAAACAGGATAAGCATTCAACATGAAGTATAAAAATGGCTGGGAACTCAGAGAGTTCAGCACAGCACAGTGTGTGTACTAATTGGCTTTATGGAGGTGACAAAGTAGCCTTATTGTTAAGAGATTTTAATGTTGGCACTTACTTAGCATGCAAATACAAAATCGTGCACATTGTTAATTTGTCTATCTCACCAATTGCTCCACATTACCAGACTGCTCCTGCTAAACAGACCCCGGCAAGTTTCTGAAAGCACTTCCTTCCCAGGAAGTTGTTATTAGATGGATACTCGTTAAAAGGTTCCAGCAGTGTCTCGGCTACATTGGTATTTCCAGAGTATTTATGTACGCATAAAAATTCAGTGCTGGACACAGCTCAACAAGTAATTAACATCCTCAGAACAGAAATTAAAATTGTATAAGGTACAACCGTACTCCTCCGGTGAAACAATGACACGTTCCTGCACTTCTGAAAAATCACATTTTCCTTCAGAGACTCCTCTCCGCAGAAGAACTTCAGTGACCAGTCATCAGGGTGACTTTATACAAAACCATCATCATATTTCAGAGTAATGGTCCTACATATCACAGAGGCGATGTCAAACTTAGGTTCTAGAACGCCATCGTATTACCGATGTTATTAGGGACACTGCTCCAATGGCAGTGTGAATTAATGACTTCTCCTTCAGTAGGAAGGCATTAAGAAGTACATCGACGGGTGCGTGCACATGCTGTAAGATGAAAAGAAGGCCTGCGAGTGTGTTTGTATTTGGGGAAACAGTATGATGTCAAACTGTCCTTCATGGCAGCGATTGAAAAACAAATGCATGAGCCATGACTCTGTACTACCTCCTGCTCTATAAATCATTGCATATAACTCTACGGCCTGTGTATATGCCATGTATATAGCTACGGGATTACTTCTGGTTGAATGAGATGTCCATGTGCAATATATGCACAAGAGTGACTGGAAGACCAGAAAGGTGAAAGAAAGGGGTCTGGTTAGCTTGAAGAGCAAGGAGAGGACATTTGCAACCACTTCCCTGTAAGTAACAGGCTGTTGCAATGAGGAAAAGGAGAACCTGTTCCCCGTGCCCATGATGGATGGGACAAACAGGAAAGGGCCAAAATGCAGTTGCAAAAGACTGAAATTAGATGCGAGAAAAATGAAGCACAACAAGCAAACTGCCAACTTACTAATATTATGAATAGCAAAACTCTCTCCTTTGCTCAAAGTCTTGGATTTTTACTCCTGATTTCAGCCATCACAATCTGCATGTTCTTTCTGCTTAGTTTTACGGTGGCTTTTCCTGCTTCTCCTCAGATTTGAAAGACCATGCCCCGCAGTCACCACATCCCAACCCCTCTCGTTTTTATTTTTTACCTCTTTTTAAGCATTAGTTTGGCAACGAGCCCCAGGTTGATTGACTACATGCTCGGTGGTCCTTTCCATGCACATTTTCCCGTAGCTCTACAAATTTATTACACATTTGAAGACTAAGCGATAAACAAGAAATTTAGCAGACAGTTCCCAAAATTTTTCACTAGTTTTTCATAGCCCATTGTTTCACACATATTTTTTTTTCCCAAAAAAAACATTTAAGTTTTCTGTTTGGCTATCAAAAGACTCACAAACTGTTGGCTTTAAAACACATCTTTTATGTAATCGAACAAAGGTGATCGCCTTTTTGCGGCTATAGGTACTACAAGCAATCTTTCGCGTGTGCTTACTAGGCTACTTTATGTCCTTTCGTTGTCCTACACATGTCAAAAGACCTGTGGAAGGAGAAGCAGTTCTGCCTAGCTGCCAATAAGAAAAGTACTTTTCCAAAAATTAGTGTCCTTCTGAAAGGAGAAAAAAAAAAAAAAAAAAAAAAAGAAATATCGAGACTGTATTTGTCATTAGCTCCTGGTATGAATCACAGAAGACTTTTCAAGAACACCCCCATGTTTCTGCCAAAACCTATGGCAGCAGGGTTCAGAGTAGTCCCTGGAAGGACAGGGTAGCAAGTAAATATTATCACCTACAATAAACCAGCAACTGGTACTGTAAGTGAAATTGGTATGCTCTTTTTCAGCACCTCACCGACTTCTGAAGCAATGCTCAGCGCTCGGAGCACATGTGAAACCAGTGCCTCTTGGGAAGCTGTGGATATACTGAGATAAGTAGTACTTTTAGTCCTAAGCTTTGAATAATAATTTAAAAGAATAAGATATACTACCAGATTTTTTAAAAAGGTGAATAATGGCAAGCTGATGAAGACTTCTAGGATATGTTTAATAATGCACAGGTTAACTTCCATTTTCAAGAAAGTATCAGTTTTGTCAGGGTTTGTCGCTTGTATAAAGAGCTGCGCCAAGTGCTGTCAGTACTTGAGCACTGTATTCTTGTTACAGACAGTCTCAGGGGTTCAGCTGTGCGTGCAGTGTATGAAGCATCTCTCATCTTCTCAACTCATTCCCCTCTACACTCAGACATGTTGCCACTGCCAACACATGGAAACGAAACTCCCCCACTGCAAAGATGAAGGGAATTGGTTTTCCAAGGTAAGGCCCACTCTAAAAAAAATAAAATAAATGTGTAAAGTTGGCCTGCTGTTGTTTTGCTTTGTTTTATTTACTTTCCAAGAAGAAAAATCAGAAATAAAGGACAGTTTTCTCTCAAACTGTCTCTTACAGACTCAGGGAGCTTGGGTAAGTAAGGGACCTGGCATAAACCCACTATGGTCTTGCACCTATTCTAACAATTTAAATGCACTGCACTGTAGTGAACACACTACATACATTTACTACAAGCGAAAAGATTAACAATACCCTTCACACTGTGCATAGAAATAGAAAATAATAGGGAAAAATACAGAGAGGGTAAAAAATGGTCATTTCAGAATTATATCAAAGGGAATTTGGAGATCTAATGTCACCCACTCAGCTCCTTAACTCAGCAAATACTTTCAGTGGCATTCCTCTTCCTAACAAAACATTTGTTTTGTTACGGTTTTTGCTACGATTTTTTTGTTCATGGGTCAGAAATTTTGTGGTGAGTTTCTCAAAGTAACAGAAGAAGGTAAAACTGGAAGGAAGACTCTCATTTGGAGATGTGGATTGCTTCTCAGAAAAATAAAATTAAAAAAAATACTGTACTCACACTGGTATTTCACCAAGATAATTAAATGTGACAGCTGATGACTAGTGCTCCATGCATATATTCCCCTTATTATCCAAATTAATATTTGCACATCAACTGTGACACAGATGTAAACGCTTGAGTTGGTTTCTTGCAGCTCAGCTAAGATCCCTTGAAGCTTATTTGCTTAAGCACACTGGCACCTGATCTAATACCACAAGCCAGAGGCACTTATCCACTAACACCAGGAGAAATAGTGCTGGTTACTGGGCAGCTGAAGAATCATCATAGCAAAAAAATGAAGAATGTCTTCTGAAAAGACAACCTGAATTCCTTGGCAAAGCAGCAGCTTCCTTTGGAGAGGTGGTGGGAAAAAAAAAAAAAAAAAAAAAAAAAAAAAAAAGCAGTGCTTAAAATGCCCTTCCCCTGGAAGAAGATCAATGGGCCATGGAACTGCAGGAAAACTGCAGGGCTGCAGCTGCAAGCAGTTTGCCCTGACTCTCAGAAAGGTTCAGTTTCCCAGTTTGTTTGTTTTTTTATCCTACTGCTCATACAAGCAAGTACATGCTCCAATTTGAGAGCTGATTCCAGTATGGCAAATGCATCTTTCTATTCCTATCGCTAAAATCAAGATCAGTTTATTTTTGAACATCGGCGAAGATGATCTAATACCAAAGTTGATGATATTTGCACAACATTTTTCTTGCAAGCAATACACAGAACATATGGAAAACCCCTCCAATCCCACGTGTCACTTGCCTATAAGTATTTGGTTTCCATGTATTAAGAAAAACCCTGAAACACTACAATAAATGCAATGCAACCCCTGCTTTTCTTTCAGTGCTCTTTCCTTTTTTCTTTTCTTTAAAGATTCTGTATCTGAAGACAAGAGCTTGTCACAAAAAAGAATTTCCATTCTGTGAAAAATTATGTCATTTCCAGATTTTTGGCTCACCCTGGAATACAGTCTTGACATTTTTACCGAGCAATAAATTCACAACAGGAGATCGATCATCAAGGAATATTTTGCTTGTTTGCAATAAAGATACTTTATTTCATTACTTTTGAAGTGAGTTGTACTGTTGCTGGGTAAAGATTATAATTAATATTTCATAATTACACATAGAAGCACAAAGAAAACAAGAGCAGTGGGTCAGGATTTGCAATTTAGATGGAGTGAAGGCTCCTTTCTTTTGGAAGACTGAAGGTTCCCTTTTATATGGTTTGGTTTTATCCTTCCAAGGGCAGCTTTTTAAAGGACACAAGCTAATTAGAAATCCAAGAGATTTCTTTAAATTGCTTCCAACTATTATTTACCGGCTTTTCTTTTCCTTTTAAGCCACCAAGAACTGAGCTGTAACTTCGCTATTTCTCAGTCTAGCAAGAAAGCTGGCAGAGTTTTAGGATGGAAAATAATAACAAACAATTTTTTTTTTAAAAAAAGCACAAGTTGCAAATATGGTGCTTACTAACAAATGTGGGGGGAGAAGTTAAGGAAGAGTATCAGCATGGCTTATAACTCTGTATAAGCCCATAGGTAGGTGTATATTCACCTACGCACTGTAAAGGGGAGCAGTGGTGCGAAGTGCTGTGACTGTGAAGAGTCACGATGTAATAATCATAAGGCAGCCTTATAAACAAAGAGGAAAAGCCTGAAGAAGACATCTGAACCTGAGCTGAATGAGCCAGCTCTCTGAGTAATGACAGCCTTTTGCTTCTCTGGTTTTACAGAAAAGCACCATTAACAGTGACATTCACCTCCTTATTTTATTATGTACTTTCATGAAGTCACCATCTGACATACCTGTAGGAGTTACTGTAATTCCTGACATTTTAAGCACCCTGTTTACAGAGATGTGTCTCAGGACCCATGCTGGTGTTTGTAAAGGACTGGGAATGCACCCTGACATGAGAGTTGGGGTGAGCTATCCTATTGCCCTTACCATGAGCAGGTCAGGACGTGTGTTAAAACCTCTGTAATGTGTTTGGCTTTTAACATTACCAGCCAGAAGATTCAATCAAATCTGAGCACATGAAATTATCCTGCCTGGCCCTCTGTATACCAAGTGGCTGGCCAACAACACAGCCTGCAAGCACCCTTACTGCTGACGTCTGGTGGATTTTTTTTTTCCTTCTAGCTCAAGCCACAGAGTCTGCAATATCCCATTCCCTTTGCCTTTCATGTACAGGCACAGAGACTTTTAAGGCTATTGGCCCTTTGGGAGATACCTCCTCTGAAGGGAAAATCTCAAGGCAGAGAACTGCCTTGAAAAAAAAAAAAAAAAAAAAAAAAAAAAAAACACACAAAACAAGAGAGAAGCAGATTAATTTTAATTTCCTCTAGGTAATCTCAGGCGGCAGAGCTTCTCTTTGTCCATATTTACAAACACATGCATGTAAATAACAACGTTCAACCTTGTTTTTTACTTTTCAACAGGTGAACCAAGACCTCCGATGCCTTAATTTGGCTGCTAAAATCACTATTTCAACATGCTTGTTTTATGATGTTTTCAATGTCCAGACCCAGCATGTTACCTGGCTCCCCTCCGGTCCTCTGCCAGGTTTGAGATCTCCCTCTGGAAGCAGCACATCACATGCACTCACCCCTGGGTATATGCCAGCCTACCTTGAACCTTCATCCTGGCAAGGAAGATGTTCAGAAATTTGTCTGAGAGAACAGAAAATTGGAAAGGAAACTCCTCATTTCCTAGGACAGTAAGCTTAGTTTTATGGTGGCATAATGTAACTCTACATTTGCAATTGCCTACAGAGGCTGTAGGCTGGAAATGACACTAATTTTTCAGTTTTATTTTTATTTTATTTTTCAAAGCACACAAAGGGGGAAACAGTGCGTGAACCACTTCAAACAAACAGACCCAGGTAGCTGCAATGTCTGATGCCTGACTGCCACAGAAAATTCATTTAGGTAAATCTGACAAAACGACAAACATTTCCCATGTAAAGCTCTACCCATGTGATTTCTTCAGATATGGGAATTAATTAGCAGTTGTGAAATTATCCTCTATTTCCAACAGTAAATCCTTCCTACAAAGTTAATGGCTCAAAATAAAAGAGTGCACGTGCTCATCCAAAGAGATACTTGGGGAGACCAACTTGCTGTGGGATTACTGCTTCAGAAATCATCTTCACCTACATTGCCATTCACTGATGTCCTTCCAGTGCACAATGATATTAAAAATGATGTTTTAGAGTGCCAATAACATATTAAAAACAGCCACTGCAACATGACTGCAACAGCACCATAATAAAATCCATCACTTTGAGCACTTACACGCAAACATCTCACAGTTAATGACATGGTGCAACTCCATCATCAAGAAATCAGGGAAAGAGTCACAAATTGAAAGTAAGAAGCCATAAAACTGAAAACTGAGCCCAAGAAAACTGCAAAGAACTCTGAAGTTTGAGGCTACCTAACGCAACGCCCAGGCAAACAGCAGGCTTCCTAACTAGATACCCAGGTTTGCCAAGAGAGGTGTCGTAACATGGATGGGATGTAAGGAGTTTGGGTTCAAGGCTTCCTTGAAAATCTGCTCAACAGTTCAGAAGTATTTGAGGAGCTGCATCGGTGAGAAGACAGGACTCACCTAACATTAACCATACAGAAAATTGTGTGTTATTTTATGAATAATAAACAACTGCTTCACATCTATGTATGCTAATGAAAAACTTCAACTACTGTTTTAACGTGCACGGTTCCTTAATTTGAGAACAAGACAGGAATTCCTTCAGATATGTTCATTAAGTTCTGATTTTGCACAGTAAACAGTTGTGCCCATTAAAAATAAATGATACCTTTTAACTTACTCCTCTGGTAATACTTTCTGTCATTTTTATGAAGTCATTTGACAGACTACCAGTGTCTTTTTACCACGCTTTCCTTAAACTACTTTGTATTCTAGCCTCACCTTCCATATGCAGCTCGGATGCAGCTGCTTGAAAACACCGTATAAAATGTCTTCTCCTGGTGGGCAGCGCGTTCGTTAGCAATATGACCGAATAAATCAGCTTACACAAACTTACTGTAAGGGAGGGAACAGTACGAAACAAGGCAGTGGGAGGCACTTATTTCAAGAGAAGGTAAAATCCCTTTCCTCCTAACAAAGCCAAGGATGAAAAAGAATTAGCCAAAAAGAATGCCTAATTCAACTCTGATTTTCACAGGGTTCAGTAAGACATGTTGCTGTAGTTTAATTTTCTATTCAGATTCCCAAGTTTTCTTTCCTATACCAATAAGCAAAACGTATCTGCTTATTTTACAGTCTGACTGACCTCTGACTTGGGTGTCACAAAAACAAACACTGATATCTTAGAAGGCAGCTGAGTTGCCTCTGTTTAGAAAATCCAAATTAAGAAAATGGTACCTTTGGTAGCCTGAAATTCTTTTTTTTTTTTTCTCTTTTCTACATAAAAGGAACTGCACACAAATATATGCTAGGGGCAGCTTGTAGCAATCAAGCATAATAAGGCTGGATTAAAATAGTCAAAAGATCTTTTATAAATTACAAAACATGGTTAATAATTCATTCTTGCATATCTGAAATATTTTATCTCCTATATGGGTGGAGATCTGACTGACACTACATTCATACACATTCAGGTATGAGAAAAACTCAAATACTCTCAAAAACTATGTCTGAACAGTACTTCACAACTATTAAAACAAAGCATAAACCTGGCCAATTTATAATCCTTATGTAAACAGAGATGTAAACTGAGGCTTCAGTGCTCCAGAGAGATTGACTCTGATTTCTTCCACCCTGTAAGGACTTTGCAAATTCACTGCATCTTATACATGCCTTTATTGTTAATTGCCATGTTTCTTTTTTTATGTCACTACTCCAAAAGCAATACAAAGACTGCAGTGCCTGTATTTGCTTTTGCATAACACTAAGAATATGATGGCACTGTTTAGTACGTGACTTCACATTAACTGACCCGTTTAACTTGGGCTCCCAACGGTGCCTTGAAGCACAAGGACAGACTGTATGAAGATGGTTAGCACTGCAGCATCTCACAGTGTTTCCTGGGGGAGAGGACATAAGTAAGAGAGAAACAGGAGTTCAAAACATTTAAAAAATAGGTATGGCAAAAGAGTTTTCAACGTACTAGCTGTCTGAAGCTCAAAGAATGAGATATGAGATTGTTTTATATTTCTTCCATTTGTAAGAATAGGTCTGAGGGCCATGTGGCCTTATCCGAGCACTTAATGTTCAGCTGTATGTGACTTACAGTGATAAAAAGAGCCATTAGCTTCAAATTGAGTTTGTTCTTGCTAAGAACTTCAGCTGAAAGCTACTACAATATAAGAAATAATGGCATGTCGGTGACTTGGTAGCTCCAAAATATAATTTCTATGGTATTAAACTATTTCTATTAAACCTCAAGCGCATTTTCACACCCATCCTAATTCCAAGCTATTCTCACGAGTCTGGTCAGCCTAAGCACACAGAGAAGACACAGCTTAGTCACTTCTTCTAGGTGCCAGCAGCAGCCTGAGTTAGACAAATAACACCACAGCTTCCTATTTCTTTTCACTGTCCTAAATCATGGGGGTTGTGACACAGCTGAAAAATATGAAATGAAAGGAACCGTTCACAGCCCTTCTTACCAAATCTCCACAATGAAGCTGTGGCCAGGTTTTGAGCCACTGTTCCCAAATAAAAGCCTCTATCAGGGCAGGTACTAACATATGTACGGGATGAGACACAGGAAGACCTCTCGGGGAAGAAAGGATGAGTGACATGAAGGGGAGAAGAGGCGAGCTAAGGAGCTGCTGCAAGGGAAAAGGGAGAGAGAAGTGGAACAGGTAAGGTCTGCACAAGAGGCAGAAAACATGGTGCCTGGGCATAGCCTTGCCCTCCGAGCCCACTGCCTAGTGTTAATGAATAAGCACATTAGGAAACTTGCCAAGGGCGAAATACTGGAAGAACAGTCAATAAAACCAATAGTGAAACTAGTCTGCAACCATGCCTGCTCCAATTGACTAAAAAAAAGTCATTACAGCACCTAGCCCTTCTTCTATAAAACAATTAACTTGGGATGCAGGTAGATGACTGTTTACAAATTTGGGGATTGATTTTGGCTGTGGGTTTTGTTTATGCAAATGTTACTAAAATATGCTACAGCATACACAGCGTGCTGTGCAGCCACGGGATGCTCTCCCTCCAATAATACCCCACCTTGCTGGGTTTGCTGCCATCTCGTAAGGAGACAGAATAATTATAAATAGCCTACATGCATGTTCTTTGACAGCAGACACGTTTCATGAAATAAATATTAGTTCATTTGTACCGCTAGAAAAGCTTCACAGAGATCAATGAGACCAGAGCTGCTGGCTGTTGGGCTAGGCTAGGTGCATGCAGAATCCTTTTTTTGAACTACCTCGCTCTATTTTAAGGCCCACAGATCTATTCAGATCCTCACAGGAACAGGATTTTTCAGAATGATTTGTATTGCTCTGTGGCTCTGAAGGGACTAGAAATTAAGGAAGGATGTTTCTCTTTTGAAGTTTGTTTTTCTGGTCTCACGACGTTATGAGATTATGAATAACAACAACAAGAAGCAAGAAATAAACGTGGTGCTTCAAACTTTCCAAGTCAGGTTTTATTTGAATTATCTGTGTGGATTTACAACAGCAATTTTTATGAATCAAATTTTGTTTGACTTACTAACGCAAGGTATTCCCTCCTGGTATTAAGTTACACATGAGTCCGTCCATTACATCCACGTTTTGACTTCTGACAGAGCATTCAAACCATTTGTGTTGTAACAGAGCCCAAAACAGAGCCCAAATTGTACCTGACACGCTACCCAGCAGTTTATGAAAAAGAGACAGAATCTCATGTCTCAGATCTCAAGGCAACGGTCAGAACCAGCACTACCTTTGTCACAGGGACACCTCAATTTGGAAGGGTTTCATCGTTACTTCCACAACTGCACAGCGACCATTTCAATTTTCCTTCTGCTTTAAAACAATGACCTAATTGCTAATTAAACTCACAAATGTCTATTGATTTGCTGGGAAGCTCATGATATACTTCACAATAGTCTACTCATTATAGTCTTCTATTTTGTCGCTACTTAAGGTCCAGGTCTATACATTTGTTACTGATTTTTCCCTGTGCTGATATTTTGTTTAGACAGACCTCCCTACATAACATTTTTACTTTCTTTCCATGTTTTATACCTCCTACTGTTATTGGCAAGGGTGCCAGAAGGACAAAGCAGGAAGGTGGGGGAAAAGCCACATCCCTGTTAATATAGGAAAGCTTGAGATAGCTGAAGATCAAGACAAATAAAAAAAATAAAATAAATAAAAATAAAAAAAATAAAATTAAAAAAAAAAAAAAAAGCTATGAAATAAATTTGCAGGGAGCTTTTACACTTCCTGAACACTACACACAAACATTCCCAGCCAGAGCAAATTAAACTTAATCCTACAGGATTTTTGTTTAATTTTAGATCACTTGAGCATCTGATCTGTTCCTCAGTCTCTCTCCCTGCACAGCTCTCCAGTTGACTGCAAGGCCACCTTGCAGGGTGAAGCTATGTTCACAGAAGGCAGAAAGCTGCGAGAATAGAAAAAACATCGAGCACGTACAAAGGGAGGGGAAGGAAAGAGGAGTAATGGTTGGCTGCTCCTCGGGCCACATCTCAACAGCATCTGTCCCAGGCATGCTTGCAAGCAGGCTCCAGTTTTCCTCTTCTCTAGGCAATTGTGCACACACACACAAAAGAGTTTCAGTAAGGAGAGAAATCCTGCCTGTTTTAAGGGTCTCTGCACATTTTGCAGTCAGCAGAACGAGAAATGTATGCCACTCCTCACCAGCAGTGACTTTCAGCCTGCCCGGGTTTGATCACACCCCCTCAGGAGAAGAGCTGCAGAGCTGAGGGCGCTGCCTGTGCACGTGCACCGAGTGTCACAACGCCTGTCTGCAGGTGAAGTTCTAACTGGATGTGAGAAGAGAGGGAGAAAAGCCCCGAGCTGTTTGAGGAGTTGAGAAGACATCTGTCTCTGAGAATTCGGATCATTTTGGGAGGAATAAAAATGCTGCTTTTGCGACTGTTTTTATAAAGTCTAAGGGAGAGACGCACCAGTGGTACCTGCTGAGATGGAAAACACCAGTTCAGCTCTGCCAGACACAGAGGTCATCCTGTCATACCTCAGGCAAAGGGCTTTTAGGCTGAAGGTGATGTGAACTACCTCCAACTCACCCCTTTTTTTCTAAGCAGTTTGGCATTGTTAGGACATCGTGATTCCTTCCATCTCTTTTAGCTGTAGCTCTTTTTACATTTATCACCAGCCTGACACGTTCCCCAGTCCCCGATTTGTTAGGTCACTTCCCTTAACGCAGCCGTCTTGTTTCCAAAGCTAATGCTATGATTTCTGGGGACATTAAATCCACCAATCAAAGAGAAAAGCTGTGTGGAAAATGTCAGTGAGTTTTAAAATGTGACTCCTTCCCTTTGCTTGAATAGTATTTTCTGAAAAACCTCTTCCACCAGAACACACGCAGCACCGCGTTATCACTCCCAGGCAGTAATTACACCGCAAAACCTGCCAGTGGTGGCACAGGAACTGAACTGGATGCTCTCTGGGAAAACAGAGCGAGGCAGATTTAATGTTTCCCCCACGCCAAAAAAAAACACATCTGTCAGAATGACATTGAAAGAGAAGCTGTTTTGTGGCTTTCATGCCAGGCATAACTACCGTGCAGAAAAGCACTAATTAGTAATTGAGGGTCTTCTGATGAGAAAACCATGAAGGAAATCTGACGTAGATTTGAAAGCTAAACATTTACCTCTGTCAAAATTCCCCTTCTGCACAGTCACTGGTGCACAGATTTGAGCAGAAGATGCAGTCTGTTAGAGAGCAAGCAGGTGCAATGACCAAGGGATTAGTCCTACCGTGCCGTATCACACAGTGAGAGAAATTTTAGCTCTGCTATCATCTAGTAAAAACAGGCCTAAAATAATAAATAAAGGAATGGTAAAAGGAAGGTGGGAAGGGAGTAAGGCCAGAACTAAGAGGGAATCCTGCATGCACCTGCCCCCCCTCGCAGAGGAAGCTTACAGCATCACTCTCACGGCCTCTGCTCAGCAGAAAGGAGAGCTCAGAGCCAAGGGACAGCAGCCTGGTCCTGATGGTTTCTTTCAAATGGGATCTGACTATTTTTGTTAGAAAGAGAAGTTTTAAAATATAAACATTCTACAAAGCTGGCCACTGCAACCCTTAAGAGCACCCCTATTCCCTAGTGCCTAAATGGACCAAACATCTTCCAGCGCACCGCTGGGCGAACCCATGCATGCTCTTCCCCAACTACCATCTCTTTGCTCACGGTAACAGGCTCTTTTACCCCAGAGCTGCTCTATTATTCTGTGTCTGTGGGCTTTCTGCTCAGATCTTCTCCTTCAAGCCCAAAGAGCCAACAAACCCCAGCGTAGTCTTAACGCTTATGCTGGCTGGGGGCTTGCTGGGAGCTGGTCTTTCTGGGCCTTTTTTTTTTTTTTTTTTTACACTTTCTTCCAGTGAAAGCAGCCAAGGAGCAAGTTAATGCAAAATCTCTCTCTATAAATTATCACAGTGCAGGTCTAAACTCAGCATGTGCTTCTCATTACCTGCCCAACCTGGAGTTGTCAGATACGAGGGGCAGAGACAACACTGGAATGACAGCAATTACTTCCCCTGAACCAGCGGGTGAAGCTGGTGTGTCTTACTGCCTCCAGATTTCAAGGTTGCTCAGAATCCAGAGTGAAGGTATTTTCAGCAGAAAACAAAATGATTCGGTGCTTTAGAAGGCAAGAATTTTCCTGGAGAGAACTTGGAGCCATTGATCTCTTCTTCCTTGCCATGCCACAATCCTTGCTAACCTGCCTTCCTATTATGTTCTCCCAAATGCAGAACCCTAAGTACGTTATACAGCCCAAATCATGCAATCACCTAACTGCTTTTTAAAGTTTTAAATGTTTGAATTTCTGTCACATTACGACAAGGCTTTATCCACCTGTATAGTTAGTGTGCTTCAAAAGGAATCTTTCATTATTTTATCTGTCCTAGATTTTCTTCTTCCCTTCTACTACTTACTTCTCCGCTATTTACAAAGTTTCTCTGTCCTTGTAATTGATAAAAACATAAAGGTACTGAATTGCCATTTCAGCAAAAAATTATCACAGAAAGTGTTTTAGCATGAGGAATGAGGTGGTATTCCCTCCACATGCACACAAAAAAGTGAAAATCATCACTTTTTGGATGGAGCGGGAGTGCAGGTGGTGTTTTCATCCATCCCTACGGTGGCAGGGAGGGGTACAGAGAGGACACGGAAAGCCCACCTGTTAAACATCTGGCTCAGGGGCTGGTGCCAACGCAGAAATCTTGGGTTTTTCGACCATGGGGCACTTTACTCAGCACCTGGCCTGATGGCCGCAGACGGGTCCCTATCTTTTAGGGGGAAAAGGATCCTGAGCAGGTGACCTGGCAGGAGCTGCTGCCTGTAGGGGAGCCAGGTTGGAGCAGTTTTCTCCTGAGGGATGGACCCCATGGTACAGACCCATATCTGGAGCAGTTCTGGAAGAGCTGCTGCCTGTGGGAAGCCCACGCTGGATCAGTTCATCAAGGACTGCATCCCGTGGGTGGGACCCCACAGCACAGGGGACGAGAGTGACCGAGAAGGAGCAGCAGAGAAGAAGCGCTGTAGACTGACCATAACCCCCATTCCCCTGCGCCGCTCGGGGGGAGGAGGTGGAAGAGGGTGGATGGGGGGGGAAGGTGCTTTTGGTTTCTTTCCTTTGTTTCTCACTTCTCTAGCTTGTTAGTAATGAGCAATAAATCTTACTATCTTCTTATGCCGAGTCTGTTTTGCCCGTTACAATAATTATTGCGTGATTTTCTCATCCTTATCTCAACCCTTGAGCCCTTTTCACATATTTTCTCCCCATTCCTCTTTGAGGAGGGGGAGTGAGAGAGCGGCTGTGGTGGAGCTCAGCTGCCCACTCGAGCAGAACCACGACACTGACGCAGCTGGTTAGTGAACCTACCAGGGGTGGTGCCCCGCTAGACCTTCTCTTCACAAACAGAGAAGGACTGGTGGAGGATGTGATTGTCGGGAGCTGTCTTGGGCAGAGTGACCATGAAATGGTGGAGTTCACTATTCTTGGCGAGGCCAGGAAGGGGACCAGTAAAACCGCTGTATTGGACTTTCGGAGGGCTGACTTTGAGCTGCTCAGGACACTAGTTGGTGGAGTCCCTTGGGAGGCGGTTCTGAAGGGCAGAGGGGTCCAGGAAGGCTGGGCGCTCTTCAAGAGGGAAATTTTAATGGCGCAGGAACGGTCTGTCCCCACGTGCCCAAAGACGAGCTGGCGGGGAAGAAGACCAGCCTGGCTCAACAGAGAATTGTGGCTTGATCTTAGGAGAAAAAAGAGGGTTTATAATCTTTGGAAAAGTGGGCAGGCCACTAGGGAGGACTATAAGGATGTTGCAAGGCTGGGCAGGGACAAAATTAGGAAGGCCAAAGCTCATCTGGAGCTCAATCTGGCTACTGCCGTTAAAGATAACAAAAAACGTTTCTATAAATACATCAACACAAAAAGGAGGACTAAGGAGAATCTCCATCCTTTACTGGATGCGGGGGGAAACTTAGTTACAAGAGATGAGGAAAAGGCGGAGGTGCTCAATGCCTTCTTTGCCTCAGTCTTTAGCGGCAATACCGGTTGTTCTCTGGATACTCAGTACCCTGAGCTGGTGGAAGGGGATGGGGAGCAGGATGTGGCCCTCACTATCCACGAAGAACTGGTTGGTGACCTGCTACGGCACTTGGATGTGCACAAGTCGATGGGGCCGGATGGGATCCACCCAAGGGTACTGAGAGAACTGGCAGAGGAGCTGGCCAAGCCACTGTCCATCATTTATCAGCAGTCCTGGCGATCGGGGGAGGTCCCAGTTGACTGGCGGCTAGCAAATGTGACGCCCATCTACAAGAAGGGCCAGAGGACTGTCCCGGGTAACTACAGGCCTGTCAGTTTGACCTCAGTGCCAGGGAAGCTCATGGAGCAGATCCTCCTGAGAGTCATCATGCAGCACTTGCAGGGCAAGCAGGCGATCAGGCCCAGTCAGCATGGGTTTATGAAAGGCAGGTCCTGCTTGACGAACCTGATCTCCTTCTATGACAAAGTGACGCGCTGGGTGGATGAGGGAAAGGCTGTGGATGTGGTCTACCTTGACTTCAGCAAGGCTTTTGACACCGTCTCCCACAGCATTCTCCTCAAGAAACTGGCTGCTCTTGGCTTGGACTGGCGCACGCTTCGTTGGGTTAGAAACTGGCTGGATAGCCGGGCCCAAAGAGTCGTGGTGAATGGAGTCAAGTCCAGTTGGAGGCCAGTCACTAGTGGCGTCCCCCAGGGCTCGGTGCTGGGGCCGGTCCTCTTTAATCTCTTCATCGATGATCTGGACGAGGGCGTTGAGTGCACCCTCAGTAAGTTTGCAGATGACACCAAGCTATGCGCGTGTGTCCATCTGCTCGAGGGTAGGAAAGCTCTGCAGGAGGATCTGGATAGGCTGCACCGATGGGCTGAGGTCAACTGCATGAAGTTCAACAAGGCCAAGTGCCGGGTCCTGCACCTGGGGCGCAATAACCCCAAGCAGAGCTACAGGCTGGGAGAGGAATGGTTGGAGAGCTGCCAGGCAGAGAAGGACCTGGGAGTGATGGTGGACAGTCGGCTGAATATGAGCCAGCAGTGTGCTCAGGTGGCCAAGAAGGCCAACGGCATCCTGGCTTGTATCAGAAACAGTGTGACCAGCAGGGCTAGGGAGGTGATCGTCCCCCTGTATTCAGCTCTGGTGAGTACACCTCGAGTACTGTGTTCAGTTTTGGGCCCCTCGCTACAAGAAGGACATGGAGGTGCTTGAGCGGGTGCAGAGAAGGGCGACGAAGCTGGTGAGGGGCCTGGAGAACAAGTCCTACGAGGAGCGGCTGAGGGAGCTGGGCTTGTTCAGCCTGGAGAAGAGGAGGCTCAGGGGCGACCTTATCGCTCTCTACAGATACCTTAAAGGAGGCTGTAGTGAGGTGGGGGTTGGTCTGTTCTCCAATGTGCCTGGTGACAGGACGAGGGGGAATGGGCTTAAGTTGAGCCAGGGGAGTTTCAGGTTAGATGTTAGGAAGAACTTCTTTACCGAAAGGGTTGTGAGGCATTGGAACAGGCTGCCCAGGGAAGTGGTGGAGTCACCATCCCTGGAAGTCTTTAAAAGACGTTTAGATGTAGAGCTTAGGGATATGGTTTAGTGGGGACTGTTAGCGTTAGGTCAGAGGTTGGACTCGATGATCTTGAGGTCTCTTCCAACCTAGAAATTCTGTGATTCTGTGATTCTGACTTTCTTAAAACAAGGTTCCAAGGTTTTTGTGTCAGAGCAGCAAAGAACTAGATAATGCTGCAGAGGCCTCTTTTACTAGATTTTAAGAGGTTATTTGGATTTCCAGGCATCTTTTTAGCTTGTTAATTGCTGTTGGGTATGGGCTTTTATTGATTTATCAAGTCACAGCCATTGTTCCTGCCTCTGATGTTTACAAGAGGAGCTGGAAACAATGCTGGCTTTGCAAAAAGCAGTGGGAGCTCGGAGCAGCCGAAGCTAAGATACTATTTTCTTATAGGGACAAAGGAAAAGAAGGAAAACTGTTCCAGAGGAAAAACAACACTGCAGTTAGGGAACGCATGAGGATGTTTCAGTCAATATTTATCTCTTCAATCAATAAAACTTGATGTTCACCTCAGTGAAATCAATACCTGCTTAATTTAAGTGTCGCTGCTCCTTGGCTCACTCCACTTCCCCCTGCTTGCAGGATCTAATTTCACTGTTAAAGATTTCAAACTTGATCATCATCTAAACTGCTCACTGCCTTTCCAGAGTTTTTTGCCATGGGTGCAACTGCAAAAAGGAGTGTTATTCCCTTCGCTAGGCACTATTTCCCTAAGAGCTAGAGATGGGCAGATACCGCCCGCACAAGCTCGTACGCCTCCCCACTGTATGCCATCCCGCTTCCAACACAATCAACTGGCAGCGGCACACAGATCAAAAGCTTCACTCCTGATCTTTCTCTCTTCAGCATCATCAGAGGTTTGCAAGCTATCTGGTTATTATCTAGAGAGGAAATGAAAGCAACAATCTTGGCGTTGAAGTGCTTACATGATGCTTAATGGGTAAGCTCTTACGCATTAGCAGGAACCTTCTGAAGCTGGATCATCCATAAATCTTCAGCTTTTTTTCTAAGTCTGGAGAATGTGCTGGTGTCTGAGGAAGCTGTGGTAGTACATGTTGATGCTCCTTTTGATACCCGGCTTCTTGTTTGGGGACAATCCTTACCCAGCTGTCATTACACATCGGCAGTGTGCTCAGTGGTATCTGCACCCACTCCAAATCCAGATGATCCTGAGCCTCACCACACCTACTACGGACAAAGTTTCAAGCACTGGGAACTCTGGCTGCTTTTTCATGTCAAGATTTCTGTTTTGCCCTATACAGAAATTTAAGTTGAAGCCCTGAAAAGGCTTGTGCCAGCAGAGTATTTAGCAAACACATGTAAATTACTCTTTCTGCTGGAATTTGAGCATCAATCGCCAACATTTGCCAATGTTTTCCTCTTTTTTCCTCCCCTCCACTGCTGGGATCTGGGTGTTTTCCTAGCACCTTTCACACCAGGAAGCTCATTTTATCCTTTAACCTTCATCTCCCCTTCTTCTTTCACACAAAACTGTAGGATACTGTTTTCAGGTTTGCTACACCAAAGGATGTTTTGGCTGCCAAACTGCATCAAGAGGAAAGAAAAAGCGCTCTGTCATTTAGCCTTATCACAAAACTGATAATAACAGGATTATATATGCAAAGAACCCCATGCGTGTTTATCCACAACAATAGAATGACACATGGAAATATACATATGAAAAGCCTGGATATCTCAAGCTGCCAACAGTTCAATCAAGAATATTATATTCTCAAAATACAAACACAATTATTTACATACATCAAGTTTACTAATACCCCCCCAGTAATTTTTTGCTTTCCTGTTACGAGCCCTACCAAATTCACGCTTTGGTTTTTAGGAGGATAATCTGAGAAGGAAAGGTTCACTTTCAAAACCCTTTGCTGCCTTGATAAGAAGAAGTCTGGTACCCACTCGGAGTGTTTACCCGTTGTTGTGCTGTAAGCCTTCTACTCAATTAAAATTTAAACTCTAAAATACCCTATCAACTGCCAAAGTAAAAAGTTTGAACGATCTTAACTAGTATTTGGCAGCACTTATCTCCAAGTCGTGGCCCGGTGGAATTGTTTCCTATCAGGTATCTGAGAAAAGGCAACTGTCTGTAAACAAAGGCTTCTTTTGCGTTGTTTTTGAAGTTCCTGAATTTATTCATATTCTTTTTTTTTTCCCCCTTTTATGTTTGCCATCGAATGAAATATTTCCCATTCAATGAAACTTTGCTGTGCATTACCAGCACTAAGCTTTTACAGTATTCTGGTAATGTATACTATTTTAGGACTCAATCCTACAACAGATCAAGCCCCTGCTCACATAGCAGAATAAATATACAGCCTCGGATACTCTTGAGAACTCAATTGCATCTGGATTTCTCATGTAGGTATTTCAACTCCCCATTTACATTCTCATTATCGCTTCTATCGAGTACTCTTGCACCAGCCATCCTGGGGAAGGATTTGGATAAAATATACTCCGATAATTAGGAGATCCCTGGAGCAGCAGGGCTACCCTAAAATAATCATCACAGAAAGATACATCTGCAATTTCAAATGGTGTGCAAGAGAAACTAATGACCCAAGTTATAATCCTTTGCTGACCAAATACGCTCTGTTCAGACGTGCCCTGACCTCCCCTTCATGGTTTGTGTTTGCCAAGGATGCTGCTGGCACCTAACGGAGGGCAGAGCTTGGGGCTGGGGCCCCGTACGCTCCCTGCCTCTTCCCACAGGACACATCCAAACCTCAACACCTTGCCTCTCAGATGCACGTTGGGGAGAAGAGACCAGGCAGACCAACAATGCTGAAGGCAGAAAGAAACGCAGGAAGAGAAGGCAAATAATTTCATCTCTCAGCTGTCTAAAACTGTCCATCACTGGAGTGACTCCTGTGACCCAGACCAAGGACAGGTGTTGAGGGCTGGGTTTTATCCCCTGGGGCTGCTGTGACACCCGACTGGTGCTGGAATTTGTGACACGGGTGCTCCAGGACACCCACGCTCCCTAGAGCATGATTCATCCAGCAATGGTGCGGCCCTGGCACGAGGACTACTCACACTCCCTAGGGAAGGTGCTCGACTTTCCAAACAGCTCAGGGTCCCTGGGCAGATGTCCCACTCCTCTCTGCAGGCAGAAGACAGCAGCACAGCCTTCATCAAGGCTTGCAGAGGAAGATGAGCAGCAGGAAGGGTGTTAGACACGGCGGTGCTGACACATCTGCATCTCCAGAGGAACAGACCACATCTCCAGTCAGGCTGATTAAATCTCTTCCCAGGGGTGCCTCCCAGTTTCTCCCAACTCTAAAGGGCACCAAGGGAACAACCTTGGCACTAGAGGCCCGACTTTTACTTAACTAGTGTGAGGTGCGCCGAATCTGGGACAGGCTGCCCAAATGGCAAGCGGTTCATTATTCACTCCCTGATGTTAGAAATGGCTCAGGATTCAAATTAGGATTAAATAAAAAAATAGGATTTATTAAAAGAATAGAGGTAAGCAAACAGCGCTGGGAGTCTCCGCTCCACCAGGACGCACACCAGTTACATCAAGCAGCTGATTTTTATGCTCCTAGACTAATACATATTCATTACTACTTCTAAAAAAAACAGGTTATTATAATTAGCTTCCGGGGTCCAGTCCCTCCTACTGGAGCATTCGCATCAGTCTCCTCTGGGGGTCTCTAGGGGTCTTTCATGCTGAAGGCTCGTAGTCTTCCTCTCCAAGTTTTTTTCTCGTCCTTCCCCTTTGTACTCCTTTGGCACCGTACCAAGTTTATAGAACATTTTCTGCAGGTCTTGTCTCCCAGACGTCCTTCAGCTTCTTTTTTCTTCTTCTTAATCTCTTGGCCACCTGGCCAGATATCAGAGGCCTGCATAGTATCCCATAACAGTCACTAGTTGTTATCAGTTGTTCTGAAACCCCCAGACATCAAAGACTTCATACAAACACAAATAGCTTTCTTATTGACACTTCATGAGTAATTAAAACATTCTTCACCAGCCATTCACAGGGACAGTCACACCTATAGCAGTGTTAAGTTAATCTCGAAGAAGACAGAAAAAGGCTGTAACTGTTAGAAATAGAAGTCCAGAATAACAAAAGCAAACAGGTTCATAAATTTGAGGAGTATTTTCTGAAGACTTGATAAATTGACTAGAATGAGGGGGAGACTGGGACACACTGCATCTGTGGTTCAAGAATTAAATTGCCAGTGCAGGGCCCAGAGGCAGACAGGACTGTTCTTTATGGACACGAATTGTTAAAACATTCCTAACACTGAGAAGGTAATGCCAGGGTTGCAGAGCATGAAGCCTATACAGCACAGAGCTGGACTGCTTCCAGGACATTATTTTATCTTATTTTTCTCTGCTTCCTAATGTTATTCTTCTTCCATCCATGCCCTTCCAGTGTAACCATTTAATTGGGTGATTGGCAGGGTATGGCTCCGTGGGATGTGACGTGATGCTGGATCAGCTCTGCTGCCAAAAAGGATGCCCCCTCCTTCCCAGTCCCCCTCCTCCTGCCTCAGCGCTGCTGCCGCTACCTTCTGCTGGCTCTGGTTCAGAGCAGAGCCCCGCCTGGATGCACTGACATGACGGAAAACAGCCATCGGGCAAAATAAAATAAATAAAACAAAATAAAATAAAAATCAGACAATTTTCTGAACTGGCTCATGGAAAGGTGCAGTGGGGGAGGCCCAGGCCAGCGAGCAGGCAATACAGTCCTGGGGAGAAGAAATGGGAATCTCTGCCCTCGGTGGGAACAAGCCTGCAGCCGAGCTCGGCTGCCGTAGCCATCAGCAGCCCAGCTCACCCAACTGATCAGCTCCTAATTAACAGCTTGACTGATCACTGCGTGGTTAATAGGCCTGGCAGGGAACGAAAACTGAGAGCAGCCCTGTGCAGCCTGTGCAAGCCTGGAGGGTCCCAGCCCCTGGGGGAGGCTCATGGCCCCACTCAGCATCACGCTGCCCAGGTCATGGGCAAGGTGTCATGGGTCAGAGGACTCAACCAGCCTTGGAAAAACTCAAACCCTCGAGTGAGAGTGAAGGGTGACCATCACCAGCTTCTCGCAGCTTGGAGAAAGACCATGGCTCTTCTGGCCAAGCTCTAGCATGTTGCCAACACCCATCCTAAAGCCAAACCAAGCCTTACTGTAATTCAGACAGGCACGGTCCCATTAAAAGTTTGGGTTCTTCTGACAGAGCAACCTCGATGAAAATGTCCAGCTGCAGAACTGTTGGCCAGCCCTCACCATCGATCGGCTCGTGGCTCTTCCTGCAAGGTGATTTGTCATTGAACGCTGAGACAAGGGGGATTTGAGGCTTTGCCCAGGATCACACTGGAAATTTGGCGAGGTCAGAAACTAAGTTCAGCTCCTTTGGGTCCCAAGCCAGCAGCTAAATGAAAAACACATCTTTTCTCTTCGGAGAAGTGTTAGGATCAGCCATAGGCCCATGCTTCTCTCAATGTGGGTAGGGCTTTCTTCAGCAAATGTGAATAGACCTGGGACTGATCTGAGGCAATCCAAAACCACTCCTGCAGATGTCTCATGTAATTACTCTCCTTTTCCTTGACTTCCTCTTCTTTCCCTCCCTGGCTGTGTTTGTGAGCACTTTGTTCCCCTCGCTCAGTTAACGAGCCCTTTTACTTCCTGTGCTGTACTTTTTTATTTCTCCCTGCTGTACAAGAGGAGGTTTGTATCTGTATGCCACAACATTATCTGTTAACGACAAATTATCCCTCATCAACTACTTCGCAGGGATTTTACAACCCTGTCACTATTTTATCTCCAACAATCTGCTGCAAATTTTGGCCAGGAAGAAAAAAAAAAAAAAACAACTCACTGTGTGGCTATGCCCCTGGACCCTGAACACAGGAAAACAGAGCTGTTCCCAACCAATACACTGCCATAACCATCACATCTGGAAAAGACTTGAGAAGATCACCAGCAGAGCATCAGCAGCTGAATTTTGAGCCTCAAAGATCAAGAAAAGCCACCTTAGTTTGCACTATTTCGAGTAACATTTGCCAAGGGCACCAAAGAGCAAATCAACTTGAATATGAACGACGAGCCATTGAGATGACTTTTAAAATAAAGGCAACTACTCCGAACGTTGCATTTGCTGCAGTGATTTGTCACTGCACAAAGCATACCATTATTTAGCTGAATGACAACAGGACTTTTGGAAGGCCATCGAGAACACGCCTCCCTGGTGTTTCCATCTCCCCCTGCCTAGATCCTTCCCTCCTGACGTTCCCTCTCTTCCTCCTACAAGGGCACCCAGTTTTGTGCCACGTCACCTCTCAGACACCAGCAGCCGTGGTGCAGAACTGAGTCCTTCAGCAGCACTTTCTTTGGGTGCACTGCCCAACATGCTTTCGCTCAGCTCTTCCCAAGGCTTCAAACACACAAGGAAACCTCACCAGGGCCAACATCAACGTTTGGGGGCGGTGATCCTGAGGTCTATTGTCCTGTGTCGTGCCATGAGGACAGGAGCCCATTTGTTGGGTGATCAGCTCCAGGAAATGATCCAACCCCTCAGATGTATTCTCTGTTTTCTCCTTAGACACGGCTTCCCCTCTGGTACCTCCATCCAGCTTCAGATACTTTCATCAGCCTCCCTCTTGTAGATGTCTGTCGATGCTGCTCAGTCCCCAGGTAGGGCAGCCTTCGGCATGCTTTAGTTCTGACACTGCCTAAGAAAACCCTCTCCTTGCCCACTGATCTGCTGGGAGCTCCTGGCTCCGTCTGGCGCCGATGGCTGAGCTCAGCTTTGAGAGAAGCATCCTGCCTCGCCCAGACCTACAACACTTTTCCAGCACTTAGGCTGCAAACACGACAGCCAGCTGAGCATTCCCATTTCCCTCACCTGAGTGCAGGTGGTGCAGCAAAAGCTGTCAGAGAAAGGCCAGGATAACTGAAAAAGCTGTTTTTTTTCTTTGTCCCTAAGTGTATGTTCTACCTGGTGACTCCTAAATCCCTTAATGTTGATACATCAGATCAATTAAGGTAGAGCTAACATATTGCTTAGTGTTGTAAACTCAATCTAGGTTTAGATTAATTTCAGAACAATGCATAAACAAACATAAAAGGAATTGCCAAGTGGCCTTAATGCCATGCCTAGTTGATTTATACCTGTTATTTCTGGGAGGAAAGGTCAATTGCTTACAGTGTAACTCTGAAACTTCTGCATTTTACTGGTGGATCCGAGGGAGGGTGAAAGCAAAGGAGGAAAGAACAGACTTCTGGGAAGCTGGCTTTACAAAGTAAAGGCTTGGTTTCCTATTTTCCTCTAGCTCAGTAACAGTTTTGTGTAACAGAGTAAATCTGGGATTTGTACACTATAGCTTCTTTGGGATTCAAGACAACCACAAGCACTTCACAAGCCTTCTCCTCACTGTGCAGCTACTGGGCACACAAATCTCACAGCTGTTCTGCCTGCAGCAACAGTTAACACAGCCCAGCACATACAAATCCGTTTTACCAAAACAGGTGAATGTTGGCTTAGAGAGGACATGGGCATTACCTGCTATGCTTAATGAAATATCCTCGGAGGTGGAGATGGCAGGACTCGTCCTGCTGGTAGCCCCTCTGTTTTGTTTTGCCTCTCCCTCCAGGTCTCCTTAATTGGGTCTTGACAATCCTTACCTCCTCCCAGCCTTACTCTGCCTTTCTCCCAAGCTACGTTCTCAAAACTACTCAAAAAAGCACCACCTACCCACACCGGCGTGCTGTGGGCAAGGTATTCCCGTGCTGCAAATCGCTAGGCACCACTTTATACCAGCTGAATACCAGACTCATCTTTTTAACAAATAAAAACAAAATCAAATCAGTTACAAAACACTTGGCAGACATCCTATCCGCCCCAATTTAAAAGCAATTTATCCTGTGGGGCATGGTTTGCGCTTTTGGGACAGCCTGCTGTGTTTGGTGCACCCCCGAGATGCAGGTGAGCAGAAGCAGAGTGCAGCAGAGGGCGAGCAAAGCAGGAGCACAGCACAGTAAGTGTGCTCAGCAGAGCCTGCCGGGCTGTGCCTCAGCATTAGCAGGTTGTGATGGATCCCCCAAAGACAGCTGCTAAACTAACGGGTACCACGTGGAGGAGTTAAAAAATGGCAGCTTTCTGTGGCCTGATCACATGGCATTTATTGCACGTCCTCGTACACAGACACCACTTAAAATGTTTCTCAAATGAGGCTGCTGCTGCTTCTGAATCAGAGAGGAAACAAATCTCTAATGGAGGTTGTGTTACTCTTCCCAGATTTTTGCACTAAGGCAGCTAATTCCATTCGACAGCACTGATGCTACTGAAGTTTCATTATTAACAATAATCATTGTTATAATACCTTACAAGGGTGCATAATTCACTGAGGGGAAACTACTCGGATAAACCTGTCCTAGCCTGGGCAGGAACAATTTAGGAGAGCAGTTCTGCTGAAGCCAAGGGTTTGCTTGGCAGCTCCGCTTGTCCTAGAGTCACTAAGCCACTCATGCAAAAGCTAATTTGCAGCCCTCCTCAGAGGGAAGTGTGCTTTTGTGAAACAGTTTAATATCAAAATAAATAATTACATGCTTATTGGGAATCAAATTACTGAAGGCTCAACCTCCTTTTGAAGGAGGAAATAGATAACCATGTGTTTTCCTGTGCTTTTGATGTTGGAAGTTATTCCAGAAAAATTCTAGGCAAACCTGAAATTACAGCAGTGTGAAATTGCCCTCACAGAGGCGTTTATACAGCTGCATATTTATTCTGACCATTTTGCTCCCTGAAATTCACACTTGTTCTCTGTCATATGAGATTCTCAAAATGTTCACTGCAGATTTCAGCAGTCTAGAAATCTCACTTGCCCGCTGGTAGTTTAGAAGATCAAGAGGCAGCACTGAATGAATCCCCATAGCGGTGTCTCGCTTAATTGAGTTCTGCAGTTGCCCCTAAATTAAATAAAGCAAGGAGGCAAAAGCAGACGTGAATAAAGAGGTTCTACAAAAACACGTTTTAAAGCTAAGCTTTTAAATTAAGTGCCAAAGCAAAGCTACAGCTCTTTGAATCTTTGTGTCATCTAACGGGTTCAAAATGCTTTTACCTTTTGTATGCGAGGCCCAGCCCACCGCAGGAGCCAGGGGCTGGACTGCTCTGCACCACCAGGAGCCACATCCAGCCCTGGGAGCCCCCTTAATTCTGACACTGTCCTGCACAGGGCGCCCAGCTCCTCCAGCAACGCAGGAGCCTGCGGTGCCAAAAGCAGGCAAAACCTTTCTACCAAGCCTGTCCCACCTTTGCTGTATGTCTGCACCCCTTTGGTCGCCATGAGCCTGGATCTGAGCCTGCCGTGCTCCTCCTGTAGCTCACTGGCTTCAAAGCCAGGCAAGAGCTGCACAGGAGCCGCGTTACCCTACCTGGAGAGGGAGCTGGCTCCTTCCTCTCCATCAGGGGGACATGGGCTCACGCAGAGGTAACAGCTGCTTCAAGCACCAGGTACAGCACCGGGCTACTCGGCAGGATGCTCCTATAAACCTCCTGAGCAGCGAGCTCCTGATGTGCTGCAAGTGAAACGCAATGGAAGGTGCAGGACTTTGGCTTCAGGCTGTTGGAGGAAGAGGAAACCTCTTCCACCCCAGCATGCGGTCCCGGTTGCTGAAAGCCCCCTCCACGGTCCGAACACCTCAGCCACGCTGGCTGCTCCAGTTGTGCTATCTGGTTTGTGCACTAATTGCAAGGCAGAGAGAGCGAGCACACGAGAGGTGCTACAATAGTGTAAAGGGCCACATCACTCCCCCTAAGAACAGGTCTAAATTTCTGTTCTGTCCAAACTGAAGCAGCGACCTGAGATAACGTAACCCATCCCCTAGCTTCATGTTTACGGGGCTGGACATCTCCTAACTGTGTCTTACAGAACTGAAAAAATACCCAAAGAACTCAGAAAGACAGACTTAATTTACAGCCCCATGTCTCAAGTCTTACCCCTAAGAAAAAGTACAACATTTGTACAAAGTAGAAGACTTCAAACCAGGACAAATATAAATTAACACACCCCCAGGTGCCAGAAGCTTCTTGTTTGGGTGGACATCTCTTTTCCATACCCTAGCTGGACATTAGATCACACAGCCCAGCCGTGGTTTTTGTGCTAAGTCCGGGTGACTGCATCTTGCTGCCCACACAGATGTTCGCCCCCCAGAGACTTCCAGGCTTTTTCATTTAGCCTTCAGCTCTACGCTACTCCTTAGCTGCATGAAAGCCAGACAGCGTGTGTAGCTCTGCTGCTGCTAAACAGCAAATGCTTCCCTACCCACTGCTTGTGCACTTCGATGTGACAGCTGATGGAGATGGCTTTAAGACATCCGTAGTACCCTACATGATGAACTTGAGGACACTAAAAAACACGGATAAAATTCAACAGAAAGAACTGATAACGTACTGCCGTGAACTACTTTCTTGTATGGATTTTTTCCTTATCTGCAATTATTGTATATATGCAAGAACAAATTTCAGCCTGTGGATTCATCACGCTGTGGCTGAGGGCCTGCATGCAAACAGCGTAATACGCAGGAACACTTCTTAAAACCACACACTACCAATAATAATGATAATAATAAAAATAATAAAAAACTTCTCTGGGATTGCCTAGCTCTCTTTGTTCCCTGCATGGGTTGATAGGTCTTACGGAGTGTTAACATCCACAACGTAGATAATGAGCTTCGCTGATATATGGTAATAGCTTTGGAAGTGCTAGTAGTGCCATCAGTAGCAATTCATCGCTTGCAGGAAAATTTAGTGCAACTGTGGCACGTCTCTGGTTGGAACAAATACAACATAGCACTTCTCATGTGCCTCTGCAGAGAAAATAAAAGGAGAGGTATGTGTTGCTTTTCCTGACTGGCTCGGATAAAACTGGATTTTATTTATACCAAAATTCAACTGTGCTAAGAACATAAATTCTCTTTAAACACATGATTTTGGCTTTGCTTTCATAAAGAGTAGTTTTAATTCATTTCCACCTTGGCCAGCCCAAACCTGGTGTATAGTCTCTTATATTGGCCCAAGCTCCAACCACAAACGAGACTCTTCTATCCTCCATGGGAAGAACAGTCACTGACTCAGGAGTCAACAAAATGACTGCATTTCTGGCTGAAAATTAAACTTAATCTCTAATCACAACAACTGCCATCTTGCCTCCGATCCGGGCTTTGAGAAGGGTTAGTAACTGTTTTTCTGGCTTGAAAACACCTGTCATTAAAAACCTTGCAAGCAGCGACAGTGAAAAACAAAATTAATGTCCTGTAGGAAATTAAGATTATGAAAGTTTGGTTTGTCTTGGAAAAAAATAATCTGATTTTCACCAAAGGAAACGGTAAAATAATTTGATGGTACTGATTTTGACAACAATCACAGTTGAAACAGAAGGCAAAATTAATCCTTTCAGTCTCAAAATGCCATGATAACAAGCCACTGGAAACATCAGTGTGTTAAATGTTCCTCATACAACGTTTCTATCCAGTGGAATTGCTACTTAAGCAGAAAAAGTATTTGTGATCATCTTATCTCTCAAGTCATATGGCACTAGGACTGCATCAAATGTGGAGTTCAGTTTATAACCTAAAACAATTTAGGACTTCCATTAAAATTATGTACAAGTTAGCATTCTGGTTTAGTGACATGGCTTAATCACATTGGGTTTAAGATAGGAGTAAGAGAAATGGCAGATAAAAGGATGGGTTTAGTCTGCAATTCCCTCCTTTCTGTTACATCAGAACTACTTTTGAATGGCCTTAATTACAAAATAATCCTTTTAAACTGCATTCCTGAATCAAAGCTCCAAGTACAAGAAGAATTTGGGGAGAATGAGGCTGTGCAAGAAAATGGGAGAAAATAAAAATTAGAGGGGTGCTCTTGCAAGATGTAGCCCTCAGCATGCCCTCACACGTGTAGATGAGGGGAACATGGCTTACATTCTGCGTTCTTACATATGCTCTGACTGACGATTATTAGAGTTCCAGTGCAATCAGTTACCTGCCCTCTTCAGGCTTTTTATGGTACACTCATTTCAGGCTGGAATTTTGTCTCTGCAAGCAGTGTGTGAATGCAAGTGTCAGCAGCCTTCCCTCCCTCGAGGGGAAAAGCTGGAAGGAGGAAGGAGGACGCCCCTCCTGGGGCTGGACGTGCAAGTTTGGGAGCCAAGTAGGGAAGAAGAATCAGAGAGGTGGCAAGTTGGCATGCAGAGAAAGTATTTGTTCCTCAAAGCCATTGTGCTGTTCCAGCCTTTCTCACGCTGCATTTTCTTCCATTTCAGACTCCCCCAGGTCCCCACTATCTGCTCCTCCAGCCACGAAGAGGCCGTGCTGCCACTCCAAGTGCAATGTACCTCCAGGGGAGGGATCCTGTGTGCCAGTGCCTGGCTCAGCGGGGCAAGACCACACTTTGTCAACACGGTAACACACCTGGGGGGCTCTAGCTGCAAGGTGGCAGGGAGGGCTGGAGGCAGAAGTGGCTCCGTTTTTGTTTGGCCGTTTCCTTTTTTCCTCCCTTTGCAGTATGTTCAGTCCACCTATTTCATTTCCCTTGGTTGCTGCCATCTCCCCTGTTGGCAAAGGAGCTGCTTCTTTCTATGAAGCAATAAAGGAGAAAGTTAACCCGAAAGCTTTAACACCTATCAAATGCTGGAGCTGTCTTTCCTCCATTTCCTGAATCCGACACAATGTTTAGGATTGTGACTCCTTTTCAGAGGTGAACCTTCACGGTGCGCTGCTGACTGCCTGGAGCTGCTTCATCCTCCAACCCCTCGCCCAGAGAGATGAAGCAGTGCCACTCGGAGCCAGCATCCACACTTCTACCCCCCAAACTGTCCGATCCGACAAAGCAGATAAGGCAAGCTGACCTGCCAGGTGTGTTGAAGGTACCCTTACAGACAGCTGGTACATGCCCTGTTCAGATGCAACCACTGCTGCATGGGGCCAACACAACTGCAAATTCTCTTCTCTTTACACAGCACGTTCCCCAGAACCTCCGTGTTATCCTTAGGGAAGACAAATTTCTTAGTGTAATTCCTCTTTGTGTTACTCAAGTGGTTTTAGGCCATGAGAGCTGTGGCATATGCCCTAGAAAACAACACATAGAGAAGGATCTTCTACTATCCGCTGTCAAAACACAGCTAAAACAATGCCGGCTTCCTACATCACATGAGGGAACCATGCAGCATGTGTACATCTGCACCTTGTGTTGATGGGGAACAAAGCAGGCCACCCCCAGTGAGATTAAGGGAGCCTGGAAAATGAGCAGGACCAAAGATCTCAGCTGCATCAAGTTCTTCACCCAGCAATAACCAGAGCTCCTGTTTGCCTTGCATCCTGGACCACCGCTGCGGATGCTGCCGCACCACTTCTTGAAGTCCGCATCCTTACTCCAAAGCGGTACAAAATAGCCAGCCCACAAGGAAAAAAAAAATAAAACTCAAGCATATAGAAATGATTTTCAAGTATGCACAGGAACAAGCTGGCAGCAAACAGCAAACTTCCCCCCTCTATCACAGCAGATGCAGACACGTTAAAGTTATCATATCCAATGGCAAACCTACTCATTGCCACTGCTAAGCCAAATTTAATTATTCCTGCAAGCACAGACTTAGCAATAGAGAAAGTTCAAGAAATATCTCTCATAAAAGCGCTTCTCTTCCATTTTTCTAAGAAGCACAATGACAAATTTTAAACTGAATGTATTTGGACTTCTCCACACATTCGTTGCCATATTACCCGTGCACTTGGTTTAGTGCTAAGCTCATCACTTTTTGTTCCTTGTAGCTGACTAAAGATTTCCTTTTTTACTGAGTATTCGAGAAAGAAATAATTAGTCTTGTAAAGAAAAGCTGAGTTTTAAGGAAGAGCTAATTTCTGCTCCAACTTTCCAGAGTTAAGAATCACCCTATATCAAGAGGAGAGAGAAGAAAAAAAGAAATCTCATTTCTCCCTGATAGAAAGGAAATATGCAGGGAGGGAAGCCACATGCTGACTGCATTTGTGAAGAAAGGCTCCTCAGTATTCCTGAGGAACATGAAAGATGCAGAACTTCTGGCCATTACATTTCTGCCTTGAAAACACACTAAGCATCAAGAAGCTTTCTCAGCTTTTTCTCAGCTTATGTTTCCTCTATTTAAACTACTGCGGGCGACACCTTGCCACCATCCCACCAACCTGCTTCGTGGATACGTGAATACAGAACAGTGAGAAACTGGGCTTGTATAGTGCTGAGTAGTTACAAAACATCTTTCTGCGTTTACAAGATTCTCAAAAGATAGAGAAGAAGTACGGTGAAGTGCAGAGACTTCCAAAGACACATTACCAGACATGACAATCTGCATCGTTTATAGAAACGGAGAGACGTTTATGGGAAGCACATGAGGGTGTTGCCAGCCAGTTTGCTGAAAGCTCTGTATGGCCAAACAAACAACAGCTTGTATCCTTACTGCAAGGGAAAGCAAAATAAAATCCTAATTAAAACACAATCTGAGGGAAATGGTGAGGTCTTACTTGTACAGACACACAGATGATATTTTATATACATGTCCACCTGCACAGGCACGTGTCTTTTTGTGCATGCATGTACTCTGCAAACACACTTCATTCCCCTGCAGTTTGCCCAACAATCCTCATCCTGCAGGCGTTACAGGACTGCTAGCTCCCAGCTCCACTTGGCAGTCTCATTCTCCCTTCCAGATCCCAGCTCCTTATAAACAAAAAGCTTTTCTAATTGCTCTGTATAAAAAGGAGAGTGCCAAGAACATCAGAGGAACCAGACTGACCCCCCAAACGGGCAGTTTGGGATGGTTTGACAGAAAAGCTGTGAAATCCTTTCGCAGTCCCAGTAGATTAACATATCTCACAGTTCTCCCATCTCACAGCTAAGACTCGATGAGTGCTGCAGAAAAACTCTGGTGGATTTGGGGCATGGGGGCTGGTTTTGGAAAGAACTGCCTGATAACCTGGGAGTTCTCAGAGCTTTCTGGAAAAGGAAACAACTCAATCTCATCAAAACAGAGAGATTCCTTTGGATCCCTCTCACTAATGTAACACTTAAAATGGAGAAGCTCTCTGCACTACACAACATGTAAATGACTAGAATTAGCAACATAAATGTGCGTTATTTTCTCAACCACTGGAAGCCTGTTAAAATACTGTATTTGCCAATTCCAAACACTTCTAAGCTAGTTAAAGTTTATCACACTGTTGCTAACTCCAACCATTTGCAGTAAAGCAGTGAAAGAACATAAAATAAATGAATTTCATTGTGTTAAAACCAACTCATCAGCTTTATAAACAATTTCACTTCTGATTAATAAAGGTCTTCATTAATGTGACTCAATCTGATTAAGTGTTATCCTTCTCTCTGTGGATAACCCAATGCCAGTTTGCAGGTAGCAGGATTTATAATAATACAACAAATCACATATGCAGAAATACTGATTTAGATGTCAAGGATTAATTTATTTTGCATTCACTTCGCATGTGTTGGAATGAATGACAATTAATTCATGTAACAATAGTTGGTTGTTTCAATTAGTATTTTGACCTTGTCACAACACTGCTGATACCCAGACCCTCATTTTCCAATTTCCTGTGACATTGATTAGCAAATGAAAAAGTAAAGCAGTTCCCAATTTCTTCATCCTGGAAAGATTCCTCTATTTAAATGAACTGCAATAATGAAGAATCTCAAAGCTCCAGGCAATGCTATTCAAAACCCCCCAGCTATGAGAAAATACTGCCAGAAAAGAAAAAAAAAAAAAAAAAGATTAAAAATAAATAAATACATCAAAAGTTATGGTTTTGTATCTGTATTCCAAAACATCCAGACCTGACCTAATTTTCAGAGGTGTTGTGTAACTGTTGTTCGCAGAAGGAATAAGAATGGGGCTTCAGCACTTGGAAGAAAAAAATTGCACACAAAAAATCCCCACAACCAGTCCTGTAGTTTACTGCCTGTGTGGGGATTTGAAACTTAATTTAACGTTCTCTACAAGTTTTCATTCTGCAGTGCAGAAGCGCGGAGTGCAGTGGAGGACTCCACAGCAGGGCCGTACCACACCAGCACTCTGCGGGCAGCTTGAAGCTCTGCCTTTTAGGACATGCCTCCTGGGCACCTCCAGGCAGCAGGGCTATAAAAAGAGATGCTGCTCGTGTGTAGGGCTTGTGTCCGAGGACCAGGCCCAGATATTTTGAAAGGTGAGGGACATATCCCACGTCTTGAAATCACAAGAAGAGCAGTTGAAGCTCTGGAGCTCCCACGGACAGCTGGAGGCAACACCAGAACCAAAGTGGCTGGGCCAAGCTGGTGCTCTCAGGACTACCAAAGGCCCTGTCCTGATTTGCTTTAACGAGACCTTGGAAGAGAGGGAACCAAGACAAAGATGTACTGTGCTCTCTGACTAAAGAAACAGAAATGAAAAGAAATAAAGAAATTCTGAACAGTGAGCCCTTTTTGAGCAAAACCAGTTGTGTTTCCTGTTGTTTTGGTGCAAAATCCACAAATCCAGGAGGAAGCACCATAACACCCGCTGAGCTTTCACGGGCATCCCCTGTACACTCAGGCAAGCCTGCAGCATGAGGGCTTTTATCATGGACGAAGACATCTTCTGTGTGCACAGTCATCTCCCAAGTAACGTAAGCACTAGCAAAAGCAGCCCAGAGATTACCTGTGAGCAGCACCTGGCCAAAAGCTTAAATTGAAGGAACTATAGCCTTGGATTAACGCAGCACAAGGAAAAATAGGGACTGTTGCCTGGAACAGGAGTGCGTGCTGTGACTTACCTGCTGCACCCGAACCAGGAGGAGAGCAAGACAGCGCCTTCACCAGGTGCTGCAGGAAGACTCTCCTGTGTCCCCCATAGGCCTGGGTGTTCCCAGCGCCAAAATGCACCTCTGGTGTTGCACAGAGAAGTTTCTTGTAGTCAGACATTAATGCTAAGAAAAGGTATTTGATTTCCTGGCAGCTGTAATATATGAAAGGCTCATACGACTACTGCTTCTGTCTGGATTATTTGTAGCCCAGAGTAGAGACTTGGCTGTCCTCCATCTAATACAAAGTTTCTGAATAATTTGTTATAAGACAAAGTAATTTCATTGCCCGCAGCGCTGCGCTAAAGACTTAGCAAACCTGAATCAGCATTTGAGGAAAACCTGTTATCAGAAGAAAAGCAGTACATGCCTACTTATCAGCAAATGCTTAATGTAAGAACATTTTCTCCTATATGACACATTGCAAAATACAAAGTGTCTTTTTTTTTTTTAATTTATATGAGCGGCAGTTAACATTTTTCATTACCAACACAATTTTCAATGCTAATAAAATCAGATTAATTCAAAAGGTGTTTTCATAAATAATCACCATCAACAGTTTGAATAATTTCACTGAATAAAAGCCTCATCCTTTACAAATTTCTAGTGTGCAATTACAATGCAACTGGTGCAAAAGTTGAATGTCCACTGAAAGTGGTAACTGTATAAATAATTCAAGTGGATGGCTTGGGTTCCAGAGGAATGATTGAGAATATTTCTCAGAAACACAGAAAAACACCCCGACCTCAGCAGTGGCCCTGCCATAGTCATTTCTACCACACTGCAATGCTTGTGCTGTTCCAAATTATTATAAAAGCATTAAAACATGTAAATCCCAGCGGGTGAGAGGTAGGACAGTACACTCACTATGAAATTTCTTACCCAGAGAATTTGGTCATGCATTTGGATTAATAAACTAGAAGGAAAAGGCCAGCAGCTTTCCAATTTATTTTGCTGATGCACGTTTTCACTAAGCAAATTAAAATAAGTATTTTTCCTCAAGACAATATTCATCTTCTTTGACATGTCAGTTGTGGAAATCCAAGAAATAAGGAGAGACCAAGCTTTCATATGCAATATAATTAGAAGAAAGAGTAATAAAAGCAAAAGCAAGAGGACATATACAAACGTAATTGTCTAAAAGTGGCAGAAACCTGGAATTCCAAGTATAAAATATCAAATCGCAAAGTTTCTTTTATTTTTATTTTCTGAAGTAATTTTCATTCTTGACATGAGCCAACGATATGAGCAAAAGCCAGCTATGTATAAGATCGATCTGCTTTCTGGGAAGCGTTAATCTTAAACCTGTACAGAAGGGAGCCTGCTCGCTTTGCCACAGAACACCGATGCCGACCTTTCAGGTGAGCACAACCCATGTTGCCTGCTGTTAACGAAGTTTCTGGAGAACGTCTTTGCAAAGAGAAGAAACCAAATCCCTGTGCTTTGAACCCACCTTCATTTCTTATTTGGACAAGCTGCAACCATTAGCCCTTAACTAATGAAAGTGAAGATCAATGGAAATGCTGCACAGAGTAAACTTTTGGGAACACTCCCGCAGGGAGTTGCTCGGAGAACCCTTTTGCATGTTTGCAATATAACTGGAAGAAAATGCAAAGCCACTGGCAAACCACAGCTCTGCAGAGACCCATAACAAACTCTTTCCTGACTCAGCACTCAACATTTAAATGTTTGAATAGAATCAGGTAAAGATGACCAGACTTCATACATTTTTCTCACTTCCCCTAACAATAAATAAAAAGTGGCTTAAAGACACTGTAACAAGGCTTCAATACAAGCTTGCTGGTCTTATGAGCCCTTCAGACATTGGACTACATTACAGTCTCAAACCAAGTTTGTTTGCTTTTTAGCTCACTGCCTCTCAACCCTCCTCCTCACAGCAATTTTCTGTCACTGCCAGCCAGCCGGAGCTTCCCAGCGCAGCTCCTTCCCACACAGCCACTCCGGGAGCTACACCCGGCACTCAGCAGCACTCCTGCCTTCAACAGGTATCTCGGTGCCCACCCGTACCTGGAGATGCATTTAGAATCCAGGTGAGATTGGCTGTGTTGCACGCACTGAAGGTCCACAAGGTTTACTTGCTTAGACAGAAAATGAATGATCTACTGTGTGTTATTAAATAGAAAGGGTGTTTGAGTGCAGATGCTGGCTGACTTTATAATTCACGAAGGTCCTGTACTCTAAGAGCTTTACAACCATGTAAGCTAATCGAGTTATTACCTCTGGTTGACATAAGTCATGCTGATAGTAAACAGGATTTCTTACAAAGCCAAAGAGATGAGAAGTGACAGAAGATAAAGACTTTCCCTGGCTAAGGCTGACTACCAGCACTAAAAAATGACAAAACAAGTCCACGTGCCATGTATAAGTTAAGGCAACTTTACTGACTGAAAAAATAGTAAGACAGAGGATCTGCTGAGCAGCGACCCGCGTGTGCAGGGCTCCTGGTCGCACATGCATCCCCATTTGCAGATGCAAAAAGGAGTGTTTTACGAGGAAAGCTCGAACCCAGATAAATGCCGTCCATGGCAGAAGCCATGTATTATTGATTTTTAGTAAAACAGCCCTCCTGAAGAGCTGGTCAGCATCTCATTAATATTTACAGCCGTTAGAGTCTCAGAGCACCACGCCGTTACTCAGGCTGTCCTCCCTGGGCATTTCTTATGGCCACATCTCCAATTCTCCTGCTGTATTACCTAGGCAACATTACGACTACAGATCTTGCGAACACATTACGTGGAAGCCCCCATCTTTTTTCCTGGCTACGGTTTCTTCAATTTCCCTTCCTCCTAACCCTGGTACAGAGGCTCTGCAGCCTCCTGCCCTGCCCTGGGGTGCTGGTGCCCAGGGCCAGCCCCAGCTGGGTGCCCCACATCCCACCGATGGGAAAGAGCTGTGCAAGAAATATCTGTGAGATGGGGCCGCCGCCTCTCCCTTTGCTCAGGAGCTGCATTTACTCGGCTATTGTGCCCGTTTCTTCAGAATAAATGTATTAGATGACTTTATTTCAGATAACAGTAGGACTGTTGAATGCAGGAGGTTTCTGCATCATTTGTACCTGTGATATTTAAAGCCAGGCTAATGTAATCTGAGAAGGCACATTTCCCCCAAATGGAAACTCAGGCTTGATATGTCAAACAGAACGTTTTAATTGCCTGTACCCTCACACTGCTGCATTTGTTAGTTTAACATCTCCATTCAATTCTTCTGATAAATAGTCCCAATATGGGGGCTGAACAAGCCTCGCTTACAAGGCAGAACAGCCAGCAAGTAAGTAGGATGTTTTGGAAATGTGTGATGACATCTAGAGAAATAGAGATGTTTTATCAGACAGTACCCACCTAATTCACAGACAGAGATCAATATCAAGCTCCCGTCTCCTCATCCATCTTCTGACTAAGCTGCTCTACCACCATACTCCCTCTCTCTCTGCCTCCCCCAGAAAATTTTAACCTTTTTAGTCCTTGAACTAAAAAAAAAATAATTTTATCAGCTTATTCATAATGAGATTGATTGATTGTTGCTTACTGACTACATTGTAGGAAGAAAACTATCTTCCCTGTATGGCTGTTATGGTAGCAAGGTAGCTCCTCCACTCTAACGTAACCTCTAACATTTTCATAAAATTATTTTTATGTCTCTTGTCCTCATTGCAGGGGTTGGGTGGTGAGCAGCAGAACAGCTGCTCTCCATTCAGTGTACATGCAAGGAGAAAGTAACTCCCCTTCTGGAAGTAGCTGGAACTATACAAAACTAAAAAACACAGCACAAGCAATATGGGTAAAAGAATTCATTCCCTCAGATTTGGTTTAAACACTTTTTGGGTGGGATTTATGCACAAGAATAAGCAGAAGCATGGAGAGAAAAAAAAAAAAAACTGGAGTAGAAGTGGGAAGTGACAGAGCTCATTGCTGGTGCAAAGAGCCTGAAAATTCTGAACAAAACAGACAATTTCTAAATTGTTACTGCACAAAGAAAGGATTTGTGAGCATCCTGGTGAAATCCACTGCCTCAAAGACAGATAGGCCTCTACTACTGATTTCCTTTCTGCAATAAACACAGCACCTGAAGCAGTAACTCTTTACTCCTATCCAGGAGTACACTGTCCCTTTATTTATATATATGTGCGTGTGTGCGCACATGTGTGGACATACACACAGACAAATACCACGGTTGCAAACTCAGCAACTCAAGCATCTGTAGGAAACCTTCACGGGGCTTCATGTTACATTTGCTCAGCTTGCCGTGCTTCCAGAGGACTCCACAGTCCCTGTACAGGACCGTGGCTGCTCTACAGGACACTGAGCCCCCTTCCCCCTGCAATTCCCTATAAATTGTCACATGAATACACAATGGCCACACCTAAGTGAGTAAAAAACCCTCAAAAGGAAACGTTTAACTCTTCATCAGGACACGTACTGAGTCTTCACATCTAGTTCCTTTAACCTGTTTTTGTGGCATCACAGAAGCGACAAGTTTCTGGCCTGTTCCCTCCAATCAGATTTCTATTTTTCTGTAATTTTGCTGCATATAAAGAAGGGAAGACATACATTTCCAAAATTTAGCATTATGGCAAAGCTCTTTCTGTTCTTAACCCGAGATATGTATAGCTTGTACAGATTCATCACATCAATTATGCCTTAATTAATCATACCGTAATTACTGTCAATCAGACCTCTCCCATTACGGAACTTCAGTGTACTGCTCTCTTCTGTTCTCTGCTTATAATAAAACACAGCTTATGCTGACCACTACAGTGCAATAACAAAATGTTTGTTTCAGACAAAAATAAGGAAATTCTAGGCGGTAGCAATCAGCATACCTCAGCCAGCTGCACAATCTAGCCTGGAGATCATTTGTGATCTATGAAATCAAATACTGGTAATGCCTTCAACAACTCACTTGATTGTAACTGAGAAGTGCAAAAAGTGATATACGTATAAGCAAGAAGTGAAAAAATCTTGAAAAGATTCACTTGAATGTAAAGGGAGACGTTTGAAGAAAATTTAATCCTAGACCTTTCCCCATTACCTCCCTTCTTTCCACAGACTTGAGAGGCCTCTTTTTCCTAGCCCTTCCTTATTCATCACAACACAAGCTGTACAGAAGAGGGAAAGGTTTGCCCAGGAGAGTCCAATTCCCCAAATCCCTGCCTCCCTCCCTGTTTGCACATACAGGACAGTGGAGGAGAAGGGAGCCCTGCCTCAGTCTCCCACTCTCATCGAAACTGCATCTGCACCTGAAACGTTCCTGGATATGCAGCTTAAAAACTCTCCAAAAGTAGCATAAAGGTTGTCAAAGTTGCTACACGTTGTTGATGATAATTGATTTGATGGTTTCCACTCTTATATCTCAAACCACCTTACTTTCACACTGCTATTTCTTCTTGAGGAATACTGGCAAGTTGTATATTAACTGAAAACTATCTCACACTTAAACCTAGGAGCCAAAGTTATTTATTGGACATTTAGCTGAAGTAATTGAGTGCAAAAAGCACTTTCCATTACCTTATTGCTACATGTACAAGATAATACTGAAAGTTTCATTGCTTTCAAGTAGCATTAACCAGTATTTGAATGATTTACCTGAGAGGATATGATTTGTAAAATAAAATAAAACATAATATATACACAGAGTTAATTGGCAGTCTACTGATCAAAACGGGCTAAACAATAATGTTAACTTAAATGCAATCACTGCTGTCCTGGTTTCAGTTAGCACAGAATTAATTTTCTTAATTTTTCGCTCAGGGACCTGGATACACTTGGTGGGTGATGCAAAAGAACGGAGAGGTCCGGTGTGTACCTCAAGGAGATTTAATACTGGGTGAGAATAGCCCATGAACTGAATTGTACCATGTTAATTGCTATATAATACTGTATGTTATCACTACTATGACTACTATAGGTGACTAATTAGAATGTATGGAAAAGAGTGTAACCTGAGCATGACATAAATGGTATGGAATAAGGGGTGGATAGATGTCCTGGTTTCAGTTAGAACAGAATTAATTTTCTTCCTAGTAGCTGGTGGAATGCTGTGTTTTGGCTTAGAATGAGAAGAGTGCTGATAACACCCCGATGTTTTCATTGTTGCAGAGCAGTGCTTATACCAAGCCAAGGACACCTCAGACTTTTGCTCTGTCCTGCCAACAGGCAGGCTGGGGGTGCAGTAAGAGCTGGGAGGGGACAGACCCAGGACAGGTGACCCGAACTAGCCAAAGGGGTATTCCATACCATCTGACGTCATGCTAAACAATATATAGGGGTGGCTAGCCGGGGGGAGGGGGCCGGACTGCTCGGGGTTAAGCTGGGCATCGGTCAGCGGGTGGTGAGCGATTGCATTGTGCATCACTTGTTTGTACATATTGTTATTAGTAGTACTATTATCATCATTGTATTATTATTATTATTATTATTATTATTATTATTATTATTATTATTTTCCTGTCTTATTAAACTGTCTTTATCTCAACTCACGGGCTTCACTTTCCATTTCTCTCCCCCGTCCCAGAGAGGGAGGGGGGAGGGTGAGCGAACGGCTGCGTGGTGTTTAGCTGCCAGCCGGGTTAAACCACGACAGTCTTTTCTACCTGGATTGGCAGAAGACTCTCTGCGTTCTAAACGACTTGAATTTCTATACCATATTTTCACCTTCTCTACAGGGGCAGCTTGCACTGCTACTGCTCGTTTCTCTGACTTTGTTACAGGGTCTGCCACAGGGGTTGGAATGCCCTCTGCAGGGTCAACTTGCACTGCTACAGCTCGTTTCTCTGACACGGCCACAGGAGCTGGAGCGGCTACAGGAGCTGGAGCAGTTGCAGGAACCGGAGCTGTAGCGGCTACAGGAGCTGGAGCTGGAGCTGGAGCAGTTGCAGGAGCTGGGACTGGAGCAGCAGTAGGAGCTGGAGCTGGAGCGGCTTCAGGAGCTGGAGCTGGAGCGACTTCAGGAGCTGGGACTGGAGCAGTTGCAGGAACTGGGACTGGAGTAGCGGCCGGAGCTGGAACTGGAGCGACTGCAGGAACTGGGACTGGGGTGGCTTCAGGAGCTGGGACTGGGGCGGCTTCAGGAACTGGGACTGGAGCGGCTGCAGGAGCTGGGACTGGAGCGGCTGCAGGAGCTGGGACTGGAGTGGCTGCAGGAGCTGGGACTGGAGCATCTGCAGAAGCTGGGACTGGAGCGGCTGCAGAGTCCACCGTAGGGGTCACAGTGGCCGTTGGATCTGTCACGGGACTTGGAGTGGCCGCAGGGTCTGTCACTAAGTTGATAGCAGTATCCATGGCAGCTCGATAGGCGTAAGCCAGGCCCCAGCATGTTACAATGATTTGTGTTACTTTGGAACTTCCCGAATCGCGACACCTTTTATTCAAGCATTCTGCCAGTTTTTGAGGATTTTGCACTTGTTCAGGGGTGAATTTCCAAAACACTGGGGGTGCCAACTGGTCTAGATGCCTGCCCATATCCTCCCATACTCCCTGCCACCCACAACTATACTGCCTCCGGGCAGATCTCCGGATGAGCTTCCTAAGTAGTTGTTTAACTTTAAGCAGAATCTGAAGCGCATTCAGGAGGCAGAACAACAGGACTATGCTGGTCTGAGTATCCCAAGGATATTCAATATCTTGGAGAGCTATTGTAATAAACTCGGAGGATAAGAGGGTGGTGAAGGAGGAAGGGAGAGTGATCAAGGAGGGTACAGGGGTGGTGAAGGAGAAAGGGAGAGTGATCAAGTAAGAAAAATTATCTTCCCCTTTCCCCTCCACAGATTGACTCCCTAATGAAAAAAGGCAACAGATACAATTGCTAATAGTTTCCAAAATACAGTTTCCAAAGTATAGAATCGAAGATGTTACTGAGTACAAATACCAGGTTAGAGTCATGGCCAGATATTTCATCATCTCATAAGCCACTGATACAACACACAGTACCATAATGGTCTGAAACCAGGGCCCGGAGAGGATAAACAACATGACAGAGAGCACATACGGAAAATAACGTGCTATAATACTCAATTTGGAAAACAGGCGCAGCACAGTTGAGATTAAAGCAATCAGCATTATGACAAGTGACTATTAAGCAGGTCTAATACTTATACCAATTTTAGTTTAACACACTCTGGTCAGATCTGCCGTTATCTCAACCTTTCGTGCCCCACGTTGGGCGCCAAAAAGACTGTCGTGGTTTAACCCGGCTGGCAGCTAAACACCACGCAGCCGTTCGCTCACCCTCCCCCCTCCCTCTCTGGGACGGGGGAGAGAAATGGAAAGTGAAGCCCGTGAGTTGAGATAAAGACAGTTTAATAAGACAGGAAAATAATAATAATAATAATAATAATGATGATACAATGGTGATAATACAAAAGTAATAATAGTATGTACAAACAAGTGATGCACAATGCAATTGCTCACCACCCGCTGACCGATGCCCAGCCTAACCCCGAGCAGTCCGGCCCCCTCCCCCCGGCTAGCCACCCCTATATATTGTTTAGCATGACGTCAGATGGTATGGAATACCCCTTTGGCTAGTTTGGGTCACCTGTCCTGGGTCTGTCCCCTCCCAGCTCTTACTGCACCCCCCAGCCTGCCCGTTGGCAGGACAGAGCAAAGGCTGAGATGTCCTTGGCTTAGTATAAGCACTGCTCTGCAACAATTAAAGCATCGGGGTGTTATCAGCACTCTTCTCATTCTAAGCCAAAACACAGCATTCCACCAGCTACTAGGAAGAAAATTAATTCTGTGCTAACTGAAACCAGGACAACTGCAGAAAAAGAAAATAGATTTCACAAACAAAAGTAATGCTCAGGAAGCAGTATTTTGGCATTTGTTGTGTTACTGGATGGGAAATATTATCACCTGCCTTCGCCTTTAGCTGCTCCCATCACGATCACTGCTGTTCATTCTGAGAGCAGGTACACTCATGTAACACCACGGCTGCTCCTCCTTCCTCACTGCCTGCGTGGTGTTTGCTGTATAAAAAGGCTACAGCCATATGCAGTGCACTGAAAAGAGCCACGCTCACTAGCAAGTCCCTTCCTTCCTACCTGCCCTTCAGAGAGACACCACAAGCACAGGCTCACGGGGATGACTTACTCCAAGCTTTTCAACACGCATCAGATCCAATGGAGGCCTTTGGATCGCCCACTGGGTAATAACTGCAGCAGTTCTCCCAAGCAAAGGCTATGTCAGGTCCAAGAAGCTTCAAAACCAGCACAGCATCTACTGGAAGTATGGCTAGATTTCAAGGTACATGAGCATCTGGGAAAAACTCTATTGCACTGCTTGTGGCATTCCCTGAACGCCTGAGGATGTGCCTGTAGTGATATGTCTGTGTGCAGTGCTGCCTAAAAAAGCCTCACATCTCTGACTTGTTTGCATATATCCCACCTGGACGCAGCAGAACCTCTGCATCACTCAAAGGGAGAAACAAACCCGAAGAGGTTTCCAGAAGCGCCCAGATTCACGAGGATTAAATAAGAAAATCCTGCCGAGCATCACAGATATGCAGTGTAGACTCACCAAGGAGGCCTGCTGCTCGCCTTGCTCTTCTCGTCTCCTTCCTGCTGCTCAGCTGGCAGTCAGAGGGCCCAGATGCTCAGTGAGTGCTGGGCCAGCTGCAGGGGGCCTGTTTTACAGGGCCCGCAGCAAAGTGGTGGCCACGGTGGCCTCAGCAAGCCTCTGTGATGGAGTGGCCCATGTGTGGCCAAAGGCGGCTGTGCTGGGAGCGGCCTGGAAGATGCCCTCCCGGGGACAAGGAGGAGGGTTGGGGGGCTGAGGGCCCCTTTTCTGGGGCTGGCTCCCCGGGGCCATTTGGCTTGCCAGAGAGAAAGGCTGCCCCTTGGCCACAGGGACTGCCCTGCACCTCCCAGCCTGTGCCCTGGGCTTATTTTGGGGAGTTCTCAGTTCTGCCAGCTCAGTCCAGAGAAGGCAAGGGGAAACACTGGTGCCTTGTCACGGAGCTGGTAGCCTGCTTTTCCCAGGAGAAACCCCCATCAGCAGGTTGTGGAGGCTGGAACCCAGCAACACAAGTTGGATGAGGCTCATCACTGACAGAAAAATACCAAGGTACTGTTCATGCTTCGTTAGGGCACCTGACATTTTAACCAGGGGCCTGCTTACTCTAACAGGGTCTCCGAGTCTGATATCCCAGTGACTCTCCCCCAGCCCCGTTAGTCTCTCCATGGTCTAATTTTCTTTGTGCCACTTATTTTTCTCATTAGCTGTTGTTAATGGAGAAGCTGGATGGTACTAATGATAAAGCGTAGCTAATTGCCTTTTCATCTAGTTGGGAAAATGATATTCACTGTACTTGAGGTTTGCACTTTTCCCTCCTCTCACGCCCACACAGGCACACACAGCTGTATCGGTTCGTGATAAAGATGTCCAGCCTCTGTTCTGCACACGAACTACAAATCCACAGCTCAAACCCACGGAGACTCACTAAATCCCACGGTTCTTAACTGGGCCACGCTCCCAGTATTGAAGCCAAGAGGAATACGCCCGAATTAACTCAGATCTTTGCCCAAATGCTTACTGTCAGTTGAGGGCAGCCACCCCCACATGCAAGGCTCTGCTCTCTGTCCTGACAGCGAGTTCGGGAGCCGGGGGCAGGGGGCAGGGGTCCGTGTAACCCAGTGCTGCTGCCTGGCTGCCGCGCTGGTTTGCTCAGTGGTAATTCCCTGCGATCATCTGCTTCCAGGAATCATTTGCAGACACCAGCTGTCAATGAGAGTTTTACATTTAGCCGTAAGAAACAAATGCATCTGGACACCAGATTTCTTACCGCTTTCTCTGGCATCCATTGTAACACCTTTTGGGGGAAAAAAAATACCTCCAATTAGGCTTTTGCTATGCAACGCTTTCAAACATTTTGTCTTGCAGGCATTTCCACCTTCCACCACTTCCTCACCCCCATTTTCTTTTATGCAATCAGAGAGATTCTCTACACTTATAACCTCATTTACTGGCACTTCACCTTAGGCTGGCAGATTTCAAATAAAATTCTCTAGGCAGAGACCAACACCAGAACCAAATGACACAGAGTTAGCACAGAGTTGTTTGTAGCTTTCCAAAATCTCCAATTACCTTTGCTGTGCAACAGTCTGCAGAGGTTTATTTTGATGTTCCCTACAGCTGCTAGGACACAATTGCTCAGGAGCCGTTGATGTTTGTGGGACTGCACTGGCTCACACACAAATTCAGATGGGTCTTCCGAGTCCGTGTTTGGAAAGGGCAATGTATGCTAACGAACTGCTTAGCCCTCCAGTCCACAGGCATCTAAGTGTCCTGTTTTCAAGAGAGAGACTGCAAGAGAACCTCATTTTTCACTGACATGCCTCTGGATGTTCCCAGTCGATCTACTCCTGCCTTCCAGGTGCCAGCCTACCTGCAAGATCTTCATCTCAAACATGCTGCTCTATGAAATGTGCCCCATTGGACTGCCATCCCCATCAGTACCCAGTTACCCAGACTGCTGCAGAAGTCAGCAACATTAAAATAGCCCATGGCTCAGCAATCTGTTGCTGGAACCTGTTCCAGCCTGAGACAGACTTCCTACAGATTAGGATTAGAGAACTTCTCCTAAAGCAAATAGTGCCTGCTATGACCTTCCTCCTGAGTCCACGTTTCCTGTAGGTTGAGAAATAGATCACATATTCCTTCAGTTCTTTGGAAAGAGGTCTGGGGACAAAAGTGTTTATAAGAGTTCACAGGTGCTGTTGCTCCCTCTCCTTTCCTACCCCAGATAATTCCACAACAATGGCAGGAGAGGAAAATTTACACGCTCCACCCCTCCTCCCTTCACCACACTACAGCAACACAACTTCTCCACAAATCCCAGGCAATGCCACCCTTGGTGCCAGCTGCCTATTTTAAGGCTCTGACCCTGCAGTGCTGCTCTGACAGGGCAGCCATGGCCATGCACAGGACACGCATTCTGCTAACTTCTTACAGGCCTAGATGCTTTCTGTTGTTTTAAGCTGGATCCAATGCCAAAGCGTATCTTGAGGAGGGTTCTGAATGAAGGAGGAATAACTAGAGATCTGGAAAAAAACATTATCTAAAAAAAGAACACCAAGGCAAGATAGCATATGCAAAACAGATACTGAAAAGGAAAGGAACAACTGCAGGGATGAGAAGAGACAGTTCTGGAGTAGGACAAGGGAGATTTTGGCCAAGCATTAGGAAAACAGAACAAGCTCTCCTGCAGTAGGAACAGTGAAGCACTGAAAGAGATTGGTGAGGAAGGCTGCGATACCTCTAAGAGCAGAGGAGACAAATACTGGTTGTGGATGAGCAATGGGTGGGCAATGCTGCCTCCTGGCTTCCTCGCTCCCCCCAGCTCGGTCGTTATGTTATCCACAATTCTGCTATGGAAGAAGAGACTGAAGAGAGAAGGCCCATAAAAACATCGGAGTGCATACAAGGCAATCTAACACCAAAACCAGGGGGGGCCTTAACGTACAAATGCAAACAGACCGCAGAACTGGCTAATACAGTTAAGTTTTCTGTGTCATAATTTGGCTGCAAATGACAGTTTGGTATTATATGCATGAGTACAGTTCTTCCATTCCTCCTCTGGGAACGTGTTATCAGTTGTATTATTATCTTTGCCTTCTGGTTGAGCTATGTACTGAGTTAATGTTGGTAATTGAAAAATGAAACTACCAATAAAAGAAAAATCCAAATATAAACGTGGTTTTAGTGTCTAACCCACTCTTGCCATTATCGCATCTCTCCGTCTTCTTGACATTCAGTGTTCTGCCCCTCCGGTGTACTTCAGGCAGACAAGGATCTGCTTTGTTCTGGGCTTATTGTTCACAGGTAAACTAATGAGTTCCTAACAGGCTCACTGGAAAGATAAAACAAACTGGGCAAGAAAGACTGATCCCAAGTTCTCTGCTTAAAGCACAGGACCCTTTCCTGAGCTATTTCGGTGTCCACAGGTGCAAACTGCTGTCCTTGTCCTCTAGGTACCCAAGCAGACTCTATATCCAAGTCACATCCTTCTATCTTTGATGTTTAAATACATTTTTAAAAATTATATCCCACATCTTTGATTCTATCCCTATCCAAATATATGTATTTAAGCCTATGTTATGATTTAATTCCCTTTACTTAGGATCCTGCGACCTCAGCAGGGATGATTTAACAAACCTAAGGATTCAGCTACCGTGGCGATCACACAAGGTTAACACCTTGGAGTAGGCTCACCCTCAGACCCCGCCTGTTGCAGTGATGGATTCCAGCCCTGCATGTTGATTTAACTCAAGGGATTTTCACAAATGCAGCTCCAATCTAACCAAAACGTGGATTATTCCCTGTGCTTGCTCTGAACAACTGTTAAGACAAAGCGCATTAAATTTCATGTATAGAACATATTTCCCTCATCCCTATGTTTAACTTCAGTAATGCTATCCTTCATTATTTCATCCTGAGGCAAGGAGGAAGCTCTGATCACTACCGCTCAGGTGCACAAAAGGGTGACGGGCATAGAAACACCCCAAATCTGCACTGTTTGAGCCAACGGTTTGGGATGCCGCCAACAAGAACTCCAAAGAGCCATCAGTCCCAGGGGCCCAAGTGCTAAGCCCTTACATCTTTTGTGCTTCCAGAGCCACAGGAATTGCTCTGAGGGCTGTCACAGGCACAAGTGCTTGCCTAGACTGAGTCTCTGGAGACCACAAGATTATTTCTTTGTGCAAGAACTAAACACAGCTTAGCACTTACTCTGTAAATACATATACCTAGTTAACCTTTTATAAATAAGATGTACCGGCACTCATTAACAACAAGCATCTGCCTTCAGAAAAACATGTTGGCAACTTCACCCCCCCTTCATACATTCCTTAACTTAATAAAGGTTTTTGTTTTGTTTTGTTTTGAAATAAGAACGTGCCCTGGATTTTTCTTGTGAGAAGACCACTGACACTACTCTGTGCAGCGCCGTCCATCAGGGAGACATGCAGCAAAATCAGACAGCCCACCTGCATTTTTGCCTCAGCATCTCATAAGCAAAGTTACATTCCCAACTCAAATCGATCAGTTGATCTCTGGGGCTCACCACAGGCATACATAACCATGGTCAAACACACACATATTTGTAATTATGCAGACAATCATTCCAACGCATCTTCAGCATAGAAACAGGGAGCCAGGCAAGTGTTAGAGGAGAAGCCTTGTGATGGAGGGAGGGACAGAAGGAGGAATCTTTATTCCTTGTCAGCTCCAGCACTAGCACTCAAACAGCAAGCAATTTCAAACTGAGCATTTCTGTGGAAAGCTGACATTTTACGTCGAGCTTTTTTAAAGGCCAGATGCCTTCAACAATTTCCACAGAAGAAAAACCAAGAACAACTTCAACCCTTGGCAGAGTCTGAAGCAGAGGCAAAAATGAATCTAGATTTCTTGCTGCTTTTTAATGGAAAAGGTTTTCCCTTGTGCATTCCTTGAAGTCATTTACAGAGTTTCATATGGTTTTGTCCCTCCTGTTAAAATCAGAGTGGTATGAAATATTTTTAATTCTTACCAACCCAGAAATCTGGGTCAATAAAGTCTGTGGTCTGCCTGGAAATAAATAACCTAAACACATGACATCTCCTTTCTGCAAGTCTTCAAAGCCAGCAGGTTTTCCTGGTATGTTAGGGTTAATTTCAGAGAGATGTGGCAAGAGTAAAGTAAGAAAAAAAAGGAACAAGTATGTCTAACTTAAAAAGGGGGAAAGGAAGCAAGGAAACTTAAGATTGGGATGTGAGGCAGAAAACGCATAGGAAAAAGGGAAAAGACACCACCCAACTCTGCCCTGTACTGGCATGCTTGAGGAGCCCCCTGGCCCCGGGTCTCAGCTGAAGTCCAGTCCCGTTTGCTGACCTCAGACACAAAACAAATGAAATACGAGCCACTATTCCCACGACTCCAAAAGGACTAGCTAAAGGCAGTGGTGCAAGTTTAGGATTAACTTTATGGAGATTTAAAGGATTCAAATAAAAGATTAAAAATAAAAGAGATTGATTTTAAACTATATCTCGCATTGTGGAAGAGCTTTGGTACCTCAATGATCTTTTAGTGCCTTCTATCAGAGAACACACGCAGGGCATTTTCAATTACTTGAATTACGTGTCAGGGTTATTGATGCACTAAACCCTGCCAGACATTCCACAACATTATCTTTAATCGCTAGCGTTTTCTTATCTGTGTTCCAAGTAAAAGCATATTCAGGTATTTTATTGGATAAAAAGGGAATGAAATACTGCATTTAGATTGAAGTTAAGAAGATAAGAAGCTCAACTTTCTCACTCATCATAATAAAATAATTATCACACTGGATTTATTTACCTTTGTAGAACTTTAAAAATCTTTCTGGTATAACAGCAGGACTCAAGCCCCAAGAGTCTCTCTTCAGTACCTTACTAGACACCTTGAATCCAAACATTCGAGTGCCAAGGAAAACAGTAGCACTACTTCTTGCACCAATATAGGTTATCCTCAGCTGCAATGCAGACAAAATATGGATGGCCTGTATGAATTTTCTTAGCCTTCTCTCTGTCAAGCCTCTGGCCTCTGCCAAGGGAGGAGGGAGAAATAAAGGATTAAAAAAAAAAAAAACCACCACCACAGAAATGAAGCCATCTGTGTAAATCAGCACACAATTGATGTCCCATTTTTGCCACTGAAAGTCATATATGTGATTACCAGAGGGTGAAACACTGCTCTTGGATTTCTGGATGCTGGTGTAATGACACCCAACGTGGATGTGCCTAACAGCAATTGCATTTTGTGAAGTCAGTAACAAAGTGGCTTCACCTGCAAGTAAGTGAAGAGACTAAACAGGGGTCCTGGACTGAAATGCTCCCGCCCCTCTCCCCTCGCACTCGAACACAGGGAGAATTTGATTGAGCAGAGCAACCAAACTGAGGGAATTGCACATTTTGATAGAGGGATCAACACACTTCTGTGAGCTAGCAACAGGAATCGAGGCTGCATCTCCTGAAATAGCAGAGGGAGGGCAGGTGATGTTTCCACCACGTTCCTGCCAGGAAGTGACTGAAATGCCCACTCTACAGTGCCCAGCTGGCAGGCCTTTGCCTTCTCCTCCACTACAGCATATTGTTTAGAACAGCCGAGAAAAGTAAGGTAGAAAAAAAAAGAGACAGTTCTGGAAGCAGCTGATAATACAATATTACGATATCTCATTTCCGATAAATGGAAGAACTGTAAGAACTGAGCATTTAATACAGGATTAGATTTAAGCCTATTATGATTACCACAGGGGACAGTCAGTGCATGGCCACCCTCTGTGTGCTATATCCAACGAGTCCCCAGCCAGCAGGATGTTTCATGGTTCCTAGTGTACCATGGCAGGGGCAAAGCCTGGTTCCAACTTCACAGAGGTCCAGCCAGGATCTCTGTCAAGTACTCAGATTGCTTCTACATCCTCCTGAGTCCAGGCTCCTTCCAGGATCTGACCAGGTGGCAACAGCCCCTTGATAGAAGTAGGACCTACCATGAGCATAGACAACTTCTCAAGTTCCTGCTCTTCTCATCGGCTGGGGAGTCTGCTCTCTCCAGAACTTCCAGGCACTGACATTTTACAGAGGAACCACCAGACAGACAGGTAACACAGCACTGACACCCCTCAGCACAAATCCACAGTGAGGTCTACCCCTCCAATTTCTAGGATCCCAACCACTGCCTCATTGCATCCATACACAGCACTCTGCAATATTTGTGCTGCCATGGGTAGCACATTTTCAAAGCACAGTTCTGCATCAGTGTACCTTATATCTTCTGCTATGCTCCTTGCCACCTGTGGAGTTACTGCAGGTTGCAAGGGACTTCCCAAAATAAGCAATATATCTATGGCTTTCTACAAGGATCAGCTGAATTATAGGTCCCTTGCTTTCATTAGTCTGTCAGCATCAGCACTCCTCAACCCAGCACAAACCCCACAGCTGCCTCCCTGCTAGCTGTCAGATACAATTTTTAGGACCACTCATGTCCAATAGTATGCTGCATCCTTAAACATCCATAAGCCTTTTTTCCAGGCTGTCTTGTTCCCAGCCTGATGAATACCCTCACCTAGCCAGAGGGGAGGTGCTGGGAAAGCATCACAGTCCTGGGAATCAGAGAGCTGCTATCCTACATCCAGAGAGGAATGCTGCCGCCAACTCGCCATGGGGGGCTGCAAGCAAGCACTCCTGTCCAAAATGAATCCGGGTTTCCCTTCAACTACATTTTCCCAGCTGCAGCTATGTTTAAAACAAGAAAAAAAAAAAAAAAAAAAAACAAGAAAAAAAAAAAAAAAAACGAACACCCCAAAGCTATTCAGCATAGCTCTTCACAGTTTATGAGTTCAGCTGAAGTAATGGGAAGTATTTTAATAAGCCACATCATTTTCCTGTTGCTAAATAAGACATAAAAACAAAGTAAGAAGAAAGAAAGAAAGAAAGAAAGAAAGAAAAAGAAAGAAAGAAAAAGAAAGAAAGAAAGAAAGAAAGAAAGAAAGAAAGAAAGAAAGAAAGAAAGAAGAAAGAAAGAAAGAAAGAAAGAAAGAAAGAAAGAAAGAAAGAAAGAAAGAAAGAAAGAAGAAAGAAAGAAAGAAAGAAAGAAGAAAGAAAGAAAGAAAGAAAGAAAGAAAGAAAGAAAGAAAGAAAGAAAGAAAGAAAGAAAGAAAGAAAGAAAGAAAGAAAGAAAGAAAGAAAGAAAGAAAGAAAACAGGAACAAAACACTGCTGTTGACCTCCTCGGTGCTCTGGGCATGAACAACCTCTCACACTGCCATTACAGCACCTCTGCTTCACTAAAGAAAAGCAAACCAAGAAAACAAAGGGTAAGCAGGAATTACCAGGAGCAGTGCACACAGTATCAATCAATTTTCTCATCAATATTTCTTTCTGTTTACAAATGAGTTTTTATTTCTTCTCCAGACTTTCTAGGGAAGATGAGTGAGGACATCACCACCACCACGAAGTTACCTTACTTACTGATTTTACCATATTTAGATGTAGCTCAGGTATCTGTAAATAGAATAAGCTTTGAGCACACGATCTTGGCTGGAGCTGTGCTGGCAATACTAACTCACACAACTCTGATTAACAGCAGCAGTGCGGGCATTTGACCAACACAAGTATTACAAACGCAGGTTGGCCATCAGCTTGACACAGACACACCTGTGTGCAAGATGGGCAGCATAAGCTGATGTGCCTCTGCTGAGCCCAGAGGCAGGTGCACAGGCTCTTCTGCTCCCTTCTCCATCTCACTAATTGGCAAAGGCACGTGCTGCATTCTTCCAGACACACCTCAGCTGTCTGAGAACAGAACCACCACAAGATCAGAGTGTATTTTAATGCAAGAAAGGAATACAGTTCAGGAAAGGAAACCACAGAGCTTCTGCAATGTGCACAGCTGTATGAGGACTGGAAGTTCAGTTTCAGGGGGCTCTCCTAGAATGTCTACAAATCCATAATTGTGCAAACTCCTTTATGCAACAGGGAAGCAAAAGAGAGGAAAGGAGACAGAAGTGCTAGGCATCTTGTTAATACTCCGCAGGCTTTATTTTGATTTGGAAATGTCACACAAGGACCGCACTTGCCAAGACATCTCACAGATAGGTTAAGTCCTGAAAGTTTTAGAGAAAGAAAAAAAAAAAAAAGATCAGAGAAAGTGTACTGTGCAGAAGGGGATTCAAGTCTCACATGGCAAGAACACAGCTCCGTGTCACCTAATTTGCATGAAAATTAAACATCAGAGTGAAAAAATATAGTTGTATGTGGTTTTCCTTCCTCAAAAAAAACTGTATAAGCCAGCATGTTTATAGTAACATATTGGTGTAATTACAAAAAACAATTTTTTTAAAAGACTTGTGTCTTCTGGAGCTTTTGGTCATTGTTTCCACAGTTTTCCAGTATCACTGTGGTAACCCAAATTCTCCTGGGAGCTATCAACACATAGCTGCAGCTGGAGTTTGTGTTTCAGCCTGAGCTGGCAAGGTAAGGACCTCTTCAGTGCATCCTGGTTCTAATTGATGGAAATGATAAACAGCTGTGGGAGGGCACAGAGAAAAAAAGCCTTGAACGGGAGAACATGTACATTCACATGGGAGCTGCAAACTGCATTAGGAAAGAAAGCAACGACAGAAAAATGTTAAAGGAGAATTCACAAAGGAAATAATTATGCCAATAAATAGCAAACAACCGATTGACAGCACAGTAAAGATTCGCCAAAGCGATGCAATGCAAGAAGCCAGCCTCTGAAGCAAACAAACACGAGCACTGTGTGATATGCAGTGTGTCTAAAACCACGCAGAAGCAACCAGTATTCATGTCAAAATAAAAAATAAAAAATAAACAAGCAAGCTACGGTTTGCAAAATGAAAATTTGCACCTGTTTATTTTTCTTATTTCTAGTCAAATGCAATGCTTAACTACAGACTTGCGAAGAGGAGTACTCATTACATTCCCCAGGTGCAGACAGGTACCGAGCATCCCACTCCCTCCCGTCCCCTCCTGTGGTTGCTGTACGTTCATCCCATGCAGGAGCAAACACAGAAGCGCTCTTGGGATTAGAGATCAGTCTGCAGGAGCAGCAGCGAGCCAGGGCAAAGGCTCGTCTGCCTCCACATCCTGACACTGACCATGAGCAGATGCCCAGGGAAGGGGAAGATTTTGTGTTCCCAGCTGTATTGACCCTTCCAGGTTTTGGATGATTGACTGAAACCAGGCTTTCCACAACAGGAAACAAAACTCAAAGCCGTGGAAAGGGGATAACTCTTACTACCTGGCCATATTGCCTTATGTTTGCAGGCAGCTGATAGAAAAATCAGAAACAATGGCAAAAAAGATTTTTTTTTTCTCTCCCTGTTTTCAGGGCGCATCAAGGACACATACTTATTCCCGCAGCAAAACAAAACTCCTCCACCATGATTGTCTGGAGGACAATTTCTCTTACAACAGGGCAGCAGAGGGTAGAAGCCAAGCCCTGAAAATCCGAACTGCAAGAGCTGCTTGAATCAGGCCCCGTCAGCTCCAGCAGCAGCCAGCATACCCCAGCCCTCCCCTTACCCGCCCAGCACGGCTGCTGCTCCCCTCTGCCCCATTCCCCTGCCTCTCCTCAGCCCACTGTCCCGCAGCAGGAGGCTTCAAAAACCCACCACCGCTAAGAAGCAGCCGTACGCTCTCAGCAGGGCAGGTGCTTTTCTCTTTTTTATTATTTTTTTTGCTGCAATCTGCTGCCATCTTCAGCTGCCCTTTCCTGTGGCTGCGCAAAGCACTTCCCGCGCTGCCCTTGTGCACGCAGCTGTTCCCCTCCCAGCTCTCCCCTCCCGAAGCTGCAATTTTTCCCTCCCCGCATCTCGGTCTCATGCAGTGCCTCTGGTCAGATCCCTGCCACGAGTCACTGCTCAAGCATTTTTGCTGCCTTCTGTAAGTGGAAACAACCGAGGAGCAGAGAGGCATTTTCTCTGCTGTTGCCTGCCTCACAACCAGGATAATCATCGACTTACTGATGGGCTCTGGCCTCATTTTTCGTAGATGGGGCATGAAGCTGCTGGGACAAACACCAAATCTGAACTGGAATATCAGAGGATCAGGCCAGGCTCCACAAAGCACACGAGACTTGTAGAGCTAATAGTGATCTCACACTCATTTTCAGAAGCCGGTTTGATGCATGTGGGTGGTACAAGGCAATAAACACCATACTAGTTCTCTCTATGAAAAAATAAACATAAATGACCAATGATGAATAAATATAAATGATCACATAAATTGCACACGCTTGGCTCTTGAATATCATTGCTGAGATTTTAAAATAATCCCACAAAGAGCTGTTCCTCAAGTTTCCTTTGAAAAAGTTCAAACACAACAGTTTAGTAGCTAAGCCAAAGGACTGATAAAAGCAAAACAAATGAAAGCGTATCAATATCAGCCACCATTCAGTTTTGAATTCATGCCAAATGATTTTTTTTTGGTGACTAAAAAGCATCAGATGATGTGAAAAAATTTGAGACTTGTATTTTCAAAAAAAGTAATGGCATTATATAACTTGCCATGACCTGAAACTATCTTGAGAGAGCTCTAAAGTTGATTTGGGAAAGAAAAGCTCTTGGGATCAGGTTGTGTTCAGCCTGGTGAGCTTGTAGGCAAGAACAGAACAGGTAACAACAGACATGGAGAAGGTTGAGGTGATCAGCAACTCGGTCTCAGTTTTCACTGCCAGTCAGGCTTCCCCTGTCACTCATTTCCCTGAACCTGAAGATGAGGGCTGGGGAGCAAAGTGCCTCCCTCTGTAAGTGAGGAGCAGGTCTGAGAGCACCAGATGGAACTGAACAAGTACAGGTCTGTGGGGCCTGATGCTATGCATCTCGGGGCCCTGAGGGAATGGGCTGATGGAGCTGCCAAGCCAGATGACACCTGGCTGAGGGGTGCAGTCAATACAATGGGAGGAAGGGATGCCATCCAAAGGGACCTGGACAAGCTGGAGAAGTGGGCCCATGTGGACCTAAGGAGGTTCAATGAGATCAGGTGCAAGGTGCTGCCACTGGGTCGGGGCAATCCCAGGTATGAGCACAGACTGGGAGAACTCCCCGAGAGCAGCCCTGCAGAGAAAGAGTTGGAGGCTCAGGCGGATGAAAAACTCGACACTAGCCAGCAGTGAGCACTTGCAGCCCAGAAGCCAACTTCACCTTGGGCTGCATCACCAGAGGGGTGGGCAGCAGGGCAGGGAGGTGACTGTCCCCCTCTGCTCTGCCCTCCTGAGGCCCCAGTGTAGTGCTGCATCCAGGGCTGGGACCCCAGCACAAGGACGACGTGGGGCTGTTAGAGCAGGTCCAGAGGAGGCCACAAAATTGGTCAGAGGCTGGAACACCTCTGCTATGAAGAAAGGCTGAGGGAGCTGGGGATGTTCAGCCTGAAGAAGAGAAGGCTCTGGTATGACCTTATTGCAGCTTTGCAATACTTCTAAAAAAGATGAAAAACTTTTTGCTTGGGCAGATAGGGATAGGACAAGAAGGAAAACTCTTTAAACTAAAAAAAGGGAGATTTAGGTAAGAGGTTAGGAGGAAATTCTTCACTCAGGTGGGGGTGAGGCCCTGGACTGGCTGCCCAGAGCAGCTGTGGATGTCCCATCCCAGTGCAGCATCACTCATGGGTGTCAGAGAGGCTCAGGTGCCCTGGCTGAGTCCTGGCTGCTGTTCTCGTGTTTGCTGCAGTGCCAGCACTCCCCACCACAGTACTGTCTGTTCACTTCGCATCAATACCCCATGGGATGGCACTCTCACTGCTATGGTTTATAATGGCACCGATCCAGAAATTTTCAATGTAAATCCCATAATTTACCTTCTTCTAACAAGAGCAGCGTATCAGTCAAAAATTCATTTAAAAAGGTCTATGCCTCCAATTTTTGTGTATATACTTTTAGAAAAAGGATTAAAGGGATTTCTCCTCTTTCCACATCATTCTCAGGCAGTACTCTTTTTCTCACTATTTGAACAAGCAACAGTAATAATTTCCAGCAGCTCTGGAATTACAAACAGTCACTTCATAGGCATTTCACAGAACAGTAGGAGCCTACTTCTGAGTAACTTTTTGCTCTTCAAATATTTTATTATACTAACAAGACATGTTTTAAAACAACATTCATCTCCAGATACCAATATTTGAACTGCAATTATTGTGTACCTAGTTGTAGATGTTCCAGCCAGAAAAACTATTATTTAAACCTACCAACTTTAAGCCTACTCCTGATTGTGCATGGTTTCTGCTTCATTGGCTGGCACAAGGCTCCTCTACCAGCTCCTCCTCTGCAGAGATTCAGCCTGCTTGATCATTTCATTTCCTATGGTCATCAGCTCTCCTTCTCCTTCATTCAGTAACCCAGCTGCATTTGGTGCAACTGCAGTTAAGTCCTTTATCATGTATTGGATATTCTCCAGTGGTCTTACTTCCTTTTTATTTCTTCTGGTTTTATTAGGTGTCTATTGTAACTGAATATTTTACCCTAAGGAGTTTCAATTTTTTATGAACACAGAATATTTGCCATGTTTCACAGTATATGGTTTCTGTTCACCATTTAAATGACTTCGTACATGAACAGAATAATCTGTGCCTAATCCTTAAAGTGGTTTTGTAGGTCTATTTAGAGTTCCTAGTTTATCAACTTTCCTTTCTCAATCATCAACTTTGACTTTTAGGCCTTTTATGAAAAGAAACTGAACTAAGTAAGCTGGCTTGACTTAGAACCTCCTCATAAGTCCCTAGGCTACACACACAGTTTAAAAAAAAAAAAAAAGAGAGAGAGAGAGAAAAAGATGCTACTCACTAGTGACTTCTGTATTCTCTTCTCTTATAAACCAACAGCTTGCAGGTTCCTCAACAATGTTGTGGATACGATGCACTCATCAGAACTGCAGAGCTAGAGCAAAGCTGGATTTTAAACTACTTACTGTGACTGACACACAGCTGTTCACATCAATACTGAAAGAGATTTTAGCAGGACCATTCGCAAGAGCGGCTGCTCATAAATTTAAGAATTCACTGCAACTTGTGATTTACTTACCCTTCTCTTGAAATGCTGCCAAAATTTCACTAACAGGAATGATAATATGCAATTACAGCTTCTGGTTCAAAACAGGTAAGTAACGTGGTTCCAAGAACTAGTACCTGTTTTAGACGATTTTACATGAATTGAAATTAAATGAATTAATTAAAACAATGCAATTTTCTCCTCTGCCTAAGTAACACAGTTTCCATGAAGCAGAAAATAAAGGAAGATGACATTGCCCCAATTAGAAGGAGATAAATTCCACACATAAGCATTTATTCTTAGCATCACTACTGCTGTCAATACAAATTAAATAGTTCAAACCCTGCCTTCTCCAGAGACAGGTAGCCCTCGTGCTCCAGTCTCCTAGGCTGCCCTAGCAAGTCTTTCTCCTCCCTGTTTTCAGGGTAATTCTGGCACAACTAGCACCTGTGCCACCACCTTCAGGACACAACCAGGAGGATATCAGTGCCCACACACAGCTGACCATCCAAAATCCACAGCCAGCCAGAAATACATACGTGCAGGGCATAAGGCAACACACACTTTTGCATACATGTAGAAGTGAGTGGTATTTGTGCACCAATGCCAGCAGGTGACAAACCCAAGCCCACAAAGTCACATTAATGTTGTCTGTGCTCAGCCTAACACACACAGCAACCCACAGATTGCTGAAAGAGTAAAGAGTCTTCTGTTACTCAGACAAATAACTATGAAAGCAACATTTATCAGCTCATTAGAACTAAATAATGAACTAAAACCAACTAAAGAACTGGGCCAAATTCCCCCAGTCTTTGCTCAGCTTCCACTGGCACCTTTTGGGATGACATCACTGTGAGCATTGCTGGGATCCTACTACGTGTCACCTGGAAATCATTTTGGACAATTTGTTCTCTTTCAGTACAGCACTCGAGTTGAAAACAGAAACGAGATCCAAAAGGACTGCAAGTGAATTTACATCCTATTTCCTTTTCCTTTAACAGCATTGTCACAAGGGTGCAACTCATTTTGAAACCCAAGTACCTAGCAGCAGACATAATTGCCAGCTTTTACCTGAGTAAAAACAAAACATAATTAAAACCCCACATGCGTAAACCATAACCTCTGTTTAACAACACCCAAAATAGCAATGTCTGCTGATCCCCTGTTTGCTTCTGTTAATCATCAGAGCCACCATAAACTGTATGGATAGTCTCATATCTGAAACCTCTCTCACTGTGTGCAAGCCTGACATTTGAATTTCATTTTCTCTACTTTTCTGTAGGAAATAGGAAAAATAATTACAGGTGTCACTGCTGTGCACACGACCGGTCATCATCAGATAGACCTAAATGGGTAGTTCATGCAGGTAAGCACAGGGCCACTTGGAGGTAGAAATAAATTAGAATGACAGAAAGACCGAGTGCATGTGAAATGGTAACAGGGATGCATAAAAAAAAGTGACCTCAACGTACAATAGATTTGAGATAATCTCACTAGATATTTTAAATATCTACCCTATGTAGTAGGTAATGCTTCTTTTCACCCTCGTGGTTCTACAGAACAGTACTGGCTTCTGAAAAAGATGAAGTTTAATGTGTAAAAGCCTGACTGGGCATGTGAGACTGGCACCTGCTCTGCACTTAAATATGAGCAAAACCAAAGACATGAGGGCAGTCTCAAAGAAAATATCAAACCTGCCTCCTGAGCACACCTAGGGTCAGTATTGTCACGATGGGGCAGCACAGAGATATAAATCAGAATGGAAGCAACATGCTGAGAAGCCTTGGTAAGCATCCTTAGATAACCACAAGATGAGGTAAGCATCTACAGAGTAGTAACTGGACATTTCTGCCTTTCCTAGTGCAACTCATTTAGAGTATGTATTTTTCCCTTCACATTCTTATCTTGCTCTCCATAAACATTGGTATAGTTTGGATTTTGCACGTAAACTTTCAATCCTTTTACCATCACTGGACCCAGTGGGATGCAGAGCCCGTCTGCAGGCATGGGCCACACCAGGAACCAGGAAGCCCCAGAGGAGTTGGTGCCTTTCGGTGTCCAGCGTGAGCTAGGGGAGATTGCTGGTATGCAGCCAGATGGCATGAGGAACACTTGTGGTGCCCCACAGATTTCATAACAAAAGCTTTCACTAATACGTTCAGCAAGTAAGAGCTGAAAGCAAAACACTTCAGGGAGAAGGAGATCCCACTGAGTTCATGTTAACAAGCAGCAGCCTTGCAACACGCAGCACGTGGTCACGCTGGTGTGACCTTACACCACCTCATCACACCCCACCATCACCTACCTGCATGGTTCCCTGCAGACTGGGACCTCATCCCCTGGGCAGAACTGAAGAGCAAGTGAACAGCTTCTGTGCTAGTAAGCTACACAGGTCACAATTACATTTGTGGTGCTACTACAAAGCCATAGATGGTATCCAGTTAATGAGGTCTGCCTCCTCTTTTATATCATGAAGTATCAAAACTGTTCAAGACTCAAATATACGTGCAATGAAAATAATGTTATCTTCTTTGTGTACTGACAGGATAACAACAAATACGACCTTTATTTAATTACTTGCAATGATTGGCACCTTCTTTATTACAAATAACTAGCTTTGCAAAGAATGCCTAAGTTTGTCACTTCGATCCTCGTGCTGTTAACTCTTAGGGTGTGCTCAGCTATTAAGTGCTTGCAAAACTGACAGACACGTTGTTTACAGAAATCTCATGAAATTGCTTCTGTTCTCCAGATGGATGGCTTGAGTCACTACAGTACCAATCTCAGAGTGTAACTGCGTGCATAGTGTGCTCTGCTACAGATTAACTGGGAATCCACTGGAGGCAAACTAATACAGCTGAGATACATTTGTAAGGCATGAGCAGAATAGCTGCACAGATTTGACTGCATTGTCCACGCTGGTTTACAGCGCTTGTCGGGAGCTGCTTTGTAATGATACATGGGGTATGTGGTCTGGGTGTCACCAAGCAAATATGCACGGTATCAGACTAATAATTTATAATTATAATGAATCTTTTGTAAAAATTCATTATACTAATTGAGCTTTATCCAAATAGTGGCATTATTTGATAAAGAGGGGAAGGGGAAGCAGAAGGGGCAGGAGGAAATTTAATCAAACCAGTTCTGCTGCTTTTTATTCAAGCAGGAAAAAAAAATAAAAAATGAAACTAATGATGAGGTTTTGTATCTGAAGGAAGCGAGGCGTGAAACGTCCCACTGCTCCACAAACTGCTCGCTCCCCTGTTACCGGCCCTGCTAGCTGGATGCAGAGAACAGCCCACGAGAAGACAGCTGAGAAAACTAAGCTAATGCCTCCATTCTGTCCCGCAAGACCTGGGAACAGTGCTTGGACAAACACCATCTCCATCTTCCCACAGCCTTGAAATAGTTTGGGGCCAAAGGCTCGTGGGGAGAAGCTTAGTAAGAGAGTCAATTTTAGCTGATAATCTCTTTTCTGTTAGCATTTGTCGAGTATGCATGGTTGCATTATTCCTTATCAATAGACTTTTAATCCACATCAGTATATTATTAAACAAGACTCAGTCTGGCATGTAATAGAATGACACTGCAACAGTAATCATTGCTCTAGCACCCCTGACACAAGCGAAAAAACAATTCTAGAATTTCTGCAGAGCCTGTATTGATTAGGCCGTACCCTTCCCCTTCTGCTGGCTAGTCCTGAGCAACAGGTGAACAAACAGCAATTAAGGGCTGATAAATCATGTCCGTGTTTTTTACGTGTGTATGGTTTACAGAAGGAAAACAAACAGCCCTAACTCCTCGGGTGTCTCCAGGATATCTGGCTTCCTTAGGTTTCTGCCAGGCCTGTCATTTTCAGGAAAACAGTGCTATGAGCAAGAGACTCAGAAATCCTACATTACTTTAACTCTGCTGGAACAAAATTCACAGCTCAAACGTGACACAGAGTTGTTTAACCATTGAAGTTCTATGACCAGAAAAGGAAGGGGGGAAAAAAACAGCCTTCTGAAATCAAAATTCGTGAAGGTTACAGAAATGATGATGTTATGTATGAAAAATGTGCTGCACTTAAAGAGCAGTAGACTTCCCTGTCCTCAGACATCACCAATTCAATCACCAGAAAGATCAAAAGCAGCTATTTGCTCAAAGTAATTGGCTGCTTCTATAAAACTTTCACACATCAGTGATTTTGCCATTCCTACACCTCCACTCTGGAAAAGCCAGCATTTGACCTGATGAGCATCAGGACAGCTGAAGAATGGATTATTGTTTGTCTATAAAATATCCAATCATGCCCTAAAATATTCAGCGCACACAAAAGCGATTTCAAAATATTTTATTTGGTCAGCAGCAAACATCATCTTGGAATATAAATGGTGCCTACAGCTTTTTGTAATCTTATAAGTACAGTATTGCTTTTGCTCAGAAATGAAGTGTTGTAGTGGTAGACTAAAGGATTTGTCATTCTCCAGTGTTTCATTTTTATGAACCTCAGAAAGGTTCCCAGTCACACAGCTTCTTATCAAGCAGCTGCAGAAATACGTGGCTTCATTTTAAAACTCCTGGTTGTCTTCGGCCTCAAAGTTTCTTGGAACAATCTGAGATTACCATTCATTATAATAAGGGCCAGCATTCAACCAGCCAAGAACAGCTACCTAAGTAGTTGGGAGTTTTAAATAATTACCCACCAAGCAAAGAACGAGGTTCTTTGTATATTTGGGGATTAAAGGTTTGGGTGAATTAGAGTGGGGGAGGGAATATTAAACTGCTTATGTGAAGTGTACAGCTTCTCAGGTAAAACCACATTAGACTAAAGCAGGTGTATTAACAATTCCATTAGGCAAAAACAGAATGGGGAAGGAATGGGAAATTAAACAAGGTGGATAAATATTTGCCATGATGCCACTTACTGCTGAGAGCACACGGACTTCTAGCAGAATTCTTTTTTTTTCATGCCATTTAGAAGGAGAAAAAAAAAACAAAACACTAAATATACTAGGGAGAAAAACTTAAGAAATGAACATTTTACCATAAAGGGAATAGATGCTATAACACAACAACAGATGTCTAATCCAAATACCTACTGCAGGACTGCTGCCACAACAGGTTAACACGAAATGAGACTTTCAGAATTCTTATGCCATTTCCTAAGTCATTATCCCCCAAGGAAAACATATTAAATAATTCACACGTTAATTTCCCCACAAATAATGCTTAAAAGGAAATCTCAAGCTGCAAAGGCCACATTTGAAAGCTGTTACTACTTCTTCCCTGAACAGAATTGGTCAGGCATTCAGATGCCTGCCTTCGATACACGAAACAATTATGATTCAGGAGAATTTTTCTAGTTTAGCAGAGATTATTTCCAGAAAAAGCTCTCCCGGTCTACCATCTAAATTGCAGGTCAGGGTCACTCTTCCCTAGATTTACCAGTCTCAGGTGCCTGGGTTTTGAATTACAGACCGTCCAACTCCTCATTATGCTGGCAGCCTCGCAACAATGGGCAGAGCTCAGCTCCCATGAAATTCAGGAACGGGCCATTCGACGCGGATTATACTGGAGGAACTATCTCCCTGGGAGTAAGTGGCTGTGTTAAAACTTGTTACTTTTTCCCCTCTTGCAATGATCCTTCAGCATCTCCTCTCTCTCACAAGATCAGAAGATTAAACAGAAGTTTAAAACCACAACTGACAACCTTTCTGAGGCTTTGGTCATCTCACTTGCATTGCTCAATAGCTTTTCTCCCAGTTCAATAACTTTTTTCCACTTGCCAGTAAGACGTTTGACATTATTTATTCCTAAAGACTAGTCTTTGTTACTGCTTCAAATTAGTCATTGCGGTATTGAATGCATTTATTTTTTGGCAAAAACAAAGCACTCCTCTGCTTAATTAATTTTATTAGGTCTTTGATTTATATAAAAACAATTAACTGCAGAAGCTGATGCTGAAAAGCATTCTCTCTTCTAACAGTCAGAGGCATGGAAAATCTTGGACCTGGGAGTTCTCTTATGCCCCATTTGTGCCCCAAAAAAGAAACATTCACACAGTTCTCTCTTGTCCAGGGTGTATAATTAAAGGATAATGCTACAACAGCACAAGTGGAGGGACAAAGTGGAACGAGCCTCTGCAGCAGCTTGATGGCTGCAGGTGTGCCAACTGTGCTGGATATGCTCACTATGGAAGAAAACCATCAAGCCTTTTAGCTCTTTTTTACCTGCCACTAAACGCTCATCAATCTCACATAATGCCATATATTTTCCTTCAGTTTTCTTGTGGCTTTCACTCGTGCAGTTTTACAGTTCTAAGTTTAACAACCTTCTGAGCTATTAACAGGTGCTATGTAAGTGACAGGGTTCAAAATGAACAGGACTGAAAAGAGGCAAGCTCCATCCCAGTTGTTTGCTGTTGTCTTTCCTAAGGACCCTCACAGAATTAACCTGACCCCAACCCCCTACAGTTAGCCTCTTTTGGATGCAAACAAGCTCCACAGCAACATCAGAGGAGCTGCAAACTGGGGGCATGACAGCTCTGCACTGAAAATCAGCCCCTCTCCTCTATTAGGGCAAACACTTACGAAAACCCTTCCTGCATTTGGGGCAGTTCTGCCTGTGTGCTCCTGCCCCATGGGCGCTGCTCAGGGTTGTGCTTGCACTACATGCAATCAAAGAGCAGAATTAGCTGCTCTCGTAAGACTTCTGACCTGCAGCAAGTCAACAGTGTTACACACACCATAGACCAGACATTTGGGGACAAAAACAGAAATAAAAGAAGGAAATTAAGACTGAGTAAGAATCTGCACACCAGGAAAAAAGGAAAAGTTGAGCTACAGCTGTGGCTTTATGCTGAAAACTCCACTGAAATAGAGTTTAAACTAGGTCTTGAGCCAGAAAAAATGTAGTGTCATGGCTGTGGGTTCCTTCCTTACAGAAATGAGAAGTCTCTTAAATACTTGTAACCAGGCAGCAACCCTGGGTAGTTTGGAACTCCTATCACCATAAAACTGAGCTTATTAGGACCAAATGTCTTCAGGCAAAGGGCAAATGCAAAACTTTTCATTTCTCTTTAGCCTGTGTGCTGGTGGTGCTTTCTCCTCTTAGAACTGGGACTTGATCAAAAGCAATTGTGCCTGCAGGACCCTACGGAGGTGCACAGAGGGGGTTTCAGGCAGGCATCCATCATCAGCCCGGCTGGCTCAGCAGGGGCTGGACTCGGGAACCGCAGCGTCCACACAAAGGGGCAATTAGATCATAAATTTAATTAAGTACCTCTCTATGCTTTCGGAACATGTAGTGCCTTACACGTTCCAAAAAGCAAACTGTGGTTGTTTGCCTCTCGTAATAAGCAAGACTGATCTGTGAGGAAACCAGGAAGGTAACACACGGGTGAGTGCTTGGCAGATACCGATCACCTCTCTGGCAGCCTGCTGGCCAAGCTGCTCATTTCTCTTTCTCCTTTAACAGGGGAGACACCTCAAAGGGCTAGGAACTCAATACACAACAGGAAAATACAGTATGATAATACACATTTTTTTCAGCAAAAATCTCTTGATGGAGGACTGTTTACATCCATGTGCCTTAGTAATAGCAAAGCCTAACTTAAGCCACGTTTACTTCTATCAAGTGCGGCGACCACTACAGGATTTCATCGGGAGGTTTGTAATAAGCAATTCTGCTTCACACACAACAGTCCCAACCTCTGCTAAGGGAAACCAGCCACCAGCTCCTGGGCAGGACGGCTCTGCTACAGCTAAACAGAAAGGAAAGTTCACAGCTTTTTTTTTTTTCTATTTCTTTAGTGATTCTAAATCTAGTGGGTTTTCTATTTCTTTAGTGCACATTCAGAGAAAGCTCCATGAACGTGTGTGCGCTCACCCAGTTACACCCAGTTAAAAAAAAAAAAAAAAAAAAAAAAAAGGAAAGAAAACGAAAATTAACCTATGCATTTTGAGGAAATACTGAAATTGCTATCTTGTAAAATCTACTACAGTATTAAGACATGGTAATTCAGGAAGAAAACACCACTAATTATGGGACTGATGTAGATGTTAGACCCACATGTGGGCACAAGCTCCTATGGCATCTCACTTCAGAGAAATAGCGAAATGCTGATGGTGCACGTCTAACTTCCCTTTCAGTTTTGCTGCAGAAATCTATTTATTTATTTTAATTTCTTTTAAATTAGAGAATAAGGAGAACAATCTCTAGAGCTTGCTGTCATGGATGAGGGAATAGGTATTACTGGCTTGCCTAGCAGTAAACTAAAAGGCAGAAATATCCCAATTAACAGGATTTGACTTTAATAAATGGCTTCCTCTGAGCACCAATTTCCCTGTGAAATCTCCCAGAACAGAAAAAGAGAGAGAGAAATATAGGATTTTTGTTCTGACTTAGTACAAATTCAACTTTCCAAGAGACTCCTCCGTAGTTTGTAATTCCATCTTTCAGGACTCTTTAACCTTTCCACACAATGTAGAGCATATTTGTTCTCAGGTGAAAGCAAATCTCCTTGTGTTTTAGCTGAACAACCATGGCTCATCGCCAGGAGCCAAAAAGAGAAGGGAGACTAACATTGCAACTTCATTTCCAACAGCTATAGCTTGATGTGAGTACAAAGCTGACATTTGTAATTAAGCAGGGAAAGAGACAGAAGTACCGCTATAGGTCAGAGTGGTCTGGCTATGGTTAGCCATACAAACATATTTTAACAGGGTTTTTTGCGTGTGCTGTACACAGGAGGCAGATCACCGAGCTGCTTTGAATTTTGCACATTAGCAACTTAAAGAGCAGCTCTAAGCAGTGCTGAATTTTGCTCTTTCATTAATGAATTGGGAATGAAGTAGATCTCCAGAGGAAATTTTCTTCATAATAACAGCAAAGCATCTCTGCAAATATTTAGGTACTAATTTACTGAGCACTGCTCAGTTTGCTTCTACAGCTTCTGCCTAGAGCCCTCCTCCCATCCTATGCGTTTCCCTGCACCCCACATAGGTGAATAAAAATGAAACTTCTATCTCACTGTTGTAAGGAGTGGAAAACATTTCAGAAGTTAAAAGTTTCCCTGTTTGCCCTGCAAATGCATCATTTTCACAGGCCATTAGCTATCAAAAATGAAAATTGGACAGAAATAGAAACACATTCCTCTCTTCAGAAAATGTGAGTGAGACCATCTAAATCCTTTCAGATCTAGGAGAACGTTTCCAATTTCTAGTCCAAAGCGTATAGGAATCCATAAGGAGTATCCTTATCCTACCAATAAGGAGTATTGTGCTGGAGGGGCTGGATGTCTGTGTCACACAGCTCAGGCTGTATCACTCTCCATGTCATCTCAGATCTTGGCAGGGTCTTCCAGTACAGCAAAAAATGAAGAACTAGCGTTTTGGTGTTAACAAAAAATGGAGAAAACTACCTAACATGTTTTCAACACGTGTTAATGTCATACCAACCTGCAAAATGCCATGCACGTCTTCATGCTTCACCTTTAAATCACATCACTTAAAGCCCATGATCAGTTTCTTTTCAAATTTATTTTCTACCAGCTTTCATTTGTCTTAAATGTAAATGATTACGGATCTAACACTTCCACTCAAACACCAGAAATAAAAAACTTCTTTACATGCTAATGTAGGCTTGTTTTCAAGTCAAGTAAGTCTTGAAGACCCACATCTTGAAAAAGATGTCACTTTGGTTCAGAGATATTAACATATTGATAACATTTTTAACATGAAGTTGGAATGTGTGCGTGTGTTTTCACACATCCCTGACCAATTTAGTCATCCACAAAGGGTGTATCCTCAACCTCATCAACCCGACCCAGCTAAGGAACAGCCACGCATTCCCTTGCTCTTCATCTCTAGCAGCAATGAGAAAGTTCTCGGCACAAAATTTGAAGACAATTTTCACATTTAGAACGCTGACATTTTTGTGGCATATTCCAGCAATATTGGACTTTTTTTTTTTCCCTAAAATGCAACTTGCTAGTTTGTGCTGACAAATTACAGACTTGAAAGGTTTCTCACATTGGTAGAAAATAACTGTTCTCTTTATTTCCTTTAACATGGAAACACCCAGTACCGTGGCAAACAGAAAAGGTTGTAAGACCTGTATATTTTTCTCTCTCCGAACCCCTTGCTCTCGGTGCATTTCAGTTATTATTTGATGTACGAACATAACAGTTCCCAGCTTTGAGACATAAAGCCTCTGCCAGCACCAAGATGTTCTTCCAGAACATACAGGCAACCACTTGGGACCAGCATGGTCCTCCCTGCTGCCCTGCAGACCATCTGCTACAGCTTCAGGAGCAGACAGATCCCTGGCTTTCCTGCTGAACTAAAGCTCCTTTGGGTACAGCATGTGCAGCAACTGCGCTCGTGATTTTATACCAGTCAAGGTGTAAAGAACAGAAAGGTGTCAGATAAAGACAGCACAGAACATTTCTTGCCCCAGCTTCCCTCCCACAAGTCCCCTGCAGGCCAAGGGACCCCAAGCACTCCGTGGCAGAAGGGGATTGTGCTGAGCAGGCTCTCAGGGCACATGCAGCACTCACAGCTGTGCCTCCCCAGCCAGTTGCATCAGCGTCCCTCAAGACACGTTAACCTCCTAGCTGCAACAAGAACCAAGCATCCTAAAATCACACTGCCACCACCAGGGAAGTGCCTAACTGCCAGAATTTCATTTACTTCAGTACTAAGCAGAAGGTACTATAAATAAATAAATAAAAAGCCAGCTAGCTATGTCAAACTTAGTTATATTGATTCTAGCTGGTTTTCACTTTCTATTTTGTTTTCACCTCCTTGCATTTCATACTCTAACCTGTCATCTCTGGGTTTTATTCATTTTAAATCAGAAATAGGGTGATATTCTAACTACTATGAAGTCACTTGTTTCCTCCTGCAGAACAGGAGGTCTCCTCTTGAGGCGCCTGCACCTTCACCTCTCCGGTGTCAGGGAGCAGGGGAGCACTGACAGCCACAGGCCAGAGCTCTCCTTGAAGGTAACGGCAAGAAATAATAAATATCAAAGCCAGATGCGAGTTCTGAGGAGCAGAAGAATGCTGGGAGAAAACACAATTACGTGTGTAGCTACCCAGGACAGTCCCAAAAGGTAATGACTTTGTACGGTCTAGGGAAAGGCAAGATCTGAGCTTTCCTCATGCAGATGACCCGGGATTTTAACAGCCAGGCATTTGTCACTTTGATATGTGCAGGGTCTCCAGAGTTGTCTAGCTGACAAAACCACATCCATTACAATATATTCTAAACAAAAAGAGACACAACAGTACATTATTCTTATGGCTGCTGCGTGTCAGACAGATTTACAATGGAAATGTAGGAGTCCCAGGCACACCTGTGACTCACAGGCAGAACAATGGGGATCGTGCCGCTGCACAGGAATAATTCAGCAGTGCACGCTACGATTTTTCACTCTCCTGCGTGTATTGTATTATCAGAAATTCTTCCGAAGAATGTAATTGGGTTTCCCATTTTAGATAATTGGAATGTGCTTTATCTCATTGCAATGTCCAGTGGAAAAAAAAAAAAAAGCAAAACACAGAAGGACATGACAGAGACACTGACAGAGAAAGATCAAACACCTAATAGGTTTTTCTTTCAGTGCTGGAGGACATAATCTGCATTCACTTTTTTCTACTTCACTGTCTTTATATATGCAATTTGAAAATAGCTCTAGCAATGCTTACTCATAGGTTTTATTGGGTACATTATGCCCCAGAGTGACAGAAGTAACAATGAAGGCAATTTATGAGTAAAAATTTAAAAAAAAATACGAATGACACGTCACCACACCGCACTATGCTTCCCAAAGGGAAACATCTCACAAAAAAAGAAATAAGCACAGCTCAGGTGTTAAACTGAATCCATTACAGGGAGATTTCAGCCTAGTGGAGTTCCCAGGGAAACTTAATGAAAAAAAAGGGGCAACATCACCCCCATTTTTACAAAGGGAACAAAGGAAGACCATGGGAACTACAGGCCAGTCAGTCTCACCTCTGGACCTGGAGCAGATCCTCCTGGAAACTCTGCTAAGACCCCTGGAAAATAAGGAGGTAACTGATGATTCTATGACTCAGACTGGTTTTGTTCATTTCAAAGCACACCTCTCCCTTTATTACCTCCAAACTCCTTCCCTCCAAGACCTCATTGTGTTCTTCTGTTTAAAAAACTGCTTCAAAGATAAAGACATGAAATTTCTCACCTCTAAGCAACAAGCATGGAACTAATCCCCTTAGTTCAACCCTGATTCCACATATGGTTCACCATCAGGTATCTTTATTTAATTTGTTAGATCAGACTGGCTCTGGAACACCCACAGCATCACAGCCTACCTTACAGAACTGTCTTTCACTGAGAAGTCACTGAGGAATACTAGAAACACATTCAGGCATGTAGCATAAGCTAACCTGAGCCCAGTCTTTATTCAACAGAAGTAATGCTCCATCTTTAAAAAATAAAGGAAAACAAAAAATACAGCACATGCTACCAACCATTCCTTTCCTATTCTTTTTATATAGAAGACATTGCTCAAGAACAGTATAGTTTTGGAGTTAATGATGGCCAATACAGAGACTCAACACCAAGTACAGCATATCACTCACTGAAATCGGGGATTTATCTAGGAAGAGAACAAGACAAACAGATGAAAGGATGCAGCCACACCTGGGGTTTCAGAGAATGCAGGTGAAAGGCAATAACGGTAAGTTGTCCCCCCTCCCAATACTGACTACTCTACACGTGGCTGAGTACCAGATTTTTTAGTGCCATCCTGCTCCTCTTTGCGGCTCTAGCCCTGGTGCTTACCTTCAGCATGTAAGGAAGATGAGAACTAGACCAAGAGCGGTATGCTCAGGTACACCATTTCCTTGAACATCAGATCTCTAGATGCTCTAAGTCCTCCAGTATTTCTTACCTTCAGAGCATTCCCCCATTGCCTTAAGAGCAACTATGGGCTCTATACCCCCTCTAAATGCTACTAAACACAAGAATAGCCCAAACACTAGTAAATGTTAGCCATGCTCTTGTCCACATCTTAACTGCATTGACCTGATGATTCCCTCAAAACAATCAAAACGTGCTCAATATGCACTAGAGAACAGCCCAAAGCTGCCTTCTGAAGGAGTGCAATAGATACATCATTGCTAAGAGAGCTGAAAGCATTAGGACAAGATCGGTTTCTTTCTATAGGAAACAACCCTTGAGTTAGCTTTCCTAAAAGCTCAGACTGCTCTAACCCTTCTGCTTCAGAGCAGAAGTGCTATTGACAAGTTCTATCTGCTTTAACACACATAAGACCGCCTTATCCTATAATGAAGCATTAACCAAAACAATAGCATAATTAAAGCATTATTTTTCATGGACTTGAGGTTACTAACATCTAGAAATGGACCGACTTACAATACAGCACTGCTCATAAACTTTTGCAACAACTAACACTTTCTTCAAAAGAAAAAGGCACTCACTTCCACTGTGATTTAGAGAGAAATTTGGTAACACTGAAACCTTCTTGTGGCCAACTTGAGATCGGGTATATAAAAGGAGAACCACAGTTGTTCAAATTCTAGCAAAAAAATAAGTAGCAATTAAAAACTCACTATTAAGAAATGAAGTCCATCATCACGCTAATTAGACAACAAATGACAAAGTACTTTTCATCTCTGAAAAGCTAGAGCTGCTGCACAAGTTCTCAGAGTAGCATATTCACAATTTTTCTTTCCAAAAACATTGGTAAAGCAAGATTTTCGTGTCACTAGCTCTTATAGTAGTTTTCACACAAGATAATAAAACACAGGCACATACCAAAATGACTACTAACACATCCACAGAGTAGCATGAAAATACATAATGCTGATGTCAATGGAAAGTCACAAGCTAAGACCTTGGTGCTAAAGAATCACTCTCAGACAATGTACAACTAGGGAAGCATTGCCATCTGTAATTCATACTTACCCAGGATTTTCCATAACAAAACACTCAATAAACTACTGTGTGGTCTAAACACTGCAAACAAAAGTGGAACCAACCCAGCGGTCTCATGCTTCTGACAGCCTATGGGGTAGAGTGGGGACAGTGACAAAATCCCCTCCATATGCTGAGAACTGTTCATTATAAGAAGGAATTTGTACCAGCTATTGCTGTGGCTCAGGGTGTTTATAAAGCTACTAGAAACCAGATAAAGATGGAAAGCCAACCTGAAGCCTACAAACTAGGTTCTTGTAGTCCCACTAAACCATCATTAGTTTTTACAGTCTCTACTTTGAAACCTTAATGGGGAAACCTGTAAGTAATTGTGAAACCTGTGACAGAGCCTTACCTTTTCTGAACCAGACTACAAATGATTCTTTTTCCTCACTCCCCAGTTTAATGCTTTTATGTTTTGCTACAGGCATGACAGCTTATGGACACAAGCAAGATATGGTTTGTAGGGAAGTATCATCTGTATTGAATTAAGTGAAACAACAGGAGGGACAACATAAGCTTTTGGGCACACAAGTCCTTTGTAAATCAGTGATGAAAACACTCGTGTATTCCTCATGCATTCTTTAATCACACAGCATTTCAAGAGTGTTCAAGGAAGCCCAGCTTATGTCCCAAGTCTTGCCTTCTCACTCCTGTGAAAAAAAGACCTGTAGTCCCTTTCAGTATTCAGTATGACCATGCCTCCATTTCCACGTGTTCTGCACCCTGAGCTTCTTGTCTTTTAATTTATCAAGCCTGAGAACTGCTACTCTATGGACCCAGGAGCACCAACATAAGGCCCAAACGGTGGAAGATACCTATGTTAAATTCTATGGATTTGTGTTCAGAAGCACAGAGTGCTTCAAAGTTCAAAGAAGTGACAATTCACCTCTGTGGCACTCTGCATTCTCCTCAGAAGCAATACATTTCTTTACACATCTTGAATTATGCGGAAATGTGTGGCCCAAGGAGAAGAAATTAACTGCCAAATACCTACCTGTGAGTTACCATTCAAAATGAGAAACTCTGTAGTTCCATAGCAATAAGTCAGAGAGGTCTGGGGAATCACCTGGAGATAAACCAGAGGCTCCCCTCTCGCAGTACCTTTCCTACCCTCTGTCTGTTGTCTCATGCCTCTCAAATGAGAACACTGCTTTTTCTTCTATGAGGTTATGGCAAATATACAGAACTTACCCTAGATTCCCAAGGGTTAAAACAAAATGAACCAGAAAATAGTCAGTACAAAAACAGACCATTAAGACAGCTTTTATTGACACTTTTTTCATATTCTTTAACTCTGCCCAGCTGAGAACTCAGAAGGATGTGGAATGTCTTGAATAAGGTCTTAAGTCTTGGCCTCTAGACAGTATGCTTCTACAAGTAATAATTACTATATGAGTCTGTTGTTCATAAACATTACATAGACTCACATTTTAAAATCTCCATAATGCAATCCAGCTAAGACATAAAGGTGCCCCATAAAGAGAAAAAATAATGGACATGTTAAAAAAAAATCAGATTAATTTCTTAAATTAGAAATTCATTCATGGCACTAATAAGTTCATTTATGGTACTAGAATGGTCCTAGAAATCAGGGGACAAAAATGGGTCAAAAATCAGGTATATGAATTGCTAATCCTAATTACAGCATGTTCAGTGGGTTCCTTAGACAAGGTTGCTGTAATAGTTTGATAAGGAGAAGATTACTTTAGCGTGCATTTTGTTGTTTTAACAATAGCAGACATTTATATTTTGTACCAGTTCCTATTGTCATTGTGAAATAACACTGAAACAAGGTGAAATTGAAATAGCATTTCCGAGGAATGATAAATTACAGATGAAACCTACGGTATCAAATGGAGAGGGGAGCATCCAATATATTCTTCATGATATCTAAAAATATCAGAGAAAAAAAAAAAGAAAAAAAATCTTCACAGCATACACGCACACACCTCTGCATACAGCTATCTTCTAGCCCTCATGATGAATCATGCTGAATTTTTCTAATAAACACAGTTTCTGCGTACATTCCAGCTGGACAGCATGCTCTCCAGTAATGCAGAAATGGAGGTCACATAAGCAGAAGTAAACGGTAAATCAGAAATTAGTGTCCTAAAATAATAGTACATCACTTTAAAGGATTCAGAGAATTACAGAATGGTTTAGGTTGGAAGGGACCTTAATGATCACCCAGTTCCACCCCCCTGCAGGGGGGTGGGGGGTGGCAGGGACACCTCCCACCAGACCAGCTTGCTCAAAGCCCCATCCAGCCTGGCCTTAAACACTTCCAGGGATGGTGCAAATTTATATGGATTTCTCTGCTATTTTTCCTTTTTTAAAAACAAAATGGGAAAATACTAGGTGAACAAATATCAATAATAAACTTTGAGTTGTAAAAGCTGACTGTCAAAGCCCCAGGCAGTAAAAAATATTTAAGGGTATCTACCACATATCTGTGTGTGTTTATATATATATAAATATATATATATATATAAAATATATTTATTTTATGTATATATATATATGCACATATATATATATATATGTATACATATATATTAATGTAAATGGTAAAAACTCTTACAATTTTTCTTATATCAAAATTATGATAGAAAATTCATGTTTCCTTTCCAGATGTGGTATTTTTAGAAACTTATGTATTCCCTTTTGGCTTCATAGAAACTTCAGAACTAGGGACACGAGGTAGCATCACCCAGCACAGAACAAACAAATGCGTTCTGTGCTCTGTATGATTTGACAATCTCAGTGATCTGCACAGACTGGTTACTCTTATTTCTTTCATAACACCTTTATAATGCTTTTATAACTTTTGGAGAGAAACGACATTGAATTACAGCTCCATGAAGAAGATATCACAGATGACAACGACGGATGAATACTTTTTGTTGCACACTATAACAAACAAACAGACTCCATTAACTGTTCCAGGGCTGCTTTTTATTTACAAATAAAGAAGGAGATAATTTTTAAATAACAGACAATAAGCTCTTGTTTTCTATTCTAAAAATTATTATGAAAAGTGAAGGAGAAAAAGTGAAGGTCGTTTTGTATTGCAGCTGAACAGAAAGAACTGGTACTACAAATGGGAAGGATTAAGAAAAGCATATTAAAAGCAGTATAAAACACCATCCTCTAACCGAGAGAGGTTAGAGGACTGATACTGAAACTATTCCTGTATGTTCCTAATACATCTTTTGATTGTTATAAAAACAAACAAGGTTGCTACTGACTCAGGAAGACTGCTAATACCAGGCCCAGCAGACAAACTTTTCTTCTTCTGTCCCCTAAAGAAGGAAATTTTCAAGGTGCGAGCCATTGTTCTAACACTGCACTCTTGATGATCAGGGACCTACCTATGAGAAAAACATGCGCATTACCTTGTTTTGGTTTTCAACACACATGAAGCACTCTATTATCCAAAACACATCAGAATATGTAAGGACCACCGCTAACTACATGAAATCACCTGCGTCCCAGAGGAGAATGTCAGGCTCTGTGCAAGGCCACACCTAGGTCACATTGCAGGAAGGCACTTCTTTTGTCTTCAAGAATGAGAGAAAGTATTTTTAGCTTAAGTAACTCGGTTTGAACTTTTTTTTTCCCCTCAATCAGCTCAACTCCATGCAGAGCTATTCATGCTCAAAAATAACAGTTTCATCTTCTGGGCAGCTATTTGCAGATGTATTGTTTTGCTACTCAACCCTAATGACAAAATGTAGGAAGTTTAGTGGAGGCAACAGGGAAGAGGTGGGAGAGATGGCAGAATTTAGCATTTCAGACTCAGTCATGACTGTTCATACCTGCACTCCTGACTACCGTAAAGCTGCATCCTCACTTCGCTTACCAAATCCCCCAGGACCTCCTACTGCAACTGTTTGTATAAATGCTCCCAGGTCAGGCCTGGGCTGCAACAACCACACGTGGAGCTGAAGAAAGGGCAGCCTCCATGCTGAGTGGAGGCAGGTGTGCAGCTGTGAGCTGCAGGATCCTCCTCACTTGGCTGCAGTTTCCACATCCCACCTGCCCCCAGCTTTTTGTGAGCACTGTTTTCAAACCTGTGCTTGGCAGAAGGACACAGTAAGGATCAATCACGTCATCACTCAGGACTATGTCACATTCATATGGGCACAAGGTTTCAGTCTGTTTTCAAAATGCACAATGCTGTGCCAAGATATTCAGAAATGTAAGCCTGTTAACTGGGATAAGTGAGGATATTTTTGCTCGTTGGCCCAGCATTGACACTAATGGAGTTCTAATTCCCTCTGTTATTGTAGGGGACTCGGCTTATCCTTACTGACTCTTCCTTCTGAGACCTTTCAGAAGGTACTATGAGACAGGATTAGTTTAGTTTTCCCCATGAGCAGTTTCAAAATATTACTGGAACATGCTTCTGGAAGACTAAAGGATGAGTTATTGGTGATTAATAGTCAGTCTCTCCCTTCTGGAAGACCAGTTCAGGGTGCTGTTTTGCTTTGTGGTATACGTGTCAAAGACAGGGCATTATTTTTGCTTTCATGATCCCTAAAAAAAAGCACTAAGCACTCTCTAATCCAGTGCAATATTTACAGTGACCTAAAACTTCTGAGAAGCAGGAGAGGTCTCTTCAGTTTGAGGTAAATCCACAGAGCCTGTCTGGGTTCTCAAGATAGCAAAATAATACTGCAGAGATTATATGAAGATGTTGATTCTGCTCTACAGAAAATTGTAATACTTGTTAGTTCTGTTCTCTACAAAAAAGCATAATACTTGTTAGTTTTTAGATATTCTTAGTATAATTCAATTCCTAAGAGCATAGTGCTATAAATAAAAAGTCATTTAAATAAAGATATTACGAAATGTAATGTTTTCTCTGAAAGGAAGCAACAACAAGAAGAGCACCTCAGTTTTTTCCAATCATCCGTTTGTTTTACAACCTATAATAACAATATCCTCTTACATTTCATCCCAAGTATTATTACAGCATACATCTACAGCTAGCTCAGGGACACAGCAGGCCTTGGAAATGAGAAGAGCACTCAAAGAAAGAACAGGAACTGAACAACACAGTATCAAGTGAAATACATATGTGGACAAAATAGGTGGAGTAAATTACTGAAATTCAAGGTAAAAAGAATTCTACTAAGGCTGTTAGAAATGTCACTGCAGCTGCTGTATTTGCGATATTTAATGATCATAAACAACCAGCCCATTTATTACTCCCCATCCTTAAAGGAAAATATAAAATTAAACAAAACCTCACTGGTGAACATCATTAATATTATTCATTCACTCTCCTTCAGTCAATGAATATCAAAAATGCTGGACTGAACCTACTTCAAAAGGCATCCTGATCTTTTTTATTTTAAATTCAGATATTGACCGAATCTAATCTAATTGTGACATCTCATAAAACAGTAAAGCAGAACACAGGGAATACTTACACTACAAACATCATTAAAAAGATGACAATATTCATAGTCACTAGCTCAGTATTTGTCTGAGCAAACAAAAAAGTTGCTTACAACCCCCAAAGAAAACTTTATCTTCCATAATTTATTCCCAGGCTTGGATAGAGCAGAAGAGTCCACTTAGACCTATAAATGCTAGGCTTCCACAGAGAGCCAGTGTATCTTAGGTCACCTAGATGAAACAATACTAATGTAACAAAATGTGGGAGTCTGGGCCAGTCTTAGGAGGAAGTCACGTGCTCACCGTGTTTGCAAACTAATAAACCACAAGAAGCTGATCGTCAGCTTCTCACCGCTTCGATGCATCAGACAGGCTTCTCTGTTACCACTGCTTGACACTCATGATCTTGCTTCCTTATCCCCCAAAAGCTTCCCACAGTGATGCCCAAATCTCACTGTTCAAGGGCAGTAGAGTCATAAAGACCAGTAGAGGGATGGCATCATGGATTATAGCACATGGTGGAAGGGACAGGACTCTAGATTTTGGTTTGTTCTTGGCAATCTCTTCCTGGACCATCCTCATTCTAGAGCAGGCAGAAGCTCCCCCCCTTCCCTTCTGGCAAAATGACTGCCTGTCTCTTCCTGCCAGCTATTCCAACACAACATTTCCATGAATGTTTTAGGACTTTATTTAAATATTCACTGTCAATTTCTTTGATATCATTGGTATTCTTTCACCTAATTAACACAGTGCGTAATAGACAGGGGAAACTAAACTTCTGGGAGGTTGTGGGTTTTTTGTTGTTGTTGTTGTTTGTTTGGTTTGGTTTTGTTCTTTGTTTTTTGAACTGTAAACATACAAATTCAAACTGTGCCACTCTTTTGAAAATTCTCAGTACATCATAGCAGACTGGTGAGTTAGATTACATATTGATTTCCAGGAGAATCATTTTACTGTTTTAAGAATCACAGATACCACCATGCAGCTCGTAAAGAAAAACCTCTTACATTTTTGTGGTTATTTAACTGTTTCCAGCTATTATCTCATGCCTGGTGTCTCAATTTGAACAGCCAAGGAATTACTTAGGAGAGTCATTCTCTGGAACAAATTACTATTGTGTACATGTTACAAAATGCTACATGGGCACCACAATATTTGTTTTACAAACCTGAATAAAACTACTTTACCAAGTCACAATTGTTTTCCATGTGGTTCTTACCATTCTCAACAGCTCTGTTTTGAATTGTTCTCATTTTGCTTTATACTTGGGGCATGTGTTTGTGCGGCTGTTTACTCCAAAATTACTCTTGCTATAAGTTGTCTGTGCTTATGTGGGCACATCCCCAAATTCTCACAAGCTGAGCATCCCTTTGGCTTACTTTCCTGTCTGACTGCACTCTCTTTTTTGTAAATCTTGGTCTGTCAGAGAAGTACTAGCAAACCTTCACTAGTTCAGAAAGATATTTGCCACACTCATGTCTCCTCCCAGCAGGATCTTTCATGCTGTTCCCAGCATGATTCCTGGGCTGAGCTGGGACAGTCTGGTCTGGTTTCCTGGAACTGGTTACGTTCACAGAGGTAACAGCCTTTCTTCCCAATTAAGGATCAGACACATTTCCCTCCTGGCTCTTGTGCATCTTGAGCTTCCAGGGTTACTGCCAAACACCGTAACATGTCTTCAAGAAACTCCTGGCTCGTGCACACCTCATTTGCTAGATTTATGCTAATACAATCTCATGCAGTCATTGGTTTATAAAAGGAAGCTGATGGGGCTGATGTCTGCTAGCTCAGTTGGGCTGTGCTGGCTGTTTTAGCATCAGCAGCAATCATTGGTAATTCTCAGCCTTACATGATGGCACACTGTTATAAGATTATCTGCTCAGCAAATTTCCCTTACTCAACAAATGACAAAGTATTATGCTACACAAAATCAACTGGAACCAACACAATGGCTTCTAGCTAAACACTAAATATAATATAAGGATATATGTAACTTATAATGATTTTGCCAATATTTTTTCCTGTTGATGAAATAAAAACATATACATGTATTAGAAAAAAAAAAAAAAAAAAAAAAACAGAATAAACAATCTGCCCTAACAAGAAATCAAGCTGCACACTGGAAATAAGGACCAGCATCCTTGATTTGCATACACTGAAATAACATTTTTCAAATGCATTCAGGACACAGCACCAATGAAAACCAAAAGAGAGACGATACTGATGGTAAGGAAGCTGACATGTTCATGAACTACCCCTGAACACTGGCATGCAATTTATAGTGAAATACCACAAAGATCTACATACTTGTTGTTACATGATTCTCTGAATAATCAGCATGTAATTTTCTATTAGAAAAGTGCACACTTAGAAGGGACAAGAACTGTTCTTTTTGTAATGCTGCATTCATCAGCTGCTTCCAGATGGGACATGCTTCCAGAAGCACACGTTGCGGGAATGACTAATTTATCAACTTGTACTCAGACCTGCTGGCCCAAGGCTATGGATTAGCATTTAATTAATCAACTATATAAAATCATTCATTAGTGGATCTCATCTCTTTGGGCAGGTTTCTTGGGACAGCCTGTTGATGCTCTCTGTCTCTGAGCCATCAGCTATGTCTGAAATCAAAGCCACGAACAAGTTTACCAGCTCAAATCTGTGTGGTCATCTATCCCAGGATCTGAAACCAAATTAGGACCAAAATAGTGTCGTAACACAGTGCAGCCAGAGGTTAGTGCTGGAATTCCCTCACAACCAGGCCAACAATATGCAGGAATTACCATTCACCAGAGCCTGAGGTCCAAGTGTATCAACGTGGTGACCCATCACCACCACCCACCATAGTGGGCAGACAAACCCACAGTTGTCAACAGGCATCCAGTCTTTTTTTTTTTTTTCCTTAAACTACTTAATGTGCTTTCATGGATTGACACATTCTTTGATCCTCTGACAGTCCCAAAGTGGAGTATTATCATTCTGCCTTCCTGCCAACGTTGAGACAAGTTGACAACTTACATTCCAAACGCCTAGCTAAGTTTAACTGCATCTTCTATGTTCTCTCCGTCATCCACTGTACTTCACACGCCTTTTTCACACCAAAAATTTGCTTACCATTAACACTAATGAAATATATTCTTGCTTTCAACATCTTTGGTAGACAGGCAGTCTTAGCATGATTTGCTAAAATATGCTCTCTGAATCTTCATGTAACAGACCCCCAAAATGAAAATTTCTCTCTCCACGTCAAGGGGGACCAGCACTATTATTCTGTCAATAGACTGCTGGCCTTTCTGCTTGCGTGTGTCACACCAGTCATACAACCCGAAATCTCACTCCTCTAACTTCACAGTCTAAGCCCACTCAATGTAGTTGACAAGTCTTTTATTTGCTATATTGTTTCAGCAGAGATGTACTATTCAGACGTATACACACAATTTCAACAAGTAAGATAAAATACCCTAGCAATTTGCTTGCAGTTATATATGTTTCTTTATATATGTCAGTAATTTGACCAGTAATTTGATTTATTACCCATGGACTTTTGCCTCTTTGGTGGACAGCAAAGGTTCTGAAGGACAAAGGGAAACCTAAGACCTCCACCACTCTCCTAGTCACATAAGCAAGACAGTTGAGTATTACATATAAATAACCACATATCACAGAATCACAGAATCACAGAATTTTCTAGGTTGGAAGAGACCTCAAGGTCATCGAGTCCAACCTCTGACCTAACGCTAACAGCCCTCCACTAAACCATATCCCTAAGCTCTACATCTAAACGTCTTTTGAAGACTTCCAGGGATGGTGACTCCACCACTTCCCTGGGCAGCCTGTTCCAGTGCCTCACAACCCTTTCAATGAAGAAGTTCTTCCTAACATCTAACCTAAAACTCCCCTGGCTCAACTTAAGCCCATTCCCCCTTGTCCTGTCACCAGGCACGTGGGAGAACAGGCCAACCCCCACCTCACTACAGCCTCCCTTGAGGTACCTAAAAAGAGCGATAAGGTCGCCCCTGAGCCTCCTCTTCTCCAGGCTGAACAAGCCCAGCTCCCTCAGCCGCTCCTCGTAGGACTTGTTCTCCAGGCCCCTCACCAGCTTCGTCGCCCTTCTCTGCACCCGCTCAAGCACCTCCATGTCCTTCTTGTAGCGAGGGGCCCAAAACTGAACACAGTACTCGAGGTGCGGCCTCACCAGAGCCGAGTACAGGGGGACGATCACCTCCCTAGCCCTGCTGGCCACACTGTTCCTGATACAAGCCAGGATGCCGTTGGCCTTCTTGGCCACCTGAGCACACTGCTGGCTCATATTCAGCCGACTATCCACCATCACTCCCAGGTCCTTCTCTGCCTGGCAGCTCTCCAACCATTCCTCTCCCAGCCTGTAGCTCTGCTTGGGGTTATTGCGCCCCAGGTGCAGGACCCGGCACTTGGCCTTGTTGAACTTCATGCAGTTGACCTCAGCCCATCGGTGCAGCCTATCCAGATCCTCCTGCAGAGCTTTCCTACCCTCAAGCAGATGGACACACGCTCATAGCTTGGTGTCATCTGCAAACTTACTGAGGGTGCACTCGATGCCCTCGTCCAGATCATCGATGAAGATATTAAAGAGGACCGGCCCCAGCACCGAGCCCTGGGGGACACCACTAGTGACTGGCCTCCAACTGGACTTGACTCCATTCACCACGACTCTTTGGGCCCGGCTATCCAGCCAGTTTCTAACCCAACGAAGCGTGCGCCAGTCCAAGCCAAGAGCAGCCAGTTTCTTCAGGAGAATGCTGTGGGAGACGGTGTCAAAAGCCTTGCTGAAGTCAAGGTAGACCACATCCACAGCCTTTCCCTCGTCCACCCAGCACGTCACTTTGTCATAGAAGGAGATCAGGTTCGTCAAGCAGGACCTGCCTTTCATAAACCCATGCTGACTGGGCCTGATCGCCTGCTTGCCCTGCAAGTGCTGCATGATGACTCTCAGGAGGATCTGCTCCATGAGCTTCCCTGGCACTGAGGTCAAACTGACAGGCCTGTAGTTTCCCGGGTCTGCCCTCCGGCCCTTCTTGTAGATGGGCGTCACATTTGCTAGCTGCCAGTCGACTGGGACCTCCCCCGATAGCCAGGACTGCTGATAAATGATGGACAGTGGCTTGGCCAGCTCCTCTGCCAGTTCTCTCAGTACCCTTGGGTGGATCCCATCCGGCCCCATCGACTTGTGCACATCCAAGTGCCGTAGCAGGTCACCAACCAGTTCTTCATGGATAGTGTGGGCCACTTCCTGCTCCCCATCCCCTTCCACCAGCTCAGGGTACTGAGTATCCAGAGAACAACCGGTATTGCCGCTAAAGACTGAGGCAAAGAAGGCATTGAGCACCTCCACCTTTTCCTCATCTCTTGTAACTAAGTTTCCCCCCGCATCCAGTAAAGGATGGAGATTCTCCTTAGTCCTCCTTTTTGTGTTGATGTATTTATAGAAACGTTTTTTGTTATCTTTAACGGCAGTAGCCAGATTGAGCTCCAGATGAGCTTTGGCCTTCCTAATTTTGTCCCTGCCCAGCCTCGCTACATCCTTAAAGTCCTCCCTAGTGGCCTGCCCACTTTTCCAAAGATTATAAACCCTCTTTTTTCTCCTAAGATCAAGCCACAATTCTCTGTTGAGCCAGGCTGGTCTTCTTCCCCACCAGCTCGTCTTTGGGCACGTGGGGACAGACCGTTCCTGAGCCATTAAGATTTCCCTCTTGAAGAGCGCCCAGCCTTCCTGGACCCCTCTGCCCTTCAGAACCGCCTCCCAAGGGACTCCACCAACTAGTGTCCTGAGCAGCTCAAAGTCAGCCCTCCGAAAGTCCAATACAGCGGTTTTACTGGTCCCCTTCCTGGCCTCGCCAAGAATAGTGAACTCCACCATTTCGTGGTCACTCTGCCCAAGACAGCTCCCATCAATCACATCCTCCACCAGCCCTTCTCTGTTTGTGAAGAGAAGGTCTAGCGGGGCACCACCCCTGGTAGGTTCACTAACCAGCTGTGTCAGGAAGCTATCTTCCACGCTCTCCAGAAACCTCCTAGACTGCTTTCTCAGGGCTGTGTTGTGCTTCCAGGATATGTCAGGGAAGTTGAAGTCCCCCACGAGTACAAGAGCTGATGATTTTGCAACCTCTGTCAGCTGCCTGTAGAATTCCTCATCCGTCTCCTCATCCTGGTTCGGCGGTCTATAGCAGACCCCGACCAGGACACTAGCCTTGTTGTCCCTGCCGATCCTAACCCAAAGGGACTCGACCTTGTCATTCCCAACCTTGAGTTCTACAACCTCGAAAGACTCTCTAATATAGAGAGCCACACCACCACCCCTTCTATGCTGCCTGTCCCTTCTATAGAGCTTATAGCCAGGCATTGCAGCACTCCAGTCATGAGACTGGTCCCACCACGTCTCCGTGATGGCAACCAAGTCGTAGCCTGCCTGCCGCACGATGGCTTCCAGCTCCTCCTGTTTGTTACCCATGCTGCGTGCATTAGTGTAGATGCACTTCAGCTGGGCCATTGCCTTATCCTCCGGTCTTGCCATTGTTCCCCCTGGCACAGCCCCAACAATCCTAGCCTCAGCCCCATCCCCCTTCCTACCTAGTTTAAAGCCCTCTCAATGAGCCCTGCCAGTTCCTGGCCCAGGATCCTTTTTCCTCTAAAAGATAGGGACCCGTCTGCGGCCATCAGGCCAGGTGCTGAGTAAAGTGCCCCATGATCAAAAAACCCAAGATTTCTGCGTTGGCACCAGTCCCAGAGCCACGTGTTTAACAGGTGGGCTTTCCGTGTCCTCTCTGAACCCCTCCCTGCCACCGTAGGGATGGACAAAAACACCACCTGCACTCCCGCTCCATCCACTAACCGACCCAGTCCCCTAAAGTCCCTTTTGATAGCCTTGAGGCTTCTCTCTTCGATGTTATCACTGCCCGCCTGGACTATCAAAAGATGATAATAGTCAGAGGGGCGTACCAGGTTAGGAAGCTTCCTGGCAACGTCCCTGACCCTGGCCCCAGGGAGACAGCAGACTTCCCTACGGGTAGGGTCAGGCCGACAAATAGGGCCCTCTGTTCCCCTAAGAATCGAGTCACCAACAACAATAACCCTCCTGTCTTTCTTGGTGGAGGCAGTCCTGAGGCATGGAGTTGACCTCCTCGCCCCAGGCATCCTCCTGGGAACATTTGCTACCTCTTCCTCACACACCGGCCTCTCAATCTCTAGGGCCTCAAACCTGTTGCGTAAGGGCACCTGGGAAGGTGGGGCCGGAAGGGGAGAGCATCGCCTGCGATGTCGAGCAGGGACCTGTTTCCATTCCTCCTCAGCTCCCAGATCCCCTCCCTCTGCCCGACGGGGATAGGGCAGGGGGTCCGCCCCCATTTGAGGAGTCTCACCTCGGCACCTCCCCTTGAGGCCCTGCAGGGAGTTACTCCAGAAGTCTATCTCCCGCTCACACTCCCTGATGGCCCTCAACCTCTCCACCTCCTCCTTGAGCTCCGCCACCATGCGGACCAGATCATCCACCTGCTCGCACCTTCGCACATGCCAAGAATAAATATCAGCTTTGGAACAATCATTTAACTTGAGAGAAGAAAACCAAACAAGAGAAACAAACATAATCAGAACTGCATGCAGAAATAAGCAAATAAGCAGTGACCAGCTACATGAGCATCAGATCACCATTTCTGAAACTGGACATAAAATAGCAGTAGGTGAAAGTCAGGCAAAGCACGTTTAGAAGTCATGACCAGAAACCTAAGTAACCTGAACCTTGATTTGTGCACGATGCTGCATATTCAGTGTGACATTTCAAGCACTGAAAGGAACACAGTTCTTTTTAGAGTGGGTGGCTACTGTAAATTCAAATTACTGTTTGATCCAGAATTTACGACAATGAGTAGCTGAGTCATTTTTTCTGCCTTAGCCTCATATCTTTTAACTTATTTTATGGGTTCCTGTCCTTTGAGTCTTGATGGTGTAGCTTCCCTGCATGATGGAGTAGGGATCACAGAATAGAATTTGGTTTTATTCCTTTCAAACACAAAGTATTCCAAAGCACTTTAGAAAATAATGAATTAGATACCAGTACTGCAGTGACCACAGGTAAATATGAAAGTGATTACATGCCCAGCCGCAGCTCTCCAACACTTTAATGGCATAAACAAATAGAACAAAATGTTATTTTGTATTTGTGGCATTTGGGCTAGATGACATCTAATCTGCATGTTGTATTTTTGACAAATCTTCCTCAATTGGCTTGCCTATAATGTTATTTCAGCTATTTTTCTCTCCTTATTTGCATCATCCAGTCATGGATATGAATTTATCCTCATTTGAGTGTTAGTCATCTCGGATATCCCTCATTACTGTTCCCCAAGATACAAATCATCTTTATTATTCCTCCAGTTTTCATCAGATGCCACGCGTTACTAGATCTGCCTCTGGTGTTGTCCTCAGTGCTTCACGGTAGGTGGTTTTCCATTTGCTCTCTAAATGACTTTGCCATGTGGAAGCACTCTAGTATCCATGCTACCTGCTCCCTTGGATTTGATCAGTACATTCTGATGAGGTTCAAAGCCTGAACCTTTTCACCTCACGCCCACTGGTCAGGGTATTCTCTGGATTCAGGATATTTACGATATTCTTCTTATTCAAGATTTCTTAATACTGTACAAGACCCTGCTCTTCAGATCATCTCTTCTCTCTCTTTTTTATTGAGTTTCTACTTTCTCCTGTAGCTCATTTGTGCATTTCTGCATTTCAGAATTAAATGGTATGTTTAAAATTTCCCTGCAAGCCTACCCCATTCCTACTTAATAAAAGTCCATTGCCTTTTTCCCTTTTAGTTATCCTACCTCATGTGAAAGATGAAAAGCGATACCCAAACCTATGCCACAAGCTCAGAACTGTGCTGGGCAGAAGGCTAAGCCAGTCCTTGCCTGGGACTGCCCAAACGGGATGCCTTCCATCCGGGATGTTCTCAGGCCAGGGTGCCGAACCAGGGGGTCGTCCAGTCCCACGCCTCAGCCCCATGCCACCGTCAGCTTGATTTTCACGCGTGGGTCCGGCACTGCCCTCTGGTTTATGGCCATTGCTGGGTCCCGCACTGTGCTCCGGGCTATGGGCACACCTCTGCTCCCCACGACTGTCTGCTTGATGCTCCCGCCTTTGCTCCACGTCACCGTTGCTCCTAGGGTAAGGCCCAGGCCCCCTGTCGCTGGCTGTGTGAGGGGCCAGCCTGTTCCCCACATTGTTGCGGTGCCAATGGTACCGCCTGTGTGTGTCCGTGGGCTGGGCACCAGAGGTCCCTCGGGCACTGGTGTCTCTGTGCCGCCGGTGCTCTCCCTCCGCCCACAACACATCTCCTTCTGCTCAGGTGCATTCCTTCTTGGTGCTTCACCGCACTGCATGGCTGTCCTCGCACACAAGGAGGCCTGCTGCTCGCCTTGCTCTTCTCGTCTCCTTCCTGCCGCCCCAGCTGGCAGTCAGAGGGCCCAGATGCTCAGCGAGTGCTGGGCCAGCTGCAGGGGGCCTGTTTTATAGGGCCCGCAGCAAAGTGGTGGCCACGGTGGCCTCAGCAAGCCTCTGCAATGGAGTGGCCTATGCGTGGCCAAAGCCGGCGGTGCTGGGAGCGGCCTGGAAGATGCCCTCGCGTGGACAAGGAGGAGGGTTGGGGGGCTGAGGGCCCCTTTTCTGGGGTGGCTCCCCGGGGCCATTTGGCTTGCCAGAGAGAAAGGCTGCCCCTCGGCCACAGGGACTGCCCTGCACCTCCCATCCTGTGCCCTGGGTTTATTTTTAACACTGCTTTTTAGGCAATTTCATTCCATTCTTTACGGAGAAGAACAGAAGCAAGGTGCATCTCCAGCCCTAATTCCCACGTGCACTTTGTGCTCCGAGTGAAGAATTTCTTCCTCACATCACATCTCATCTAAACCTCCCCTCCATTTGCTCAAAGCTGTTGTTCCTGGTTCCATGGCTACACTCCCTGACAGAGTCCCTCTCCAGCTTTCTTCTAGGCTGCTTTTATGGGTAATGTTAGGTTGCCAAAAAGCAGGACCGAGCAAACTGCAGCCTCCTCTACCTGGTTCCACACATTCCACATGATGTTTTCCAGCTCAGGCTCTAGCCTCTCATCAGTATAACACAGAATCATGAAGGCTGGAAAAGCCCTTCAAGACCATCCGGTCCAACCATCACCCTGCTACCAATGTCACCCTCTAAAGCATGTTCCTATGCACCAGGTCTAGCCTTTCCTTGAACCCCCCCAGGCACAGTGACGCCACCACTTCCCTGGGCAACCCATTCCGATGCCTGACTGCTCTTTCTGATAAGAAATGTCTCCTACTTGTTTTAATTGTCGCAGAGCAGTGCTTACTGAGTCAAGGACTTTCCAGCTTCTCACACTGCCCTGCCAGCGAGGAGGCTGGGGGTGCAGCAGGAGCTGGGAGGGGACAGAAGCAGGACAGCTGACCCCCGCTGGCCAAAGGGGCATTCCATACCATGCTGGACAATTAATGTGGGGTGGCTGGCTGGGGACGGGAGGGGTACCGCCAGCTGAGGGATAGGCTGGGCATCTACTTCTTTCTTCATTTTCTACAGACAACCACAGGCTCACCAATTCTGCTCTGGCAGTTCCTCACTCTTCTAAATGGGTTCTGCTGTGCCATGCTCACATGCCTCTTTGACAGCTCTGCACGTGGTGTTTTCCCAAGCTGCACCATAACCCAGGGCATGGCACTGCATCCACCAGCCGGCTACGGGAACAGCAAGAGCAGCGGTTCACTAGCACCTAATGTAACCACTCCTGGGCCAGAACTAGGTAGCTGCTGGGTAGTTACCAGGAGTTAAGGAACAATTTCTGTAATAGCAACAGCTACCATAACTGGACTTCCTTAGTACTCTGTCTCAGGCTAAGGGCTAAACAGCTCTTGGACAAAGGAAAAGACTTTCATTTCTAGTTTAGTTATATGGGGGTTACGGCATATCCATCTAAGAAAATAATTTAACAAAGCTAGTCCTTTTTGGGCAGAGATCTGCACACATAATAGAAGAGCTACTAAGAGGCCAGATGAAGTACATTTTCACCAGGCTTCCACAAAGAAAAGCTTAACTTAATCATTCAAGGGTAAAGTAACCAACAGTCTCACACTTGCAGCATTAGAATGCATTAGCTAGGTCTTTTGTGTTTCCTGGTTTTATTAAGTTTTATTACCAGATCGTGACAAAGTTGGAAAACCAGTAATTTCAGTGATCTACAATAGGTAATGAAATGAGAAGAAAATCATGTTAAAACAACTAAAAAGGAGAGTCATTCTTAACTGCAGAGCGTGGGAAGCTGCAAGCGAAACTCCCGTTAACAGTAAATACAGCAGATTAAAAATATCCCGGCATATTTGTTAACACAGACTCACTGAGATTGCCCTGCATTAAGGAGAACCAGAGTTCAAGTCATTTTCTCCTCCTTAGCATCCTGGGCTTACCTGCTGTTGATCACTCTCAGGATTTGAATGCCATTCATAAAAAGCTTATTTTAAATTTCAGATGTGTCATGTATCTAAGCCTGTGTACACTGTGAATCACAACTGAGAGTACATAGATAGATAGAAGGGTATTTAGGAATGCGTCCTGTGCCAAGTCATTAAGCAGACTGTTTCCCAAAGCTGACTGGTGAGCAATTTTAGAAGCTGAACAGAAGTTCCTCAATTAAAGAAATTTTGAGGTGCACAGAACATTTACCGTTTTAAACTACATTACGTTTGGCTAAAAGACAAATTGAAACATTAATGTCGATTCTTCAAAGAATATTAATTAGGTGCTTCAGGCCTCTTAAAAAGTTAGAGGCTGTCTCTTTCAAATCTTTAACTCTGCTGACTCTAACTAAGGCAATGTTTGCAGCTTACTAAATTCCACTGAAATGGTGAGTCCTGCTCCTGAGAAGGAACAATTATTATAGACTATTGCCATTTTCTTGTTCCTGTGCTACCAACAGCATCACGTGTATCCTTTTCATTTCCAGCACCATAGCTACAGGCCAAAATCTAGGGCGAACATTTTTACAAGTCTGAATGACGTGGCAGTCCCTCCAGTATGTAACAGTGCAAACTTATTAACAAGGAAGAGAGCCTGATAGTTATAAAATAAGAGGAGATAAAATCGCCAGATCTATAGGGGAGAAAAAAGATGAAAGGCATACTTGCTGGAGTAATGGACCGATACAGAGTCTGTCTTGCAATGATTCGGAGGTTCCTTAAGTAGAGACAAATGTAACCTTACCTTTATCATAGCAATTCAGATGGAAAGTCCAGAGCCTGACATTTTGGGGGTGTACTGCATCCAGATTTTCATTAACAGATGGGAACAGTGAGAGAGAGACCATCCCCAGTATGGCAGGCTTCACTACTGGGGATCTGCTCGCAATCAGGCAGAGACTTAGCAACTTGACCTCACAAATATATTTCTTCACTTGAAGACAACATATCCCATTTATAATCCCTGCTTCGAAAAGTCCTTAGCTTTGGCATCACATGAAAGAAAAAGAGTGTTGGACATCTAAAAGCTTCATCCCTACAGCTTTCCCAGTACTTTCATACTATTTAGTCAACTTTTGGAAACATTTTCTAGCAGCAGGCTGAAATGATGATTCTTCCAGCCTGCCTCTCCTTTTCCTTGCTTTAATGTACAGCCACACTTAGTGCATATATTCAACCTCACTTTTCATGAAGTATGAAAATCACCTCTGCCAGAGGCCAGCATATCTACACAAATTAAATTCCAGTTGTAAGTGAGACTCTGCTGAACCTTTGGCGCCATGCTTGCCTTCCAAAGAGCAGTGACTTTCATACAAAATGAATTTCTCAATAAACCATGAGCAGCAGACAATCATTTCAGATCTGACTCATGACAAGTATTTTTACTGACAACAGAGGATGACAAAAATGTCCCTAAGCATCCTAACAAGCCATCTGCCACTGTACACTGTTTCAGACAATTAGTTATCATGTAACATTTACTCTCATTTTCAGCATTTCATTCCTACAGAAATATTCTGACACTTCTCCTTCCATTTTGTTCATGGGCAACCAAGGTTAATATTTTCTGAAGACAAAACCTAAGTTTACTGTTTAATTTTCTACATATTCATTGACACACGTCTTTTAGTGTAATACCAAGGGTTTATGCAATACTTAACCATAAATCCCTGATTAGCTGGAACACTCCTGAGATTTCTCAACGAATAGTGCGAGCACAAGTTTTATTTGTTTAGTTTTCAAAATACTTTTTGAAAATTCAAACAATGGATTTAATTAAAATGCAGATTCTTTTCCAAAATTCCTCATTGTCCTTATTGCCAACCTACGCTATGCATATCAATTCTTGAAAAGTCAACTCTCCTTCCCCAAGAAAATTTTAGGGAAAATATTCGATGACTGAATTAGTCACACACATACTAAGCACATTTCTGGAATTTATTTTTTTTTTAATTATTATATACTGTACAGGCCTAAATTCTCCAATTCTGAGTTTGTTAGAGTCGCCTCTGGCCATGCACAAAAAAAAAAACAAAAATGTAGACCTGGAAGTTAATGTGGCCTGTGAAAACACGGCCCAAGCTCACCCATGTTACTTTGCTTATGAACAGGATGACCAGTATGGTCTTCCACTCGCATCTTTCCCACTTCTTAGTTTAGTAGAATAATTCATTTATTTTTACAATAATATTGAGCAGTTTTTGAGTGAATTTGCTCCTAGGAATCCAAGAATGATCACACATTATTTGTGCTTCATAAAATGCTTTAATAAATGTGAAGATGCTCCATACTACCAACTCTATAATTCTCACACTGCTACAGATATGCAGTTTGAAACAACAGAAGGCTTGTAGCACTCGCAAACTGTAGCTTGGGTGATGTAAAAGATGATATGAAAATGACCTTCAAGGGGTGCGTTACACGTGGTACAGTCGGCCAGTCAAAAGAGGGGGGCCTCTTGTTTGCTGAGACCTCGCCTTGAGCATGCGAGCAGTTCAGGAGGCATTTGGACAGTGCCCTCATTAATACTTGCTGCCAGCTGATCAGCTCTGCTCCATCCTGCCTTCCCAAACACACGCCTGGCTTCCCGGGCCTGCACCTCCAAATCCACGACATGAGTAAAACTGTCTGTGATGCTGCTCCGCAGCACTTAAAACCACAAGAAAATTGAACCAACTCTTTTATGTTATGACACGAAGACACTCGCTGCTTTGATTTTCAAAGGCTTCTCTTCTTTCACTTCATTTCTAATCTTGTAACGTGGAACTTTATGTATTTTGGTCATGAATTTCTTTTGAGGGTATTCATTACAGCTCCCTTTCATCAACAGTGCAGAACAGTTGTTAGCCCACCCTGAAAAATTTATGTTATTTGCAATGTCCGTGGATCAGCATTTTTCGTTTTTAACAGACACAGACACACCAACAGTCCCACCCATATTTATTTCTTTATTTTTAAATCTCTTCTGAAATGATTTTTTTGTATCAAAATGATGAGATTCTCTGGAGGAAACTAACTCAAGCCCTCATGAATGGCATTTTCTTGCTCCAGGAAAAATTACACATACTTCCCCTATTTCAGCAAATAAAGATAAGGTGCATGAGCACAAATCTATCCCTGAAAAGTGCCAACATTTATCTAGGCTTTGAAAGATGTTCTGAGCCCGGTTCTAACTCCTTCAGCTGAGAGCTGGGAATGCAAAGGAATGATGGATGAAAGGTGGTGAGACTCCAGAGGTCCAGAACCCAGGGGATTACTGCAGTAATTCACAGCTACGACAGCTTTGCATCCAGGTCTTTCCAACCTGAACAGCCTTTTCTGAGAGATGATCTGGACATACGCCAGAGGAAGCTCTATATTTCTTGCAGGATGTCGCTGGAGAAAAAGACAACTTCGGGAAATTATGTGCAGGAATTTAGACAGATTTCGGCTCATGTGCAGCTTTGGCTGCCTTAACCTGTCATCAAGCCATTCTGAGCAGCAAACAAGTGACTTTCTCTTTCCTATACCAGGCAAATTAAGATATCAAATGATTCCTCTTATAGCGGCAGAATGAAGTACAGGGCTTCAGACTACTCTCTTTGTTTCATTTTTTGAAGAACAGACAGACCTCTCACCCCCAAGCATTTGTGTCCCTCTCAATGGCCTGTGCTAGCTCTTGCCCCACACATCAAAACCCCAGCATGTTCTTAATCAGGAATCTGAACGCGACTTTCCCTTTCTTTTTAAGTCAGTACTATAACAATTGTCACCTTTGAGCCAGCTGCTTTGCTAGGAAGGGATTGTAACAGACAAAATGAAACCAACGGGAGAAACAGACAGGAGAGCCTTCTTATCACCTTTACCACATTACAGTGACGACTTTGTTGTTTTTTTTTTTTCTATTCTAAACTACGCTCAGAGAGTCCCAGTTACCACTACAGCAAATATACATAGTAAGTATTATTACAGTTTCAGATACTTGCAATTCTAAACAACAACAGGGGGCACCAGTGGTCCCACACCCCATGCTGTGCTACCAAGGCAGCGCCGCCCAGCACCGCTCAGCATCTGTGATTTCTGTGACTCTGATCTCTCTCCTGCAGCCCGTCCCCAGCCTGCTCCAGCACTGCCTCCACCCTGACCCGGAGGCAGATCATAGCCATGTTCTCCACTCAGTCACCTCCAACAAACCTCTCGGCCCTGAGGAGGGCACCTGGAGCAGGACTAGCGGTCCCAGAAGCTGGGACAAAAGAGCAGGAAGCAGAGGGGTCTGCAGCGAGGTGATATCCCCGTGGAATCAGTTACTGCCCCCTCACGCAGCCCTGCTGTTTCCCAACGAGTAATGGAAACCTCAGTGGTGCAAGGGAAGCTGCTGAGCTGGCTTAGTTCCATGAGTAAACCAGCATTCTAACTTTCTTAGTCCGAAAGATGAAAAAGGAATGAGGAAATTGTACCGTGACATAAACACAGCCAAAATCATAAATATTTACAGCCACAAGAAATTACTGTCTCACAGTATTTGTGGGGGAAAAAAGAAAGGACCATGGGACTATGAGTTGTGGTGATTGTTTCTTCAGGTACAGAAACAAATTCAACAAGTTCTTCCCACTTGCTAGGAAGATCTGACAAACCAAACTCAGCTTGTGTTAGCTCTCAAAAAGGAAAAGACAAAAATCAGATCAGAAGCTTATATACATGTATTTTACAACCATCCAATCACCTACGTACAGTAATTTTATTTTTATTTCATGAGAAGCCAAACTCAAGTTAAAGCCCTCAGTCCTTTAGAAAGGCACCCAGCCCTGATTTAGATGTTGCTAGTACTAGAAAATTTGTAGCACCCCAATGTAACTACAAGTTAATTAGACAGTTTCAGCTTGTACCCCTTTTTTGTTTTTAATTGGATCGCTTGAATTTCAAGTTACCTTGTTACTCCTTTGTCCAGCTCAGTGAGAAACCTCAGGCTGTTTACTATATTCTCCTTTTTTGCTGTAATCATCTGAAAGAGGACACTTAGAAAGTGAAAAAGCAGAAGACCAATACTGACTTTAAGCATGTTTCCACAAGCTGGGTATTGTGAGTAAAGCAGATCTGCAGCCCTGTTGAACTTTCCTACCTCAGAACATTTTCTTCATAGAAAATTCGGCAAAAATGAACTAAATGAAGACATGAATGTGAAGGATACTGCATCTCAATGTAAACCCTTAAATGAAGAAGTTAAGTCACTCACTTTATGTTAATCTTAAAGCATCTTTACTACACATCTTAATTCATACCAACTGTCACAGCTGCTTCCCATGGAAACCAACTCCATTACAAATTGCACAGTGCCACCAATGTCAACCATATCCACAAAACATAACTTTAAAAAGTTCCGTTTGGGTCTAGTTTGAATGCAGCAGCGTTCACACCACCATGAAAGTCCACAGCAAAAAGAGATGCTGGGTTTGAAGCAGATGAAGACAAGTCGTATTTGCTAAGTGGTCCAAAGGCACAGCTTCATCAGTACCCTCAGCATGCAGACACACTCAATCATCAAACAACAGAGAGAGGAAGAACAGCAGCAGCACTCTAATCTACTGCCTCTCACTGCCAATGTGATAAATCAAGGATGTTATAGCAAGATGGGGACACGTAGAAAAAGAGACTGCATTATCTGAGGAGAAGTTTCAAAACAAGTTTTAGATGAACTAGACATGATGTACACATAGCAGTAAAGCAGGAAAATAAAAAAGATATCTCCCTCTTCTCTATATTAATTCAAACCACTTTGTTTTGCCCATTCTCTGTTTGTTAGGTTAGCAAGCAGAAACATTAACTACAGGCTCCACAACACCAGAACAACAACAAAGCTGTTCGTTAACACAGAACTTATGGCACTTGGCCTTCACGTCCTGTTTGGGTTTTGGAATTGTGAAAGTTTCAGCTGGAGAGAAAATGCCTTACATTTTCAAAGTGGGAGGTAAAAAAAGCAAGGAAGGTAAGTCAACGTAAAGAAACCAGGGACCAGCTAGGAAGTAACTGTAAATCCTCCATTTACAAACTGGTTTTCCCTTCATAGGGCATACAGCAACTAGGGAGGTGCCCACCTCATTGGCTGTGGGACAGAGGACAAGACTTCTGGAAATTACAGTTCTGTGTAAGCTGTTTTTCTCTGAGCAAACATTTTTAAAGGGAGATTTTTTGCAGTGTGACCAAAATACCTTGTAACTTAAAAAATAAACAGTTGGAAGAAGGATAGTGAGTTACGAAATAAAAGGTAGAGCTGCTATTTTTTGTTATAACTGACAAAAAGTAATTCTGCTGTGTTTATGTATAAGTTTTCAGCACAACTGTACATATTGGACTGCCATACCCTACAGCTCACTTAATACTCACTGACCTCCTTAAAGCCTAAGGACTTCATTGCAACCTCTTGATGTTGCAATCAAATTTAGCAGCTTATTTGTAACACTGAATACCTAGGTTACTTACAAAATTTCAGTTTTTGAGTCAACAAACGTAATATTTTTTTAGTATTATTTCATCTGGAAAACTCTTTAAGCCGAATGCTACCTGCATCATTTAAATCTTCCCCACAACCCCAAAATTTAAAACAAATATTAAAAAAGAAACAAACACCCCCCTTACACACACTGCATGTCCTTACAGCTTCAGTTGTTACTGTTTTTCAGGATGGTGTGTTCTTCGTTTCTACACAAGAGTTTACAAAGGACAAATTTACAGCTAACATAAAAGTGAATCAATTGGCAGATTATCTGACAGGAGAAAGTAAGACCTTTCTTTGTATCCAACTGCACTAGCAGACGTGGTATAAGGCAACTTTGATCTTGTTTTCCATTCCATGTATCTTGGGTAGTTTGTAATTCGTATCAACTTCTAAGGCCTCTTTAATGAAAGAAGGAGCTCTGTGCACAACAAAGGAAAGCCAGCACGACACAGCTGAGGCCTCAATGAAAAAGAGGAAACCCTGTCACAGCACACCAGCTGCTTCCTCACTTCAAATATTTTCAGTAAGAAAGCTCGAGTTTTATGGTCAAGAATTCAGGTGTGTTATCTCCGGGCTATCTAGATAAACGTTCTTTGAAAGGAAGTTTGTAAATACAACAGTGCACAACAGCGTGCTGCTGGGGGCTGCCTTCCACCAACAGATTGCAGGTTTTTGCTGTGCCTGCCCTTTAAAAGGTTTGAAACTCTTCTGTGGAGCAGTTACCAGTCACCAACCTGCCTGACTCACGTTGCATCTACGATGCCACCCATTTCCCTGCCCCACGGGTTTAGTTCAGTAGAATTTTACCAAGATGCAGTAACTACACTTATGCATACTGAAGAATATATGTGAAAATCCAGTCTTTAGAGAACAGAAAAGATCAATCACTCCACTGTATTTGTGCTTTACAGAGAGGATCATTTTACCAGGGTTTGATGGTTGTTTTCTCTTTGGTGGTGGTGGTTTGTGTTTGTTCGTTTTATGTTTTGTTGTTCTTGTTCAAGAGTCTAACACACAACAATTTCCCAGAAAAAGCATTACAAAGTCAGTTACAGAAACTTTGATGACCAAATCACAAATAACTCATACAAACCCATGCTCATAAAGCAGTAACAACGTGTTGCTGTTTTATTCTGATTCCAGTCATTAAACCAGAACGAGTTAAAGTCTAGAAGTTCATAAAGAAGTGTTTTGTACAGTTGCTGCACCGCTGCAGTATATATCATAGAAAGATGGATAGAGAAATTCAGTGGCCCTCACTTAAGTCTCTGGCCCTGAGGCTACTCCGAAAATATGGAAGGAAGGAGGGCTGAGGGAGTCCATCTTTCCTGGCTGTAACTACAGAACGAAGGAAGAGGGGGGAAAACAAACAAACACACAACAAAAACCAACACCCTAATCTTCAGTCTTCAGGGAAGAGTTTTTCCTGGTACAGAATATTAATTTAGCAAAAAGAAAATCAGCACAAGGCCTATTTTTGCTTCCCTTGTATTTTAGCAGCAGCTGCTTGAAGGGAAGATACTTTTGCTCCCTGATGCATTAATGCCTATGTACTATACATAAGAAGGCCTCCTTGCATTATCAATCTCAGTACTAAATATCTGATACTCAAACCCACAGGGCCCACAATTCAGCATTTTAAATTACAGCTCTGCCTCAGTGATGCACAACAAGCTCTTACACTTAGTTTTTGATGTCTTTCACTGTTGTTGAAGGCTGTGGGTGAGATCTCCCCCCCTAAAAAAAAAAAAAAAAATCTCGTCCTCCATACCTCTAACAACCTCTCAGAGAAAATCTGCTTTTATATTCTTGCTGTGTGACGGTTATGTTTATGCCACTCTAGTCTTCTGAGTATTGCTCATTCCTTTCTGAAACCATTTTTATTGTTTTCCCTGGAAAACCAATTTAATTTTGGGCAAGGTGAGAGGGCAAGGAGGGAACAGCTCACTATTGCTACCAAAAGTTTACCAGATTTGACAATATCCACAAGCAAAAAACGAATTCTCTCATTTGGCAAAAGGAGTCATTTTCGTGGGAAAGCTTTATTTCCCTTCCTTTTACTGTATATTACTGAGATGTACTGTAACAATAAAAGCATCATAAAAATAAAGGATCAGGTAGACCCACATGTATTCCAGAGAGCAATATATCTACAATGGTATTGAACTCCAGCATGTAAACTCTTCTACACACCAGGCTGAATCAAAGCTGAAGTGGAAAACAATCAAGGAAGAGCTTATGCTAAAGTAAGACACAATCTTGCAGAACTAATTCATGGGATGAAGCTCACAAATATGAGTAGTGGTTTCCAAGTCTGCAACTGAAACCACATTCTCGGACCAGAGGGAACCAATTCCTCCCAGTGACTTTTTACATTCACGTCAATGCTGTCTTTTGGCCTTTAAGCTGAAGGTCCTCTGTTCCTCTGTAACATAAGCTTACTCAACCCATGTGAGTGAAGTTTAACACCACAGCTTTTAGATTATTTTTTTCCCCCTTCTCATCTATTCTCCTTATTAATCATCTTCTCATCTCCCCTTTTCCAAAAAAAAAAAAAAAAAAAAAAAAGGTGGGGGGAGAGATCCAGTTTCATGCTTTGAAATTATGGTGACACACAAACATTTCGTTAAAAGTTAAAAACCTGGACCTTTTGGACAGGCACTAGTGAAAACAAAGATGGAGAAACAGTCTTACTAGGGACGGCTTTCTGTCTGTATTTTAGGTCACCTAATGCTGTAAACAGTCCGGGCAGATTTCGAAATGATATGAATGAAAGGCTCAGGCAACATTTCACTTGTGATCATCACATCTCAACTCTGAACAATCAAATGAGACCAAACTGGAAAGCTGGCCATCTGTAGCTTCCTGGCTTTATCAATTCTAACTTCTGTTAAAGCTAAAACTCATTTCCTGCTTTGCCTCTTAATTTCTCCCTCTGCTTTTATGTATTATTTATCCCTCTAAATATATTATTTATCTTTGTAGTTCTATTACTCACCCCACAAAGCACCTAGTTAGATTTTTTTACATGAAAGATGCTACACGAAGTGCTACCATAATGCATTCATCCTGCAGAGAATTTTAAACACGCACAGATGAGTTACAGTAATTGTACTGCATACCAATATGGAAGGGATGGTTGGGCGCTGCAGGGTGTTCACATGGCTTAGCTACTACAGCAAACACCAAAATATGTACAGAAAATAGAAAAATAATTAGGACACAATGAATGATAGAAAAAAAAAAAAGAAAATTTAAAAAAAAAAAAAAAAAAAAAAAACAAGGAACAGCAAGAGTATACAAACAAGTTACCATCTTTGCCAGAGCAGAAATAAGCCACTACAGCAACTAAGGAAAGCTAAGGAACAAACCAAGAGATTTAAGCAGTGGAGATGGAAATAAAAGTTAATCTTGATCTTCAGTCCTTTTTCAAAAAAAATTTAAAGGGTGGAGGGTGTCTGAAACTACATCCAGAATCGTTCCTCCTTCTGATGCTTATTCTTCTCCCTGTATTAACTCTCCATTCCCAAAGAAGTGATTTAATTACAATATAATGACACAATGCATAGCTGGACAGCAGTGTTTTCTTACTGCAATTCTAACAGAGACACGTGGAATGCCACGGAACAGATGATTGATGGCTGTTCATAATACATTTCTTTGTCTCCTCTTTGTAGAGTTACATTAAACTGAAAGAGCTGACAAACATTTACTCCATCACTAAACATCAAAAGCACTTGCTTTGCTATTTTATAGCTTTGCATGTTGTCAGCAGTTTGACTGGCAGCTTCTCTGCATTTTAATGCTGTAATTGTATAAACAATACATATAGATTGATTTTATACACAGCATCCATCTTCCCTCGTTAGAGGCTACAGCTGTTCCTGTGTTCTGGCATCAATCCCCAACTTGCAAAAATAAAATATTTAATACATTTATTCCTCTGTTTATATCATATCAATCACAGGCAAAATGCCTCAGTAAATCCCATTTTTGCCAATATGGGGTGACGACAAGCAAACACTAGACTTCTATCCCAAAGTACTTATTCAGATGACAACACCCAGCAAACATACAGAATTCTTTAAGTTTTGCTAAGGACTTAGTAGAAACAGGAAAAAGAATCATCCTCTTTCCTCCCCTCTACTTAACAAAGATGCCTTCCAGGGCTGCTTCGAGACACCCTTTTAACTTAGCACACATGACAGGCATCTTAAGAAGGATAGAGCGGAAGAGGTAAGTTCCCTCCAGGCATATGATAGGCAGGAGAACAGCATCCTCTGTCCTAGCATGGTGCTAGCTATGTGATAATTTCCAAACTAGAGGTTGAAAAGCGTCTTGCAGGAAAATCCCACGTTTTATGGTAGATGTGTGATGATGAATTAGCCTGTGTTTTTTCAAAATCCATATACAACACACGTCAAAGGGCTATCGTGGTCAAATTAGTCCGGCATGGAAGGTCAAACATGATGGCACGGTCACCACAGGGCTTCTGCTGATTCAAGGGCTTACTTGCAGGACCAGGAAAACTGTAGACAACCCAGACACAGAAAAAAAGATAGCAACGTGCTTGTAGAGCTGGCATTTGAGTCGACAGTGTCGCACAATGCCTTTAATTCCAAAATGAACAAGTATCACTTTTTCTGGTTGCTGTAATTACTTCAGATACATAATACTAGAAATTAAACACAATATAACTTCCTTGTTTCAATACTGGTATACTTTCAGAAACAGACGGGATACAGAAATAAGACTTATGCACAACAGCTCATTACATCAGGTTCACAGTAAAAGCACTGTAAGTCAAGATATGCAATAACCTGCTGTCAACTTTGAAAATTCAAAGTGAAAAAGGAGATGAAGGAAGAGTGCAGCGCTCAACTTGGAGAGACAAGATAATGGAACAATAAAAGAAGAAATCAATGTGTCATAACTTTGACCTCAGAGCTGCCCAGACACCTACAAGCATAAAAGGGAGACACAAGAGTAATGAGAATGTGATGAGAGGGGAGAAATACTGCCCACAGTTTTTAAAAATGTATTTTTATGTATGTAATATTTTTTTTAATATAGTGCAGTGAATTTACAAACATAAAGTCATCATCACTATAGAACAGCAATGTGTATCATTATTCAGAAGACTAGATTAGAATACATACATACTTTGGTACAACTTGCCGAGGAAGAAATAACTGTTACTGAGCTGGCACACCACAGACACCCTCTATTCTCTCCTTCCCCACCCGTGGTCTAAGTAGGAGCAAAAAAGAAGCTATTTGAAAAAGCGCTTTAGGGACTGTGTCACTGACTGTGCAGTGTGTGGCAGTCAATGCAATAAATTTGGGATGATCCTAAAAAAGTTGGGGGTGAAAGGTCCCGTGAAAGAACTGCAGTGAACAGGAGTCCAAAGGAAGAGAAGACGACCACGGACCACATATGGTGAAGAGCAATATTTTATTACAGTGTTTTTATACCCTGCAAAACTCCAAAAGCTCTAAAAGTTTGCCCAAGGCCCTTACGAGGGGTTGGCTGATAAGCACAGCCCCCACAGACCCCTGCATCCCTCTTGCCTAGCTGCAGGCAGCCTCAAGGCACGAGCTGGACTGCCTGCGAGACTGCCTCCATCCTGCTGCCAGGGGAAGCACCTTCAGCAGCCTGCCTCCTTGTCAGGTGCATCAGGCTGTCTTCAGGGAGGTTAGTTAAAAGCCCAGCTCAAGAGAAAAACACGCTGGGTTGTGTTTTTAAAGGCCTGAAAGTAAGCACAGAGGTAAGCACAGAGGATTTGGACACAGATGGCTCAGGTGGAGAGAAGAGTACAGCACTTTTTTCCCCCAACGCAAGGCATATTTATAAAAAGTACACAATTACCAAAAAAAAAAAAAAAAAAAAAAAAATCAAACACTTGATTTTTTCTTTAACTTGTTTTTCTCTATAAACTTCTTAAAAAGAGCTATCCAAATTCAATTTAATAGCAAATTCTTTGAATCGTTCAGCACTACAGGCAATCTTACCTGGTATATTCAATAATATTTATGCTAAAGGCAAGCTGTATAAATAATGTCAGAGTTATGTTTGCTATGTTTACTTGTTAATTTTTATTAGTTTGGTAATATAAGTGCTGCTAATAGTCTGCTTTCCATTTTTGGCTTGTCCCTATAGCTTCATTATGTGCTTTTATGGTTTCCATTAATGAATCAAAATAAAATTTAAGCAATATTATAAATGTCATGAGCAACCATCTGCTTTGCCTTAATTAACAAAAAACTTTAACGCGTCTGCATGTGCCTCTTTTGAATACCAATATTCTTATTTCTTTGTGAAAGCTAACTACTAGGAAAAAAACAGACCAGAAAAGACAATTCTGACCAACAGTTAAAGGTATGCACCTAGTCCAACAGTCCTTTTTTCATGTCAGAAGTTCCCATAAAACAAGAAACTACACTATAGATACGGACTAGCGCTTCAGTGAGCCCATGAAAGCCAGCACAAGTTTACATACTGTCATATTCAGATCAGTTTCACTATATGTCCTCAAATTACAAATTTGCAGATTGAGGACTACATTTGCAACCCAGTCAAGCTAAGTACAGAAACCCTTTTGCTCACTGAAGAGATGTGCATTCAGATATTTTGCCAACACTGAAATGTCTTCCTAGAAGATGCCTATCATTATCTCCATCACTCACAACTATTTAGCTGCATTGCCATAAATTGATTTTCCCAACCAGAAGCCAGGCTCACAAAAATAAATGAAGTAAAAGGATATTTTAAATATTTAACTACTTATTAGGCAAACCAACCACAGCAGAAATTTTCAGCACACTAACCTCAGATTTAAAAAAGCAATTTTCACAAAGGAAAAAAGTCTCCCTGTTTATTTTGAATGCTCTCATGAAGCAAATCACAGCCACAGCAGTACTTCTATTTCACACTTTCAGAAATTATTTCCAGGCATTTTGGAACAGAGATCATGCATATTCAGACATCACTGAGCGCAGTAGACAAGCCTATTTAAACAATACATTGTAGGTCAGTACTCAATCAATACCATTAAAACACCACCACCTTTGCATTAGCATTCCAAGCAAATGAATAACCTTTGAGCAACCAAAGGCATGAAAAATAAAGTAGCACACAGGAGAAGATCACAAAATACAAAATGCTAATGAAGAAGAAAAGACAGCAGTGCAAAAAATAAAAAGAGCATGTAACATGCCTAGGTTATCTCCATTGCCTCCGTTAGAGGCATGACAGCCTTCACTACCGTACCCCTAACTAGGCATCTGAAACCAACCTAAGCAAAATGTGCACCTTCTTTATGCAAAAAAATCCGCAATAGTTGTAACATAAAAATATATACACATCTGCCATATCTTTGAAATATGATTCTTCCCATATTTATCAAGTGATTAGCAGTCTCCACAGAGTGACCGAACAAAAATCATCTCAAATAAATAACCCCTGATTTGGAGACATAATGGGAGGCCACCAGAGGGAACACTAAAAAAAAATGAGAAATTTTGAAGGAAAGAAGTGACTGGTAGGCAGGGGATACAATAAAATGTTTATGCCGTATTTATCACAGCTAGTTGAGCTGATTTATGGAAGACTTTCAAACGATGACAAGAAGGGATAGATGCCAATTTGAAAGGAAGCCAATGAAGAGACAGAATCTGGACTCCTGTTCAAATAATGTTTTGGCATCATCTTTCCAGATGGACAGAAAAGAGCAAGCCTGGAATAGTTCACATCAGAAAAACTGACAGAGCCAACACAAGACGTGAGGATGTAGAAGGTTTTTTGGTCTGAATGGATACGTGGATTCACGTTTCAGAGAAGTCAGCAACATTTAGAAATAGCTGGAAGAACAGATTACCTGATGTTAACCACGGAATAAGGAAGAGGCTCTCCCTCCACTTTAACCACATGACATTCAGCGTATTAACTGGATATCAGTAATGCAGCACTAAGAATGGCCACGGCACCTTCTTAAATACAAGGCAGCTGATGACAAAGCAGGAGTTCATGCAGACAAAACCACCTAGGAATAGGATGAAGAAGCAGACAGCCAGAACAGTGACTTCAAAAGCACTGCCAGAAAAGGGAAGACTAGAATTACATACTGTCTGAAGATTAATTCTTTATATAATGGGATCCTGCGGGTCATATTCAACTTTCAATTAAATAGTAAAGGGTAACTCAAAAGTCAGCAATAATTGCACGACTTCCATAAAGGACGCACATCAAGATCAGGCCCTAAATTGTACAACTTCCTAAAACTGTGCTGTGCACCAGACTCTCAAAACCTACAGTTCACCAAGACTTTGCTAAACTGAATTGTTTAGCCAGTCAGTGACTATGCGTAGCAAATACTCCTTACTACGAGATTTTTAGAATGCAAAAATTGTGCCTGTATTTTTCCATTTTTCCAGCCCACATCCCTTTGGTATGGTCTTTTAACCTTTTACTTAAATATTAATTTTATTTAAGTTTTTCCCTGCATAGCACCACTCATTCTGAAGGGCAAGAAAGCCTATTTGAATGCACTGAGATGCATTAGCATGAAAAAATAATGAGTCCTTACAGCATTTTAATTTAGGAAGGTGCACTTAAATTAGTTATAACATCTGCTGTCAAAAGATCTACCCAGACAGGAATGTCTTCAATAAAAAACAGATTTTCACATTTCTAGCAAAATTGCTCTAATGGGCTTTTCTGGCATCAGTGTTATAGGACCTAAGTAGGAGTCAGGAGCCAAAAGCATCTGTGGTTTTGCTCCTTTGCTTCACAAAGGCTTTTCCTTTCTAGCTAGCATGGAATTACTCTGTTCTCCCAGGCCTTCACATGAAAATTGGCTCACTTTGAGGTCACAAAGCTGATCCAAAGGAATGCGTACAGAGAAGCAGATGTTACCAACACATGGGGAGGGCTCTCTGAGGTGCACTTGATGAACATCTCTCCAGCCAGACCAGTTTGAGGGGCATTGGTCCAGCATTTTGTAGCAATATCTGAAAGGAACTTTTTTGCTGTTTTGTAAATCAGTTGAAATATCAACTCATTTCATAGAGAGAAAAAAAAAAAAAAACACTTGTTTTCAGAGAGTAAAAAAATCTCCCAGAACTAGAGCAGGACAACTTAAAGCAGGATCGAGTTGTATTAACAAATTCCCCACCCTCAAGCAGCCTGCCAAGATTCTCAGTAGTTAGCTCGAAGGTCCAAGGCTGTGCCACACGATGCCATCACACTCCTGCCTTTTTCCTTCCTGTAAAGAGCAGGACCTGCTCTAACAGCAGGGGGTGGACTGCATTAAACACTTCCATCCTGGTTTTGCACAGTTCAACCTCCTTTTCAGAGCCACAAGTTTTCAGGCTGCGCAGAGCCGACCCTACCAAGTGCCCAAAGGCTGATTACTAACGTAAATGGAATGGCCTCTAAGTATTGTATTGAAGCTAGCAGTTATTTTTGCAGGTATCATCCATGAGTAATTCCATTTGGCAGAGCACTGCTGCAAGGTGAAGCTAACTCCTGCTAGCAGGATAGCAGCAATGCAGACTGGGATGACTGGTGGCAGTGGCAAATGACAGACTGCTCTGCAAGAGGAAGGGAAAAAAAGAAAAGGAAGAAAAACACACAGAAAATACCTAGCAGAAATCAAGAATTTAGGGAAAAATAAAAAAAAGAAAAGAAAAAAAAAAAACAGCCTAGCCTGAAGATTGCCACAACACAGCAACAAAATTTCCTCTGTGGTGCACACGCATAGCTCTAATAGAAAACTCACCAGTCCAACTCAAACACTAACCCTTTTCTAACCCTTTTAGTCCCGCTCGGTGGCTGATGACTAGTGGTGCTGGCAGATGAGCTACCAGCATTATATTGCTGGATTGTATCCCACTGCTGAAAGTTCAACGATGCACAAAGGTTACTGCTGGATTTGCAAGGTTAATTTTCCGAATTGTGCTTAGATCACTAATGGATCTCATTTCCTTACTAAAAAAAAAAAAAAAAAAAAGAGAGAGAGAGAGATTTCTGTAATGCTAATATGAGTCATAATTCAGGAAGCTGATCAATATTAATTGTGTGTGACCTGGCACTCATACTGCAGTGGAAAAAAGGAAAACAAATAAACAAAAAGGAACAACAGCTTCCAGAACTATTAAAGACTATTAAGAAAAAAGCCTGAAAGGTAGATGTTGAGATGAGAATTAATGAATTCTTATCTTCTGGCAGCAAGAAGAGGAAAACAAAGACAACTAAAGAAATAGAGAAAGCACATAGGACACACATCTACCAGAATTATAGGCCAATAGCATGACCAGAGCTAGCCAGAGGGTAACATTAAAACTAGTAAGCTAACAAAAGATTAGTTTTTAATTTATTTTCTATTCCTCTTAATATCCTCTAGGAGCATTTAAAAAAAAAAAAACTTCTTTGAATTGTGTTTGCTTTACAGAGTTCTGTTACTGCAAGATCCAGTACAGCTCATTCCCCACTCAGCCATGGGACACAGTGGGATTTTGCTGCATGCTAAGCCTTATTTGCCCAGCATTCATCCCAGGAAACCTCATGTGTACAAGCAGCACAGTGTTTAATCAGGATTCCCTTCTGAAGTAGCTATGGCAGAAGCACAGCAGTGGCTACTTGTACTGAGTTGCTGCTCCTACCTGTGTCTCCAGATAAGAGGAAATCTGTCTGAAGCATACAAAACACCATGTTTTGCTGCAATAAATGCTCCAAAATATTGCCTACAAAGTTATTGTGATATTTGACCTACGGTCTTCAACAGTCTCATTTCAGTATCAGTGGAAAGTCAGCTATTAAGGTCTGCCTTCAAAGTGGCTGCAGACCTGAAAATCATCTCCTACAAAAATAGTACTTCTCATTGGAAAGAAAATACACACAACAGAATCATTACTGTTGACTTCAAACCTCCATGTGAAGGTCAACAGATTTCTTATGGTGAACATTAATCAACTCACATTGAGACTGAACAGACTCATACCCTGTTGAAGCATAATGAATGCTTAAGATCTGAGCCATCTCTGCCCTTCCCTTCGGAGAAGGGAATGCACTCCATCGTGACGCTCCTGACTGCTTTCTCTCTGAAAAGATCCAGCTCTTCCGCCACATAATGTTTTCATGTTTATTTAAATTCTGCTCAGTCGCAGAAGTATGATGGAAAATGCTAATTGAATCACAGATGGGGGCTACGATAATAGACTGGAACTGTGTGTCCTATTCACAAAAAGGATTGTTTCGCTTATGAAAAAGAATCTATCCAGTCCTTTTCGGGAATGCATTACAGTTTAGCTTGTTATCATTTGCTGCCTTGCCACTTGTCATTTTTCTCTTCTAAGCTTTCTCTTTTCTTATCTAACACTGAATGGGTGCTTTCTGTACATGTTTTTTTCAGTAGAGCCACTACATGCACACAGCTCACTCCAAGAGCATCAAGAACCACTCCAGCTGCACTTTACTCTGGAAAGGTCACATCAGGAGCACCTCGACAAAAAGGCGTACTTTGACTCACAAGGATCTAACACTTCATTTGGCTCTGAGAATTCTTGGCTGCCTTCTGTAACTTTTTCATAAGCCCTGAACTATAAATCCTCTGAATAAGACTGGGCATTCATTGCTGGTTACCACAGTGCCCAGAACAACAGCACCTTCATCTCTACCTGCAAGCCTCTGTTATGTAAATAATATTCCCTGCTTTCTCTTATGAGAAAGTCTCCAGCAATACTAGAAGGCTGAGCACTGACCCTTCTGGAAGACAGTACTGGCTTTGAACCAAGAGACAATCTGAAGTCAATTCAGTATTTCTTTATACCAGAGCAAAGGCAGAAGGCAATTTCCCTGCAATAGATTTTGTTTCGGAAAAAGTTTTGCAAAGAAGTTTTGCAACAGATACTTGGTGTTGTGTTGTTGTTGTTTGTTTGTTTGTTTTTCCTGTCTTTTATAAAAACACTTATATTCTGTAGTTTCAGTATACAATAAAATGTAAGTAAGGTTGTTTGCTTCCGAGCCTGTGGCAGCAGCACCTTCAGTGCCTGCCCCTTTCTCAGCCCCTCCAACAAGAGAGGGTCCCTACAGAAGTGAGGCAGACTGGATCACCAATTCACATGGAAAGACAAGCAGTCCTAGAAAGGATATAAATGGGGGAATTGTGCTGCTGGATCTCTCATGAGCCCTTACACCAGGTCATTTACTCAGACTCTTTACAAACAAACCCTCCTAGGACATTAAAAGCCACTTCTACACATTCTTACCACAATGACACTTGAGAGGTAGTGAGCGCAGCAAACACGAAGAACCCCACCCACACAACGTCTCTCCGTAAATTAAACATTTTTGTTGGACCTACTCTGCTTACTCCACGGATCTGTTGTGTTACAAGCTACAGCATGGCATATGCAAGGACATTAACTACCAGGTCAGGGAATCAGCTTGGCCATATATATTAAGACCTGCATATAACTTACCCTTCGCAACCAATCTATTTCTCCTTTCCCTCCTGGTATACAGCTTTCAATTGTGGTCTCCTTAGGCCTCATAAAATGCATACCTTAACCTTGCATGAAGACTTTGATTGGAGTCCAATATACTAAACTTAGTTGTTACAAAAACAGAACTAATCGTTAAGCAGGTACTAACAAGCCATTTTTGTACAGCTCAGAAAGCATATGTGCTTGCAGCATAATGTCAGACAGTCTAGTCACATAAAAAGTGATGGAAAGCCAGTGAAATCTAGACCCAAATCACCCTCAGTTCCCAGAGACCTCACAGCCCTTGGAGATCCCAAAGTATATGGAGCTGAGATACCTTCTACAATTCTCTGTGTGCTTCCCATCTTAATAAATACCTCTAAAAAAGCAACTCCATGTCTGATGAAGATGCAACTAATCTGTTCCTTGAAGGATACTGAAATTTTGAAGTATGAAATCAGAGCATCACCTTTCCTGAAGAATTATCAAGAAAAACAAAGCATGCTTACTCCAAACTAGACGTTACTCATTATTAAAGACCAAAATTCAAAGTTGTTGCTTCAAATCATGTGCATAAATTTTCATCTCCACACCCTACCCACATTTGATGATAAATATTTTGGCAAAAAACTTTCCCAAGTTTTACCTAGCAGAATATTAAGGTCAGGAGACAAATCTCTTGCTTTCCACTTGGAAAACAATATTCCCAGGATATTTATGCTGCAAAGGAATGACTTGCACAGAAGCATCTTCAGTAGAAAGGAAGAAAAAATAAAGTAGAAGTAGAGCTTCTAGGTATCACTGGAGGGGAAGGATTAGCAGGGCAAAGAGTACAGTTTCAAATATATCGTTTCCCTGGAGCTTTAACTTCAAATTGAAGCCAGACACAAACCAATCTTTCATCTTAGAAGTAGAAATACTGCATCTCATGCTGTTTACCAATGTGGAATTTTCACCAAGACCACAAATAGTGAAGCCTGTTCCATTCCCAGTGGACGTTAAAGGACTTTAGTTGAGTTTCTATGAGATACACATGCTCATCTCATTTACTGCCTCTACTGAAGCTGAAAAGACTTCCAAACACAGAAAACACAAGGGTTTTGTTCACAAGAAAAAAGTTTTTTTTCCACATCCCCTACACTGTAAGTCAGACTTCCAGGGCTGTGCAGGGCAGCCTGCCTTATTATTATCCATGCCACTTGGTAAGAAAAGCATTTGTCAAGAGTAATAGTCACCCCCTACTCTCCAGAATTATCACGGAATTCACTTAAAATAGAGCCAATAGAGCCATTTGGTCCTGCTGTGCTCCAACTCCATTATTTTGTTTAAGCATTCTGTACCAGATGAAATTTCTAGGTTGATTTAAGATATAGCCACAACAGTAATGGAGTTACGAGGGTATAAGGTATGAATAACAAAAGTGATGTCTTACACACTAAAAGGAAAAATATTTACAACATCAAGGCCAAACTAAGGTGGAAGGTACTGTTCTAAGTTCATACAAAGGAACATCCAACTTGAGATATGGGATTGCTTAAATCTCAGTACTTACCTCAAAAGCTTGTATTCTTCAACAAGGTGAAAACATTCTGCATTCCACACCAGTTATCACGTATTACATGGAAATATTATGTAGATCTGTCTAAAAATTATTTGGGGGTTCATTTCTGTCTCTTTGGGAAAGATAAAAACTCTTAAATCAATGAGGAACAAGTATTGTCTTCAGAGAGTAAGCAAACTCAAAGTTCTACAGTAAGGAAATGCACTTCATTCATTCATGTTTCTTCTGAAGAAAAATTACAGTCCTGATCTCAAGTGCTGCATATTTAAAAGGGAAATATTTGTGCATAGAAACAAACAAAAAAACACTATTTTTTGTATTAAATTTCCTCATTTTTTACCTGCAGTCTTCCCTCCTCCCCTTATACCCCAAAAGTATAAAGCTTTGTCATGATTAACCTTTCCTAGGACAGACAAGAGCATGAGATTTTATCCAATGAGCAGAAGATAAAAGCAGTGTATGACCTTCCCACAAAGCCAACAGGGTGCATTGGAATAACCATGACTTCCTGAACTACAAAGCAACTGAGTATCACACTTTCATGAGTAGCAAAATTAAGAGATCAACTTTGGATTATAAAACAAGAAAGTTTTATTTGCAACACTTTTCTTTGAGGAAATGTTAATCTGACATTTTTAATATCTCAAAGTAGAATTTTTTTGCAAGAATGTTCATACATACACCCCAGATCTAAGTATTTAGCTGCATGAAATTAATGCAAAAATTCAGACAGCAGCTTTTCCTTATGCCCCGCCAATAAATCAACAGAGATGACTGAGGTACAAGAGGTACAAATCAAACCTTCATGTATTACAAACCTTATTACCTGGAAGGAATCTTCAGTCCTGGCATGCTGAAGAAACATCTTTCAGAAGGAGATGGTTTTTGAGCTTATGCTGTTCTAACATTTTGCATTACAGACTTGCAACCACTGCTGCTATATACATTTCCAAATCTTACCCAATACGAAAAGGGAACTTAAGCTTTACAAAAACCCTCAGTGAAGATCAGGCTTATAACTGATAGCACACAAAGAGTATCATTATCTCTGCTGTGATACTTAATTCCTCTTACAAGGGAACCTCTGGTGAAACATAAGAAATAAGTATTTTGATCATTACGAAAAAAGTAACAAGACAAAAGGGGAAAGAGAGGGTAGCAGCAGGAAGTTTCCATCTCTAATTCTGCCCGTGATAAGGAGAAGAACTCATGAATGAAGGAACTCACCATACCAGCTTGAAGATCATCTCATTTGGGATATAAAAGAGCAACGCAGACTAGAGTTTCCTCAAAGTTTCATTAGCTCTCAAACCTTTGTAGCAAGGTCTAATCTGAGTAGACCAATATCTCAAAAACAGTTGCTGCTTCTTCAGGGAATCTGTCAGAGGAACATAGGCAGCTTTGTCAAACAGCAGTTTAAGAAGGTGGAGGAGAAAAAGAAATCCTCACATGGCAGCAGTAACATCAACCTACGAACATCCCTCCTGAAGTCGCGACTTTGGTCTGTTAGGCAACTGAAGCATGCAAATGAAAATGGGAGCAAAAACTATTCAAAAACCAAAGTACTACTCTCAGTTTGTCTAAAAACTGTACAAGTTGGCAGTGTGTACTAGTGGCAGCATGCCCAAGCAGTGAGGGACAAGGTTATGGCCTCAGTCCCTGAATGCTTGCCAACATCTGGCAGCAGATGCTAAGGGAACACACACTTCCCATTACACCAGCAGCTAGAGGATACATTAGATAGCATCCTGCTCCCAGAACGATCAAGCATTAGCACAAAACACTGCTGATCAACACTGTCATAGCATGGAGAGGGCAAAGCATCTTTTCAGAACACCTCTCTTTAGCTGCTGCATTTAAATACATTTCAACTGATTATGGACTACAGTAGCATTTGAAATACCATTTCTTCTTATTCCTCTCTCTGTATCTTACTATGTTATTCTTTTTTCCTACACATGTAAGAATCTGAAACAGATAAAATGCAGTACGTTAACTTCAGAATGCCAAACACAGCATATTGTTCTTTTCTGACTGAACTTAGAGAGCAATTATGATGATTTGATAGAATCAAGTCCTAGGACTCAAACATAAAGAAACAAGCCCATAACAGCTGAGCTAAGGGGTCCCTTTCTTAGCTTTCTCTGTCACTAACTGCAGGA